>NC_090275.1:98213584-99618584 GCF_040414725.1 Anabrus simplex | reverse complement strand
CGCCTTGTCAACGGTCCCCAACGGCTTCCCGACAGTTGGCAAAAGGATTTGAGGATGACTACAGTGAAGGAATGTGATGCAACTGTACTTGTTAGTTCATTAAATATTGCCTCTACTTTATTTACGGCCCCCGTACAAATCTTTATTTGATGGTTTTCTGTGGTTTCCCCATTTTCACGCCAGGCAAATGCTGGGGCTGTACCTTACTTACGGCCACGGCTGCTTCTGCCTGGTTGTATTTGCATTATAAATTTAATTTTATATTTGATTGAATTATTGTATTGAAATACAATTTTATATGTGTATATTTCAGTGCCTGGATAGATGGAAAAGAAAGACTGAAAGCCTTAATTTTGCCAGGTAAAATAAAACGTTACTGAGTGTCTAATTTTTTATTGGCTTTCTCAGAAAATTTTTCATCAGATATAGCTTTACTAATTTTTTCTTTAATGTTGTGTTGTTCCAAATCAATTATGACTTGAAAAATGCGGTATAGTTTTTATAAATTTGCATAGTGTTCAAAAATGTGTTTTATTAATCTGTTTTTGTCCATTCTTTATCTTCTTTTTCTGACCCCCCCCCCCAAATGACCTCACAGCCCTTGAAGGGCCTTGGCCTACCAAGCGACCGCTGCTCATCCCGAAGGCCTGCAGATTGCTAGGTACCGTGTGGTCAGCACGACGAAACCTCTCGGCCATTATTCTTGGCTTTCGAGACCGTCGCCGCTATCTCACCGTCAGATAGCTCCTCAATTCTAATCACGTAGGCTGAGTGGACCTCGAAACAGCCCTCAGGTCCAGGTAGAAAACCCTGACCTGGCCGGGAATCGAACCCGGGGTCTCCGGGTAAGGGGCAGGCACGCCGGCTCTTTTTTCTGAAAGCATAATCTATTTCTTTTGGTGTTTTTATGAATATAATTTATTATAGAAGCGAAAAAATTCAATTATTTCTGCCATAAAAGTGCACCTCCCATGTACCGGTGCGTTTTAATCCACTGGCACTCATTGACACATTTCAGCACTCTCAGATGGTAGCTGAATTGCCAACATTGGATGGCACGTCGTTGCGTGCAGGAGCCCGAGGCTAGTCAGATAGAGCCAGCGGAAAGCAGAGCACACTGTTATGGAATTCCTTGTCAAGGTACCGCGAAATGCCTGTCATGGTTGACACAGAACACCGATCGGAATGCAACACATGACACAGAGACCCACTTCAAGCAGCACGAATGCCCAAACTGGGAGCTTGACTTGTGTCGCTCTGGGAACCAGGACAGCCCCGCCAAGTAAATCTTCCCGACTACCACAATGAAATAAAGTAATAAAGATTACATTTTGTTGTTGTTGGTTTTAACAGGGAATGGAAGGAATGGAACTCAGTGCCAGGCTGGTTAGCTCAGGCCTTCCGAGATAATGTTTTGGCGGGTGCTCAAATAGTTGGGGTTAGAAGGCCAGCTCAACCGTCTGAGCCACTCAACGCGGATTTTTATAACAGAATACCGAAACGATCTTAATATCGGCCTGTTTTAAAAACTACTTTGATGTACGTGAGTTAAAGCTGTGTGAAATCAGGATACCTTATTCTTCTGTTAGAAGTAAGAGATATGAAAGCAGTGAGAATGGTTGCAGGTACAAACAGTTGGAACTAACGGCAAGAAAGAGAAACTCGATAGATGATGCTGTACGCATAAACCACGTTCGCTGAATGAAGGGAGAAAGATCACCTTGGATAATAATGGACGCGGTCATGGAGAGTAGCGAAGTAGAGAGAGGTCGAGGTGACGATGTTTAGATTCAATTTTTAGTTAATTAAACAAGTAACGTTCCGAGCATTTACCATGCGTGAAAATGGGAAACAGTGGAAAACTATCTTCAGGGCTGCCAGCAGTGGGGCTCGAACACACATCTCCCCAATGCAAGCTTACGAGCTGTGCGACCCTAACCGCCCGGTCAACTCCATCGGTTTTTCATTATTATTATTATTATTATTATTATTATTATTATTATTATTATTATTATTATTATTATTATTATTATTATTATTATTATTGTCCATCTCTGTAGTGACGTGGTCAGCATGATTAGCCACCCCCATGGGAGACCCGGGTTCGATTCCCGGCTCTGCCACGACATTCGAGGGCAGGTACTGGGTCCATTCAACCTCAACTGATTAGAGAAGGGATTCGATTCCCACCTCAGCCATCATGGAAGTGGTTTTCCGTGGTTTCCCACTTCTCCCCCAGGCAAATGTCGGGATATTACGGCCGCTTCCTTCCCTCTTTCTTTTCCATCCTTTCCAATCTTCCCATCCCCACACAAGGTCCCTGCTCAGCATAGCAGGTGAGGCCGCCTGGCCGAGGTCCTCGTCCTCCTTAATCACTTCGACCCAAATTCTCACGCTCCAGGACACTGCCCTTGAGGCGGTAGAGGTGAGATCCTTCGCTGAGTCCGAGGGAAAAACCAACCCTGGAGGGTAAAGAGATTATGAAAGTAATATTATTATTAATTTTATGGTTATTTTTATTGTATAATGCAATACAGTGTTAGACCCTCCAGATACAGAATAATTCACGCAGATGCCTCAAATGCTCGTAATATGCAGATATGTTTTCATCATTGTTATCTTCAACGTATTTAATGACAATGTTTAGACGGTCTTTAATTCTACTAAGTTTTGGCTTAAGGTTGATTATATCACCTGCTTCATCCTTGTCATATTCATCCATTTCAGAGCTTTCTGCTCTCGTAACTCATCTTTATACTGCAATTGTATTTATTATTATTATTATTATTATTATTATTATTATTATTATTATTATTATTATTATTATTATTATTATTATTATTATTCTTATTATTGTACCGGGCGGTACACCCCCACGCCGCTAATTTAAAATGTGCGCCTGTTGAAACTCCTCTGCTGGAGGAAGTCTGAACCTTATGGACAGTATTAATTTTCTACTTTCTCAGAAGATGTCACTACCTGTAAATTTTGGAGTTTTAGAACTGTGTCATTTTTGATGTGTTTTTGTTTTGCTTGAAGTAAGAAGTGTGAACTTTCTCTTCTAGAGGACACTACTGAAGAACTACAATAGTGCACCCTAGTGCGAAGAAAAAGAACTGTTCTTTGGAGAAAATTTTATTTCAAAAGTTGGTTTCTTGTTAAATTTCTTTCTGTTATTGTTTAAGTTGGCTGTATACCCCTCTTTTTCCCCTTGTTTTAGATTTATCCAATCCCGAATTTCTTTGAGTAATTTCCGACCAATCCGATGTATCTTCCCCCAACTTGGATATGTTTCTGTACCCTAGCCAATAAAGTGATTGTGGGCGGGTGTTCTCATTCCCCTAACGCCTAGAACCTTCCGCGAGAGTATTTAAACTGCTGATTTTTGGGTCTCCGCGCCACTTCTGTTCCATCTTTCAGTGTGTAAAGTACATAGCAGGGGGCGGGAAGCGCCTCTTTCTTCTCCAGCTGTTCAACACCAGGTAATGGCCTCTTAATAACTTCTTTTCTTGCTAGGTCGGCAGTTTAACACTCGGGGCGGGTTCGAAGCGTTTCCACCATGTAACCTTTTCCTAAAATGTAACCAATCTTTTCATCTATTCTCTTTTAAAGCTGCATATTGGGATAGAGAGTGCTAACCCTCTCGAGCTCCCACTCACATTGTTTTGAGGTGAACTTATTTTCTCAGCCTATTCTTCGTTAACGTAAAACAAATTGCTCTTTTCTAAAGTCACCTCTGTAGTATGGGATTAGCCCTTGCATTAGTGGCCTAGAGCCAGATTAGGTTTTAAAAAACAAGTGTATTAGGAGTGCGGAGAGCCTCCTTTCAAGTTGGTATTTTAGAGGCCATGTAATTTTCCTTTTTTAATTAATAGGCCTCAGTAGATTGGGTATTTTACCCCTGTGTTTATGTCCGTTGAGGACAGCTTGAAGGTGGAGTTTGGTGTGGCCTGGGAGAGGCTTACAGTTGAGAGCGAGTGGCTCTTTTGAAAATTGAGTGTTGTATGCCTCGTGGAGGCTTTTCAGTGTAATTTGGAGCAAGGACTCCTAGGCATGAATGGGGTTTTCTGCCCCTCTGTTGAAACTTGTGTTTGGGGTAAAACTGAGCTGATTGCCCAAGCATTGTGAAGTCAGGGCGCGAAGCCCAAATCCTGTAAATATTGTAACTACCCTTTGGACTTGCTACTTTGTACCTGCCATGCTTGTTATTTCTTTGTTTTTGAAAAGAAAATATAACCTTGTTAAATTTTACATTAACTTTGATTCCGTAGTTTGAGACCCGTTCACGCCCGCACCTTCTTTCACCTCTACCTACCACCAAAACACGGTAACAAGTGGTAGCAGAGCGTGGTTGAATGGGTCTCAATTTAGCCCCTTTTGACGGCTAAACCTCGTTTTGTTCCGAACTCTAACGATTTTCTCAGTTGCTGGAAATTTTGATTTTTCCTGTTTCAAAATTGTTCTGTCATCATGCCCGGCCCTCGCGACGTTCTCCATCTTGGGTATTTGCGCAAGGAGGAGTTAATCTATGAGTTAACTATTAGAAATGTGCAATCTGGAGGCACGGTTGCAGTAGACACAAACAAGCTTAGAGAGTCCCTTGATTTGCCCATTTCCATCCCCACTTTGGGAGACAAAGAAATTGACGACTCTCTTTCCACGATCGTCGAGAATATTACTGGGCTAGCATCTGTAGTTAGTTTTTTTGATGAAAATGATCCTTCTCCTAATCAAATTAAGCGTGTGCAAGCCAGGCTATATCACTTTTCAAATAGAGTTAATGATCTGTTGTCTCTGAAGTTGAATGACGTTCAGAGGAAGGAAGCTAGTACGCTGCTTGAAAACATTTCTGAATTATCTAGCAAGGTCACTCAATTGTTAACTGGGGAGGTTCCTCCCAAAACTGACCAACCCGTCACGGTGAATGTAGGTAGCGAGGAAGAGCCTCATAAGGGAGAAGTCAATAGGAAAACCATTGCTGCTCAAACAACCTCTGCCCCATTGGACGAGTCTGAACGCCGTAACTCATTAAATAATGTTCGTTCTGAATTAACTACCTTGCCATTGAAACCTTTACCTACTATGTCACCCGGGTTTAGTAGCTTGCCTCATCCCTTGGCAATGTTGCTCAGAGGTATCTCGAAGTTTTCCGTTAATACCACCAGTGACGTAATTTCATTTTTAAGATTTCTAGTTGAATTTCAGGATCATGCCCTTGTTTTTTCTCTTTCTCCATGTCAAATTTTGCAAATTATCTATCCGTATGCTATTGGTATTCTCTCTGATAAAATCGTAAGAGCCATTGCCGAGCAATCATCTATTGAGGATTTCCATGCCCACTTGCTAGCTAACTTCATCCCTGCTAGGGCCAGGTCCTCCCTTATTCAGAAGTACTATTATCGGGTACAGCGCTTGGATGAAAACTTGGCAGACTTCATCCAAGATATTAAGTTTTATACTAGGGTGTTTGCTCTTCATTTCCCTGAGGATCAGATTGTACAAGCTATTGTGGAAGGGATTTCACCCCCCTACAGGTCATATTTGTGTTTCGCGGCGTGCCCACAAACTTTCTCGTAACTTGAAGCATTGGCCGTCTCAGCGGAAGGAGTTAGATACGCCGATTCTTTGCGTGTAGCGAAAGAACCCCCGCCTTCCTTTAGTAATACTCGGCCTCCACCTCGCCGATCAGTCACCCCTCGTAAATGTTATGCTTGTGGGTCACCTGACCACCTGCGCAATAAGTGTCCACTGATCAAGTCGAGTGGGACAAGTAATGGGGCTGGTTCATCACAAGGCTGTTTTAAATGTGGGGCTTTCTCACATATCGCCAAGAATTGCCCAAATTCGAATAGCACCCCCTCCTGCTCAACTTCTGGTGCAAATTCCACCTATGCCAATAATAAAAAGTGACTAGTGGCTTCGGCTGAGTCGACTAATCCATCTTCCCGAGACTCAGCCCCTAGTAAACAGGTTGTAAATTCAGGGAACGAGCAATTTTCAAATGCATCTTTTGAATGCCCCAAAGAGTGTCTTAGGATTGCGGCGGATTCCCCCGCACCTATTCCTTTTCTTAAGATTGAGTTAAACAATGAGCCTATAACCGCTCTATTAGATTCAGGCAGTGTCTGTTCGATTATTTCGACTGAATGGTATTCTAAATTGAAATCTGTTTGTAAACTACCTGACTATGTCTCATCTCCTGTTCTGTATGTTTCGGCTAATTCATCTCCATTAGAAATTCTAGGTTCCTTACTGGTCAAAATTCGTATTTTTAAATTTACATGGAAAATCAAACTGTTTGTGGCTAAGCACTTGTCTTGCCCCATCATACTGGGAGCGGACTTCATTTCTCACACTGGTCTTGTGCTCGATCTCCAGAGTAAGTCGTGCACATTCAAGTTTGCGTCCAATTGTAAAATTCTTTTGTTAAAGTGTAATTCTGTATCATGTTCATCTACTTCGCCTACCCAGGATGAGATGTTGTTAGACCTTAGACATCTACCTGAGGAGCAGGCTGATAGTATTCGCAAATTGTGTCAGTCCTTTCCAGAGGTGTTCTCTGATACTCTTGGTGTTACTGACCTTATTGCATACAAAATTGAGGTCACAGATTCGATTCCTGTCCGTTTTCCACCTTATAGGCTATCTCCACCTAAAATGAAGGCATTGAAAGAAATCATCGATCAGATGTTGAAGGACGGTATTATTAGGCCCTCTAAGTCGGCGTATTCGTCACCTATCTTTCTAGTCCCGAAACCCCAAGGAGGCTTCAGGCCTGTCATTGATTACAGGGCTCTCAATCGGAAGGTGGTGTTACAATCTGTGCCCCTTCCCGACATTCATTCTTGTTTTTCATGGTTTCGTAAGGCCAAGTTCTTTACTATCTTGGACTTGAATCAGGCCTATAATCAAATTCCCCTTGCCGAAGAGTCTAAACACCTTACAGCGTTTGCCACGGACTGGAATTTATATGAATACAACCGCGTGCCTTTCGGGCTCCCCACGGGAGCAGCTGTACTCACTAGGCTGCTAGATAGGGTCTTCTCCGACATCAAATTTGAATACTTGTACCACTACTTGGATGATGTCGTCGTATTTTCGGAAACCTTCGAAGAACATCTAGATCATCTGCGAGAAGTTCTCAATCGCCTTCGTAAGGCTGGGTTAACTGTCAAGTTGTCCAAGGTTGCCTTTGCTAAGCCCTCTATGTCATTCCTAGGGCATATTGTGTCACCTGATGGTGTTGCAGTCGATCATTCGAGAACACAGGCCATCCGTGATTTTAAACCTCCCAAGGACATTAAAGGTATCGCCAGGTTTATTGGTATGGTGAATTTCTTCAGAAAGTTCATTCCTAACTTTGCTAATAGAGCGGCGCCCTTAAACCTTCTTCGTAGGAAAGGCATCAAATTCGAGTGGGGACCTTCTCAACAAGCCGCTTTTGAAGACTTTAAATTTGCTCTCTGTAATGCCCCTGTACTTGCTATGCCTGATTTCTCGAAGAAATTCATCGTCCAAACTGACGCGTCGTCGTCAGCAGTAGCTGCAGTCCTTCTTCAAGAGACTGAACTAGGGAGGCGACCCATCGCCTATGCATCTAGGACCTTGTCGGCTCAAGAAGCCAAGTATTCCATCTATGAGCTCGAAGGTTTGGCAGTTTTATTCGTCTTAGAAAAGTTCCGTCTCTATCTGGAACACGTCAAATTCGACCTGGAGACAGATAATCAAGCCTTAAGCTGGGTCTTAGGTAGGCCGCGTCGTACTGGTCGTATAGCCCGTTGGGCCATCCGTATTTCTGCCTTCCAATTCGATGTCAGGCATATCAGAGGTACCGAAAATGTTGTTGCTGATGGACTCAGTCGTATGTTTTCTAACGACGTCGAGACCCATGAACCGGTCGACAGTTCATCACCTCCCGAGTCCATACTATCTGGTGTTAATGCCATATTAACAGATGCTCCCATGCTTTTTAGGGATATTGAGAAATACCAACGTGAAGATCCGACGCTGGCTCCGATAATGGAAACCCTTTCTTCTGGGGAACATGTCGTCCCTTATGTTCTGAGGAATGGTGTTTTATGTTGCCCTTCGAGGCATGATAAGATGATGAAGGTTGTCGTTCCAGCTGTTCTTGTGCCTATGATCTTCAAATACTATCATGAGATCCCATTGGGGGGGCATATGGGAATATTTAAAACTCGTGAAAAGATTCGTGAAATGTTCATCTGGAAAGGTATGGACGGTGAAATCCGTGAACTTGTAAAAACTTGTAAATCTTGTTTGCTCAGTAAACCCACCATGTCCACCAAGGTAGGCCTTCTGTCTTCGCATCAAGCGTCGCGCCCCATGGAACGCCTGTATATCGATTATGTAGGACCCTTCCCCCAATCGAAGGGACATGCCAACAAATTCATCTTTGTATGTGTAGATGGTTTTACAAGATTTTCCTGGTTATTTCCGACTAAGCTGGCTACCGCTCAGTCCACCATTACTTGCTTAAATTCTATTTTTGCTTCTTTTGGTCCGTGCCAATATATTGTATCTGATAATGCTAAGGCTTTTACATCTAATTTATTTCGTAAATTCTGTTTTGACTTGTCCATCTCTCATGTAACTACTTCTGCTTATTACCCTCAACCATCTCTGGCTGAACGAGTTAACCGTAATCTCAGGTCCGCACTTATTGCCTATCATCATGAAGATCATTCCAGGTGGGACACGTCCCTGCATTGGTTAGCTTTTGCTTTGAATTCGGCGGTTCATGAATCACATAAATTTACTCCAGCCTCGTTGATGTTCAAGTTTGTTCCCAACACGCCGCTCTCTAACCTCTGGTCTCTGAGTGACATTCTACCCGAGACAATAGATCCGGACAACATTAAAGATCTTTGGAAGAAGGCTAAAGCCAATCTTAAAGTGTCTCATGAAAAGGTTAGGGAAAGGTATGATCGTGGACTGAGACCCACCCCTTTGAAGGTAGGTGACCAAGTTATGGTCAAGAACTTTGTTCCCGCGGGAAAGCTTGCCCCCAGATTTCATGGGCCTTGTATCATTCTCGATTTTCTTACGCCGGTTACATTGTTAGTAAGCAATCCAGCCACCGAGAGGATATTTAGGGTTCACCTGTCCCAGGTGAAACCGGTGTAAATTTTGTGTCAACTTGCTTCATATAATTTGATAGGAATATGAAGGTTATATTTTTTTTGAGTTTCCACTCTTAAGGCATTCTGCTCCTTCTATAATTTTTGTTTTATATGTAAGCATTTTTTGTAAAATCTTCCCCGATCCGTTAAACTGCCATTTTGTCCTTACCATGGCCATTACCACGCTCCCGTCTCCTGCTATACACACTGTGGCTTGCGTATATTAAATGCCATGGACATCTGCACGCCGCTGGCCCCTCAACCTCTCCACCAAGCCTGTGCCTTCAAAAAAGATGATGGTCCAACAATATTCTGCCGCCTAGCTTTAATGTTTCAGTGCCCCCGCAGCCGCGCGGCGCTGTGCCGCGACTGGGTTCGAGGACGGGTCCCCTCGACCCCAGCGAGGACGACATGTGCACGGCGAGCCGGAGCTCTCCTCCCGGCCAAAGCTGATGTGCGGCGCACGACCTGCTACTTGCCCGCAGCCTGTATATGTTCACCGCGGGCGCGGCGTGCTTCAACACCTCTGCTCCCCTCATAGTGCGTGCGAGCGGTATCTCAGGGTACTTGAGGGGTCCGAGCGGCCTCCTTTGGACGCAAGCTGCAACGGCCGGTCTGGCCATCCGACTTAATCAACATCAACTACATGGACAGTTACTATAAGCAATGACTACACTTGGGAATTCAACAGCAATATTTGGTGGACATTGCAAAATTTTTCATCACTTTTAAGTATTAAAAGTTTATCTTCAGAATTCAACTTCTACAAACATAAAAACTGTACTTCACCTGCAACAACAAAATTTTGAAACTGAATCAAACCAAATTAAGGAAATCTTATAAAATGTTTCTGCAATCAATCTTCATATTAACTTGGACCTTGTTTCAAACAGATTTCATGTGTCACCCCTGGAGGAACTTTTGGGGGGGGGGAGGTCTGTACCGGGCGGTACACCTCCACGCCGCTAATTTAAAATGTGCGCCTGTTGAAACTCCTCTGCTGGAGGAAGTCTGAACCTTATGGACAGTATTAATTTTCTACTTTCTCAGAAGATGTCACTACCTGTAAATTTTGGAGTTTTAGAACTGTGTCATTTTTGATGTGTTTTTGTTTTGCTTGAAGTAAGAAGTGTGAACTTTCTCTTCTAGAGGACACTACTGAAGAACTACAATAGTGCACCCTAGTGCGAAGAAAAAGAACTGTTCTTTGGAGAAAATTTTATTTCAAAAGTTGGTTTCTTGTTAAATTTCTTTCTGTTATTGTTTAAGTTGGCTGTATACCCCTCTTTTTCCCCTTGTTTTAGATTTATCCAATCCCGAATTTCTTTGAGTAATTTCCGACCAATCCGATGTATCTTCCCCCAACTTGGATATGTTTCTGTACCCTAGCCAATAAAGTGATTGTGGGCGGGTGTTCTCATTCCCCTAACGCCTAGAACCTTCCGCGAGAGTATTTAAACTGCTGATTTTTGGGTCTCCGCGCCACTTCTGTTCCATCTTTCAGTGTGTAAAGTACATAGCAGGGGGCGGGAAGCGCCTCTTTCTTCTCCAGCTGTTCAACACCAGGTAATGGCCTCTTAATAACTTCTTTTCTTGCTAGGTCGGCAGTTTAACACTCGGGGCGGGTTCGAAGCGTTTCCACCTTTTCCTAAAATGTAACCAATCTTTACATCTATTCTCTTTTAAAGCTGCATATTGGGATAGAGAGTGCTAACCCTCTCGAGCTCCCACTCACATTGTTTTGAGGTGAACTTATTTTCTCAGCCTATTCTTCGTTAACGTAAAACAAATTGCTCTTTTCTAAAGTCACCTCTGTAGTATGGGATTAGCCCTTGCATTAGTGGCCTAGAGCCAGATTAGGTTTTAAAAAACAAGTGTATTAGGAGTGCGGAGAGCCTCCTTTCAAGTTGGTATTTTAGAGGCCATGTAATTTTCCTTTTTTAATTAATAGGCCTCAGTAGATTGGGTATTTTACCCCTGTGTTTATGTCCGTTGAGGTCAGCTTGAAGGTGGAGTTTGGTGTGGCCTGGGAGAGGCTTACAGTTGAGAGCGAGTGGCTCTTTTGAAAATTGAGTGTTGTATGCCTCGTGGAGGCTTTTCAGTGTAATTTGGAGCAAGGACTCCTAGGCATGAATGGGGTTTTCTGCCCCTCTGTTGAAACTTGTGTTTGGGGTAAAACTGAGCTGATTGCCCAAGCATTGTGAAGTCAGGGCGCGAAGCCCAAATCCTGTAAATATTGTAACTACCCTTTGGACTTGCTACTTTGTACCTGCCATGCTTGTTATTTCTTTGTTTTTGAAAAGAAAATATAACCTTGTTAAATTTTACATTAACTTTGATTCCGTAGTTTGAGACCCGTTCACGCCCGCACCTTCTTTCACCTCTACCTACCACCAAAACACGGTAACAATTATTATTATTATTAAATGGCTGTCCAGATTAAGAAATGTCCGGACTAATGTGGTTCGGATTAATGAGATTCTACTGTGTGTGTATAATATCCACCGTTTTGCTGTCCGACTTCTCAGGAAATGCCACGAATGTATCTACACTCTTATCACCGAGCTCGATAGCTGCAGTCGCTTAAGTGCGGCCAGTATCCAGTATTCGGGAGATAGTGGGTTCGAACCCCACTGTCGGCAGCCCTGAAGATGGTTTTCCGTGGTTTCCCATTTTCACACCGGGCAAATGCTGGGGCTGTACCTTAATTAAGGCCACGGCCGCTTCCTTCCCACTCCTAGCCCCTCCCTGTCCCATCGTCGCCATAAGACCTAGGCTATCTGTGTCGGTGCGACGTAAAGCAACTAGCAAATAACGTATAGTGTCGTTTCAGTTAGGTTAGTTTCACCACTATTGCCACGATTGTCTCTTGTCACCTTTTGAATATTTAAATCCCTTAAAAACGACTAACTTAAAGCCCTCTCGTTTAACACGGAAAACATCGTACACTTCTACCAGTACTACACTGCACTGAGACTGTCTCAGTACTGACACTGAGTCTAGAGAAATGTGGCAGTTGTTGAGGGGTGGACGGTCAGGTTAGTAACCCATTCGTTCGGACCAGTTCAACAGTGACCTTTCGTTATGGAACAAAAATATCTTTGGGAAGTTTTGACAGTCGGATCAGTTCGGTACTACCCCTACTGGGTAGGCAGAGTGGAAAACTGCTAGATGACGTACCGATGTGGTACCTCTGGGAAGTAAATTTTTTAAGGTGTGATAAGGGATTGCACAAGATGATCATGATGATAAAATGACAGGAAGTAATACAGGACAACACTTGTGGAATTTTGTAAAATAACTAAAAGGTATTGCGTGCCAGCGAGTCGATCCTAGGGCAAGTCGGTGTAGAAACAAGACTGTCGACCCTTGCGAGCGAACCGTTGTTGGAATACTTCGGGCAGATTGCCAGAAGACTAGAGACAGTGAGAAAATTGATCATCGAGGGAAAAGCTGACCTATAGGATGCGTTCCATGGCGAAGGGTAGACCAACCAGAGAGAGTGGTGGTGGTGATTACTGTTTTAAGAGGAAGTACAACTAGGCAACCACACTCTATATAACACTAATCAGAGAAAAAAGTTGAAGGGATCCGACACTACAAAAATGAAGGTATCGGCCAACCGGGGCCACGAAGGGCATGAAAATGAGAGACTTCTTAGGCCTCGAGTGCTCTTATACCGCGGATGTCGGAAATGAACAAGAGTTGACCAAGGGAGGTCGGGTAGGATAGATGTAAGTGGAAGCAATGCCAGGACTCAGCTAAGGGACCCGTGGTCGCCAACCCACGCTCCAAAGTTCAGAGCCCTTGGGGCAATCAGAGAGAGCAAAATTATGTGGACAGTTCTTTTTTTTTTTTTTTGCTAGGGGCTTTGCGTCGCACCGACACAGATAGGTCTTATGGCGACGATGGGATAGGAAAGGCCTAGGAGTTGGAAGGAAGCGGCCGTGGCCTTAATGTGGACAGTTCTGACGAGGTCACCATACCCTTACTTATCGACAGAGAGATGACAATATTGACTGAATTGTTAACAAAAAGGAAATAAGATGCATAATTATATATATATAATATATTATGTAGGAATAAAGCCATAACAGAAACAATAAGGAAAAAACTATGCATTTTATGTAATAAAGATACGGATGTCGAACACTTACTAAAATATTATTTGCCGGGCTGAGTGGCTCAGACGGTTAAGGCGCTGGCCTTCTGACCCCAACTTGGTAGGTTCGATCCTGGCTCAGTCCGGTGGTATTTGAAGGTGCTCAAATACGTCAGCCTCGTGTCGGTAGATTTACAGGCACGTAAAAGAACTCCTGCGGGACTAAATTCTGGCACCTCGGCGTCTCCGAAAACCGTAAAAGAGTAGTTAGTGGGACGTAAATCAAGTAACATTATTATTTTATTAAAATATTATAAAAACCGAGTGAGTTGGCAGTGCGGTTAAGGTGGCGCAACTGTCAGCTTGCAGTCATGAGACACTGGGTTCGAATCTCACCATCGGCAGCTCTGAAAATGGTTTTCCGTGGTTTCCAAATTTTCACAGCAGGCAAATATCAGCATGAATGGAAGCATGAACGTGGTTGGGACTTTCCGTCACTTAATTAGTCATGTTTTCTGAAGTGTATATTAGTTATTATGTAGCATGTGTAAGAGAGGGCCGAGAGCACTAACTTCGCCACAAATGAAGGCACGAAATAAATAAATAAATAAATAAATAAATAAATAAATAAATAAATAAATAAATAAATAAATAAATAAATAATTGGTGGGATGTACCATAATTTAGTCTACGGCCGCTACCTTTCTAAACCTTGCCCTTTCCTATCCTTTCATTGGGGAATAGCTTATGTTAGTGCGACGTAAAAAAAAGTAGCAGACGAAAAGGAAAGAATGCAAAGAAACAGTAAAGATCAGAGAAAAATAAACGTAGATGCAAAGGAGATCTGCGATACTGAAAACGGGCCTGAGCCTGGGTTATAAAAGACATTAAAGTATTAAACTGAGAATGGAAGAGATAGAAAGAACTGCAATGAAAGGAATGTATGAAAATAAATCTTCAGAGGATTAAATATACGTTTGTGACAAAAGAGTAGTGAGAGGAAAACGTTGAAAACTTTTACCAGGGAAGACTTGAGAGCAAGGAGACGAGATGCGAGAATAAATGGAACGTTTCGAGCTGGCAATGGCTAGATGGCTTGGAATAACATTATGGACGAATAAGAGTAGGAAAGGTTAGTTCATAAAATCATAAAATGAAGACAATGTTGACATTCAAAAAGGCAAATTAGCACAAATAAGAAGAGGAGTTGGGGATTGGAATAATTTATCAAGTGGGATGCTTCATAAATTTCCAAATTTGAAATTCTTTAAGAAAGGACTGGGTATGGAAGTGATAGGGAATCTCCCACCTGGACGACAGCCCTGAATGCAGATCAATGGAGATTGATTGATTGATTGATTGATTGATTGATTGATTGATTGATTGAGATTGATTGATTGATTGGCAATAATAAATTATAATTTATTATTGTTGCCATTGATGCTTTCACGGCGCGTACTTATAGACATGATGCTGTATAGGCTTTCGGGCTTATAGTCCAGTCAAGTTAAACATGAAAAGGGGGTCGGGTCGTTCTGAATTTTTCATATGTTGTTAGGACCTAAACCAATATTAAAAAACCAGATTTGCAATTTCTGAAGTGCTGTGCGAGCGGCGGTGTACCAAAAAAACCATGAAATTTTCGGACTTTTTTCAGGTTTTGCTCAATATCTCAATGAAGGAAGGGTCTGACCAGTATAGTCACTCTATACACTTTCAAAGTAGACTAAATTTGCTACAATTTGAGACCAGGGCGAGCTCTATACAGCCATTGGTTCCCAAAATATAGTTCTTCGAAAATAGGCAATTTTTTCCAAAAAGTTAATTTTTTTCGAAATGGTCACTTATTTTGTGGAATATCTTTTAAACTAAGCATCCCACATCAACTATTATATGAAATGAAGTTGTAGTAAATTTAATTAGCTTTCATTTGAGACCAGAGTGGTACCTGTAAGCTCAGCGGTTCTCTCAAAACCGGCAGATAACCAAAAACAGTCATAAGTGGATTTGGGGGAGGGGGATGCAAATAAACTGTTCTAACGTATTTTTATGGTTTTATTTTTTATTGGAACCTTCATTTGTACACTGTCCACAAGATGCTCCCTTTTGTCCACTCAGCTGGACGTATTTTGTACGCTACGGGCGCGCACCTCTACCTTTAGGATATGATAGCTCTACAAGAACTGATGGATAAAAGTGAATACGACATGTTCACAAAAGGATCATTCACCATTCGCCGGTCTGACAAGTTTTTATCTGGGTTGTGGTCAGACCTAACAACTGAACAGAAGCTGGTGCGATCCATGAAGACCTACGGTGGGTTGACCCAAGGAAGTGGAATCTCCGACAGTGTGCTGGCAAGGTGGACAAGAGGAATGGTGTTTATGGTAAACATATGTGAAGAACTTGAAAGTTTTTGCAGCATATCATAACCTACTGGAGAGCAGCATGTAGACACGAGACCTTTTAGAATTGTCCGAGATAACGGTGATGTGGAAAAACTCAAAAACTGGTTTGCTCTACACCCCCCATTTCCTAAAACTGGCATTTTGCTTTCTATCAGTAGTGGTTTACTGAAATGTCCTTAGGATTTAAAGGATGACTTCAAGTATGAGTTGGCCCAGTTCCCGATGTCTATGTTCAATGAACAGGGGATGCGCAAGGGCACAAAATCCACTCTGTACTCTGCCTTCACTCCTCTTTCCAGACACACGCCGATAGATGCCTGCACTCATGTCGTTTTGGATGGTGGCTACCTCTTGCACAAGGTCGTGTGGCAGCGGAAGTGCACAGTTCGATCACTTTTGGTGCGTTATACCATCTACGTCCGTAACCACTTTGGGAAGAACGTCTCCATCGTTCCTGACGGCTACCCCGAAGATGCTACAAAAACACCCCACCAAAACAGCGGAACGACTCCGGCGCTACGCAGCTCATTCCAGCTACGAATTGACGTTCGATGAATTCCCAGTAATTGAAATTGCTCAAGAGCATGTATTGGGCAATGAGAACTACAAGAGACGCCTAATAAATCTTCTTTGTGACGCCTTTCAGAAGGGAGTAGAAGTGGCTGCTGCCGAAAAACGTGCGGATCAAGGGATCGTCATGACAGCGCTTTAAAAAAGAACAGTAGCTTATCGGGTCGTCATAGTTGGAGAGTACGTCGACCTGCTCGTTCTTCTCAATGGTTTAGGCGCTGAAGAGAAAAACATCTACCGTCAGAAGAGAACGAAGGGCGAGACTGGTTGCTGTCATTACTCTACGACCTCCTACAACCACCAGGACTCTTAGCGATCACCAGGGACGGTACTATTCACCCACGCGTTTACCGGGTGCGATACCCCCTCAGCACCGTTTGGCCAAGGAAAGACCAAAATCACTACAGTCCTGAGCAAGAGTGAACCACTTGCTGAGCAAGTGGAGATCTTCCTTCGGCCACACTCCACCCCACAAGCCATGAGAGAAGCGGGCATCAAGTGCTTTGTGGCTCTATATGGGGGTGACAACGCGATGGATACTTTGGATTTCCTGAGGTATAAGACGTTTGTCACTTCAACGAGCATAAACCTCGCCCGTTTGCCACCAACAGAAGATGCCGCAGGCCACCATTCAGCAAGGTGCTAACTCCAAGTGCAGAAGTGGCGGGGAATCAACTTGAATCCCACTGATTGGGGGTGGAAGTTGTCTTCCCAGGGACTCTCCCCCATCCCCACCACCATGGATTCCGCACCTCCTGCTCTTCCTCGAAAAATTTCATATAAATGCAAGAAAGAGAGCTCTGGGAGCTGCTCGTGCAGAAAGGCTGGGTTCCAATGCTCAGTCCTCTGCCAGTCATGCGGTGGTAAATTGTGCATTAACGTCCCGGATGTGGAGCTGAAATGCTCAGATGATGAAGATGACCCGACTACAGACTCTTCAAGCGTCCTCTCCAAGTGTCATCGAGACACCATCTTCGTGCGAGCTGAAGCCCGGGCCATCTAAGATAAAAAGAAAGGCATGATTTGGCAATCAAAACACAATTCCTACATTCTTTTTATTAGTTTTCTTTATTGTGTAAATGTAATTTGTCCTTAAAGTAGGTACCATGATGTTTGTGCAAGCATTTTAGTACGTAGGTATATAATCTTCTTCTTTTTTCATCAAACAATTTTTAACAATAAATTTTTTAACTGTTTTATAAACAAAACCATAAAAACACCTGAGAACAGTTTATTTGAATTTCCTCCCAAAACCCACTTACGACTATTTTGGTTATCCTCCATTTTTGAGAGAACCACTGGGCCTATAGGTACCAGTCTGGTCTCAAATGAAAGATAATTAAACTTACTACAACTTTATTTCCTATAATAATTGACGTGGGATGCATATTTTAGAAGATATTTCACTAAATAAGTGACCATTTCGAAAAATTTTCACTTTTTGGAAAAAATTGCCTCTCTTTGAAGAACTGTATCTTGGGAACCAATGGCTGTATAGAGCTCCCTCTGGTCTCAAATAGTAGCAACTTTAGTCTACTTTAAAAAGTATATAGGGTGACGATACCGGTAAAACCCTTCCTTCACTGAGATGTTGAGCAAAACCTGAAAAATGTCCGAAAATTTCATGGTTTTTTGGGCACACCGCCGCTTGCACAGCACTTCGGAAATTGCAAATCTGTTTTTCTAATATTGGTTTAGGTCCTAATAACATATAAAAAATTCAGAACGACCGGACCTTTTGCAAGCACGGATGTACATCTTGACTGGACTATTATGCCGTGAATAAGGTAGGAAGCCTTTCTCGTGGACAGTCGAGATTTTTTCTGAGGACGCGAAACGTAAATAATTTTGCCTTATTTTCTTGACACGGCATAAGCCCAAAAGCCTATACAGCATCATGTCTATAATTTATTAATTTTTTAACAGATTCTTTGTTTGAGTAAATTGTTTCCTTCCTTCTTTCTTTCTTTCTTTCTTTCTTTCTTTCTTTCTTTCTGTCCTTCTGTCCTTCTGTCTGGCTCCATGGATAAATGATCACAGGGTTCCCGGTAATTGGCTAATTCCGCTGGCATGGGGCTGGGTATATGTGCCTCATTCATCGAGGCATCGAGCCGATCTCGTCCTCGGACACTCCCGGCACCAGAAGGTATACGCCATTTTCTTTCTTCAGCTCTTTTTTTTTCTCTCTTAATCTGTCTACCCTCCAGGGTTAGTTTTTCCCTCGGACTTAGCGAGGGATCCCACCTCTACCACCTCTAGGGTAGTGTCCTGGAGCGTGACACTTTGGGTCTGGGATACAACTCGCGAGTAGGACCAGTACCTTGCCCAGACGGCCTCATCCTTGTGTATCCCTTCCAAACTTCCCATCCCCACAAGGATTAGGAAGCAGCCGTGGCCTCAGGTTAGGTACTATCCCAGCAATTGGCTGGAGGAGAAGTGCAAAACTACGGAAAACCACTTCCAGGATGGCTGAGGTGGGAATCGAACCAATCTCTACTCAGTTTACCCTCCGAGGGTGAGTGGACCCCACCCAAGTCCTCGTACAACTTTCCAAATTTCGTGGCAGAGCCGGGAATCGTACTCGAGCCTCCGGGTGTGACAGCTAATCACAATAACCACTACACCAGATTTGTTTTATAAAAATCTAACTATTTTATTAATTACTATTTAAAATGAATAATCTCTTCCCAGTTGCTGGTCATCAGTCACTGGGAGGAGAGTGTATTGTTAATGAACGTAGGTTTTCGTGGCTCGTTGTATTAAAATAAATGAATTATCTGGATTAGAGCTCGGTTTTGTTTTACTAATAAATAAGTGACTTAAATCCAAATAATTTATTTGTTAGGAGTGTATTATATTCATTCCTTTTATGTTATTACACGGATTTCTGCAAATAATATATTTTCCGGTCGGTATTTTGAAGTAAAGCAAAAATGTGGAAAATCTAAGAATGTTTTGATTAAGTTTGCTCTAGCAGTTCAGATGCCATGTCGTTTTGGAAGGTAGACAGACAAACATTTAATTCTTAGACATGGAGAGGGATTTAGCGCGAAAACAGCTCCTTGTCTTTAAAGGTCTGGTTTGTATTCGCACTCACCAGAGTCCTCATTATTGTGAATTCAGGACAAGCCACTACTCTAAGTTATTTCTTTGCGTTACGTGAATGCCGATGTAGAGAATAAAAGGATAATAAAAGAGAAGCAAGTGAGATAAATACAAGAAATACTGGAAGGCATCCTCAATAAAAAAGGAGAGGCTACTACTTACGATGTCTGAAGAGCACACAGTTCCACAGCAAGATACAGCAGGAGGAGAAGAAGAAGCAGCAGCAGTGTATAAATGTCGGTGTTCTGATAACATCGAATACCGCACCGATATTGTATATTATTAAAGTTCACTTTAACTGCGGTGACCTCTTGACTTGCACTTTACCTAGAAGTTAGCACATAATTGGCCGTTGAAGTCCGGTATGAGGAAGTGACACTTAAGTAGAAGTTACATGGGAGGGACGTACATTGAGACAGTAAATGAATGAAGAACTACAGTGAGCAAAAATGTTATTATATCAAGCTTGCATTCTCAGCTTTACTCCAAAAGCACACATTACCGTTTTATTTATTGGCAATTAAGCAGATCTAAATACCATGGAGACTGGAGTGGGGAGTGGAATGAATGAATAACGCCGAGCAGGTTTACCAAGTGTAGGATATAAAGCGAGGAATCTGTCAGCCATGAAATCCTTGTGCTACAGTAAACCCTCAAGGTAGTCCTCTATACTGTCTACAAGACGTCGAATACCAGTCGAATCGCCATATGTGATTTTTGCAGTTTCATGTTCCAAAGTGTTGGCAGTGTCTTCCCGTATCCCAAACCGTCTCCCACGTAATGCTTCTTTTACACAGAAGATGAGGTCTAAATCACAAGGAGATAAGTCCAGTGAGTACGGCGGAAGTTCCAGTATATTCCAACGCCAGCGCTGAAGTTTCCTCCATTTTGGACGGAGCCTGACTCATTACTCCAGTGCCATCGCTCTGTGAGTGGTACCTGGCCAACGCAACGCCATATCGTGTACAATGTGTATCATGCTTTTCCAGGACATACGTCAATTGTATCGTATCAAATGTGAGGAAAAATGAAAATAGTGCCGGCTTGAGTAGCTCGGACGGTAGTTGGTGGGACGTAAAATCAATATCATTGTTATTATTGACAAAACAAATAATTGTGATAACATATGCCGCAATCCTCGTGTGTACAGAGAAAACTGAACTACCTCTTCAATATTCTTTGTGCGCCGGGCTGAGTGGCTCAGACGGTTGAGGCGCTGGCCTTCTGACCCCAACTTGGCAGGTTCGATCCTGGCTCAGTCCGGTGGAATTTGAAAGTGCTCAAATACGTCAGCCTCGTGTCGGTATATTTACTGGCACGTAAAAGAACTCCTGCGGGACAAAATTCCGGCACCTCGGCGTCTCCGAAAACCATAAAAGAGTAGTTAGTGGGACGTAAAACAAATAACATTATTATTACATTCTTTGTGCTGAGTCAGCACCCGAGGTCATTGACCCTGGCCAAGACCATTGACCCAGTCACGTCGCCATGACGTCACGGCCACGTGCTATTGTTTACAAAAAAGCCACGTGCTTTTGACAGCTGTCAAGATGACAGACCCTAACCTCAGACAAGAGAACATCGCTAACCTCACTGCTGCCATCTTGACAGGTCCTAACCTTACTTCTTGTGAATAAGTGAACGTGGCTAACCTAATTGCTGCCATCTTAAACACGTGGGCGCGGAATTTGAGTAAGTGACAACTGTCAAGATGACAGCTGCCATCTTGACTGGTCCTAACCTTACTTTTTCGGTCACATGGGCGCGGAATTTGAACAAGTGAACGTGGCTAACCTGACAGCCGTCATCTTGACAGGTCCTAACCTCGTGCACTTGTGTTTGGCGCGGATTTTGAAAACGTGTGCATGGCTAACCTCACTCCTGTTATCTTGACAGGTAGGCGCGGAATTTTTGAACACGTGAACGTGGCTAACCTCACCGCTGCCATCTTGAGAGGTGTTAACCTCGTGCACTTATTTTGGCGCGGAATTTTTACGGTTTTCAGAACACCAAGGTGCCAAAATCTTGTCCCGCAGGAGTTTTCTAACGTGCCAGCAAATCTGCCGACATGAAGCTGACGTATTTGAGCGCCTGCAATTACCACCGGACTGATCCCAAATCGAATCTGGCTCAGAAGGGCAGTGTTCTACGAAGTTTTTAAAGAACCTATTTAAAAATCTATAAAAGCATTCGAAGGACTATTTCCATGGTTAAATTAGCGTGCAGTATTATGGTAAGTGAACTGCTGACTCTCAAGTTGCTCGCCAAATTGACAGTAGCATTCTCGTGTTATGTAATATCTGCCTTTGCGTGAATACAGTAACCAGGAGGATTACGAATTCGGGTTGATTCATAAAATTCAATCAGCAGTGGTTCTGAACTTCCCCTCGACTAAACTGACATATTTTAGGTCAATAAGAACCATGCACTGTATTCAAGGTGGGAAAATTGGAAATTGACGCTCAGTAAATTAGAGACATATCAAATCGATACTTTCAATATTAACCAAAGTAAATATTAAGGAAAAAGAAAACTGAATACAGTGTTGGTGTTGGCAGTAAGGAAAATAACAAAAGAAAACGAGGTCGAGAGACACGGAAAAGATGCTGATAGAGATTCTTTGGATGATGCGTTTGGTGCATGTACATTATCAATGCTAATTTGTTACTTTTGTGTTATTCCTCTATCCAAATAAATGTAATTTCCTCATGTTCTGTCGTATTATAACAGACAATCCGACACCACATACTAATTAACAACTCTAATTAACAACTATCCCTTGATGCCAGCTCACTATCGCAGAATGTGCTGACCCCGCCCATTGTCCGCGTCTTTTTGCGTTGCGATGCGTGTTACTTCTACGTTACTATGATGAGAGATATAATGGTGATTCGTCCGTCGGATGGAGACGTTAAGTTTTGGTGCTATTCTACATAAGTAGTCTGTGTGCCAGCACAGGTTTTCACCTTCTCTCTTCCCACTGTCATACATCACGTCATTCATTTCTTCTTACCAACTCTCTCTCCTCTGATGAAGTTGATATCAGAAAGGGCATCCGATCGTAAAATCTATCTCCGAAGATTTCATCTCACTTAATACCCGACCGCGTAGGGAAACGGGATAAGGGTTGAACAATAAACAAACATATGAATTGCTTTAGGTCTACCTATGGAGTCATCGTCGTCATCATCATCATCAACATCATCGTAGCGTTGTCCAGCTCTGTTTTGGGATTCAGTCGAATGTATGTCGCGTTGACCTTTGGTACAGTGGTGGTGGTGATGGTGGTAAGTTTTTTGAAGAGGAGGTGCATCTGGACAACCATCCTCCTTTATTACTAGTCAGAGGTAAATTCGGAAAAGATCCGACAATTCAATAAAATTAAGATGTGGGCAAAATAAGAACAAAGGCGACGAAGGGCCCACTCCCGGCACTAAACGCCATACACAAAACAAAACAACAAATAATGCATTTAGTACCAAAGCAATATATTCTTCCTATTATTATCAGTACCGATACAGAAGTGTGAACATGGCTCCTTGATTGTTACTTTCATAAAATACATGCAGACACTAAAACAAAAATTTATTCCACCCTTATCGACCGAGCTCCGCATAGGAAGGTGTCCAGAGAGAAACTTAATTCATAAAACAAAAGTATTAGATAACGGATAGATCATTATTTCACAGTAATTTAATACCATGTCTGAATAAAATGCTTTTATGTAGAAGAAACTGTACCGGGCGGTACACCTCCACGCCGCTAATTCAAACATTGTGCCTGTTGAGGAGAAAGCCTGAACTTTAACAACCATGTTAATTCTAAAGTTTCTCAGAAGATGTCGCTATTGTAAATTTTGAAGAGTTCTGAACTGTGTCTTTTTCGATTTATATTTGTTTTCTCTGTAGTGAGAAGTGTGAACATTCTCTTCTAGATGGCACTACTGAAGAACTACAATTGTGCACCCTGGTGCGAAGTGAAGGAACTGTTTTTTGAGAAAATTTGTGTTCATAAGTTTGTTCTTTGTTAAATTTCTTTCAGTCACTTTTTTGGGTTGGCAGTATAACCCTTCTCTTTCCGCTTGTTTTGAATGTACCCAATCAAAAATTTCTGTAATTAATTTTTCACCAATCCTAGGTGTCTCTTCAGTTTTGACTTGTAATCTTTAGCCGACCAACAAAATTTTGTGGGCGGGTTGTAATCATTCATGAAACGTCTCGAATTTTCCGCGAGGGTATATAAACTGCCGATTTTCTGGTCTCCTGGCCACTTCAGTAACTTCATTCCTAGTGTGATTATGTAGTAGGGGGCGGGAAGCGCCTCTTCCTTCGGGCAGCAGTTCTTCCATTAGGTAATGGCCTTTTAATAACTTCATTTCTTGCTAGCTCAGCAGTTTAACCCTCGGGGCAGGTTCGAAACTTTTATCATGTAACCTTCCTTTAAAATGTAAAAGCCACTTGGTATAAATTCCGTCTCTTTAACTACAATCGGAATAGAGAGTGCCTAACCCTCTCGATCTCCCTCTCATATTGTTTTTGAGACGACTACGTTTTCATAACCGTTTTTCTTCGCTTCATAATGTAATAAAGTTTTCCTATCGTGTCACCTCCGTAGTATGGGATTAGCCCTTGCATAAGCGGCCTAGTGCCAAATAGGTTTTTAAAAAGGTGTATTAGGAGTGCAAGTTACGCCTCCACTCATGTTGGTATTTTGGGGCCATGTAATTATCCTGTTTCTTTACTGAATAGGCCTCAGTAGGTTGGGTATTTTTACCCCTGTTCTTGTGTGCCTGGAGGGCAGCTTGAAGATAGAGTTTGGTGTGGCCTTTGAATAGGCTTGAACTTTCAGAGCGGGTTGCTCTTTCTTAAATTGTATTTTCTGTGTTCCTCGAGCAGGCTTAACTGGGTAATTGGGAGCTAGTGCTCCTTGGCATGGTTGGGGTTTTCTGCCCCTTTGTTGAACGTTGTTCATATGTAAAGTTGGGCTCATTGCTCAAGGATTGCGTGTCTGGGGGCTCGAAGCCCAAATCCATTAACAAATTGCAATTGTACATTCTTAATTTGTTGATATGCTACTGAGTACCTGTTATTCTTGTTATTTCTTGATCTTGAAAAGAAAATATAACCTTTGTTAAAGTTTTAAATTAACTTTAATTTCGTAAGTTGAGACCTATTCATCCCAGCACCTTCTTTCACCTCTAACTACCACGGATAACTCCGTAACAGAAACTAAAATAAGTTTAAGATCATTTATGCAAAATTAACAAACTTTACTTATGATTTTAGTTTTAATTAATTGACATGAACTGTAGGGTAAAGATAACCCTACTCAAGAAATACTTTGTTTTTGAACCTACTAATTGAATTCCTTTATAGATTTCATAGTCCGAAGTTTGTACAAAGCGTGATAGAAACATCTGTATATAGTTCAGGAATATTTGCTGAAGAGGGAATCAAACTTCGCAAAAAGGTAAATAATGTCAAATTGATAGAGAAATGTGTAGAAAACAGTACCTGAATTTTGGAAGGAAATTGGCGTTACTCGTGTCCAGTGAACCATGTGCATTTACATGATGTGGGAACGACACTCGATGGCTTTAATTGTAAGTGAAGGGTCTGTAAATAGAGCGCTACTGGATGGACGACAGTTCGCCAGATCACACAGGCATCTTTGAGTCGCATGGTATTTCCGTGACTTCCCTCCATCTAATCCAGGATGCGTTAACACGCGCTTGTGCGTCGCCATGAACACCGCTGTCACAGTGCATGCAGGAACTCACGAACCGGAATATGACAGCTTTGTTAAGTCTTAGTTGTTGACTAGGATGGAGCCGTCTGCTGAGCTTGTCTCCCATGTACTCACTACTTTCAGTGTTAAGACGGTTCAAGCCTGCAATTCCCTGGTTGTTGCTTTACCTCCTACAAAATATAAACCTATAGAGTACACAGTTATATTATTATTTCACAGACGAAAGAATTACCTACTGAAAAATTTTGTAAAATAATAATGCGCTAAACGAGGCACTCGAACAGGACACCTGGGTCGTAAGGACACTTCTCTTAACCTGTTCCTTACTGTCTGGTTAGATACCGTGACTCCAGAGACCCTCCTGAGGTCTTGCTACAGCTCTCTGGCAGTTGCTGAACGACGCCGCAACACACAGATGGTCTGATATCGCTCATCCTGTGGGGTTATCATGCGTCGACGACCTTGTGAACTGGCCTGTCTCATTGTAGCGATTCTACAAGCGGTGAATAACTGACGGAGAGACATTGAGATCCACAACAACATGACGAAAAGTCCATCCTTCCTGGATCAAAGTGACCGCTCTGGCGGCTTGAACCTCGTTAAAATGTCTTATGGGATGGGCCGGTTTACGTACAACGTCCTCAAATGTGCGCAGTATTGTGTGTACCTCACAACGACACACGTACGCACCGCTATTCACTTTGTTTGTTTTGAGGGGTCACCTGACAGTTTAATGCAGTGCTATACCTACAGATGGAGTATAAGCTGATATACCTTGAGTAGCTGCGGTCTCAAGGTATGCTGTACGACCATGGGAACCCCATCTACCAAATTAACGTTCACATACCAGACGTTACAAAATATGTTCCCCTAATTTGTTTTAACTGTGTAGTATTTAATAACATATTTGGAGTGCTGTTAATTTCGGTGATCTTAAAGTGCTTGTTTCTTAGTTTGCATGTACTGTAGGTTGGTTCCTTTCTGTGAAAAGTGATCCAATTAATTTGGATGCCAGTGATTAGTTAGAATGACGGAGTTCAGAAGAGAACAAGAATTGAAATGAGATTGGAGAAACGCAAGCAAGGACCAGAGCGCGACTTCATGGAGACAATGCGTGATTCAACTGGGATTAAGTAGCTGAAATTGTAGATCACTGATTTTCTGAGCTCAGGTGGGCGGGTTCGATCCCTGCTCCGTGCGGTAGTATTTGAAGGTGCTCAGATAGGTCAGTCTCCTGTCGGTGGAGTTCCTGGCACGTAAATAATTCTTGTTAGAAAAATTTCTGGTACTTCAGCATCTCCCGCAAACGTAAAATTATTTAGTGGGTTGTATTATTATTATTATTATTATTATTATTATTATTCATGTCCGGCGTCTGCGGACCACGCTTGACAATATTTGCACTATTTTTAGCCTTCTAAGCCAGTACCTCTTCATCCTTTCTCCTCTTTCTTCTTCTGTTCATCTGGTCTGTTGGAAAGCGCAGAACTTTTTCCTCTCTATTATATGCCAACGGCCGTTGCCGTATTGAAACACCGGACCCCGTGAGATCTCCGAAGTTAAGCAACATTGGGCGTGGTCAAGATTTGGATGGGTTGCCACGCGCTGTTGGTGGGAGTAAGGGAATGGAGGAGCAAAAAGGAACTGGCCATCCTACCGTACGTAAACTCAGGCTCAGGCACAAGTCTGCGGAGGTTCGGACCTGCCTTCGGGCAGAATACACCCTTACCTCTATTATATCATCTTCCGTAACCCCCAATATCAATCAAGTCCGGCCTCACATCTTGAAACTATTTAAGATTCAAATATTCTCTTTGTCCGTCTCTTATTGTCCATCCCGAACAAGTGTCCATAGAACTGTACCGTTCTATACACCATCAGTTAAACCACTCCTTCTTTGAAACAATTAGATTAGAGTCCCCTCTGCCACTTTCTACATTTGAGCACAGATATTTTCTTACCAAATTTCTTTCCCTCCTCCAAATATCTTCAAATCCACCGTCCCCAATCATACCCACGGTTTGTGCTGCATACGTGCACTCAGATTTAACAACAGTGTCTAGATGCCTTAGTTTAACCTTCTACGATACAACCTTTCTGTTGTAAGTGCTCCTCGTCTGTTGAAATACCATGTCCATTTTTCTCGCCCGCTCTTCCATGACATTCTTTTCCGACCCAATTTCTTGCAATTTTTCTCCCACATACATAAAGATCTTAACTCTCTTTATCTTCTCGTCTCCTAACTTAAACAACTGAGGGGCCACTTTAATGTTGGTCATGAACTCAGTCTTCTCAAAAGAAATTAGAATCCTAGTCTTCTTTGCTATCATTTGGAGTTCTTCAATATTTTTCTTACATGTTACTCTATCACTGGTGAGTATCACTATATCATCGGCGAATGTCATACAATATAAACTTACACTCCCTTTACCTATCCTAATCTTGAACGTCCTTTTGCCAGAAATTCCCTTCTTCTATTCCCTAACGATTTTCTCCAAAACGCAGTTGAACTTGATTGGTGAGAGTCCGTCTCCCTTTCCTACACCAGTTTTGATTTCGAAGGGCCCATTATTGTTGATACGGGATTTCCGTGGCTCACAGAGTATTAGGACGCCTTTGGGTTCAACGGCTGGACAAGGAATTAACTAGATAACACAACAAATTTGGAAATTGTATTTATTTTCTTTTGTTAACATTGAAAAATAGGAAATCTTAATGAATCACCAATCAATATAACAGGTTATTAATGATCTCGTCAACTCAAACAATAACAGGGACTTAGAGTCCGAAAATCAGGTACAAAGCTTGAGGTAATTACCAATTTGTTCATTTACACAGAAAAGGGCATTATTGCTCGTGACAGGTACATATATTCTATAAGAGCAGGATTTGCTCCCATAAGTTACACTACTCAGAAGTGTGAGAGCTCCACAATATCATAGTCTAGCCTCTGGGAGGCATCAGTTTCTTAAGGCACAATAAAAATTCCACCTTACATTAAAATGTTCACGCACCATTGCCACTATGCGGGCTTATCCATTGCACAATAGTCACTGTTCATAAAGGGAGCTAACACAAGGGAAATTTTACACTCTGAAATGAATATATAGGGGCATAGTAGCCCATACTACGTGGCTTTAATGGTAAAAGAGAACGTTGCATATGACCGGCCATAAACAAAAAGCAAGGAGGTGAAAATGTTGCACTAATTCCAGGAATTGTTAAAACCCTAAGTGGGCTAATGGCCCAAATATACTATAAGATGTGACTAAAGGAGGAATATTTAGGGCCGAGACAATATTTACAGAATTTTGAAGTTTTGAAATCTTTAGTCACCCAGTTCAAGGTTGATTTGGAAACAACAGAGGGTCATCACTCGTTGTTCCCTTGCATAAAATATTTCCCAGTCGGGAATAGAACAGAGTACTTAGACTTGCCGAAAATTCTACACTTAAACCGTCAGTTTTACAAAATTACATTAAAACAAAAGAGGTTGAAACCTTCCCCTCAAGGTATCCGCAGGAGCTAATATATTGTACCGCTGGATCCTCCTCACGCTGGGCCCGCCCCTGCCTCCTTAGGTCACGTCGCACTCCACAAACACTGGAGCAATTCAGACAATACGGCCCCAAATTGCCCTGCTTTTATAGTACCACAAGGGGAAGATTCCAGAACTCTTTACTGATAAGCTTTGATTCCTATACACACCCCCGATTTTAACTGGCTAGAGAAAATATTTCCAAGTCTTTTGATAGGCTGAGTACAATCGAGGAGGAACCAGCAGAGGTGTTGACAAGTTAGGTACTTAAAACAATCCTTAGAATCAGGTACACAAACTTCAAAAATAAAGATTACTCTATGAAGTAATTAGAGCTAAGCCCGCGAGAGGGAGCAAATAAACCGGTGCTAAATACATCTAACAGTAGAAGACCAAAGTTTCTGGTAGTTTTCAAGTTGAAGTTTGTTTACAAAGATGGTCTTAGAGGAGGCGTGCAGTGTAACTAGCCCGGGAAGGTGTACCCCTGGTACTATTATTATTATTATTATTATTATTATTATTAGAGCCCGGATTTTTATGCATTAATAGGTTAGTATGCAAACTTACAGAAGCGAGCAGCAAGTATAGTCTACCTTCACAACGATTAAGCTATGGGGTTAGCATAAATATTGGAGGTACGGCTCATCAGAACCACTATAATTTATGTTACTCTTGCTACATTATGGAAGAGCGGGTGGCCGACACTTTTCACCAAATTACAGTAGTTTGCAATCCAACCCGTTACTGCATAAAAATCCGGGCTTTAATTATTATTATTATTATTATTATTATTATTATTATTATTATTATTATTATTATTATTATTATTATTGTTATTATTATTATTATAATTATTATTATTATTAGCCATATTCTCCGTTCTGGACTCGCTGAATGGCAGGCAGCACATTATCACAGACACACGTCTAGCGAGGCTAACAGGCTAAGGACAATGACGTGTGTCAATAAATACTGGCAAGACAAATGTTGGGTGAGGCTGGCGCCAAGGACGTCGTACCAAGTCAACACTCGTCATATTGCCACTTTCGCCTCCGCACTCCCATCACTCGCTGTCTTGTTTGGACTAACGACTTCTGGACGTGCACTATAAGTACAGTCTGTAGCCTCTACGGTTATTTGTCAGGGATAATCAAAGTGATGGTGCAAACATGTTAGCCTTAGAAGCGACGACTTCTATGATATGTAATCTTCACAATCATACGCTGTAAGGACAGGTATGGACTCAGCATTAACGACCAAGATAGCCCATTGTGGTAATAGAAATAATAAGATAAAAGTACTGGGAGGAAGATTTGCCGGCCACTCGGTATAGGGGTTAGCGTGGTTACCTTTTTCGCTGAAGTCCCGGGTTCGAGCCCCGGCCAGGTCAGGGATTTTTTACCTGGAACTGAATATTAGGGCGACGATATACAGATACTCAAATACCCAAAACAGGCTGGCAAATATGCACTTAAAATCGCAAAATATGCACTAAAAGGGCAAAAGTAGGAACTAAAAACCAACCCGAATATAACAACTCCTTAGCGTTTAAAATTCCTCACCGATTGTGAATCATGCCACTTCGTTCTTAGCTAAAGGTTTTCGCCAAGGAACAAGTGATCACTAGAATTAGGAAAAGGTAAAAGCAATTATTAAATGTATTATTCTTATTCTTATTCTTATTCTTATTCTTATTCTTATTCTTATTCTTATTCTTATTCTTATTCTTATTCTTATTCTTATTCTTATTCTTATTCTTATTCTTATTCTTATTATATGCGTATGGACCCAATGGATCACGCAAAGCTCTAACGATTCTATTTTCTGAGTTGCCAAACAGCTCTCTTCCTTTCTCCGTGGATCCTTTTTCGTTCTTCTGTCCACTTTGCTCCAGTCTTCTTTATCACTTCGTTCTCTGGTTGCGCTTTCCATCCATTAATATTTTTCCTATTAAGGTTTCTGTCCGCGGTGTCATTTGAGTTCATCTGGACTTTTTCCAGATCCTTCTTCACTTCCAGTACCCATGGAATATTGTTTAGATGTTCTATGTAGTTGAGAATCTTGTGTGTCAGTCTACTTGCCGGCAGTCTGCAAACGTGCCCATAAAATTTCAGATGTCTTTTGCGGGTGTCTGCTGCAATGTTGGAAAGCTCTGTCCGACTCGTTGGCTGAACGGTCAGCGTACTGGCCTTCGGTTCAGAGGGTCCCGGGTTCGATTCCCGGCCGGGTCGGGGATTATAACCTTAATTGGTTAATTCCAATAGCACGGGGGCTGAGTGTATGTGTTGTATTCATCATCATCATCATCACGACACGCATGTCACCTACGGGTGTCAAATAGAAAGACCTGCACCTGGCGAGCCGAACCCGTCCTGGGATATCCCGGCACTAAAAGCCATACGGCATTTCATTTTGGAAAGCTCTTCTGTCACTTTGCGTCACCTCAGCCTATATCCATATTCTGTTTTTCAGGGGCCGAGAATTTTCCTCAGGATTCTTCTTTATACTGTACTTTTAAAATGTTTTCTAGGTCACCTTTCACATGTATTATTATTATTATTATTATTATTATTATTATTATTATTATTATTATTATTATTATTATTACAATCGAAGATACTGTTAAATCTTCCAGACAATAATTATGTTAACAAAACATTTCAAATGGATCTCAGTCAGAATATGTTACAATGCACAACCAGATATCGTACCAAATTTTGAACAGTGAAACTTTGCCTTTGTCGGCTAATATATTTTTATTTTTAAATGACCTCTTTACTTCAGATGAGGTCAGGGGAAAATATGTAAGAGCAGGTAGCTCTGCTGTGACGAAACCTGGTGGTGGTGCTACGTCTTTCCCTTCGAGAACAGCAGCAATGGCCACAGCACCCTTCCAGTCAGGATTCCTCTGCATTCTACTGTGAAATTTGGCACTCATCTCATTTCCTGTCGGTCCATTAAAGTCAGAAATGGTCACCTCCACCTCATGAACAATCCCTACAGCCTTCGCATGGGGTAATTCTCCCTCTTCCAACTGATTTATTTTGGAAGGTAGCTATTCACACAGGGCGTGAGACCGCTGAAAATCTTGGGGTTGGCCAGTTCAGGATACAGGTTCAAGGCAAGCTCCCTCCAATCAGAATCTGAGGACAAGAAGAACGTTGTTGTCCTTTAATCACATTTAAGTGCCTGTCTTTGGTAGCTAACTGCAAAGAATGCCTGATTTCAGGGGCTATCTGGTAAAGAAAACTTACTAAGGAAAGGTGGGTGGAAAAATGCGATTTAAAAACTTAATATACGTAGTTTTATGCACTTAACATGCAGACATCCACAAAATAGGCATTAATGCACCGAATAGGCATTTATTGGGACTGCATAACTCGTGTATTTTCTTCACAAATCGACTGAAACTGATTTTAGACTTATGAGCCTACAATTTTAGGTTGGGGGTAAAAATAGGCATTCATGACGATATTCTCGCCTTAATGATTACGAATGAGGAGCTATCTGACGGCGAGATAGCGGCCTGGTCTAGAAAGCCAAGAATAACGGCCGAGAGGATTCGTCGTGCTGATCACATGACGCCTCTTCATCTGCAGGACTTCCGGATGAGCAGTGGTCGATTGGTAGACCAAGGCCCTTCGGAGCTGTTGCGCCATGGGGTTTGCTTTGGAAACAAGAATTATACGGGAAATACTCGGTCCGCTAAGAACTACAGAACTCGAGAAATCAAGAAGTAATGATGAAATATACCGGAATATAGAAAGCTTAACTGATACAATACGGAAAGGGTGGGTGATAGTTTTCGGACATTTCTACAGAATAGGTGACAACAGATCTTCAAATACCTTTGGAACAAGAAGTCAACAACAGCCCGAATTCATGAAGTGAAGAAAGATTTGTAAAGAAACAATACAGGAGAAGAAGAGCAACGGAGAGAGGGATTTAGAAAGAAAGTTTAAAAACGGAAGGATTGCAAGGTCAGAATGGACAGAAAACAGGCTTAATATCGTCCGGGGAGAGGAAACGGAGACGTAGTAAGATAAGTAGTACTGGAGGAAGAACCAGGAACAATAAACGATGAAGCATTGAAATTGGCACGTGGTCCTTAGAACACCCTAACGGTAAAGAAATACAAGCTGTGTCTGAAAAGTTCGGTGAATGGTCTCCTAGTTTGTACACCGTGCTAGTTAGGACGATGTTCGCGCGTACGCATTGCGAGACATGACACCAAGTGCAACCTATCGGTCAACTCAACAGAGTTAAACGGAGTTGAACGCTGCAACACACCGCACAGAGTCAGTGTGAGGACTCGTGTCATTGCACAATGGAGTGCAAAACGGCAACGGAAACACACGCGATGCTAGTGAAAGTTTACCACGCTCGAGCAGTGAGTAAAAAGTGCGTTTTGACTGGTTTAAACGCTTTCGAGATGGAAAGGAAGGTGTTGAGGACGAGGCGCGTTCGTGTCGACCAACCACAAGAACATCTCCAGACAACATCAAACGAGTGCGACAGATGCTTGCGAATGATCGGCGACTGTCCTTACGAAAGATACCAGATGAAATGGGTGTAGGCAAGAACAGTGTAAGGACCATTGTTCACGAACATTTGAAAAAGCGGAAGATTTGTGTCCAGTTTGTATCGCACAAGCTGACAGACGAGCAGAAGCAAACTCGGATGGAAACATCGGGAGATTTCATTGACGTTTGTGACAAAAATCCGGAGGTGTTGAAAACCATCATTACAGGAGACGAGTCATGGTGCTACCAGACCAAGGGACCGTCAATGGTGTGGTGTTCAGCGTCTTCTCCGCCTCCCAAGAAAAGTCCAAGATTAAGACAATGCTGATCGCCTTTTTCGACAGCAATGGTGCCATTCATCATGAATTTGTACCTCAGGGTACAACTGTCAACGCGGAATTCTACGAGGGACTTTTGAAACGACTACTGAAACATATCAGACGGGATCGGCCAGAACTGTACCGGAGTTGACAGTGCAAGCTCCTCCACGACAATGCCCGTCCGCACATCGCGATCCGCGTGACCCAGTTTCTCGCTGAACGCCAGGTGACTGTTCTTCCACACCCTCCGTAATCTCCGGATTTGGAGCCGGCAGAATTTTTTTGTTCCCTCCGTCTTAAATTAGCCCTGAAAAGCCACCGGTTCGACAGTGTAGAAGGTATCCAACAACGCGTGAGAAGGGTTCTCCGGAAGATTCCAAAAGAAGCGTTTGCTGTCAGCTTCCAGCAGCTTTACAGTCACTGTCAAAATTGTGTAGAAAGCCAGTAAAGGAGTTTTGTGTGTAACTTACGTTGTCTTTATTTCACGAGACTATTCACCGAACTTTTCAGACCCAGGTTGTATTTCTTACATTTAAAATACTGCACTGTTCACGCTCTTTTTATTGAAATGAGTGTTTAAATACGTACCTGGGCTCAATTCATAAGTTATTTTGTTCAATCCGGACTTTCTTTAAATCGGACAACCTAGAGACAAAATTAGTCCCGATTAACGAGGTTCTACTGTACAATATTTTGGAGATGTTCGATCCAATGGTTGAATGGTCAGTGTTGAGGCGTTCGGTTCGTAGGGTCATAAGATCGATTCTCTGACGGGTTGGGGATTTTAATCGCGTCTGATTAACATTCCTGGCTCTGGGACTGGGTGCTTGTACTTGTTTCAACACCTTACTCTTTATACTCAAACAACCCACTGCACTAGCAACCACCACAATAACGCGCAATAGTGATTGCATCTCTCCATATAAAGTTGGCGTAAGAGAAGGCATACAGCCGAAAAAAAACAGGGCCTAATCCACATGTGCTATACCGTTCGCACCCGCGAACCCACAGATGTGGTAAAGGGGGAAGAAGAAGAAGAAGAACACGATAATATTTTGAAGATACGTCGTAGAAACATCCGGCTCCATGGCTGAATGGTTAGCGTGCTGGCCTTTAGTGACGGGGGTCTCGGGTTTGATTCCCGGCAGGGTCAGGAATTTTAACCCATTATTGGTTAAATTCACTGGCACGGGGGTTGAGTGTATGTGTCGTCTTCATCATCATTTAATCCTCATCACGACACGCAGGTCGCCTACGGGAATCAAATCAAAATACCTACACTTGGCGAGCCGAACATGTCCTCGGACACTCCAGGCACTAAAAGTCATACGCCATTTCGTTTCATTTCATCGTAGAAACATAATGTTCTGTTCAACATCACCTTTCTATGCTCAAGAGCCTTTACAATATGAAGTGTTTAATCCCGTTGCGCGTGGGGTCGGTAGAATACCTCTATGGTATCTCCTTCCTGTCGTAAGAGGCGACTAAAAAGGGACCCCAGGGGCTCTGAACTTGGTAGCGTGCGTATTCGATCACGGGGCCCTTAACTGTGTCCTGTTATTGTTTCCACTTACTTGTGCCAGGCTCCTCAACTTTTCTATCTTATCCGACCTCCCTTGGTCAGTTCTTGTTCTTTTCCGACCCCGACGGTATTGGAGTATTCGAGAATTCTTTGGCCGATACCTTATTTTTTCTATGTGTCGGACCCCCTTCATTTATTCTTTCTGATTAGTGTTACTAGAGGATGGTTCCCTAGTTGTACTTCATCTTAAAACAATAATCACCACTACCACTTAAAATATTGAACGTATTGCAGTAATATTAAACATAACTTCTTTTTACGTAGGCCTTGTCTATTAGAATGATATAATGCTTTATGAATCAATAAAACACGCTGCCACCAATCACTTCGAAGTTTAGAAAGTTTTATGGAATAATTCATTTCCTTTTATCTTCCTGATTAGTGAAAGGAGAGAAAGTTTGTCCAGATGCACTCACCACCAACACCACTTCTCCTATGGGAGGGGACAGTATAATACAGTACAATGGTTTTCACTGATTCGTAAAGAATACAGTACTGTATTGTGTTCATGCGACAGTCAACATTTTACAGAAATGTTATGAACAAACTAATAGACCGAATCGTTGGCTGAATGGTCAGCGTACTGGCCTTTGGTTCTGAGAATCCCTCGTTCGATTCCAGGCCGGGTCGGGGATTTTAATCGCTTCGGTTTAATTCTCCTGGCTCGGGTACTGGGTGTTTGTGTCCATCCCAACACTCTCCTCTTCATATTCACACAACACACTACAGTACCAACCACCACAGAAACACGCAATAGTGATTACATCCCTCCATATAGGGTTGGCGGCAGGAAGGGCATCCGGCCGTACAACAGGGGCTAATCCACATGTGCGACGCAGTTCGCACCCGCGGCCCCACACGTGTGGTAAAAGCGGTAGGAAAATAATAAGAAGAATAAGAAGTTATGAACAAACTAATAAATACAGGATCTTCTTTCTACATACTACACAGAATGCATTAGTGACTGATTTAAGAACATTATTTATTAACATGTTCTGCAATCATTATTATTACGTGTGACCTTCTCTTCCACGCACTTAAGTATTTTGAAAATCGCTTTATTTTCTACAATTCCTTTATGTCGTACCAACATTCATAGGTCTTACGGCGACGAGTGTAGTGGTGGGGGGTGTTTAACATGAACAACGTATAGGTACTTCTGCCATGTGGTGCAAATATACCTATTTTTTTTTCTAAGTACGTGGTAATTGGATCGTTGTTCCACTTACAATGTCTTACCTTTGCTCCATTTCCAGTATTATCTTGGAAACTGCAGGAGAGGTGGTGGTGATTACTGTTTTTAGAGGAAGTACAACTGGGCAACCACCCTCTATATAACACTAATCAGAGAAAAATGGAAACGATCCCACACTTTGAAAAATGAAGGTATCGGCCAACGAAGGACAAGGATCACGAAGGGCGTGAAAATGAAAGGCTCCCTAGGCCTCGAATGCTCTAATACCGTCGGGGTCGGAAAAGAACAAGAGTTGACGAAGAGAGGTCGGATAGGACAGATGAAATTGAGGAGCCTGGCGCAAGTAAGTGGAGGCAATGCCAAGACTCAGCTAAGGGCCCCGTGATCGCCAACCCAGGTCCCACCCACATTGGGGGGGGGGGACTGCAGTAACCATCCAGCTGAAGCAAAATAACCTTCTTCCTTAACTTCACTTAACTTCCTGAAGCAAGATAATTTCCTTTGACAATGTGTCTTACAGTTCAGGCAGAATATGAAAATTATTCGTTAAAGTGGACCAAAGTCTTCCCAGTTTACAGTACCTTAGTATCCGTGGTTTCCCATTTTCACGTCAGGCAAAGGCAAGGGTTGTACGTCAATTACGGCCACGGCGGGTACATTCCCAATCCTAGGCGTTTCCCATCCTTTCGTCACCGAAAACCATCGATGTGTTAGTGAGAAGTTTTAGCAACAGAAAGTAAAAGGTAACTGAATAACCGTTCACCATCACCAATTCTACATGGTGTCATTCAATGCCTCATCATTAGAATCCAGATTTTAGGCGCCAACAGGTTGGAATTCAAACTTATTGGAGCGGTAAAAATTATAGTCTACCCTATACACCGGCCGTAGCCGTGTTGAAACACCGGATCCCGTGAGATCTCCGAAGTTAAGCAACATTGGGCGTGGTCAAGATTTGGATGGGTTGCCACGCGCTGTTGATGGGGGTTAAGGGAATGGACGAGCAGAAAGGAACTGGTCAACCTACCGTACGTAAACTCCGGCTCAGGCACACTTCTGCGAAGGTTCGGACCTGCCTTCGGGCAGAATACAACCTTACATTACCTACACAACAGTTATGTTATGAGTGTTGCCTATACTTAGAGGGTACGGCCCGTCGGAATCCCTAGAATTTACATTAGTTTTTCTACATAACGGAAGAACGGGCTAGAGGCACTTCCTAATAACCAAATTAGTTTGCATTCTAACCTGTTACTGACTAAATATCCGGAGTCCATTCATCATCATCATCATCATCATCATCATCATCATTTGGTGCTCCTCAGAGCCATTTCGCTACTCACTGAACTGTTGAGTTAGTGGCTTTCCGTTATGTAGAACTCCGTCGCAGTGAGGTGCAACGCATTGTGCTCACTCTCACAGATTTCCCCGATGAAGAATAATTTGATCAATTACAACAGGTTGGCTTACGGACAGGATGTACTGCGTCCTTACAAGGCAGGCTACATTGGCTCCTTATAGAGAAACAAGCAGGTATTTAGGTTTCCGCGCAATTGTTTGCTTCTCGGAAGCTGATCGGTCGCGGTACCATAGCAGGTGTCGGCTGGGCTTCTTTCCTCACGTGGAGTTCAGAACAGGATAGAGTATGCATTAAGATTAGTGTTTTCTCGCAACAACTAGGAGGGAATGTTCTTGTTTTAACGAGAAGACAATCATCCCCTCCATTATTCGATGTCGACAGCACAGTTGACGGAGAGAAAGGCAGGTTTTGTGGCCGGTTGTGTGCCTTTTGGTCTTTAGACGCCGTACATTAATGTTGAAAACATTTCTTAGCAGACAAAGTAAGGGTCCCCACACTACGAAAAACGTAAAAATTAATTAATTTCCTCATCTGTGCCGACAGTTGATGGGTTAAAGGGCACGGGAAGGTCTTAAATTGCTAGTCTTTGATAGCTCCTTTAAAGTAAAAAAAAACGAATTCGATAGCTGCAGCCCCTTAAGCGCGGCCAGTATCCAGTATTCGGGAGATAGTAAGTTCGAACTCCACTGTCGTTTCCTTTCTTTATTCAAATCCTAGCGAAATTAATTAACTTACATAATCCTTTCTGTATCGTGTTCCTTGGTTCAGTAGCCTCAGGCATTTCTTTATTTTTTGGAAAATATCCACACCGAATATAGTTACAAGGGTTTATGTAAAAATGAAATGGCGTATAGCTTTTAATGCCGGGAGTGTCCGAGGGCAAGTTCGGCTCGCCAGATGCAGGTCTTTTCAACTGACATCCGTTAAGTGAAAGTCTGCATTGACTCACATTAGCGCTCGTAGTGTTAGAAAATGGGAAACTGCTAATCTTACCTAACGATGATTAAGAAAACGATTGTAATTGTTAGGAATAAATAAAGAATATATTCTCATACTAATTTATATTTATTTTAACTTCAACATTAGGTTGCCTGAACTGTGAATTTTTAGCCAATAATAGGTTAGAATGAAAACTAATCTGGGTTTTAGAAATTGTCGTCTAGCCCGTTCTTCCGTTTTGTAGCAAGAGTAACATAATTCTAGGAGTTCTGATGGGCCGTATCCCTAAAGTTTATGCAAGACTCGTAACATAACCGTTGTGTAGGGTGGACTATTCTCGTTACTCCCTTCAATAACATTGCATTGTAACCAATTACTGCCTGAAAATTAGGACTTTAGATACAGTATCTTGTATCAATTCGTAGGTCAGTTACTCAATGTCATCCACGTGGCAGATTTCCTATCAATTGCTTACCTAGTCTTTTCTTAAGGACAGAAGTTTGGTAATTGCTATCATTTTGCTGCCTGCTTTAGGCAAAATTCAAAGTAATACAGGTGGCAGCCTATTTACAACAGACTAATGAAATTTTGACCACGTGCATGTAGAATTTTCTTAACTGTTTTTTACGTTTTAAAAGTCTTAATGGAATTAGTTTACCTGCAATGGACTTTTTGAAAATACGTGAAATTTGAATTTTCAGGTATCCAGGTCCCATTTTCTCAGCAACTATTTGAGTAATATGATTTTTTCTATGTGAACTCTTGAAACCGCCTTCAAGGCGATGAACAAAATGTTATATTATTTAAATTGAAACTGTTTCGATTATTTAAATTAATACGATTTAAAAACATTTTATACGAAGTAAATGAGTAAATAGAAAAGAAATAATTTGCTAAATGGTAGATAATTTGAAAATATTTTTGTTTAGTAGATCACATACCTTTATTATATCTAATCTGAAAGTTTAGTACATGTGGATCTGTAATTTTTAAGAATGTTTTACCTATGGAGAAGTATGAGGGAAACGAAATTAATGACGTATACATATTGCTAACTTATACGTAAAACCTGATGATGGACCCCTGAATACAGAAATGCGTATATATTCATTCTGTCGTTATTTTTAACCATTATTGTTCTCTTAGGACATTTTCTTTGATTTCGGCTTATAATTTTATTTTTAACATTTTATTTGTTATATTAATATTTTGTTTTTCTTTGTTTTGCGTTATTATATGTTCATTTTTATTCATTTACGGTGGGTAATATTTATCCGAACATTCAGTAGACGAGAATACTCATTCATGAAAATGTTCTGTTCTAAGTTCAAGAACTGTGAAATAATTGTTTTAATCTTGAAAGTGTTTCGTAGCAGACACATTAGGTATCGCCATACTATGAAAAACGTAAAATAGGGCAATTTTCTCAATTATGCAGAAGGTTGAAGGTGTATGTATAAAAGACAGTCCTGAAATAGTGTTTGGTGACAACGGACTTAACATCGGCAGTCTAGATAAATACGTAAGTTTTTCATTATATTAATAATTGTATACATTTTATTTTTTGCCATTACTCTTTCATGTTATCACTAATCTCTCTATCATTGACAAGTTTACGCTACGTAAACAATACTGTACATATATAAGCTTGTTTTCAAGTGATTTGATAGAATCTGAGGATGTTCTTGTAGAACGAAACATATCATTCTTTGTATGTTAGTGTGTGTTTTACAGATATGTTTATAGTGTTTTAATTTACATTGTATTTGCTGTGTGTTTGACAGACTGGAAAACCTTTGTTACACTTAACTAAGTCAACACTGGAAAACATGGCTTCATTTTTAACAAAAAAAAAAAAAAAAAAAAAAGAAGAAGGTTGAAGGGCTAAAGGGCGCGGAAAGAATTGAAATTGCGAGCCTTCGATGGCTCTATCAATCTAAAAAATAATTTGAAAATCACTCCCGGCTTAAATGCATTTAAGGAAAAACAACCGAATATGGATTGCTCCTTTACTCGTTTGTAAAAATTCAAATCCTAGGCAAATTAACTTATTTACATAATTATTTCTATACTGTGTTGCTTGGTTCAGTACTTTCAGGCGTTTTTGTTATGTTTTGAAAAATGTCCACACCGAATATAGTTATAAGGGCTTAAGTGAAAATCTGCATTGAAAGACAAACTGCTAATCTAATCGACCGGATAATGATGATTAAGAAAAGGACTGTGACGTTTAGGAATAAATAAAGAATATATTCTCATACTTTATTGTATTTTATTTATGTACAGTTCGTAGCTCATAACTTATCCTAGGATGTTTTTAACACTGAGTTGCTTTCCTGAAGTGCAAGAACAGTGGATTTTTAAAATTTATTTACACTTTGCTTTACGTCGCACCGACACAGATAGTTCTTTTGGCGACGATGGGACAGGGAAGGGCTAGGAGTGGGAAAGAAGCGGCCGTGGCCTTAATTAAGGTACAGCCCCAGCATTTGCCTGGTGTGAAAATGGGAAACCACGGTAAACCATTTTCATGGCAGCCGACAGTGGGGTTCGAACCTACTATCTCCCGAATACTGGATACTGGCCGCACTTAAGCGAGTGCAGCTATCGAGCTCGGTAAGGAAAGGTGTAGGAGTTGGAAGGGAGTGACTGTGTCCTTAATTAAGCTACAGCCCCCACCAATTGCCTGGTGTGAAAATTGGTAAGCATGGAAAACTGTCTTCAGGGCTGCCGACAGTGAGTTTCGAACCGACCATCTCTCGAGTTCGTCCTGACAGCTACGTGACCGGAACCGCGCAGCCACTCTTTGGAAATCGACATCCCTGAAGTGCGACGAGATAGTGTTTCTAACCCGTAAGGGCTTGCAATGAGTGTGGGAGCTATTATCACTGTAGTAGGTACAAATTCACTTTTAAATCAGGTTGTTGAAGTGTCCGAGTGCCAATATATTTGTATATGCGTGCTTGTTAGTTTCATTTTACACAGTGCGAGTTTTGTTTATACCTGTGTGATTTACTTCAAGGATAGAGCCACCTAAAGATGTCCATTGAAGGAACATCATTTCACAATTCTGAGATGATATGATTCTGCTGAGGCTGTACCGTAATGGAGGCCACAGCCGCTTCTTTCCCACTTCCAGCCCTTTCCTATCCCATCGTCGATATGAGACTTATCTGTGACGGCGCGACGTACAGCAAATTGTATTTAAAAATAGTTTCTGCAAATGGCCAGATACCTTTCTGAGAAATATGAGAAGTAAAAGCGGCAGCAGAAATAAGATCTATCATTCAACAACATCTGGATCTTGACAAAGAAGTGGTAACCAAAATATCGATGGACTGCATTGACGATACATAAATTCTTCTAAGAACTGCATTTTAAAAATAACTGAAATATCATTCGCTCAGGTGTTTCCGTGCATCATATTATTATTATTATTATTATTATTATTATTATTATTATTATTATTATTATTATTATTATTATTATTATTTGGGGTAAATGTATATGTATTGGATTGTGGATGTCGTTATAAGGGCTTATGTGAAACTCTGCATTGACTCACATTAGCGCTCGTAGTGGTAGAAAAGGGCTTACTACTGATCTAATCGACCGAATAACGATGATTAAGTAAAGGGTTGTAACGGTTATAAATAAAGAAATAATATATTCTCATACTTTTTTATACTTTATATATATATATATATTCCTTGAGCCTCCGTGGCTCAGGCGGCACCGCGCCGGCCTCTTAGCGCCGGGTTCCGTGGTTCATATCCCGGTCACTCCATGTGAGATCTGTACTAGACAAATTGGAGGTAAGGCAGGTTTTTCTCCGGGTACTCCGATTTTCCCTGTCATCTTTCATTCCTGAAACACTCTTCAATATCATTTCAGCCATTTATAATTGCCTCTGAGTAGTGCGACAGGCTTTGGCAGCTGGCACAGTTCCTATCCTCGCCGCTAGATGCGGGCTTCATTCATTCCATTCCTGAGCCGGTCGAATGACTGGAAACAGGCTATGGATACACAAATTTTCCTTCGTATTTTTGGATCATTTTAAGTCATATATTTAGGATTTTTATTAGATATTTTTGACCTTCTTTTGGCATCTTCACCAAAATTTGGGTCCCGGGTATGAGTGTTACTAGGCGCTGAAAGTTGCTCTAGTGCCATCAGATTCAGGGCTGGATGCACAATTATCGCTCTCTCAGCATGATGATATAGTTGTAGTACAAAAAACGGTAGTAAATTGTACTATATATCTTGAGTTTGTTATCCATAAATTGCTTTGCTTTTTGCCATACAGGAGACTCTCTTTCTCTCTGTTTATACAGTAATGGAGATACTTATCTCTAAAGCCTGGACGCTTAAACATTAATCGGTTAGAATGCAAGCTTACTATAGCGAGTTACAAGTACTGTATATTCTAGACTGCACAACAGTTCTGCTCTGAGATTTGCATAAACATTAGGGGTACGCCTAAAATTTATGTTACTCCTGTTACATTATGAAAGGGCGGGCTAGTCTACACTTTCTAATAGCCAAATTAGTATGCGTTCTTACTTATTAATGCTTTAAACATCCGGGCCTGATTCTCTCTCCTAGTGTACCAGCACTGCATTTTACTTTAAAGAGATCGCGCGGTTAGGGGTGCGCAGCTAGGAGCTTGCATCCTGGAGATAGTGGGTTCCAGCTCCACTGTCGGCAGCCCTGGAGATGGTATTCCGTAGTTTCCCATTTTCACACCAGGCAAATACTGGAGCTGTACCTTAATTAAGGCCACGGCCGCTTCCTTCCCAATCGTAGGCCTTTCCCATCCCATCGCTGCCATAAGACCTGTTTGTGTCGGTGCGACGTATAAGCCACTTCTACAAATAACAAACATACTTCGAAGAACGGATGCGTGGTGTCTCATCAGTGTATCCTGAGAGGGGTGGCATTCCATATGAAGTGCCTTCGTCTCAGTGGGGTGAAAAACTTATTTTAAGATTCAGAAAAAAGTAGAATGTCCGGCTTCTTGGTTGATTGATCAGCAGTGAAGGCTTCAATTAAGAGAGTCTCGGGTTCCATTCCCGGTAGATTATCCTTCTGTCTTGTTTACGGACTGTTGGGACAAATAATTACTAATTTACAAAGGCCTGATCTTTTGTTATTACTTGAATGTTTTCAAGTTTTACTCTTAGAGGCAGTTTTTAAATTTCTTGTACAGAATAGATACTTGGAATATATTGTGTGATTATTATGGTCGTGTTCTAGCATTTCCTGTCACAAAAATCGTCGTCTAAAGTTCCTTAATTTATATTCGCTAAACACGTAAACAATGAATAATTTGTAGTAACATATGCTTAGTTAAATCGAAGTAGAATTTGACAAGGAATATGGACTCAAAATTAACCACATTAAGTTATGACCACCCTATTTATTTGATAAGGGCAATAAATAAACTCCAGGAGGAAATTAATTCGCTTTGCAGCTGTTCTGACATTTTTTCCATTCTTTGCCATTTTTTACGTCGTACCGGCACAGGCAGGTCTTATGGCGAGCATGGGATAGATCGGGGTTGAGACTGGGAAGTAAGCGACCACGGCTTTAATTAGGGTACATATTTGCTTGGTATGAAAATGGGAAAACAAAGGAAAATCATCTTCACTGCCGCCGATAATGGGGTTCGATTCTACTATCTCCCGAATGCAACGTCAGAGATACGTGATCCAAATAGGGTAACTAACTTCCTGGCTGCATGGCTAAGTTTTGCATGTCAAAAGGCTATAAACGATATTTTTCAAACTATTCTTACAAATGATTTCAAATTCTTAATATTGTCAGGAGATATGGAGTATTCCTTATTGTATATTTTCTTAAATTATGATTTCATAATTAGCTCCTGTTAATACGAAAAATTAAATAATCCCACATTCCCTCTTAATACACGCGGCCTCTTTTTAATTCTTATCCAGTACCGATATTCTATGAATTTACACGAACGATTAGCTTTCTAGGAAGTTATGCACCTCGGCCTTCAGCGTACGCTAACTCATTAACTGGAGTTATGTCTTTATTAAGAGATAATTGACTGTCTCATTCTGTAGACAACTTAGTGGACTTGTTTGTTGTACATTGCTATGCAGGACGGGTAAAATGAACACAAGTATTTGTCTGTGATGTAACAGTCTTTTTTCCCCTCCAGTTTCTGAGGTATTTTATTTATTTATTTATTTATTTATTTATTTATTTAATCGTATAGCACTTTTATAGAGCACATTAAATCAATATTTCAATACTAGCTATGTTTCTTCTTCCTCTCTGTACACATCTGTTTCATTCGTTTCGATCTCTGTTTCCGGAGTTGTTCTATGTTATGAGGCTGCTTCTTTTTCTTCCTTGTTAATCTCTGAAGATCACTTTTTTTTAAATTTTGTCCCTAAACAACCTTATCATTAATGTAAATGTTTGCTTCTTTGAGATCATTCAATGTCAGTGTAAACCATGCTGTTTGTACTTTAAGCTTTATGATTTTATCAAAACTTTGTTTTCTCAGTCTGTCTTCTACGACATTATTGCATGTAAATAAAATTGCACTGTCCACTGAATGTTTATCCTTATGTTTTGGAAATATTTCGGATATTCATTCCTTTCAGGTCAACTCAAGACCATATCAGTAGATTTGAGTTTCTATGCCAGTTTCTGTCGTGACAATGACAATAAAACCAGACTACATACTGCAACGTGCTCAAGAACAGTCATCCCTATTCGTTATTTCTTCGAAGGGATGAGTGAGTCAGGTCGGTGAGCTCCCATGTGCTTTCATATGATAACAATGACCAATTCCAACTATGAATCGTTTTTCCACGATCATGTTTAGAGGATACTTCCTGTTGCCTACCCGTCGTTGCTGGGTCAGATTTTGCATTTGAAACACCATTCAACTAAAATAAGTGGCAGTCGAAGAGACAAACCTGACCTCACATAACGATTACAGTCAGCACAACGTTAGTGGTGATAATAACTTTTAGAAGCTTATGACATTGTAAATCAAGACGTTTGATTTACTTCTATCTCGTCAATATTAGGGCTTTCAATCACCTGCTTTAATGACTCCATTTTCCATAATCTTCGACTGATCGTTCCGTCACGATTTTATTCTCATTCTAAGAGTCATTCTAGGTTCTGTTTCTGAGTAATAATGACTGATGGCCAAGCGGCTTTGCACCTACTTACATTTATTTTATTACCATGATTACCGAAAAAATATTTTCACGTCCCCAGTGCTCGTTGTTGGCGGACTTAGAATAAAAATATAACTAATATGCAAGTGGCAGATGCGAAAGTAGCGAGAATGATTGCTGATACAAATAGGTTAGAGCAATGGTGGGAGGGTAATTGGAATGAGGAGATAAGGACTAATTTAAAAATGAACATGATGGATGAAGCTCTAATCATATGTTGACTTTGCTGGCAGGGTCATGTGAGGCGAATGGTGGAGAGTAGGTCACCGAGGAGGGGAAGAGCAGTAGAGGAAAACCAAGGTGATGATGGTTGGGATCACTTTCTAATGATTTTGGAACAAAACGAGAGCACGGAGAAAGGTGGAAACAGAGGATTGTAGAGACGTTTAGTTAATTCACGGAGGCATGAAGAATCAACGGTGAAAGGCATAACAGGCAATAATGAAGATGTATCTATGTATAGTATGTATGAATGTACGAATGCAAAGCACTTATAACACTGGTTTGATTTCATATCTACAATAGCATTCTGATAATATACGTAGCAATACTGTAACAAATGAGATAATCACAGCAGCGCCATCACACGTCTGGGAGACGGACATGTTAAATAGCTGATATGATTAGCACGGGAGTGAAGTAGTAGCTGGAATTGTGAACACAACACACAGTATTGTACAGCTACATTTGGCAGCTGTTCCCATACAGTACACTATCTCATTTTACGCCTCATTAAATCGTGTTTCTCTTTCTAACGTTTGGAGTCTCCACCCCACGACATAGTCACTAATCTCTATGGAAGGTGGTAAGAGAAATGTTTCACAGCCCCGCCTTACAGCCCTCCTGCGACCTCTGACCTCAGACCTGCCCCTCCCTTGTCCTTGTTCTGAGACGAAGAGATCCACAATAATTACTGTACGGCCCACTGTGGGCTACAAGATGAATATCAACGTCGACAGTGTTAAACGTCCTCAATGTGATTAGTGAAGGCTTGATTTGACTTTTAACAACTATGATAGAATCTCTCTGTGACAGTAGACGTCCCTGAAGGTGGAGGTTTTGTTTTTAAAACAAAAGAATTTTTTGAATGTAAAACACTTCCTCTTACAATCTCTTGTTTATAGATAACGTCTGAGCTACACAGTATGTTTGAATAATGACTCCATAATTTCGTCCATGGGCTCAGAATATGTGAGCGTGGAGTGATAAACAGGAGCTGATTTGAGAGAGAGAGAGAGAGAGAGAGAGAGAGAGAGAGAGAGAGAGAGAGAGAATCCACAAGAGATAGCTGCCCTAGAACAAGGGGGACCGTATGGTAACAGCATAAAATATTTAGTAATTTTCAAGCTATTTATCTTAGGATGAAATGAGTTTAGGTCAATATTTTAAATTTGGAATTCCCCTGTTGTACAGCTATCCCAGATCAGGAAAACTTCATTTTTCTTTACATATACCACATAATGGTGATTTAACATTGACAATGAATTACGTAAAACATCTAAACAAATATATTTTAAAAACGAAACAGGAAATAAAAAATGAAATGGCGTATGGCTTTTTTTTTGCTAGCGGCTTTACGTCGCACCGACACAGATAGGTCTTATGGCGACGATGGGATAGGAAAGGCCTAGGAGTTGGAAGGAATCGGCCGTGGCCTTAATTAAGGTACAGCCCCAGCATTTGCCTGGTGTGAAAATGGGAAACCACGGAAAACCATCTTCAGGGCTGCCGATAGTGGGATTCGAACCTACTATCTCCCGGATGCAAGCTCAGAGCCGCGCGCCTCTACGCGCACGGCCAACTCGCCCGGTCGTATGGCTTTTAGTGCCGGGAGTGTCCGAGGACATGTTCCTCTCACCAGGTGCAGGTCTTTCGATCTGACGACCGTAGGCGACCTGCGCGTCGTGATGAGGATGAAATGATGATGAAGACGACACACACACCCAGCCCCCGTGCCAGTGAAATTAACCAATGGTGGTTAAAGTTCCCGACCCTGCCGGGAATCGAACCCGAGACCCCTGTGACCAAAGGCCAGCACGCTAACAATTTAGCCATGGAGCCGGACACGAAACAGGAATACGAAATCGAAGGAAGAAATTAACAGAGAATTTTGTGAGAGATCATCGCACACCTCCTTTGGTCAAAGTTCGTTTCCTTCCAAACCTGATTCTTTCTACTTTTCAATATCTACTGTATATACAATACGATCGATACCTTCATTCTTCGAATGATCATACTTTATCCTTTGTCATCTACGACCAGAATTGAAACGTATATCTCGTATTTCCCCCTGAAAATAATATCCAACACCACTAACAATATCACCACTGACTTCTTCTAATTTATGTAAATAACTTTGTTATTGGATAAATTAGTGTATTGTGATATTCTTGACCATTACTGTAGCACCGTCAGAGGTGTACATCGTGCTTGTATCACAGGAATAATTTAAATAGTAGTTGGTATGGTTGCCCACTCCCATTTTACTTGTATTTCCAATTCCAAATTCCGTTCTTTGAAGGGTTAGGAACTCTACTATTTTCTCCTCTGGTGAATATTAAAAAGTAATTGTTGGCTAGTTGTTCCTTTCCTTAAAATAGCCCTTGCGACCAACCTCTGTGACCATAGTTCATAGCACCTACCTAGGGGTGAGTCAAAATGCAATTGCGAATCACATTTTCGCTAGTGTGTATGGGTACAGTGAAAAGTGCTTGTTATAGGGCCAGCCGTGCTGCAATAGCACCTTCTGGACCAGTGAGGAAGGCAATGGCAAACTAACTCACTCCTCATCTTACCTAGTAAGCCTGATTAAATTAACACCATCCGTTTTTGCGTTTCCTTATAATTACATAACCTTCGGTGAATCTATGTGAGGATCCAACCAGCCTTCGGGCTGAAGACTTGACAGACAGACAGACAGGCAGGCAGACAGGTAGACAGACAGATGTAAAGCAATATCTACCTTCGCTAAGAGGAAACACAGATACAACAGATAATATCACCTTGATAAAGGGCATGAAAATAAAACCTTTACCATTATTATTGTTATGACATCTTTTACCATCACTGTAGCACCATCAGAAGTGAACATTCTATTTACATCACAGCATAATTATAAATAGTAGTTGATATAGTTGCCAATTCCAATTTTATTTGCCATTCATTTTGCCAATTCCCATTTTAATTTCAAAATTAAATTTCGTTAAATTGAATTTTGTTCTTTTTTTTTAATGTATATTTTGGGAAGTGAAGGAGAGAGAGTTATATGTTTAGCTCAGTGGCTCAGCTTGCCAGGTTTCTACCTGGATGAATGTGATTCGAATCTCAGTCCATCCTGGACTTCCACTTTGGCTCGGGGTAGTAGTTTACGTCGACGTTATTCGCTGCACGTCATAACAGGCGAGCTAAAGGGTGGTAACCACGAGGGATCACAAACTTTGCGTCCACTGGTCCACCAGTTTAGCCTGGTATTATTACACTTACATTTGTCACGCCCCTCACCTACAATTTTCCTATTCGACCTCCTTTAGTCAACTCTTATTGTCTTAAGATCACGACCGAATTAGGTTAGCGAGGTCTAGCGACACTTTCGTTTTGAGGCCCCTCTTCCGTTTCGTCTTCGAAGGGTCGGATCACTTCTATGTTTGCCTCTGATGAGTATCACGTGAGGATATGTCCAGTTGTACTTCTTCATAAAACAATAAGCACTACCTTCATGATGACGAAGAAAATGGGATCATAGATCATGAATGACGATGGATTATTAGTCGACAAAACATTCAGTTTCAAATTAAAATTATGTTAAAGTCTCTTTTATTCCTTTTCATAAATATTTCTTAAGGGAGATTCCTGACTTCGAAAGCAGTCTTGGTCAGCTGTTGCGTATAACACTGATTACCATGGGCATGTAAAAATTAACATAGCCATCTTCTCGTAATAGAAGTGTCATGACATTCAGGAGTCAAGATGCTGATAGAGTCAATCATAACGTCAGGAATGTGGTGGTATATTATTAGTCGGAGAGAGGACAATGGCCTTGCTGATGGTAGATTATCGTGTGACGACCTCTTTCACAGTAGTGACCCTCCGTTTCTCCGTGTGAAGAGAAGTCGTAATTATTGTTCGAACCTTACCACAACACGGTACCCATCACACGAATTACACTCCATTACCTCTCTGCTGATTGCTTTTATCGCGTTAAAATAGCTCTGGTCAGTCGAGAGGTCGATGGTTCGAAACAATGGCCATTCCCTGCTAACAACAACAAAAGTATTTCACCCTAATTTTCATAATCAGATGTTAAACCGCTCATTATGAAGTAACTCGTGTTTGTTTAACTTTTGGCGAAACAAAAACCTGGAACCTAGAATTATAATATATTTTGTCATGGCCAAAGAGCGGTCGCTTTAACTTGGTTATAATATCAGGGGATCGTCCTCCGCTAACCGCGAATTCGTGAATGTGTTTTAGATGATAGTTCATCTTCACAATGGCCGATATAACCCCGGATGTACTAAGGAAAGGTATTACAGATTGTAGTAATCTTAAACTTTGCTGTTAGGGCCGCGCAGGTGTGAGCTTGCATCTGGGAGATAATGGGTTCGAACATCACTGTCAGAAGCCCTGAAGATGTTTTCCGTGGTTTTCCACTTTCACACTAGGCAAATGTTGGGGCTGTACCTTAATTAAGGCCATGGCCGCTTCCAAACCACTCCTAGGCCTTTCCTTTCCCCATCATCGTCATAAGACCTATCTGTGACGGTACGACGTAAAGCAAATAGCAAAAAAAAAAAAAAGGAATCTGAAACTTTATCGCGAACATGATTGCAAATATACGTGCGATATTTTGTTCAGCATTTTTACATTTGAGAATTATTAAATATTCACAATAATTCAGTCAATGGAGGAGTGTAGATACTGTTTTGAAATGGTGCAGATATCGAAGGCAGACATCTTCTCTCTCGGCAATGATGAGCTGGAATTTGAAAAACTCTTCTTCTTACTTAGGGTTAACTTTGAGGGTAACGGGGAAAACCTATACCAAGTACATTGAAAGTAGATGCACAGTACCAACCAGGCTATTTTTTAGATCAATGACCTAGAAAATTCGTATCAAAATTTAGCTGTCCAGCTTGACAGCTCAATTTTGAACTATCTATCTCCTGCAAACTTGAAGAGACTAGAGCAGGGCCTCTTAGGGTGCATGCGCGTGGTGCATGCACTGTGCACGGTGCAAAAGACGACTTGGCTTGGTTGACCAGAGTGCAGACCCCCACTCCTCGATTTGGAGCAATAGCGCTGTCTCTCTCTTTCCTTACGCCTCTCTCGCTCGCTCCGCCTGTCTCCCTCTCCCCCACTTGCGCCGTAGCGCTCCAAATCCGGGCTGAGTTGAGCCGAGTATAGCCGAGTAGAGCCGAGCATAGCCGAGTAGCCCAGAGACGAAGCGTTGATCCGAGCCATACCGAGCGGCACCGATGCACAGTGCACGGAGCTCTTGCGCCTCGCTCTGCACGCGTGAGATTTTGGGCGTTTGAGAGGCCATGGACTAGAGGCTATAAAGGAATTGATATAAAAATACAGGGGCGTAGCCATGTGGAGAGGGGGTAGGGGTTTGCTGGGGATTAGAACATTCCATGGAAATTTTACAAAGCAAAATAAACAATCACTGACAATAAACAACAAAATAAATTAACATTCAGAAATATGATTGAAGAACTAACAGATTTGTTGAAACTATTTTCTAAGAATCCTCGAACAGTTCGCTGTAAAACAGTCATGTTCTTCTTGTTCTGTATTTTAATATAAGATTTTTTAATGCACTGTTATCTGAATATCAACATAATTCACTTCTATCAGTGCCCTTGTGATGACAAGTCTTGCATGCGCGCAGCACACACTCCCAAGCAGCTTCATTGTATTCAATCATCATTTTGTAACAATAACCCCACCTATCGGCTGATCCTGGCTAAGCTATCCTGCTGTTATCGAGAAGCACACGAACCAGACATATATATGTACTGGCAGAGACCGATTTCTTTATTAAGGGGAAGTGGACGACATTATGGTGAAAAGTGACATTAAAAAAAGTAATATTAGAACTGGGATATCTTACTCCATTTTTGAATTATAAATTAAAAATTCAAAATACAAGTAAATTTGTACATTTTCTTATCTGTTATTATCCTATAGAATTTAAATATTTCTAGAAAATAGAGTTAATCTGTACTTTTTAAGTCCCAAATTCATTCGAAATTCCAGGTGCACTTGACTAAGGAACTATTAAATATACAGAGCTGAAATTAAACATTCTATTTATGTGTACTTACATATGTGAGATGAACTTAAAAAACAACAAATTTGTTCCTTAGTGACCAACAGGGCTTATTTTTTGAAAAAAATATTTTGTCATTTTTATGATCAGAAATTTAACGTGTCTGAAAATAAAAATTAAGTACAACTTTACCTGTTCTGAGAGTTTTGAAATTTTATTGCAGAAATGGACCAAGGTATTTTAGTTCAAATCTTATCTATTTTTATGTCACATTTCCCCATACTGTCCTCCACCTCCCCTTAAAGAACTACGAGACAACCTTGATAACTGACCTGCATACGAAAACTCATATCCAACGCAGAGACTATGGATCCAGACTTTCATCCAACATCTGTCATGAACACTGAGATATGGAGACCGCCTAATTTCACACTGTGACATGTATATACCAGAATTACAGTTCATGGGTTCCACCACCGACTCTGTGAGCAAACAGGATATCACAGGGAATCGATTCAGTGTGTCTTCTAACCACAAAAGCATATCCAGGATTTTTATTTTTTGCTAGTTGCTTTACGTCGCACCGACACAGATAGGTCTTTTGGCAACGATGGGACAGGAAAGGCCTAGGAAAGGGAAGGAAGCGGCCGTGGCATTAATTAAGGTACAGCCCCGGCATTTGCCTGGTGTGAAAATGGAAAACCGCGGAAAACCATTTGCAGGACTGCCGACAGTGAGGTTCGAACCCACTATCTCCCGGATGCGAACTCACAGCTCCGCGCTCCTAACCGCATGGCCAACTCGCCCGGTATCTAGGATTTTATACCTTTTTGTGTAGCGAAGAAGATATACAAGCGCAGTCCTTTCCTCTGCATGTAAACACCTAATCCATAACTAGAGCTCTTCATATGCCTACTTCGTACGACATGGAGTGTCGAATGGATTTTTACCGTGCTTCAAAATTTCAGCTTTGTCCGTCCCACGCTCTTGGGATACAGATGCCGCCGTTCTGATCATTAGGGGGTTTCTTCTGCTGTAGTGAAGGTTTCCCGGTTTTTTTTGTATCTCTTTTTTGTGCGAACGTTAGCATTCTTGGATGTGATGAAGTTGCTACGCCGAGGTGGGAAAATTACCCCCAGTAAATAACATATTAGTAAGAGACTGTGACCACATTTCACGGTCCATCTTACACAGCTCTTGTAACCGGAAATTGGTAAGATCACGTTGTGCTCGCTGCAACACCTGGGATCCCACTCAAAAGGTCGCAACACTGATCACGGAACTTAGAGAAAACATAATCCAGTTGTACAACTCAACTCAACACTTGCTATTTACCGGCTGAGGCATTACAGGAAGTTGTACGGGCAATTATCAGGGACATTCCGTCGATGACAAGCATTTCTCCCACCGTTTAGCGTCTCTCCAGTACTGTCTGTGTCAGTTGAAAATGTAAACCTTCCTATAGTATTCTTTTCAGCTTTGTTCAAGATACTGAACACGCTAGCAAGCAGACTAAAATATTCCTGTTTCAAAAGGAGAAAAAAACAAATTATAACAGGAATCGAACCAGGACCCCGAGGACGGCAGCTAGTAACCGTTACACTACGGAGGTGTAAACATTTCTTAGCAGAAAAAGTAGGAGTCCCCACACTACGAAAAACGAAAAAACAAGCAATTTCCTCAATTGTGCCGACAGTTGAAAGGATAAAGGGCCCGAGGTGGTTTCAAATCATGATAGCTTTAACAAACTTTAAAAAAAATCCAAAATCACTTCGGCCTCAATGCAGTTCCGAAAATAACAGCCAAAAATCGCTTGTTGTCCGCCTCTGTGGTGTAGTGGTTAGTGTGATTAGCTGCCGCCCCCGGAGGCCCGGGTTCGATTCCAGGCTCTGCCACGAAATTGGAAAAGTGGTACGAGGGCTCGAACGGGGTCCATTCACCCTAGGGAGGTCAACTGAGTAGAGGGGGTGAGATTCTCACCTTAGCCGTCCTCGAAGTGGTTTTCCGTGGTTTCCCACTTCTCCTCCAGGCGAATGTCGGGATGGTACATAACTTATGGACACGGCCGCTTCCTTCCCTCTTCCTTGTCTATACTTTCCAATCTTCCCATCTCCCGCAAGGCCCCTGTTCAGCATAGCAGGTGAGTAATAATATAAAAGAATTTATTGATCTCCAACCTATTCAATACATACAGGAAATTTGAAAAGTGGTACGAGTGCTGGAACGGGGTCCACTCAGCCTCGGGGGGTCAACTGAGTAGAGGTGGGTTCGATTCCGACTTCAGCCATCCTGGAAGTGCTTTTTCCGTGGTTTCCCACTTCTCCTCCAGGCAAATGCCAGGTTGGTACCTAACTTAAAGCCACGGCCGCTTCCTTCCTTCTTCCTCGGCTATCCCTTCCAATCTTCCCATCCCCCCGCAAGGCCCCTGTTCAGCATAGCAGGTGAGGCCACCTGTGCGAGGTACTGGTTATCCTCCCCAGTTGTATCCCCTGACCCAGAGTCTGAAGCTCCAGGACACTGTCCTTGAGGCGGTAGAGGTGGGATCCCTCGCCAAGTCCGACGGAAAAACCGACCCTGGAGGGTAAACAGATAAAGAAATAGAAGGAAGAAGTTTTTACATATCGTGGTTGAAGAAACAAAACCTGGGGTGTCACAGTTGCTCTTCCTATAAATTATTATCCTTAAGACTGGTGTCGGCTCCCAGCATATATCGATATTTATTACACCTGAACAATTTACGTTGTGTAAAGGTAAATGAACCTCACCGTCCCGCACTCTAGGAATTATGTTTGCATGACGTATTTACGCACTTGTACAGTATACTGTGCTATACAAACATTCTTAGACCCGTTATCTAACAATATAATTTTCTCCTTTTTCAAGAACGAGTTCACTTCATGGCATTCTGAACAAAAATTACGATAAGAACGAAAATTTAAAGACACTTAAAACAAAGGGAACCACCTGATTGAAACAAGTCAGTTATTTTCGTGCAGCGAACAGTTCAGATAACATTTGAAATACAAAATAAGCCAATAAGAAGCAAAATAGTCCCAGAATAAAGGTTAGGTAAGGGTTATTCTGCCCGAAGGCAGGTCCGAACCTCCGCAGAGGTGTTTCTGAGCCGGAGTTTACGAACGGTAGGGTGGCCAGTTCCTTTCCACTCCTCTATTCCATTACCACCCACCAACAGCGCGTGGCAACCCATCCAACTCCTGACCACGCCCAATGTTGCTTAACTTCGGAGATCTCACGCGATCCGGTGTTTCAACACGGCTACGGCCGTTGGCCCAGAATAAAGATAACTGTAAAATAAGGCGTGTCTCTCTACTCAGCTATGTAAGTGTCTAGTACTTCTAACTTCAACACCTAAAGACGGTCTATAACTTGGAGTGCAAAACAAGATTATACACAACAAAGTTATTTTAAAATATATTCAGAAATCCTGTGTTCTTTCTTGGAAACGATTTATAACTCCAGCCTTCATCTTTCCAGTATTGGCTCTTTCGTGCACGCACACTGTGCCAACCAAACGCGTTTTTTATTTTTATTTTTTACACTTTGCCTTACGTCGCACCGACACAGACAGGTCTTATGGCGACGATGGGATAGAGAAAGGGCTAGAAGTGGGGAGGAAGCGGCCTTGGCCTTAATTAAGGTACAGCCGCAGCATTAGGCTGGTGTGAAAAGGAGAAACCACGAGAAAGCATCGTCTGCGCTGCCGACAGTGGGATTCGAACCCACTGCCTCCCGACCAAACGCTGTTCAACAGAATAACAACTCAGGCAGGCGTTGTGCAATGTTATGAAACAAAGTGGAAATACGACTTATTGCCCACCCTGCATACAGGGTTATTCACCTAAGATGTTACACGGAAATAACTTCTAAACCATTAAAGATATCGACATTCTTTTTTCATATTCGTAAATCGTACCATGGTCTTGTAAAATAACGTGCTACTTATTCTCATGAGATGATTCATAACCGAGATATTGATACTAACTCCATACTCCTAAATGAAACAGCAGGAATGCATACAGCTGGCCTTAAAGATCAACTGTGTACAAGTTCAAATATCTAAATATTTTCAAAATCGGACAGTTACTTTTTGATATATTAATAAGAAAGCAATTGGGCTTTTGCGTGACGCATCAGACAGCGTAGGTCGGCCAATGACGTATTGGCACGCAAGCTGTTTCCTGGCATTGATTCCAGCCACAGAACTAATACCAGGCATGTGCTGTAAACTATCGTATACACAATGTGATGTATCGTAACATACCCTGGGTGTGTAACGTTATTGTATGAATGGCGAGCACACAACGGGGAAGGGAGATTATTCGGGCATTCTTCTTTTTACTTTTCTAGAAGGAGCTCTTTCGGTGTCCTGTATTATGCAATAATTCTCAATTCCTACACTAGTATGTACTGTACACCCAAACCAGTGATAAGTATAGCTTTCGTTATGTTCCTTTGAAGTCAAAGTAATTATTTTATTCCTTTTAAAAACATCACACCTGGCTGTCCTGTCATGAGTTTGCCTGTCATACACACTTTGCAAACCCATCGCATGTGTATGATATGGTTACATGCCTGGTATCCATTCTGCGGCTGGAATCACCCCCAGGAAACTGCTTGCCCGTCAATATGTCCTTGCCCGACATCACGCTGCCTGATGCGGCATGAAAGACAGCGCATTCTGTTCTTATCGATATCTCGAAAAGTAACTGTCCGATTGTGAAAATATTTACATATTTGAACTTGAACACAGTTCAAATTTTAGACCAGCTGTATGAATTTGTACCATTCTATTTAAAAATATGGAGTTAGTATCAGTATCTCGGTTATTAATCACTCCATGAGATTACGTAGAGCATTATTTTTCAAGCTCCTGGGTACCATTTACGAATATGAAAACGTGATGGTTTAGAAGTTATTTTCGTGTAATTTCTGAGATGAATAACCCTGTATATAAGGGGCGATCATAAAGTTTCCGTTCGACTGCCGTACAATCCTGAATCGGGATGACAATCAGGCAAAATTTCCGTGAATATTTAGGCACTCATCCCACCGACGCACCATGTTCAAGAATCCTGTGTGGTAAAACACTGTGCCCTGCTGCGTGAAAAAGTCCGTAACCGCCTACTTTCGACAGGAAGCTTCTAGACTTCAAGGCGTTCTTGAGGGGATTGAAGGCGTGATAATCGCATGATGAGAGGGCGGGTGCTCGAGTGTCTTCCACTTGAATTGGTGTAATGAATGAGGCTGGTTTTCCAGATCGACTGGTGTCTTGTGTCAAAACGCGACCCGCACGGAACTTGGTGTACCACTCCATAACGGTGGTTTTCAACAGACATACTGCCCTATACACAGTCTTCATTCTCTGATGGACGTCCATGGGTGTTTGTCCTTCTGCAGCCAAGAAAAGAATAACAGCACGTTGGTCCTGTTTGGACGCATTTGGTAGTAACTTCGTCATAGTTCGTGTGCTAAATTAAACGCACGCACCTCGGCACGACACGACAGCCATACTAGTCCCTTTTCCTGCATATCCGTGTTTGTATACCTGCATCTGAGTCACGGTACATTGCATTTCCGCTGCAGCAACGCTCTCAAACGGAAACTTCTTGATCACGCCTTATACTTCTTTCATACATGACATTCTTTACTTCATTAGGATTTTTTAAAGGTGAATGTAGGGTTATTTTCACTGCTTTGTAGCGAAAACATAAGAGATGGCAACACTACTCCAAACTTCGGTGAGGGGAAGTCATCGAAATATTGTCGTTATTATCAGTTTATGTGGGAGTGCAACTAGGAAATCATCCCCAAATATCCAATGAAGCAGAAAACAGGCGGAGGAGAGTTCTTCAGACAACATTTTGTGGTTTCTATACTTAAGAGAGAGCTCGGTTGAGAGGTTAAGAACCACACCCCTGTCCACCTCCCACAGGGTTGATGAATGTACGGCTCTAATGAACACAACAGTCACCTCGCCCAGCCTGGTGTGAAATGCGACAAGCATTAATTAAGCAACATTCGGTAGCGATTGACCTTGTTCTTCCAGTAGCCATGCGCGGGTGGAGACGTAGAGACAGGCCAAACAAAACAACATCTACATAAGCTCTGCTACTTGGCGGATTTGTCGACTCATTTGAATCTGTTGGGTGTTAATTTATCGACCGAAATGACGAGTGTAATAGTTCTGAGACACCATTACATGTTCAGAATTTTTGCGTCTTTATTGGGAGCAGGTTATAGTGTCCACGGAGTACTAAAGAGGGAAAAATATATAATATTCTTAAAGGTAAACAAATATACAACAAATTTTTTATTTATATTAAACAACAAATCTAAATGCAGCAGAAAGTGCGTTATTTTGCTTTTGAATGGAACCGCACAGTATAATTAGAACATTTTAACGCATTTCTCTTAAAACTGGGGTTTCTTTGTGACAGTTTTGACGATTTCTTCAATATAATCAGAATAATATCATTATGTATTAAGGTTTGTCTATAATGTCGTATCCTTCCATCCTTTATTCATGTTTTGAAATAATTTTTATATGTGTATTTACATTTAATCACTTAATATTTCAAGAAGAACTTGTCACAAAGTTACCCCCATTAAGTTGTTACTTAAGACTCTGGCTAAATATAAAAGGAGAATCTCTTTCATAACCATGATAATACAACACACTGTATATTTTTTAAACTCTCAGATATAACCACTTGAAATATCTGCATCATTCAAGAGTGAATAGTTTACAAACTGTTTACTTTTTGCTGTGTTTTGTGAGTTCTGGAATGTCATAGATTTCAAGTTTTCTGCTTTGTATGGTTGGACTAATTTTACACCATATTTTGTCATCTGCATACTATATTTCATCCTTGATATCCGACCACTTCACGGTGCTATCCATAGCACTGACAACTGAACCTTCATTGTATACTTTCGTTACGATTCCTGGACAGTACAGTTACGCGTGTCCCAACAATCTTATCATCGGATTCCAAGATACGATTTTCACGAATAGGAAGTACTTCAGAGTCAGAATGAAATTCTTCTCCATGCAATGAGTTGTCTTTTGACTCAGTACAGATGTCATCATTGTCATTTTTACTTGAATTCTCGTTTCGGGTGTCTTTAATATTCTTTGAGGGACAGTTGCCGTCGGTGCCACTACAGCTAGGAATCTCATCTACATTGTCAAAATCTGAAGCTGTCATACCTCTTCCAGGTGGCACATCTATACATCTCCCCTTTCTTCACCCATTATTTGTTACCTTACCTCTTTAGAGATTCAGGTGTTCAATGAAACTTACTTACAACTTGTTTCACAGCATCACTTTCTACATCCATTTCCCTGTTATACATGTGCTTCAACACTTCTTCCTGGCTTAGAGGGCAAATACTACATTTCCTGTATCAAGAACGTAGATTATTCAGACCATTTTCAACTAGTTCTCAATTAGATCTTGACAAGAGATGGACATTCTTGCTTCAGTATAGTGGAACATCGTTTACAGACTCCACATTACTAAAAAAGGCAATTTTAGAACACTGGGGTTACTTTGTGGCAGAGTCATTGTTGTCGTAAAGTTACCCCTTAAACTTCTCCTCTTTATTTTATTTTAACACAAATAACTGAAGGAAAGATCAAAGCGACATGAGAATCGTCCATTTTTTATCAGGAAACATGAAATTAAGACTTCCACTAACTTTGATGTGTGTACCTCATAAATGTTTTCTGTTGCCGACAAAAGTTTCCCGCTATTCACAAAATCACGTGCTCAGTTCAATACACTAAAAGGCTCTCTGTTGCCAACAGTCCAACACTTCGGACATTATCATTGTACACACAGGTAGCAGCATTACTGAGGAGTGAAAACATATAATAGTGTTCATTGTCAGATCATCGATGCATATCCCGCGAAATAAGGAATTATTATTTCAACGCACCTGTCACAAATAGTGATGGCAAAACTTTTCAAAATATCGATTATCGGTTTTTCGATACATCGGTGTTAAAATATCGATGTCATTGAAATATCGGTCTTCAAAATATCGATATATCGCCGATATATTCGTTTTTAAAATATTGGTGCTATTATCCATTATTGTATGTCTAGTTTTACATTTAAAGCAATGATTAAAGGATTCATTTAGGTTTAATAAGTCTCTTGACAGATCAGAAAACTAGCTTAAAACAATCAGCAAGTAACATGACTTTTTCACTACAATGACACATTATAAAAACATTTACAGCCGAAAGATGTTATGATACATAGAAAAACAGTGCATGCAAGGTGTCTAGTAACGAGCTAATAACTTACACCGAAAAACCGTATGGAAAAACTACAAACGTATAATTTGTGTACAAAGTATATCTGATAATTATCAGAGCACTATAAAATAATGAAACATTTTCTTCCTAATTTCTTCCTAAGCACTGCAATTCCATTTGTTCGTGAAAAGAAACGTGATGATGATCTTAGTTCAATTTCCAATACCTCTTAGGTAAGCCATTTACAAAAAGCAGCTTGGATAACATTTTGCCATTTAATCGGTTTCTCTTTTCCGTGATGGTGTTACCGGCCTTTGGAAACAATCTCTCTGCTGGAACAGATGTCGCTATAATGCTCAAGTACAGCCTAGCTAACGTGTAAATCTATGCACGATAAATGAGTTGTGATATTATCACTGTATATACCGAAGTGAATTGAGAAATGAAAATTCAAATTTCGTATCTGTAGCATGCAAATATTGAAAGGATCTGAAAAAGAATCAAATCGTAGCCAAAAGAATTAAATTAGACAGAAATATCGATATATTGGACACAAAATATCGATATCGACAATATATCGGACCTCAAAATATCGATGTCGATATATCGATACTTCCATCTCAAAATATCGATATTCCATTATATCGATATCCGTTTGCCAGCTCTAGTCACAAAGTAACCCCTGCAGTCACAAAGTAACCCCGGTTTACGGTACTGTATAATAATTGATCTTAAAGGGTTTGAAGAAAGGTATCAAATTTCCCAATGGGAAAATAAAATGATCATAAATATTTTATTAGATGAAACTCAAAATGATAACGGTTAATTTATTTGCATCTAACGAATCGTGTTTTACAGGCCTCTGTATGGAATTAGGAATCGACAAGTGTAGAATTCAGTGCATTGAAAGGGGGTAACTGAGTCAGGGGATATAAAACTACCACGAAATATATAATCACTTATTTAGAGTACAATGATTGATTAAAATGATGTCTAATTTAACCATGAGGATATGAAATGATGATAAAAATGTATTTCAATACTTCACATCACAGCCTGAAAGATCGCATCAATCATCTGTACTCCAAAGCCCCTCTTTGACAACATGCCTCTCAGTCATGGCCATCCATCAATACTTCACATCACAGCCTGCGCGGTTGCTACGTAACATCGCGTCACTTACGAGCTGCCTCTTTTAAATCATCTTGTTGGATCTATTATTAAGACCCATTTCAGCTTATTATATTCTTCTTCTTCATATTCTTCTTAGCGATGTCCGCACAAGTGCGGGGTCTACATTATAGATCTTTTGAACACCACTTGCTTCTCTTCGTTCCTTCTTGGGGTCGCAATTAATTGGAGACGTGTTTCTGCTTTACGACGCACCGACACAAAGGACATATTGCGACGATGAAATAGGAAAGGGCTAGTTTCCAAGCTGCCGACAGTGGGGTTCGAATTCACTACCTCCCGAATGCAAGCTCACAGCTGCGTGCCCTTAACCGCGCGGCCAGTTCACTTGGTGTGTACGCAGAGCATGGGTTATCTACCTTGACAGTATCCTGTAAACCCAGTTTTGGACGCCCACGAAACTTCTTCCTTGCACATCGAGACATTGGCATTCGCATAACATCTCATTCATTGGTGCTTCACCAATTTGCCATCTGATACTGTCATCCGAGAATTCCCATTTTCATTATATGGAGGGATTTTTTGCACGTCTGTTGTTAGCCCAACACTGTAAAGAGCAATTTGTCGTACAACTGTCCGATACAGGTTGAGCTTCAGACGGATCTTCATTGGCTTATCACAGAAATCGCGTCGAGGAAGCATTAAAAATTCTGCTTTCTATTTATAGCTATTTATAGTCGCACGAATTCTAGAGTCTTCAATTACGAACAGATGAATAATAATAATAATAATAATAATAATAATAATAATAATAATAATAATAATAATAATAATAATAATAATAATAATAATAGTGTACCAAACGTGGAAATATCGCTCAAGTAGTCAAATTTAATCATCTATGTGAAATTATTGAACTAGCAAGGTTAAATCAGGAACCTAATAAAGAATTAAAGAACTTCAAAGACCATACAAGATTACTTGCAACAGATTCAACAAAATTACTATATCAAGAAAGACAAAATTACGACATTATAACACAATAGTTAAAACAGAAGCACTTTATGCGTCTGAAAGTATTATATTTTGTGGCAAATCTTGAATAAAGATGATTGAAAAACAAGAAAGGAAAATCCTCAGGAAAACCCTAGGTCCAACATGCGAAAATAGAATTTGGATTAAAAAGGAAAAGCATGAAATCTATCAAGTTACAGAAAAAATCACAGATACAATCATGAATCTGGATATTAACAGACTCACAAAGAACATTTTTAATTTAGCCTTCACAATATAATAATAATAATTTCGTGTGGCTAATTCTTGCCGAGTGCAGCCCTTGTAAGGCAGACCCTCTGATGAGGGTGGGCGGCATCTGCTATGTGTAGGTAACTGCATGTTATTGTAGTGGAGGGCAGTGTTATGTGTGGTGTGTGAGTTGCAAGGATGTTGGGGACAGCACAAATATCCAGCTCCCGGACCATTGGAATTAACCAATGAAGGTTAAAATCCCCGACCCGACCGGGAATCGAACCCGGGACCCTCTGAATCGAAGGCCAGTACGCTGACCATTCAGCCAACGAGTCGGACAGCCTTCACAATGAAACATAACAATAATTGACTAAAGGAAATCAGTGGAGGCCTAAATGAAACTGGCATTCATTAAGAAACCAATCAAGATAGAATAAAATTCAGTACCTTAATTTACAAACACAAATTTTCCGTAAAGCCCACCCGGCTAAATAGAGGATGGACTGAACAACGTAGAAAGGGACACAGCGAGAAGATGAAGAGTTATTGGGAAGAGAAGAAGAAACACCACAAAAAGTGTTAATAAGTTCAACCGCGCTCCTTAATTGGGTATAACGAATCAAGAAGAATAACAAACTACTTAGATTTTAGCCGCTTTCTGGCCGAGACGTATTCGGTTCGCCCGAAAGGTCGTGGGTTCGATTCCCCGTCAGGAAGTCGAAAAAATTAAGAAACGAGATTTCCTCTTCCGAAGGTGCACATGGCCCTGAGGTTCACTCAGCCTGAACCTGAAATGAGTACCAGGTTAATTCCTGGGAGCAAAGGCGGCCGATCGTAGAACGAAACACTCCACCCAACGAAGTGCCCAGAGGTTACGGATAGCGGAAGCCTTTATCTTCCCTCCCACCAAGGGCCTTCATGGCCTGTACGGAGATGACCTTTTGACTTAGCTTTTGCAAATATAGTCATACCAGAAGAAGGAAAGAAAATGTTAGAAGACCTTAGAAATTTTGCGGCCAAAACAGGATTACGTGTTTCCTATGAAAAAACAAAAACAAAACAGAATTGATCACTAGTATCAACGATGCGTGTGCAAAAATTAAAATATCCGAAATTAAAACAATCAAAAGAGTCAACAAGTACAAATATTTAGGTGATACAATAACGTTAGCAGAGGTAGAGGAGGAGAGAATGAAGGCACGAATTCATGCAACGAACAATATTCAAGAAAATAAATACAGTATTCATGAATGTTAAATTGAGACACTACAGAACTGTAATCCTTCCAGCAACTTTACGTACGCAACAGAGTGATTGACTTTTTATATAATCTGCTTTACTTCGCACTGACACAGGTAGATCTTAATAAACCGAGCTCGATAGCTGCAGTCGCTCAAGTGCGGCCAGTATCCAATATTCGAGAGATAGTTGGTTGAAACCTCATTGTCGGTAGCCCTGAAGATGGTTTACCATGGTTTCCCATTTTCACACCAGGAAATTATTGCTGGGGAACCACGCGAAGCCATCTTCAGGGCTACCGACACTGTGGTTTGAACCCACTCTCTCCCGAATGCATGCTCACAGCTGCGTCCTTAACCCCACGGCCTGGTCAGGTAGAAGAATAGGGAAAAAGAGGAAAGACAATCCTAAGGATAATTATGGGACCTATTTGGGAGAATGCCATATACAAATTGAGACCAGAAATGCTAAAACCATACACAACATAATACATAAAGTTTCTGTGTACAGTCTTGCATATGTGCAGAGACATTTAGAAGATTATGCAAAATGTTTAATACTCCCGTTATTCAAATATTTAACTGATTGTTGCAGAGATATTGTGGTGTGTACTCAATAATAAGTATGAGATGTAGTGTATACCACAAATTTAAAAAAAAACGTTTTTGTTCGAAGTAAAATATAGGTGAAAAACCTAAATTATTTACTTTTTTGACTTACCGATATTTTTGTTATGCAAAAGTTTCAGTACAACTAATACTACGGGAAATATGTAGCAATTCCTCTTTGTATCCCCTCCCCCATATTACTACGCCTTTGTATACAAATCAAATAATAAATTGAGGAGTGAATTCTGCGGATATTCCTGAAATTATATTCTATCAAACTGTTTCCTCGAGCTGCTCACACAACCAAACAAACAGACAGACAAAATTGAATTGAGTCCACTTTCGAATTTTTGTGTATGTAGGTAGTCCGAAGTATGAGCAAAGAATTAAAGTGAATGTACATATCCATGCCAGTTAAAATATACTTTCACACAAGAAGTTATCATATACAAAGAACAGATTTATTATTCTGCTCCTGTCATAAATCAGTTTTACACCTATGATCACACTCTAAGTGAACCTATATTACGTTATCTAATAACACAGAATGCACTGGCGTGGTCAAGTAACTACATTCGATTAACGCGTTAACTTGATGACGAGGACCTGATTATTATTTATACCTTTACACCTGCAAAACACTCTGATTATACTCCTAAACCAGAATCCTAAAGTAGCCATTATGTAAAAGGTTTAATCTTGTCAGATTAGGATCTAATCTCAGACATAGCAAAAATTAAGGACATGAATAAAATTAATGGTGGATATAAACAACACATCTTATCCCAGCTACAGTCTCGACTTTGGATGTATTTATCAAATAATAATAATAATAATAATAATAATAATAATAATAATAATAATAATAATAATAATAATAATAATAATAATAATAATAATAATAATAATAATAACTCGTGATGGCGGAAAAAGTTTCTATGTGAATATTATCTGTGTATAAGTTACACAAAAGGCTATTATAGATAACAGTTAAAAATAACGTTCCACTATTCACTACACTTCTTACAATGATATACGGAGGTCGAGTCATAAGTCATGGCAGCTATTTTTTAAGACATTGTAGCACTGCTTTTAGAGTCCGACCCGTTGGTTGAATGATTAGCGTACTGGCCTTCGGTTCAGAGGGTCCCGGGTTCGATTCCCGGCCGGGTCGGAGATTTTAACCTTAATTGGTTAATTCCAATCGCTCGGAGGCTGGGTGTGGGCCCTGATCTTCACAGACATGTAGATTGCCTAATAGGCCGTCTACTAGAAAAAGACCTGCACCAGGCCTCTCCAGAGGCCATACGCCATTAATATACTGCTTTTAGACCAAAAGGCTTGTATGCTTCGGGGACCCTGTGCATGAAACGAAAAGAAGAAAAGGTACCACATGGACAGATAAACGCAAGCTGGGCCCTTCACAGAGAATAAGGGCATTCTGGGCTGAAAAGAAAGCGAAGGAAACTGACAAATGTAACAAGACTTAACGTGGTCCTAGATGACCCCAAAGAATAATAATAAATAATATATTTACGAGGTCTAAAAGGTTTTCGAATTTCTCACAATTCATGAGCCCTATCATTCCTTTGTGGTTACACTATTTTTTCTTTTGATTTATGAGAACTCTTCATCTCTCCTCTGGGTGTAGTTAAGTATGCATTGTAAGATGCTACTACGAGGAAACAACCAAAGAGTTTGCATACGGTCTCTCGTCTTCTAATCCCGAAAACATATCCATGATACGATTTTCCGTGTAGCGAAGGAAATGTGTGAGTAGAAAATTATTTTTTTTCTCTCGCTAGTGGTTTACCAACTCTGACAGGTTTATTTGTTTTCTTTTTTGGCGACGGTGAGATAGGAAATGTATATAATTGGGAAGGAAGCGGCCGTTGCCTCAATTACGCTATATCCTCAGCATTGTCCTCGTGCGAAAATGGGATATCACCGATGTGGGTTTTGAACCCATCATCTTTCAAAGGCAAGCTAACAGCTATATACCCGAAATGCACAGTGAACGCGGTCAGTGAAACAGCAATGGATACCAGCAGCAAGTAAGATCAATACATAATATTGTTTTCACAGCACAGTCATAAACACAAATCCCCATAGCTGTTTGGTTTCTATGTTTACCAACTGCGACTGTACCATAGCTAATGAACTTATCGTCCCGAGTGTAACTAACGCCCAATCTCGGGCCGTTAGTAGAAATGTTAGCTAGCAATTGATGGGCATCGCCCTCATGGGGGAAGCTTGAGGCTAGCGGAATAAATACTCGTCGCTTGTGATAAGCACTGACTTACAGACAACGAGGAACATTCCACGCACTGGAAAAAACCACCTCCTTGAAGAAGATACGAGAACACCGGACATTAAACACTAGGTTTGATTTCAACCGCGAACGAATATCTCTCACAGTTTATAGACCAGAGCAGACAACTCGCCAATCGCCTCTGTAGATCATTCGATTTTAAGCATGATTTTGACGTTTCAAAGGAACAAAAATGCTAATACAGTGATAGGAACTACAAAAGTCAAACAGGTGAAGAAATTTTGTAATTTGGGACATATGTTGACCGTAGACAATAGATTCACCAATGAAAAAGGATAGCAACAGTAAAAGAAATCTTTATTAAGTAAATAAATAAATGAAGAAGAGAAGAAAGAAAGAAAGAAAGAAAGAAAGAAAGAAAGAAAAAAGAAGAAAACAATCATCATCACCATCATCATCATTATCATTCGGGTATTCGGCCTTACGCTAGGTCTTGCCATTTGATAAACCTGTTCCACTTTTGGCTGTCCATAGCTAAGTTTTCCATCTCCGAATATTTCTTTTCTTTGATGTTGTTCAGCATTTCATACTTTTTCCTTCCCCTTCTTCGTTTGCCTTTCACAATTCCTTCTTTCAGTAAACAGTCTCCCTTCAAACACTGTCCGATCCAGTTAATTTTTTTCCCTCTAATGATTTGTAACAGTTCGTTCTTCTCCAATTCTTCATTTCTTACCTGGTCTTCCAATTTCAATTGTTCTATTCTCCTCCATATCCAAATCTCTAGTGCCTCCAATCTTCTTTCGTCTTTCTTCCGTACAGTCCAAGTCTCTGCACCATACAACGCAATACTCCAGACATAACACTTGGCAATTCTTTTCTTAATTTCTGTTGTGCAGTACATAACTTCCATGATCATACTTCCCAAATATTTAACGTTATTGACATGCTCTATGTCTTCACCCCATATATTAATACGACGTTTTCTACCTCTTCCTCCATTTATCATACTTTTGGTCTTCTTATTAATTCTCATTCCATATTATTCTAATTTCGTGCTGAGTTCATCTAACATTTGTATCATTTCTTATGCGCTTTCTGCCATCACAACCAAATCACCTGCAAATCTTATACACTCTACTCTTCGACTCGTACACAAAAACTGGAATACAACCGAACGAAAGAAAGAAAAAATCCACGTTGAAAGCATAATACAGTGTGCATCTACGAGTGATGGGGGTTAAATCTGAAAGAAATTCACACAAGGTTGAAAAGTGAATGTTTAGAGACATAACTATTAGGCTATACAATAAAAATGTACTTTGGAGTGCACGAAATCTTGCCGATATAAAAATGATTGTTTATATTGGCACTGGAATGTTACAATGCACCTGCCATATTCAACACCAAAACTCTATATGGTTCTAAAAATTCCCTTTGTGTTGAGTAGCAGCCTTCCCCTACCCTTTCTTCGCGTTTGATAGGTAGGCTACAAGTTTCAGGGGGTAACTAGGTTGAATTAGCTATAAGATCTATTTAAAACAATTTGATAGACTGGAAGCCTTAACCAAAATTCGTAATTAATTCGTGTGATTATATGCCCAGTGGTTTGAGTTGAAAGCAAATACTTCAATTCCTTCCATTAGTGCAATATGCTTACTTTTCTGTTAGGTAATATAATCAAATCTGTCGTTTGGAACAGATTTATTATTTTGTAGGACTTTAAATAGAAATAAATACAATTAGTAGTTGAAAAGCTCGAAGGAAATTTACAAGATTATAGACAGAATGAACCGTATTTCAAGCTGTACTATACAGCATTTCTATGGCCATAGATTGCATTCAGGGCAAACCAACAAGTGACCACGCCTACTATGACCATATCGTGGGCATCCATCAACACTTCACAGCACAGCCTGCACGGTTGCTAAGTAACTGCGCATCTTATTGAAAGGCATATTTGAATCGGCAGTTTGAAGAAGGGAACAAGCGCCAAAAAAATCGAAATTCCTTTTTACTTTAGCACCAAACGGGTGTTAACATATAGACGCTAATTTTCATCTCCAAAAAGGGAACAAAACCACTCCATTACTGGTGTAATTGGCCCTGGAAATATTCGTCAGTTAGAAGAAGGGAACATATCCCGGTTTTGTTTCCTTCCTCTAACTGATACCGAGCTTGTCCACCATCAGCGCTCTGGTCGCGCTCTCTAACAGCCGGTATTTCTATCTCCTGTTCTGTTTGCAGTTCATACCTCACGGTATGGAGGTCGTCACACTTTTGTTTGGTGTTTAATCTGTGAAGTATCAGTTTACAATTCTCTTTTAATTCATTTCTTTTCTTAACCTACCGTACATGTTTTAAAAGCGCGTTAGTTCGGTCGTTCTTATGTGATGTCATGTTTTTTGTTTGAAAGCATTGTGACTGCTAGGCTTATTTTGCTACGTGTTTGGTGTTTAGGTTAGTGCTATAATGTCTTCATTCATATCTGAAAGTGTCATTGAAGCTATTCCTGTAAAGAGGAAGAAAGGGATACGTCGTCCAGAAACATATAGTTATGAAGTGCAGAGAAACAAAATACTTTGTGGTGAAGAGTATACAAGTATAAGGACAGGTGTTACAGTGCCTGCCAAGTAAACTAATATTGGTGTTTGCTCGTGTAAACATAAATGTACTGAACGGCTACGTTTAGATGAGACGGAACTTTGTTAGAAAACTTTGGTGGATGCTCGTTCTAAGAACGAAAAAGGCACTTTCTGAATGGGGCTGATTGATCAAAAATCACCATCACGGAGGCGATCCGAACGTGAAGCACCACTTAAACGAGATAGCATTTTTGTTTATCATGTAATGAAAGGTAATGAACCTATAACTGTATGTAAGAATGCATATAGTATTTTGTACTGAATAAAGAATAAAGCAATCTTTCGATTAACTTCATTGATAACTCGAGGCCAAGCTCCCGTGGATAATAGGGGCAATCATGGACACTGCAATACCTCACACCATCCGTTCTCTTATCGATGAACACATTCAAGAATTGCCTGTTAAGAAAACATACTACAGTAATAAAACTATCAAGTATTTGAGTGCTGAACTTAACATAAAAACTTTGTATGAACTATTTTGTAAACAAATCCCAATCTTGCCAGTAAGGTAAAATATTACTTTTATAGAAAGTACTTCCACGAAAATTATAACTATCGATTTGGACGTCCTCAAATTGATGTGTGTAGTACTTGCGAGGAACTAACTGCAAAGATTAAAATTCCGCTTCTTAACGACCTTGCAAAGCGAGCTGCTGTCGCCGAAAAGATCATTCATGTTTGTCGGAAGTTTTATAACAAACAAACCAAACCAAACCAAACCCAGTGGCACTACAGCCCTTGAAGGGCTTTGGCCTACCAAGCGACCGCTGCTCAGCCTGAAGGCCTGCAGATTACGAGGTGTCGTGTGGTCAGCACGACGAATCCTCTCAGCCGTTATTCTTGGCTTTCTAGACCGGGGCCACCATCTTACCGTCAGACAGCTCTTCAATTCTAATCACGTAGGCTGAGTGGACCTCGAACCAGCCCTCAGGTCGAGGTAAAAATCCCTGACCTGGCCGGGATTCGAACCCGGGGCCTCCGGGTAAGAGGCAGGCACGCTACCCCTACACCACGGGGCCGGCTTTATAACAAACAGAAGGAAATAAAAACACTTTGTTCTCGGAGCACTTGTGTTGGACTTCATGCAAAATCACCCTTTACTGAAAATACCCGTTCGAGAAATGTTCTACTTGTGTTTTGCATACACGATATGAAAACAGACTCTGCCAATTTCTATACTTATCCAGAGGGAGTAGCTTAACGTGGACCTGACTAAGTATGCAGCATGCTGTGGTTAAAAAATAAAAATATAGTCCCTGAAATTAAAGAACTTCACGTTTTCAGTGATGCCTGCGGAGGCCAAAATCTCAACGACACTTTAGTGCGTTTTTTTCTTGCAATGGTTGCTATTGGGCGATTTAGAAAGATTTATTAGTTCTTCGCAGTCCGAGGGGACTCATTTCTGCAATGTGATCGCAATGTTGGGACTGCTAAAAAGAAAATCATACGAACGGACAGAATTTACTCAGCAGAACAGTACACTGATTTAATTCAATCCTTTATGAAGTCAGGATTCAATGTTACTCAAATCTCTTCGGAAAGCATCCTAGCCTTCAAGAACTGTAGGCCTAAGCACTACAAAAGAACAACAAAGTCCCAGGAGATGTCCCCATTTACGATTTCCAAATACAAACAGTTAGAATACTCCCTACCGAACGGTTATCTAACCACATCTGAGTTCATTGATGGTCTGGTGAAACATACTTTCTTGCTGCAAAAGCCAAACACAGTAGTAGCCCAGATTCCAACAGAAAAATCCTACAATGAAAAAAAAGTTCCAATACAGGATAAGACGATCCGGGATGTAGGCAAAACATTAACCTACATTCCAGATCAGTACAAACCATTCTATGAGGAAGTGGTGATGAGAGCAGCTACTGCTAATGCAGATGACAGTGAATTTGAAGGATAGTAATGATTTTCAGGGTATGATTTTGTACATAATGCTTTCAAACCTTGTGAGTAGTATAAACTTTACTGTGTACGTTGTATTAGTGATGTTTCGAGAGAACAGAAATACTTCTGTTTATTAATAATCACTTTTTATGTCTAAGTCATAAACATTTTGAAGAAGAGAACAAATCCCTTCTATATAACATCGTACTATTTCTTGACGAACAGTGTAATTGACCTGCCCAACGTATTCGAATACTATTATAAACGTTTTCGTTGCAGAAAACTAATAAATAAGAAAAATATGAGGATTTTTTCATTCTCAACAACCAGTTTGAAGAAGGGAACAAATCCACTGTATTATCGTATTATTCCTTCACGAATAGTCCAATTGACCTGCCCAAGGTACTGGAATAGCGCATTAATATACAGAAACTATTATAGAAGTTTAGTTGCAAATAAATAAAAGAAGGAAGTCTTGTTTAATTTTCTGAAACCCAGTTTTTGGATTCGTTTCCTTCTTCAAACTGCCGATTCATTTATGACCATTTGATTTTTCCAAAGGGAAATTTACTAACATCCTTTTGGAAAAATTGCAGATACGAGGTTTCCATTCATTAGAGACGATATCTTGAGTGGGTGAGATTTGTCGTCCCCCTCGCCTGGCCAGGAACTCATATATCCCACAGTACTGCACGTGGAGGATTAATTAGAGTAAGAACGTGTCAGGCAAACGGAATGTTAATTCACCGTAGTGTTAATACGTGGGCGGATTAGTCGAGAGATTCTCTCCTTTACTTTTCAAACAAGTTCGAGAAGTGACGGAAGATATATTAACCAGTTGTGAGGCTTAGCTGATTATTCTGTCATGTGGCATATTGGTAATTAGAACAGGCCTTCTAGGACTATCTTAATAATCTTATTTATTTTCGTCACAATGTTAAGTGTTTGTACTTTATTATTCCGTATGCTCCGTACAGGTTATTTTAAATGAAGCGTTATGTTTTCGAGCTGGCGGTTATGGAAACGGTCGCAATTAACTGGATACAAACTGCGTCCAGAGTATAAATTAATTGCCCGGTCTGAAGATCATGGGGGGTGTTATCTGTTACTAGTGAATTCAAAAACATCTATTTTCTTCTGCTTCGAAAATACATTAACTCAAGTATTTAGTTACCTCAAGAACAATAAATTTGAGAGAAATGTCCTCCGCAAGGTAATGGGTCCAAAAATATTGGGTGACCAGGATAGGAAGTGGAGAACTATACCAAGAAATCCAAGGATTAATTGATTCAGTGAGGAAAGGAAGACTCAAGACATCTGTTCAGAATTGACGAGAAGAGGCTGACAAAACAGATTTTTAGAACCCTTGACAATAGACCCAGAGCATCCGCAAATGGTTCAGGGAAGTAAGGAAGGATCTTGAGCAGTCTGGATTAAATGGGGAAGACATCCGAAAACGAACCAAGTATAAATCAGAGATCGATAGCTCCAGAGGCTTCCACGACGAACAGAAACTGACTAAGTGATGGACAGAGAAAATAAGACAGACTATCAAGGAAAGAAAGAGCCTCCGTGGTTCAGACGGCAGCGCGTCGGCCTCTCACCGCTGGATACCGTGGTTCAAATCCCGGTGACACCATGTGAGATTTGTGCTGGAAAAAGCGGAGGTGGGACAGGTTTTTCTCCGGGTACTCCGGTTTTCCCTGTCATCTTTCATTCCAGCAACACTCTCCATTATCATTTCATCGCATTTATCACTTATTAATAAAAATCACCTTGGGAGTGGCGACCCCATTGTAATAACAGCCTATATATGTTTCATTCATTACATCCCTGACCCGGTCAATGACTGGAAAAGAGGTTGTAGGTTTTCATTTTCATCAAGGAAAGAATGCAAAGATTTTGGGCCGCAAGGAAGGATTCCGGTAACGTGTGATCGTTACTTAACGTGTCTGTTTGAAATTAGCACTTTTCTGTTTTTTCTTCTTCTCTTCCCAATATCTCTTCATCCTCTCGCTGTGTTCCCTTTTATGTTGTTCTGTCCATCCTATATTTCAGTCGGATGGGCTTGGCAGAAAATTTGTGTTTTATGAATTAAGATTCTGAATTTTATTCTATCTTGAATGGTTTCTAAATGCCAATTACATTTAGGTCTTCATTGATATTTTTTAGCCAATTATTGTAATTTTTCATTAATAAAGCTAAGTTTATAATTATCTTTGTGAGCCATTCTATAAGTGACCATAACATTATAATCGTCGTTTCTTGATGGTATCCGTGATTTTTTTTTTTACTTGAGAGATTTGAAGTGATTCTTTTTCTCATCCAAATTCCATTTTCATATTTTAGTCCTAAAATTTTTCTGAGGATTTTGCTTTCTTGCTTTTCGATCATTTTTATTCGAGATTTGCCACCAATTATAATAGTTTCAGACGAATGAAGTCCTTCTGTTTTAACTACTGTGTTACCGGGCGAATTGGCCGTGCTGTTAAGGGCGCGCAGGTGTGATCTTGCATCCGGAAGATAGTGGGTTCGAGCCTCAACTCTCGGCATCCCTGAAGATGGATTTCCGTTGTTTTCCATTTTCACACCAGGAAACTGCTGGGGCTGTACCTTAATTAAGGCCACGGCCGCTTCTTTCCTACTCTGGGCTTTTCCTAACCCATAGTCACTGTAAAACCTATGTGTGTTGTGCGACGTAAAGCCAATTATACAAAACTACTGTGTTAAAATGACGTGATTTTTCCTTCTTTTTTTTGACACAGTTCTTTAATTGTACATCTTCCAAGTAATTTTGTATGCTCTTTGAAGTTTTGCAGTTCCTTCTTTGTTAGCTTGCTGATTTCATCCTGCTGGTTCAATAATTTCACCTGCATACTTAGAATCTGTCTACTTGAGTGATATTTTCATATTTAGCGATTAACGGTTAACTGTCGAAATCTTATACAGTCCCTTCCCCATACGTTGTCTTCTTATTTCTTCTTCTTTATCATCTTACTCTCCAGGGTCGGTTTTTCCCTCGGACTCAGCGAGGGAACCCACCTCTACCGCCTCAAGGGCAGTGTTCTGGAGCTTCAGACTCTGGGTCGGGGGATATGACTGGGGAGAATGACCAGTACCTCGCCCAGGCGGCCTCACCGGCGATGGTGAACAGGGTCCTTGTGGGGGGATGGGAAGATTGGAAGGGACAAGCAAGGAAGAGGAAGGATGCGGCCGTGACCTTAAGTTAGGTACCATCCTGGCATTTGCCTGGAGGATAAGTGGGAAACCACGGAAAACCGCTTCGAGTATAGCTGAGGTGGGAATCGAACCCTCCTCTACTCAGTTGACCTACTGAGGCTCAGTGGATCCCGTTCCAGCCCTCGTACCACTTTTTCAAATTTCGTGGCAGAGCCGGGAATCAAACCCCAGCCTTCGGGGGTGGCAGCTAATCACTGTAACCACTACACCACAGAGGCGGACTATATACATTGTCTTTTCATGAGAAATTTGGAGTCCTGTTTTGATTGCTATTGCATGCAGTTTGTCTACTGACTGGATTCCTTCTTGTCTGTTGTTGGATATGACAGCAATATAATCAGCAAATGCTAGGAAACTAAGGTGAATTTTGATTTGGAGTTTAGTTTAATTTTGCCATGTCCAAATCACTTTTTCCAGAACTAAATTAAACATTAATGGAGATAATCCAACTGCTTGTCTGACTCCTGTTTCGATTTCAAATGATTCAGAAATTTCTCCTAAAATGTTTTCTTCCGATGTTGTGTCTGTCACTGTTTGCTTGGTCAGTTCCCTGGTTTTCTACAGCATTCTCTACTTGCCAACGAGGTGACTAAAGGGTGTATAGCCCCAGGAACTCTTAACATAAGAGTGTGGGTTGGCGACTAAGTAGGCCCTAATAGACATCATCAGATTCTATCATATCACACTCTAGGTAGAGTGGAGAGAAGTCAGGATTCCATTTAAGAAGAATTCCAAAATTTAAGTTTTAGAAGATTTAAGTCCACCTCTGTGATGTATTGGTTAGCTGCCACCCCCGGAGGCTCGGGTTCGATTCCCGGCTCCGCCACCAAATTTGAAAAGTGGTACGAGGGCTGGAACGGAGCCTACTCAGCCTCGGGAGGTCAACTGAGTAGAGGTGGGTTCAATTCGCACGCCAGCCATCCTGGAAGTGGTTTTCCGTGGTTTCCCACTTCTTCTCCAGGCAAATGCCGGAATGGTACATAACTTAAGGCCACGGCCCCTTCGTCGTCTGCCCCTTCCAAACTTCCCATCCTCCACCAAGGCCCCTGTTTAGCATAGCAGGTGAGGCCGCCTGGGAGGGGTACTGGTCATCCTCCCAGTTGTATCCCTAGACCCAATTTCTCACGCTCCAGGACACTGCCCTTGTGGCGGTAGAGGTGGGATTCCTCGCTAAGTCCTAGGGAAAAACCAACCGTGGAGGGTAAACAGATTAAGAAACAAAGAAAGAAAGTTTTAAAAGATTTACGTAAACAGAAGTAAACACAAATATTTGTGCATTTCTAAATAATTTTAATGTGATCTGATAGAATCTGATGATGTTCTTTCACGAAATAAACATATCATTCTATTTTCAATCTAGGTTGTCAGGTATAATTCGTCAACGGTTACAGCCGTGTTGAAACAACGGATCCCGTGAGATCTCCGAGGTTAAGCAACATTGGGCGTGGTCAAGATTTGGAAGGGTTGCCACGCGCTGTTGGTGGGGGGTTAAGGGAATGGAGGAGCGTAAAGCCCGGTTCACACTAGATGTAACGCTGTCGAGCCGATCTACGTTCGATCCCCCTTTTTTTTCTTCAGTCTATCCCAGAAGGTCCGTTAGTAAAGAGCGGTGCCAAAAATTAAAATGCCTTTTTCAATCGAATCATTCATTAAGATTACCTGCCACCCCCGGAGGTCCGGGTTCGATTCCCGGCTCTGCCACGAAGTTTGAAAAGTGGTACGAGGGCTGGAACGGGGTCCACTCAGCCTCGGGAGGTCAGCTGAGTAGAGGTGGGTTCGATTCCCATCTCAGCCATCCTCGAAGTGGTTTTCCGTGGTTTCCCACTTCTCCTCCAGGCGAATGCCGGGATGGTACCTAACTTAAGGCCACGGCCGCTTCCTTCCCTCTTCCTTGCCTATCCCATCCGATCTTCCCATCCCCCCACAAGGCCCCTGTTCAGCATAGCAGTTGAGGCCGCCTGGGCGAGGTACTGGTCATTCTCCCCAGTTGTATCCCACGGCCAAGAGTCTGAAGCTCCAGGACACTGCCCTTGAGGCGGTAGAGGTTGGATCCCTCGCTGAGTCCGAGGGAAAAACTGAACCTGGAGGGTAAACAGATGATGATGATAATAATCATTCTTTAAAATTGTCTTTATTTTGGACGAAGAAGAGGAGGATAGGCCCAGTCGGAGGTTCAGGGTGCATCAAATGCTGACAAAGCGAAAGAGGAGAAATGTTCACCTTATTTCGAGTTAGTTGACGATGAATCAAAATTCTACCAGTACTTCTGTATGTCGCATTATGATTTTATGCGGTTGTTGGGGTTCATTGAAGCAGATATTCAACAGATGAGTACTTCGTTCCGAGAATACATCACGCTGGCTGAAAAACTTGCTGTATTTTTGTGCGATAAATCATACAGTTCTTGATACGCACGCACTCCATCGTTCGTCGTCCATGGTTATCGCAAAAGTGAGGAGCGACATCATGTTCATTCTTCGCCCTTGGCCCTTCATGCGTTCCCACTAGACGGTCATTGATGATCCCAGCCGAGCCGTTCCGGTCTCAGATCGGATGGAGACCGATGAGGGTCAGTTGATCTTTCCTTGAACGGCTCGGAACATGAAGTGAGAACGATTCCATTTAATTTAATATAAGCGATTTTTGATCAGTCTTGATTGGAACGGCTCGGCACATCTGGTGTGAACCGGGGTTAAGGAAGTGGTTCAGGCACACCTCTGCCTTCGGGCAGAATACACCCTTACCTTACCTTAGGTATAATTCTGTTACCATACGTCTTATTTTTAAGGTAGGTTATACATTTACTCAAAATTAGTTTCGAAAGACTGAAGAACCTAATATTTACAATTTGATGGCAGTCCAAAGCAAGCGACATACACATGAGACGCATTCCGAACCGTGTCACCAAGCTCTAAAGTTAAACTGCGCAATTGTCTGATACGGACCCGAGCAGGGAAATCAAGCAAAGATCTTGTCACACTAACCGCGTGACACCCCAAAAACTCCAGGCCATATGGATGGGTGGTGTTGTGGTACGGATTTGTTTGTGGAGTTATCTTAACTGCCAGTAATACGTGGACACTAAGAATATAAAATATAAATATAAAAGTGAAACTATGTGTGTGTGTGTGTGTGTGTGTGTGTGTGTGTGTTTGTTCGTCTTCAATGGACTCAAAAACTGCTGGACCGATTTCGCTGAAAATTTCACATTTTTTCTTACAACTCTGAGACGGTTTAGGAAGTGGTTCGAACGAAATCCGGATTGGTAGTGTTTTATGATGAGTGATTTTATGCAATTAATTTAACTGCAAAGCCGCACCAAGATTGGATCGATTTGATGGACAAGTTGTCGCTAGGCGACGGCAACTTACGCTGGATCATGATAGTCCGTTAAGAAATGCTGTATATAGGATGATGGGAACATGCCGCCATATTTTATGAAGTACATTTCTTGCTAGGAGTTTCATGACCGTGGCTGTATATAGAAGGACCAGCAGTTACCCGCGGCTTCGCTCACGTGGATTTCGTAAAATAATAAAAGTAATCGTTCCTCGGTACTGTACTAAGACATTATCTGAAAATCCCCAAAGTATAAACGTTCACCGACAAATTGAATTTCATTTACCCCGGAAACTCCTTGTAAACCACGTTTGTGTTATTGACTTTTGGGGCTAAGATGACCATACAACATAGAACTGTACATATGAGAAACAGTCTTCTCCCAAATCGAAAAGAATTTTAATTTTTAAAGGATATTCCAAATATCTATCTCCACGACGTAACATATTCAGTTTTTGAGATAGCCTATAAGAATCCCCTTTATCAGTCCTTCCCATTTTCCGAAAACAAAACGAAACACATGTCCCTTTACTTTACAGGAGGTTCCAAGTACCAGTTTTCAAGTCTGTAACATGTTAAGTGTCTAAAATATGTTGTAGGCCTAAATATTTTTTTTTTAATTTCCACCCCGTTTGTCACTCCCTTTCACCCCCTATTCGTTGGATTTTTCAGAAACAAAAGAACTGTAGGAGATTCCAAATACCAATTTTTATGTCTGTAACATCTTCGGTTTTTGAGATATAAGTATCCTCATAAAAGGTATTCAACCAATGTTCCCCCTTTTTTCAACCCACTTAATGGGATTTTCCGAAAACAAAAAACACGTGTTTCCTTATTTTTAAAAGGAGATTCCAATCACCAAGTTTTACGGCTGTAAACTTTTAAGTTTTTGAGATACAGATATCTTCATTTAAAACTTTTAACTCCCCCCTTTTCACCCCGTTAGCAACACAAATATACATGTTTCTTTATTTTTAAAGGAGATTCTTAATACCAAATTTTACATCTCTAAACTTTTAAAGTTTTGAGATATTGGATACACTAATTTTACAAATTTCTAAAAATTGCCCCCATTTGTCACCCCCATTAATCGGATTTTCCTAAAACACGTGTTTCTTTATTTTTAAAGGAGGTTCAAAATACCAATTTTCAGGTCTGTAATATCTTCAGTTTCTGTGATATAAATATCCTCATTAAAGGCATTCAACCCATTTTTCACCCTTTTACACCCCTCTTAGTGGGATTTTCCGAAAACAAAAAAATACGTGTTTTTTATTTTTAAAGGAGATTCTAAATACCAATTTTTACATCTGTAAACTTTTAGAGTTTCGAGATATAGATATACTCATTTTAAAAATTCCCCCCCTTTTCACCCCCTTAGCGACGGAAGTGAAGTGACAGTGATCATGATTAGTGAGTTAAAAGCATATTGAAGCACAAAGCCCTCTCGTCTAAAAGATCGTTCACCGGGCGAGTTGGCCGTGCGTGTAGAGGCGCGCGGCTGTGAGCTTGCATTCGGGAGATAGTAGGTTCGAATCCCACTATCGGCAGCCCTGAAAATGGTTTTCCGTGGTTTCCCATTTTCACACCAGGCAAATGCTGGGGCTGTACCTTAATTAAGGCCACGGCCGCTTCCTTCCAACTCCTAGGTCTTTCCTATCCCATCGTCGCCATAAGACCTATCTGTGTCGGTGCGACGTAAAGCCCCTAGCAAAAAAAAAAGATCGTTCTTGAATTGTCAAATAAAACTTGCTGACTGTTAAAATGAAAACACTGTGCTGAAGAGTGTAGTGAGACCGTCAATACTATGGGTTAAAACGTGTGTAACATTTGTAAATAAAAGTTGTCGTCTCGAATGGAGATGACCTTGTCATCCAGTCTATTAGACGAGAGGACTTTGTACCTCAATATGTTTTTAACTCACTGATCATGATCACTGTCACTTCACTTCATTACGATTTCTAATTTGTTTGTGTATCATGTAATTACTGTTTTGATACTGAAGATGGCCTTGAGATTAGGCTGAAACATGTATAGACTTTGCTTCATCTAAAAGATGACTTGATTTATATTGATAAGGCGGATTTTATAAATATTTTCATTTGTAAAGTGATAACCGTCAACACGGAATGAGATTTATAACTTGCAATGTACGTATTTATCATACGACGGACAATAACGCAGATGATTACGAGAAATTGGATGGTTAGTGTAAGTCTCGTGGGACAGGACATGCATGTCACTTCAAGGTGGGTAATGGGAAAATCTAAAGAGCCATTTTACTCTTTGTGATAGAGCAGATATTAAAGAAGGTATCGTCGTCAGAGCGCCACGCCAGTTGTTAGATATACAATATACAACCTGAGAAACATGGAGAAATCGCACAACTTCGGACCAGGAACTGTAGCGTACAATAAATTCGGAAATCGTCCTCAGTCTCTTCCTCGACTTTGTTCAGCTTCATCGTATTCAACGTTACTGTCACGCGCTTCCGTAGGAAAATATCTTTTTAACATGTCGCATTACAGGTGTGAATAGAGCCATGATTTTTAAAATGATATTTGTTCTTGGCGTCGACTCCTGTGGATCTTGTGCCACTTCTGCGTGTAATTGGAATTACGGAAGTGTAGATTGTTGAATGTGAGGAAAGTACCATTTGGGACGACACAAATACCCAGTCCCAAGACCAGGGATATTATTCATTTACAATTAAAAACCCCTGACCCAGCCGGGAATCGAACCCGGGGCCGCCGGGTGGCAGGCGGACGTGTTTTCCCCTACGCTATGGGGCCGGACATCCAGCCATGTTACTTCTCATGAATTCCTGAAGGAAACATGTAATCCACTGCAAATTACCGTGCGAAGAACGGGTACAAATTCCAGTCTTCAAATAACACAGGCCTGGGCCAGGATCGAATCAATCACTTTAGGCTTAGAAAGCAACCGCTCCACCATCTGAGTAAGTCAGGCTGGTATTTTTCTTACTCCTGTTCTGTTATTGTGTGGTTATTTACTTTTTTTATGTCGCACCGACACGGGTCGGTCTTATGGTGAAAAAAGTGGTAGCAAAGGGGTAGGATTGGGAAGGATGAGACCATTGCCTTCATTTAGGTACAGCGCCGGCACTTACATGATGTTAAATTGAGAAACCACGGACAACAATCTTCAGGGTTCCCGACAGTGGCAGTTCGAACCCACCATCTTTTAAATGGAAGTTAACCCTCTACTGCATACTGTTGCCATTAGGCAACAAATAACTTTTCACCTGTGTAAATGGATAAATATTATAGACAGTGTGATGTTTGGGACATCACTGAATGTTTTTAATTATTGAACTATATATTTAATTGATAATATGTATATATTTAATCACTGATAGGTCATTTTAAATTAATGTGTATATATATAGGGCTTTTATCATCCATTTCAATCATCATTTCATTTCTTTGTATCGCGGCTATAACGTATTCTGAACAAACAAATTATTGGGTAAAGTATTTTAACATCACGCATATTTATAACTTGCAGTAAACTTTCCAATAGCCGTTGTGAGGTGACCAGAGTCAGCAGGCTAATTTCAGCCCAATTCCAGGAAAAGTACGTCATCTAGATTACGAGAGACCTTACCCTCTCCACCTCATGAAAAGACAGTTGATACATTATTAACACCCACTTTTCAAACTCAGCTTCGAGACGCTTTATTTCAGCGGGAAAGTTCAGCCTATGTGAATGAACGTAATGAAGCAACGTGATGGATTCACAGCAATACAAGGGAGAAGGGATGAGACCTCGAATCTTACTGGACCATGTGATATGGATGATGGAAGGAGACTTTTGAACCAATATATACCACCGACAAGGGCTGGAGAGGACACTAACACTCTCATTCAGATTCTCATTCAGACTCACATTCAGATTCAGATTCGGAGATTCGGACATTCTGATTCTGATTCTCACGCTTGGAAGATACTCTTACTACGATTCTACGTCTACACATCGGAGAAGATTTTAACTTAGTTCACTTCGCATCTGAGTATATTCTACTCAAAAGTTACTCTCATTGGGACTTGTTAACTCAATGACGAGAGGTAGTCAACGGGAGACCGGTTCTGACTAGTATAGGGCAGGAGAGCTCTTATTATGAATTTAGCTACGCTACTATTCCGTAATGCGGAAGAATACGAATGTATTCTCTCCATGAACATAACCCATGGTGGTTTTGCACTTAAAATTAGGACTCATTACGACTTTATGTAAGGAGTACAATAGGAAGTGTTAAAGACAGGAAATGTGGATGTAGGACTGGAATCCAACAACAGATGAGGCAGCCTGTACGAGAGATCCACCCATCTTCAGCTTCAAGACAACAGAGTCTACATTTGGTGAGCTTATGGCATAAGTTACTGCAAGTCTTCGCGCAACAGTTCATTTTCTTAGAGTTAATTTCATTCACTTTTTCTTTTGCTTCCCTAAGTTCAGATTTCGTTAATACGCCGTTACGTCACGTTTTTCATCTTAATAAATAGCTGTTTTAATTTGTATTTTATGAAATGATTATTAATGATCCTTAAATTCCAAGTTAGTGTACTTAATGATTTGTGTTCCGTTCACCTCACCCCTGGGAGTTTTTTGAGTCTCATTACGTATTTTTTATTTATTATTATTATTATTATTATTATTAATTATCTACTTTTGTTTTCAAGCCATAAGCTTGAAGACTGGCGCCCTTGGGATACTGTTTCTGGAGAAACCATGACATATCATTTATTTATTTTAATATTAAAGTGACCCGCCACGTTATAAATTTGTCATTAATCTGTGGGCCAAGTGGGTACGTCACAACAGAGGTAGTTTTACGGCAAACCTTCAACTGTACAGTCAATTAAACACATATCCCAGTGATGCCTTGTTTTTTTTTACATAACATAAGACAAAACAGCCCTCCTTCCACCCCGTCAACATCCACGCGAACCAACCACCGTTTATTTTACGTGGGCCCTCCCCATCATATTACCACAGGCTTCAGGAGTACCTCTGGCTCAACCTCAAAGACATTACCGACCTACGGTCGTGCAAGGATACTTGCGCCCTGCAATACGTACCCATGGCCAGTAGGCAGTAATGTTCGGTCTTTGAATGTTAAAAGCTTAGCGTAAAATCGTGGAAAATCGTATATATATTCCAATATGGCAATCCACATCACATACGAGTGTTAAGCTATTAAGCCCAGTTAAGAATTGCTGGTATATCTAAACCACTGAGCGTATGTTGAACATTAAAGCTTGAAATTTTCTTCACCAAACGGAAACGAAAAATAATTCATGCAGTAGAGGGTTAATAGCTGCGTTGCCGAAACCGGATGGCCAATTTGATCGATATTCTTCTTCTTCTTCTTCTTCTTATTCTTCTTCTTCTTCTTCTTCTACTTTGAACTATTCCTGGCAGGTCTCAGAGCGGAAACCTCTGTCGGTATTGCTGAAGAGAGAGAGAGAACCTTTCCTCCTGTTTGGGGTCATGTCTTCTTGGAGAGTTACTTCGGAACACAAGACATAAGAGGTTTCGTTCCTTAAAAGCAAACTCCCTCAGAAAGAAAAGTTATAGGGTCATCCAAAAAGTATCTGGACTTGCCGATAGTGGTATTAGCGGAAGGAGAATTGGCATCACACTCTGCAACAAAATGGATGGTGAAGGGCAGTATAATAGACCACAAACTTCATTTCTAAATCTCCAGTGACCAGCCAAACGACGTTGATAGGAAAAATAAGGTGATCTATGAACGGACCATATCTTCATGGCAAATTCTGCAACCAGTTTCCAACCAACTTTCCAGAACTGCTAACTATATCAATGTTAACTTCACGATGTTCAATTTAATTTCTGAAAAATCGTTGCTATCAATTACAACTCTTATATTTTAACAACATTATAAGAATAATTTAATGAAAAATGATCATTGTAAGCCAAAATTATAAATATCATCGGCTCATCATGGTATGTCAATTGTGCCAACCTTCAATATAGGGAATTTTTTGTCAACTAATAAAATAATGTTTTTCAAAATATTAAATTTTCCTTTGGGAAAATGAAATGATAATAAATATGACTTACAATGAAATGTGTGGCGCGATGTTATCTAGCAACCGTGCAGGCTGTGATGTGAAGGATTGATGGATGGCCATGACCTACAGATCCACGGCCTTTGATCTCAATCAATGGCCTTTGCATCTCTCATTATACAGATCCATGAGCTGTGCAGCTCTTATTACAAAGATCCATGGCCTGTACAGTTCTCAAGGTACTGTTGCTAGGTAACATCACGTCACACACTATCTCGTTACACAAATATTCGGATAACCCCCTGCTCTAAGATATATTTATGACAAACTATTATTATTATTATTATTATTATTATTATTATTATTATTATTATTATTATTATTTACTCATGGGCCGATACTGATAAATTCCTGCCATTTTTTGACACGGCACATGATCGTGAGCTCGCCGAGAGATCATGGTTTCACAGTGCACGAAGAGTTTTCTGGCCTGGCTACCGATAGGAGTAACATGCGTATTGACATGATAACCTTCCAACCAGCCAGCAAGCAAGAACTGACCTTACATCGCACAGTACGCTTCGAACGTACATTGGCCAGCCGGAATAGGTGGACGCCGATAACAAGTCGATTTTTTCTTTTGCACTTGGCTATACGTCACACCGGCACAGATAGGCGTGATAGGATGGGAAAGGGCTAGACGTGGGGAGGAATCGGTCGTGCCCTGAATTGCCTTGTGTGAAAATGGGAAACCACGGAAATCCATCTTCGTGACTGCCGACAGTGGGGTTCGAACCCACTATCTCCCGAATGCAAGCTTGCTCATTCTTCTCCTTCTTCCTCTTCTTCTTATTATTATTGTGACCATGGAAGGGAGGGTAGATATTTTCGCTGCTGCTAGTAGAGGGCACCCACACAACCACTCGACACCCACTGGTTGCGGTAATCAGAGTCAGTGGGCGGCACACTTCCCCTTAAGGTGAACGGGAATTAAGATAGTGTATCTGACTGTATGACTGACATCAATACCGGCTCTACCTGATACCTGATACAGCTCATCTCTGGTAGCTTGTGTAGCACACGTCTGACTTCCCACCCAATGACGGGTAACACCGTACCTACCATCATATCGTCGGAGTGCATCACATTTCTCTAGTATAATTTAATACAAAGCAGCCCACTAAAAGAATGTGTTAAAACTGAATCCGGGCGCCCCGTTGTTTAGGCGTGGTTCCACCTTACGTCTTCTGGGGGCACCAATATCTCTCAGATTCATGTGCAGGTAAGAAAAATAGTGCATTATATCCACTGTCAACGTGATACTGTTTCGAAAACAGTCGGAAACGAATTTCTACATACATCCCTTTATTTCGTAATTCCCTGCACAAACCTTGCTGCATGTTGGTTATTGTCATAGATATGTCTTAGACTTGGGCGTAATCGGAAAATTGTCATGTTAGAAAATGTGTAGCGATGTTACCTAGCAACGGTACCTTGAGAGCTACACACACCATGAATCACTATAAAGAAAGCTGCACAAACCATGGATCTGTATAAAGAGAGCTGCATAGGCTATGGATCTGTATGAAGGGAGCTGCACAGGCCATGGGTCTGTATAAAGGCAGCTGCAAAGGACATGGATATGTATAAAGAGAGTTACACAGACCATGAATCAGTATAAAGAGAGCTGCAAAGGCTATGGATCTGTATAAAGAGAGCTGCACAGGCCATGGATACGTATAAAGAAAGCTGCTAGGGGCTTTACGTCGCACCGACACAGATAGGTCTTATGGCGACGATGGGATAGGCAAGGCCTAGGAGTTGGAAGGAAGCGGCCGTGGCCTTAATTAAGGTACGGCCCCAGCATTTGCCTGGTGTGAAAATGGGAAAACCATCTTCAGGGCTGCCGATAGTGGGATTCGAACCTACTATCTCCCGAATGCAAGCTCACAGCCGCGCGCTATAAAGAGAGCTGCACAGCCCATGGATCTGTATAAAAAGAGCTGCTCAGGTTCTAGATTTGTATAAAAAGAACTGCATACGCCATGCATCTGTATAAAGAGAGCTTCACAAGCCATGGATCTGTATAAAGAGAGCTGCACAGTCCATGGATCTGTAAAAGAAACTGCTCAGACCATGGATCTCTATAAAGAGAGTTGCACAGATCATGGATCTGTATAAAGCGAGCTGCACAGATCATGGATCTGTATAAAGCGAGCTGCACAGGCCATGGATCTGTATAAAGAGAGCTGCATAGGCCATGGATCTGTGTAAGGAGAGCTGCACAGGCCATGGTTCTGTAAAAAGGGAACTGCACACACAATGGATCTGTATAAAGAGAGCTGCACAGCCCATGGATCTGTAAAGGGAACTGCTCAGACCATGGATCTGTATAAAGAGAGCTGCACAAGCCATGGATCTGTATAAAGGGAGCTTCACAGGCCATGGATCTGTATAAAGGGAGCTTCACAGGCCTTGGATCTGTATAAAGAGAGCTGCACAGTCCATGGATATGTAAAGGGAACTGCTCAGACCATGGATCTGTATAAAGAGAGCTGCACAGGCCATGGATCTGTATAAAAAGAACTGCATAGGCCATGCATCTGTACAAAGAGAGATGCACAGGCCATGGATCTGTATAAAGGGAGCTTCACAGGCCATGGATCTGTATAAAGGGAGCTGCGCAGACAATGGATCTGTATAAAGGGAGCTGCACATACAATGGATCTTTATAAAGGGAGCTGCACAGGCCATGTATCTCTGTAAAGGGACCTGTACAGGCCACGGATCTCTATAAAAAAGAGCTGCACAAGTTCTAGATTTGTATAAAAAGAACTGCATAGGCCACGGATCTGTATAAAGAGAGTTTGGCTATGGATCTGTATAAAGAGAGCTGCTTAAGCCATTAATCTGTACGAAGAGAGCTGCAGAGGTTATGGATCTATATAAGGGGAACTGCACTGGCTGTAGATGTGTATAAAGCGAACTGCACAGGCTGTGGATCAGTTTAAACTGTGCACGTGACGTTCATCTGTGTGAAGAGGGCGCAGGTCGTGGGCCTGTTTATCATGGCCATAATTAATTCTTCACATCACAGCCTGCACGGTTGTGTGTCACATTTTACTGAAACTCATACTTATGATCATTTGATTTTCCAAAATGGAAATTCCCCATGACAAAGAGCTTGCGCTATAAACACACACTATCCTACAAGTCATATCGAGCAAGATACAACAATGGGCACGCACTTTAGAGTCAGTCACAGGTACCATCTATGTTATTTATCAAGGTTTACTCTAAAACCGCGTAATGATTTGCAAGTTTAATGAGTTTCAAAAGAACATTTTCTTGACAATTGGCTTTACGTCGCACGACGCACACATGTCTTATGACGACGATACGAGAAGAAAGGGATAGGAGTGGGATGGTAGCGGCCGTTCAGTCCCAGCATTTGCCTGGTGTAAAATAGGGGACTACGGAAAACCATGTTCATGTCTTCTGACAGTGGGGTTCGAATGCAAGTTCGCAAGTGCGCGACCATAACCGCACAGCCAACTCGCTGGGTCCAAAAGAACTGAAACACGAACTGCACAAAGGGAATTTATAATTGAACTACATGCAATAGGGTTTTGATTGCGAAAATTTGGTGAGATAGTGAAAAGATGCCATGCAAGTGTTCAGAAGACAGTTATTAGAAATTATAAAGCACGGCTTGGTGTACGAATTCAAGCTAGAGGTGGTAGACCTCCAAAATTCTCTGAAAGAGAGAAACGACAGATCATTAGCACAATAACTTCTTCTCTTAAAACCACAGCTACTGAACTAGCAGTAGATATCACACAAACTAGCGGTGATACTGTTCATCCCATTAAAGTAAGAAGAACATTAAAAAATAGGCCATGTTTCCGGAACAGAACAGCAACAAACAAACCTCACATTAGCGCTGTTAGTGAGAAGAGACGGCTATAATTTGCGAAATTGCACAAGGATTAGGACTCCAACTGTTGGAATAACGTTCTCTTGACAGACGAGAGTGCATTGTTTTCAGTGAAAGTAAAAATTATGGATAAACCCTAATGAAAACATTGAAAAGAGAAATATTGTTGCCGGTCTGAGTGGCTCAGACGGTTGAGGCGCTGGCCTTCTGAACCGAACTTGGCGGGTTGGATACTGTCTCAGTCCGGTGGTATTTGAAGGTGCTCAAATACGTTAGGTACGTGTCGGTAGATTTACAGGAACCTAAAAGAATTCCTGCGGGACTAAATTCCAGCACCTCGGTGTCTCCGAAAACCATAAAAGTAGTTAGTGGGTCGTAAAGGTAATAACATTATTATCATTATTATCAGAAATGAGCTAAAATGGAAATACCACGAATGACTTCTAATTTTCATTTGCGGTAAGCTGGAAGGTGAGAGTTCTCCTTGATATAGATTTTAACTGAAATTCGTATCAATTCTTGATTAATCATCAAAAATATTTCGAGACACTGTTACTTGTACTTTGATGTATCGTATGAAAGGAGATGTTGCTTTATTTTCTTGTAAGCCGAGAAATATGAAGTGCTCCCTTCAGTGGTAGGCTTTACGTACTGAAAGGTTCTTGTGTAGCTCATGCTGTTACCATCCATCGTAATCCAAACTTCATTCTCTGGATATTAGTCTCTTGTCTTCCCACCATTGTCTACCCGCCACCTGCTGCTCCGTGAATCTCTCAATCCCTTGGCATGAACCGTGTTCAGTCATTCATTAACTCATCAGTGCCTGAGCTCAAATATCTAGAAGGAACTCTGTTATCTGTTCCTCAACTTCCTACAGGACAAATGTACGAATCAGGGTGTACATTGGAGCAAACCACGGGCACACTTGCGCTTCACAACAATGACCAATCCCAATAAGTTATTTCAAAAAGACCAAAAATGTATACGTATTACCAGTGGAATGGATCTTGTAACATTCAGGGTTCGAATGTTCAGGAGTGACATATTTTTTCCGTCATCTGCTTAGGCTATTTGTTGCAATTAAACACAAGTCGAACTTTTCTGAGCTAAATAAATAAATAAATAAATAAATAAATAAATAAATAAATAAATAAATAAATAAATAAATAAATAAATAAATAAATAAATAAATAAATAAATAAATAAATAAATAAATCAATCAATCAATCAATCAATCAATCAATAAATAAATGAATAAATAAATAGCCTTGCAAATCCCCTAAGGGCTATGGCCTCCTGCAATGCAGGGACAAAGCTCAGTTTTACACGTCAGGGGAACATGTCCTCACGAGTTTAGTTTAGTAATGTTTTATTTTTCTGACAAGATTAAGGCCTTCAAAACTTCTCTTTCTTCTAACTAGGCACTGAAATATACAACCTGTGACAATAAAGTTCGGTGAATGAAGTCAGAACGGTCGATCCGGCAACACTGGCGACACATAACGCTGCACCTGCGTAGCAGCAGGTTTTGACCACCTGCTACCAACGTTGTTCAGTTGAGCATCGTGTAGGACCTGTTTGACACAGTGCGGGTTTAGTGCGTTGGTTCTTAACTGCGAACAGGAATACGAACGACCAAAAGATCAATGTACAATTTTGTTTTAAGCTTGGCAAGACACCGAAAGAAACGCATGCGATGCTGATACGTGTTTATGAAGATCAAGAACTGTCCTTGATGTGTGTGTACGAGTGGTTCGCCCGTTTTCGAGGAGGCCGGGAAAGTGTTTCTGACAACTCCCGTAGCCGAAGACCGGCGACCGCCGTCAGTGACGAAAACATTGAGAAGGTGAGGACATTAGTCACGAGCCATCGGCGATTAACTGTGCGCATGATAGCGGATGAACTGCATATTAACCGTGAATCCGTGCAACAAATCGTTACCCAGAAGTTAGGGAAGAGGAAAACGTGTTCTCGTCTTGTGCCAAATCCCTTGACTGACGATCAGAAGCAGGCACTTTTAGAGGCTTCACAGGATTTTGTCAAAACGGCGGATGCGACACCAAATTTCTTGAACTGTATTGTCACTGAGGATGAAACCTTGTGTCTTAGGTACGACCCTGAGACGAAACGGTAAAGCATGGAATGGCGTCCTCCGGGATCCCTTCGTCGGAAAAAGGTCAGAGCCGAAAATTCTTGCTTCAAACTCGCTTTGAAAGGAAATATATTATACGATATTCCTGACATCCAACGAAACGTGACGAGGCTTTTGAACACCATCCCAAATGAAGCCTTCTTACAAAGTTTCCAGGATCATGTATCGCCGATCTCAGCAGTGCATAGTTATGGGATGGGAATATTTCGAAGGACAGTAAGGTCACTGTCGTGCATTGTTCATCTATGTTGATAGTACAGGACTATTCACCGAACTTCATTATCACAGGTTGTACATATACTATATAATATATTATAAACAAATTGGATTAAATACAAATTAAATTAATAATAATACAAGAACAATGATTGATGAGATCAAATTAAGATGAAATAAATTAGATATAATAAAACGAAATATTCTTAAAAGTAATATCCTACATGTAAAAGAGAGGTTAGTACATATAACTTAATAACATATGAAAAATAAAACGGTTAATAATTTTAAACTAATCTTCTACCAGGAAACCCATGACGGTAGAATGGCTGTGATTAGTAGCATCAAGTTTACAGATGATCCTTACTGGTGCATGAAATGTCTCCAAAGTGCTTCCTTGAAAGTGCGAATATCGCTTAATCCTCTGATACTTTCGGGAAGGAGGTTCCGCTTACGACAGGCAACAACTGTAAATGAATTAACGTAGATCACAGTTCTATGGGTAGGTAAAGTAAGGATGAAATTATTAGTATATCCGGTGTAAGACTATGATATGATGAGAGGTATTTGAAATATGAAGTAAGGCAAAATGGCTGTGAAGAATGAAGGATTTTATGCAGATGGCACAGTGACGGATTTCTAGTCGGGGCCAAGGTAAATGGTTGTATGAAGGAGTTACATGGTCATCGTCCGTAGGCTACAGGCGTATCTCACACATGAATTTTGACCAAGTTGTAACATGCTCAATAACTTGCACCCGGCGTTTCTAAAAATCGCGTCACAATAGTCGAAATGAAGGAAAACCTGAGCTTCTACCAGCATTTTTTTTATTTTTTCAGGAAATAAGTATTTATACCCGCGTAGCATGCGCAATGTAGAAAATGTTTTCTGGGTGATGTTCTTAATATGCGTTTTCTATGACATCTCATCATCGAAAGTAACGCCTAGGACTTTTACTCGCGATATGAATAGTATGTTAGTATTACACAACCTTATAGATGGAATCTCTGGTCGATTGACCTTCTCGAGTAATTTCGGGTATCCAAGGATGATGGCTTGCATTTTTGCTGGTCTTAACGTAAAACCACATTTCAAATACCAAGAAGAAAACGATCTTAGATCCCGATTGATTTGGCTATGGCTGAAAATATTAGATCTGGAGATATGTGGAAGTACATTTGTACATCAGCGTAACAATGGCATTTGGACTGTGTTAGGGTTTGGGACACATCATTAACGTAAATAGAAAAAATAAAGGGTCCTATCACCGACCCTTGGGACACACCACACTGAACGGACCGCCAAGTTTATTTGTTTATCCTATCTGTAACACACTGCCGACGGCCATGCAGGTAGGAATGCAACCAAATGAGGGCATTGTCCGAGAAATGGAAGGAATACAACTTCGAGAGCAAAATGTCAATGCCAACACAGTCAAAAGATTTGCACAAGTCTAGAAGTATTAAAACGGTCACTTCCTTGTTGTCCATTGCTTCTCGAACGTCTCCTGTGATCTTCCTTAATGCCATTGTAGTACTGTGTGCTTGACGAAAACCAGATTGTAGTGGGTCGAGTAAGTTGTAAGTCGTCATGTAGTCTGTTATTTGTCTATGAGCGATGGAGTCTAGCGTTTTGGATAAAGCAGAAGGTATGCAGGTAGTTTTGTAGTCGGATGGTTCGAAGGAGCAGCTACTTTTTATTAGAGGGCGTAAAAATGCCCGCTTTCCATGTTTCTGGAAATTTGCTGTCTACAAGTGAAGAGTTAAATATGTTCATTAGTGCAGTTATTATCACATCCAGAATAATTTTTATAATCTCTATTTCTATGCCGTCATTTCCTTTAGCCGGGTTGAGTGGCTCAGACGGCTGAGGCGCTGGACTTCTGACCCCAACTTGGCGGGTTCGATCCTGGCTCAGTCCTGTGGTATTTGAAAGTGCTCCAATATGTCAGACTCGTGTCGGTAGATATACTGGCACGTAAAAGAACTCCTGCGGGACTAAATTCCGGCACTTCGGCGTCTCCGAAAACCGTAAAAGTAGTTAGTGATACGTAAAGCAAATAACATTATTATATTAGTAATTTCCTTTCGCCGTTTATTTTATCCGATTTATAGCAAACCTTACTTGTAGGTTGGATGCTGGTCGGAAGTAGAAATTTTCTCTATCTGTTCGCGTCTTTGCGTAATTCCCCTCTAGAACTTCCCGTATCAGGGCTGCCTTTAATGTGCAGTTAGATGAAAAATAATCGTTCAGTTAAGTTGGTAAAGTGTGAATCGTTACCTCTCTGTTGAAATTTGCTCAGTGAGCATTAAAAAACTTACGATTTTGTAGCTTTTTGAGTTTTGATGTATAAATCCCTGCCCCCGTCCACTATATTCCGACAAACCCGGGTACCTTCTGTTGTCTGCCTCCTCACTTCTAATTCCCTATGGCCGCTACTGTCCACTGTGGAGTTGAGATCCCCAGCAGTCACCTAATTTAGTCTCTTTTAAAGACAGGTAAGGGATTCTATGCATCTGCATGCACAGAAGGAGATTATATTTAACACGCAGCAAAACATATCAACCCATGTTAAATTTGGTATGCATCATGTTCCCCTTCCCACTTTAGCAAAAGGAATAAACATATTAGGTTCCTCTTAGAATTTATTGAACAACCTTCTCTGCATGACAATTTATCAGATAACAGGTTGAAGACTTATAGTAAACTCCGATAACGAGGTGTAAGTCCTCGGTCACCTCATTTCTGCACATATATTCGTCACTATTCTCTATTCAGTTGGACGTCGGGTAAATTAAAACCAGAGAAACATTCTGTATCGTCTACTGTCACCCACGACATAATATATGTAATGTGTGTTACATTCTTCTGTCGGTGTGGCACCCCACACCTCGGAGATAGATTGACTTACACCGGCAAATTTATGGTTCTGGTTCTACCCGCCCGTTGAAATCTCCGACCGAGAGAGAACACGCCGATCGAATCTCAACCCGTGTTTAAAGCTCTGTACTATCAATACGTAGTGGAGACACGGACTACCATATCAGACACCATCTCTTGAACTCTCCCTTCATCGCAAGCGGACCGAACCGACTCTACACAAACCTCCCTGGTTAGGAAATAAAAACTGATGCTAAGGCATTCAGTAAAGTATGTTAACAGTCTATTTGAAATGGTCGTTGCAAATCACTGTGAACTTCGAATTCTATTGGTCTTCAACATACCTAACAGGCTAATATCTGGAATAATATCTACACAAATAACATTTTCCAAATGGTACCCAACTATATCCACAGGTCAATTTATCAATTTATCTTTTATGAACTTAAAGAACATTTATTTATTATTCAAAAACCTGTTTATATCCTAATCAATAACTTATTTTCTACCTACATGATCAAATCCTTCCCACCAAATATGTCTCCTAATATTGATAAAGTTTCTCATTGCACTTCTATGTTAAGTGAATACAAGTAACACAACATTGTCGAGAAATGACAGCGTGTGACTAATTTTGGTTTTGAGTGCGTGGCATTTTAATATATTTATAAGTTTTTACTGCAATATATATGAGTTATTCTTCTTATTTATCTGTTTACCCTCCAGGGTAGGTTTTCCCCTCGGACTCAGCGAGGGATCCCACCTCTACCGCCTCAAGGGCAGTGTCCTGGAGCTTGAGAATCTGGGTCGAAATACAACTGGGGAGGATGACCAGTACTTCGCCTAGGCGGCCTTGCGGAAGGGATGGGAAGATTGGAAGGGATGGACAAAGAAGAGGGAAGGAAGCGGCCGTGGCCTTAAGTTAGAAATGGGAAACCACGGAAAACCACTTCCAGGATGGCTGAGGTGGGAATCGAACCCACCTCTACTCAGTTGACCTCCCGAGGCTGAGTGGACCCCGTTCCAGCCCTCGTACTACTTTTCAAATTTCGTAGCAGATCCGGGAATCGAACACGGGCCTCTGGGGGTGGCAGCTAATCACACTAACCACTACACCACAGAGGCGGACAAATGAGTTATTCGTTTGTTCCAAAAATATAATTTTAAAAATGTTAAATTACAATAAAACGTATTTGCCTTTATTTAGTATTCCACTACTGATGCGGACTGTAGAATACATCCACGGTGTCCCTATCTAGATAATTAACAGGGTTAACACCCCTTAGCTGCAAGCATTGGTGACCATGGACCCCTATCTGAGTTTGAAATTACTTCCAATCTGGACCCTGAAAATAGATCAGACTCGGTATTGAGATTTCCAGAAAATATTTCGAAAAGATGAGATCATTCTTTTGTAATGATAATCTATACCTCAAACTCAGACAAAAGCTGTTGACATGTTACGTCTAGTCCACGCTGCTTGATGGAATAGAGACCTGGACTCTCAAAGCTTCCTCCATGAACAGATCAGAGGCCTTTGAAATGTGGTTACATAGGATAATGCTCAGAATGGCCTGGACAGATTTTGTAACCAATAATGAAGGGTTAAGGAGAGCTAGAGCCGGCAAACATCATTAAACTCAGGAAAGTAGCTTGTTTAGGCCATGTTTTACGAGGTAGAAAGTACGGACTTCTGCTCCTCATATTACAAGGATTGATAGAAGGCACACAAGGATCTGGTAGACCACCGATGTCATGGCTCGAAAACATCAAAGACTGGACTTGCATCAACAACACCGAACAACTCTTCAAGGTAGCTAAAGAAAGATATTCTTTCTCCAGGGTGATCGCCAACGTCTGTCAGACTGAATATGGCACTTGCACAAGAATGAAAACTTATTCCAGGTTTCTAATGTTCTTATTTTACTGAACTCTCGTTTTGAGTGTGGAAGATATGGCAGTGGGATAACAAAATCTGAAATATCACGTTCTTTTCAAAAATCCTCCTTTATTGGGATTCTCATGGGAATGTCTGGCGTAACTACGTCTCCATCTTCATTCCAATACTAGTGTGAAATCCGAGAAAGTCGACCGACACATTTACAGGCAAGTTCTGTCTCGCCTAACAACACAACGTATTCCAATGAAATGAACGATGAGCAGATGAGTAATCAATGTATCCAACGTGGTCTTAATTTGGGGTGGAGAGAACATCTAGCGATACGCGGGAGGAGGGAATTTGATGCACAAATCGGTGTGTCGTGCAGCAACCGAGGTAGTTTAACTGAAGAGTGCGTGGGGATAGAATGATGGTATTGGTGCCGAACGAATCGAAACGAACCAGGCTACAAATTCAATCGAGTGACAATCAACACTCACCGAGTTAAATTCTTAAAAAATGTGAGTGAAATTGGATGGAGAGAGAAAACTGAAATTGTCAAGACATATGCAGCGCAAACGAGATTGGGTTGTCAGCAACGAATAGCAAATGATAGAGTGCGTCCAGTCGAAAAGAACTGGTGGAAGTTACCAACGCTGAGAGTTGCAGAAGGTACAAAGAGCGGAGGAACTCCAGGTGGGGCAGCAGCGAGTTCACTACTACGCGGGAACTTCTAGCACTCTGTCCCGGATCCAATGGATGTGGATGATGTATTCCAAGCCAGTGAACATGATATAATATCTCCTGAATTACAATTTCAGAGATTGTCGAATTTCGAGTTTCAATGAAAGTTCCTTCTTTTTTTGCTAGTGGCCTTACGTCGTTCCGACACAGATAGGTCTTATAGCGACGATGGGATAGGAAAGGCCTAGGAGTTGGAAGGAAGCAAGCTCAATGCTGCGCGCTCCTGACCGCACGGCCAATTCGCCCGGCAAAAAATGGAAGTTTCCGAACGAACACTTCCTGAGGATGTTGTAGATGAATCCGATAACATACCATTCCGAGAGACGTGTGTCTGCCTCTCCGATACAGCCTATCCCGCTTTTGGTGCATGCTTCAGTCCAGTACTAGTGTGAAATCCGAGTTAGTCTGCCAAGTTTTGTCTCACCTAACAACACGACGTATTCCAATGAAATGAAAGATGATCAACAGACCTCCTACTGTAACAAATTCTTCATTCATTTCTTGAAACCCCTCCCACATTCCACATCTTTAGTGAAATCTTCGTTGCTCAGGTAAGTATTATGAGGAGAGAGTCAATTAATACAAAGCATGAACAATGATAATTAAAGAACTTCGTTTCTATTAAGATGCTATTTGTTCGGGGCGTCGACTCATGTGGATTTTTTGCCCCTACTGGCACCATATTTAATGAACCTGCGTGTAATGGGAATGGCGGTAGTGTGGAATGTTGTGTGTGAGGCAAGTAAAATTAAGGACGTCACAAATACCCAGTCCCCAGGCCAGTGATATTAATCCTTAAAATTAAAAACCACTGACCCGGCCGGGAATCGAACCCGAGGCCGCCGGGTGCCAGGCGGACGCGTTGCCCCCTACACCGCGGGGCCGGACAAGAACTTTGTTTACATTCCATTCTTTTAATTGGAAAATCTCATTTCTCTAACCGCGTGGAAATTTTCGATCATTAAATAGTTAAGCACTCTTATTACTTGCAGTTTCCCAAGCCTTCTGCTATTTGAGATATTTTCAAGTAGGTGAATGAGATATTGTTCTGTTTCTTCTCCTCCTACCGCTTTTATCGCAGGTGCTAACTGTGTAGCATATGAGGGTTAGTCCTTGTTTTTTATTGCGTTTTTCTGCAGTGGATGGTAGTGTTGTCTGAACATGAAGAGCAGAGTGTGGAACAAATGAAAAACCCGGTCCCCGAGCCAGAAGTATTATTCATACACCATTAAAATCACCAACCCGGCCGATAATCGAACACGGGACCCTCTGAACCGAAGGCCTCAACGGCGATCATACAGCCAAGGAGGCGGGCAATTATAGGAAGACTGTCTATTACATATTATTATTATTATTATTATTATTATTATTATTATTATTATTATTATTATTATTATTGGTGTATAACCCTATTTGGTCTACGCAAAGTACTTAGAGGCGCGCATTGCCTTCCTTTGTGCCCATATTTCTTTCATTCTTTTAGTGTGGGCTTCCTTTTTGTTCTCAGGCCATGTTGTTCCAGTCTTTTTCTTTGGAAAACCTCCTGGTCAGCCTGCCATTTGTGAATTTCGGATCTGAAGATTATCTGTCTTTGGACATCTGATGGTCTGTTTCAGATAGTACCATTATAAATGGACATTATAAATTTTCCAACTAACTCATTCCTGGTTGTCAGTGTTTCTCCCCAGTGTGCTAAGTTGGGCTCATCAGTTGGTAAACAGCACACTCTGATATACATACAAATTGTTGGTTGTTTTGATCCACCTTTTCAATACAAATTAGTTTGTGTTGCTAGGTCGTAATGTTACAACACTAATTTACCGGGACATGTTTCGCTTTATTCATAAGCATCATCAGCCTATACAACTGTGTTTTGGACGTCAATGTGTTTTAGAATTAAGAGTTACTCCATTTTAACATTGCAAATCATATTGTCATAATTGTTAATGTGTATATTATTATTATGTTTTAAATATTGTTATCACTGAAATTAGATTTACATTCAATGTAATGAAATTTGTAACAACAATCCAAATATGACAAACCTTGAGACAATTGTATAGGCTGATGATGCTTATGAATAAAGCGAAACATGTCCCGGTAAATTAGTGTCGTAACATTACGACCTAGCAACACAAACTAATTTGTATTGAAAAGGTGGATCAAAACAACCAACAATTTGTATGTATATCATAGCATAGTTCAATACGGGTCTAATCATGAGATTAGTTACATGTAAACAGCACACTCACCAAGACGCGTGGCTAGTGCATACCGTGGAGGCCACTGCGTAGACTACTTGGAGCCACCGGCTTTGTCTCATTACCAAAAATTGATGCCTGCCTGGCCATCAGATGATATAGATTAATAATAATAATGTTATTTGCTGTACGTCCCACTAACTACTTTTACGGTCTTCGGAGACGCCGAGGTGCCGGAATTTAATCCCGCAGGAGTTCTTTTACGTGCCAGTAAATCTATCGACACGAGGCTGGAGCACCTTCAACTACCACCGGACTGAGCCAGGATCGAACCTGCCAAGTTGGTATTAGAAGGCCAGACACTCAGCCCGGCACCTGAAATATTTCAGTGTATACTAATTAAGGTACAGCCTATATCATGTTTCAGGTAGGTTTTGATTTTGCCAGTCCATTTCATTGTGTCTTCTTTGGCTTTACTCCTCTTTTAATAGAATTCTGCTATTTTTTTAGTCTCTTTGGTTCCTTTCTTTTAAGATGTTTAATAGAATCCATAGGCATGCGTCTTCTTGATGACTTTCGCCTTCGTATTCTTCCAAAATCTCTTCATGAAATCACTGTGTTGTCTCTTCCGTTCTTTGACCACTTTGTACCTGTCCTCCTGCTAGTTTTCACCACAAATGTGTGTTTATTTACTGAGCATTATGTCTTCCTCGATGTTCAATTCATTGGGGACCCCTTTTGTTTCCTACAGCCAATTTATTACACTGAATAATCTTCTGACGAGTCTATTTTCATGCATCCTAAAAAATGTGCCCAAAAGATTTCAAACGTCTCCTCCATACAGTAACGTTTTGATCCAAATTCAATTTTTTTGTCTGGGTCCCAAAATATTTCCTAAGAATTTTACGTCCTTGTTTCTTAGGTTCCTGGTACATACAGAGCTTCCGGTAGGACAACCGTTTTTTTAATGTTTCAATTTAGCATTTTGTTTATTGTAGTAATCCCATGTTAGTCTAAATGCCCTCTGAAGGTTTGAGGCCGAAACTGGAAGAAACAGTCTAATCCAGAAAGAAGAATTGTTTCTCTAAGGTATTTATAAAGGCACCTGTACGATTGTCCCATGTGTCGTTTCAATTTTATCTTTATCATCATCATCATCATCATCATCATCATCATACATTACGTATGTGCTAGGCAGAGTTAGTGAGGAAGGACAGTTGAACCACCAGATTTAGAGGTGAGTATCGTCGTGGCTGGGACATGGATTGTGATATGGTAGCCTAGAAATCGATGTATGAAAAGGTAAGAAGGACAAAGCCAAGAAGATGCCACCGTGGAAGGTACACATGTACATTTATGAAGACGTTATTCATGGATATGTTTATGAAAAACTAAGAAGAGGCTGCGCCCTCTTAAGTCCAACCCCTCGTCCGCGACGTGGGGGACGGGCAACGGTATGAAGCCTATAAGGGCGAAGTACAGTGGGGTCCTTGTGTGCCCCAGAACCGCCACGGTACCTGTGAAGGTCTTACAGGAATCCTGAAAAGTAACGGCTAACGGGGCTCTGGTGTAATGCTTAACGGCAACTGCGCGGAAAACTAGACTTTTGGTCCGCTGAAGTTGGCGGAGGAGGCAATCCTCCCTCTTGGGGTTCAACGACGAGCAAAACTACTGCCGTGTGGTGATGAGGGATCTTCAAAGGCTAAGGGAGACAACCCCAACAGAAAACAGCGTGCTTGGTGGCTTCAGTTGGCAGCCCCACCACTAGGCTCGGGTGCTGTGTCCAATAACTCGCACAACCTTAAATTAAACCATTACGGAAACATCAACAAAGAGAAACCGGACTGATCCAAAGATGACGACTTTTGGCTTGAAAAAATTAATAAAAATTGAATTAAAAGGAGGCGCAAGCAAACATGGCGAAGATCTGTTCACACGGAAGTGATAGAAGAAGGTAAGACCTGGAGTGAGGTAAAGAGGCTGGCTGTCAACGGGACCAGATGGAGATGCTTTGCTGATGCCCAATGTTCCACGAGAAACAACAGGAATTCAGCAGTTAAGCAAGAGGAGGCTGAGGAGACAGCTCGAGACGGATTCACTTGAAGACGGGCCGTACAAGAGACAATCCAGTCACAAGACGGAATATACATTATTATTATTATTATTATTATTATTATTATTATTATTATTATTATTATTATTATTATTATTATTATTATTATTATTATTATTACGACTACTAGCATAGGTTTTAAGATAAGTTTGGCCCCACTGATACGTATCACTGCTCGCGTGAAATGTCTGTGCGTTGGATTCCTCTAATCTGAATCACGTCTCGCAGCCCCCCATTTTCACTCTTCTAGATAGCGGTAACCTTGTAGAAACCTTACGTTAGATTTATCGTGTCGATACGGTGCTAAGGTATGAAGGAATTTGTCTGGATACTGGGCCGGAGAACTTTAAAACGAATCGTAAAGTGAGAAAGATTTTATCAAGTACAATATTGTGTTAGGTGGCTGTCACTTAAAAACGGGCAGACATTGTACCCCTAGAGTTCTTCAAATAAATCTCTAAAGAATGTGTGGTGACCATAAAAGTAAATGGAATAAAACTAAATCTTTCGGTAACCTCAGGTACTCTACACCATTTCCTTCTCAAAAATACGATTTTATCACAAAGGTTTATGATATAATTTCAGGTACCACTGTGGATCAGGATCCTAAATCCGCGGGTTGAAATCCGGTGGAGGTAATTTAGATTTTCGAATGACATGAGAAAGGTGGTAGTGGTGATTATTGTTTTAGGAGGAAGTACGATTAGGCAATCATCCTCTACATAACACTAATCAGAGAGAAAAGATGGAAGAAGTCCGATACTTCGAAAAATGAATGTATCGGCGAAAGAAAGACAAGGGCCACGAAGGGCGTGAAAATGAAAGACTCCCTAGGCCTCTCCACCTAATACCATCGGGGTCGGAAAAGAACAAGAGTTGACCAAGGGTGGTCGGAAAGTATAGATGAAAGTGAGGAGCCCGGCAGAATTAACTGGAAGCAATGCCAGGACTCAGCTAAGGGACCCGCCGTCGCCACCCCACGCTCCCAAGTTAGGAGCGCCTTAGGCCCCTTTTAGTCGCTTTCTTACGACACAGAAGAAAGGCCATGTCGTACGATTTCGGTATGTAAAAGATCTCTGGTGACGGTGTTCGCTCGGAAAAAGTCATTAAAAACCAGCTATAGATTGCACAACAGGGATTCCGTTTAATCTATCTTTTGGTAGAGTAAAAGGAAACGTCGAAATAGACAAGCAGGGAGCCTAAATGGTGTCGAATAAAAATGAATGCACACCGTAGCTGCGCCAACGTTATTTATGGACGTTTACGTATTCCTTGCAGCCCAGTATCGTTGGATTCTCTCTCTGGCAGGCTGTCTCCTCCCTGCTGTCCACCCGCTGTTCTGCTGTTCTTCTTCACGAAAGCCCTTGAAGTTATTGATCTGTTTCGGTACTTGGTTCTGTTAACAATGTATTCACGATTTCTTCCAAGTTTTCTTTCTTTGAGATCCTTTCTCACTTTCCTGAACCACTCATCACGCAGGTTAGGTCTACTATTGAATATGGTAAACATTTTCTCAGTTAACCGCTTGTCATCCATTCTATAGGAGATAGAGTAGGTGGCCGTAGAACTTGAGACGTTGCTTCTTGATGGAATGCACCAATCGTGCGGTTTTCTGATATAGTTCCTCTTGTGCAGCCACGATCTTTGGGTCCATTATATTTCGGTGGATTTTCCTCTCAAACTTCGCAGCTTCCCTCAGACCAGCCTTTCCAGTAACTCGGAGCCATTCACTTCCATTATTATTATTATTATTATTATTATTATTATTATTATTATTATTATTATTATTATTATTATTATTATTATTATTGTCGGAGGCCTTTCTTGAATAGTCAGCACCGAGGCCTTCGGTTCAGAGCGTCCCGGATTTGATTCAAGGCTGGGTCGGGGAAATTAATCGGGTTTCATTAATTCTTCTTTTTTGGGGATTCATTGCTTGTGTTTGTGACAATATTTTCCTCTTCACATTTAGACAACACACCACAGAAACATGCAATAGGAATTACATCCCTCCACATAGGGTTGGTGTTAGGAAGCGCATTCGGGCATAAAACAAGGGTAAAGCCAAATGTTCGCACCCACGTTCCCATCAGTGTCGAAAAATCGGTAGAAAGTTATTATTATTATTATTATTATAGATTTTTTATTACAGAAAAACAAATATAGATTTGTTATTTTACCGTGATTGCTAATAATAATAATAATAATAATAATAATAATAATAATAATAATAATAATAATAATAATAACAAAACTAAATGTTATGTAGGGTCTGTCTGGCCGAGGTGGTAAAGGCGTGCTCGGTACACTCGGAAGGGTATGGGTTCGATTCCCCGTCAGGAAATCGAAAATATTACGAAAGGACATTTCCACTTTCAGAGGTGCTCATGGTCCTGAAGTTTGCTCAGCCTACACCAAGAACGATGACAAAGACGGCCAGGCGTAGAGCTAAGCACTCTATCTCACTTAGTACGGAGGTTTAGCTTCCGCCATGGTCTGTAAGGATATGACTATTTTAAATGTAGCTAGTGTATTAAAGGGGTAATCACAACCTCCGCTGTGTAACGGTTAGCACTATTCGCCGCTGTGCCCGTAAATCCGTGTTCGATTCCCGGAACTGCGATAAATTTTAGATTCCAGAAGGGCTGGTATGTGTTTAAGCCGGCCCCGCAGTGTAGGAGTAGCGTGCCTGCATTTTACCCGGAGGCCCAGGGTTCGATTCCCGACCAGGTCAGGGAATTTTACCCGCATCTGAGGGCTAGTTCGAGGTCCACTCAGCCTACATGGTTACAATTGAGGAACTATCTGACGGTGAGATGGCGATCCCGGTCTAGAGAGCCAAGAATAACGGCCGAGAGGATCCGTTGTGCTGACCACACGGCACCTCGTAATCTGCAGGCCTTCGGGATGAGCAGTGGTCACTTGGTAGGCCAGAGACTTTCGGGGCTCTTGCGCCATGGGGTTTGGTTTTTGGTTTTGGTATGTGTATAAACAAAGTATATGAATGGAGGATGCCTGAAAATGTTTCACCACCTCGGGACGAGAACGCGAATTTTTCTTGCTAGGGAATAATTAAGTTCCACATTTGTTATACAAAAAACAAAGGATAATATCTTATGAAGATGGTGAATAAAATTCAAGAATATACAGAGTGCATCAAAACTATGCCGAGAAAAGAATCATGGATGCTCTTCATATTGTGTTAAGGACAACGGTGCAGTATGATTGGCGGAGATACGTTTTCTATACGTTCTTATTTCCAGGTGCGCGATTCAAATCGACGAACTCGCCGTATTTGCTACTGGTTGGAGAAGAATTTCGGAAACTTTACCTCCTGGCCATGACGAGGAATGGCTGACTTAGAAGTCCCCTGGAATGGGCAGGTCGAAGGTCAATTTAGCCTGATGGGGCTACTCTGATAAGAATGATATTCAGTGTGAATGTGGAGAAGTCCAGACTGTACAACATTTGATGCAATGCCAACTGTGTCCAGCCTCCTGTACTCAAGAAGACCTTCATTACTTCACAGTAAATGCACTGGAAGTAGCCAAGTTCCGGTCACAAATAACATAATAATTTAACTCTGCCTCATATGTATATGATTCGGACACGAAAATTAATACATAAAATATCCCAACATGACGCTTTTTTTGCTAGTTGCTTTACGTCGCACCGACATGGATAGGTCTTTTATTTATTTATTTTTTTTGCTAGGGGCTTTACGTCGCACCGACACAGATAGGTTTTATGGCGACGATGGGATAGGAAAGGCCTAGGAGTTGGAAGGAAGCGGCCGTGGCCTTAATTAAGGTACAGCCCCAGCATTTGCCTGGTGTGAAAATGGGAAACCACGGAAAACCATTTTCAGGGCTGCCGATAGTGGGATTCGAACCTACTATCTCCCGGATGCAAGCTCACAGCCGCACGCCTCTACGCGCACGGCCAACTCGCCCGGTTGGATAGGTCTTATGGCGACGATGGGACAGGGAAGAGCTACGAGTGGGAAGGAAGTGGCCGTGGCCTCAATTAAGGTACAGCCCCAGCGTTTTCCTGGTGTGAAAATGGGAAACCACGGAAAACCATCTTCAGGGCTGCCGACAGTGGGGTTCGAACATACTATCTCCCGAATACTGGATACTGGCCGCACTTAAGCGACTGCAGCTATCGAGCTCGGTCCCAACATGACGTAACGTCATTCAAGCATCTCTCAAAGGATGTCGGATCGCCCAACTTCTCCTCTCATCACGATGACGATTCTCTAGTGGGACATGTAGAATCGGCCGAAATGGTCGTAACTGGGCACTATGCAGCCGACTGCGAACAATTTGTGGAGTTAAACGGACCCCAATCAATCAATCAATCAATCAATCAATCAATCAATCAATCAATCAATCAATCAATCAATCAATCAATCAATCAATCAATCAATCAATCAATCAATCAATCAATCAATCAATCAATCAATCAATCAATCAATCATCAAATCAATCAATCAATCAATCATCAAATAAATCAATCAATCATCAAATCAATCAATCAATCAATCAATCAATCAATCAATCAATCAGTCAATCAATCAATCATCACATCAATCAAACAATCAATCAATCAATCAATCAATCATCAAATAAATAAATAAATAAATAAATCATCAAATCAATCAATCAATCAATAATCAATCAATCAATCAATCAATCAATCAATCAATCAATCAATCAATCAATCATAAAATAAATAAATAAATAAATAAATAAATCAATAATCAAATCAATCAATCATCAAATAAATCAATCAATCATCAAATAAATCAAACAATCAATCAATCATCAAATCAATCAATCAATCAATCAATCAATCAATCAGGGCAGGGTTCACGTTGTTTCCGACCAATCTATATGCATTTAAGAAGTACATCACCGGACGAGTTGGCCGTGTAGCTGTAAGCTTGCATCCGGGAGACAGTGGGTTCGAACCCCACTGTCGGCAGCCCTAAAGATGTTTTTCTGTGGTTTCCTATTTCCACACCAGGCAAATGCCGGGGCTGTATCTTAATTAAGGACACGGCCGCTTTCTTCCTATCCCATCGTCGTCATAAGACCTATCTGTGTCGGTGCAATGTAAAGCAAGTAGCAAGAAAATAATTAATTATATGAGTCATGGGCGTAGAGGATAGGTATAAAGATATTACTGCCGTCATGGCTAAAACACGAATGTCTCTATCCGGACGAGAACAGCATCCAGTCTGTCCACGAGATGTCACCAAACGCTGCCAATTGGAAATTACTAACTGGGTCTGACTCCGGTGCCCTGTGACTGAGGGTAGAAGAAAACATTCACGTCATCCCCTGCTGTCATCAAATGCAGATTAAAGAGGTGCACTGAGTGTGCACCCCTTTCACGAATTCGGGTTCTTCACTTTCCTTCTTCCTATCCAACCTCACTTGATCAAATCTTAGTCCCTTCTTATCCCAACGGTGTTATGTTTTCGAGGAATAGGTAATCCTTTGTTTTTACATCCCCTTTTGACCATTCCCTTTATTCTGCCGCTACTTTCATTTTCGAAGGGACTGACCGCTTCTACTTTTCCCCTTCTCGTTAGTAGACTCCGGATGTTTAGACAGTAATATGCAACCTTATTGAAGCGGGTAACAAGAATAGTCTACCCTACACAACGGTAGTGTTATGAGTGTTGCATAAACATTAGGCTGTACGTCCCTATCAAAACCAAAACCAAACCCCATGGCACCATAGCTCTTGAAGGGCCTTGGCCTACCAAGCGAAGGCATGCAGATTGCGAGGTGTCGTGTGGTCAGCACTACGATTCCTCTCGGCCGTTATTCTTGGCTTTCGAGAGCCGGTGTCCCTATCAGGACCCCCAGAATTTATGTTATTCTCGCTACACAACCCAAGAACAGGCTGGAAGACACTTCCTAATAACAAAATTAGTTTGCATTCTAACCTATTAGTGGTCCGGCCCCGGGTTCGATTCCCGGCGGGGTCAGGGATTATTAATTGTATATGATTAAAATCCCCTGCCTGGGTACTGGGGGTTTGTGTCGTCCTTAAGGCTCCTTTCCCCACATTCAACACTCTATACTTCTGCAATTATACTGACACGCAGTTTCTTATGATATGATAAAAGTAGCGGCATAAGATCTGCAGAGGTCGACGCCACGAAAAATTATCACTTTAAAAAACCTATTAGTGCCGAAAAATCGGAAGTCTTACTCATTAGTGTTAAGAGAGCATGACTGCCCATTTGTACTTGGTCATAAAATAGTAGTTATCGCGACAACCACCTCTGTCTATCACGTGTCGTCCCTCGTAGCGGAATCGGTTAACTTCCATAAACCTGAGAATTATAGTTCAAATTCCGATGATGCACAACTTTATGCCTCTCCACTCTTGTACGTTATAAAGACTCATTACGCGAACTTTAATTACACTTCAAATGGACTCTCACTTACAAGCATGGGCTGTCTAGGGACAGGTTCAATAATGATCGTTGTGTAATCTACAGATAAGTGTTTATATACATCTATATAAAGTGGTTTTCCGTACCTCTGTTCTGCTATCTCATAAAAAGCAAGCATTGTAAATTATAAAGCCGCAAATATATTAGCGATAATCTAGGTCATTGTGGACACGTGCCTCAACCACGCCAGAGTTCTACTAGAATGCATATCTTACACAGAGAGTTCAAGGGACTTCGTTTACGATCTCTCAAGAGTATCGGTGAATAAAATTACTTTTCACATAGGATGATTCAAAAGGTCAATAACAGAACAGTGGATCAATTAAGAGATACGACTGTGCTAAAAACGTGGAGTTTACGAATTATTATTTTTAGGTAAAATATTACGAATTGTAATTGTAATAAAAGGCGTAGTTCATAATTAGTGATGCTTGTACTAGTAACAATACATTAATTTCAAAGATAGTACTACTGAGCAGCAATACCCCTCCTAAATGTTAAACAGAATTTGAAGAAAAGAAGGGACTGACTTTTGGGAAGAACGGTATAAAAGTAACTGCAAAGGAAAAATTGTCGGCGGAGGCTTAAATTTGAAAGCGCAAAATCGTCTCGAATAAGATATTTTTATTTTATCATTTAGTTCATTCTTTATTTCATGGTAGATTTATATTTTCTTCATTTCTGTATACACTCATTTATTATTTCTTTTAATCTAATCAAATTCCTATTCCTCCTTGAGCGAACAATTGGTTGCGCGGTTTGGTTCACGTAGCTATCAGCTTGCATTCGGGAGATAGTGGATTCAAACAGCACTTTCGGAAGACCTGAATATGATTTTTCCATGGTTTTCCAATTTCACACCAGTTAAATGCTGGGGCTGTAACTTAATTAAGGCCACGGATGTTTCCTTCCCACTCCTAGCTATCGTAGCCATAAAACCTATATGTGTCAGTGCGACATAAAGCAAATTGTAAAAAAATGAATGTCCTTGTGGAGCAAATTACTTCCATCGAAAACTCTACTCAATATATTCTACAGCTAGGTCTTTTTCGTCGTCCCATATTTTTCCAATTCCAATCACTTCCTTTGTAACTTTTCACTTGCAAGTATTCCTCTTTCCTCTTTCCTATTGGGTTTCATTCTAAGGCAGACTTTTCGACTGCTCCGTCCTTTTTCCTAATGCCTGTCCTCTCCATCCGCAGTTTCTTTTCCTCATTTCTACACCAATAGATCTCTAATACGTCCTTCATGGCTTGAACCCAGATGACTTTGCTTTATTTGGTAATAATTACTGATATTAGAAGAAGAATAAGAGTTCGTTCTTACCTACCGTGTGCAGGCATCTGACGTAATTAAGCTACCTGAGTGTCACATTTCAACGTTTCGTTTTACTTTTATGTTACAGTATTCTTTTTATGTCCCACTAACAAAATTTATTGTTTTCCGACACGTCGAGATGCCAAATTTTGTCCCATAGGAATCCTAATACGTGCCAGTAAAGAAAACCTGCTGACAGGAAACTGATGTACCTGAGCACTTTCGATTACGGCGACGACGATTGCTTTAACTGACGCTGGCACTATACCCACTCACTTGAGTCAGGCTCCTGAACTTCGTCTTTTCTATCCAACCTCCCTTGGTCAACTCTTGTTCTTTTGTGATCACGAAGCTGATAGGATTGCGAGCCCTAGGGAGTCTTTCACTTCAACGCCCTTTGTAGCCCTTTCTTTTTGTACAATTGGCTTTATGTCGCATGGTCTCATAGCCACAATGGGATATGAGTGGAAAGAAAGCAGCCATGGCCTTAATTAAGGTACAGCCCCAGCATTTGCCTGGTGTGAAAATGGGAAACCACGGAAAACCATCTTCAAGGCTGCCGACAGTGGCGTTAGAACCCATTATCTCCCGAATGCAAGCTCACAGCTGTGCTCTCATAACCGCATGACCAACTCACTCGGTGATTGGAACTCTATTGGGTGACCTATTCCTAAGCTATAGAGGCTGCCTAGCCCACGCATAAAAAGCGTGTTTGGTTCGCCATTCCTCGTCAGGAAAAGAGGTTTCCACTGCCGGAGGTGCACATGACCCTGAGATTCACTCTGCCTACACCAACCACTGAGTAGCAGCTTTACTGTTGTAGACAAAGTCAGGCGGGCTTTTACCTTTCACCTCCCCAAGCACCTTCGTGGTCTGTACGGAGATGACTTCGATTCCGATTTTGTGACTATGCTATAATTTATTAATTTTGTCGGGTTAACACCGAATGTGGTAGTATAGATAGTTTGCACGCCGACTATGTGTACGGAATGGAATTCTTTCTATGCTCTACAAATCCGACTGCCTCTACCAACTTTCGTCCAGCGATCTAGACATCCGGATGTGGGAACTCAACTTCTCATCAATAGAGGGAACTTGGCACGTATCAGACCGACGAATAAGCAAGCAAGCTTGTAGTTATATGTAATCATAGTCACGGGAATTCCAGTTTAGTGTGGATCTCATGTTTTATCATTGAAAAATTCACACGTACATTGACCAGAGCCGTCTTGGTTAGAATCCAATGACCATGAGTATCAGCTATCACCCCCTCCCTCTCTCAGAATCGACCTTCGTGCGCAGGGTATAAGGCTAAATTATCTTTGAAAATCTCGGTCTGAATGGTTACTCCGTGAGAAAATAAGATCAATTGCTGAATACTCAATAATAATTCTGGGATAAACTGGGAACAGGGATGGTCCAATACGAGAGAGGTGATCCCAGATCATCCGGAAGCTGTTACTGGTAGCTCTTCACCTTCAGTGAAACTGGCATCTCTCGTGCTGGCTGTCTGTACCCACCTACATGTGCTCACTCCAAGTAACTGGAGGCAATATTCAGTCATCGAGGGAGCATTACGTGGAAGAAGGGAACCCTTCATCAAAATACTCAGTTAAGACTCAAATTATTTATTGTTCTGGGTTGCACAGAAAGAGACGAGAATTTTCTTCCCTTCACTCGTTAAACAACGCTCCTTTTTTTGTGGATCAGTGGTAGTGTGTCAACCTCTGGATCCCAACATAGTGGGCTCGAATCGGTGGATTTTTAACACGCAGAAATTGTCCATTCGCACTACATGTCATACGATATTGGCAGATGAAAGTCCTCCGGTGTCACATTTGGTGTTATCTGATAGAATTAATTCAGACACAGCCATAAATCACCCAACACGAATCCCTTTCTCTGCCCTCTGGTAGAGTAAAACGGAATATCTAAATTGATATGCAGGTACCCTAGGAAGTATCAGGTCAAAATTCCTGCACGCGGTACGTGAATGTAGGCAGGTATCAACGGAACTGCGTTCTCCAACTAGACAAACTTCTTATTTCAACCGAGCATTCATTCGGTCCCTCTTTTAAGGAACTCGACAAAGGTAAAAAGTAAAGAGGAACTCTTACTTTGTTTTCATTTTCTTAAGCTATGAAATTTTACCTTTCAAATGGTATGCAGTTCATATAGTTTTCTTACTCCTAAATATTTTATATATCATTTAAAATTATACCTTGTATGGGTGTGTCTCGGATTCCTGCTGTCAAACTGTTGCTGAATATCCTACTTTTCAAACTAACCGCTCATGAGGAATTATTTTTTGTGATCTTAGTGAAATTAACTGTTGTGGCTAACCTCGTTCTCGAATAATATTGTAGACGTCCTTTCACTTCCTTCATTCTGCCATTTTGTAGTTGCAATCATAAATGAAGTTGTGGAAAACATTTTTTGTGTTTAGAGTGTTTGTGTTGCGATTTTAACATAGGCAAGAATAGCAGAAATCCTTTGAAGGTTTACAAAAATAGGATATAGCCTATATGTTGCCAAACAGAAACTACTTAGAATAAATAATAATGTAGATAATAATAGTGAAAATAGCAGTGCGTCTGCCGCTAACCTAACTACTACATGAAACAAAATAATGAAAGCTTCTTGCATACATTCTCTTCACAATGTGAGTCCTATACATTTAACTTTCCTTTTATCTTATCAAATTTAATGTGCCTCATTCTTCGTTAACCCTCTCGAGAAATTCCTGATTCTTCGTCTTTTCGCTTCGCATAGAAAACTAGTTGGAGTAATGTAAATGATTTAATACTGAATCATATTTTGAAGAAATATTTGATATAGTGATTCTGAAAAATATATTTACGAAATGCGTAAAATGAATTGAGTGTAATGAAATCTGTTATCGTTCCGATTTTTCTTCGTCCTCGAAAGGGCTTTAAATTTACCTTCCACTCTATGATAGCTTCTTGCATACATTCTCTTCACAATGTGGTTCCTATACATCTAACTTTACTTTTATCTTATCAAATTTAATGTGCCTCTTTCTTCGTTAACCCTCTCGAGAAAGTTCTGATTCTTCGTCTTTTCGGTCCACTTTATTAACTCTATCCTTCTGCATAGCCACATTTCAGAATTTTTCACGTATTTCTCTTCGCTTTTTGCCTTCCTTGTCAATGTCTACGTTCCTGCTCCATATAAAATGACACTCCGCATAAAACATTTAGGAAGTATGTTTCGTAGTCTTAAAGTGGTATGGTATGTAATATTCGTAAAACAATATCGTCTGATAATAACGCCTTGGTTGCTAATACTTTGGCTAAGTGAATTTCATCTTAAAAGAAGTGAGTAAAGCCAAGTATTAAAATGTTATTAATAAAAGTTTTCATTTACAAGGTTGTGCACTATCGTTGTTAAAAACATATATTTTCTATGCAAGATGTTTTCTTGAATACTGTTTTAATAATGATTGTCAGACCTTCGTCCTTAAAAGACGATCCACCCAACATGCTAATGGATTTACATGGAATCCGAATCACGGAGACATGGCTTTATTTCATAAATCCCTCGTGCACCGGCTGTTATTAGAACCGTTGCCTTTTTGGCAAGAAACCAGTAATTCAGCCACTCGGCTACCACGTGCCTCTATTTATTCTTGAACGTTTCTATTTTACCTGTGTTTCAGGTTTGCAATTATTGGTATAGAGATACATTCAACGTAGCTGGGAAGAGAAAGATTCTTTGATAGAGCCATCTGAATGACGAGAGTAACATGAATCAGGATACGCTCATACATAATTAATTAGTATTCTAACTGCTTAATTAAGGCTATAATAATTATCATCCATTCAATAAATAAAATCAAGACCACAATTATTTACTGGATGTTTACATCTATATTAGTCTAGTGAGTAGATGGAAGCACTTCCCAGATATTTCAAGCGGGAGATTTTAATGAGAGGGCGAGAAAGGAACTTGTTGACCTTTGTGTCATTGAGTAAATCCAGTCATAGACGTGAATGGTGGATCTAATAAGTAAGTCTATCTCTGTGTCCAGCCTTCCTTTTTTAATGCATAGGTCTGGACGTTAAGATCGTCTTTCGAAATATCTTGACATTCAATTAATATTTAATTTTCACGATCGCATTGTATTAGATATATTCGTTCAACGTGTCAGTGCACATAGTAGATATTGAAGAGATGTTAAGTATGGAATTAGAATGAAGATGATATAATTTGAGTTCAATGCGGCCGTGAAAATCAATTATTCATTGAATTATCCCATAACGGGTGACTTGCGCGCACTCGACAGTTACGACAGTAGCTTACAACCTTTCCAACGGAGCATTCGACGTGAAATGGAGGTTGTGGTTCCAGATTCCCCTGGTGTTCAGTTGGCCATTTTTATTCTGTGCTTTACATCTCTTCGAAATGTACTACATGTATTGAGCGGAACCTAACACATTGAACATTTATCAAGTATCCTGATATAGGTAATTTCCTCTGTCAACAACGCTCAAGATTAAATGACATCTACTGAGTGAGTTGGCTGTGTTATGGTTCGGGGCCCATAACTGTTAGCTTGCATTCCAGAGGTGGTGGATTTGAACCCCACAGTCGTCATCCGTAACGACAGGAGTCAGTGGTTTCCCATTTTCACTTATGAAAAATGCTGGGGCTGTACCTCAGTTAAGACGCTTCCCCTACCGCAGTTTAAGCTCTTTCTTTCCGATCTTCACCGAAAGACATGTTCGTGTCATTGCGACTTAAAATAAATAATAAATAATAACTTATTCTATATATTGTGATAGCAAACATAACATGACAAGTCGTTCCCTTCAGACGACAAAGCTAAACGAACATCATGGCCATGTAAGATGCAACGGACGTCATTCTGATCGAAGGCTAAACTTCTGCCAAGTCCAATAATACTGAACACAGTAGCCTGTATCCAGTAACTAGCTTTCAATTAAAGCGTGTCCTCCCACACAATGTGAGAAAGGTATTTCCTGTATAATATCCAGCCTACTTAACCTAGGACCTCCTCGTGTTAGTGTGTGGGATTCGATAAATACGGCTCAAGGTCACAAGAGAGTTATGATGTGGTACACCTCACCTGCCATTACGAGTGGGCGGTGCTCTGTAACCACCTTGTTCTTGAAACTCTTCAAAGAAGTGACTTCCTCTCAGAATAATTCACCCGCATTGATAGTGAAGACATAATGACTTATCGGAGATCATCGCGTTCAGATTGAAATATAATTTTGTCAATGTAAATCTTCAGCCGTGTTGTTAAGTTTTCGTAGCCGGATTCGCTGTCTCCGTACCTCCACAGTTAGTCTTATGAGGCTGACTGAAATCCATTCCAGAATTAAAATCCCTAGACTAGCCGGTAATTCAACCCAGGGTTGGCTGATGAATGCTTAAACTCACATGAATAATGGGAGAATGCCTACCTTCCAATTACAGCTCTTAGTACAAGAACTTTCGTTGTTTAACTTATTACCGACACCAGAAAAAATAATGAATTCGCTAAGCCGTACATGCCTGCCTTTAGCTTCCATATGCTAACTAACGACGGCATGTCCCACCACACGCCAGTAACCAACTAAAGTGTCTGGCTCCATAGCGCACTAGCCTTCGGTCCAAGGGCATCCGGGTTCGATTCCTGACCAGGTCAGGGATTTTAACCTTCATTGATTAATTCCCCTGGATCGGGGACTGGATGTTTCTGCCGTCTTCAACATTGGAAATGAAATGGAGTATGGTTTTTAGTGCCGGGAGTGTCCGAGGACAAGTTCGGCTCGCCAGATGCAGGTCTTTCGATTTGACTCTCGTAGGCGACCTGCAAGTCGTGATGAGGATGAAATGATGATGAAGACGAGACATACACCCGTGTCAGCGAAATTAACCAATTATGGTTAAAATTCCCGACCCCGCTGGGAATCGAACCCGGGATTTCTGTGGCCAAAGGCCAGCACGCTAACCATTAGCCATGAAGCAATTCAGCTTAGATAGAGCCACATTGTCACCAACGCGCATGTCGGCCATGGGTGTCAACTCCAGGAGGGAAACCTGCATCAGATCTCCCGGAAGCCATTATTATTATCATGAATTTATTTGCGAATTAACCACTTAGGATCTCGCTACAATTCTACTTTTAATTTGTCTTTAGTTTCCTCTTCCTCGAGTAATCCTTCATACCGGCGCTATGCTGTTTCTTCCGTTCATCCGTCCAGCCTCTTCCCGTCTTTGCAGTTCTTTCGACTTGAAACCCTTCCAAACTTTTAATCATGGTCCTAAATATTTTCCTGTCAAACATCTGAACTTCGTTGGTGTTGGACTTCTCTAGATCTTTACGAACTTCCTTAACCCAAGCAGTCGTTGTCTTCTTGTTTCACAGGTAGTCCAATAACTTGTCGATTAGTCTGGTTTTCCCCATTTTGTACAAATGTTCGAGAAATAACCTCCTTGTTTTCATGGTCTCTGGAATTTTCTCCATATTATTGTAGACTTCACTGATATTCCAAAGATTTCTGCCGGTTTCAGTTTGGATTGGGCCCAACATTTTCAGTTATTATTTATTTATTTATTTAGCTTATGGCTAGTGCATAACTCTACATACAATTATTCAAAAATATGACAAACAATATAACACCTTAAACAATCAACCAATCTCTAAAACAGTTCATAAACTCATATCTAAGCTGTCCAACCATTATACAACTCCGTCAGAAGCACACACAAACTCCTTCAGCTGACCGGAGTATGACCTTCTAGGACATTCAGTGACAATATGTCGGATGGTTTGTTTCTTCTCACCAGAGTCGCACTCAGGGGAGTAGCGCATACCCCACATATGCAGTATTCTTCTTTCTAAGATCTCCAGCTTCTCGAACTTGTAATTAATCGAGAGGAATTCGTTAGCATGCAGACATTCTGTTTTAGTACGGTGCTGTAATGCCTTATTTTATTATTATTATTATTATTATTATTATTATTATTATTATTATTATTATACTTAATATTTTTACATCGCAGTAACACACTGAAATGGAATGGCGTATGGCTTTTAGTGCCGGCAATGCCAGATGACATTTTCGGCTCGCCAGGTGCAGGTCTTTTGATTTGACTCCCGTAGGCGACCTGCGCGTCGTGATGAGGATGAAATGATGATGAAAACGACAAACGCAAGTGCCCTTGCCAGCGAAAGTAACCAATGATGAATAAAATACCCGACCCTGCCGGGAATCGAACCCGGGACTCCTGTGACCAACGGCCAGAACACTAACCATTTAGGCATGGAGCCGGACATCTGTCAAATGTAAGCTAACTGGTACGTGACAAATCGATCGGTATTATTATTATTGTTGTTGTTTATTTAATTTCTTTCCGGTCCTCTGTCGACTACGTTTGACAATCTTTGCAGTATGTTCAGCCTTTATTCTACTTCCTTTAACTGCTCTTCAGTATAGGACCTCCCTTTTCTCACTAGCATTTGCCCAGTCTCCTGGCAACCGCGGGAAGATATGACGAGTTGTCTAAACAGATTTCTGTTCATGATGTAAATTTCCAGAACCACCATCTTCCTTAACTCCATCCTCACTCCTCGAACCCATTCTGGTTCTGTCTTCCTATTCCTGAATAATTCAAGGATTGTCTTCGTTAATCTATGATTGTCCATCCTCAACAAGTGTCCATGGAACTTCCTCATCAGTTCAAACACTCCTCCTGTTCTTTAATACAATACTCAGTTAGATTTGAGTCTCTGCTCCCCATTTTTTAAATTTGGGCCCAACATTTTCCTTAGAAAACTAAGCGACCACTGTTCAGCGAGTAGGCCTGGAGATCACGAGGTTTCGTGTGGTCTGCACGACGAATCCTCTCGGCCGTTAATTATTGGCTTTCTATACCGGGGCTGCGATCTCACCATCAAATAGCTCCTCAATTGTAACGACGCAGACCTAGAAACAGCAGTCAAATCCAGGTAAAAATCCATGAATTGGCCCGGAATCGCATCCGAGCCCCCGAATAAGACCCAGGCACTGTATTCCTACACCGCGGGGCCAGTAACGTACACATATATTTATCGATAAATGCAAAATTTGTTAATATGAGAAACAGTGCAGAACCCTAAGGCCAATAAGGATAGTATCCAGGAGCCTGTTTGCAGTTTTTAGCTAAAAAAATCACAGTTTTCGCCCTTTAGGCAAGCAACTCAACGTTCAAAACCTCCTAGGGATATGAGCTAAGAATTGTAGGTAAATATAATAAAGTATGAGAATATATACATTATTTATTCCTTTTCTTAATAATCGTTATCCGGTCGATTAGACTAGCAATTTGCCTTTTTCTATCACTACGAGCGCTAATGTGAGTCAATGCATTGTTTCACTTAAGCACCATTACGAGCGCTAGTGTGAGTCAATGCATTGTTTCACTTAAGCACCACTACGAGCGCTAATGTGAGTCAATGCATTGTTTCACTTAAGCACCACTACGAGCGCTAATGTGAGTCAATGCATTGTTTCACTTAAGCACCACTACGAGCGCTAGTGTGAGTAAATGCAGAGATTCATTTAAGCCCTTATAACTAGATTTGGTGTGAAAATTTTTAAAAACATCAGAAAACGCCTGAGGGGTTGGAACCAAGAAGGACATTACATAAAAAAATATGTAAATGAGTAAATTTGGCTAGGATTTGAATACAAAAATATATGAGTAGAGAAACATGCGATTTAAGGCTGTTTTCCGGAACTGGATTTATTCCGGAAGTGAATTTCGAAATTTGTTTTTTATTTTATAGAGCTATCCTAGACACACAATTTTAAACCTTTCCTCGCCTTTTATCCCTTCAACTGTCGGCATAATTGAGGAAATTACTTAATTTTACGTTTTTCATAGTATGGGGACCCGTACTTTGTCGGCTAAGAAATGTTTTCAACATTGAAACTAGCTGTTTTCTTATTTACAAAGTTGGTAACACTGCTCGAAGAAAGTACTGTGCACTCATGTCAACAATGGGATCCCTAAGCTTGTCTTGAAGAATCCCTGGGAATGTAAAATAATAAAGCTTAGCGGGTGTTTCCCCTCTTGAGGTTAACAGAGAAATTAGGCGGAGAATTGGTGTAAAAGATGTTGAGGAGGAGTTATGGGCTACACAATGGAGATGGGGTCGGGCCTGAATGGACTCAATTAAGTGGACAAGTACGGTGACAGGACGCCCTGTGACGAGGTGGTCCTCCACTCTAATGATAGTAATAACTTAATGACAGGTGTCTGGATGTCTTAAACCTTGGTAACAGGGCGATAGACGTAGTGTACTTGTCTATTTCGTTTATGCTATTAATTACACTGCTTTATGTGGTTTTAACTACATGGAAAGCACTGGGTGAACTTGGAGGTGTACTTCATGCGGAGTTGGTAAATGAAGAAAGAAAAATAAACGGAAATTGTGGAGGAAGAGTTCACACGAGGTAGCCCGCCAGACGGTCATGTTCGTTAAGGCATGAAGACTTTACGATCTGACACAGTGGTTAGCTTGTTCGAATCCCGTTGACGCAGAAAAGAAATCACCACCAGAATGTTGGCCGGCAGGGTAGGGAAGAGGGTCGTATTCTAATTACTAGATTGCGTGCCGTAAGCTTGAGTTCAATTCTAAGCCTTTCTGCAATGTTCATATAGAATGGCGGCATGCGACGTTGTTCAGCGTAATTCCAACGTAATTCCGACTTTAAGGAGTAGGTTACCTGATTATCAACAACCTCACCACACCCACACGCGCAAGTCATCCATGGGCGTCGACTAGAAAGGCATGAATCCAGAGATCAAACATCATGTCACTGTTGTGTCATATTCGAATGGAATAATTAGGGCAAACGAAAAGCTTCTTCATTTTAACTCCTGCCACTTTTTTCGGTGGGTTTGGATGGGTAAGAAATTTTCCTCTGTGTTGTAGTATTCATTGTGATTAGTAACCGCTCCCGGAGACCCGGGTTCGATTCCCCGTACTGTCTTGAAATTTGAAAACTGGTACGATGACGGGAATGAGGTCCACTCAATATCGGGAAGTCAACTGAGTAGAGAGCGTTCAATTTTCGCCTCAGTCATCCACGAAGTAGTTTTCCAACCGGGAGAGGTCGCCGTGCGGTTAGGTGCGCGCAGCATTGAGCTTGCTTCTGGGAGATAGTGTGTTCGAACCTCAGAAGACGATTTTACGTGATTCCCGATTTTCACACTAGGCTATATCTTAATTAAGACCACGCTGCTTCATTCCCTGTCCTAGGCCTTTCCTATCCCATCGTCGCCATCAGACCTATCTGCATCGGTGCGAAGTAAAGCAAGTTGTAAAAGGAAGTAGTTTTCCGTGGTTTCCTCACTCCTTCTACAGGCAAATGCCGGGATGATACCCATCGTATGGCCACGATCGTTTCCTTCCCTCTTCCTTGTCTATCCCTTCCAATCTTCCCATCCCCGCGAGGAACCTGTTCGGCATTAAAACTGACGCGCCTGAGTGTGGTACTGGTCCTCCTCCCCAGTTTTATGCCACGACCCAAAGTATCACGCTCCAGTACACTGCCCTTGAGGCGGAAGTGATGGGATCCATCGCTTAGTACGGGGAAAAAGAAAGCATGGAGAGTAAAAAGATTTAGTAGATAACTAAATAAATATTTGGGATGGGAAAAGACCGAGACTGGGAAGGAAGCAAGCATAGTATTGTGTCTAGCCCCAGCCTTGAACACTGTACCGTATCTGTAAAACAAAACATTGGCAACCGACTACATCTTCCTCAGAGTCTATCAAACCACGTTTAAACATGCGTACATGTGCAATACTGTTTAAAATCCGTAAATTTGTGATTTATTGTGAAGTGAGGCTGCAGTCCCCAAAATGTCGAACATCGTTAAATTTGTATCAACATAAAAAGGTTCAGATGAGACTGACAAAAATAATTACCGTCCAATTCCTCTCCTACCTATCTTATACAAAATTTTAGAGATATTGCTGAGGTTTTCTCTTAAAAATAATTATTTTTACAGATATCAGTGTGGGTCTTTACCGAAATCCACTATATCAAATGAAATAGATGATAATAGTAATTAAACTTCAGGGAACGGTCATATTCACGAAATATAGCTGCGGAATTATTCACTGTATTGACGAAAGCTTTCGACACACGCGATCGTGATATTTTGATAAAGAATTTGAAAGCTGCTGGAGTTAGAGGAAAACCATTAAACTGGTTGATCAATTACTTTACCGACAGAGAACAATTTGTTTCCTGCAATAAAGTGAACAGTATCTCACTGCCCATGAAGATGGGTGTGCCTCAAGTTTCAGTGCTAGGTCCCCTTCTTTTTCTTATATATATGTATGTTATAGGATGAATAAAAGTGTACGCACGAATGTCTTTATTTGATGACGACACTAACGTATTTAACACGGACACTTGTACTGATTCAGTCCGTTATTACTTCAGTATTATTTCTCTGTTTACCTTGATTCGTAGTGACGAAGTTATATATTCGTTCTCTGGATTAGATGCTCTGTTATCTCTTAATTCTGTATATCTGATATGTACTGCACGTACATGAGCCACGCCTCAGGTACACTTTACGGAAAATAAATAGAGAAATATAAAAGTTAATATCTTCAGCCTCCAAATTTAAACAGCTATGAATACATTTTCATTCCATGTTAGGAGGAAGCTTACGTTTGTCTCGTCTTCTGACTTGATGTTCAACTGCTGTACAATGCCCATATACGGCTGTCGTCCTTCGGTCATGTAGCTCATGTGTCACAGTTTCAAGTAGTGGCGCCAGAGTGCTCCACTCAAGTGTTCCGGGACTTGAAGAGACCACCACGTCATCGTCCTTCACTCACTCCACGTGTTGTCGAACACAACCTGCTAATGAGTGTCCAGTACAGCGCTGCCCACCATCCCATGACTCACTCACATCCCAGGAAGTGAGACATTACTCACATAGCTGAATGCCACGCGTCAGTTCGCATTACGGACTATCTGTGCATCTCCCTGTCTTGGATGATACCAAGTCCCCGGGAGGTGATGTAAATTACATTTTCTTGTTGAAAACATTTCCTAGCAGATTAAATTACAGGTCCCCATACTACGATAAACGTAAAATTAAGCAATTTCCCCAACTGTGCCGATAGTTGACGGAATAAAGGGTCCAAAAATGTTTCAAATATTGTGAGTCTTGGATAGCTCTATCAAACTAAAAATATATCATTTCCGGCCTAAATGCAGTTCCGGAAGAACAGCCTAAAATCGCTTGTTTCTATACTAGTCTTCTCTTTTACTCAAATTCTAGCCAAATTAACTTATTTACATAATTCTTTTTGTAATGTGTTCCTTGGTTCAATACCCTCAGGCGTTTTTGATATTTGAATAATCTCCCCACCGAATGTAGTTATAAGGGCTTAAGTGAAACTCTGCATTGACTCACATTAGCGCTCGTAGCGGTGCCTAAGTGAAACAATGCATTGACTCACAATAGCGCTCGTAGCGGTGCCTAAGTGAAACAATGCATTGACTCACAATAGCGCTCGTAGCGGTGCCTAAGTGAAACTCTGCATTGACTCACATTAGCGCTCGTGGCGGTGCTTAAGTGAAACAATGCATTGACTCACAACAGCGCTCGTAGCGGTGCCTAACTGAAACAATGCATTGACTCACAATAGCGCTCGTAGCGGTGCCTAAGTGAAACTCTGCATTGACTCACATTAGCGCTCGTGGCGGTGCTTAAGTGAAACAATGCATTGACTCACAACAGCGCTCGTAGCGGTGCCTAACTGAAACAATGCATTGACTCACAATAGCGCTCGTAGCGGTGCCTAAGTGAAACTCTGCATTGACTCACATTAGCGCTCGTGGCGGTGCTTAAGTGAAACAATGCATTGACTCACAATAGCGCTCGTAGCGGTGCCTAAGTGAAACAATGCATTGTCTCACATTAGCGCTCGTAGCGGTGCCTAAGTGAAACAATACATTGATTCATATTAGATCTCGTAGTGGTAGAAAAAGGCGAACTGTTAATCTAATCGACCGGATAACGATGATTAAGAAATGGATTGTAATTTTTAGGAATAAATAAATAATATATTCCCATACTTCGTTATATTTTATTTGCCTAAAATTTGTAGCTCTTATCCTTAGGACGTCATATCCTCAAAATCGCATGTTCGATGTATTATTTAGATGTGTGTTGAGTATTCATCCCGAAGGCTGGTTCGATCCCCAACAGTTACGCAATAATCGATAGAGCCCTGCGCGGATATACAAAATATTATCCTCATCCACTCCGCAACCGCGAATGGTTATCCGCGGATATTGCAAATATTTAACTACAGTGTTTTACATCCAAGGTACTGAAACGGATAAATCTGTGAACATAATACAATTGGCCTGATACCTGGTACCACCGGGCGAGTTGGCCGTGCGCGTAGAGGCGCGCGGCTGTGAGCTTGCATCCGGGAGATAGTAGGTTCGAATCCCACTATCGGCAGCCCTGAAGATGGTTTTCCGTGGTTTCCCATTTTCACACCAGGCAAATTCTGGGGCTGTACCTTAATTAAGGCCACGGCCACTTCCTTCCAACTCCTAGGCCTTTCCTATCCCATCGTCGCCGTAAGACCTATCTGTGTCGGTGCGACGAAAAGCCCCTAGCAAAAAAAAAAAAAAAAAAAATCCTGGTACCAGTTCCCACCACAGTCACAGTTTGATGCGGGATTTTCTCTTGCAACAACTACCGACGTTCCATTAATTGAGGGCAGGATCCAGTTACGCTTAGGTCAGATTTTCGGCTTTATGGTCTCAACGCTCTTTATATATCACCATTTTCCCATATCTATGTCAATGATCGCCTAAACACAAGCAAAAATTAGAGTATACGTGAGTAAGAATTAATACATTTAATTATTTACAAATGATCAGCAAAGTTATCTGCACTGAAATACAGTTTGCATCCGTCAAGACACTAACTTGGCGGATATCCGCGCAGGGTTATAATTACAGACGGGTTACGCGTCACTGACGGCGCACAGTATGAATGTGATGAGCGACATAGTTTCCCGTTACTTCCCTCACCATTGCACAAGATGCCATTACACATCAGGCTGTCAAACCTACTGAAATTCACGTACCAGTCGACCCCATGAGCGGCATTTTCAATCCACTCATAACAGGGACTGGTTGCATAAGGAATGGCATTGCTAGCATCACTCATACCTCAGTCATGTTCAGCTAGGCAGAGCCTACGATGAGGTTGAGACAGGTCGGTTATAATAACACACTTGTTGGAGACCATACAACAAGATACAGCGCACTGTACACACTCGCTCAGGGATGGCGAACCTATGACACGCCGCACAACATACTAACATTCTTGAACGATTTTAACATGTAACAAATAGGTCGAAAATCTAGCAACATAGCATACTTGAACATTAATAAAGAAGTATGTCAAAATTAACTCTATAACCATACTTTTTACTAATTTTATTAGGTTAAATCAAAGTATAATATATTACTCTCAAAATGTACCTGTTTTTAAAAATATGATTTTCAGTTATATTTGAAAAATTAAATTGTGAAACGTTCAGTCGCATAGACTTATATGTAAGACCTAACTGAAGTCCAATGCCGGGGAATCATTACGATTTAAAAGGAAAATAACGGACTGACACTAGACAGCAAAACGAAATAATAGGTTTTCCATCTCTGCAGTAGGTCCTGTCAGCAAGAAGCCTCAGCAAAAATAAATTTGCAAGAGGATTTATTTTTATAAAATACAAACGTGCACTTCGACAAGATGGGAGAGCTTGAGTTTGCTAGAACTGATTGTTTTAAATCCCTGCTCCTTTAAATAAAGCAGTGCCGGTTACAAATTGCTTTACTTCGCACCGCCACGGATAGGTCTTACGCGGACGATGCGATGGGAGTGTTAAGGAAGTGAACATAGAATTAATTAAGGTAGAACCCCAAAATTTGCCTGGTGTGAAAATGGGAAACCACGGAAACCATCTTCAGAGCTGCCGAGAGTGGGGTTCCAACCCATTATCTTGCTAATGAAAGCCCACAGCTGCAGGCCCGTAACGCCACGACCAACTCGCTCTGTACCGTGAGACTATTAAATGTTTGAAACATATTATGATGAATTTCTTGAGATACAGCTTCACTTCTTCATGGAAGCCCTTGAAATTGTTGATCGGTAATCATTAGAATTCGAATGTTTAGGCAGTAACAGGTTAGAATGCGAACTTATTTGGTTATTAGGAAGAGTCATCTATTCCGTTCTTCCCTTCTGAAGCAAGTGTACATACATTTCAGATTTTCTAATGGGCCATACCCCTAAAGTTATGCAAATCTAATCCCACAACCGTTGTGTAGGGTGAACTATGATTCTCCCCTGTGGGTGGGGGCGGTAGAATAACACCCAAGGTATCCCCTGCCTGTCGTAAGAGGCGACTAAAAGGGGCCCCAGTGGCTCTGAACTTTGGAGCGTGGGTTGGCGACCACGGGGCCCTTAGCTGAGTCCTGGAATTGCTTCCACTCACTTGTGCCAGGCTCCTCACTTTCATCTATTCTATCCGACCTCCCTTAGTCAATTCTTGTTCTTTTCTGACCCCGACGCTGTTAGGTTTGCGAGGGCAAGGGAGTCTTTCATTTTCACGCCCTTCGTGGCCCTTGTCTTCCTTTGGCCGATATCTTCATTTTTCGAAGTGTCGGACCCCTTCCATTTTTTCTCTCTGATTAGTGTTACATAGAGGATGGTTGCCTAGTTGTACTTCCTCTTAAAACAATAATCACCACCACCACCACCTGAACTATGCTTGTTACCCGCTTCAGTAATTTTGCATTCTGGTCATCCATCAATGGCTGCTAATTTCAGGTGACCGCCAGTCATAAGGCATAGCCTGCATTGTCTCACCATTTATCCGTACTTTACATCATAGCCTGCACTGTTGCTAGGTAACATTGTCTAGCCGTCCATCCACGACTTACATTGCAGCCCGCATGGTTGCTAGGTAACATTGCCTGGCCATCCATCCATGCCTTACATTGCAGCCTGCACTATTGCTAGGTAGCATTGCCTGGCCATCCATCCATGCCTTACATTGCAGCCTGCACTATTGCTAGGTAACATTGTCTGGCCATCCATCCATGCCTTACATTGCAGCCTGCACTATTGCTAGGTAACATTGTCTGGCCATCCATCCATGCCTTACATTGCAGCCTGCACTGTTGCTAGGTAACATTGTCTAGCCATCCATCCACGACTTACATTGCAGCCCGCATGGTTGCTAGGTAACATTGCCTGGCCATCCATCCATGCCTTACATTGCAGCCTGCACTATTGCTAGGTAGCATTGCCTGGCCATCCATCCATGCCTTACATTGCAGCCTGCACTATTGCTAGGTAACATTGTCTGGCCATCCATCCATGCCTTACATTGCAGCCTGCACTATTGCTAGGTAACATTGTCTGGCCATCCATCCATGCCTTACATTGCAGCCTGCACTATTGCTAGGTAACATTGTCTGGCCATCCATCCACACCTTGCATTGCAGCCTGCGTGGTTGCTAGGTAACATTGTCTGGCCATCAATCCATGCCTTGCATTGCAGCCTGCATGGTTGCTAGGTAACATTGTCTGGCCATCCATCCACACCTTGCATTGCAGCCTGCATGGTTGCTAGGTAACATTGTCTGGCCATCAATCCATGCCTTGCATTGCAGCCTGCATGGTTGCTAGGTAACATTGTCTGGCCATCAATCCATGCCTTACACTGCAGCCTGCACTGTTGCTAGGTAACATTGTCTGGCCATCAATCCATGCCTTACACTGCAACCTGCACTGTTGCTAGGTAACATTGTCTGGCCATCAATCCATGCCTTACACTGCAGCCTGCACTGTTGCTAGGTAACATTGTCTCGCCATCCATCCATAGCTTACATCACAGCCTGCACGTTTCCTAAGTCACAGTGTCTGGCCATACATCCATAGCTTAAAATAAAGCATTCACGTTTGCTAGGATTACATTTCCGTCACGCTAACTTACGTAAAGGAAGTTTCCGGGAGAACACTAGCCCTGGAACATATTTTTGACAAAATTACTTAAAACGTGTTTATTACAAGCAGTTCGTTTATTTTTACTCAGTTACAGCAGAGTTCTGATGTTTTCACAATTTTAAAATATATGTTAGGTTCCAAGAAAGTACTTTTTTTTTGCTATTTGTTTTACGTCGTACCGACAGAGAAAGGTTTTATAGCGACGATGGGACAGGAAAGGCCTAGGAATGGGAACGAAGCGGCCGTGGCCTTAATTAAGGTACAGCTCCATCATTTGCATGGTGTGAAAATGGGGAACCACGGAAAACCATCTTCAGGGCTGCCAACAGTGGGGTTCGAACCCACTGTCTCCCGGATGCAAACTCACAGCTGCGCGCCCCTAACCGCACTGCCAACTCTTCCGGTCATTGAAGTACTTCCTTACGTTTTGACGTGATACTCAAAGAAACGTACGCTACACATATACATAGAAATATATTTAACTTTTTTAATACAACGGGGAGAGTTATTTAGTCAAACAATGTACAGACAAAACGTACCTTATATTTACAGAGACTGTTTGTTATTTATTAGGTCATCTAAATTCAGGTCTGCATGATGCTGCCACCTGTTCGCTTACTGGCATCTGTATTTCGGTACATGCCAGACCAAAAGGTAGCTTTCACTGGTTTCTCTGTCTTATTTGCGGCTGTGATGGTATGCATGATGCATGTTATGAGGGATGCTTCTCGTAAGTCCAGTCGTACTGCAATAGTAGTGAGGAAAGCAATGGGGAATCTTGTAGCAATTGAGGCTTTCACGGCCGGCGTTACAATTCATGTCAGGCATTGTCAAGGTTCCGAACGCAGTCTTCGGTGAAACGTCGGGACATTCACTCGCTCCTGGACCACGGCCTACAAGCCCGGAAAGCGCTGACATGAATGGGGAATCTACACAACTCCACATTTCACCTCACTTTGGCGCCGACGTCGGTGTTCGAGTATCCAACCAATCTGCTGTTGATAATCAAACGGACACCATGAAGCAAGAACAACATTCCATGACAAGGAGTGCCTGTTCAAAAGGCGCTACTTCCACCATAAGGAAGTTGCGGGAAAACGCAAGTAACGTGTAATAAAAGGATCATGAAGCATACTCTCCTTCCTCGTCTGGATTGTTGATGGCAATTAATGACTGTAATGTATGCACTAAATACTGATTTTTTTGAAGTGGAAATACTAACTCTTGAATAGACACTCCTCAAATGCTAATTGCATTTTATTTGCCACTCCAAAAATTAAAATATAGTATTTCTGGTCGCCCTACATTCGTAGATTTGCTTATGTCTTCTTGAGTGGTGTTTGATGGTCTAGCGCAGGCATTTCCCTTTGCTCAAGTATACTATACCTTCTGAATTATTGCATTCATTCTAACCGTATGCTGCGTGACACAATGTAAACTACGATTTTTATAGCGCAGAAAAGTACAGCGTCAGTCTGCGTTACATTCACATTTCATTCTTAACACTCGGCATTAAAACAATAAATTTGTGTGCCTTACTGTATCACCTCCATTAATGTGAACATTTTTCTCGTACCACTCATAATACTCAGGTCATCCTGTTTGTGTATTGTAATGAATGGCACTTTAGAACTTTTATTATGTATTTGCGCAACCTCCACAGCCCACGCAATTAAGAATTCTGTCGCCAGACAGAGAGCAGATGTCGAAATGTGAAGAGAATTGAAGATGTTGTGGGTGCCCGGCGCCTACATACTGTCCTCAGAGAGGTGCTACTCTCGTGGGAGGGAATGAGACCAACTTTCTAGTGATTACGAAGATGTGGTCATCCTTTTTAACACTTGTAGATAAAAATACCTTCACACAAGTATAAAAACTAACAATAATGTTCTCATGTGCTCGCTGAAACTCTTGGCTAAAGAGACTAAGAAATGAATATGACTGTTGGGGCAAAGCAAGACATAAACATGACACTGGTACAGGGAGCGAAAACCTTAATATTAAAATAACATTAATATACTCGTATGGATATAAATAGATTACAATGTAGCACTGGCAGAGGAGACCAAAATGTGAACACGACAATGGTAGAGGATATCAAAATAAGAATATAATTGTAGAATGCGGCAATGGTAGAGAAGACCAATATAGTAATATAACAATATTTTCGTAATATGACAGGAGGCTGAGACATGAATACAACAAGGTAGAGGAAACAAAGTTATGAATATGACAATAGCAGAGACCAAGATATGAATTTGACAATGGATAGGAAAAGCAATGTCAGATACGAGGTAGTGTTTCTTCAGGGATGATAGGCCAGTGGTACAGGAGACAAAAATACGAATACGACAATGTTAGAGGAGACCAAGATACGAATATGACAATGGTATAGGGGACCAAGATATGAAATTCACAATAGTAGGGGAGGCCTAGAAGTAAATAGTATAATGGTAGAGGATATCACCTTATGAATATGACAATAGTACGGGGGCATGGACATAAATACGATAATGGTAGAGGATATCACCATATGAATATGACAATAGTACGGGGGCATGGACATAAATACGATAATGGTAGAGGATATCACCATATGAATATGACAGTAGTACGGGGGCATGGACATACGATAATGGTAGAGGATATCACCATATGAATATGACAATAATAAGGGAGGCCTAGAAATAAATACTATAATGGTAGAGGATATCACCATATGAATATGACAATAGTACGGGGGCATGGACATAAATACGATAATGGTAGAGGATATCACCATATGAATATGACAATAGTACGGGGGCATGGACATAAATACGATAATGGTAGAGGATATCACCATATGAATATGACAGTAGTACGGGGGCATGGACATAAATACGATAATGGTAGAGGATATCACCATATGAATATGACAATAATAAGGGAGGCCTAGAAATAAATAATATAATGGTAGAGGATATCACCATATGAATATGACAATAGTACGGGGGCATGGACATAAATAGTATAATGGTAGAGGATATCACCATATGAATATGATAATAAAAAGGGAGGCCTATAAATACATACTATAATGGTAGAGGATATCACCATATGAATATGACAATAGTACGGGGGCATGGACATAAATAGTATAATGGTAGAGGATATCACCATATGAATATGATAATAAAAAGGGAGGCCTATAAATACATACTATAATGGTAGAGGATATCACCATATGAATATGACAATAGTACGGGGGCATGGACATAAATACGAAAATGGTAGAGGATATCACCATATGAATATGACAATAATAAGGGAGGCCTAGAAATAAATAATATAATGGTAGAGGATATCACCATATGAATATGACAATAGTACGGGGGCATGGACATAAATACGATAATGGTAGACGATATCACCATATGAATATGACAATAGTACGGGGGGGCATGGACATAAATACGATAATGGTAGAGGATATCACCATATGAATATGACAATAGTAGAGGAGACCAAGACATGAAAATGACAATCATACAGGAGGCCAACACATGAATTTAACAAAGGTAGAAGAGGCCAAGACAAGAATGCGACAATGGTAGATGATACATGGACATGAGAGCGACAATGGTACAGGCAGCTTAGACCTGAATATGACGGTGGTAGAGGAGACCAAAATACAATATGCGAATGGAAGAGGAGACCAAGATACGAATATGATGGTGGTAGAGGAGACCAAAATACAATATGACAATGATAGATGAGACCACGATACGAATATGACGGTGGTAGAGGAGACCAGAGTACAATATGAGAATGGTAGAGGAAACCAAGATATGAATATGACAATGCTAGAGAAGACCAAAATACGAACAGTGGTAGAGGATACCAAGGTAGGAATATGATAATGGTAGAATATCTTCGCTGAACGAACAATACAGCGCATCTAGTAATGCTCATCCTTTTCATTATTTTCCTTAAGACTGGGCACACCTCCCAGCCACATATGGGTATCAGAATAATTTTATTTGTGTCCATTGTTCTATGTTTATGTGTAAAGAATGTGCATTTTACCGTACTGTAGGGCTGTGTGTTCGCAGAACATGTTTACGCATTCCTACAGTGTAATGTACACTTACGAAAATGAAAATTGCAACACCATGAAGGCATTAGTCGTTTGTATTGATTTTCAAGATATGGAACGATGCCATGTAGGTATGTAAACGATCAAAGTTTCAGACCCATTGGATTGTTGCTACAGGTCTCCCCACGTGATTGGTCGCGGAGGAATCAACTCCAGTACATGGACTCTGGTGTAGCATAGTTGACTTGCAGTCTGTGCAGTGAAGTGTTCCCCGTCAAACATGCCTCGACGACAGAGAAGAGCACGCTATCAACAACTGTCGCCGTTTGAGAGGGCTCTGATAATTGGGCTGTGTGAGGCTGGATTATCGCTAAGGACTGTCGCTGCACGTGTTGGCCGACAGGCATCTACGGTACAACGTGTATGGCAGCAGTGGTCAAATGAAGGTATCCACACTCGTAGACCTGGCACAGGCCCAGCGTGACAGACAACTGTGAGAGAGGATCGATACCTCATTCGGATGGCCCAGATGGAACCCCATGCAACAGCAGCGCAAATTCGAGCAGCTGTGGCACACCACGTTACACAACAAACAGTTGGTAATTGCCTGGGTGCAGCTGGCTTACGAGCCCGTGTCCCTGCAGAAGGTGTTCCATTGACCCCACAACAGCGACGTGTAAGGCTGGCGTGGTGTCGAGAAAGATCGACATGGATCGACGAATGGCATAGGGTCGTCTTTAGTGATGAATCGCGCTTCTGTCTTTCCCGCAGTGATCGCCGGAATCGTGTGCGCCGACGTACCGGGGAGAGGGGCCATCCAGATCTTATTGTTGAGAGGCACACAGGGCCAACACCAAGCATTTTGGTCTGGGGAGCTATTGCTTTTAATGTGAAATCACTATTAGTGCTTGTTGCGGGCACTATGACTGCTCGCAGTACGTTGATAGGGTACTCAATCCAGTGGTTGTCCCTATGATGGCGAACATTGCTAATGGGATGTTGCAGCAGGACAATGCCCGGGTTCACACTGCACACATCTCCAGAGAAGCTCTCCACGACATCACAACCTTAGAATGGCCCGCCAGATCTCCGGACCTCAGTCCTATTGAGCATGTGTGGGACATGATGGGTCGACAACTGGCCATCCGTCCTCAGCCACCCACAACTCTGGAACAACTGACCCGTGCAGTGCAGCAAGCATGGGCCACAATTCCTCAGGAAGCGATCCAGGGCCTTATTGACTCCATGCCTCGACGAATTCATCAATGTATTGCAGCTCGTGGTGGGCACATCCTGTATTGATTGTTGTCCAAATTTGCGGTCAGAATTACCTGAAAGTGTAATAATTGAATCACAACCGAACACTCGTCCAGCATGTTCAATTGAAGCAATGTAGCGCCACTCTTTCTGGGTGTTGCAATTTCCATTTTCTTCAGTGTATTTAATGTTCATTTTCTTCTGACGTCTATTGTCCTCCACATCCACAACTCAAGAGCCTGTATCCTTCTCTGTTCTTCGTTCCTTAACGTCCATGTTTCTTCACCCTATGGAGCTATTTTCCATACATATCGTAATAGTCTCTTCCTCAGATCTTTCTCTAGCGAGCAAAAACACAGTTTTCTTTCTTCTTCTTGAAGATATCTTTAGTTGCAGTAATTCAGGCTTTTATATCTATAATAAATTAATAAAGATGTAAATATTCACATTTACATAACGTAAGTTGGCATGGAGATTGTATGCAATATCGAATAACATTCTGAAATTAGGCTGATATAAATCAAATGATAGAATCATGAAATGTCAGAGCGCCACTTTTCGCGCACGATCTACCCACCACGTCGATCAGGTGCCCTATTATGTGCTAACCGCAGCATTCATTGAGCTAACGTGTACACAGCTGAGAAAATATTAGAGCAGAAAATCGTAGCTCTTACTTTGCGTGAGTTATGCTTCAGTAATGGCTGAATGATACGGAATACTGGTAATGGGAATTAAATCCCTCAGTTGGTAAGCCGGCGAGCACGACTGATATTAAACACATGATCCATTCTCCTCCGGCCGGATTAAGACAGACGTCCACGGGCTTCGTGACTGGGCAAAATCCTACAGCATCATTAGCCCAACATTGAGCACGATGTGTATTAATGCTAATATTCACAATCCGATAAACACAAGGTGATACAAAATTCATATCACACACTTCTAACAATTAGACATATGACAATGTACCGCGACGCAAGTCGGATTCAGGTGAAATGTCAGACAAGTTAGAAAACGAATTCAATATAATTTAAAATGGGTTTATTTTAAGAAGGTTACAAGAAGACTCGTGCTGCACCGCAGCATTCGTTATAAACAGGTCAGATAACGTGTATTTATAAGGCAGGGAGGCCAAATTCCGTCCCCGTGCCTAATTTCGTCCCCCTAGGTATTTCCAGTTTGCACGGTTGGTACTTAATGCTTAGCCGCGCGCACACGCGTAGCCTCATCCCGTTGTCCTGTTGTGAGAGTTGGTTGTGTGCACCAAGTTTAATTTCCGTGTACAAGGAGGATTCATTTTTCATACTAAGCTGAGTCAGTGCAGCATTCAAATTAACAACTTGTTATTCCTAGAGTGAGCACTGATATATGTGTGAAATACTGGAGTGCATTTCAGTCGTGTGGTGTAGTTCCTGGCGTGTAATCGCTGCAGTGAAGCGGTTGGCGTGAGTTACTGTAGCGGCCATTAAAATACATCAGGGAATGTTCGTAATTCCGTCCCCCTTCATTTTATTTTGTTATTTCTGAACTTTATTATTACTTTCAGATGGGAAAACGCAAGCAGTGAGATAAGGAGACTATGAAAAAGGCTACTAAGGCAGTGATGGACAAGATAATGGGTCACAAACGTGCAAGTAAAGCGTTTATCAATTCACAGGCAACACTGAAAGACTATGCTATAAATAATACAAAGAAGACATTTTTAGAAATGGCCTGCAATTAATTATTAATAATAATGTTATTTGCTTTACGTCCCACTAACTACTCTTTTACGGTTTTCGGAGACGCCGAGGTGCCGGAATTTAGTCCCGCAGGAGTTCTTTTAAGTGCCAGTAAATCTACCGGCACGACGCTGACGTATTTGAGCACCTTCAAATACCACCGGACTGAGCCAGGATCGAACCTGCCAAGTTGGGGTCAGAAGGCCAGCGCCTCAACAGTCTGAGCCACTCAGCCCGGCCAATTAATTATTTATAGGGGAAGTGTTTGGTAAGGTTAGAAAGGAAAAATATATTAAAATTACTTGTACTCTTCGTAAATTTGGTGGGGGACGAAATTACGAACACATTTTGGTAATTTAGTTTTTGTAGTGTTTATGTCAAATATTGACTTCCTTACGTTATAACAGTTTCACTGAAACTTGCCCGTAAGTGGAGAATATCTTCAGTAATATATAGACTACTGTATAACAATGTCTAGCCTTGTTCATAATATTACTTAATTTCTGCAAGTCGAGATCTGCTAACGGGACGAAATATGGGCCATTTGCCTTGTACAACTGTTCTATGCGCTGCTGGTTTTACGTCGCACCGACACAGATAGGTCTTAAAGCGAAGATCTGATAGGATAGAGAAGTGGGAAGGAAGCGACCATGGCATTAATTAAGAAACAGACTGGTGTGAAAATAGGAAACAATAGAAAACCACCTTCAAAGCTGTCGACAGTGAGCAAGCTGACAGCTACGTGACCCAAACCATGTACTCAATCGCTTGGTTTTTACGAACTATTTTGTACATTTAGACTTATTTTTCTGTGTTTAATTTAAAGTTTAATATACGTACATACCTACATACACACTACTTCATTAGAGACCGTTATGACTTTCAACGTTTAGTCTGCAAGCCTCTGTGAATGTACTAAACGCAGCCACAATCCTTTATATGTAACTAGTGCTATGGCCTCGTTGAGTTCTCTACCTCTTAACTCTATATCGTTAGGAACTGAGTCGAAACATTGTTGTCTTGGTCTCCCTCTACTTCTCTTACCCTCCATAACAGAGTCCATTATTCTCCACAGTAACCTATTCTCCTCCACTCGCGTCACATGATCTCCCCACCCTCTGAAGCCGGTTTATGCATACAGCTTCATCCATTGAGTTCATTCCTAACTTAGCCTTTATCTCCTCATTCCGAGTACCCTCCTGCCATTGCTACAACCTGTTTGTACCAGCAATCATTCTCGCTACTTTCATGTCTGTTACTTGTAAATTAGGAATAATATATTATGAGTCCACCCAGCTTTTGCTTCCGTAAAGCAAAGTTGGTCTGAAAACAGACCGATGTAAAGATAATTTCATCCTGGAGCAGACTTCCTTCTTACAGAATACTGTGGATCACAACTGCGAGCTCACTGCATTAGCTTTACTGCACCTTGATTCAATCTCACTTAATATATTACCCTCCTTGAATACTACCAATATAAATGGCCCGTTATTGGACATTATAAATTTTCCAGCTAACCCATTCCTGGTTGCCTGGTTACTCATACGGGACAAATATTTCAGATTCCCTTGGGAATCAACATCCACATTATCTGATAGCCAAGCAGGCATCAATTTTTGGTAAAGAGACAAAATCTCTCATAGTGCATTGGCACTGCCGGTGGCTCCAAGTAGCCTACGCAGTGGCCTCCAAGGTATGCACTAGCCAGTGTCTTGGTAGGTGTGCTAGGTACCAACTGATGAGCCCAACCTAGCACACGAGGGCGAAACTCTGGCAACCAGGAATGAGTTAGCTGGAAAATTTATAATGTCCAATAACGGACCATTTATATTGGTGTTATAAATTTACTCATTCGGGACAAATATTTCAGATTCCCTGTGGGAATCAACATCCACATCATCTCCTTGAATAACACACATCCTAAATAGTTGAAATAATCCACCTGTTCCAGCTTTGTATCACCAAACTGAAATACAATTCCCTTGGAGTTCTTACCTACTGACATCAATTTAGTCTTCGAAAGGCTAATTTTCATGCCATTTTCATTGCACCTATTATCAAGTTCCAAGTTTAAAGTTCAATTTTAGATTATTTTGTTTCATGTGCAGCTTCATCCTTGTGGCAGCTCAGATTGTCTGTGAAGTAATAGATTCTTTCAAATGATATAAATAAGTGAAAACTGTACGTATTGTCATGTAACGCTAGAGATATGATGTACACAATTCCAACTGTAATTGGGACTGTCACCAATCTGCCTAGAGAACTCCAAAACCGTGAATTCAGTATTGATCACGATCATTTTGGACATTTTTTCTCATCTATTATCTACCGCATGCCGATGGAGGCTGGACGTGGACGTAAACGGCATCCAGCGCGTCCCAATTCACCTCAGTGACCCTGAAAAGCACGGATTTGACGGTAATATAGCTCGTTTTCATTCTGGAAATTTTTGCTTTTCACCCCTTCTCAACTCCGATAGTGGCTGAACGTGGACTTAAATGTCACTTTTCATTCCAGCGACCACGAAAAGTATGGATTCAACACTAATGTAGGATTCGGAAAGTACAGAAATTTACATATCTGGGAGAGTGGATAGATAAAAACCTGTCAGAGAAAGAAGCACTGATGTCGAGAATCAACAAAATGAACTTGGCATACAAGCTAAGTATGAAAACCTATAACAAGAAGAGGATCTCAATCAATGCAAAACTCTGACATTACCAGGCAGTGATCCGTTCAGAAGCCTTATATACAGCTGAATGTTTGAACCTGATAAAGGTGGATTGGTCAAGAACTTACAAGTGGTGGAGCGAAAAATACTGAGGAAGTTACTGGGAGCCCTAAGAAGAGAGGATGGATCATACAGAAAGAAAGGAAACCAAGAATTGTACCGCAAGATAGAAAAGATCTCAGACACAATCAGGAAGAGGAGAACCATGTTCTTTGGACACATCTACAGAATGCACCCGGGAAGACTGATCATCTAGATAGTAAGGATTTTTGAGACCAGAAAAACTGTGGTAAGCTGGATCAGGAAGTGCAGAAAGACCTGACAGAAATGAGAATAATACCGAGCTCGATAGATGCAGTCGAACCCCACTGCCGGCAGCCCTGGAGATGGTTTTTCGTGGTTTCCCATTTTCACACCAGGCAAATGCTGGGGCTGTCCCTTAATTGAGACCACGGCCGCTTCCTTCCCACTCCTAGCCCTTTCCTGTCCCATCGTCGCCATAAGACCTATCTGTATCGGTGCGACGTAAAGCAACTTGGAAAAAAAATGGGAATACGAGGATCGGAAATAAGCAACAGAGAAACTTACAAGTCGAAAACAAGAACACAAAGAGTTTCCAAGAAAAAGTTAGTTTGTGGACCCAAACACCATGGACGGAAGAGAGAAGAAGGCTGCTGAGTGAATGAATGACGGATTACTGGGCGCAGATCAAAGCCAACAAGCAGCTGAAATCGAATTAACGTGGTCCACAGTTGACTAAAACGACAGAGAGAGAGAATAGGTCGTTTTTGATTAATTTGTCAACCCCTTTCCACTTTACCCTTGGGGGTACTAGGTGTGTCTTACTCCTACGGTATTTCTCTCCAGATAGTATTATGTCATATGAGTACCAAGTTTGGTTGAAAGAGCGGGTTTGCCTATAGTAGTCCGATATCTTTACGTAAACATATTGTTCCTTAACTGTGTGCAACCCGAAAAGTATAGAGTGTATTGCGGGCTAGGGTCAATCGGGTCCATTATGTATCGCAAGATAGAAAAAAATCTCAGACACCATCCGGAAGAGGAGAGTCATGTTCTTTGCACACATCTACAGAATGGACGGCATACATTTCAAAACATTCGGTATGTTTGACATTTCGTACACCACGTAACTATTGCTCTTTCTTACATTTTTCTTTTATTTATTTATTTATTTATTTATTTATTTATTTATTTATTTATTTATTTATTTATTTATTTATTTATTTATTTTCTGTAAAAGGAACTAGGTCCAATTTCATGTGGATATGAGAAAATTTAGGGGTCTTAGTAAGAATATAAAAGAGAGGGCGACACCAGTTAAAATATAGTTCTAGTGCATGGACAACTTGAAATTTATAATTCAATTTTTTCATGAAATGTAATTGAGATGTTAATTAAAAATTGTTTTAGGCAGATAATACTTGTTTAAAAGCACTGTATATTCATTTTACTGTACATAATTTATATAAGGAGATATATTGTACTAAAGTTAATGTAATTTTTATATTCTAAACTTTTTGGGTTTAAAGAACCCTACTACTTGAGAAAACTTGTGCAATAAAAGTCTCCATACACAGCCTTTCCTAGCATAGCTGTGATACATATGCCATACAAAATGTGTTATATTTGGGAGAATATTATGGGAGAAAACGGGAATACGTAAAATTATAATTGGTGGGAAAATAAAAGCAATGGATATGCCACGCCCATTTCTGCAGTATGCAGACTGGTAAACCAAACATTATTAAAGTGATAAATTGTTTAAATACAACGGAATAACTTCGTGACAAGAAAGATGAAACTTAATCCTTTCAATTTCAGCCATACGGGTTTGTTTTTTTTTTTCCGCCGAAATGACTAAAATATCTATTTTTATCACCAGACTGTCCCCTTAATAGACGAGTGAGCCTTGGTACACTTTCAAAAAGGACGAAACATCATAATATGAAGATAAAGTTGGAACACATCTGAACAAATTGCGGCAAATACTCCTTTATAGGGATTGGAGTATGTTACCAAGGGAGATGTTTGATAACTTTCCAACTAACTTGATATCATTTAATCAAAGACTACGGTAGGTAAACAAACGACAGGGAATCTGACACGTAGGTGACAGCCATGAAACCAGATCAGTGGTAATTGGTTGCTTGATAACAAACTTCTAAGTTAAATTGAAATTTATGCACACAAAGTTTTTCATAGTAAAACAAAATTGAAAGAAAGAAATCTACAAAATTCTATAAAATGTATCAAACTAAAACATGTGTAAAGTTTAAAAAATCATATTTCCAAATACAAAAGTACAATGTTTTTGAATTATTGAAATGTGCAGTGTTTAATGTCATACGCATGCAATGGCAGTGGAACATCCCCAGTAAAGGTAATTTGAATTAATCTCTTTAACCACATACCAGCCCTCCTGCCAATCTTAAATTTATAACATTATTGGTAATAGAACACGGATCCGCGAGGATGGCTGGTACTCAGCAAGGGTGAAACAAAGACTACTGATAAAGGTAGACAAAGTTATTTTATTAACATAGTATGAATAATTCCGCCAGTGAACAATAAAGGCTACATGTATTTTCAGGTTGAATTCGACTATATTTTCTGTTATTTCTTTCATCACATATAAAGGGTATTTTTAGTCAACTTTCCTCGCCCAAGTCTTTGTTGCACTTCCTGAAGAATTCACTCGTCAATTACTGAAACCAGAGAAGCCAATTTTCTTTATTTTCTAGTATGTTTTATTTTAAATACTTGAGCCTTCATACGATTATCCAGTGCTGGAAATGAAACAAGCCATGTTTCTCCCTACGGCATAGACTCAGAATGCTATGTGCTTATTGGAAGACCCAATCTTCACCCCTCTTCAGATATGAAACTGCGCTGTTAAATAGTATTGTACAGAGAATACAGATTATGAAACACTAGATTTTGAAAAGAAGTGGGCCAAGTTCTTCCTATAAAGGACGCTTTTTTCGTATAAAGAAAGCTTTCCTTCCACACAAAGGTTGAAAGAAATAAGGTATCCCAAAAGAGAAGATGTGGTAACATTTGAGCACATTCATGGGTTCGATAAAATACATTTCCTTTCGCGAAATAACGAGATGCAATACTTTCGAGTTACATAAACAATCCCACTGGCCTAACAAATTGTCAGAATGTATATATCAAGGAAATAAGTAAAAAACGTCAACAACAACAACAAAAGTGATTGAATATGTTCCAAAAGAAGTAACATTATTTTATTGACAAACGAAATTTAGCTATCAGGACTTGCGACTTTGTAGTATTCTTCAGTTTTCTGGTTTTAATTTAAAATAAAATGAACGAATACAATTAAAGTTAATTTTTAATACTTCAATTTGGAAAGAAATTAAAACTGCAATGTTAAGCAATAGCTCAATCATTTCTACTTTCTTACACATGATAGCAAGTTATCTTTCAACTAAAGAGAAATTAAATAGTAGCAATACAAAGAGAATCCGTGGCTCAGGCGGCAGCGCGTCGGCCTCTCACCTCTGCGTTCCATTGTTCAAATCCAGGTCACTCCATCTGAGATTTGTGCTGGACAAAGCGGAGGCGGGATAGACTTTTCTCCGGGTACTTAGGTTTTCCTAGTCAGTTTTCATTCCAGTAACATTGTCCAATATCATTAACCATTGCCCCAGAGGAGTGCGACAGGTTTCGGCAGCCAGCATAATTCCTATCCTCGCTGCTAGATGAAGGCTTCATTGATTCCATTCCTGACCCGGTCGAATGACTGGAAGCAGGCTGAAGATTTACATTTTCAGTAGTAATACGAATGGAGATAAGTCAGTCAGATCTCTCTCCTGAAAAGTATACAAAATTAACCTTTTGTGTTTCACAACTTGTCGACCGATCGTATGTGTTTTATCCGTCTCATGCTAACGTCATACAAACGCGCAGTACTAGCCTATATCTCTTGTTGAGTAACGGTACATCCCACCTGGGCTATATCTCACGAGCACAAGCTCGCTAATACAACGATTACTGTGAGATCTATGTAATGGGATGTTTCTTCTAAAGTAATGAGTATCTTACTCAGGGCGACATATTGTTATGTAGGTAGAGCGTAGACAATATATTCCCAGCGCTGAAAAGTTCCCATCGAATGAGCGCGAGCCATGGATATCCCGAGGGGCCTTGGTCAGGGCGTCAGCCGTGTGCTGTCCATGTATCATCCTAACTTAATGTAGTGTTCCAGCCATGATTTACAACCGGCTGACGAAACGCGAACTCTTCTCACAAGTGGACTCATCTAAACATTTCAACCGAACATGCAATTGAAACACTTGGGAACTGACATTTCTAATAGTAAATCATCGATTATTTTTATAGCTATATATTATGGCACATTTCTTTACGCCGGGCTGAGTGACTCGGACGGTTGAGGCGTTGGCCTTCCGACTCCAAGGTGGCAGGTTCGATCCTGGCTCAGTCCTGTGGTATTTCAAAGTGCTCAAATACGTCATCCCGGTGTAGGTAGATTTACTGACACGTAAAAGGGCTCATGCGGGACAACATTCCGGCACCTCGGCGTCTCCGAAAACCACAGAAGTAGTTATTGGGACTTAAAGCCAATAACATTATTATTATCATCTATATATTAACCCTTTCGCACTCAGCGCGCAGATCTATCGGCGCGAGAGGTTATGGCGAGAAAGCTCACGGTGCCGATACATCGGCTCTGTCCTATTTACGGATTTTGGTCATTTGCGTAGCTATTAAATCGTAACAGTTGATCGTGACGGTACCTTAAAGCGTTGAGTTTGCGTTTTACTCCACAGATATATCCACCAGCCCTACAAAAAAAAAATATTTTCGACAAATGAAATCTGTTGACCGTGAATATTGTGGTTATTTGAAGTTGTTATTGCGTGGATCTGTTTTGGTTGGCTTATGAATACAAAAAGTTGATCTTGCTATGAGTTTTGTTTAGAGTTAATTTCGTTTCTTTGGTACATCGTGTGTTCGCTGTAGTTCACAAACAATAATTTTACTCCTTTTCATTACTCCGTTATTGCACGTGCTTGCGTCATCTTTTTATCGTAATGGTTAGGCCATATTCAAGGCCGAATGAGTTCGATATCCTTGAATTTTCAGATGATTTAGACAGTAATAATGACCTTCTTTTGCCGAAAGTGATTCCCATTATGTGGAAAATGACAGTCGCAGATGCTCACCGTGCATCGGACCGCGAGGACCTGACATCGATGACCGTACACTAAATAACTTTGTGCCATGCTTCATGAGTGAATTGCAGCACACACATCATATTGATATCAAATTATTCAGAATTAAATGTTCTTTCTTTCACGTCATAGAGTAAAGAAGGAAGAAGCAATAATGTCTGATTTGTCTGTCATTGAAAACCATAATTTATTTTTTAAATTTATTTTCGAAATTTAATAATTGTTTTGGGCTTTACCAATAACAATACGTCCTAGGTGTATTAATTTCTGAAATGCTCATAGTTTCCTGTATTAGTGTGATTTATTTTATTTTAGTGTGTGTTAAAATATTTACGTGTTGAATTTTTGTAATTTGCTTTGGAAAATCACCAAAAATTAGTTTGAGTGTCTTCGAGCACACCCCTGCATATAGGCTGAGTGCCAAAGGGTTGAAAGCGTTTTCTCAAAAAAGCTTTGGCAAATCCGTCTGGCCGTTCTACTGGAGCGATTTACCTCATTTTTATTTCATTCTCTCCGGAATTAGGTATGTGCTGGTGAATAATGAGATGAGGACTTTAAGGTCAGTCAATTTTGAGTAATCATAAAACGAAATCATTAAATGATCATTCCAATAATTTCAGGCGATGGCTTACCATAACCTGCAATACATTCTGTACCTAGCGGGTTGCTAAGCAACTGTCACCTTCATTAATCTATATATTGACTGTACATTGCTCAGAATTTAAAAAGAATGGTATTTCTGTTTCGGTCGTGTCCATAGTAACAAGAAAATGCACTTTTAATTTTCCCTAATGTCTGTCTGTCTGTCTGTCTGTCTGTCTATCTGTCTGTCTGTCTGTCTGTCTGTCTGTCTGTCTGTCTGTCTGTCTGTCTGTCTGTCTGTCTGTCTGTCTGTCTGTACACGCATCACGGGAAAACGGCTGAAGATAATTTAATGAAAATCGGTATTTAAAGTCAGGTAATAAGTCGCTACAATCTAGGCCATAAAAAATCTTATTCACACTGAGAAAAATGGTAGTTTAGGGGAATGCCTAAAATTTAATTCTCGAATATTTATGTTATTAGCGGCCCTATCTTAATGAAAATCGAAATGTAAAGTACGAGAATAAGCCACTATAATCTAGGCTGTTAATAATCTTATTCACGCTGAGAGAAATGGTAGTTTAGATGAAGGCCTAAACTCTCAAATATTTATGTTATTCATAGTCCTGTCTTAATGAAAATTGGTATGCGAAGTCGGAGAGTAAGTGGCTATAATTTAGGTCATAAATAATTTTATTCTCGCTGAGAGAAATGGTAGTTTAGAGGAGGGCCTAAAATTTAATTTTCAAATATTTGTTATTAGTGGTCCTATTGACAAATACTACATAACTAAAGCTACAGAGTATTAAATTTTCGATCATTTATGGCTTATACATTTTTTCCGTGCCGGCTATGATAACAGAGATATTCATGAATTTTGATTTTTTTTTTTGCTAAGTCCATATCAACGCCGAGTCACGAGAAAATGGGTAAACATAATTTAATGAAAATCGTTATGTAAAGTCGGGGGATAAGGAACTACAGTCTACGCTATAAATAATGTTGTAAGACGGTCTAATATCACAGAGTCGAAAGAAAACTAAATGTGAAGGCCTACAATACAGAAACTCTTAACACTGGTCAACAATAACATTACACCGACCATTGTTTGTTGTGATGTGCTTTGTGTCTTTTGTTGCCACTCATCTCTGACAGGTGGAATTACTGCTTATACGGAGTATTTTTTTTAATTTTCTCTACGTCGCACCGACGCAGATAGGTCTTACGGCGACGATGGGATAGGAAAGGGCTAGGAGTTGGAAGGAATCGGCTCTGGCCCTATTTGCGGTAGAGCCCCAGAATTTGCCTGGTGTGAAAATTGGAGAACACCGAAAACCATCTTCAGGGCTGTCGACAGTGGGGTTCGAACCCACTACCTCCCGGACGCAAGCTCACAGCTGCGAGCTCCCAATCGCATAGCCAACTCGCCCGGTCGTACCGAGTATAACAGCCTACCTGAATATCGACAGAAAGTGGCTGGGGAGTTAGATAACTTTCTTCTTAAGCATGCCATTCCTCTGGTACATGAATTTTCGGATACTACTGGTACGTAACAAACTGCTTCATCATAGCATTCGAGCTATTCGATCCCTATTCTGAGGCTCTGATTGGAATGAGCAGTGTGCATATTTAACGGAATAATGGCAGAAGAGTGTTCACGACTGTCTGCGGCCTGGTCATTCCAGCACTGGAACTTTGGTCTGTTAGATCGGCACCGTAGTAATATTCGTTAAAAGTGAGAAAATGTGCAGTATTTTATTTGATCGAGTATTTTATATGACAACGTTTGTTTTACTCGCTACATTTCTACTGATAATGGCCTAAACTGACTTCAGTTAGGAAAATCAGAAAAACAGTCTTTCTGAGAATCCCGTAGTGAAGCAAAGGTACATCAGCTAGTGTTATGATAAATGTGATTGTCATCCTTAGTAATATCATTGCATGCAGCCATGCTTGATTACTACCTGTCAAGCCAGAGAGTATACACTTTTTCTGATCATGGTAGAATATTATCCTGCGCTATACGCTCTTTGATTCTCTGACCTTCACCCGCTTCTAAATATACTCAACAGATGGCAGAACGTTCCTAAGAACTAACATGCTGCTAATAGAAAACATCGACGTACTCACAAACGGGAAGGTATCAAGTCGACTAGCCTTCTGTATGACCATTAATAAAGCGCAGAGACAAACTCTTGAAAAAGTGGGTGTCCACTTACTCGAACCAGTATTCACCTACGGCCAATTGTATGTTGCGCTATCTCGGGCAAAATCGTTTGAAAATGTTAAGATCCAGATACGGCTGAATATTTGAAGTACAGTGAATAATGTATGAAAAGAAGTGTTATAACTAGAGCTCGGATTTTTAGGTGGTAATAGGTTAGAATGCAAAGTAATCTGGTTCGTAAGAAATGTCATGCAACCCTTTCTTCCATAATGTAGCAGGGGTAACATAAATTACAGGAGTTCTATAGACTGTACCCCTAATGTATATGCAAATCTCAAACCATAACCATTGTACAGGGTAGACTATGCTTGTTAATCGTTTCAGTAACTTTGCATTCTAACCTATGAGTACCTAAAATTCCGGACTCTAGTTATAACCTACATGACGATGAATAAATTATTATGTAGCGGTATTAAATGTTCATAAAACTATTGGAAAAGACAGAGGAAACAAAATGAATAGGACAGGTATATCACAACGAATTTTCTGACCCGTTTATAATGAATGCTGCGGAGCAGCGCAGGTCCACTAATTATTATTATTATTATTATTATTATTATTATTATTATTATTATTATTATTATTATTATTATTAATGAAAATGAAAGTCACGTCCTTTAGGCCAGGAATCCATTTAAAACTAACGGGTTATTGGCTATAAACGCATATCAGCACTCTCATAAACCTACAAGTTGGTCTTCTCTTTAAAGTGTAGACCTTCAAATGAACTCTCTTGCAGTTCAGGAAGCCAAAAGCGAATCAATTTCTTGAACTCTCAAGCAGGCTGTACTTGATCTCGTGGGAACGACGCCTGGCCGGTTCATTAAGAACGTGCAATACAGCATCAGATGCTGTTATAACTAGGTGCTAACTACACTACCGTGCACCACACATTGATGTCTTCCATATTTATGGTTCACGACTTGACTTTCAACTCATTATTATCATGTACTCTATATGAGCAATATTTTCTGTTCCTTAATTCCAGTTGGCACATTACAACATCTGAAGTCACTTTCTTTTTGTTTCCTTTATCCGTCATACAAACAGATCGTCAGAAATGCGGACGGAATAGAAGTTCACACGACTGAACGTTGTAATGACCTGATGTTAGATATATGTCAATACATTGTATTTTTAAAGTTAGGGCGACAATTCGGAGATAAAAGGAAATTATTACCTAATGCATGGATTTTCACGAAAATTTGTGGGAATGTCACCTACATAAAAGTAGAGATATCACGAACATTTCTTTCGTTTACAATTAATAGTTTTTCCAAAATAATTATCTTGAAACTTTTAATTCCATTTTTCATGAAATTTAATTAACATGTTAATGTAAATTCGTAATTCGGTAGATAATACTTCTTTTAAAAACACTACGTATCGATTTTTCTGTACATAATTTATATAAGGAGATATAACGTACCTACGTTTGTGTAATTTTTACGTTTAAAAATTTTGGTCTTAAAAATCCCTACTACTTTAAAAAATTCTGCAATCAAAAATTCCATACGCAAGATTCTTAATATAAATGTGATACGTATACCACACAAATTTTGTTACATTTGACAGAATATTAGGGGAGAAAAATGGGATTTAAATGTAAAATTACAATTGGCAAACAAAGCATTATTACAGTGATACAGTGTTTGAATTCAGCGGAATAAGTTCGTGACAAGAAAAAAACTCAATCCTTTCAATTTCTGTCATTAAAAGAAATTCCCCAAAATGACCTAAATATCGATTTTTATCTCCGGAGTGTCGCCTTAAGAGACATTAGAAACCAAACCCATGTTAATCAGAGATACTGAGACAAATATCACGTATACTCTACCCGACAACAGTCCTGCTGTGAGATTTGCATACATATTAGGGTCCCGGTGTATCAAAACCCCTATAATTTATGTTACTCTCAGTACACTACAGAACAGCGGGTAGACGACACTTCCTAGCAGGTAAGTTGGTTTGCATTCTAACCTATTGCTCCCTAAATAACCGGACTCTAAAATAACCCCTAAGCAGAAAATCAACAACGCAGTTATAAACTTTAAAGTTTTTCCCATTTCGAGCACTCGTTAACGCAGGAGTGAGATCCGGCTGCGGAAATCAAAGCTAAAATCGACACTGCAAGAAATGTTTTGATATGAGAACGTACGAGGGCAAGTCAAAAAGTACCTGCAATTGTTTTGAGGTTGGCTCTATGGCGTTGTGTGCTCACCATCCTCTAGATCACCCCGTTGTCTACGTCTATGGTAGGTTTCAGCGTTATCAGATCATTAGAACTTGCGCTGTCCCGACGTAAACGTGACCGTGCCCTATCTCTTTGCACCAAGGAAGAACAGCGTTCAATAACGCGTCTCTTGTGGTCTAATGGTAGACCAGGATCGGAACTTCAAATAGAAGACCGGTACAATGTTTTGCCACAGCGAAGTGTTTGCCAGTGGACTGAACAGTTCCAAAGGTTTCGCATGAACTTCGATCTGCAGCCGTAACTGATGTCAGTATTGAACAAGTGCGTGATGTGATCCTGAATAACAGACGAGTGACTGTTGATGTTGTGGCAAACCATATGCACATTATCCATGGTTCTCATACAATGAAAAACGCATTTCTTGGTGCAAACAGGGAGGACGCGATCACCTTTACGTCCCAACAGCGCAAGTTCTACCGATCTGATAACGCTGAAACCTACCACAGACATAGACAACGGTGTTATCTAGTGGCAGGTGAGCACACAACGCCATAGACAAAACCTAAAGACAATTAGAGAAAAATTTCAGATAATTATTGACTTGCCTACGTACTTTACTTTTTTTAGTCCGGAGGTGAGCGTGTTCTAACGCTGGAACACCCGCCACAAGTCGTGACGCTATTTTACAACTGCTGATGCCTCTGTATCTATTAATGGCATCATCACCGTAATAATTATATCGTTCCAAATAAGAGGTCTTAAACTATAGTTTGACAAAAAACAATTCTGTGATATCTCCCGTCAAAACAGGATGGTCCCCAATTCTGACCGTACTTTTGGTGGAACCATGCTCGAGGTCAATCGTCATAACTTCGAAACTGATCCCGAATTGCAAAAAGTAGAGTGTCATTTGGAAGCCGGTGTAAAAACATTTAAAAAATCATTTCAGTTAGTTAAATCACTAGTGACGGGCGTCTTCTTGGAAAAATATTTTGTGTTATATTCGAAAAATTCCCGTATTATCCAACTTTAAACCAAAACAAAACAAGCGGGAAAGCCCGATTACTTCATCTTTGCTAAAACGACTAAATTCCGAAGAAATTGAGACCAAAAACAGTCCTGCAGGACCAAAATCAAGTGCACAGTTATGAAGAAAATGTATAGATTTAACATTTGTTGGAAACATTCGTGCAATCGCTAAACCTTTTGCCTCATACTTCTCATAACATTACCCTGTATTTAATGAATGCTTGTTGAAAATTTAACCCGTTCGTCGTTATAGACTACAAATTATGTCGAGCAGAAAATGCCCAACCCACGTGTCATTTAGTTTTTTTACGTTTGCTGACGAATATTTCAATCTTCAACGTTCAGCGTGATAGAGCTATCAATAATTCTGGAATTAATAACTTAACACTCGTATATGATGTGAGTAGTATAATGGGAGAGTTCGGACGCCTCCTCCTCCTCCCGCCGCCTCCTCCGCCGCCGCCTCCTCCTCCGCCGCCGCCCGCGGGAAATTTGAATTTTGGCGGGAAATTTGAATTTTGGCGCGAGATTTGAATTTGTAAACAAAGCCACGTGCTTTTTGACAGCTGTCATCGACAACAACGCAACGCTAACCTCACTGCTGCCATCTTGACGGACCTAAACCTCACTAGTACCAACCTAACCTAACTAGCGTGAGGTAAACAAACCCACGTGTTTTTTGACAGCCACGTGCTTTTTGACAGACAACAACGCATCGCTAACCTCAGTACTACCACCTTGACGGACCTAAACCTCAGTAGTGCCAACTTAACCTCACTAGCATGAGGTAAACAAAGCCATGTGCTTTTTGACAGCCACGTGCTTTTTGACAGATTTGTAAACAAAGCCACGTGCTTTTTGACAGACAACAATACATCGCTAACCTCAGTACTGCCATCTTGACGGGCCTAAACCTTAGTGGTACCAACTTAACCTAACTAGCATGAGGTAAACAAAGCCACGTGCTTTTTGACAGCCACGTGCTTTTTGACAGCTACCATCCGCCATCTTTAAACTACAGAGCGCTGTGCTGCCCTCTTGCGTCACCTGTCATCGGCAGTGCTGCCATCTTGGCGGGCCTAAACCTTAGTGCTACCAACTTAACCTCACTAGCTCGAGATAAACAAATCCACGTGCTTTTTGACAGCCACGTGCTTTTTTTGACAGCTGTCATCAGCCATCTTTGAGCACCGTGCTGCCCTCATGCGGGGCAATTTCGTCAGCTGTCATCCGCCATCTTTAATCCAGAGAGAACAGTGCTGCACTCTATGTGGTGGCGGCAATTTGAAAAATTCTATGTGCTCTTGTTGGGAAACAAAGCCACGTGCAGCTGTCATCGGCCATCTTTGAGCGCTGTGCTGCGGGCAATTTCGTCAGCTATCATCCGCCATCTTTAATCCAGAGAGAACAGTGCTGCACTCTATGTGGTGGCGGCAATTTGAAAAATTCTATGTGCTCTTGTTGGGAAACAAAGCCACGTGCAGCTGTCATTCGCCATCTTTGAGCGCTGTGCTGCGGGCAATTTCGTCGGCTGTTATCCGCCATCTTTGAGAACAGTGCTGCACTCTATGTGGTGGCGGTAAATTCCACGTGCTTTACAAACCTATGCGCTTTTCTGACAGCTGTCATCCGCCATCTTTGAGAACAGTGCTGCACTCTATGTGGCGGTAGCAAATTCCACGTGCTCTACAAAGCCACATGCTCTTTTGACTGCTGTCACCCGCCATCTTTGAGCACTATGCTGCGGGCAATTTCGTTAGCCGTCATCCACCATCTTTAATGAACAGAGCACTGTGCTGCCCTCATGCGGGGCAATTTCGTTAGCTGTCATCCGCCATCTTTTAATGAACAGAGCACCATGCTGCTCTCTGTAGTACCGGGTAATTTGAAAAGTTCTGTTAGCTGTCATCCGCCATCTTTAATCACCGTGCTGCCCCGGTGACGGCAAATTCCACGTGCTCTTGTTTGGAAACAAAGCTTTTAATCCAGAGAGAACAGTGCTGCCCCGGTGGTAGCAAATTCTACGTGCTTTACAAAGCTATGTGCAGCTGTCATCCGCCATCTTTAATCACCGTGCTGCCCTCTATGTGGTGGCGGTTAATTCTATGTGCTTTACAAACCTATATGCTTTTCTGACAGCTGTCATCCGCCATCTTTAAGCTGTAAATCCCCGATTCTCGTGTTAGAAGTTGTAAAACAGATTCTTAATCCGAGTTGTCAGGAAGGGCAACCGGTCGAAACAATAGTGTATGACGTGAGAGGCTAGATACTGCCAGTTTTGCATCAGGAAGGGCGACTAGTCTTAAAACAAATTCTTGTGATTTAAAAATCTTAGTTTTGCGTCAGGAAGGGCATCCGGCCGTAAAACAATAGTTCGTGATTTAAAATCTAAGAAGTGCATCTAGCTGTAAATCCCCGATTCCCCGTGTTAGACGTTGTAAAACAGATTTTTAATCCGAGTTGTCAGGAAGGGCAACCGGTCGTAAAACTATAGTGTATGAGGTTAGATACTGCTAGTTTTGCATCAGGAAGGACAACTCAACAAATTCATGCGATTTAAACACATTTTTATTCCCAAGAGAATCGAACCCGAGACTACCGGGTGAGAGGCATGCATACTGTAGGCTATAGATTTGTTCTACAGTCCTCGAAGTATCGGCACAGTCATTCTGAGCGAGTTGTGTGGAATGCGTGTGTTAGCTGAAATTGTACACGTATCTTCCGGCTCGACCTTGAACGAGGACACTACATGCTGATAAGCGGCTTGTAACTCGCGAAGGTCTTCTTAGCTGAGTACCATTCAAGCTCTTAAAACACAGTACCAATTAAAGTTGTAAAATATTCTGAAATAGTCCTCCTCTGTGGTGTAGTAGTTAGCTGCTACCCTCGGAGGTCCGAGTTCGATTCCTGGCTCTGCTACGGAATGTGTAGCATTTAGCCTATGTAAGTTCCTAACGTAAAATATCATGATTGTACGGAGAGGTTAAAACACACACAGTGCCTACTCCTATCGAAAGAGCCTGCACGGTACCGGCATGTAGGCTTCTCCTGGTGAAGGAGCTTGCACATGTTTTAACGCCTCCTATCAACAGCCCTTACTTAATGCTGGCTTTCTTGCACACCCCGCCTCACACCATAGTTGTATACGACCGGCTGCCCTTGATGTGTTCAGAACACAAAATAAGTAGAACCGAACACTGTACAACATGTTAGGGGATACCTTTGTTTGGATTGAAACTAACAAGACTAGAATCGAACACTGCACTCGATGTCGTTACATGTGACCCGATACAACATGTTAGGGGATACCTTTATCCTAAGAACCGAACACTGTACAACATGTTAGGGGATACCTTTGTTTAGATTGAAACTAACAAGACTAGAATCGAACACTGCACTCGATGTCGTTACATGTGATCCGATACAACATGTTAGGGGATACCTTTGTTTAGATTGAAACATAGCAAGCCTAGAATCGAACATTGTTTGATGTGTTCAGTACAACTTCAATGATTAACATACACACTGTGCACATATCGCATAGCTAAAAACACACTGTGCACATATCGCATACCTAACACTTCAAATGATTTGCTTAGTACGAAAATAAAAATAAAAAATCTATACCGCGTAGCTAACTCGTTCATCACACTGCTAAGACGCTTAGTAATTGTGAATACACTCATACGAAAATCAAGAAAGCACACTGCGTAGCCAACTCGCTCGGCACCAAAAAAATCTATACCGCGTAGCTAACTCGTTCATCACACTGCTAAGACGCTTAGTAATTGTGAATACACTCATACGAAAATCAAGAAAGCACACTGCGTAGCCAACTCGCTCGGCTCACTCGCTTAGTATTTGCAACACACACGGATAAGAATGTTCCGAGATACTTACATGTTTTTTAAGGGAGGGTGAAAGATCATAAATTATATGTACACACATGTTGTCTCCTCCAAGTTGTAAGATGAAATAGACGCAGTACTGCGAGTTTCCGCTCTAGCTGGCGAACGGAAGTAGCATGATATCTCAGCAAAAAATAAAAATACGCGTGAGCTTGCAAGTCAGACACAATGATGGATACCGCGATTCAAATCCTGGTAACTTATGCCGTCGGGAAGGGTATCCGGCGAGCATCTAGCTGTAAATCCTCGATTCTCGACAGATTCTTAATCCGAGTTCTTTGACGTCAGGAAGGGCAACTAGTTGAAAACAATTATCGAACACGCATCGCGAAGGCAAGAGTGTGCAGCGATATGCTTGTTTAGACTAGCAGATTACGAAAAGAAACATAACAAGACTTGAGTCTTAAAACAAATTCTTGCGATTTAAAATCTTAGTCAGGAAGGGCATCCAGCAGTAAAACTATAGTTCGTGATTTAAAATCTAGCTGTAAAACCCCCGATTCTCGACAGATCCTTAATCCGAGTTCTTTGACGTCAGGAAGGGCAACCGGTTGAAAACAATTATCGAACACGCATCGCGAAGGCAAGAGTGTGCAGCGATATGCTTGTTTAGACTTGCAGATTACGAAAAGAAACATAACAAGACTTGAGTCTTAAAACAAATTCTTGCGATTTAAAATCTTAGTCAGGAAGGGCATCCAGCAGTAAAACAATAGTTCGTGATTTAAAATCTAGCAGTAAAACCCCCGATTCTCGACAGATTCTTAATCCGAGTTCTTTGACGTCAGGAAGGGCAACTAGTTGAAAACAATTATCGAACACGCATCGCGAAGGCAAGAGTGTGCAGCGATATGCTTGTTTAGACTTGCAGATTACGAAAAGAAACATAACAAGACTTGAGTCTTAAAACAAATTCTTGCGATTTAAAATCTTAGTCAGGAAGGGCATCCAGCAGTAAAACAATAGTTCGTGATTTAAAATCTAGCAGTAAAACCCCCGATTCTCGACAGATTCTTAATCCGAGTTCTTTGACGTCAGGAAGGGCAACTAGTTGAAAACAATTATCGAACACGCATCGCGAAGGCAAGAGTGTGCAGCGATATGCTTGTTTAGACTTGCAGATTACGAAAAGAAACATAACAAGACTTGAGTCTTAAAACAAATTCTTGCGATTTAAAATCTTAGTCAGGAAGGGCATCCAGCAGTAAAACAATAGTTCGTGATTTTAAATCTAAGAAGTGCATCTAGCTGTAAAACCCCCGATTCTCGACAGATTCTTAATCCGAGTTCTTTGACGTCAGGAAGGGCAACCAGTTGAAAACAATTATCGAACACGCATCGCGAAGGCAAGAGTGTGCAAAGGACAACTCAACAAATTCTTGCGATTTAAACACATTTTTATTCCCAAGAGAATCGAACCCGAGACTACCGGGTGAGAGGCATGGATACTGTAGGCAATAGGTTTGTTCTACTGTCCATGAAGTCGTATCAGCGCAGAGCGAGCAGCGGAATGCGTGTGTTAGCTGAAATTGTACACGTATCTTCCGGCTCGGCCTTGAACGAGGACACTGATAAGCGGCTTGTAACTCGCGAACGTCTTCTTAGCTGAGTACCATTCAAGCTCTTAAAACACAGTACTAATTAAGGTTGTAAAATATTCTGAAATAGTCCTCCTCTGTAGTGTAGTAGTTAGCTGCTACCCTCGGAGGTCCGAGTTCGATTCCCGGCTCTGCTACGGAATGTGTAGCATTTAGCCTATGTAAGTTCCTAACGTAAATTATCATGATTGTACGGAGAGGTTAAAACACACATAGTGCCTACTCCTATCGAAAGAACCTGCACGGTACCGGCATGTAGGCTTCTCCTGGTGAAGGAGCTTGCACATGGTTTAACGCCTCCTATCAACAGCCCTTACTTAATGCTGGCTTTTTTGCACACCCCGCCTCACACCATAGTTTTATACGACCGGCTGCCCTTCCTGACTAGGATTTTAAATCGCAAGAATTTGTTGAGTAGCCCTTCCTGACGCAAAACTGGCAGTATCTAACCTCTTACACGGAATGTGTAGCATTTAGCCTATGTAAGTTCCTAACGTAAACTATCATGATTGTACGGAGAGGTTAAAACACACACAGTGCCTACTCCTATCGAAAGAACCTGCACGGTACCGGCATGTAGGCTTCTCCTGGTGAAGGAGCTTGCACATGGTTTAACGCCTCCTATCAACAGCCCTTACTTAATGCTGGCTTTTTTGCACACCCCGCCTCACACCATAGTTTTATACGACCGGCTGCCCTTCCTGACTAGGATTTTAAATCGCAGTATACGCGATAAATTTGTTGTAGCGGGTTTTATAACTAGATATACCGGTACCGATACATAGCCTACTCCACTGAAGAAGCCTGCACAAGGCTTATTGCCTCCATCCGACAAATGAATCAGCATCAACACACTTGTACTCAAAAAATAATTTTCGAAGGAGTCTGCACAAGGTTTAACGTCCCCATCAACAGCCCTTACTTATTGCTAGCTTTTTTGCACACCCCGCCTCACACCATAGTTTTACGACCGGCTGCCCTTCCTGACTAGGATTTTAAATCGATATCCCGACATAGCCTACTCCTACCGAAGAAGGCAGCTTAACGCCTCCATCCAACAAATGAATCACACTAAAACACTCTTCAATCATTCTCGCTACTTCAGATGATAGCGGGTTCGAACTGGAAGCTGTAAATGCTAGGCGTGGGACCTGTGCGATCATCATTACATGATCTAGCCGGATGCCCTTCCCGACGGCATAAGTTACCAGGATTTGAATCGCGGTATCCATCATTGTGTCTGACTTGCAAGCTCACGCGTATTTTTATTTTTTGCTGAGATATCATGCTACTTCCGTTCGCCAGCTAGAGCGGAAACTCGCAGTACTGCGTCTATTTCATCTTACAACTTGGAGGAGACAACATGTGTGTACATATAAATTATGATCTTTCACCCTCCCTTAAAAAACATGTAAGTATCTCGGAACATTCTTATCCGTGTGTGTTGCAAATACTAAGCGAGTGAGCCGAGCGAGTTGGCTACGCAGTGTGCTTTCTTGATTTTTGTATGAGTGTATTCACAATTACTAAGCGTCTTAGCAGTGTGATGAACGAGTTAGCTACGCGGTATAGATTTTTTCGTGCCGAGCGAGTTGGCTACGCAGTGTGCTTTCTTGATTTTCGTATGAGTGTATTCACAATTACTAAGCGTCTTAGCAGTGTGATGAACGAGTTAGCTACGCGGTATAGATTTTTTATTTTTATTTTCGTACTAAGCAAATCATTTGAAGTGTTAGGTATGCGATATGTGCACAGTGTGCTTTTAGCTATGCGATATGTGCACAGTGTGTATGTTAATCATTGAAGTTGTACTGAACACATCAAACAATGTTCGATTCTAGGCTTGCTATGTTTCAATCTAAACAAAGGTATCCCCTAACATGTTGTATCGGATCACATGTAACGACATCGAGTGCAGTGTTCGATTCTAGTCTTGTTAGTTTCAATCTAAACAAAGGTATCCCCTAACATGTTGTACAGTGTTCGGTTCTTAGGATAAAGGTATCCCCTAACATGTTGTATCGGGTCACATGTAACGACATCGAGTGCAGTGTTCGATTCTAGTCTTGTTAGTTTCAATCTAAACAAAGGTATCCCCTAACATGTTGTACAGTGTTCGGTTCTACTTGTTTCGTGATCTGAACACATCAATCATTGTTCTGATCACATGTAACGACATCGAGTGCAGTGTTCAATTCTAGTCTTGTTATGTTTCAATCTAAACAAAGGTATCCCCCTAACATGTTGTACAGTGTTCGGTTCTACTTGTTTAGTGATCTGAACACATCAATCATTGTTCTGATCACATGTAACGACATCGAGTGCAGTGTTCAATTCTAGTCTTGTTATGTTTCAATCTGATCTTCTTAGAACAAAGGTATCCCCTAATACAGCGTTCGATTCTACTTATGTAGTGTTCTGAACACACCAGACAATGTTTTAATCACATGTTGAAGTTAACGACATCGAGTACAGTGTTCGATTCTACTTATTTTGTGTTCTGAACACATCAATCAATGTACAGTGTTCAATTCTAGTCTTGTTATGTTTCAATCTAAACAAAGGTATCCCCTAATACAGCGTTCGATTCTACTTATGTAGTGTTCTGAACACACCAGACAATGTTTTAATCACATGTTGAAGTTAACGACATCGAGTACAGTGTTCGATTCTACTTATTTTGTGTTCTGAACACATCAATCAATCAATGTGCAGTGTTCAATTCTGGTCTCTTTATGTTTCAATCTAAACAAAGGTATCCCCTAATACAGCGTTCGATTCTACTTATGTAGTGTTCTGAACACACCACACAATGTTTTAATCACATGTTGTATCGAGTACAGTGTTCTGAACACATCAATCAATGTTCTGATCACATGTTGTACTGGCTGTCTCATAAGGAGCTATGTATAGCCGCCATCTTGCATCCGCCATCTTGCGCAAGCATCCTTAGGGCGTCTCTAGCCATGGATCCTTGAGCCGCCTCATAAGAGCAACCACCATCTCGCGCAAGCATCCCTCATAAGGAGCCTTGTATAACCACCATCTTGCGCAAGCATCCCAAGGGCGTCTATGTATAGCGATCATCTTGCATGAGCACCTTTAAGGAGTCATGTATAGTCACCATCTTGTGCAATTAGCGTCGAGAGAGGACTGATGTAGAATTTTTCTTTTTAAATTATCCGCCACCACATAGAGTGTAGCACTGAGGTTTGCGATGTAAGATGGTGGATGACAGCTGCGCGTAGCACGTAGAATTTGCCGCCACCACATAGATGGCAGCACGGTGCTCTCTTGATTAAAGATGGCGGATGACAGCTAACAGAACTTTTCAAATTGCCCGCTACTACAGAGAGCAGCACGGTGCTCTGTTCATTAAAAGATGGCGGATGACAGGTGATGAAATTGCCTGCATGATAGCAGCACCGTGCTCTATTGATTAAAGATGGTGGATGATAGCTGTCATAAAAAGCACGTGGCTTTGTTTACTAAACAAGAGCACATAGATTTTTTTCAAATTGCCGCCACCACATTTCAAAGGTATCTAGCTAAAGAGCGCAGCACTGAGGTTTGTGATGCAAGATGGCGGATGACAGCTGTCAGAAAAAAAGCACGTGAGTTTGTTTAAAAACAAGAGCATGTAGAATTTGCCGCCACCACATAGAGGGCAGCACGGTGCTCTCATGATTAAAGATGGCTGCTGTCACGTGGAATTGCCTGCCACCACAAAAGAGGGTAGCACGGTGCTCAAAGATGGCTGCTATCAAAAAGCATTTTTCAAATTATCCGCCACCACATTTCAAAGGTAAGTAGCTAAAGAGGGCACCACTGTGATTAAAGATGGTGGATGACAGCTGTCAAAAAGCACGTGGATTTGTTTATCTCGCGCTAGTAAGGTTAAGTTGGTAGCACTAAGGTTTAAGCCCGTTAAGATGGCAGCACTGCGGATGACAGCTGTGACGAATTTACATCTACTACGATAAAGAGGGCAGCACTGTGCTCTATAGATTAAAGATGGCGGATGACAGCTGACAAAAAAGCACGTGAGTTTGTTTACTAAACAAGAGCACGTGGAATTTGTCGCCACCACATTTCAAAGGTAAGTAGCTAAAGAGGGCAGCACTGTGCTCTATAGATTAAAGATGGCAGATGGTAGCTGTCGAAAAAGCACGTGAGTTTGTTTCCAAACAAGAGCACGTGGAATTTTTCAATTTGCCGCCACCACATAGAGGGTAGCACTGTTCTCTCTGGATTAAAGATGGCTGCTTGTCGAAAAGCATTTTTCAAATTATCCGCCACCACATTTCAAAGGTAAGTAGCTAAAGAGGGCAGCACTGTGCTCAAAGATGGCGGATGACAGCTATCAAAAAAGCACGTGGCTGTCAAAAAGCACGTGGATTTGTTTATCTCGAGCTAGTGAGGTTAAGTTGGTAGCACTAAGGTTTAGGTCTGTCAAGATGGCAGCACTGCCGATGATAGGTGATGAAAGAGGGCAGCACGGTGCTCTGTAGTTTAAAGATGGCGGATGACAGCTGTCAAAAAGCACGTGGCTTTGTTTACAAATCTGTCAAAAAGCACGTGGCTGTCAAAAAGCACGTGGATTTGTTTATCTCGCACTAGTTAGGTTAAGTTGGCACTACTGAGGTTTAGGCCCGTCAAGATGGCAGTACTGAGGTTAGCGATGCGTTGTTGTCTGTCAAAAAGCACGTGGCTGTCAAAAACACGTGGCTTTGTTTACCTCATGCTAGTTAGGTTAAGTTGGCACTAGTGAGGTTTAGGCCCGTCAAGATGGCAGCAGTGAGGTTAGCGATGCGTTGTTGTCGATGACAGCTGTCAAAAAGCACGTGGCTTTGTTTACAAATTCAAATCTCGCGCCAAAATTCAAATTTCCCGCCAAAATTCAAATTTCCCGCGGGCAGCGGAGGCGGAGGAGGAGGCGGCGGGAGGAGGAGGAGGCGCCCGAACTCTCCCATTATACTACTGATGTGGCTTACCATAATGGAATATACAAGCAATTTGAATTGAAAACTATTCTAATTTTTCAACATTCAAAGATCGATCATTACTGCTACGGGTGCGAATTTTTTAATATATAAAGGCTTAATAAGTAGAGCAAAATGCCAAAAAAATTGCGGAGGAGAAGAAAAGGGTCAAGGAAAGAGAGAGATATCGTGCTGAGAAATTCTGATGTGGCTACTATAAATGTATACAAAATTAGCTTTTTCTCATAACTTTTAGTACCGTATTCAAAATGTTGTACGTGCAACAGATTTTACCTGATTGTCTTGAAAACTGGCATGTCTATGCTACCATATGAGTTGCATAAAATTTGCTGTCGAATCTGACAGAGATCTCATGAGTCAAGTGTGAAAATTTGAGAATTTTACAAAATAATGCAAAAGGGGGCGAGAGAGAAAGAGTATACTCTGGGACAAAACATGACGACACTAGTCTCCAACGGCAGCCTGGTGTCTATTAGCGGCTTGTAGGATTTAGTACGTCTATGGTAGCCGGAGCTGCCAAATCGTTTACAGCACTCGTCGCGAAGAAAGGGTAAATACTGAAGAGAGTGTGGAAGATAATGGTTTGGCAACCTCTCCACACCAAACAAGGGTTACTTAGAACTCGTTAACTCAACACAGTGGAGGGTGTGATTGACAGATGCCTTCCAGGTCGCCCAAGTACACATTAATAACAACAATAATTGAATTTTTTCAAATAATAATTCCAAAAATTATTCACTTTACACTAAGAACTATTACAAAAGTGTTTCAAATTTTAAAAACTCAAAAAATGGTACTCAAGAGATGTTTTGAAATTATTGAAAATATTTTTATAAAATGTGTTATAAATCTGAAACTATGTTACCAAACCGTCCCGAATTTCGGAATATTTAGTTTTGGCAATATAGATGAACTCACAAAAGATAGTGAATATCGGATGACAATTCCAAGACTCTAAGAACTCAGTACGGTCCCCAGAAGTGTGTTGAAATTACCAGGCGAGAAAAGGAAAAGAGAAAAAGTAATGGTCCCTGAAAGTCCGACAACCTTCGTACAGCGGTGCTCTTTGGTTTGCATGCTCATCGCCAAACGCTGGGAGCAGGCTAGCAGTTAGTACTTAGTAACCCGAGATGCTGATGGGTGATACCCAAATAAGGCACGGCTGCTGTCAGGCGGTGTCAAAACTCGTGCCATATCGCCATAATCAAAGATGCTGTATTATTATCGGGGGTCAAATGAACAAGTTGACCATCCTTATGTAATGCGTATTCTGTGCTGTCCTGCTGTCCGCGGGATCAAATGGTCAAGGTGTTGGCCTTGTTCAAAATCCAGTGACGGCTGATTACGAAACCTAATCTTAGGAATAATAATAATAATAATAATAATAATAATAATAATAATAATAATAATAATAATAATAATAATAATAATAATAACTGACCCCATTGCGCTACAGTCCTGTGGCACTTTCCCTACCAAATGACCACTGCACAGCCTGAAGGCCAGCAGATACGAATTGATGCAGCACGACGGATCCTCTCAACTTTGTAGACCGGGGCCGCTGTGTCACTATCAATAGCTCCTCAAGCATTATTCTCACGTAGGCTAATTGGAGCTCGAATCAGCCCTCAGAATCGAGGTAAAAATTCCTGTCTTAGATTGGAATCGAAGGCAGGATCTTCAGGAAAGAAGCAACCTCATTATCCCTAGACCGCTGGGACGGATAATGATAATAACAGATGCAACAAAAGAACGATATCTTACAGGGCGATGATCAGACACTATACCACGGTTACCAAGCCAGAGGGACTTATGTGTCCAGAATGTCTGACACTGAATAAGAAAGACGAAATGAATGAGCTACAGAAGAAAGGGAAAAATGTTGAGAACGAACTTAGGACCCGAAGAAATAAAGTATGGTACATGGAGGAAGAGAAGAAATTAAGGTCTATACAGACAGACATAGAAGATCACAACTGAATAGGTGCCTCACGAGTATGAACGAGAATCGACTAACAAAGAAAATCTTTAACTACATCATCAAATTAAAATTAAGTAGAATAAACAAGAAAGGATATGGAGGAAGTTGGCATCAATCCAAAAGAAATATTTAATAGATATATGGTTTGAGCTAAAATTGATAAATTTAAGGGGTTCTTGGAAAAGCAAAATGAGAAGTACAAGAACATATGATCAGAGGAACGGAACAGGATCAACAGCGAAATGAATGATAAACAAATTCTGGGAGAAGAAAAAAGGAGTAACCGGCAAGTCAAATGTTTACCATGCTCCAAAGTAGGCCGAAATTGAAGTATAAATAACAATAATAACGAAGTTGTGACACTTGCACGGAGTGACACTTGCACGGAGATGGAATGTGTTGACACTTGCACGGAGGCCTAAGGAGGTTTGGAAAACCAGAAACAAGGGAGGGGAAGGCCCACCCGGTAAGTGGAATTCATTGCTACAGTTGATACGTGTGCGACAAGTAGTGTTCCGTGTTGAACTGGTGATAATTGCTCTGCAGCTATGGAGTTCACTGAGACCGCCTTTATTGATTTACGACGGACATCAGTATATTGTGGACTATACCAATAACGATTAAATGACTTATTGGCGGTGTGTATATTTCAAGAAAAGTAAATGTGAAGGAAGAATAACAACGAAAGATAATACAGTTTTAGGCGAGACAAGTCATGTTTGCATTCCGGACGACGCGGCGAATGAAGTGAAAAAATTGTAGTAAATGCAACAAAAAAAAAAGTGCAAGGGAAACAGACAGTATGATTTCAACAGTTTACACCAGAGAAGTAGGCCAGCTCTTCAATACAGGCTATGACATGTGACATCGCTGCCATCACATAGAAGTCATCACATCGCATCCGACGGAAAAGAATGGGACCTACAAAATACCCGATCGATTCTGGAAGTGTAATAATACACGAAGGACACATAGCAATGAACGATGGTGGAAAATTACTACTTGAAGACGACAACAGGAGGATTAAAGACAGGATATTAGTGTTTGCCAGCGAGAAAGGAAAATCTGCTTTATCAAGTTGCTCTTCCTTCTTTGTCGACGAAACCTTCTAAAGTTCAAGCAAGCAGTTTGGGCAGTTTCTTCCATCCACGCCGATCTTGGAAGTTCTTGGGAAGAAGCTAACACGATACCAGCTGTCTACGCGCTGTTACCAAACAAGAAACGGGAAACATTATGCTCGTTTGTTCGAAGCTGTTAAAAACAACGTAGAACCCTGTGACACGTATTATGGACTTCGAAATCGCCATCGTCCAATCAGCAAAAACGCTGTTTCCTCAAGCTGAGATTTTTGGTTGCAACTATCATTTTAATCAATGTCTATGGAGGAAAGTACAAGATTGTGGCCTTGTTACTGCGTACAGGGAAAATGAAGAAATTAGACTTCATATTCGAATATGTTCAGCACTAGCGCACATTACCCTACAAATGATTGATCATGGTATCCGACTCGTTGGCTGAATGGTCAGCGTACTTGCCTTCGGTTCAGAGGGTCGCGGGTTCGATTCCCGGCCGGGTCGGGGATTTTAACCTTCATTGGTTAATTCCAGTGGCGCGAGGGCTGGGTGTTTGTGCTGTCCCCAACATCCCTCCACCACAGTAACACGCAGTTACCTACACATGGCAGATGCCGCCAACCCTCATCGGAGGGTCTGCCTTACAAGGGCTGCACTCGGCTAGAAATAGCCACACGAAATTATTATTATTATTATTATTATTGATGATGGTTGGCTATGTACTCAGGAGAGCTCGCCTGAAAATCAGAATGTACAGGTGTTTTACGACCATGTTGTCGATCAATGGCTGGATAACGAGCACATGCCAAGGAATTTGTGTAAGGTGGCATAGGACCAATAACGTTTCTCAAGGCTGGAACCAAACAATAAACAGTTGAGCACCCGAATGTATATTCGCTGATCAAGACTCTTCGAGATGACGCAGAGTACTACGGTCACCAATTTGACAGGACAGTTTTGAATATCGATGGGAAGAGAAGAAAAAAATCAGCAGTGAAGATTGTTGGGAGTATTTCAAAGGTCTTATAAATACTTTAAGTTGATGGCAAACTAAGATCATTCCTAGTTTGTGTTGCTTATGCTCATAAACTGCAGTGAAACTACCCTGGAATATTACAGGATTTGTAAATCATGTAAATATATAAATATACTGAATCATAATTAATAAAGAGAAAACGTGACAGTGGAATATCACTGCATAACCATGCAAATATCTTGAATCAGCACGTAAAAAATAAAAAACTTGACGAACTTGCATAAAGTGAAAAAATATATCTATGAGGAACGCAAAGAGACTACCTCCCCGTGGTGTTCTCTGGAAACGGCGCTAAGTCGGCTAAATGTCTCTTACAATGTATAAAATTAACCAGAAAAACAAACCCCATGGCGCAACAGCCCTTGAAGGGCCTTGGTCTACCAAGTGACCGCTGCTCAGCCCGAAGGTCAGCAGATTACGAGGTGACGTGTGGTCAGCATGACGAATCGTCACAGTAGTTATTCTTGGCTCTCTGCACCAGCGCCGCTATCTCGCCACCAGTTAGCTTCTCAATTCCAATCTAACCACCTCGAACCAGCCCTCAGATTCAGGTAAAAATCCCTGACCTGGCCGGGAATCGAACCCGGGGCTTCCGGGTAAGAAGCAGGCACGCTACTCCTACATCATGGGGCCGGCATTTATAAAATTAACAGTTACTTATAAATTGCATCTAAATTCACTACCGTGATTACCAGAGCTAGGATTTTATGACATGTTATCTTTTAATTGATTCTAAATAGGCATTGCTAACTTGAATAGAAATCCTTATCATAGTTCCCACATTGTAGAAATGCTAATTACCGAGCAAGTGGCCGTGCGGTTAGGGTCGCGCAGCCGTGAGCTTGCATTCGGGAGATAGCGGGTTCGAACCCCACTGTCGGCAGCGCTGAAGATGTTTTTCCGTGGTTTCCCCATTTTCACACCAGGCAAATGCTGGGACTCCACCTTAATGAAGGCCACGGCCGCTACCTTCCCAATCCCCCACCCTTCCTTCGCCGAAAACCTTCGATATGTTAGTGAGACGTTGAACAAATAGCAAATAAATGCTAATTTATTAGGTTACTTTTGTCATTTTTTGTCATTTTGTATTATTAGGTCATTTTATAAATGTGTTAGTCATTATGCGGTCATTTTATGGAATTTATTGTCCGGCTCCATGGCTAAATGGTTAGCGTGCTGGCCTCTGGCCACAGGTGTCCCGGGTTCGATTCCCAGCATGATCGGGAGGTTTAACCATAATGGGTTCTGGGTTCGTTCCGCTGGCACGGGGGCTGGGTGTACGACCCGCAGGTCGCCTACAGGAGTCAAATCAAAAAGACCTGCACCTGGCGAGCCGAAGATTTTTTTATACTTTTTGAGTCATTTTCTTACATGTTGAAGCATTTACGCGTGTGGTATTGGATTTCCAAGAGAGGCCAGTATTAATGTCCATCTTCGTCAAAGTACGTATCAAATTACATTAGGTATCCAAAATTTATGTTAGTATGACCATCCTACTTCTGACTCGTCAGGTAGAGTGAAAGCTCCGTGCAAGTGTTCCAACCCCAATAATAACAGACGCTCTGCAAATCGCTTCTCCAATGGGTGGGAGAGGAGATTCCATTCAGGGTGTCGGCCCGAGTGGCTAAGACCTTTAAAATGCTGGCTTTCTGAGCCCAAGTTGACATATTCGATCCTGGTTCAGTCCGGTGGTATTTGAAGGTGCTCAATTTCGTCAGTCTCGTGTCGGTATATTTAACTCCTGAGGGACTAAATTCTATCACCTCGGTGTCCCTTAAAACTATAAAAAATAATCTCTTTCAGTGGTATGTACAACCAATAACATTAGTTTTATTCTAGTCAAGGTACCTCTACAAGTCGAGGAGGTGGCTAAAATGGGGAGCAGGCTGGCATCGCTTCCATATGTTTATCAGACTTCTCACTTTAATATATCCTACACGACTTTCGTTGGTTATTTTTTGCTTCCTTTCGACTCTGACGACCGGGCGAGTTAACCGTGCGGTCACGGGCGCGCGGCTTTGAGCTTGCATCTGGGAGTTAGTGGGTTCGAATCCCACTGTTAGCAGCCCTGAAGATGGCTTCCGTGGTTTCCCATTTTCATACCAGGCAAATGTTGGGGCTGTACCTTAATTAATGCCACGGCCGCTTCCTTCCAACTCCTATGTCTTTCCTAACGCATCGTCACCATAAGATCTATGTGTGTTGGTGCGTCGTAAAGCCACTAGCAAAAACAATAGCTGACCCCGAGGGCATTAGTTTTTGTGAGGCAAAGGGAGTCTTTTAAACCCTCCGGGGCCCTTCTCCTTCCTTTTTCCGATACCTTCATTCTTCAAAATTTCAAACCTTTTCCATTTTCTTTGTATTTAATGTTAACAGAGAATGACTGCCCGGTTGTAGTTCCTCTTGAAACAATAATCACCACCATTATACCGCTCTAAATTAACAACCAGCACCACCGTGGTCTTCGTGTGGTTGCCAGAAATGAACCTCTGACTTACCAGGAAGTTCTTCAGTGGACCGAACACGTGGTGGTGTTAGCCATCCCGACCGCTTCTATTGAAATTCACACCACTACCACCATACACGTCTCAAAGTGTGACATTAGTCCCAGTACGTCGGCTACTTTTCTTTACGTATCCCAATGAGTCTTCGACCCACGATCCGTAGAAAACTAATAACACTTCGCTGCTCACACAAGGACGCGCAGAGCTCGCCAGGCAACTTTACCGAGTGAAAGCAAGGCAGCGCCATGCCGTGCAGCAGCTCAGAGTTAATGCTGGGACTGTCCAAGCACTCCATCTCCACCGAATGTATACCTCGGCTACTCAATCACACTTTTCTATTTTCCCCCATGTAGTACCGTTAAATTGAAGACTCACTGGAAAATTTTGGATGATATGGGTTCGCCATGCCCTCTAATCTCCTGATGTCCTTCCTGTACGGGCCCTCCCTGAAAGTAGGCGGGATTGAGTCCACTGCAGACAATGTACTAGCTCATGCTCTTGGTTCATGTCCACGGGCGGACTTGCTTAGGAATATTGGCCACAAAAGAATAAGACCTACAATTGCAGCGGCATTCTCCCAGAAAGGTTACGAGGTACATGAAGAGGTGCCATGTGCTGCTGGCGGTGGAAGCAACCGGAGAATAGATATAATCGCAATTGACCGAGAAAAGGCCTTCGCATATATTCTGGATGCGAGGTCGACTCCAGTCAACCAGCGGAGGTAGACGTGGAAACGCGAGCCATCTATGAACTAACCATCAGCTATTTAAAGGATTTATATAACATCAAAATTCTTAGTTGAGTTTCTCAAAAGTGTGGACATTCCCAAGAATATATACTGTGATTTAGCCCTCTTGGCTATTAAGGGCTTCGTCCAAATGGTTAGAAATCACATCTTTAGCACTTCATACCAGAAGGTCTAGCTCCATAAAACTCTTCATGGTTGAACGTACATTTAGTATTTAAGTGTTATGGTACACTCTCTTTCAGTGGTATATAAAAGCGATAACATTAGTTTTATTCTAGTGAAGGTACCTCTACAAGTCGAGGAGTACAAATAAAGAAATATTTATAAAATAGAAACAGTCCCAAGAGTTTTCGACGAAGGCTGGAGCCTGTCAGAGATGTATCCTGTCACCACTACTTTTCAGCTGCCTCTGTGGATCCGTGGTAGAGTGTCGGCCTCCGGATCCCAAGATAGCGGGTTCAAACCCGGCAGAGGTAGTCGCATTTTTGAAGGGCGGAAAAAAGTCCATTCGACACTCCATATCGTACGATGTCGGCATGTAAAAGATCTCTGGTGATACATTTAATATTTACCCGACAAAATTAATTAAATCTCAGCCATAGACGCCCAAGAGAGATCCGGTTTACTCTGTCTGCAATCTAACGGACCTAGAGTAAAACGGAACGTCGAAATTGACGAGCATACAGCCAGATGGCGTCAAATCGAAATGTCTGCACACGGTAGCTGAGGCAATATTATTATTATTATTATTATTATTATTATTATTATTATTATTATTATTATTATTATTATTATTATTATTATTATTATTATTATTATTATTATTATTATTATTATTATTATTATTTACCACTACTTTTCAATCCCTATGGTGAATATGGAATGAGGATCGCACTACTTGACTGGGATAAAGACTTTTCCATTCGGGAATGCAATATAAGCTACTTAAGATATGATGATGACACCATCTTGATAGCGTCGTCTGAACAGGAATTGATGAAGAGAGTGAAGGAAATAAGCCTAGAAATTGGATTGCGTCTATGTATGTATGTTTAGTCCTCAGCCCGAAGGCTGGTTGGATCCTCAACAGCTCTGCCATCAGCTGTCATAAATGGCCTAGGCATCACTGAAGAGACGTACTAGGGAAATGAGGAGTGAGGTAGTTTCCCGTTGCTTTCCTCACCGAGCCAGAAGTTGCTATTACATATCAGTCTGCCAAGCCCACTGAAATGCATGCAACAACTGACCCTATGAGCAACATTTTCATACCATTCATAGCAGGGACTGGCTGCATAAGGAATGGCATTACTAGCATCGCTCATACATCAGTCACGTTCATCTTGTCAAAGCCAAGGATAAAGCTGAGACATATCAATGAAAGTAACAAAATTTCTCTAGCCCATACCAGAAGACATAGTGCACCGTAAACACTACGTCCTGCCAGCAAAGGCATATTGCGTCTATATCGAAAGAAAATTGAGGTCATGATTGTTGATGGTAAGAACATCAACAGCTACATATCCAGCAGATTGGAGGATATGAACTCGTATATCTAGGATCATCCTTTGCTGGTTGTTCCAAAGACGAAATAAAATGAAGGATTGAAATAGTGAAGGAAGCAATGAACCGTCTGAGAAAGATTTGCTGGCGCTGTAGCTCAATCAAGGCCATGGTCGCTTCCTTCCCACTCCTAGCCCTTTCCTATTCCATAAGATCTATCTGCAACGGTGCGGCTTAATTTTCATTCTCGAATCATTGTAATACATACTGTAATTATTATTAATATTGAAAATATTTCTTGGCAGACAAAGTAGGGTTCCCCATATAGCGAAAACCGTGCAATTAAGCAATTTCCTCAATTGTGTCTAAAGTTGAAGGGATAAAGTGCCCAGAAAGGTTTCAAATTGTGAGTTCTTGATATTTCTATCAAACCAAAAGGAAAAAATTTCAAAAATCACTTCCGGCCTAAATGCAGTACCGGAAGAACAGCCTAAAATCGCATGTTTCTTTACTCGCATTCTTCTTTATTCAAATCCTATCCACATATAGGCCTACTTATTTACATAATTCCTTCTGTGGTGTATTCCTTGGTTCAATACCCTCAGGAATGTCTAGAGTTTTTGAAACTTTCCACACCGATTATAGGTATAAGGGCGTAAGTGAAACAACGCATTGACTCACATTAGCGCTCGTAGTGGTAGAAAAAGCAGACTGCTAATCTAAGTGACCGGATAACGATGATTAAAAAAGGGTTTGACATTTTTAGGAATAAATAAAGAATATATTCTCATACTTTAATATATTTTATTTACCTGACATTCGTAGCTCACATCCTAGCATTTTTCAACACTGAGTTGCATGCCTGAAAAGCTAGAACTGTGGATTTTTGTTTCTAATATTCTTTGTTTTATCGCAATTTGCAATGCCACAGAGAAGGAATAAATACAGTACAATAAAAAGAAGCAGGTGACCTGCAAAAGTTCAAGAAACTCCTGGTGAATCAGCGACTGAAATCTATGGTTTGTCTATTCTTTCCAGTATGAGCTCATCCTTGTGCGTATGATATTAGAAGTGGTCACAAGGGTCGGTTTATCAGGAGGTGCACTGATTATCTCATCGTGACATTTGGCCGGAGGAGCAGGATAATGCTAGGCCATGCGTTGTCCACTTGACCCCTACAAGGATGTAATCTGCAGCGGTGCTAGGACGTGCCCATCTTGTAGCTTGGGCCAGGCGGGGCACTGGACACGCCCTGCTTGCAGTACCCAAACTCACTTCCTTGAGGCACCCACTTGCGGTCTTCTGTGGTTTTGATCGCCATTTCTTGAACGTTTTAAAAGTATTAAAATACTGGCCCCTTCAATAGGGATTTCCATAGAGTTTTCAGAAATTTCCGGTCTATGTCTGTCTCTTAATTCATCAACTGAATGGCTGGATGGATCGTCACATAGAACCATTAAAAGTTATGTGAGGAAAAAACGATAGCATGACCAAAATTAGTCACTAGGTAAGATGAGATAGTTTGCCATTGCTTTCCTCGCTGAACCAGAAAGTGCTCCCCATGAGCAACATACAGTATTTCAAATCAGTCAGACCCACTGGTCGTGCTCCGAACATCAGCCTCACCCCACCAGCTACCATATTGTCACAGCCATGAATGAAACTGCGACTTCGGTGAAAGTTATATTTTTGACATAAATATGTCTTATCATTGCGGGTCATCTGAAAATTAGCGTTACGGAAGTGTAAGCATAGCAACCGTGCAGGCTGTGATGTAAAGTATGGATGGATGATCAGACAGTGTTACCACGCAACCATGCAGGCTGTCATGTAAAGTATGGATGGATGGCCAGACAGTGTTACCACGCAACCATGCAGGCTGTCATGTAAAGTATGGATGTATGGCCAGACAGTGTAACCTAGCAACCGTGGAGGCTGGTATGTAAAGTATGGATGTATGGCCAGACAGTGTGACCACGCAACCGTGCAGGCTGTGATGTAAAGTATGGATGTATGGCCAAAAAATGCTACCTAGCAACCGTGGAGGCTGTTATGTAAAGTATGGATGTATGGCCAGACAATGTTACCTAGCAACCGTGGAGGCTGTGATGTAAGGTATGGATGGATGATCAGACAATGTTACCACGCAACTGTGCAGGCTGCAATGTAAAGTATGGATGGATGATCAGACAGTGTTACCACGCAACTGTGTAGGCTGTAACGTAAGGTATGGATGGATGATGAGACAGTGTTACCACGCAACTGTGTAGGCTGTAACGTAAGGTATGGATGGATGATGAGACAATGTTACCTAGCAACCGTGCAGGCTATGTCTTATGGCTGGTTACCATCTGAAATTAACAGGCGTTGATGGATGGCCATGACCGAGTGACATATTTATGATTATCTAAGTTTCGCAAATGAAAAGTGGTTCCTTTATTGATCTTTTTTTAAATTTACAATTTGCTTTACGTCGCACCGAAATAGATAAGTCTTGTGACGACGATGCGATAGGAAAGGACAAGGAGTAAGAAGGAAGCGGCCGTGATCGTAACTGAGGTTGAGCCTGATGTGAAAATGGGAAAACACAGAAAAATATCCTCAAGGCCGCCGACAGTGGGGTTCGAACCCACTATCTCCTGGATGCAAGCTCACAGCCGCGCGCCTCTACGCGCATGGCCAACTTGCCCGGTGGTGAATATTATGGAGGAAGTACGTGTTGATAATGGTATATATTGAACCCGTGTGAGAAAGGTCATGTGTTTGTCTACCCTTTTGACCCCTTTCTTGCCGCAGCGTCGGGGATGAGGTGAGCTGAATTTACACGGCGTGTTTTACGACTAGACCTCTTCCTAACGCCAACCTGGTCTGAATTTGGCCGTTCCAGGTCGCGTAGTCGCTTCCAGTGAACGAGCAGCCTAAGATTCTGGAATTTTAGGCAATTATAAGTTAGAATGCAAACTTGTAGAAGCGGGTAGCAAGTATAGCCTCCCCTGCACAATGATTATTGAGTCTTGCATAAAAGTTACGGGTGCGGCCCATTAAAACCCCTGGAATTTATGCTACTCTTGCTACACAGCGGAAGACCGGGCTAGGGTACACTTCCTAATAACAAAATTTGTTTGCATTCCAACCTGTTACTGACCCAAAATTCGGAGTCTATTCATTATGCATCACACAATACGAACAACTGGAAAGTTGTCTTTGATCCGTGTTTCTTTGAGTGCGTCAAAGGAACTGATGACGAAGGAAATTATCTATTGTCTATTGAAAGGTGAAGTGAAACGAAGGATTGTTTACCGGAGATTCCGGTGTCGTGCTCGGCGGTAAGTAGCTGTCAGTGTGGCGGACACAGACAGTCATTACGTACGCTGACTCGGTATTGCCTTCAGGTTAATTGGAGGAGATGAGGCTGAGTCATGCTCCGTAACTCGAACCTACGTGCTGGGACATCCATCGGCGAAGTCATGTTCGACAAGGAATTCGTATCAAATAGTCGGCACATGTTTCAATGAAGCCGAGTACATTAAAAGGGATCACTCATGGACTTCAAGTCCCACATTCATTGCTCACGACCTTCAGTAATATTATGATGCCTGCCTCTCAAAAAGCTATTGTCGACCTCCTTGATAAACGTTGCGGTACAGGGATTTAAGTTGCATTTATTCGTATCAGTCTCCTCTTTTCGTCCACCACTGGCCGGTGTGGGTGGTATCTCCTGCTTGTCAGAGTGGCGACTAAAATGGGCCCAGGCCCTGTCACATTTCGAGGGTGGGTTCACGACCATGGTGCCTTAATCTGAATCCGGCATTACCTCAGCTTACTTCTGTCAGGATCCAACATTTCATCAGTCCAGTCCAACTTCCCTCGGTCAAGCGTTGTTCTTTTATGATACCGACGGAATCAGATTTGCGAGGCCTAAGGAGTCTTTCATCTCCTCGCCCTTACTGACCCTTGTCCTTCTTCGCTGATACCTTCATTTTCGTAGTGTCGGACCTCTTTCATGTTAATGTTGAAAACATTCCATAAAAGAAAAAAGTAAAACCGCCATACTACGAAAAACGTAAAATTAATCAATTTACTTAATTGTGCCCGAGCGTTGAAGGGTTAGAGGGCCAGCAAAAGTTTCGAATTTCGAATTTCGAAAGTCACTTCCGGTCTAAATGTATTTCCTTAACAACAGCCTAAAATCGCTTGTCACTTTACTCGATTTGTGTTTTTAATTAAAATCCTAGCCAAACTTACTTATTTACATAATTATTTCTGTAATGTGTTCCTTGGTTCCATACCTTCAGGCATTATTTGATTTTTTGAAAAAAGTTCACATCGAATGTATTTATAAGGGCTTAAGTGAAACTCTGCTTTGACTCAGATTGGCGATCGTAGTAGTGCTTAAGAGAAACAATGCATTAGCACTCGTAGTGTTAGAAAAAAGTCAAACTTCTAATGTAATCGGCCGGATAACGATGACTAAGAAGAAGATTGCAACTTTTAGCAATAATTAAATAATATATTCTCATTATTTATATTTTATGTACCTAAAATTCATAGCTCATATCCCTAGGACGTTTTCTACATCGAGTTGCTTGTCTAAAGAGCTAGAACTGCGGATTTTTTCTTCTTATTAGTGTCAATAAAGGATGGTTGCCCAGTTATACTTCCTCTTACAACAGCAACCTTAGTCCCTTTATACAACAAACATCATCATCATCATCATCATCAAAAGAGTAATCACCACGAACACTTCACACCTTCGTGGAAATTGGAAAATAATAACAGTTGACCAAGGGAAGTGAAATAGAAAATATGACGGCAAAGAGCCTGGTACATGAAAGTGGAAGCAATGCCAGGACTCAGCTATTGGCCCCGTCTTCACCAACCCACGCTCCAAAGGGCTCCGGGGCTCCTCTTGGTCGCCTCATACGACAGACGGGTGATACCGTGGATGTATTCTACCGCCTCCACTCACAGGGGGATAAAAACCTAAGACAAAAAGTTCGAATTACTTCCAGGCAAGTCGGTATCTGGGACAGAGAAATGAATGACATTGACGAATGTAGACGGTTGGTGAATACCGAACGAGTTGGTCTTGGGGTTAGGGTCGCGCAGCTGTGGGCTCGCATCCGGAAGATAGTGGGTTCGAACCCTACTGTCGGCAGCCCTGAAGATGGTTTTACGTGTTTTCCCATTTTCACACCAGGCAAATTATGGCGTAGTACATCAATTAAGGCCATGGATGCTTCCTTCACACTCCTAGTCATTTCCGATCCCGCCATAAGACCTGTCTGTGTCGGTGTAACGTAAAGAAGTTTGTAAAAATGTTGTCTCTGCCCCAAGAAGACTAAAAGGCGCTTGTTGACGGGCTCAGAAAATATTGGTAGGAAGTGAAAAACCTAGAGAAGTAAACCCGGTTGTTACTACGCAGTAATATAGGCTCAACTTGATACTGTAATAATAATAATAATAATAATAATAATAATAACAATAGTCCGCTTCCGTGGTGTAGTGGTTAGCGTGATTAGCTGCCACCCCCGGAGGCTCGGGTTCGATTCCTGGCTCTGCTACGAAATTTGAAAAGTCGTACGAGGGCTGGAACGGGGTCCACTCAGCCTCGGGAGGTCAACTGAGTAGAGGTGGGTTCGATTCCCACCTCAGCCATCCTCGAAGTGGTTTTCCGTGGTTTCCCACTTCTCCTCCAGCAAATGCCGGGATGGTACCTAACTTAAGGCCACGGACGCTTCCTTCCCACTTCCTTGCCTATCCCTTCCAATCTTCCTATCCCTCCACAAGGCCCCTGTTCAGCATAGCAGGTGAGGCCGCCTGGGCGAGATACTGGTCATTCTCCCCAGTTGTATCCCCGACCAAGAGTCTGGAGCTCCAGGACACTGTCCTTTAGGCGGTAGAGGTGGAATCCTTCGCTGAGTCCGAGGGAAAAGCCGACCCTGGAGGGTAAACAGATAATAATAATAATAATAATAATAATAATAATAATAATAATAATAATAATAATAATAATAAGTTATACTCAAAGTGCCAATTAAACATGAGTACTTTTCGGGAAGTAATTTGCGCAGCTCGGACAACTTCCCGCATGATGGTCTTGGTCCCCTAAAATCCGATGACTGAGATAAGCGGTAAATCTACTAGTGCCTCGGATAGTTGCTTCATTAGCTGTGTCCGACTCCATAGCTATATGGTTAGCGTGCTCGCCTTTGGTCACAGTGGTCCCGGGTTCGATTCCCGGTTGGGTCGGGAATTTTAACCATCATTAGTTAATTCGCTGGCACGGGGACTCATCCTCATCATGACGCGCAGGTCGCAGGTCGCAGGTCAAGTCAAAAGACCTGCACCTGGCGAGCCGAACACTCCCGGCACTAAAACCCATCCGCCGTTTCATTTTTCATTCGCTGTCGTTGCCATCATTTTAATAAGGAATGGGGAGATCCTTATCGACCTCAGGATTTAAAGTACGGTACTGAGGCTTAGATCGTGCCTCGAGTTATTTTCTGCCTGTGCCTTTTTGGTCGTGAGACACATTTTATTTTTCTCAGATCCTTCGGACAAGTCCGGCAAGCACTTCTATTCGCCCACCTGGGACGCGCCCGATAGAGGAACATGTAAACCCATAAATTTAAATAACAGAAAGATTACAATGAAATCTGTATGAAAAACAAACCATAGGAAATGTATCACGTTCCATAAATAATCTCAGACACAATTAGAAAAAAAGGGATTACAGATCTACTGGCACCTATATAGAATGGATAACAACAGGCTGACGAACAAACGTTTAAAAGGAAAGACGGCAACAGGAGAATTGCGGGAAGATGAAAAAATGGTACTACTGAGGAAACCATTCAAGATACAACAAAAGTTTGAAAGCACACACATTTCCACAGAAACCTTAAAAGAGTACAGGATGGACAAAAGGACGCATAAACACACTCATTGAACGAAAGAAGGGTGTTGAGAAAGAAAGGAGAAACACTGCACTAAATAAGCTCAAGCGAACTCCTTAACTAGCCAAAATGAATCAATAACAATAATAATAATAATAATAATAATAATAATAATAATAATAATAATAATAATAATAATAATAATAATAATAATAGCCGGGCTGGGCAGCTCAAGCGGTTGAGCGCTGGTCTACTGAACTCAAGTTAGTAGGTTCGGTACCAGCTCAGTCCGGTGGTATTTCAAGGTGCTCAAATATGTCAGCCTCGTGTCGGTAGATTTACTGGCACGTTGAAGAACTCCTGCGGGACACAATTCTGGCATTTCGGTGTCTCCGAAAACCGTAAAAGTATTTAGCGCGACGAAAAGCAATGACATTATTATTATTATTATTATTATTATTATTATTATTATTATTTCCTGCTCTGCCACGAAATTTGAAAAGTGGTACTAGGCCTGGAACGAGGTCCACTGAGCCTTGGGAGGTCAACTGATTAGAGGGGCGTTCGATTCGATTCCCTCCTCAGCCATCCTAGAAGTGATTTTCCGTGGTTTCCCACTTCCCTTCCAGGCAAATGCCGGGATGGTACCTAACTTAAGGGTATGGCCGTTCCATCCCTCTTCCTTGATCCTTCCTTTCAATTTTCCCATCCCCCGACAAGGCCCCTTTTCAACATAGCAGGTGAGGCTGCCAAGGAGATTTACTGGTCCTCCTCCTCAGTTGTGTGCCCCCGATCGAAAGTGTCGCTCCAGGCCACTGCCCTTGAGGCTGTAGTGTTGGGATCCCTCGCTGAGTCCGAGGGAGAAACCAACCCTGGGTGGAAAACAAATTAAGAAAGGAAAACAAGGAAAGAAACAAGAAAAAATAATTACTTTTGTTATTAATTTTATTCGTATGAGCTCAGACATCAAGTTGTACCAATTTGGACATTCGATTTTGCTGCTATCTGGCATTGAAAGCGGAATGCTACTGAGATATTTCTATGGTTGAGTTATTTAATTTTGTCAGATGTCGTTGAAGATGCCCCCAACAAGGGTACCTACAACAGTAGCGTAGAGTGTCAAGATTTTGACTTCCCTTTAATGAATCAACTACCTCAGCTGGAATCGAACCGGAGAACTGTGATGAAATGGCTTCTCACAGTAGTGCGGACTCTCCATTTCACTGACAAACTCTGTGACGTAAACAAGGTGTTGCGCCAACGTGGTTCAATTGTGGTGCTAACGAGAGGGTTTCAGCAGCAGCTTGGTATAACAATGTGTCCTGTCATCCTGTCGATAACTTCATCACCGTATTGCACCGCACAATAATTTTTCAATGAAGAGAAAATCCCTTTCGTTAGCTCCGCCGCTCTTTAATTGCCTCCCGGTGTTACAAAGCATGTTCCACCGCTTTGTCCGACAAAGCTTCAATCAGATAGAATCACCCACCTGTCACGCCATACAGCAACTTCGCTAATCATGTAACCAGCCTATCTGGGAATTTGCACACATAGTACTAAGTTGGATGGGAAGTGGTTTACTGAAAACACTCTAATCATATGTCTTCGAGTTTCTAGAGGCTACAGTATTTTCCTTCTGTTGGTTGTGTGACGTGTTTGGTTAAGAGTTTAACAAAGTGTAACAGGAAAATAAATCACGGAGGATATTAGTAGCGGAGTGGGTCACAGTGGAAGCATAATAACAATAACAACAACAAAACGCTGGGCAGCTAGAGTAGAACAGTGGATGATGAAAGATAATATGCAGAGATTATAAGGAGATACGAGGGATTCCGAGAATATCAAGGAAATCAGTTTAATAAATAGATTTATTCAGACAGAAGCAAAAAGAAAAAATAGTTAATTACTGATCATGACGAACTATAGAAAAAGTTTTACAAAATTACTGATAAAACGTAACAGTATTGCATAAGTTACATATCATCTGAGTGAAATTGGTCAAGTAGAGGCCGAAATACAGTACCGGTCAAAAGAATAGGACCACATAAAAAAAATCACGAAATGTCATCTACTAGATCTCTGTATTTTTTTCCTGAGCTCTCGCATAATCTGATTTCATTTCATTGAGTTGCGTCAAGTATTGTAAAAGTTATACATTTTTAACTGCTGGTAGGTCACATCAGAAAGTCAAAATTTTTGGAAATATTATGTGCAATACAGTATACTCTAATTGGTTGCAAGTATCATCAAAAGGATTCTTTTGTAGACTTAACAATGGGAGGGGACCATTTTAGGATGAATATAAAAATTCCAAAAAAATACGGCACCGAATTTTGTGTGTTTATTTTTTTTCAAACCAGCGCTAAGATGATCAATTTTTCGTTGTTCTTTTCATAGGTCTCTGCGTGAGCTATCGGCATTAGAAATGTGTTCCTGGATGCCATCTGCACAGTGAAAATGAAACTATCAGGGCAGATAAATCTGATGCAGATAGCTCTCCCCAAGGTCTTGGGCCATATATGACAAAAGACAAAAAAAATCAAGCATCTTGGCGCTGCTTTTGCAAAAATAATAAAACACGCATAAACGGTGTTGCATATTTTTGATAATTTTTATTTATACTAAAATCGCCTCCACTTATTGCTAGGTCTACAAAGACATCTTGATGGTGATACTTGCGACAGAATTACCAATATTTTTTATTATTTTTAGGTGTGATTTTCCAAGAATTAAACATTCATATCATCTACAGTACTTGGACTAATTCAATGAAATCAGGTGACATGCTGTATATCCTATTACATGTGAGAGCACAGACTGAAAATTACAGACATCTAGTAGCACAATTTTATGTTATAAGTGACATTTAATGATTACTTCACGTGGTCCTAAATGTTGACCGGTACTGTACATAGATAAGTTATTTCCCAACCAAGTTTGTACAAACACAGAGAATACAACATTTTCAGGAAACACAGGAGAACAATCGAACAGGACACTGATAAGTTAAAGTGACACAGAGACTCCAGCATATCCTCAAATGAAAATTTATAAATTAAAATCGAAAGCATAGGCTTAACTTGAAAATACTGGCGGACAAGGTCTGATTTGGAAAAATCAGTCCAAAAATACGAAAAATGACAAGTCTACAATGTTTAGCGAAACAACCCATCTTCACAGTAAAATTATGCAAACAGCGTTGAAGTACAAGGGTTCTGAAGTATTGACCAAAATAACATAGTGTTTCTCAAAAACCACAACATTGAAGGAACATAATAACTTAGATAAATTAACAATCCGTTGGCTGTCATATCGATTGTAAGATCGAATTCAAACACTCGACAACCTTAGACGTCAAAATTTAAAAAATATGCGGTCAAGTTACACTATTCATGGTGCATGCAGGTATGTAGAAGTCCTGAACTATTTAGAAATTTATTGCAACGCCTTAAAGATGATCTTCTCCCAGTGTCTCTTTCCCGTATGTGGAAGTATATATAGCCAAGTCAGAGAGGGGAGGAATGTAACAAAGCGTTTCGCCTACTCCTATACTTACTTGTTTTAAGAAGAAGTACAACTGGGCAACCATCCTCTATATAACACTAATCAGAGAGAAAATATGGAACCGATTCGACACTACGAAAAATTAAGGTATCGGCTAATGAAAGACAAGGGCCACGACGGGCGTTAAAAGGAAAGACACCTTACCCCTCGAAAATCTAATAGGGTCGGGGTCGGAAAAATCAAAAGTTGACCAAGGGAGGTCGGATAGGATAGATAAAAGCCAGGAGCCTGGCACAAGTAAGTGGAAGCAATGCCAGGACCCAGCTAAGGGCCCCGTGGTCGCCAACCCACGCTCCAAAGTTCAGAGTCTTTGGGGTCCTTTTAGGTCGCTCTTACGACAGGCAGGGGATACCATGGTTGTTATTCTACCGGCCCCACACACAGGGGGACTACATGCTACAATGTAACTTCTCCGGATGACCATCGCCTCAAACAAACCACCCGTATTCGTAACCCTTTTTAACCGGAACGGAATTTTATTCTCATAAGACCAATGTAATTTTCACACTATTTAACCTTAGAATGGTAAGTTGAAATTTGGTCCCCAGAATGGTGAAGTGGGGTGTCTCAGGTGGTGGTAGAGGTGGTGGTGGCGGTGGTGGTGATGATTATTCTTTTAAGAGGAAATAAAACTGGGCAACCATCCTCTATTAACACTAATCAAAAAATGAGAGGGGTCCGACACTTGGAAAAATGATGCTATCGTTCTAAGAAATATAAAGACGACGATGACGGTTATGATGATGATGATGATGATGATGATGATGATGATGATGATGATGATGATGATGATTGTTGTTTAAATGGGCCTAACATCTAAGTCTTCGTCCCCAGCATAAGAAAGAGAAGGACGACATAAGGCATGAAAATGAAAGTCTCCCTACGCCTCGACGTCTAATACCGTTGGAGTAGGAAAAGAACAAGAGTTAACCAAGAAAGGTCGGATAGGATACATAAAACTGAGGAGCCTGGCAGAAGTAAGTGCAAGCACTGCCAGGGCTCAGCTAATGACCCCGTGGTCACCAACTCACGCTCCCAAATTGAGAGCTCCTTCAGCCCCTTCGGCAGGGGATACCATGGATGTTATTTTCATTATTAGAAAGATAGGCCATCTCCCTGTTTGAATCCCCAAATATTCCGATAGGATCCCTCTGAACTTCGCCTTGGGTGTTATTCTAACAACTCTACCCACAGAGGGTCTTATACCCCAACAGAAAACAACGCATATTCCATTTTTTTGCTATTTTTTAAGATATTTAGTGTATTTCAGCACCGTATAATTGGAATTTATGAACAAAAATATTGAAATATACAACAATTACAAACGAAGTTAGAATTTAGTGAAACGTGGGAGTTGGATAATGTTGGAATATTTTAAAATGCGTGTTACTGCAAGGTTTACTGCTTTGCAATGAATAGAAAAAATTATTGCTATTGTGTAAAGTTACTGGAATGGTCTTTGGGTTCAGTGCAAGGTCATTTGTTCTCGACATACTGCCCAGGTTCTGCATCATGAGTGTTGCTGACAGGACTTCGTCCTCTTCAATTTGCGTCTTAATACCTTCTGATTCCATATCCGAGATGTCATATCATTACAGAACGTCACTGTCAAATTCATGAGTTCTCTAGTCTTTCTATATGGACCCATTTATTCTAGGATATGAATCATTATTTCCCTTTCTACGTAATTGTAGGCCTTTTTTTTGAAGTCCACAAATGTGAGCACGAATATCTTGTTTCTCTGTTTCTGGTATGCAATACCTTTTTATTATATCGTAATTTACGTGGCTAAGTGTATGAGAGGTCCGTGAACCCTAGATTCGCCACTGCTAAAGCTACAAGTAAATAAACAGATCTGGCCTACAAGCTAACACAGAACGGGTATAACAAACGGACAATATCCTACCAGGCCAAAATCCGGCATTATAACTGAGAAATAAAACCGGAAGGATTGTACGTTTCAGAGTGTTATTTAAAAAAAAGGAGAGCTGCAGGAACTCGAGAAGAAGGAAAGGTAGATTCTGGGACCACAGAAGACTACTGATGGGACTTGGAAGGAATTCTACGAAGACCTAGTAAGAATGGGCGACAAACAACTGGCCAAAATGATCTTCAGATACACCATGGGGTTAAAGGCGAATTTCATGTGGGTAGAAGAGGTGAAGAAGGTTGTGTAAGAAGTTGTAATTATACTAAACATGATCTACAATAGTACAAAGAAGTTCTGAAGAAGAGTTGACAGTCTAAAATCATTTAAATAGAAATCACTAAAAAAGGAGACCCAAACGAATCATTTCCGAAGAGTAGAAAAAGATGAGAAGCGAAAGGATGAAGAGGTTCTGGAAAGATAAGAAAGGACAAGAAGCATTAAGTTACAGGCGGTCCATTATACGCCACATTTGGAAATAAACGGAGGAAATTAATTAATTGATTAATTAATAACCTGAGGTAGAAAGGAATCATGAAGTATAAATTTGAAATTAAAATGTAATTCACGTAGGAGATGGTAATAACAATTTTATAGCTACAACTCCAGCGTGCCGACATTTTAATATGACGCCATTTAGATTGCCTACGTGACAATTTCTACGTTTCTTTTTCTTTACCCTACCAGATGAAAGATAAAACTAGCCCTCTGATGGGTGACTTGCTTGCAAGTTTTAATTTCGTCTAGTTAACACTATATCAAGTATATACTTTTTGCTATTTAAAAGTACGACTACATTTGCTGGGTTTGAATCGGCGATCTTAGAATTCCGAAGCCGGCATTCTAGCACTGATCCATGGAGGGAACCACTTTAAATTATTAATGATGAATCACACAAAAATCCACAGTTCTATCCCTTCAGGCAAGAAACTCAACGTCAATCATCGTTATCTGGTCGATTAGATTGGTAGTTTGCCTTTTTCTACCACTCCGAGCGCTAATGTGAGTCAATGCAGAGTTTCACTTAAGCCCTTATAACTACATTCGGAGTGAACATTAAAAAAAAAAGCCTGAGGGCATTGAACCAACAAACACATTACAGAAAGAATTATGTATATAAGTTAATTTGGCTAGGATTTGTATCAAATAGGAAACGCGTTAAGCAACAAGCGATTTTAGGCTGTTTTTACGGAACTACATTTAGGCCGGGAGTAATTATCAAGATTTCCTTTTTTATTTGATAGAGCTATCCAAAACTCAAAATTTTAAATATTTTTAGTCCCTTTAGCCCTTCAACTCTTGGCACGGTTCAGGATATTGTTTCATTTAACGTTTTCGTGGAATGGGGACCCGTACTTTGTCTCCTAATAAATGTTTCCAATATTAAAACTTACTGCAAGTGCAGTGATGAGGCAGTAAAATGGAAGTATGTCCCTTATACGGCGAACGCCTTGGCGTGTATGAATACGACAGGCTAGCAAGGCGATAACAACAAGATACGTGAAAACAAAGCAGCTACTTCATCCTAAATAACACAGCGTGTCACATAAATTTGTAGTAATCGAATAACGTTCAACTTTCTTCGCCTCTGTACATTGTTGCGAAAACTGGTTGTCCTGTCCACTCCCCAGGAGAAGCCATTACTGGCCGGTTGTAAATGTTTTACACGACAAAGAACACAGTAAATCCAACAATAGAATGCAACAAGTATTACGGCCTTACTGAGAAAAACACTCTCTGCACTTCAAGGATGTTGACCTGGCAAGAGTGAACGCAAAGGGGTTCAAAACATATTTTCTTAGCAGACAAAGTAGGGTTCCGCATTAGAGGTGTGACAAACGGTTATTTTTGTGTAACTGCTATAACTGTCACTGCTATAATAAAGTAACTGTGAAAAGTAACAGTTAAAAGTAACGTCCAACGTTACTCACCTTTTATTGGTAACAGTCTGGTCACGGCTTCAAGCTTGTCTCCTTAAAGCTGCGTTGCGAAGTCCCATTCATTCACTCGCACACGCACGCACGCACGCGTCACTACACTATTAGAAAGTCGGTGCAGCAAAACACGCATTTCTGTTTGCTATAAAGTTAACGACAGGCAGACAACGGATGAAATGAAAAGACAACATAGCGTATTTCTGAAATCCAGAGGAGTGAGTTTGGCAATGCCCCGATCAAGGATAGAGGACAAGAAAACGTGATGATATGTCTGCCAAAGCTCGACAGAAACCGGTACAAGAGGATCGATTAAGTAAAATGAAGTAATAATAATAAAAATAATCGTATGACCTCAGCTACCGTGTGCAGACATTTCGATTTGACGCCATCTGGCTGTCTGCTCGTCAATTTCGACGTTCCGTTTTACTCTAGGTCCGCTAGATGGCAGACAGGGTAAACCGGATCTCTCTTGGGCGTCTATGGCTGAGATTTAATTAACTTTGTCGGGTAAATACCAAATGTATCACCAGAGATCTTTTACATGCCGACATCGTACGACATGGAGTGTCGTATGGACTTTCTTCCGCCCTTCAAAAATCCGACTACCTCTGCCGGGTTTGAACCCGCTATCTTGGGATTCGGAGGCCGACACTCTACCACGCATCCACAGAGGCACGTAAGTAAAATGAAGTAATGTTATCTATAATATTCCATCTATAATATCAATACAGAAAGTTAGCATACTAATTTATTTACGGTACAAGAAAAATTATACGCATGAAACTTATAATAATAATAATAATAATAATAATAATAATAATAATAATAATAAGTCTGAGTCAACGATTACCACTGAGCAGTTTAATATGTTGTAACAGTTTACACTTTAGTTACCAGATGACAGCAGCAACTTCAACAAATACACTATAGTGTATTTAACTTACAGCAATCTCCTACGAAAGCGTTCTCACTTGGAAGACATGCGTACTACTGTATCTGAAGTCTGAAGATCACATTCTGTCTGTAAGCTGCTACAAGTGACAGTTCCCACTTCCCAGTTACTGTTTTCACTAATACGTTATTCTGTTGGCGTTACTCAGTAACCTGTTACATTTGTCCTCGTTACATTTGTAACAGTGACAGACATGTAACTGTGACAAAAAGTAACTGCTACGTTATTTTGCAGACATCTCTAGTCCCCATACAACGAAAAACGTAAAAAATGAGCAATTTCCTGAATTGTGCCGAACATTGAAGGGTTGAAGGGCCCGCAAAGGTTTTAAATTATGAGTCTTGGATCGCTCCATCAAACTGAAAAACAAATTTCAGAAATCACTCCCGGTGTAAATGCAGCTCCTAAAATAAGGCTAAAATTGCTTGTTTCTTTACTAGTTTACATTTTTATTCAAATCGTAGCCAGATTAACTTATTTACATAATCCTTTCTGTATTGAGTTCCTTGATTCAATACCCTGTTATTTTTTTTGAAAAATGTCCACACCGAATGTAGTTATAAGGGCTTAAGTGAAAATCTCCCTTGACTCACATTAGCGCTCTTAGTGGCTGAAAAAGACAAACTTCCAATCTAATCGACCAGATAACGATGATTAAGAAAATTATTGTAATTATTAGCAATGAATAAGAAATATATTCTCATACTTTATTATGTTTACCTAAAAAATTCATAGCTCACATCCCTAGGATGTTTTTAACACTGAGTTGCTTTCGAAAAGGGCTGAAACTTCTCTGCATGTAAAAATCACAATGATTAATTGATAATAATTGTATTTGCTTTACATCCCACTAATAACTTTTACGGTTTCCGGATACATCATGGTGTCGGAATTTAGTCCCGCAGGAGTTCTTTCACATGCCACTAAATCCCCCGACACGAGCCAAATATAAGTGAGCACCTTCAAATACCCCCGGACTGAGCCGGGATAGAACCTGCCAAGTTGGTGTCAGAAGGCCAGCGCCTAAACTGGCTGAGATACTCAGCCCGGCGATATAAATTGACAATACCAGTGGAAAGACCGCCTTCCATAATATTTCTACCGGTATATAAAAACGACTCTGTCAATCCAAGTGAGATTTGTGCTGGACAAAGCCGGAACGGGACAAGTTTTTCTCCTTGTACTCGGGCTTTCCTTGTCAATTTTCATTTCAGTAACAGTCTCCAATTCAATTTTATTTCATTTGTCTGTCTTTAATCATTGCCACAGAGGAGTGCGACAGGATTCGGCAGGCGGCACAATTCGTATACTCGCCGCTAGATGGCGCTTCATTCATTCCGTTCCTGGCCCGGATAAAAGTGGAAACAGACTGTGAATTTTCAGTTGAAAACGAAATAACACATATCTCTATCTCACTTCCGAAATATCACACCCAATGGTTGGTCGGAATGTCGTCAGATTTTGCACAAACATTGTCAGAAGGAACGATCACACTACTAACTACATTTAATTTGAAAGTAATGAAAGTATATGTGAAACGATTAAGATGGCCGTGTGTTCGTGAAGACTTTAATCAAATTTCGTCACTACTTAACAGTGATCAAGCCTGAGGCTCGTTATGTTTGAGAATCAATCAATTCACATCATAAAAACGAAAAGCACCAATTAGAGATTAAAGAAAAGAAAATCATGAGAAACACCTTAGGATCAATAATTAAAATGGAATATATTACCCGCAACAAAGCGGTGGCGGGACAGGTTTTTATCCGGGTACTCCGGTTTCACTGTTCCGGGAGAAGCATCTTTTCTTTTTGGTTATAGTCATTCTTTGTGTTTTGAAAGCGAATTTCCATTTTTCTGAATTCTTGAAGCTACTGATTTATTTTCATTGCCATTTTCAATGATTCATTCACCTAGGTACTTAAATTCCTTTACTCTTACAATTTCAGCAACACTCCCCAATATAGTTTCATTTAACCTGTCATTCATTAATCATTGCCCCAGAGGAGTGCGACAGGCTTCGGCAGCCGACACAATTCCTATCCCCGCCGCTAGATGGGGGCTTCATTCGTTCCATTCCTGACCCGATCAAATGACTGGAAACAGGCTGTGGATTTTCATTTTCATTTCATATAACCCCAAGTGCAACTCAGAAACATGCTTTAAAATATCGAAACTTATTGATAGAGTGAGGCTGCGACGAATTTAATTCATAAGCCATTTGGAAAGAATGAATAACAATAGACTTACTTTTCAAATACACATTTTTTTGAAAATCAAACGTAGGAGATGCAGATGGTATAAACAAGTAGAGAAAGACCTCATTAAATTAGGACCACCGAATCTGCAGGATTGAAATATAACCAGGAAAATTGTTCACACAAGAGGATTTAAGGAAGACGAGAAGAAACCAACACGACATACTTGGTCAGAGGAACTGAAATTTCAACAATCAATGAAATGAAGAACTATTGGGCGAGAAGGAAGGCTCAACAAATGTGGATTCCGCGTGGTCCTAAGTGACCCATTCACATTGACATCATGCACTGACAAAAGTGTAAAACCAGGGGCGTATTCTCCGTGAATGCAAGGCATTCATTGCATGCGTTATGATAACACAAAGAACTGTTTGATGTACGATTTTAGGTTGTTTCAAGTCAAACATTAACGATTTCATCTCTCAGAAGTTCAAAAGGTCCGCGCAACTGTACTTGTTCCGTTGCTTGACTACGTGTAGAGCTGGTGTAGTCTCGCCGTCTATTGCACTCTAGAAAGAAAGAGACAACAAATGGAGGAGTTAAGGATGTAAGGCATTCAATCTTAAAATTGCATTCGGTGGCAGACGTAGTTCTGAAACCCTCCGAATGATGTCGCTGCAATTGAAACTTGGTCAGAATTTGTCAACCCATACCCGTGCTACCCTCTGCCATCTGTTAGCAACTTGGAGAAAGTCGGCATGTGTAAGTTTACAGCGAACGGGACCCACAGATTACCCCCAAGCGAGAACACAACGCGACGAAACTGACCAATGCGACGGGAGTGACTTACCTCCAGTGCTTGAGTTGTGGCTAACTGGTGAGTTAATTCATTGTGTGTTTTGCTGATAAGTGAGTTCATTCTGTGTGTGCTGTTCCTGTGCTATTCGCCGTTTTCGGTGTTTCATTATATTTTGCGCACATGTGGTATTAACGATGGATGAGTCTAAAACGGATATAATTGTAAATCAGTTTGAAAAGCCATTTACTGGCCGTTCGTTTGATGAAAAGATTCAAATAGTTAAAGCCGGGAGATCTCTACCTTCCCTCGTAAATTTAAAAACAGAAAACAAGAATTGTGTACGCACGTTCAATCCAGAATCTTACGGTAAAGCTTTGGCTCGAATTCACCTACATGTAATTAGGGTGAGTGGAATTGAAATTTACTTAATACATTAGGTTAACTGCTTGGTTACTAGTTGCATGCCTCAGTGGAGATTCCAGGATACGCCACTGTGTAAAACATAAGTCAACCATCATCTAGACAGTTTTTCCTTCTCCTGTAAAATTCAGAACTTGTTAGAAGTCCCCTTTTAACATCAACCGATTCACTTGTACGATTGAGGTCTACAAGCAGATAATTCAGGCCACAAGATGAAGCAGTAACACCATTTGTAATGTGAGGAACTCTAAATAGACCACTGATAGACTAATCGCTCCTCGTTCAGAACAGCAATAAACCATCCATACTTCTCAACCTTGCATAACACGTTTTTACATACAAAAAAAAAAAGAATGCAAACTTTTCCATCTTCCATACTCGTTACAAATTGGACCAGCTCCTTTGAACCTGTCCTGCGCCAAAATATGATTACAATCATTAGTTCGGCCCCCAACCACAAGGAGTTGCCTACAGCGCTACACATGAATATGAACCATAATTCACAGGTCTAGAAGGTGTTAATTCAGCCAAGTGGAGCTGCTCGCCGACCACAAGAAGAAATGCACGTTATAGGTGTGAAGAAGACGTGACCGTCAAGTGAAGCAGAGGGCGTTAGTATCCCCGCAATACATTTCATGATAACCCTGATTTAAGGTCGTTGGCACTCTGAACCAAATCCCAGATCACATCAACGTAATGCCCTGCCTGTCATAAGTAGGGAAAGCATTTTAGGCACTAACTAGTTAGAAGACCCGCACAACGGTTCTGTAGTGAGAGTTGCATATCTATTAGCGATCTGAACTTTGGGACCCGGAACTTCCTATATCTCCAATGTTAAATATAATGGACATTTTTTCTAAACACCAGAATGATGAAAATTTGGCGGTAAGATATTACATTTATTTACTATCATGTACCACAGGGGTTTTAATGTATTAATTATCTGGTAACTGAAAATAAGTAACACATTTTTGACATAGTATCTTTGACATAAATTCTGTCATCAATTCAGTAGGACGAAAGGGATATTGTGTATATTGGCATTGTGTACAATTCCTGAAAATTTGAGGTCTGTATCTCAAATCGTTTAGGAGAAAATATTCCTTTCGTGGCAAAAAGTAAACTTGTGGTAAATGAGCTTCAAATTTTAACTAACTTTTAGTGGAGTCCAGCAACATAAGAGGGTTTTCCACCGTCAGTAGATATTTCCTTATCTATCCTTATCTTTAGACCTTTCTTTTTCTGGCTTGCCTCTCACACTCATTTTATTTCATTTCAGCATTCCGTTTCCTCTCATTGCCTATCGAAATCATAGTAGTAAACATGTACATTTTCCGGGCATCACTCTCAGGTACTGCAGTACATCAGATTTTTCCAAAATGAAGAGTATAAATTTCGATGAATGATTTTTTTAGGATTCTGGTCCAGATCACAATATTCAGACTCTCATTTTAATTTTAAAATCATTTGCGTCTTAGTGACGCAGGTCATTTGCGACATGTATTACACAATACTGATTAATGTATCATTTTTAAAGCAATGAACTGTTAATTATTCCGTTCACATTATCAATACACTATTCCAATAAATTGGAGTATTTTTCAATTGATCTCATGTATAACCTCAATATTTTCAGAATCATTTCCTACGGTACCCTCGTATGAGAAATGGTCTCGGTTCCACTAATGTACCTCCAAAGAGCGTCTTTCTTCTCGTAAACTCTGTTACTAAATCGAGGCATGTTCGATAAGTTCCAGTTACACAATCGAAAAAATGCAGTACCGATTTTGAACTAACCACCAAATGACACAATGTACACAGCGATATCCAAAGAATATAGCAATGCAGGCAAAACATTAGCCTGTCAAATCAAGAAGCCAACACTAGAAATAGGTCCTACATACTTAATATAATAACTTTGTAAAGACCAGGAAATTTGAATGAGGATGTTTTCACTCAAAACACATCCATGGATGTTGTATGCGGTGACACACCCGGTACAGCATATTAAAAAAAAAAATACTTGGAATTGAGTTACCGGGGAGTCATTTTAAAGAGGAAAAGCTATAGAATTGTATTTCATGATAAACTGAAAAGTCATAATTTCATTATTATCAGAGTCAGCGTTCTTTTACCAAGGCGCAAGGGCCGTCTACCCGCACAACGGTTCTGCAGTGAGAGTTGCATACATATTAGCGATCTGAACTACGAAAACCCCTACAATTTATGCAACTCACCTACATAATTGTAGAACGTGTAGATGACACTTGCGCCTTGTTCAAATACGCTTGCATTCTGACCTATTAATGTCTAAACTACTTTCCCTGGTCATAAAGAACAACTGGAAGAGGGACCAAGGCTCTCAGCTTGGAAGAAAAGTTTTCGCGACCAAGTTCCCCTAGGTGAATCTGGCATTGCTTTCACTTAATTGTGCTAGGCTCCTCACTTGAACTTCCCTATCCAACCTCTCTTGGTAAACTGTTGTTCTGTACTGACCTAGACGGTATTAGGATTGCGAGGCCCAGGGAGTTTTCAATGTCACAACCTTCATGGCCTTTCCCTTTCTTTAGCCGATACCTTCATTCTTCAAAGTATCATACCTTCTGCCATTTTCTTTTTAATTAGTTCTGAGAGAGGATGGTTGCCCTGTTGCATTTTCTCTTAAAACATTACTCACCACGATTACCTCACTGTCACCAAGCACAACCTAAGATATAGAAGTACGTCTCGGGTTTTGTGGTTTAGCCTATTTTATTCCTCGCTATTTCTTTCTTTTCTTCTTTCTTTCTTAATCCGTTCACACTCCAGGGTTGGTTTTTCCCTCGGACCCAGCGAGCGATCCCACCTCTACCACCTTAAGGGCAGTGTGCTGGAACGTGAGACCTTGGGATGGGGATACAAGTGGGCAGGAGGACTAGTACCTCACCCAGGCCTTTTGGAGGATTGGAAGATTGGGACAGGTACACAAGGAAGATGGAAGGAAGCAGTCGTGGCCTTACGCTAGGTACCAACCCGGCATTTGCCTGGAGAAGAAGTGGGAAACCACGGAAAACCACTTCCAGGATGGCTGAGGTGGGAATCGAACCCACCTCTACTCAGTTGACCTCCCGAGGCTGAGTGGACCCCGTTCCAGCCCTCGTACCACTTTTCAAATTTCGTGGCGGAGCCGGGAATCGAACGTGGTGGCAACTAAACAAACTAACCACTACCTTACTCCTCGCTATTTAACGAACACATTTCATGATATATATTCATTTCACACTTCCTGAATAGCTGTTAAATAGTTGTTTGCCTACTTCAAATGAATAATGTTATTTTTCCAATGCAACTTACCGGATAAATTATTTCTACCACTACCCCAGCCACCCAAAGAGTGTGCATGAGGCAGAAAGCGTGCTGAATGGTTGCTGAAATATTTGTACAACTTAAACTATTGTGTGGACAAACAATGCCTAAATTGAAGAGTGGATTGCAGCAGATGGAAACTCTACTGCGGATGGCGGAGTAGTCTTCCGTCAGGAATGCAGCAAACAAGTAAGATTGCCATAACAAACCTAAAATTTGCACTGAAGTATCATAGCACGCTTACTGAAGTATACTTAAGATTTTTGTTTTTAATTTCAGGTTAAATGTGAACAAAAATCCCATCCTAAACAGCATAAATCTGCAGTTACGCACATTGCTAGTGTAGCTAGGAGAAATAATTCTGGCAGCAACAGTAAGCAAAATGCATCTTTCTTCCACAGCTGGCAATCTTGTAGATAAGTCTACCTTTCGCCTATGCCAGGTTTTGGGACGCAGACGTACCATGGAATGTGCTAACAAACTCAACCATGAAAACATTCCTAGAATACATCAGTAGCCGCATCAATGAGGCAAAATCTTTAAACAAAATCTATATAAATAAAGTTGTAGGGGGTACACTGTCTGTAATTTCGTTTGTGTTGACAATTTTTCAGATATTTATCTGTTTTAGGTCAACTCTAGAGCGTATCACTGGTGTTTATTTTTTGTGTCTGTTTGTGTGTTTGTTCCACGATCACGGCGAAACAGCTGGATTTATCTCGGCCAATCTTCATATTCAGAGAATACTCCTCCCGGGGAAGGTTTTGATATGCATATGACTTTAAAATCTCTTGAATAGACGGAGGTTTATAGGAATAACTAAACAGTTTTTTTCATTTTCTCTCTCAATATTTATTTTCTGTAAAATCAGTCGACTATAAGTGAAACGTCTCTTCATTATAAATAATAAATTGTTGCTATGTTCATAATTTCCCTAACTTTTCAAATGACAGAGAAAATTACTATTTTCTGCGGGTCTCATGCTCTGCATTGAGTGACCGACAACAAATGCACACGTTACCATGGCAACATCTCTGACTGCTTGCCAGCAGGGAGGTACCGTATTGCAATTGTCGTCATTATTGCTGTAAACTCGTGATTGTTCCTTGGGTAGAAAGAAAGAGAGACGTCAATCGGCCATTCTGCGGGATATTGGCGGAATACCGTTGGAGGTTACAATCGTCCTCGAATATCACTAAGGGATGCTGTTAATATTTGAACAGTACCACCCATTATTTCACAACGTAAGGTTTTCTGGCATTTGCTGTAATCTTTACAGTATTTCTATTCTACTTCTGTTTGCCGATTTAATTTCTTGCCTCTGCCTTGCCTCTTTAGACTTATGTAATAACACCATATATCATATTCTTATCTGTTTACCTAAGAATCCCTGTACCTAAATTTTTCATCTGTTACCGCCTTATTACATCGGTAACTCATACCATCACAATTCATTGAGGGACATTTTATTTTCCAATACATTCACTTGGTATTTACATATGTGTCCTATCCGACTGTCTTCAGTTATAATCCTATTTTCTATTAATTTCAACTTTCAACTTTCTAAACTGTATTACTTTCTTCCGTAATTACTCCGTATGTATGCGAGTGCTAATCCCGTAACGTGGACACCCTTTTCTTTGAGGAAAAGTTCTAAGCTGTTCAAATGTACAACTATTGGCCCCGGAAAATGTGGAAATATGGATGCAAATTTAATGACGGTGCAGACCTTCGTTTCGGGATAATTGGTGGCTAAACGGTACGTCGAATCACAACACAGATAGCACAATTATTGCAGTTCAATTTTGAGAGATCTGCAACTTTGGTCCTATGTCTTATTGTCTTGTCTCGCTTGTTGATCCATTAGATAGCGCTGCATATTTCGATTATAACCAAATCCCTCTAACTCGATTGTAACTGGCATTAGGAAAAGGGGCCTGTCTTTATAATGAAAACTCTCCATCTCTATTGTGAATTGAAGTTTTCAAGTGAGCCTGCCGTTACAGTAGAAAATTTCGATTGTGATTGGCAGTAGGAAATGTGGGCTGTTATTATACTCTAAACTTCCCCAGCGCCTACTTTCCTATTTAGTTTCTAGGATAGCGCTAAGAGAAATGCAATTAATATAATCTTACTCACTGCGGAAAAATCCATATACATTGTAGAATACCGTAGCGAAGCACGGGTATATTTGCTAGTTAGACGTAAAGTGAATGTTTATTCCACCTAAAAATCCGAACACTACTTATAAGGAAAGCTTAAATCCATTTGTAGTACAATGAGAAGGCATACAAGACACGATAAAATGGGGTAATTTCCCATTGCTTTCCTCATGAAGATGAGGTAGTGTTCTTTATATTTTCAGGCACATTGGGAAGTTTTACTCGTAACTTAAGAAACTGATTAATTCCAGTAGTTAGCTGTGAAGGCTGCTTTGAAATAATCTGTAACGTACCTCGCAAAGCTTTGTAGGTTGACGAGGTTTCTCTAGCCACGCTTGTGAAGTGTAGGTAGTATTACTTATCATAAGAAAGAGTATTCCATGAAAGCACAGTATTGGATGATGACTCACACATCCTGTGCACTCAATCCTCCCATCCCATTTCTTACACGCCCAGAAGATGTGAACCATGACTGCACCAGGCCTCCATCTGCAGATCATACAAACGAATCGAAGTTCGTTTTCCGATAACAGTCAGGTTTTCAGAACTGCCTTCTGGTTTCTAAGTAGGTCCTGAGATCTTGTTTGGGTCACAGGCTGAAGGACCAGAAGGGCTCATTGTGTATAGGATTGAAATCCCTCAATACAGCCGAGAATCAAACTGGAAGTGCCAAGGATGGAAGATGAAGACGCTGACCACTCAACTATTTTTCCGGACATGAACTTGAATAAGGATTCAATATCAGCGAGAAGAGATTAAGGTAACTTCTTGTTACTTGCTGACAATTTAGAAGGTCTTCGATGTTTTTGAATAGCTTCGCAAAATAAGCAAATAAATATTCAGAAAACAAAATTCATTGTAATCAACAAACAGAAAATTATCAGCCTTGTTCTCACCATGGAATGAAACACCATTAAAAGGACGTCGCATCTGAAGTGGGACAAACACAAAATCGAATGCAGATGTAGAAATCGCACTACAGTAAACTTTCTGTACAATAATGTTAATATTTTCGGTTATCATTGCCTGCCCTGTTATCATTCAAGGTTTGTAAACTGATGTGTTTTGAATAAACATATATAAAGCCAGGTATATAGTAATATATATGTGACATACAGGCAGACAAATAGCGTGATATTTTGTAAGCAATTCTGTTTAGTAAAATTAATACATGTACCCTATTATCCGGAATTTAAGTGAATAAGAATACTCTACGCATTAGACGAATTGTATAATAAAGTCCAGTATATAAAGATATACTAGACATGAAGGATGCTAACATGTTATCCTGCGTATTTAGTAAACTTAGGAGGGGAGACCACCTTACATGACTGTTGATATCAGGCTCATAGCTACCGGATTCTTGTAGTGATGAGACGGTGATTATGGTTTTAAGGGGAAATAAAAGCGGGAAACTATCCCCTATTAAAACTAATCAGAAATCAAAGTAGAAGAGATCCAACTCTTGGAAGACGGACGGTATCGGCATTGTTAAAAGAAGAGGAATTACCGCAATGGCGTATTCAATCCTAGGAACCCCGTGCCAATTTCAGGTTCCCACCCTTGGATCCTTTCTCTTCCTTTCTCTCCACTACTGTTTCATACTTTCGTTGTGTTGCTTCTTTCTCGCCTCTGACAACTTTGCACTGGTTTTCTTACAAGTATTTTTACGTCGCACCGACACAGGTGTGTCTTGTGACGACGATAGGGTAGGGAAGGGCTAGGAGGAGGAAGCAAGTGACCGTGACCTTAATTAAGGTACAGTCGCAGCATTTTCCTGGTCTGAAAACGGGAAGCCGGGGAGAACCATCTCCAGGGTTGCCGACAGTTGGGTTTGAACGATCTCTCTGCTGAATGCAAGCGCACCCCTATCCGCACGGTCAACTCGCTCGGTACACCATTTTTCATTAGAATCCTTCCATATTTAGCACTTTATTTAAAATATACTCTCGTTGGTTCATTCCTCCTCTCTTATACTGTTTCGCTCGACATCTTCCTTGACCTCTTGAATACAGGTAGTTGTTAACTTTCTCACAGAGGTAGGCCTAACTGAATATATCTTTTGTTAATCCGTTTTCATCTATCATAAATATGTGCATGTCCAATCCTTGTCGCCCGTTTCTCTACAGAGCTGGGTATCAAGTCAGATTCCGCTTCGTAATAAGTTTTTAGGACCGGATGCCCTTCCTGACGTCAAACTCATTAGAGGAGTTAATGAGATGCAACAACGAGCTAGAATAACATAGAGAGGCGGAAGCGCTGCCTGCGTGAAGCCAATAGAACGAAAGTCCGCCATGTTTCCTGTTGTCACACAAGCAAGGGGGCATGGCCTTTAAATGACGAAAAGTGTAGAAAATACGCATTTTAGAATCACTGGGGGAGAATTAAAGACCGTTGCCGATAGCTTGAAGCATGAAAGCGAATACCGCCAGTTCATCATATTGCGGCACGAGGCCAACATCACGATCAGTTGATTGTAGGGTAGTTCGAAATCATCGCACAGTGACATACGAATAGGCCTCGAAATCGGAACAAGAGCGTTATCCTGCTTGGCTGTTGTGGTTAAGCGTAAATTAGAATAAAAACGATGGACATAAATATTTATGACAGGAAGCCTTAAAATCATAGGGACCTACAATAGGTTACAACCTCATTCTGTTCATATTTTTAAAATTATTGCATTCTCATGAGTACTGTGTTCCTTTCTTAATCTGTTTACCCTCCCGGGTTGGTTTTTCCCACGGACTCAGCGACGGATCCCACCTCTACCACCTCAAGGACAGTGTTCTGGAGCGTGAGACATTGGGTCGGGGGATGCAAATGTGAGGGAGGGCAGCACCTATGTGGGGGGGGGGAGAAGGAAGCGGCCGTGGCCTTAAGTTAGGGACCATCCCGGCATTTGCCTGGATGAGAAGTGGGAAACCACGGAAAATCACTTCGAGGATGGCTGAGGTGGGAGTCGAACCCACTTCTACTCAGTTGACCTCCCCAGGCTGATAGAATCCCGTTCCAGCCCTTGTGCCCCTTTTCAAATTTCGTGGCGGAGACAGGAATCGAACCCGGGCTTCCAGGGGTGGCAGCTGCTTACGCTAACCAGTACACCACAGAGGCGGCCCATGAATACTTTACCACAATAATCGTTTAGTGTAATTATTTATTATAATATAGGGGGGATATCATGTTTCTCCCATTACCATATCATACTGGGATTACTAGCTGAAAGGTAAGCTTGAAAGTTGTCCATTATGAAGTGTGGCATAGTTTTAAAAACCAAGGCAACAGACATCTACAATAAAGGCTGTATACATTTCAAAAATAGTAGTAAAATACTGTATTTACCATACTTAGTGTACGTTTGAACGAAATAAGTGTTTTTTGTGGTTACGTTTTCTTGGTTGTGGGCGCTCCATTTCCTTTATTTGTAAATGTGAATGAAAATTAAATAGGGCAGGAAATGTACAGAGCATAAGCAACTGAATTGAGTGGGATACCATTTATCTCTTTTCGCCCTCACAACGCATTGTTCCGTTAATTCCTTGTTCTTTAAACGAAATCTGAAACAAAATTCGACAAATAATTACCGTGGCTATCCGTACTTTCGCTAAGTAAACAATAAAATGGATTTAATTACAAACAGAAATTACAAAAAGGAATCTCGGCTATAATTCAGTAATACTTACTTAAAGTACGATATATCCTTGGTTTTATTACTCCGATTAGAACAACCATACGCTGAGCTTACGGCTGGCATTCTTGAAAGCGAGAATTTATGTTTTCACTTCTTAAAACTTAGGGAATTAAATTGGCATGCACGATCTCCCTGTCACCTCAACATATGCTCTCGCGCCAATTCGCTTTGTTTTGACAACCGTTAACATGGCTGCCCCTTATCAACTTGCTTCAAGCAGGGAGCGCTGATGACAGGCTTACAGCCCCTCTATGTTATTCTAGCTCGTTGAGATGCAATGAATGACGTAACATATGATAATAGGAAGGGAGAGGGTAAAATTCGCTGTCGGCACGCAGCCTACTCCTGTCGAACACCACCAAGATATCTACTCAAGTTTTAACGTCTCCATCCGACGGACGAATCACCATGAAGAGCTCCATATGCCAACACTCCATATGGACACTGCGGATAATTTTGTAATGCAATCTAGAGATTATAAATTGTATACCACCACCCCTCCTACCCTGAAAGCCAACATTCTAATATCGAAATTTTTTCGACCAACGGGACACGAACCGGTTAACCACGCCTTAACGATCTTGACCACCATGCAGTGTTCATTTCCTTATTGTTTCCGTTAAGTTTTCTAAGTTCTTATAGATGTTCTTATTAATTCCTAATTTCTAAAAGTCTGTACTTTTCATTGGGCGTAGAATTCTTCTTTTTTGCAAGTTGCTTTACGTCGCACCGACACAGATACGTTTTATGGCGACGATAGCAGAAGAAAGGGCTACGAGTGGGAAGGAAGTGGTCGTGGCCTTAATTAAGGTACAACCAGCATTTGCCTGGTGTGAAATTGGGAAACCACGGAAAACTATCTTCAGGGCTTCCGACGGTGGAGTTCGAACCCACTACCTGGCCGCACTTAAGCGACTGCATCTATCTAGTTCCGTTAGGATTTTTCTAATAATTCCCCTTTCAGACACTTCAAGCTTATCTAATCTATAACTGTTTTAAGCTTTTTAGTTTGTTTGCTGGGGTGAGTGGTTCAGACGGTTAAGGAGCTGGCTTTCTGATCCCAGCTTCGTAGGATAGATCTTGACTCAATTTGATGGTATTTGAAGGTGCTCAAATACCTCTGCCCCGTATCGGAAGATATTTCTGGCACGTAGCAGAACTTCAGAGGGAAAATTTTCGGCACCTCGGCGTGTCCGAAAACCGTAAATGTAGTTAGTGGGACGATAGAAAAACAATAACATCATCATCATTGTTATCGTCGAGTTCGTCTGAGACACCTGCTTGTTTTATTGTTGTCGTTGTCGTCGATGTTCACCGCTCTTGGTGTTTTCGATGTTGGGTTTGGCTGCTCCTTCTTGGTACGTTGAGCTTTTCTGTTGGCCGAGTATTCCTCCATTTACTTGCTGAACTCTATCATGTGTTCCTAGGACCATTTTCTGCTCACATTGTAGTTAGCTTGTATACGGGATAAATTAATTCATTATTATTTAACTTATTTCCGGTCTAGAAAGCCAAGAATAATGGCCGAGAGGATTTGTCGTGCTGACCACACGACACCTCGTAATCTGCAGGCCTTCGGGCTGAGCAGCGGTCACTTGGGAGACTAAGGCCCTTCAGGTCTGTAGTGCCATGGGGTTAGGTTAGGTTATTTAAATTGTTGTATTGCTTGCGGCGATATTCGGGCTCCTGTCCCCCTTTTACACGTAACTACAAATGTAAAAATTCTACTTAATTTTACAGCAACTAAAACAGGGACAATGTGTATGTCAGTCGAATATTACACACCCTTCTTAAGAAATGATAACACAAATTCTGACCGAAATCTAAATTAATACTCCTTGAATTTCAATTAATGCATCGAATGAAAGTATTGTTCGACCTTCGAACTGTTAATTTTTTGTGTATTTTATATAAGAATGTGGAGAAACTTATCTTCAGTCAAGAACCCATGTTGCACTCTCACTAAGAGATATTTAAAGCTTGTGTTTTCAATGAACACTCATTTTCTTTTTAAAAAAAAACTGTAATGTCATAATGATATAATTGAAGGTACTTCGAAAATATCTTAAAACTGCATCTCATCCTTGGATAAAATAATGATGGGTCCATTAAGGCGGGGATCTATTGTTTGCATCGCAAAATAATGTTGAATAGGAGCGAAGACCACCAAAACAACGAGGAAGGTAAGGTAGAGAAGAAGACAAGAAATCAAACCACAAAAACAGAAAGAGAGAAATAATACTGTAACAAGTGAAAATAGGCCAATTACTGGCAATGTCAGCTTATTCAGTTCCGAGGGAATAAAGACCGGCAGCAAATACAAGACCTTCATCGGCTTATTGTTTCTTTTATTCTCAGAGCGCTGGCGTTCATCTTTGATTATGTGAGTACAATTTTGATGTCAGGAAGGAAGAGGAGTCCACATTCTCTATGTTGTTGTATTGTTTTCTTACTTATCTTCTTCTTTTTCTGCAGCTTCCTCTCCTTGTGGATGGGGGCGGTAGAACACAGCTGGCGTTGCGGTTAGGAGCTGTGACCTTGCGTTCGGAAGATAGTGTGTTCGAACCCCACTGTCGGCAACACTGAATGCGGCTTTCCGTTGTTTCCCATTTTTGCAGGAGGCAAATAGTGGGGCTGTACCTTAATTAAGGCCACGGTCGCTTCTTTTCCACCCCAAAACATCGCTGTCGTAAGACTTATCTGTGACGGTGCGACGTAAAGCTAATTGAAAAAAGAAATGGTAGAATGCATCCACGGTATCTCCTGCCTGTCCCAAGAAGCGAATGAATGGCGGACCACAGGTTCAAAACTGGGAAGCGTGGGTTGGTGACTACAACTGCACTAACTGCGTCGGGTTTTGCTTTCACTTACTCATGGCACTTCCCTCACCTGCCTCATTCCTATCTGACCTTCTTTGATCAATTCTTGTTGTCTTCAAACACCAAAGTTATTAACTTTGCGAGGCCTAAGGAGCCTTTCGTTTTCACGCCTTTCGTGGCCTTTCTCTCTTTTAGCCGATACCTTCATTCTTCGAAGTGTTGTACCTCTCTGTTTTCTCCTCTGATAATAATAATAATAATAATAATAATAATAATAATAATAATAATAATAATAATAACCAAACAGATCACACGCTTCCATAATCATAAACTTCGACAAAGGGTCGAGGAGTTCCAGGAGAAGCCTAGACCAAATGATTGTGACTTTAACAACGCCAAAAGTCTCCTTGTTGAGGCCGCCAAAGACGTTGCAGAAATCAAGAGAAGCAAAAAGCATGCCTGGTGGAATAGTACCTGCGAATCAGTCCTCCAAGAAAGACTCAATGCGTGGAAACAGTACTACTCTACGAAATCAGAAAATGATTGGGAAACCTACAAAACCCAACGTGCCCAAGCAGGTAGGGTGTTCAGAACTGAGAAACGTAAATACGAAAAATCTCTCATTGAAAAGATAGAACAAAACTTTAGGAAGAATGAAAGCAGAGAGTACTACAGAGCCTTCAAACGCAAACTCACTGGCTATAAACCACCATCTCTATGCTTTGAGCAAAAGGACGGCACACTGGCGACGTCAAATGAAGAAAATTAGAGCATTCTGGCAGATTACTTCAAGAATTTACTTAATTGCTCTAAACCGCAAAGCGCCATTGAGACCAAGGAGCCCTTACTCAGGTACCCAGATTCCAGACCACCCGACAGAGATGAAATCAAGCGCCACATTGCCCGTCTCAAAAATAACAAAGCGCCGGGGGAAGACTCAGTAGTAGAAGAACTATGGAAATATGCCCCAGAGGAATCACTTGATATCTTGCAAAAGCAAATAGAAGAAATTTGGAACAAGGAGACCCTACCCGAAGATTGGAAATAGCTTTGATCCATCCATTACACAAAAAAGGCAGCATGAAGAACATCAACAACTACAGAGAAATATCTTTGCTACCCGTGACTTACAAAATTCTATCACTTGCCATCCTGGAGGGTTTGGAAGCACAAGTCGAACATCAAATAGGTGAATACCAAGGAGGGTTCAGAAAAGATCGCTCAACAGCTGAACAGATCCAAAATCTCAAAACGATCATCAGATATTGTACAGTAAGGTCCAAGCAGTATGTGTCTGTCTTTGTGGACTTTAACAAAGCGTACGACTCCATTGACCGGCAAGTCCTGCTAAACATCTTAAATGAATCTGGAGTTGATTTGAAACTCCTGGCATTAATTAGATCCACCCTGACTGATAAAAAATCCAAGGTGAAGTTCCATGGATGTCTCTCGCATTCCTTTGACATCAAAACAGGAGTCCGATACTCTTCAGCTGTGTTCTTGAAAAGATCATCAGAACATGGCGGGTGAGATTACAGGAAACCAACTACAGTCCATTGAGAATAGGAACCAAATCCAAGGGGATCGCAACAGACTGCTTAGCATTTGCCGATGATATTGCTGTTCTCTCAAACGACATAGAAACCGCTAGAGCTCAAGTTGAAATTTGAAAGGAAATTGCCTAACAAACTGGTTTGCTGATATCGTTTGAGAAAACAGAAGTAATGACTAACATCAAAGAGGCTCCACCAAAACTCCATACAAAATACGGGGACATCACCCGAGTAGACAAATTCAAATACCTGGGTGAGATCATCATGAAAAATGGACTGGACAAAGAAGCACTTCAGGAGCGAGTACGCAAACTGGAAATAGCCTACCAAACATCCCGCACAATCTACAACAAAAAATGCCTTTCCCAAAACACCAAGATACGTCACTATGAAACAGTTCTGAAGCCAGTAGTTCTATATGTAGCCGAAACCCTGTCTCTAAATGCCAACAAAGGACTCCTTGAAGAACTGGAGAAAAGAGAACGCAAAATTGTGAGAGGAATCTTGGAATCAAAGTACAGAAATGGAATCCATCAAATGAGATCCAACAAGGAAGTTTACAGCAAAATAGAGAAAATTACTGACACAATCAGAAAAAGACGGGCACGATTTTACGGTCATCTGAAAAGAATGGACGGAAGAAAGTTAACTAAAGAAATCTTACACTTTTTTGATTCAAACCCCAAAACCACAATTCCGTGGTTTAGAAATACCAAAGAAGACCTGCAAATGCTACATATCTCAGCTAAAGACGCCCTTAACAGAGATCTCTTCCGCAAGAAAATATTGACAAACCGGCTAAACCGAGACGAGCAACCGAAGAGAAGACACGGTGCCCCTTGGACAGAGGAGCGTAAGCAGGCCCACTCACAAAGAATGAGGGAAATTTGGGCTCTAAAGAAGGCCAAGTTCAGTGTCAAATGCAACAAGACTTAACGTGGTCCTTGATGGCCCTAGCGAATTTTATATAAATATATAATAAAATTAATCATAATAATAATAATAATAATAATAATAATAATCGTCATCGAATGACCTCAGTTACCGTGTGCAGACATTTTCATTTGACGCCATCTGGCTGTCTGCTCGTCAATTTCGACGTTCCACTTTACTCTATGCCTACTGGCAGAGTAAACCTAAACTCTGTTAGGTGTCTATGGCTGAGTTTTTAATGAATTTTCTCGGGTAAACACTAAATGTGTCACCAGAGATATTTTACATGCTGACATCGTACGGCATGGAGTGTCGAATAGACTTTATATATCTCCGTAGCTGGGTGGTCAGCGTCTTGGTCTTCCATACACGGAGCCCCAAGTTCGATTCTCGGCCGCACCGAGGGATTTTGATCCTAGACGGTTAATTTTCTGCTGTGCCGTCCGCCAACCACACAACAGCCACCAAATTGTCCCCCACCACACTAACACGCCGTTTCCTACACCGGGAAGTTCCTACCCACGCTCAAGGGAAGGTCTGCTTGACAGAGGCTAGACCAGGCTAAAATTAGCGACGCAGAAGTATTATTATATTCAGCTTCATTAAGGGCAATTCCAAAAAAAAAAAAGAAAAGTAAAACTCTGCCTCAAACCTTTTAACATGGATATATTTTTAGGCTGGGATTCTATCTTGAATTATATATGTATGTATGTATGTTCAGTCCGTCAGCGATTCCGCTGGTGGGATCCTCAACAGCTCTGCATCAGCTGTCATATATGGCCTAGGCATCACTGAAGAGGCGTACTAGGGAAATGAGGAGTGAAGTAGTTTCCCGTTGCTTTCCTCATCGAGCCAGAAGTTGCTATTACATATCAGTCTGTCAAGCCCACTGAAATGCATGCACCAACCGACCCTATGAGCAATATTTTCACACCATTCATAGCAGGGACTGGCTGCAGAAGAAATGGCATTACTAGTATCACTCATACCTCAGTCACTTTCATTTTGTCAAAGCCAAGGATAAGACAGAGACAGATCAATGAAAGTAACAAAGTTGCTCTAGCCCATACCAGAAGACATAGTGCACTATAAACACTAGGTCCCGCCAGCAAAGGCTCCTATCTTGAATTAGCGTAGGCGATTTCCCTACACGATTGTAACCATGGCCACCAGTATTCGTCATGTACAGTATTCTATGTATACTAGGCCAGTATCGTCATCTTCGCACTGTGCGATTTTTTCCTGTGTCTCGTATCAAAACCGATCCCGTTGTACTCCTCAGTCAAGAATTAAAATCCTTGAACTGGTCGTGGAACGAACACAGGGCTTTGGAATAAACGACAGACACGGTCCCTCTACACCACAGGGGTGGCTAATAATAATAATAATAATAATAATAATAATAATAAAAATAATCTTCGGACGAAATACGGGGAACATCAGGCAAGTTAAAAAAATGTAAGTACGTGGGTGAGTTCATCATGAAAAATGGATTTGATAAGGAAGCACTTAGGGAATAAATACGCAAACATGAAATAGCCCACCATACGTCACGCACGATCTACAACAAATAATGTCCTATACAATGATAAATAGAAGGAAGTATCCACCTTTCAATACTCCCTTCTTAAGTTGAAACAAATAGAGGTTACAACCTGTTCATTTGGGACCGGTTTCAACACATTTGAAGTGTCATCATCAGCAAATTAGCAAAGCAGTGCAAAAATTAAGTCATAAAGATCTAAAAACAAGTAACACAGTGATCACAGGCAAAAAATTAACACTATTTCGTGATCACTGTGTTACTTGTTTTTAGACCTTTATGACTTAATTTTTGCACTGCTTTGCTAATTTTCTGATGATGACACTTCAAATGTGTTGAAACCTGTCCCAAATGAACAAGGTTCAACTTAACAACGGAGTATTGAAAGGTGGATCCTTCCTTCTATTTAATATTGTATATTTCTCGATTCAATACGGAACAATCATGAAATTTTTAACTTAAAATAATGCCTTCCCCAAATGAAACGTCAATATGAAATGGTTCGGGAGGCAGTAGTTAAGTGTTCAGCCGAAACCCTATATCTAAATGCCAAGAAAGGACTCCTCGAAGAACTGGAGAAAAAGGAGCGCAGAATCATTAGGAGAATCATGGGAACCAACTACAAGGATGGCATCCACCCAAAAAGATCCAACAAGGAAGTCTATAACAAAATAGAGGAAATCACAGGCAAGATCCGCAAAAAAAAAAAAAAAAAACATGATTTTAAGGTCACCTCAAACGAATGGACGGAAACAGTTCGACCAAACAGATCTTTTACCAATTTTATTCAAAACCTAAAACCACGAACGATGTCTTGTTTTTTGTTGTTGTTTTTTTTTGCTAGTGGCTTTACTTCGCACCGACACAGACAGGGCATATGGCGACTATGAGATAGGAAAGGCGTAGGAGCTGGAAGAAAGCGACCGTGGCCTTAATTAACGTACAGGCCAAACATTTGCCTGGTGTGAAAATAGAAAACGACGGAAAACCATCTTCAGGGCTGCCAGCAGTGGGATTTGAACCCACTATCTTCCGAATGAAAGCTCACAGCTGCGCGCCCCTAACCGCACGGCATGACTTGGTTTAGAAACACCAAAGAAGATCTTCAAGTGGTACAGATCAAACCGGAAGTCACCTTTAAGAGAGGTCTTTTCTGAAAGAGGACAGTGACGAAAGGGTTAAACCGAGGCGAACAAGCTAAAAGAAGACACAGTGTCCCTTGGACAGAGGAACGCAAGCAGGCTCACTCAGGAAGAATGAAAGAATTCTGAGATCAAAAGAAAGTAAAGTTCACTGCCAAACGTAACAAGACTTACGGAGGTCAGCGAATAAATAATAATAATAATAATAATAATAATAATAATAATAATAATAATAATAATATGATATTTTCGAGGTCTAGGTTGTCTTTCATTTTCACCTAATTCATGAGCTTCTTCATTCGTTTGTGGATACATCGATTCTTCTTTCGATTCATCGGAACTCTTTCTCTCCCCTCTGTCCGGCTCCATGGCTGGTTAGCGTGCTGGCCTTTGGTCACAGGGGTCGCTGGTTCGATTCCCGGCAGGGTCGGGAATTTTAACCAACATTGATTAATTTGTTGGCATGGGGGCTGGGTGTATGTGTCGTGTTCATCATCGTTTCATCCTCAACATGATGCGCAGGTCGCATTGCATTATCTGTATCCTGCATGTCGTAAGAGGCTACTAAGAGGGAAACAACCAAATAATCTGTACTCGCCCTCTTGTCTTCTAAGCAAAAAAACATATCCATGATCCTATGGTTTTTTTTGTATAGTGAAGAAAATGCATGAGTGCGAAAAGACTTTATGGATTTTTATTTTCATTCAACGGAATATTAAAGAATTCTAAGAGTAGGAATATTGTTATGGCAAGGAATCTGTGGATTTAAATCTTGCCGTTCCTTTCTGGTGAGAGCCGGCAATGACAGTGGACTGAGGGAAAGGAATCAAGAGTTACTCCTCCGTCCAGGGTGATTTTCTGCTTGCCACATAAGTATGCTGGCGGCCTATTCAGTGACCAAAGAATCTTCTTTGTTTGTTGAGCAAGCTCATACAGTTTGTATAAATCCTTGTGTTGCTCACTAATGGAAATAATAAAATCAGCCACTAGTTTTGAAACCTGCTTAAGAGCTAATACATATTCCACACTTTGCGGGGGAAGCACCCAAGTGTTGTGGCCGAGCCTCTGAACAACCCACCACAGGCTTACGTCACCCCACTGTTGTGGGCACGAGGTGAGAACATTACCGACACTGAACTCAACGAGCTGAACCAGTACTCCTATTGAGAGATTCTTCCAATTTTCAAAAACATTCGCTTCGTAACTGTGAGAATTCGCGAAAGGAAAGAAAATATTTTTAAATAGAATTTTGCATGCACGTGTTATCAATGACAGTGTTTCTGTAGGGAGAGGGGATTTTGATAGTACAGGATGGGTTCAACTATTCTGGTTATGATATTGCCAAAATCTCGGAGCCTGGTCTAGCTATCCTCATAAAGGAGAGGGATTCCATTGTTTGAGCATGTCCCATCGGTAATAATAATAATAATAATAATAATAATAATAATAATAATAATAATAATAATAATAATAATAATAATAATAATAATAATAATAATAATAATAATAATAATAATAATATCTTCATGCAAACTTCTATAGGACCGAGAAGTCATAACCGATTTCACACTCAGCAACAGTAGGCCAGATATTATTGTAATCGATACATCGAAAAGATCTACATCCCTTATAGAAATTGCTTGTCCAAACACCTTCAGTGTGCAAACAACAATAGCCACAGAGATATCAAAATACACAGAACTGGCAATAGAAATTAAACGCCTGTGGAAACTAGAATCGGTCATCACAGTTCCCATAGTGATATTATGTACTGGTGTTTTTACGAAGGGCTAGATAAGCTCTCTGGGCGCATTGAACCTGCAAAATCACACCTACGTTGAACTAAGAAAGCCACCCTCCTGAGCACCTGCCACATTGTGACAAAGTTTCTAGGAACGACGTTGCACCAAACACCATGAAGATCCAGGCCGCAGTTTCGGTGATACTGGAGGACAGATTCCGAAAAAGGATAGATGAAAAAAGTGTTTAGGGACATCACTTTGCACAATTGTTGTAGCCTATATATGCATGTCGTAATTGTTCCTGATGTACGTATTTGTAGATATCTGTACAGTTTCAAAATCAAGAGGGGGTCCCCTTGGTTTGGTCAAGTCAGCCCATTACGTTTCTAGTACAAGCCGAGAGTTCCTAAATGGATGTAATAATAATAATAATAATAATAATAATAATAATAATAATATGCTTAGGTGGTCACTCTAAAATTACAGAAATTGAAAAGCAGGAGCGGAAAATTCTCAGGAAAATTTATGGTCCTACGAGAGAAAATGGAATGTGGATTAAGAGGAAAACAGCGGACCTCTACTCCTTCACCGACAGGTTTACTGATGCCGTACGGAAAAGGCGCCTTAATATCTATGGCCATATCTACAGAATGAACAGCGACAGACTAACTAAAAGATTATTCAAAGTAATCAACTCAAAGAAGGTCAAAATAAAATGGCTAGAAAAGAAACTAAGGCGGACCTCCGAGAAATACATATTACAGACGACATCATGGAAAATCGTGGAGCTTTTAGAACCAAAGTAGCCAATCATAAATTTAGGGAGAAACCAAAAAAGACAACTGGTAGGAAGTGGTCGACAGAACGCAAGATGCAACACAGTGCATTCATGAAGAGATTTTGGGAGGATAAGAAGGCACAAACCATCAAACCAACTAACAAGTTCAAACGCGCTCTATGAATGGGCATAACGAAGAAAGAAAGAAGAATAATAAATCCAGACTTACTAGATGGCAGACAAAACGGAATCTATCTTGGGCGTGTACGGCTGAGTTTTAATGCATTTCTTCGGGCAAACACCAAACGTGTCACGAGAGATCTTTTACATGCTGACATCGTACAACAGGGATAGTCGAATGGAAATTTTCCGCCCTTCAAAAATTCGACTACCTCTGCCAGGTTTGAAGCCACTATCCTGGGATCCGGAGGCCCATACTCTTCTACTGATCCACATAGATAGATGGGATTTTCTCTGATTACCTTCTCCAAAACAGAATTGAACAGGAATGCTCAAAGACCATATACCTCTCTCAGGTCTGTTCTTATCTCAAACGGTTCCGACAGCTAAGCCAGGAACTTCACTTGGGAGTGTGTGTGAGTGAGAGTCTGTTGTATTATTATTATTGGTTTGAACACTACTGTTGGTAGACCTGAATATGGTCTACGTGGTTTTCCATTTTCACATCAGGCTGTACCTTAATGAAGGCAAAAGTCGCTTTCTTCCCACTCCTAGACCTTTGATATCCCATCGTCGCTGTAAGAACTATCCGTGGCGGTGCGACGTAAATCAAATAGTAAAAAAAAAAAAAAAGAGATACCATAGGTTTAAATGCCTCTCAGATTAGGCCGAAGTATTGTCAGTTCACATAAAATGTTCATCAACTAACGAATACAGACATTTAAAGGGCAAAAGTTAAGATTTAATAATTGTTATAGTTGGACGCGAAGCTCAGGTATTACAAGGCAACAATGAGTTACGTGGCCGAGAAGGAAGGCGTGAAGCAGAGAAATTGGAGAAAGCAGAAGAAAGAAACATTCTGAGAAAAATGCTGCTACCAAAGGGAGGAGGTGAAAGATGGAAACGAAGATCAAGGGACGAACTGTACGGAAACATGAGGGCGATCTCCGACGAAATAAGACTCAAAAGAGCAAGATTTGCTAGCCACCCCTCAAACGATACCAAGCCTCCCTTAACCAACTCTTAAGGGATCCACATCTCCCTTCCCCACACTTTATCTAAACTCCTCTACATCTTTAACGGTCCCTCCCCCCACTTTGAAGTGTTTCATAACTCACTCTCACTCACCAAAAAAAGAAGAACAATATGATCCATAGAAATAATTGTTATGGGAAACCTTGTATGCCCATTGTGTACTGTAAATAGACGCTTAAAACCAAATATGTATTATGTAGTCTACATCATCTTGATAAAACTTAAATTGTAAACACCCCAATCTATGTACCTTGAATAACAACAAAACATAACATCAGAGAATAAAAGGAAAAAAAAAGAAATACGATTATCCAATAGGCCAAACCCCTCCCATCTCTTAATTTTCCACACAACTCCTAAATCCCTCACTTCATTTTTAACACGCCTGAATCTCCTGGCTACAGAGAAGACGTTACCTTCTAGGTGGCCCGCCTCCCCCTTCAGGAAAGGATTAACAACTGGCTTAAATAAAAATAGGCATGTGATCAGGATGGACATGGAGAGTACGGGAGACAACGGGTAGGACTAGAGGAAAGAAGGGAGCTAAGTGGACTGTCTGTACTGAGATGGAGTTCAAGGTGGAAGGGATGGAGAACTAGAGGAATAAATATACACCAACCAATGTGCCAGAGTTCAATGTCATACTAAGGTACAGGAATTGGATCGAGAAGCACCAGTGGAGGAGATTGAAAATATCAGCTAAAGATCGGGAGAAGGAGAGATAGGATAAAGAGGTTCTGGGAGAAGAAGAAGAAGACCCAAATTATGACAAAGCTACAGAGGCCGTAACGAAAGAATGAAAAGAATGTTAAAGTTTGAGCTAAATTCGTTTCAGTTTCGACTTAGTATATAACTAGGGCTAGGAGGTTGATGACTTAAAAAGGACCTGTCGAAATGTATTTTTTAAAACACCTAAAACCGGCAAAAAATGCCGTAAATATAAGATTCAAATTCATTCAAAATTTTAGTTTTAATTATACATTTAATGTTTTAAAAATGCGAAATTCTGATGGTATGTGACATACAGTGTACTTGAGTGAAATTCTTCTTCTTTCAGGCAGTATATACTTTTAGATTAACATTACTTGAAAAAAAGAATTCACCCTTTGTTAAAAAAGTACTTTCAGAATTTAGGATGAAGTGGAATTTTTTTCACCTAGGAAGAATTCAGCGAACCCGCAATGGACATCCTGGGGAAAGAAATTAAAATTAGTACAACTGGAAACATATTTGGCTTAACCACACTAGGTTTTCATAAATTTGGAATTCGGAAATATTACCTCAGTTGGCTTTGCAATATACCACGATATTCATATCCAGGTTCTTAGGTGCAAAGGATCGCCGGTTTTCAGACAGCACGTTGTGAAACATCAAGAAACTTCTCTCCACATCAACGGATGTTAAGGGTTCTTAACTGAAGCAAGTGGGATCTTCCTCTTCAAACACACTCGCATCAAAACATTTTCCTCTCAATATTTCACTTATCTTGCACACCATTTGATATCCTTGGATTTTTTCAAGTGTTAGTTTCATTTTTAATTTCATTTCATTTTCATGTTATCTTTCACTACAGAAAAGATGTTTAAGAGGCGATGGATGAACTAATGATGCTTCGAATTGAGAATGGGCAGTAAAAATGTAGTTGAAAGAAGATGTGGTTGTAAAAAAAGCTGTAAGACCTAAAGAAGGCTGAAGAAGGTCCTATAAGCTGAAAACACAGGAAAAACCAAAACAGGACAAATAATACCCACCATTGTCTGGCCTACAATGACTCATAATGAACATACTGTATATTACGAGGGCGAATCAAAAAGTAAGTTACACTTCCAAGTTATGGCCATTTATGAAACTACCTACACATAGGCCTGTGACAACACACAATGTAAATTCACTTTTAGACATGATATTGTATAGGCTTTTGGGCTTGTGCCGTGTCAATAAAATAAGGTGAAATTCTTAACGTTTCGCAGAAAACTATGCTCTGCGTCCTCAGAAGAATTCTCGACTGATCACGAGAAAGGCTTCTTAAACAATGACACTTTTGAGTTTGAATTAAGAATTTACGTAGGTAGTTCCCTTCCCTGCCTCTTCACTATTGTTATTTCGTCTCGCTGTTTTCCAAATTCGTGCGTTCCTCGTCGCTATATGTTTCATTCCAGGCTTATGTCTATGTGTTACACCTGTCATATGATACGCAAACACATTATGTGTACCGCTTAGTCTGATTGTGATAGTTCGGTCAGCTTCCGCTTCCAACGCTAGCGTTGTGCCACGTCCTGGGTGCCATCTGGTGGTGAATGAAGGTACCATTTCCACTTCTACTTCTATTATAACGTTCCAAATTCAAAAGTGTCATTGTTTAAGAAGCCTTTCTCGTGGACAGTCGAGAATTCTTCTGAGGACGCAGAGCACACTTTTCTGCGAAACGTTAAGAATTTCACCTTATTTTCTTGACACGGCACAAGCGCAAAAGTGTATACAATATCATGTCTATAAATACGGGCCGTGAAAGGATTAATGGCAACATTAAATTCACTTTTCCTCATAGTACACAAGAGACTGTTAACATTTCTCGGAACAGTCAACCACCTTTCTCCGATTTCATCGTTTCGGAATCGTCGTCCACCGAGATGCTTTTTCAACTTACCGAACAAATGGGGCTAAGTCTGGACTGTATGGAGGATATTGCCAAACTTCCCCCCTGAATCGCTGCAGCAGTTCGAATGTTTGGCGGGCCGAGTGAGGTGCTACGTTATAGTGCAACAAAATCACACTGGCGCTCAATTTTCGAAACGATAAGGAGGTGAAAGCAGCTACTCTCCAGGTGGTTACATAGCTCTGGAGGTGATTTCTAAGCATCCAGAATCGAAAAGTTGGTCGACCTCCCCGAGAAATGTTTACTGTCTCTTGGGTACTGTGTGGAAAAGTGAACTTACATTGTAAGTTGTCGTAGCCGTGTTGCCTATAAGTAGGTGGTTTCATAAATGGCCATAATTTGGAAGTGTAACTTACTTTTTGATTCACCCACGTATGTTGGAGCCCGTCTTCGGACACTTGAGAAAAAAGTTTTTCTTCAACTTCAGAACGCTATATATAAAACATTGGAGTTTTCCAGTCAGACGAAATTACCGTAAAATAAATAAATACTAGAAAATACTTCCTTTAAAACAAACTAATTAGTAACAGGTACCCGAAAAACGAAATATGTGACGTTTCGTGCTTGAAATATCATATTAAATGACACTACCTTTTTTAGACACGTTCAGAAACATTTCCACATTTACCAACATTTTGAACATAAAATTACAAGAAATGTTTTTACATTATTTTATTCATAATATTCATCCATTCCTATAAGGGAATGTAAGGAAGAAGTGTGCTTTGTGATTCTCTTTGATTTTTTTTCTATTTGCTTTACGTCGCACCGACACAGATAGGTCTTTTAGCGACGATAGGATGGGAAAGGCCTAGGAAGTGGAAGGAAGCGGCCGTGGCCTTAATTAAGGTACAGCCCCGGCATTTGCCTAGTGTGAAAATGGGAAACCACAGAAAACCATCTTCAGGGCTGCCAACAGTGGGGCTCGAACCCACAATCTCCCGGTTACTGGATACTGGCCGCACTTAAGCGACTGTACCTATCGAGCTCGGTTTTTTAAAAATATATTATACGTCGTATTTGAGGTCATTCATCTCTAGCCTACCTGCTCTCGCAAGAAGCATTCTAGCAGCATTTCGTCGTCACAGAACCCACATGGAACCTAAAATGAGAATAAACCTACGTACGCTTCCGGTTTGAGTACTGTTCTGTTTTGTCACACCACTGTTGGCGGAGGAATTTCTCATATGACTCAATCAGTAGAAGAATGTAAGCAACTCAGAACTGCGGAGTGTTAATGAGCATATTTCTTTGGTCTCCGTCCTGTAGCGTGTGGGTTCTCTTTCGGAGTGTGGCAACCGTTACATTGTCTCTTAAGTTATTCAGCTCATTTCAGACTGGGTAGAAATATTATCCTACAGCCTACAAATACAAACAATTATAATTTTTGCTGGGTACTTATTTTTAGCTGACACCTCGTATATCTTCAGTTACGAGTATGAAAGTGAAAATTAGGTAAAGTTAAACTTTTACACTTTGCTTCTCGCCGCACCGACACAGGTAGGTCTTATACGAACGATCGGATAGGAATGGAGGAATGAATCGACCTTGGCCTTAATTAAGATACAACCTCATTATTTCCCTACTAAGAAAATGGGAAACCACAGAAAACCATCTTCACAGTTACTGACAGTGGGATTCGAGCCAACTATCTCCCAAATGCAAGCTGACAGCTAGGTGACCCGAACCTCGCACCCACAGTTCAGCTTTTGTATATCTGTTTGATTGTTTTTTCGTTTTGACATCACGGAAAAACGGCCAAACAGTATTCCTCGAACCTCTGAGTTTAATTTCAGGTATAGCCCAGTTGTTCACTGAGCTTATTTGATTAGGATACACCGTCATAATCGGTTCTCTGCCACTCAGTATGTTTTCACATGCATTTTCCAGCACAGACGCGAACAGTGATTTTTCACAGCGCATTTTATCACAAAATTTGTGTCTAAAATATAATGTGTGTATTAAACTGATAAATGGACAGCTTCATGAATTTACATTATTTATTTTGAGTAACATACACTTCAGAATGTTGGAAACCCTATTTTTCCCTTCTCCTGTAAAATTATCTTTTTATGACTTACTACTTTTCCCCTGCCAATGCCTCAAACGGGTCACAAATTACCCGTGGAGAGAAAGGAGAAATTCTATGCCCAGTTTCAAGTAGGCGGAAATCATTTAAGCCACGTTTTAAAGGGAAAGGGCACAAGCTTGTCTACATAAAAGCTGTGTGTGTTCAATAAATGTCCATAAGACAATGCGATCATCAAGAGGAAGGAGACAATCAACCTGTAACATTCGAACTCGTTGAATTCCTTCAAGAACTACAATTCAGAGTTTATCTTCCTTTAATTTTCACAATGTCAGTGATCTGATAGTTCTTTCTTCCTCCTAACCTTCCACCTGCAACTTTTCCTTTCAATAATAATAAACATTTCCTTCGTAAACAGTGGGCAGGTTGTCCTGCTACTGTATACAGCCAGATTCTCAATGACGAGTGTTGGGCGGCGGCCACTCAAAGGGAGACGACGACTTCGGACGTATGAGCTCTTTTGGAAGGGAGATGGTTCCTTAGTCGAGGAAATGCCACTAAAACACATAGCGCAGCAGCTGTACCCTAGAGATGCGGCACAGAAGCCCAAATATTTTGCTTGATTCCCAGCTACTCCCAAAATGCAGCAGTTGTGAATACCTTGGCTCCGTGGTGAAATTTAAATCACATAATTAATGCAGGCTGTCTGAAGTGGAAACAAAACCTGTCTGTGTTCTGCCATAAGGAGATGCAACTGAAGCTTAAAGGAAATATCTAAATGCCAGTGGTGATGCCTGCACTGACTTATGCTTCCTAATACTGCACATTCTATGTACATCATAAGCGTCGTTTAAATGCCACAGAGATGCTGAAAATGTCAGCAGAAGTTTCGAAGAAAGGCCACATCGATAATCAGTGCATCAGAAGCAGGCAGTCATGGGAGAAAAGGTTCAGCGTGAGTAGGTGACATGGTTCGAGAAGATGAACGAACTGAGCGAAAGTTATGTACCTAGCTAAAAGAAATCAATACTAGGGTCAGACAGAAAGTAGGACTCTCACCGAAGTTATTCATCATAGCACTGGACGACGTTATCAGATAATCAAGGACAACAAACGACACGGTGAGGTTTACCAAAGACACGTGTGAGGATAAGAAGGATAACAGGGCCCAGGGGGACTTCCTAGCCTTTGCGGATGACATAGCCATAGAAAGCGAGACAGAAGAAGATGCAAAGAAGAACTCTGATTTGTGGCCGAACAAACCAACACACTAATATCGTTCCAATTAATATTATACGCGTGAATATGGAAAACTAACAGGGAAGATGATATGAGAAAGGTAGTAAATAAAAAGAAATCGAAAATTAGTCCTTTTATGGAGAACGCAGTAAACGTGCCAATGAGATGAAAAAGGTGGCATATCAACTGGTACAGTAGATTAGTTTCTACGATTGGCACAAGACGGAACCTGTGTTGGGTTCACGAGATTTGGCAAGGAGAATGTAATAAATCATCCCGTGCCCCTGACGGAATTAGGTACAACCTTTCAATTTGTTAAAAGTCACCTTCGCATAAAACTTGTTTATAGCTATTGTAATTCGACATGGTGATATTTCAGAAACCTATTCTATTCAAAATGGTAAGGCGTTATTGCCAACATCTTCACTTGACATTCATACTAGATCTTTGTTTTCAAAAATAGATACTTCGCGTGGCTACCAACGGAAATAATCAGTCAGGCTAAATATTTTCGACCATTTCATGCAATCATGATGTCGCCTGGGGATTTTCGTGACTTCGTCATGGAAATCAAGAGATATTTAAATACTCAACGCCTTCATACCAGCACTGTGAGCTGGGTAAGGATTTCAAGAACTGAACTTCCTTCAGTCAAGACAAGGCAATCATTCAACGAGTTAGAACCGTGGAAGGAGGACAACATCCTCAAAAGAGGACGGTCCTTTCAACAACATACAGACCCCACAACCACTTGGAAGGAGCACAATATATCCTCAAAAGAGAACGGTCCTTTCAACAACATACAGACCCCACAACCACTTGGAAGGAGCACAATATATCCTCAAAAGAGGACGGTCCTTTCAACAACATACAGACCCCACAACCACTTGGAAGGAGACTAACCGTCAGCGAACCGAATATAATGACTTATTGACTATGCTAGATTTCTTGGATGAAAAACATTGTTTTATCGTGAAATTTCCGCTTGAAACATACACGTCAGCTGACAAACTGATTACACAGTGATTTTTCTTCTTTCCTTCTTAATCCGTTTATCGTCCAGGGTTGGCTTTTCCCTCGGTGTCAATGTCAGATCCCACATCTACCCCCTCAAGGGCAGTGTCCTGGAGCGTGAGACTTTTGGTGGAGGGTACAACTGGGAATGAGGACTAGTACATCGCCCAGGCAGTCTCACTTGCTGGGCTGAACAATGGCCTGGTGGGGGATGGGAATATTGGAAGGGATGGACAAGGAAGAGGCCGTGGCCTTAAGTTAGATACCATCCCAGCATTGGTGCGAGCAGAAACAACGGAAAACCACTTCCAGGATTGGGAATCGAACCCACCTCTCCTCAGTTTACCTCTCGAGGCTGAGTGGCCCCCGTTCCAGCCCTCGTACCACTTTTTCAAATTTCATGGCAGAGCCGGGAATCGAACCCGGGCCTTCGGTGGCAGCTAATCACACTAACCACTACAGCACAGACGCGAACAGTAATTTTTCACAGCGCATTTTATCACAAAATTTGTGTCTAAAATATAATTTTTGTGTTAAACTGATAAATGGACAGCTTCATGAATTTACATTATTTATTTTGAGTAACATACACTTCAGAATGTTGGAAACCCTATTTTTCCCTTCTGACTTACTACTTTTCCCCTGCCAATGCCTCAAACGGGTCACAAATTTTCCGTGGAAAGGAGAAATTCTATGCCCAGTTTCAAGTAAGCGGAAATCATTTATGCCACGTTTTAAAGGGGAAGGGCACAAGCTTGTCTACATAAAAGCTGTGTGAGTTCAATAAATGCCCGTAAGACAATGCCATCATCAAGAGGAAGGACGACAATCAAGCTGTAACATTCGAACTTCTCGAATTCCTTCAAGAACTACAATTCAGAGTTTCGGGACTATACCGGCAACTATAACGGGAACTCTATTTAATGAACAGTTTTAATCACATAACGCTCAGCATCAGTAATCTGCTCTGAAGACCACTAAGTTCAAAATCTCTCTATATATAAAATTACATGTACCGACCGACCGACCGACCGACCGACCGACCGACCGACCGACCGACCGACCGACCGACCGACCGACCGACCGACCGACCGACCGACCGACCGACCGACCGACCGACCGACCGACCGACCGACCGACCGACCGACCGACCGACCGACCGACCGACCGACCGACCGACCGACCGACCGACCGACCGACCGACCGACCGACCGACCGACCGACCGACCGACCGACCGACCGACCGACCGACCGACCGACCGACCGACCGACCGACCGACCGACCGACCGACCGACCGACCGACCGACCGACCGACCGACCGACCGACCGACCGACCGACCGACCGACCGACCGACCGACCGACCGACCGACCGACCGACCGACCGACCGACCGACCGACCGACCGACCGACCGACCGACCGACCGACCGACCGACCGACTGACTGACTCATCATCGCCGAGCCACAACCACTGGACATAAATTAAATTTTGAAGATAAATGTGCATCACAGTGTAGGTGTTCACTAACGTAGGACTTTCGGATATTTCGTTGCTAAGGGTGTGAAAAAGGGGATGAATTTTTAAAATGAGTAGATCTCAAAAACGTAACGTCTTACAGACGTAAAACTTGGTATTTGGAATCTTCTTTATAAATAAAGGGAAGTGCATATTTTGCTTTAGGAAGATCCACTCAAAAGGGAAGGGTTTTGAAAGAAGTGAAGAAGGAGTTTAATTCTTTTTCTGAGGATAATTAAAACTGAAAATATTACAGACGTGAAAATTGGTATTTGGAATCTCCTTTAAAAATAAAGAAACATGTATTTTATGTTTTTCGACTTGAGAGAGGGCTGTTTCTCACCTGTATAGTTCTATGTCGTATATTCCAGAGTTAACTCTGCCATTAGCCCCAAAAGGCAATACTACAAACGTGGTTTACAAAGAGGTTCTGTGGTAAAAGAAACTCAATTTTTCGTGGAGTTTTTATACTTCCTGGATTTTTAGATAATGTCTTAATGCAGTAAGGAGGAACGATTACTTTTATAAAATTACGAAATTCACGACAGCAAAGCCTCGGGTAACGGCTAGTGTAAGATATGTATGGTTAGTATCACAGATGACATTGTTACGGCGTGGTCTAAATGGCTGGAAAGAGCAGACAACTGATGACATACGACTAAATAATGATGAATACATTTGCTCAGTGTGTGGGCCGCCTTTTAGTGCGTGCCAAGAGCTTATTCCACCTCATAAAGCTCGAAATGTCAGGATACGTAATGGAGGGTGTATGTGGAAAAGTTAATATTTATTTGCAGTTGAGATTTAATGGCAGTTAACATTTGCAGTTTCTAACAAGTACACTACAGAGTACTTGGTGGTCTTCCCCTTCACCGCCCCCGCCATCATGACATAGCGTGAGCAGGCAGAGAGGGCCATGACACGGCCTGGCGTGAGCTGTTAAATATACGGCCGCAGGTCAAAGGCTGAGTGCAGGATGGCATTAGGGATTAAGACACAGCTGGCCCTGCCCATTCCCCAGTAAAATATCAATGTTCTTTGTACCAATAACATTTCCTTTGGTTTTATTACGACAACAACTTCTCTAACACTTACACCCAAACCTGGGCAATAGCACAAGTCTTTTCATAACTAATGATACATGGCTACAACCGTAATGCCATTAAACACTGCCAATCACGACAAGTGTACACAGTCCGTTTCACAAGTCGTGAAACTATGCCAAGCGTCGTGATGGCAGTAAATGTGGATTTACTTGGCCCACTTAAAATTCAAGGCGAAAATGGAATTAAGGACGAAAGGTAACGTCCGATTCATTTGTTCCTACTGGATTAAAGTCATACTAACTGAGAAGATTTCGGGGTAATAATATAAACAGTTCAAGCCATTCGGGTACGCAGCTCAATGTTGAAATTTCACGTAAATGAAATACGCGTATAATAAAATATCAGAATATATTCCTTATTTATTGCTACAAATTACAATAATTTCCTTAATCATCGTTATCCGGTTTATTAGATGTGATTAGATTAGCAATTTGCCCTTTTCTACCACTACGAGCGCTAATGCGATTCACTGCAATGCTTCACTTAAGCACTACTAAGAGCGCTAATGTGAATCAGTGCATTGTTTCACTTAAGCACCACTACGAGGGCTAATGAGAATCAATGCATTGTTTCACTTAAGCACCACTACGAGCGCTAATGTGAGTCGAAGCATTGTTTCACTTTTTTTTTTGCTAGGGGCTTTACGTCGCACCGACACAAATAGGTCTTATGGTGACGATGGGATAGGAAAGGCCTAGGAGTTGGAAGGAAGCGGCCGTGGCCTTAATTAAGGTACAGCCCCAGCATTTGCCTGGTGTGAAAATGGGAAACCACGGAAAACCACCTTCAGGGCTGCCGATAGTGGGATTCGAACCTACTATCTCCCGGATGCAAGCTCACAGCCGCGCGCCTCTACGCGCACGGCCAACTCGCCCGGTCATTGTTTCACTTAAGCACCAATACGAGCGATAATGTGAGTCAAAGCAGAGTTTCACTTAAGCGCCATTACGAGCGCTAATGTGAGTCGAAGCATTGTTTCACTTAAGCACCACTACGAGCGCTAATGTGAGTCAATGCATTGTTTCACTTGAGCGCCACTAAGAGCGCTAATGTGACTCAGTGCACTGTTTCACTTACGCACCAATACGAGCGCTATGTGAGTCAATGCATTGTTTCACCTCAGCACCACTACGAGCGCTAATGTGAGTCGATGCATTGTTTCACTTCAGCACCACTACGAGCGCTAATGTGAGTCAATGCATTGTTTCACTTCAGCACCACTACGAGCACTAATATGAGTCAATGCATTTTTTCACTTCAGCACCACTACGAGCGCTAATGTGAGTCAATGCATGTTTCACCACGGCCGACTGGATCCCTCGCTGCGCTCCTAATACCGGCCTTGACAATCGCTTGTGAAGCCTAGCATAAAGCTGTTATTGGAAAGTTTCACCGTAATGCCGCTGGAGCGCTGGCCTACTACCCACTGACAGGAAGAAGTATACCGCAAATTGCCACATTTCCAGTTTTATTTATATGATTTTGCTGTAGTAAATGTTGGCAATGTGTTCGCAATGAGGTGCTTGTTGGCTTGATATTGAGATCTGATAGTTATGCACTAGTGAGTTTATTTTTTATTGTGTAGTGTGGTGATTATATTTTTTTAAATTGTGTTTACTCATCTTGGAATTTGTGATATTCTTGTGCACCTTTCCGTACTTCGAGCAGAAATTTTATGGAAACAAGAACAAAGTGATTTCTCGCTGTAACTTCTTCCTGAACAAGGATTTTAATTTATGCGCTAATTCGTTTTTTAATGGTGTGGTGATTTGCTTTTCTTTAACTGTGTTAGGAAGTATTCGAATATATATTGCTGTGTGCCTTTTTAGTATTCCGAAGAGGAAAAAATGAGCAAAGGGACACTATCATTTCACGAATTCTCTGTACACCAGGACAAAACTACGGATTGGATAAAAGCAGGTAGCAGTCTCATCTTAGTTTTCCGTTTCTATTTCAGGTAGTTACCTTCGTTCTTTCTTTCTTTCTTACTCTGTTTACCCCTCCAGGGTTGCTTTTCTCTCGGACTCAGTGAAGGATCCCACCTCTACCACCTCAAGGGTAGTGTCCTGGAGCGTGAGACTGCGGGTCGGGGGATACAGCTGGGAAGGATTACTAGTACTTCGCTCAGGTGGCCGCATCTTCTATGCTGAAGAGGAGCCTTATGTTGGGGATGGGAAGATTGGAAGGCATAGACAAGGAAGAGGGAGGAAAGCAGCCGTGGCCTTAAGTTAGTTACCATCCCAGTATCTGCTTGGAAGAGAAATGGGAAACTATGGAAAACCACTTCGAGGATGTCTGAGGTGGGAATCGATAACCCCCTCTACACAATTGACCTCCCAAGGCTAAGTGGACCCCGTTCCAGCCTTCGTACCACTTTTGACATTTCGTAGCAGGGCCAAGAATCGAACCCGGGCCTCCGAGAGTGGCAGCTAATCACGCTAATCAGGTATTTTTACCCATTAATTTTCTTTCATAGAATAATCCTTTAGGCGGTGTCGTATTTGCCATATGACAGCAACACAACACATTTTTATCCGAGATAATCTGAACTTTAACATTTAAACATTGACAAGTAAGAATCACTACTGCTATGACGATAAGGCCAACGTATGAAGTGTTGTTACCTGAGCAATGGGGCCGATGACCTAGATGTTAGGCCCCTTTAGACAACAAGCATTATCATCATCATCATCGAGCAGAGAACAGTTTACAATTTATTTACTCAAAATACTTTTCTCTCACTGAATTTTTTATTTAAAATTCTTCTTCTTATTATTATTCTTATTTTTTCGCTATTTGTTTTACGTCGCACCGACACAGATAGGTCTTATGACGCCGGTGGAATAGGGAAGGGCTAGCAGTGGGAAGGGACCGGTCGTGGCCTTAATTAAGGTACAGCCTGATGTGAAAATGGGAAACCACGGAAAACCATCTCCAGGGCTGCCGGCAGTGGGGTTCTAACCCTCTATCTCCCAGATGTACGCTTACAGCTCACAGCTGCACGCCGCGCGGCCAACTTGTTCCACCCTACTGCATTTCAAGTACAAATTATTGTCTGAATTTAGCGCGGCCAACTTGCCCGGTATTTAATATTCTAGTGAAAGGTATGAATAAAATGTAATCTGAAACCATATAAATTGAAATTAAAATTTAAACATGCTTGAGTCAATATATTTATGTTATGCATACAACGAATATGGAAAAAGTAAGACTTTTATGTTTTGTCCAGCCCCCTTCCTGAGAGCAGCGCTTGAAGAATTTTAAAACTCTTAAAATCTCAGTATTAACATCAGAAGGCAAAAGTATTGTGGTAAGTTCTGCTGTGTATCTGAATGCCATGATAATAAAAACGATTACTATTATTCCTCACAATTAAGGAACGTCAGTTGGACTACTCCATCCTTCGCAGTTTCATTTCACGACGGTATTTTTGCACATATCAATGAAAGTAGCCTTTAGGATTAATCATTTTAACAATATTAGTCAATGTAACATGCTATTTTATTCCCTAAATTAAGATACATTGGCAATCAATCAATATCAGAACGTCAGCTGGACTAAGTCATCTCCCCGCAGTTTCATTTCACGACATCATTTTGGCAAATATCAACGAAAGTAACCTTTAGGATTAATCATTTTAACAGTACTAACCTATGTAACATTCTCCATGACTCTAAATTACGACAAATCGGCAATCAAAGTCAATATATTTTCCATAAAGAAGTATGCATTTCTACCGCAAATAGGTCGGCCGCCAGCGCCACGTGTCGAGCTGTGTAACTACTCCGATTACAGTGCCTGGACCCGATTGTCAAGGCCGGTAAGGAGCTAGCTAGAGCGACGCATCAAGTCGGCCGTGGTTTCACTTAAGCGCTACTACGAGCGCCAATGTGACTCAGTGCATTGTTTCACTTAAGCACCACTACGAGCGCTAATGTAAGTCGAAGCATTGTTTCACGTAAGCACCACTACGAGTGCTAATGCGAGCCAATGCATTGTTTCACTTCAGCACCACTACGAGCGATAATGCGAGTCAATGCATTGTTTCACTTCAGCACCACTACGAGCGCTAATGTGAGTCGAAGCATTGTTTCAATTAAGCACCAATACGAGCGATAATGTGAGTCAACGCAGAGTTTCACTTAAGCACCACTACGAGCGCTAATGTAAGTCGAAGCCTTGTTTCACTTAAGCACCACTACGAGGGCTAATGTGAGTCAATGCATTGTTTCACTTGAGCGCCACTAAGAGCGCTAATGTGACTCAGTGCATTGTTTCACTTAAGCACCACTACGAGCGCTAATGTGAGTCAATGCATTGTTTCACTTCAGCACCACTACGAGTGCTAATGTGAGTCAATGCATTGTTTCACTTGAGCGCCACTAAGAGCGCTAATGTGACTCAGTGCATTGTTTCACTTAAGCACCACTACGAGCGCTAATGTGAGTCAATGCATTGTTTCACTTCAGCACCACTACGAGTGCTAATGTGAGTCGATGCAGAGTTTTACTGAAGCCCTTAAGCTACATTGGATGAGTACATTTTTCAAAAGTCAAAATTCGCCTGAGGGTATTCAACCAAGGAATACGTCGCAGAAAGAATTAATGTAAATGAGTTAATTTGGCTAGGTTTTCAATTTAAAAAATGAAACGAGTAAAGAAACAAGCGATTTTCTCCCTTTTCTTCCGAAACTGCATTCAGGAGCTAAGTGGTTTTAATTTTTTTAAAGTTTGATCGAGCTATCCAAGACTGAATCTGAAACATTTCCTGGTCCTTCAGCCCTTCAACTTTCAGCACAATTGAGGAAATTTCTTAATTTTACGTTTTTCGTAGTGTGGAGATACCTACTTTTTCTCCTAAGAAATGTTTGCAGTATTAAAAGGGCTAGGACTTGGAAGGGAGAAGAACTAATCTTAATTGATGGCTCGACTTCGATTTCCTCCGAAACCTTTTGAAGTTGTGGGGGGTAGGTATGCGGTGGCGATAGAATACACCATCATGGTATCCTCCACCCGTAGTAAGAGGCTCTTAAATACGGGCCGTGGATTGCTGACCACAGGGCCCTTAGCTGAGTGCTGCCATTGATTCCACTTACTTGTGGCAGCCTCCTCACTTTCATGAATTCTATCCGCCCTCCCTTGGCCAATTCTCTTCCAACCCTGACGGAATAGCCTGCGAGGTCTTAGGAGCCTTTTTTCACACCGTTCATGCCCCTTCCCTTCCTGTTGCCACAGCCCTCATTTTTCGATACCTTGGACCTTATTACATTTCCTCTCTCGATTTTTGTTCCTCTTAAAACAATAACCGGGGATATTGAGTTCGAATCCCACTGTCAAGACCCGGCTGAGAATCGAAACCGTGACCCCTTGGACTTACCCCGTAGCTGTAAGGTTGTATTCCGGAGATGCTGGGTTCAAATTCCACCACTGGCATCACTTTTCCACAGTTCCCAATTTTAATACGAGCCAAATGGCGGTGATGGTGGTGATATTTCTTTTCTACATATGGCTTTACGTCACATCGACACAGATAGCTCTTATAGCGACAATGGGATAGGAAATGCCTTGGAGTGGGAAAGAAGCGGTCGTGGACTTAATTAAGGTGGTGTAAAAATGAGAAAACCACGGAAACCCACCTTAAGGTCTGTCGACCATGGCGTTCGGATCCACTATCTCCCGAATGCAAACTGACAGCCGCTCGACCCTACCCGCACGGCCAGCTCTCTCGATGGATTCGAACCCTCAGAGGAGTAGACGTGTTAGGCCCAGGATGACCGGGCGGTGGAATCAGAAAGACAAGAATTGGAGCGAAAATAAAGAGCTCGCCCAGAACAGGTCGAGATGGCTATGCGGCCCTCTGCTCCTCATAAAGTGAAGTCAAATAAGTCAAAACAGTGATCGAACCAACCAACTATGGTTGAGAAACCCAGCGCTGTATCATCTGAAAAGGGGCATTGGTGAAATTCCTGTTGGGTATTTATGCCATATTGTTTAAATAGTCTTAAACGGAAGCAACACAGGTGACATATTGACTTGTTCATTTTCAATCCATCAACAAAATCTGTTCGTAATAAACTCATACAGTTAACTTCCCTTATTCAATCTTTGGATGTATAATTTTTTTATTTTACTTTTTGTCAGTGGAAGAAGTTCGACAAACACTTTTGTGAAATGAGTTTCACTGACACATAGCTATTGACGTTCAGAGCCGTAACGCTGTCATCAACCATCTTTCGCTTATCCATAATAAGTTAATATTTAATAACATGATTAAACATGCCCGGAAGAAAACTACACTTCCAGTTGTCTGTGATTCCTTTGATGCTCCTGAAAATGATATCTGGGGCACAGAAGATTCGAGTTGCTCAATTCCCAACTGCACATCGTCCATTGTGATTATTGCCGTTTACTTGTACATTTGTGTTTAACGGATCTCTACATAGAGAGTTTGCAAAGATGTTCTACTATATCACGATAAATGAAGAGCTTCCTTAGAATATCAAAGGAACTTAGAACCACCGCTGGAAAAGCTAGGCTACAATTATGGAAGACTACTACCTACCTTCCCCGTGGTTGGAGAAGAATATCGGAAACTTTGCCTCCTCGTCATGACCAGGAATGGCTGATTTGGAAGTCCCTGAATAGATTAAGATCTGGAGTGGGCAGATGAAAGGTTAATTTAGCAATATGAGGCTACACTGATAAAAATTATATTCAGGGTGAAAGTGGAGGAGTCCAGACTGTACAACATTTGCTGCAATGCCAACTGTATCCAGCCTTCTGTACTCAAGAGGACCTTCATTACTTCACAGTTAATGATATGAATGTAGCCAAGTTCTGGTCACAAAGAATATAAATAAATAAATAAACACGTGTTTAACTGTATGTGAGGACATCTTAAAATAAGTAGAATAATTATTATTTATAGCTGAGTGTCCTGTGCATTATTTATTTATTTATTTATTTATTTATTTATTTATTTATTTATTTATTTATTTATTTATTTATTTATTTATTTATTTAATTATTCTTGACTCACATTTGTGGTGAAGTCAGGACTCACGCCCCTGTCTTACACTTAACTACTTTGAGCAAAAACTAAAGGTAAGACACAGTGAGCTAGGGCAGATACGCAATATATCGATCCAAGACAAGTACATTGTTTTCTTTTTCTACAACTTGTTTTACGTAACACCGACACAGATAGATCTTACGCGACGATGGAATAGGAAAGGGTTAGGAGTGGGAAAGAAGCAGCCGTGGTTTTAATAACAGTACAGCCCCAGCATTTTCGTGGTGTGAAAATGGGAAACCATGAGAAACTCTATTCAGGGATACCGACAGTGGGGATCGAACCCACTATCTCCCGAATTCAAGCTCATTGCTGTGTGCCCCTAACCGCATGGCTAACTCACTCGGCGAATTGAAAATAAATGCTTAATATTGTATGTACAGTTTACCTGCTCTAAAGGGTCAAGTTAAATGAAGTTATAATAATATTCTTATAACTGAGAGCAGGAAATATAAACTACTAAACTACACTTGTGTGTGTTACCTATTAATTACCAAACAATATGTTGAAAAGTATAGACATTTAAGATCAGGTTAAAAATTAGAAAGACAATAAGAGTGATCACACTAATAACAAGAATTAAAAAGAGAAAGTATTAAAGTAATAACGGCTGAAGTGCATATTAGATAAAAGAAATCACTTTACATGATGATTATTATTGTAGTTTAAAGGGGCCCCCTAATGGTAAGTGATTCCCATTTCATCCACTGACTAGAATTCAAAAAGACGACGATAAAAATGATTATGAACTTTAAACAGTCAGTGGATCCGTCTCGCAATGCCCCACCTTTCCATAAAATAAATTAAAACAATGGTATAAAGGGAACAAGGGACTCCTTCCAAAGCAAAATCCTAAATCGATGTTGTTTGTTGTCCAGGTTAACCGTACCTCACGAAAATGAAGATCCACAGCCTGTTTTCAGTCGTTCGATCGGGTCAGGAATGGAACGAATGAAGCCCCACCTAGCGGCGAGGATAGGAATTGTGCCGGCTGCCGAGCCTGTCGCACTCCTCTGGAGAAATGATTAATGAATGACAGATAAAATGATATGATATTGAAGAGGTTTGCTGGAATGAAATATGACAGGGAAAACCGGAGTACCCGGACAAAAACCTGTCCCGCCTCCGCTTTGTCCAGCAAAAATCTCACATAAAGTGACCGGGATTTGAACCACGGAACCCAGCGGTGAGAGGCCAGCGCGCTGCCGTCTGAGCCACGGAGGTTCTGCCCGTACCTCATAATGGTACTAATTAATAGTAAAGTACACCCATGGTGTTCCTCATACAGTGGTACCAATCGCAGATAACGTAGACTCTTGGTTATCCTCACGTAATGGTACGAATTACAGGTAACGTAAACTCATGGTGTTCCTCAAGTAATGGTACGAATTACAGGTAACGTAAACTCATGGTGTTCCTCAAGTAATGGTACGAATTACAGGTAACGTAAACTCATGGTGTTCCTCAAGTAATGGTACGAATTACAGGTAACGTAAACTCATGGTGTTCCTCAAGTAATGGTACTAATCACAGGTAACGTAAACTCATGGTGTTTCTCGCGTAATGGTACTAATCACAGGTAACGTAAACTCATGGTGTTCCTCACGTAAGGTTACTAATTACAGGTAATCACATGGTTCCAAAAATCATCATCCCTTGGTCGCCCCTTTTAGTCGCCTGTTACGAAAGGTAGGGGATACCGTGGGTGTATTCTTTGTCTGCATCCCCCACTCGCAGGGGGCCAAACACACACTGACTCACAGAACTCAGTTATATGTGCCTAGGAAAAGCTTTCGGCAGGCAGATTTGAATGTATGAAAGAAAGTCAAGCTCCAAATTTTCATTGGGAGTGTGTATTCCAGAGTCTCGATGCAGTAAGTAGAGAATAATGATAGCAGGAATATCTATCTAGGAGCAGCTGAAATAGATTCAATAAGCATTGATATTACACCTCAAATTTCCATCATATTTGGTTTTATACCATTATCAGTGAGGTAGTTTGCGACTGTTTCTTGTAAGCTATTCTGCACTGCTGGCTTGTAAACTCGCTTACACTTTGTACACGAATTGACTCGGACAATTCTTGATACTATCTGGCCGCAGGCCACGAGATAAGATAGAAGTCAGGAGTTAAAGACCATGATTGGGACGACGGCAGTATGGAGTCAATGGTAGGCGGAGAGATCTTCCGTAAACTTGCAGCACACTTTCGGGATGCTTGACTGGGTATAGTACGGTGGATGATAACCTCTTGTGTGAACTTGTTCGTTACCGAGGCCGGACCACACGGATAGTATCGCTTGTGCACATCTGCTGGACTTGGTCCATTAAGGCCAATAATGAGCCCTTCGCCCGGGGCTTCAACGTAATCGCATGCTTCGACTCCCACAACTAAAACGCTGCCGGCCTGACAAGTTCCGGGATTACTCGGAGAAAGAAGTGGGAGCTGTCGAGACAAACCTCGACACTGCTAAGTATTCAACATTTTTTACCGGGGCAAGTGGCGCAGACGGTTGAGGCACTGGTCTTCTGATTTCGGCGTGGCAGGTTCAGTCCTTGCTCAGTCCAGTGGTATTTGAAACTGCCCAAATACGTCAGCCTTGTGTCGGGAGATTTACTGGCACGTAAAACAACCCCTGCGGTACTAAATTGCGGCACCTGGGCTCTCCTAAAACCGTCAAAAGTAGTTCATGCAGGTCTCCTACGGGAGTCAATTCAAAAGACTTGCACCTGGCGAGCCGAATGTGTTCTCGGACGCCTCCGGCACTAAAAGCCATACGCCATATATGGTGGGACCTAAAGCCAATAATATTACAAACTCGGTTCAAAACGTTTCCGGAATTTATTGATAACACAGAGCACTATTGCTGCTTTACGTCGCACCGACACAGACAGGTCTTATGGCGACGATGGGACGGGGAAGGGCTAGGAGTGGGAAGGAAGCGGCCGTGCCCTTAATTAAGGTACAGCCCCAGCATTTGCCTGGTGTGAAAATGGGAAACCACGGAAAACCATCTTCAGGGCTGCCGACAGTGGCATTCGAACCTACTATCTCCCCAATACTGGATACTGGCCGCATTTAAGCGACTGCAGTTTTAGTGCTGTTGTCAAGTTGATAGTAACCTTATCAGTAGAGCCCGAATTTTTATGCATTAATAGGTTAGAATGCAACGTTACTGAAGCGAGTAGTAGGTATAGTCTACCTTCACAACGTCTATGTTACGGGGTTTGCATAAACATTAGGCGTATGGCCCATCAGAACCCCTATAATTTATGTTACTCTTGCTACACTATGGAGGAGCGGGTAGCCGACACTTCCTACTAACCAAGTTAGTTTGCAGTCTAACCTGTTACTTCATATAAATCCAGGCTTTACTTATCAACATCCATGAATCTCCGTCCCTTCAGATGACTTTTCAGGCGTAGTAACAGAAAGTAATTAAGTGGTGAGAGATCAGGGAGTATGGTGGGTGCTCTAAAGCAGTTATGCTGTGTGTGTCAAGGAAATATTTTAAGATAACTGCTGGATGTGCAGGTGCATTTTCACGCAAAAGGAACCCGTTCTGTTTCTCCCTACTACTACTGCTAAAAACGTTTTCATTTCTCCCCTGAAGGGGGAGGGGGTCCTCTTAGACGGTGACGCCGTCTCTCAGGCCGGGAGATTTGTTGCGGTGAAGGAGATGCACGGGGAAGGTGAGAGGGTTGGCGGCCGTGACCTATACTAGGAACTGTCCCGGCATTCGCCTTAGTGCAGGAGAATGGGAAACCACGGGAAACAATTCTCAGGACAGCCGACGGTTGGGGCCAGCCGTGAGATCCAGTCCTGTCCCGTCTCCAGAATGCAGAGGCGTAGAGCCACAGTAGAGCCGTGGCCACCCTTCCTCTGCCGGTCAGAGTGCAGAGCTGTCGGACCACAAACCAGCCGCAGCCACCCATGGGCTGAAACCCACTCTGCATTAACCGAACTTCTGCTCCCATTTTTCAGGGCATTTCCTTCGCAGTGCGTCGCTGAGGCGATGAAGGATATCTACGTACATTTCTTTCGTTACAGTAAGACCGTTTGGAATAAACTGTGCGAAAACCGTCAAACGTAGTTAGTTGGACGTAAAGCCAATAATATTAAAGTTTACCCTGATAATCAAAGAAAACTTCCAACATAACTTTGCCTTTGTAAGTATCCCTAGGGAAGCTTTGTTTCCGTGGAGATGATTTCGAATTCCACTCACATGACTGTCGTTTAGGCACCAGGTCGTACAAGTAACACCAAGTATGATGACAAGCGATAATTTTGTTCAAGAAATCATTATCATCATGAGACATAGTGATCAGATTCCCAACAAGAGTCATTCTTGTTTCTTTGTTTTCAGTCGACAACATTTTTGGAACCAACTTCCGAGAAACGTGATACATGTTTAGATGTTTGTGAAGAATTTCGTGGATAATTGCTACTGAAATTCCCACCTCTGCTGCTATCTGTCCAACACTTCTCCGTCCGTCGTTCCTCACAGCATTACGCACACGTTGAACCTTTTTTCCATTTGTTGCAATTGACGGACGGCCACTGCGTGGGTTATATTTAACGCTACCGTACCCGTCAGAAGAAGAACTTTGTGCCACAAGTAAAGCTGAGTCTTTTTCATTGTTTCTTCGCCATAAGCAATCTTAATGTCCCTAAAAAAGATCTGTAAACAAAACACAAAACTTGATATTTGATCGTTGTTCTGCAGCCATCACTATTAAAAGCGACGAAGCAACATGCACAAGAAGAACACACGGCTATAATGCAACAACAATCGTTATGATAGGGGGGCAACAAGGTCATGATTGTTAACAATAATAATATTCTTTGATATGTATAAATACGTACATATTGTGATGTCATTCTGGGAACTTTTTGAACCTAGTAGTTCGTTTCGGTCGGCTGTGGACCAAGTTATTTCAACCGTTTGTATCCTTGAGCTTTAATTCTCCCGTAGTATTCCCGCATTCGCTTTATGTGAGCATCCTTTCTTTTATCCGACTCACGCGAACTCCGCAACTAGCAGCACGCCTGTGATTGATTTTCTCTTGGCCACTTCACGCAACACATCAGTAAGCCACATAATACCTAGCTTCAATTGCAGAAGATATTTTTAAGCTAACGATAAAATTTATACTTTGCACGAAACACATTTCAAAAACTGGAATATGTTAATTTCGCCATTTTGTCATTGCACAAATTAATTCTGGATGTCGTTCTTTGGTTTTCTTGTCAGTTTTTGGTACGGAACCAGCGCCGACACTATTGATCCGAACGTAAGTGTCTGTCTGTACTATTTTCAAGATGGATCATGACTGTTATTTACCATGCGCCTAGACAAATCATGATCACTCTCCAGTGTTTAAAATGTTGGCATTATAGCTCTTTTTTTTCGAGCATCTCCAACCCTGATCACCGGTAGATTTCACTTTCCTGCAATGTCCGAATGCAAAGTTTTAAAAGACAAGGAGTGTCTGACCACTTTCACTATACATGGCTTTTACAATGTTCACGATCTTCAGTATCCTAAACGTCTACCAGCACTTTTCAACATCTTACTTTCTCGGTGCTAGGTTCACCACTGCTATGCTCTTCTTTCCGCCAGGTTAAAGTTAGCAGGATGCACCTGTATCGAGTAGGGGAATTCGTGAACACTTCCTCAACCTTTTCTGAATTGCGGAGTTCGTGTCCGTCTCTTTTATCAGTCCTCTTCTTGCCTACTTTCAACTTCGGCTATTCTTGGAATTTTCTTCTCGACAGGAACACGTTCCTTAATGTCTTCATATGTGATCCCTATATCTTGAAGGTCCTTTTCAACTTCGGTGAAACAGGGTCCCTTGGTTTTCTTTCTTTCAAAGTAGGAAAAGATCCGCTTGGTCGATCTCTGAGAGCGCATGCATGTTACGAGGCCACAAAAATTAATCCTCCATTTCCAAATGTTGTCCGTTATCCGATTATTATTATTATTATTATTATTATTATTATTATTATTATTATTATTATTATTATTGGGATTTTACGGCCGCATTGGACCCCTGTAGTCAATTTCTGTCCGGTCTTCTATGATGTTTTATGTTTTTTTCCTTTCCTTTCCTTTCCTTTTACCGAGCTCGATAGCTGTAGTCGCTTAAGTGCGGCCAGTATCCAGTAATCGGGAGATAGTGGGTTCAAACCCCACTGTCGGCAGCCCTGAAGATGGTTTTCCGTGGTTTCCCATTTTAACACCAGGCAAATGCCGGGGCTGTACCTTAATTAAGGCCACGGCCGCTTCCTTCCACTTCCTAGGCCTTTCCTATCCCATCGTCGCCAAAAGACCTATCTGTGCCGGTGCGACGTAAAGCAAATAGCAAAAAAAAAAACCTTTCCTGTTCTTCCAGTATTTCTTCATTCCATTTGATCTTCGTTGTCGTTCTTCTTCTGAAAATACCCTTTTAGTTGTTTCTCTTTTATCACATTTTGGTGGGAATCTGATTTTATTATTCTTCAATTTATTTACTTTCTTTGATTTATTCTTTAAACCCTCCAGTGTTATGTATAATTCTTTCACGTCTTCTTTTACGGTATTTCTTTTATCCAGACTGGTTGTTGTTTTTGTTTCCAAAGCTTCTGCAAAATTCCCAACAGATGACCAAAGAATTATATTCTCTTCTTTCTCATGAAATCCGTTATAGGTTCCATTTCCTGATATACCGCTGCATTTGGGATGATGGGCCATTCCCCTTCTTTTTGGTACTTCTTATTAATGCATGTTCTTACTATCCTTCTTTCTATTTTTAAAATTTTGTCTATGTTATTCTTTTGCTTTAGTTTAAATAATGTTTCACTTCCATAAGTTATTTCAGGTTGGACTACAGTCTTATAATTTTTCAATTTTTTACTTATTGTATTATTATTATTATTATTATTATTATTATTATTATTATTATTTTCTTTCTTCCTCCATCGGTTTACCTCCACGGTTGTATTTTCCCTCGGACTCAGCGAGGGATCCCACCTCTACCCCCCTCAAGGGTAGTGTTCTGGAGTGTGACACATTGGGTTGAGGGGATACAACTGGGAAGGAGGACCAGTGCCTCGCCCACGCTGCGTCACTTGCTATGCTGAACAGGGTCCTTGAGGGGGGAAAGGAATATCGCAGAGAATAGACGAGGAAGAGCGAGGGGAGCGGCCGTGGTCTTTAACTTAGGTGCGATGCCGTCATATGCCTGGAGGAGAAGTGGGAAACCATGGAAAACCACTTCGAGGATGGCTGAGGTTGGGATCGAACCCCACTCTACTCAGTTGACCTCCAAATGCTTAGTGGATCTCGTTCCAGACCTCACAGTACTTTTCAAATTTCGTGGCAGAGCCGGGAATCGAACCCGGGCCTACGGAGGTGGCAGCTAATTACACTAACCACTACACCACAGAGTTGGACATTATTATTATTATTATTATTACCGTGCTCAAATATTCAATATCAAGTATAATATTCAAGCGTCTGCCTGGTCGAGACAGAGAAGGATGAGGGTTCGAATCCGTCTTCTACAGAGGCGCATCGTCCTAAGATTCACTGACCTAGCACCAAAAAGATTAGGTCAATTCCCGGGACAAAGACGGCGGGACAAAAAGCTAACCACTCTATCACGAAAAGTGGAAAACTTCGCTCTGGTATTTGACTGGTTAGAAGGTAGGAAAACATGGAAAACCATCTTCAACGATTCCGACGGTGGTATTCGAACCCATTACCTCCCAGATGCAAGCTCACAACTCACGGCCATCTCGGTCGCAACGTATAATCCTAATATTAAATGAAGCGTTTTGGCAGCTAGTGCCGGAGCGACGGGCTACTCTAGAGCCGTTGCTGAGAAGTGAAAGATCTGGCAACTCTAAGTGGACATTAGATTCGTCACCATGGTGACCGCAGTGGTCCGCCCACGTTTCCATGGCAACCATACTCCTACTCCCTTCTTTCTGTCTAGCTACGCAGGCAGTAAAAGTACTCACCCTGTGCCAGCTGACAGAACGTTCCTTTTAATATTAGGACTATAGAGCAGCCATTCCCAAACTGCGGTCTGCGGACCCCCGAGGGTCGCGAGGATAATCCAAGAGGTCGGCGATAATAATGTAAGTTGTAAATATATAAGGAGCGAAATTTCACTGTACAAACACTATTCATAGATCATTATTCAAAATTTAGGAACTTACGTTCTCACTGTTGTGTAACTTACACGCAGTATATGCAATTTCTTGGCCGATAAATGGTACAAGTTGGCAGTATCTTGTATCAGAACAGCACGTCTCTGACCGACTTTTGAGTCCAAGCCATCCCCTGTATCCTAACATTTCTAGATAGGAAACAAACACTGCATTCAATCCCTTTCATAACGTCATACCTGTGAGTGTTCCTCTTCAGCCCTCACACAAATGAAAACGAAGTTCATAAACAGAGCGAATGTAGAGGCTGATCTTCGGTTCGAGTAACTTCGCTTGTAACACACTTGGCCTTTGGAAAACTGCACGATCCCTCCCATTGATCACACAACTGTACCAATGGAATATTCTCAATTTAGTTTCCAGATCCAGACTGTTGTAATTATTAGCCAAGCCTCACAATGTTATGTAATTTCTATGCATATAAAAAGTATCTTTGTGTAAATGAAGTTACATTTAAATTTAAAGGCAAGTAAATATTAGTCCAAAATTACACGAATAACATGGTAACATTATAAAATTCTGTTTTTTATTCACTGAATTCAGTATTATGTTCTGTGGCTAGGGCGTCTCTGGACATGATTACGATATGCTAAGGGGCCCTCAGACTCAAAATGTTTGGGAAACCCTGCTATAGACTTTTAGCCCGACTACAATTGCTTAATTATGAGGTCTGACTCTACAAAGGATAAAAGCAGCGACAGAGGAATTTACAGTTGTCACAGAAGCTACATCTTTTAACAACTCAACTTTCGGAAAGCCCATTTCGAAAGCAAAAACAATACAGGACACTACAGTATATTTATTTCCTTTCTTCTTCTTCTTCTGCCTTTCCCACACTGGTCCGGTCGTGGGTGCGCACTGTGTCGCACATGTGGATCTGGCCCTGTTTAACGGCCGAGAACCCTTCCTGACGCCAATCCTATGTGGAGTGATGTAATTACTATTGCGTGTTTCTGTGGTGGTTGGTAGTATTGTCTGAATATGAAGAGGAGAGTGTTGTGACAAATAAAAACACCCAGTCCCGGAGCCGTATCATACACAGTTAAAATTTTCTGCCCGGGTGGGAATCGAACACCAGAGTCTTCTGAACCGAAGGCAAGTACGCTGAACATTCATCCAAGGAGCTGTTCAAAATCTCAGTGGCATAAGCCGATTTATTTTTATGCACAAATTCCCCGATTGTTTGAGAATGAAGCAGTATTACTTAGGCGGAATTAATTGACAAAAAACTGGTAGTTGTAAGTATCGCTCTTTTGAGGAAGTATCAGAATATTAAAATTCGTCTCATTGAAGATCTTTCCCATGATCCAACACCTGTTTTAATACCGTGATGGCTCGAGGTAAGATCTCTTGACTCTTCTCATCCAAGTTCAGTGAATATCAAGTGAATGATCATTATAAAATTATAGATTCAAAGATAATTTTTTACAGATAGTGAGTAATACTCTATTGAGAAGAGGGTTTGAACCCGGAACCTTGAACGGTTCAACAAGGTAATAACCCATCGATCCATTCAGGTTTGTATGAATTAATTTGATTCCATCAAACGTAACAATTTTCCTCGCAGGCTGCTCTTGTGACACCTACCATCTATCATCAAGGGGTGAATAGAACCATCAGCAACAGAGACTCAATTCAATACGCCTTCCTTTTTTTTATCAACACGTGTTTCTTAACCTCTCCCGACCTTGGCCAACGAAAACTATTTTCTTCCACTTTAAATGTGCTTAATTTTTGTACAATTACCTCTTTAGAAGATGACCGTGGCATTCCTAAACGGTGCGTACAGCCACCTCCAAAAGTGATGCCACCCTTCGAATATTATCGCATTCATTTCCACTTTCTCCCTCTCCTTTCCCCAAGCACTCGAAGTCAACACTTGAATATCCATTACCGGGCGAGTTGGCCGTTCAGTTAGGGCCGTGCAGCTGTGAGCTTGCATCCGGAAGATATTGGGTTGGAACCCCACTGTCGGCAACCCTGAAAATGGTATTCAGTGATTTCCCATTTCAAGACGAAGCAAATGCTGGGCTGGTAGGCTCCTTACTTTCATATTTTGTGTCTGACCTCTCTTGTTCAACTCTAGTTCTTTTCTGACATCATTGGTATAAGGCTTGCAAGGCCTAGGGAGTTTTTAATTTTCACGCCCTTCGTGGATCATCACTTTTTTTGCCGATACCTTCATTCTTCGAAGTGTCGGACCTCTCCCTTTCTCTTAAAACAATAATCACCTCTTGCCATTTCTGATCCTACCATCTGTGTAGGGATGCATTTACTGCTGCGTGTTTCTGCGAACATCAGTACTGTGATGTGTTCTAAGACAAACACTCAGTCCCCCAGCCTGAGGCATTCATCTTACGCACTTAAAATCACCAGCCCAGCCGGGAACCGAACCCGGGGCCATCTGAAAAGCAAGCAACTATGCCCCTACCATTCAGCCAAGGGGGCAGGCATTATCACAATTTTTAACTAAATACAAACGAGCAACAGGGGTCACGTAACTCAGCTTGCATTCGGGAGATAGTTGGGTTCGAATCCCACTGTCAGCAGCCCTCAAGATGTTTTCCCATAGTTTCCCATGTTCACACCAGACAAATGCCGGGGCTGTTCCTTTATTAAGGCCACTACTTTTCCATCTTTCCGTCGCCGAAAACCTTCGATGTATTAGTGCGATGAGCAAAAAATAAAAATAAATTCCTTCGTATTTTAATTTCGCTGTGTTTTTTACAAGTTACTTCACATCGCACCGACACGGATATATCTTATCGCGACTGTGAGATAGAAATGGGCTAGGAGTTGGAAAGAAGCCACTATAGAAGACACTATAGTGAACTTTCAGTCTTCTATATTTTTCAATGAATTTTTACCATTTCTTCTGACGCATCTCTCCGCTGATATAGCAATGTCGCCAACTTTCAATATTGTAACTATAACACATTTTGACTAGGATTTCTTTTACCTTTCATTTTATCAGCACCGTTAAAAGAATCTCTGCCATCACAGTTTTCTTTTTAATTTGTCACCATATTTTGCACAAATCTGCTGGTTAGTTACGCTAACGAATATCAGAGTCAAAGTTTGTTGTTTGATAAAAATTATTGGCACGTAGAATTGTTTTTAAATGTAATGTTTAAAAATATATATACACACAATATTTCATAGGTCAAAAATAATTTTTAATCACCTTCCGCCATAAAATGGCCATTATCATGTATGCACCAACTATCTAATTATTGCTGTGTAAAATTTCACCTCTATCAGACAAAACTTCCAAGATGAGGGACTGATAGCTGCAGTCGCTTAAGTGCGGCCAGTATCTAGTATTCGGGAGATAGTAGGTTCGAACCCCACAGTCGGCAGCCCTGAAAATGGTTTTCCGTGGTTTCCCATTTTCACACCAGGCAAATGCTGGGGATGTACCTTAATTAAGGCCACGGCCGCTTCCTTCCCACTCCTAGCCCTTTCCTGTCCCATTGCCGCCGTAAGACCTATCTATGTCGGTGCGACGTAAAGCAACTAGCAAAAAAAAAAAAAGATGAGGGACTATTTTTATGAAAGAAAACATGAAGATGTTGCTAAAATGTAAAATAAAAATCTATGCAACTTCACTAACTTTAAAATTGCCCTTCAGACTTCTTTCTTTTCTCCTCCAGCGATATTTTCATCACCTTCTTCTCTTTCCTCAGCTCTTTCTGAGCTCCTCTTCCTGCTTTGTTGGCGCGTGTCCAGTAGAGCATGGGACAATTAAATGCCAGCGTAGCGCTATTTAAAGGGGGCGCTGTGACTTCAAAAATGGCGGCATTTGAAAAATAAAAAGCATTTTTAGATAGAACACACATCAGAGCATTTTTTTAGTGTTCTAAACCCAATTTCGATATTTTTCTTAAAATTCATGGAATTTCACTATAGTGTCCCCTTTAATTAAGGAACAGCCCTAGCATTGGCTGGGGTGAAAATGGGAAACTACGGAAAGCCAGCCGACAGTGGGGTTCGAACCCACTTTCTTCCTAATTCAAGTTCACGCACGGCTAACTCGCTAGGTATTCTGTGTTTTATGCCGTACCTTTCGCACATACTATGTTCACTTTACTAATACGAGCTGAACATATCATAAGAGCGCTTACCCAATTGGTATCCAAAATTACCGGGCTGAGTGGCTCAGACGGTTGAGGTACTGGCCTTCTGGCCCCAACTTAGCAGGTTCGATCCTGGATCAGTCCGATGGTATTTGAAGGTGCTCAAATACGTCAGCCTCGTGCCGGTAGATTTACTGGTACGTAAAAGAACTCCTGCAACACTAAATTCCGGTACCTCGACGTCTCCGAAAACCGTAAAAGTTGTCAGTGGGACTTAAAAAATATTATTATTATTATTATTAATAATAATAATAATAATAATAATAATAATAATAATAATAATAATAATAATAATAATAATAATAAGTTAGTATATACAAAATTACAATATTTCAGCACAAATAAGTGTAGCACAAAGGCGGAAGCGAAATATCTCCGTGAGGCAAAGTATTTTCGCTAAAATCCTCGTCAAGAAATGTGTTGTGCTTTTCAACAGAAAAGCTTGTCGTGTCTTGTGAACACCGAGTCTTCGTCTTCTCACGATATTTGTTCGATCATGCTGCATAACCGTCTATTAGAAATCAATTTAATATTTAGCTGATAAACATCGGATAACTCAATCGGTATGGTATAATTATTCCTAAGACAGATTATTATCAGTACACAGGACGAGATGAGGGTCGAAGCTTTCACAAATAAAGGACGGTTGAAGATGAACAGAGGAGCAATCTTTTGAAGTCATTTTCTTGTCGAATAATTTGACGTAAATCTTTTTAACTAATATTCTCAATTACAAAGCATGCCATTCAGAACAATTATTATATCAGCTGAGTGCACTTTGATTTCCGTTACATCTTGATCGAGCAAGATTAACCTCTTATCTAAATTTGAATCTGATAGATCTAATGAAATTTATTGGTAATAGATAGAATGGTTTAGGCAATATACGCTTGTTATTCTTTGGCGGCATTTTGTAAAAGGAATCAAATATCTTATTATACTTCATTTGCATATGAAATGAGGCCTCTTCCTATAATATTTTTTCTGTTTATAAAAAGGAATGCTATAATATGAAAGATCACGAAATATTTGCGATAATTCTGCAATGATTTGACTATTCTCGCTCATCTTGAAAGTACACTCACAGCGAAAGAAACTGGTTGTTTTTGACGGAGGAAATTATTCAGGACGGTAAAAATGTTTTCTTTTTGAACAAAACGGAATTCCTCATCCAAAAGGAACAAGTTTATGACTCATATAAAACCATTCAGACCTTTGGTCTGTTAAGGGACGCCTTCCTCAATCAATAGCTGTAAATGAAAATTCAAATGATTAATAATAGCCAGGGCCCGGATTTTTATGCAGTAACCGCTTAGATTGCAAACTAATTTGGTTAGTAGGAAGTGTCGGCCACCCACTCTTCCATAATGTAGCAAGAGTAACATAAATTATAGGGGTTCTGATGGGCCGTACCCCTATTTTTTATGCAAACCCCGTAGCACAGTCGTTGTGAAGGTAGACTATACTTGTTACTCGCTTCAGGAAGTTTGCATTCTAACCTATTACTGCATAAATATCCGGTCCCTAAAATAGCTGTTCACTGCATGGAAGGATCTCTTCGGTATCTAGATGGACAACCAATGAAAATCCAATTTGAGAGAATATCCCAAATGTCTAAATTCAAATACCTGGGAGAAGTCATCCGACCTTCCGGAATAAATCTCGAAGCAAACTACAAAGAGCATAGGACTCACTTGAAATAAATATAATAAAATAATCCATATCCAGAAATGCTATATTAAGGCATTATAACCGTGTAATGAAACCTGGAGCACTATATACATCTGAAACACTGATAAATGGGAGCAGACCATTGATTAAAGGTGTAGAAAAGCAGGAAATTATTTTTAAAAGAATTTGGACCAATCTGTACAGGAGGAATCTGTATGACAAGGAAATCTCATGACCTGTGCAAACACTCAGAGAAAATCTCAGACACATTTAAGAAATGACGTTTATAATTTTACTGACATATTCTCAGAATGATTAATCAGATATTGACCAAAAGAATTCTGAGCCTTGTCCTATTAATGATAGTTAAAAAATACAATTAGCTGTTTGAAGTCGGAAAATATTTTCACGAGATGACATTGTGTTAGATAGAGCTACGTTTAGAAAGTTATTAGACAATCCCCGCTTTACGCACCATCCAAGCACCACCGCCAACAAAACGCGATCAGAAGATCGCATTAAAAAAAGCCACAGCGGGAAGATGAAGATGAAAAGATTTTGGGAGGAGAAAAGCAACGACATCAGCTTAATAAGGTCAATCCTATTTCTTAAGCTGGGTATCGACTGCTCGCGGGTGCCGCGCGTATCTGTTCGAGCGCGGCAAACTCTTTCGTTTGTGTTACGCGTAACACCATGTTTGTGATGCCAGAGTCGAGCGCGGCAGCCTCGCGCGAACATTATGAGTACAGCACGTGCAGACGTATTGTAATGAAACAGATACGTACATCACACAAAGTATCCACAGTATCGTTGGGTGTATTTTTGTCGGTCATGAAGTCGAATTCCTTGGATACGTAAACATTACCTGCATCTGTAAATAAACAAGACAGGATTAGTGCATTAGCATAATTGCATATAACACGAGTGGAATACTGTAACTCAGTTTGATAAATATGTACGTACCAGAACCAGTTATGAGAGACTTCTTAATCCGGGACTTTTCATTCTGTATGACGCCAGTAAAATTGTCATTTTCTTTAACTGTTGAACTGGAATTTTCATTTCCACACCTATGTCGTTCCGGGCGTCCTCGCGCATACTTTTGTTGTGATAATTAGCACTTTTAGGATTCCACAAGATATCTTACATTTATACAGCTGTATCAGAGCTATACAAATTTCATTCTCCATTTCGCCGCGGTAGAACCACCACAACACCCGTCTCAACTGAACGAACACAGCGCACTGAAATCCCTTTGCCGCGGGACAAAAGACCACTCCGATTTGGCTCGACCCGCGTGTTCGTATTGCCGCGCGCGGTCGGTACCTGCTTTAGTCGAGCATAACGAACAAAGAACAGCTGTTCGGTATTATACGGAGACGAACCGAGGTTTGTATTCAGACAGTGGGCGGACATTTTGATCAGTGTTGCCAACTCATCGGATTATATTCCAAATTTACAGCCAGTGTGGTGACCATGATCGCTAAGGCTGGAAGTCTATATGCTCTGAAACACTGGGTTATCCGGTTCGAGTTCCGTTCATGGGAAAAACAATCGCTATCAGGATGTTGGTCGGCAGGGTAAAACAGATGGTTGTATACAATTTCTAATCTCTACATTGCATGCCAAAAGCACGGATTCAATTGAAAAATATTTCCGCAGTGTGGAGTGAGGATTTAATATTTGACGTCCGTCGGATGGCGATGTTAAGCAGACCCTTTGGTGTCGTTGGACAGGAGTAGGCTAGGCTCCGATTCCGGGCTTCTCCCTCTCCCTAGATATAATTTTTTTTTTTTTTTTTTTTTTGCTATTTGCTTTGCGTCGCACCGACACAAGATAGGTCTTATGGCGACGAAGGGGAAAGGAAACGCGTAGGAATTGGAAGGAAGCGGCCGTGGCCTAAATTAAGGTACAGCCCCAGCATTTGCATGGAGTGAAAATGGGAAACCACGGAAAACCATATTCAGGGGCTGTCGACAGTGGGGCTCGAACCCACTATCTCCCGATTACTGGATACTGGCCGCACTTAAGCGACTGCAGTTATCGAGCTCGGTACATAATTATTAACATGTCGTATATAGACAAGCAGGTTGCCCAAGGGAGTCGAATAGAAAGATCTGCATCAGGCGAGCCGAATGCTCATGGCACTAAAAGCCATATGCTAATAAAATATATACTGTAAATAAATAAATAAATGAATCAATTAACAATGTTATTTTCTTTACATCCCACTAACTGCTTTGACGGTTTTTTCCGAGACGCCAAGGTGCCGGACTTGAGCCCCGCAGGAGTTCTTTTACGTCCCAGTATATCTACCAACGTATATGAGCACCTTCACATACCACCGGACGGAGACAGGATCGAATCTGCCAAGTTGGGATCAGGAGGCCGGTGCCTCAACCAATTTTATTCCGTATTTTGTTACATCCTGCCTAGATGTTTTAAAATATCTACTGAAAATTAGGCGTTCTGAATTGCCTGTTGTACAGACGTCGTGAAATCAAAGTACTGATTGTCTCCTGAGGTCTCCAGTTCGAGGTCTGAGTCAGGAATGGGTGTTCCCTAGGTTTTAGAAAGTAAGATATGGAACAAGATATCTAGCAGATTGCTCGATAAAAGAGCAAATGACATCATAATAAATAATAGTAATGGTGTGTGGCCTCCAATAAAGCCTACTTTATTTCTTAAAATTATACCCTATCCTCCTGCGTTAATAACGGAACTATTTGGCTCACTAACAGTTAGCGACATGAATTTATATTACATAGTACAGCACAACACTCTTCGTTCTCTTCAGTAGAGTTGAATAAAGTCCTCGGTATTCCACAAACAATTTGTGTATTGTTATATCTTGCAAACCAGAATAGAGATGTTCTCGTAATTGACTGGCCATCTCTACGAAGTTTCACTTAAAACGAATATAGGAGGAGGATTCACATATCAGTTGGGTACCAAAGAATAAAAACTGTGGAAGTGCCGAAAAGATGTTTCGAATAAACGCCAATAATAGATTTTCCGAGTACAATGGCACTTTCACCTTTCTTTACCAAAGGAGACCAGGGAATAATGATTACCTACGGCCATTGAAGTGCAAGTAGGCCTATACTACATCCAATACATTTTATATAATTACATTACACAACAACATTTAGGTTCTATAAATTTCATTTCTTTAATTAAGTGGCTCAGAAATTAGAAAATACACGAGTGATAGCACACTGACACAATGGACAGCACAGAAGAATTGCAGCGCAAGACGCTGGCACATTCAACCTTCCCCACCAAACTCAACTGGCACCTGTTGAACTTCCTACCAACTGAACTAATGACATCAGGCTCATACACAAATTACCACCATATGCGGCATGGCTAATACATCCCCTTAATACCAAAAAACCCCATATTTTTCATATTTCGGCACTTTCACCCTTTTAGCCAACGGCCGTAGCCATGTTGAAACACCGGATCCCGTGAAATCTCCGAAGTTAAGCAACATTGGGCGTGGTCAAGATCTGGAGGGGTTGCCACGCGCTGTTGGTGGGGGGTAGAGGAGTGGAGAAGCGGAAAGGAACTAGCCATCCTACCGTACTTAAACTCCGACTTAGGCACACCTCTGCAGAGGTTCGGACCTACCTTCGGGCAGAATACACCCTTACTCTTTTCCATCTTTGGTCCTTAATTATTTATTGAAATTTTTTAAGTGATCGGTTTTACGTCCCATTAACTAGATTTTAGAATGACATGGCAATCTCAGTGGAAATTAGGAAGCAAGTTCATCAGAAGTTAATATGCCTTAACATCACCTGAGCAAAATGAAAAATGAACAACAATTTGACATTTGGCTGTCACTATTTTAACGACCGCAAGGTTTTAAGGGTTTTAGACTTATCTATTAGAAATAAGAGGCAAACATTATTGAACAGAACATGCTACACTTGGAATGTAAGTAATAACTTAGAGTAGAATGGGTTTGTGATATAAAATACAATATTTAAGAGTTCGGGGGTAATATTACGAGTAAAGTAAAACTGAGCACGATGTTTCCACAACAGCTAACCTCCAACTGAGCGCGTGAGTCAACACAGCGCCATCTTATAACAGAGTATGTGTGTGACGTCACATATTTAGCAGAAATTTTGCCTCACCTTGAAGTGCTATTTCATGAAAACTACGTTTCAGATATTCAATATATTTTCTCTCAAAAGGTAGCCTCCTCTTTTATCTGTCAATTGAGACGTTAAACATAATCGTAAGTTAAATACTCTCGGCGATATACGCGTTCAACCAAAACTCTAAAAGAGTTTTAAAATTTTTCTTTCGTTGTACCCGTTATCGGGGAACGTAAGCCTACATTAAAAAGATAAAAATTATAACTAAATCCTGGAGTTAACAGGTTAGACTGTAAACTAATTTGGTTAGTAGGAAGTGTCGGCCACCCGCTCTTCTACAGTGTAGCAAGAGTAACATAGATCATAGGGGTTCTGAAGGGCCGTACCCCTAATGTCCATGCAAACCCAATAACATAGGCGTTGTGAAGGTAGACTATACTTACTACTCGCTTCAGTAACTTTGCATTCTAACCTATTAATGCATAAAAATCCGGGCTCTAATTATAACCATTGGAGGAAAATAGGAGAAGATTGTTATAACACTCGAAGATGAGGATGTAGACCAAGGGGAGGTTTTTAAATATCTAGAAAGTAACGTTACCGAAGATATGTACTGCACGAATGACATACGAAGGTCGATCAAATATAAAAGGGGTTTTTTGTTCCTGAACATCAACAGTTGATAGGACTGGCCACGCATTTCTGCTATGCTCAAGCAGGACCGTTAGGAGTGGGGAGAGCGTGCGTTAGATATTTCCCTCCGTTTCGTCAGTAACGCTCACGATGTCGGAGCAACAGGTGCATCCCTCCACTGCGCAACGCATAATTATAAAATTTCTTGCTCGTGAAGGAGTTACAGCGGCGGAAATTTGCCCGAGATTGACTGCACAGTTCGGTGATCAAACATTGTCAAGGATGCGTGTGTGTAAGGAATGGCGGAGGAAAGGGGAGGCAGCACCAGTGAAAGCCAAGACTCGACTGTCAGTTGGCAAGGTTTTTGCAACCGTTTCTTTTTTTTCTTTTTTTTTTACGATTGGCGAGGCATTTTGCTGATTGAATTTTTGCATAAGAGACGCACGATCAATGCTGCTTACTAAGCTGTTGAACAAGGAGAGGGTTGCATATCGCCACAAAGACGAGGTCAACCGATTCGACAATGCACGGCCCCATACTGCAGCTCTAACTGGCTCCAAGCTACATGAAATGCACTGGAGTACACTTGATCATCCTCCCTACAGCCCGGACTTATCGCCCTGCTATTTCCATTTGATCGGACCGCTTAGTGAAGCTCTAGGAGGGCAACTGTTTGAAGATGACGAGAGTGTGGAAGACTTGGCTGGTGACACGACCCTGTCCTTTTTTACGGCGAGGGCATCAAAAAGCTGCCCATACGCTGGGACAAATGCCTTTCCAAAGCAGGAATCTATGTGGAAAAATAAATTGTAATTGCCTTGTGTTCTTCATTAAATTAATTTAAATAAAAGAATCCCGCTTATATTTAATCTCTCTCCCTCGTAAAACTTTCGGACGATGTGACAGGTGGCTTATATGACCATTTCTTGATGTTTTGCGTGGCTGAGGGGCTGCAGATAGATGATTTTGAGGCTGTGATTCACTATGTTTGTATAAGACCATTGATTGACGACACGGTGATAACTTCCTTGGTTCTCCATATTGCTCCAATTTCCACCGACAAATTGGATATTGGATATTTCCCGTCTGTGTTGTGTCGGCAGGCTGTGAGGATTTATTATTATTATTATTATTATTATTATTATTATTATTATTATTATTATTATTATTATTATTATTATTATTATTATTATTATTATTATTGAAATGCCATGTCCGGTCCCCCAGACGTTCGCGACCTCCCTGGAGAAAGAATCACTTTCTTAAATAACTTTAAGAGTTGTTCATTGTTGTTGATGCAACTCCAGTCTTTGATGTTTTGGAGCCATGATATTGGTGGTCAACCAGCTCCTCTTTCCTTGTAATATGAGGTGTAGAAGCCTGTACTCTCCACCTCCCTAGAACATGGCCTAAATAAGCTGTTTCCCTGGCTTTGATGATGTTTGCCTCTCATGTTCAGCTCTCCTATGTAGCCGCATTTCAAAGGCCTCTAATCTGTTCATGGAGGATGCTTTGACAGCCCAGGTCTCCACTCCACAAAGTAGTGTTGACCAGACGTAGCATCTCAATTTCAGGGTCCAGATTGTCTGTTATGTACTCCCAAGGTATGTGAACTAACTTACTCGTTCACTGATTATTTTTAAATGGAGGCATTTTCATGGTTGCTTCTACTAAATACTGCGAATTTAATTTTTGTGGTATAAATGTTCAGACCATATCTTAATTTACTGAGACGAATTCTACTGGGCAGTCCTTGAAGACCTTCAAAGGTGTCGCATAAAATTAGAGTTTCATCTGCATATCTATGAGTAATATTGGTTTTTTTTTTGCTATTTGTTTTACGTCGCACATACACAGATAGGTCTTTTGGCGACGATGGGATAGGAAAGGCCTAGGAAGTGGAAGGAAGTGGCCCTGGCCTTAATTAAGGTACAGCCCCGGCATTTGCCTGGTGTGAAAATGGGAAACCACGGAAAACCATCTTCAGGGCTGCCGGCAGTGGGGCTCGAACCCACTATCTCCCGATTACTGGATACTGGCCGCACTTAAGCGACTGCAGCTATCGAGCTCGGTAGTAATATTGTTTATGAGGGCTCCATTTACTTTCATACTAGCTCCGTATCATGCAAGGCCTCCTTGAACACCTGCAATATCTGTGATGTAGCAGATTTCCTTGGCCGTGTCAAGTAACATGATATTATTATTATTATTATTATTATTATTATTATTATTATTATTATTATTATTATTATTATTATTATAGGTTTTCGTCAGCTACTTCAAGTGGTTGTTTGGCCCAACTTGTAAAAAAGTGTACTCACTTGACTGCTACACGGAGAGTGGGTAGCGGCGCCACGCGAAGCAACCTGCTGTGTCACGGAGCCGTGGTACCGGCCCAGCAGACTGCTCGTGACGAATTGTATTCTTATTACAAGTCCCATTCATTGTACTTAACGTTTTCGAGTCCCTACAATATGTTTGCACGTGCTGTGTATCTTCAAATACTTACGACATGGTGTAGGAGAGACCGGCCTAGACTTGATGAATGATCGCCATTCATCTCACTCCTGTCTCTTGTCGCATAAAGAACCCTCTCAGTGTGTTGTTCTCGCAAATCTGCTTGTTAGCTTGTCCTCATATTTGTTAATCTCCTTGTTGTATTCCAGGAATGAATTAAACAATAGCATGTCTTGTCCTAACTTCACATTCAAATTCTTCAAGCTATTAGATTCCGTTGGCAGTCAAACACTGCTTAAAGCCTATTTTCGATAATCACTTAGTTTCACAAGAGTATTGCCAAGGCATAGGCTATCTAACATTTATATTTTTTGATAGGTTCAGTGTTGCCAATTGCAAACGACAGAGCGTAAGGCAAGGGGCCTATATTTCGTCCCCTTAGCAGATTTGGACTTGTAGAAATTCAGGAATATTATGGGCAAGGCTAGAAATTTGTATATATATTACTGAATATATTCTCCAATTACGGGCTATTTACAACGAAACTGGTATAACGTAAGGTAATCAATATTTGGCATAAACACTAAAAAAACTAAACTACCAAAACGTGTTCGTAATTTCGTCCCCCACCAAATTTATAAAAGGAGCAATTAATTTTAATATAGTTTTCCTTTCTAACCTTACCAAACATTTTCTCTATAATTAAATACCTGAAGGCCATTTATGATAAATGTGCCCTTGGTATTCTTTTTTTTTTAGCGAAGTCTTACAGTGTTGCTCGTGGGATGTTAACCACTTTACTTGCACGACTCATTGGCAGAATGGTCAGCGTACTGGCATTCGGTTCAGAGTGTCCCGGGTTCAATTCCCGGCCGGGATTTTAACCTTCATTCGTTAATTCCAATGGCTTGGGGGCTGAGTGTTTCTGCTGTCTCCAACATCTCTGCAACTTTACACACCACACATAACACTACCTTCCACCACAATAGCACGCAGTTACCTACACATGGCAGATGCCGCCCACCCTCAGCGCAGGGTCTACCTTACAAGCGCTGCATTTGGCTAGAAATAACCACATGAAACTGTTAATTATTGTTTTGCAAGTTTGTAATCCATTACCTTGTCCCTCACTGCCCTATTAGCTTTCTTCATAGCCTCTTCTTCTTCTTCTTCTTGTTCCCGAATTTGGCCGCCTATGGACCGCACTGAACTTAAGGCTTTCTCTTGTTCTTCTTCTTATTCTTCTTCTCCCAGAACCTCTTCATCCTTTCACTTCTGGTCTTCCTTTCTTTCTCAGATATGACCAGTTTGGGTCTACATTTTGGTGGTTTCTCCTGGAATGCTGTCGACACGGCTTCTAAATTCTTTTCTGTTGTGAATCATATCCATTGTAAGTCCACTTTCTGTTTCATCTTTTTTTACCTCGTCTACCCACTTCGTTGAAGTGATGTACTTGAATATTTTCTTAGTTAGCCGTTTCTCATCCATTCTTTCTAGATGCCCATAGAATTTCAGCCTTCGCTTTCGCATGGTGACAGTGAAATTTTCTGTGTATTTGTAGAGATCATTTTTTCTATTCATCCACTCTCCATCAGCATTTTTCTGTGGTCCTAAAATTTTCCTTGAGGTTTTTCTCTCCTTTTCTTCGCGATCTCGAAGCTCATCCTTTTTATTCATTGTGAGGCTCTCTGAAGCGTAGAGACTCTCTGGCTTTACCACTGTGCTGTAGTGTCTAAGTTTCGCCTTGTAAGATATTGCTCTTTTGTTGTATTTGTTCTGGGTTAACCTGTAAGCCAATTCTAGTTTTCTAATTCTTGCCCTATTCGCCTCTTTATCCAGTCCGTTAGGTTCTATCCATTCCCCTAGATATTTGAAATTCTCAGTTCTTTTTACAGTCCCACGCTTTACTTCGAAGTGTCTCTCCCCTTGATGTCCATATTCCATGTATTCCGTCTTCTCATATGATACTTTGAGAGCCGTTTTCTCAGCGATCTCATGTAGAGTATTCAGCATTATTTGGGCATTTTTTCGGTTGTGAGGCTAGAGGGCAAGATATCTGCGAAAACCAAACACTTAATTTCTAAGTTCTGTCCTTTCCTCCCTAAATGTTTTCCCTTTATTCCTTTCACTTCCAAGGCTTTTTCCCAGGTTCTAATGTTTTTTTCTAGAACAATATTAAAGAGAATTGGTAATAGGCAGTCCCCTTGTCTTACACCCGTTTTTATTTCAAACGGTTAAGAAATTTCACCGAAGAATTTGACTTTTGAGAAAGTTTCTGTCAGGTTTTCTTTATTAACATTCTTGTTTTTCTGTCAATTCCAAATTCCTCTAGGACGTAAATAAAGTCTGCCTGTCAACAGAATCATACGCTTTCTTAAAATCAACAAATATCATCACTGTGTTCTGGCTTCTCAAAGCTCTTATTCTGAGAATGCTCTTCAGGTTAAATATTTGTTCTGCGCATGATCTTCTTTTTCGAAAACCAGCTTGGCACTCACCAATGAGATGGTCTGCTTGTTCTTCAACTCTTCTCAATAGTACTTTAGAGAGTATCTTATATGTTACTGGGAGTAGAGAGATGCCTGTATAGTTATTGATGTTCGTCCGGAGACCTTTCTTTTGAAGTGTGTGTATAAGAGCACACTTCCAATCATTGGGGATCTTATCATCTCTCCAGATTTCTCCTATGACGGCGTGTATTGCTTTTGCTGCAGTTTATCCTCCGAACTTCCACATTTCCGCAATAATTCCATCTTCACCTGGTGCTTTGTTGTTTTTAAGCTCATTTATTATTTCTTTGATCTCTTCTAGACTCGATGGCTTGGAATTTTGGTTATCCTGAGACAGATTTTTCGTATCCAATCTTTCCTCATTAACCCACTGATTGCATTTTCTCAGAGGGACGAAATTACGAACATTCCCTGATCAATTATAATGTCCGCTCCAGTAACTCATTGTACCGATTACACGCCAGGGAATGCAGTCCAGTATTTCATACACATATCAGTGCTCACTCTAGGAGGCTCTTAATTTGAATGCTGCACTGACTCAGCTCAGCATGAAAGATGAATCCTCCTTGTACACGGAAACTAAATGTTGTGCACACAACCAACTCTCACAACGAGACAACGGGATGAGGCTACGCGTGTGCGCGTGGCTAGACATTAAGTACCAACCGTGCAAACTGGAAATCTCTAAGGGGACGAAATTAGATGCAGGAACGGAATAGACCCCCGTACCTTTTGAGGACATGATTGAAGTTTATCTAAACTGCCATTCTAAAGTTATCCTACTTGTCCCGTTAACCACTTCGTGTTTTATGCTGGAAGTTATAGAAAAAGAAAGGGATAATCTTCGCCTTGCTCTTTCGGATAATTTTCGGCTACTGGAATACAGTAGAGTAGGGAACAGTTTTTCTCACCCTTCAACAAAAAGTCTGTTCTTGTCAACGACTGTATCAAGCGCTGGAAATACCAGCGTAACAGCAAACAACTTGTAAATAGCCGACTGTCGGCGTTAATCCGGGGTTAATGTATGTTTAAAAGCAACTGATTTCGTTGTTCTTAGATAAGTTAAAAACATAAAACACTTGTTTTGTGCTGCCCAGGCAAGCGAGTTCATATTTATTTAGCAGGAGAAAGAGGTGTACGTGGTTCGATGTTTGAGAAGTAATTTTTTTTAAAGGTATTGTTTTCTGTACCGGTGCAGAATAAAAATATCTTGAAGATCCTCTTTTTACGATTTGCTTGACGTCGCACCGATACGGATAGGTCTTATGGGACAAGAAAGGGCTAGGAGTGGGAAGGAAGCAGCCGTGGCCTTAATTAGGATATAGCCCCAGCATTTGCTCGGTGTGTAAATGAGAAACCACGGAGAAACCCTCTGCAGGGCTACCAACGGTGGGGTTCGAGCTTACCATCTCCCGAATACTGGATACTGGTCGCATTTAAGCGACTGCAGCTATCGAGCTCGGTGAGGATTCTTTTGAAGTATCTCGTGAACCTGTGAACAGTGAATGTAAAAAAAAAAAAAAAAAAAAAAAACATCGCAAGTATCGATACATTTACTTCACTTCGAGAGGGAAACGATTCTGACCATTAGGGGCCAGATTGTTGGATATTAATTCATAAAAATGATTTCTTCCAGAGAAACGAGTGGCTTTATGCGAAAAATAAAATGGTAGTTTGAAAGGTGTACAAGTTTAGGGCCAGAAAAACAGATCAAATAGAAAACTTCTTCATTATTGGCCAGGAGTAAAATCAATACTTGACATTAACATTACAAAAACTAAACTACCAAAAATGTGTTCGTAATTTCGTCCCCCACCAAATTTATAAAAAGTACAATTAATTGTAATATATTTCTCTTTTGTAACCTTACCAAACACTTTCTCCATAATGAAATACTTGAGGTCCATTTATAAACAATATTTCCTTGGTATTATTTTTAGCGTAGTCTTTTAGCGTTGCTCGTGGGATGTTAACGGCGTTACTTGCACGGTACATCTGGAGATAGGAACAAAGTGTGAGATTCAGTTTATCAAGAAGTTCAGAGGAGAACCGCCACTATTTTCTTAGAAAAATGCACTGACTATACCGATTTACACAGTTTTAAAATGTATACCACCTCGAATATTCCGTGTCCCGTTTTTTATCCATTAATTCTCATACATCTCATATTTCTTCACACCTACACCTGTAGGATTTGCAGTATTATGTCCATTGACCACAGTAAAATGTTTCGTAAAATTTGCTGCACTACCAATTTTGTAAGAATCTGACGAAAACAAGTTGTGTTGTTCAAAGTAAAATTATTTTATAAAATTCATGGAAGCATCAGGGAGGCCATCTATAAACTAAATTCTGAATTAAGATGTGCATGTGCTGCTACGTTTTCAGTTCAAATCTCGTTTACCTTCGCACGGCCGATTGAATCCCTCGCTGCGCTCCTTATAACGGCCTTGACAATCGCTTGTGAAGCCCAGCATAAAGCTGTAATTGGAAAGTTTCACCATAATGCCGCTGGAGCGCTGGCCTCCTAGTCACTAACAGGACGCTGTATACCGAAAATTTCCGCATTTGCGGTTTTATTTATATTCTTTTGCTGCCATAAATGTTGCCGATGTGTTCGCAATGAGGTGCTTGTTGGCTTGATATTGAGAGATGATAGTTATGCTCTATTGAGTTTAATTTTTTTTTATTGTGTTGTGTGGTGATATGGTTTTTTAAATTGTGTTTACAAATCTTGGAATTTTTGATATTATTATGCGCCTTTTTATACTTAGAGCTGAAATTTTCTGCAAACAAGAACAAATGTAATGAGTGACTAAAAGTGATTTCTCGCTGTAACTTTGTCCTAAACAAGAATTTTAATTTATGCGCTAATTAATTTTTTTAATGGTGTAGCGATTTGCTTTCCTTTAACTATGTTTGCAAATATTCTAATACTAGCTGATGTACCCGTGCTTCGCTACGGAATTCTACATTGTATACAGAATTCTAAGTTAAGTAGTGTACACGTTGTGAGCAAGATTGTCTTAAATTGTATAGCTCTTAACGTTAGCCTAGAAACGCGACGGGAGGTCACCAAACATCTTTTTTTTCATATGAAGACTGAGGGAATTTTCACTGTAATGGTAGACCCGATTTCCTACCATCAGAAACAATCAGGTTGGGATGTTTTCATTATAATGCCTTTTTACATCCTCAGTGGTCTTAGTGGTTTTCCCAACTGAAATGAACATACAATGACGTCAATAGGAATGGCGCGATTGAAAGCAATGCTTTCATATCACCAAATACTCGTTCAAATGAAACACCACACATTTTCTCACTTTTAACGAACAGGACTACGCTGCCTATCTAACAGTCCAAAGTTCCAGACCTGGAATGACAAAACCGCAGAGAGCCGTGATCCGTGAACACTCTTCGGCGAGGAGTGGAGACTCCCAGGGCAAAAATTATGCCCCATTACTATTCTGTTTCCTAGGAGTACCCGATGAGTTGGAGAATATCAATTCACTACACTGGCGGCGGAAAAATCTATCTGACTTGAAGGCAAAAATTTCTTCCAAGCCAGAAGAGAAACCCCCTCTTCACTGTTAATTTGGAATAATTGAATGTAGAATTTAATTAGTGAAGAGAAAGAAGCTTTTCTTAAGAAACGGATCTTTTCAGACTTGAATTTTGAGTTATTTAGTGAATATTGTAGTGCTATAATTTGGAAAAGGCCTAAATTGTTATTCTAGACCAGGCTACCACTGAGTGAGGCTCGGCCTTAACTATACACACTGTTCATTCAAAACAGCGCGTCAGAGTAGGGATCGAATAGCTGAAATACTATGATGATCCAGTGTGTTACGTACCAGCTGTATCAGAAAATATATGAACCAGAAGAATGGCATGCTAAAGAAGAAAGCTTTAAACTCCCCGGCTATTTCCCGCCAATATTCAGTCACGCTGTTTTGTACTCGGTACGCAGCAGTAATCCCATCTATCGGAGTTTTTTTTTGCTAGGGGCTTTACGTCGCACCGACACAGATAGGTCTTATGGCGACGATGGGATAGGAAAGGCTTAGGAGTTGGAAGGAAGCGGCCGTGGCCTTAATTAAGGTACAGCCCCAGCATCTCTATCGGAGTTGAGAGGCAGCATAAGAGACAAAGAACATCACAATAAACAATGATCAATGTAATGTTATTGTTGATCAATGATATGCACTTTCGATATTACAGGCCTTCACATTTCGTTTTCTTCCGACTCTGAAATACCACTCTCATAGTCGGTACGGTGAAACTGAATAAAAGATAAATGATCGGAAATGGTATTCTCTATCACTTTTCATATAGTACTTTTCGATAGGACAAACAACATTGGTATTTAAAAATTACATTTTAGGCGCCTTCCCCTAAACTACAATTTCATCCAGGATGAATGAAATTGTTTATAGCTTAGACTCTAGTTTCTTATTCCCAGACTCTATACACCGATTTTCATTAAATTCTGTAAACCCATTTTCTCGTGGCTCGGCGTTGATATGGACTTAGCAATAAAAATACAAATTCATGAATATCTGCGTTATCATAGCCGGTACGGTAAATATGTATAAGATATAAATGGTCGTAAATTTAATTCTCTATAACTTTGGTTTTGTAGTATTTATCGATACAACTAAAAATACAAATATTTGAGAATTACATTTAGGACTTCCCCTAAACTACCATTTCACTCAGCGTAAATAAAATTACTTATAGCATAAATTGTAGTGGCTCATTCTCCGACCTTGCATACCAATTTTCAATGAAATAGGACCACTAATAAGGTAAATATTTAAAAATTAAATTTTAGGCCTCCCCTAAACTACCATTTCTATCAGCGTGAATAAAATGATTTATGGCCTAGATTGTAGCGACTTATTCGCCGACTTTTACCGATTTTTATTAAATTTTATTAAATTCTCTTTGGACGTTTTCTAATGATGCGTGTACAGACAGACAGACAGACAGACAGACAGACAGACAGACAGACAGACAGACATTACGTAAAAGTAAAAAAATGCATTTCCTGGTTAGTGTAGACACGACCGATACAGAAATACCGTCCTTTTTAAATTCTGAGCAATGTACAGCCAAAACTCTTATTTTATATCAGTGGCGGTTTCTGGTATAGCGCAATGGAGCAATGAACCTCCAGTTTATATCAAATTGTACTCAACTACGTAATTTTCATAACTCCCTTGTCAATCTCGAAGCTCTTGCTAAGTCCCTCTATCCGTAATATACTCGTACTGGCTTTCAATTCATGTGAGCTGCGCAAGGTCTGTGGCTGGATACTTGTCTGGAATGAACCCCCTTGCAAAGACGATCTCTCCGTCCGTACATAGGCGAAGGGAGCAGCGAGGTGCGGGGGGACGAAAGCCAGCACTAAGGCAAGACCAGGATATCGCAGAAACGGATCTCTGTTCTTTACGCATGCGCAATAGGCCACTGTCTCAAGACTAGCTAGTCGTGTTGTTGGGGGTTGGGGTATGTGCCTGCCATCTGTTGGCCTTACGGGAATTTGACTAGGCAACAGAGAATAGAACACGTAACTAGCGCTAGTGTTGAAAAGCATCGTTACTACCAAAAGTCACATTAAACTGTCAAATTCCAATTAATATCTTGTCCCAAATATATCATTACTTACTAAACACCTATTAATTTGCCTTCTTTGGAATAATTACCTTTTGGAGAGAAACTTACATTGAGGCAAAGAATAGCGGCAAGGTAATACCAATGAAAACTTTTAATAGTTGTTACTATTCCCATGACATCGGAAGCAGAAAGGTGTTTCTCTACCCTGAAGAGAATAAAAACTTTCTAGCGCAGCACAATGACCGAGGATAGACTTATTGCTCTTGCTATGTTGTCAATTGAAAGGAACTTTGTTCGAGACTCTGCGGACTTCAATGAAGCAGTTATTTCTTATTTTGCATGTGGTAAAACGCGGCATGTAGGCCTACCGTATTTTCTGCTCCTCTTGTATTTGATCACTTTCTAGAACTTATGTCATCTTAGTTTAGGAGGTTACGGCCCACGATGGAAGAGAAGCTGGCGGAGATGGGAAGAGGAGAGGTTGGGGGGGAGGCAACTTTTTCTTCTTTTGAACCCCCAGTGATGAAAGTCACGCGCCGCCACTGTTTTATATATATATAGATGTGGTGAATGACCAGTTGAAGACAATGTATGGTTACGAGGAATCGTATTACTTTTATAAAGACATTATCGACATATGTTTCGTCTTTGTATCAGAAGAAGAAAAATACAATACGCTGAACCCGCAATTCTTGGTAATCACATAAATGGTTACAAGTGTAGGGTACCTGCAGGCAAACATTTATGACTATTATTCTTGTACAGTACTTCCGGGATTTCGTTCCCCTGGCTACTTCGTGGAAGCAATATAAATGGGTTTCTGGTTGTTTAACAGATCAATGTTATACTATTTTGTTGACAAGAAGAGTATTACAACTCTTGCTGAATACTTGACTTTTTGTCGGATGGAGGAGAGATACTAAAATAGCGTTACCGTTAAGGGGTTTCAGTGTGGATAGGGGCGGTAGAATAACATACACGGTATGCCCTGCATGTCGTAAGAGGTAACTAAAAGAACCTTAAAGGTCGGAACGTGGTTGGTGACCAAGGGGATCTTAGCTGAATTGCGGCAATGTTTCCTCTAGTTGTAACACGCTCCTCACTTTTATCTATCCTATCCGACCTCCCTTGGTCAACTCTTGTTCTTTTCCGAATCCTAGGGAGTCTTCCATTTCCACGTCCTGCATGGCCCTTGTCTTTCTTTTACTGATACCCTCAGTCTCCGATGTGTCGGACATCTTACATTTACCCTCCGATTAGTGTTATATAGAGTTTTTATTTTTGTTATTAATGACTTTCTGTACATGGCGGGGCTCAGGCTATGAAACCTGTTATTGTGCCAAACCATATAATTATACACCTGCATAAACATAATATGTTCAGCATTATAATTATTAAAATTAAAAGTAAATTTAATATAATTTAAAGTAAACGTACATTGTGATTTAACTGAAATATAAAGTATCATAATAATAATAATTTTAAAATGTCCGGCTCAATGGCTAAATGGTTAACGTGCCGGCCTTTGGCCACAGGGTTTCCGGGTTCGATTTCCGGAAGGGTCGGGAATTTTAACCTTAATTGGTTAATTTCTCTGGCACGGGGACTGGGTGTGTGTGTCGACTTCATCATCATTTCATCCTCATCACGGCGCGCAGGTCGCCTACGAGAGTCAAATCAAAAGACCTGCACCTGGCGAGCCGAACCTGGCCTCGGACACTCCCGTCACTAAAAGCCATACGCCATTTCAATGATTTCAAAATGATTAAATGAATGTACTGTATTTTATATTACTAAAACTATATCTCGAAAAATTTAAACTATAATGTTACTAACCTTATATATTTATATTTTAATTATTTAATAATCTAAGATTTGAGGTGGCTTCTTAGTGTAATTAATATCAATGTAGGTAAAAATTCCAGCACATTCTTCTGAGTACCTTTAGGTTAGTTATGTCTGTAATTTCAACAGGGATAGAATTCCAGGCCCGCGTGGTACCCGGTACAAATGACTTGTTATACGTACTACTGTGATGAGTGGGGATAGACAGTAAGGAACATATTGATGACCTTGAGGGTACTTCCTCTTAAAACAATAATCACCACCTCACAGCCACCACCTCCATCACCACCACCACCACCATTATCCTCATTATTACCGAGGTATTAATTTACTGCGCTGATAACGCTCGTACTATCAAGGAACATGGGGAACGGTCAGCTGAGGGCATTATACCTCCACGGAAAAACACATAGTTGCCAAGATTCGTAAGACTCATCATGAATATTATACCAACATCCGAGTCGTTTCTGTGTAAAAGCAAGCGTACATGTTGAATCATCAGTTCTTGTTAATCACCAAGGTGAGGATTTCGTCTTAAATGCCTATTCTTATTCTCAACCCAGAATTGTAGAGTCTTACGTCTAAAATCTGGTTCAATCAATTTGTAAAGGAAATATATCTGTTTTATAGTGCCATTAAATGCCTATTTGGAAAACATGTGCATGATAAGTGCCTAAAAGGACAAATATTAAGTTTTAAATCATATTTTCCAACCTTTTCTTTCTTTAGTTTTCGCATTTAAATGCGATTGAAGGACAGCAGCGTTCTTTCTGCCCTTTGATTCTCCTTGGAGCGAGTAGAGTTAACTGCTCTCACGAACACCTTCCCGTGATCTCATGTGATGTGGAACGCTCATTTTCTCAGTTTAAAAAGGCAAAGTTTTACTGTTTATAATTTGAAACAATATTTTGTTTTGTGCCAAGATTCATTTGAAGTGTCCTATTCACACAATTATTGTCTGGAAGAGATAACAGTGTCTTCAATTGTAACAATAATAATAATAGTAATAATAATAATAATAATAATAATCACGGCAAAATATATAACAAAGAGAAAAATCTTGAGGCAGAGGGTTGCGGAGGTGAAGGACCTAGCTGATGACTAAACGAGGAAGAATAGAGCATTCTCGGCAGAAGAACGAGCACGAGCAAGCCAACGGATGAAGCAATACTGGCGAAAGAGGAAAGAGAAAGAACTTGAGAAAGCAATGGAAATTGCGTAATCGCAGCCCATAGATGGCTGAAACGAAAAGAAGAAGAAGAAGATTCCTACCGGGTGTATCATTATTACCTGCTTATACCTGGTGACCACGTGTTCGTTGGTGTAAAACCGTAAGCTAAGAAGGAAGTGGCATGATTCACATATGCTGAGTCTCTTAAGTGCTAAGAAGACGGTCTATTCGGGTTGGTTTTTAGTGCCTATTTTTTTTAATTTTAGTGCCTATTTTGTGATTTTTATATACATTTTTGCCTGCTTATTTTCGATATTTTAGAGCATGTAAATCCTTGCCTTATTACGAAACAAATGCTGTAGGTACAAATGTAGGGTACCACAAGGAACGAATCTAGGGCCATTACTTTTGTACATTTTGTGCCTCCCGGATTTTTCTCCCATGGCTGGTTCATGAAAGGAATATGAATGGGTCCCCGGTTGTTTAAGAGATAAATTCTGCACTGTTATGTTGGCAGGAAGGTTATTACAACTCGTTGTTGACTGCTAGTAATATATCCTCGGTCGTTCTTTGAGTTACGGTCGTAGCAGTGGTAGGCGAAAGATATAAATGTTGTTTGTCCTCCTCTTGCAACAGTCGTCAGCACAACATTTTCGGGGGGGATGTTTTGTGGTGGGCGTTGATGACACGGCGCAGCACCGGCTCTCCTTGACAGAGGTGTGCCTCGGTTCGCCCCAGTCCCTCCAGGCTGGTAGACAACACCCTAGCGCTGACCTTAATCTCTTCTTCAGCCAGGCTAGGCGACCTTGGAGCTGTTTCCGTTAATTATCTCACTTTAGCCCATCTCCATACTGATGTCCTCCTTGAGAATTAAAATACGGAATTATGTAAGCAGGCTTGAGAACCTGGCTGGATCTTAAGGGGGCATGGGAGCGCTCAGTATGGTGGGATGTTCTCACATTGCGTCTGCGCTTCAAGCAGCGTGAGGTACAGGGTAAGACTCAGCAGTGGTCTTTGAACTTTCTAAGTGTATCTCCTCCCATAATTTCATGAGCCCTCCTTCACACATCCATCCTCCTCTACAGGATCCCAGCTACTGAAAGAAATAATGAAATATATTCCCACATGGCGCAACAGCCCCGAAGGGCCATGGCCTACCAAGTTACCGCTGCTCAGCCCGAAGGCCTGCAGATTATGAGATGTCGTGTGGTCAGCACGACGATTCCTCTCGGCCGTTATTCTTGGCTTTCTAGACCGGTGGTGGCAGATTACCTAGCAGTTTTTTACCTGCCGGGCTGAGGGGCTCAGACGATTGAGGCAGAGACCTTCTGACCCCAACTTGGCAGGTTTGATTTTGGCTTAGTCCGGTGGTATTTCAAGGTGATCAAATACGGCAGTCTCGTGTCGGTAGATTTACTGGCACGTAAAGGAATTCATGCTGGACAAAATTCCGGCACCTTGGCGTCTCCGAAAACCGTACAAGTAGTTAGTGGGACGTAAAGCCAATAATATTATCAATAATAATAATTGTCTACCTAGCGTTTTCTTAAACATTTTCAAAAACTTGAAAATTTATCGAACATTTCTCTTGATAATTTATTCCAATCCCTTACTCCTCGTCTTATAAATGAATATTTGCCCCAATTTGTCCTCTTGAATTCCAACTTCATATTGTGATCTTTCCTACCTTTAAAGTCTGCACTTAACCTTATACTTCAGACTAATGTCATCCCTCGCTAACTCACTACTGACAGCTCGAAACATACCACATAGTCGATCACCTCGTCTCTTTACTTCCAAGTCTTCCCAGCAAAAAGTTTGCAACACTTTTGTAACACTACTCCTTTTTCGGAACTCACCCAGAACCAACCATGCTGCTTTCCTGTGATTTTTTTGTATTTTTTCGGTTTTCGTATCAAGTAATCCTGGTGAGGGTCCAATACACTGGAACCATACTTTAACTGCGATCTTTATCAGAAACTAATATGCTCTCTCCTTTAAATCCGTACTACAACCCCGAAAGATTCTCGCAACAATGTGAAGAGATCTGTAACCTTTCTTAACAACATCGTTAATATGATTACCCCAATGAGGAGCATTGTACCAAGGTGTAATAATAATAATAATAATAATAATAATAATAATAATAATAATAATAATAATAATAATAATAATAATAATAATAATAATAATCGTTCGGCCTCAGCTACCGTGTGCAGACATTTCAATTTGACTCCATCTGGCTGCCTGCTCGTCAATTTCGACGTTCCGTTTTACTCTAGGCCCACTAGATGGCAGACCGAGTTAACCGAAATTATCTTGGGTATCTAAGGCTGAGATTTAATTAATTTTGTCAGGTAAACACCAAATGTGTCACCAGAGATCTTTTACATGCCGACATCTTTCGACATGGAGTGTCGAATGGACTTTCTTACGCCCTTCAAATATCCTAATACCACTACCGGGTTTGAACCCGCTGTCTTGAGATCCGGAGGCCGACACTCTACCACTGATCCACAGAGGCAGCTAACTTAGGTACTTACTGTGTTCTCTATGAGGTACTATCACCCCATCAATACAATAATTAAAACTGAAGAACTTTTCCTCTTGAAGGAACTTACAGCTTGACTTTTTATTCGACTTAAATCCATGTCTTCTGTCCATCTCATCACAATGCAGTCGCTCATAATCCTGCAACTCATTTACTACTCTACACATTACAACATCAGCCGTAAATAGCCCTATCTGTGATTACAGTTCTCTACGCATATGATGTATATATTTATATATAAGAAAATTTAAAGGTCCAAGAACACTACCTTGTGGGAACCCCCTCTGAATCATTAAGGGATCAGAGAACACTTCACTTACTCTAATTCTCTGACTTCTAATAATAATAATATCACAGACTGAATTATCTAATATAGAGAAAGCTTAGGATACTGCACGTTTGAGTGCAGAATGGCCCTAGCCCACTATGATCCAGTAAAGAGAGGTTATTAAATAAGAATTGAAGTGGCAAAAATCCAAAGTTGTAGCCCTTCAGGCAAGCAACTCAGTGTTGAAAACATCCTAGGGATATGAGCTACGCAGTTTAAGTAAATAATATATAATAAAGTATGAAAATATATTATTTATGTATTCCTAAACATTCCTTTTCTTAATCATCGTTGTCCGGTCGATCAGATCACGGCCGACCTGATGCGTCGCTCTTAAGAGCGCAGCGAGGGTTCCAGTCGGCCATGATTAGATTAGCACTTTGCCTTTATCTACCACTACGAGCGCTAATGTGAGTCAGATCTTGAATGAAGAGTTTCACTTAAGCACGACTACGAGCGCTAATGTGTGTCAATGAAGAGATTCACTTAAGCCCCTATAACCACATTCGGTGAGAACATTTTCCGAAAAATGAAAAATTCCTGAGGATATTGAACCAAGGAACACATTACAGAAAGAATTATGCAAAGAAGTTAATTTGGCTAGGATTTGAATCAAAAAGAAAAGGAGTAAAGAAACAAGCGATTTTAGGTTGCTTTTCCGGAAGTGCATTTAGGCCGGAAGTGGTTTTCGATTTTTTTTTAGTTTTATAGAGCTATCCAAGACTCACAATTGAAAATCTTTCTGGGCCCTTTAGCCCTTCAACTTTAGGCCCAATTGAGAAATTACTTAATTTTATGTTTTTCGTAGTATGGGGACCCCTCCTTTGTCTGGTAAGAAATTTTTTCGTCCGCGTCCGTGGTGCAGTGGTTAGTGTGATTAGCTGCCACCCCCGGAGGCCCGTTTTGATTCCCAGCTCTGCCACGGAATTTGAAAAGTAGTACGAGGGCTGGAACGGGGTCCACTCAGCCTCGGGAGGTCAACTGAGTAGAGGTGGGTTCGATTCCCACCTCAGTCATCCTGGAAGTGGTTCTCCGTGGTTTCCCACGTCTCCTCCAGGAAAATGCAGGGATGGTACCTAACTTAAGGCCACGGCCGCTTCATTCCCTCTTCCTTGTCTCCACCTTCCAATCTTCCCATCCCTCCACAAGGCCCCTGATCACCATATCAGGGGAGGCCGCCTGGGCGAGGTACTGGTCATCCTCCCCACTTGTATCCCCGACCCGTAGTTTGAAGCTCCAGGACACTGCCCTTGAGGCGGTAGAGGTGGGATCCCTCGCTGAATCCAAGGAAAAAACCGACCCTGGAGGGTAAACAGATAAAGAACAAGACATTCTTTCAACATTAAAAGTGTCCTTTACTTCTTAATACGGAATTCATGTTTTCTGTTCATCTACTCCCTTTCAGGAAAACTGGGTAGTTGGGAATCGATATTTAACTCGAGCAGCGTAATGGAGGAGAAAATAGAAAAATATATCCTCAACGACTAGAGGACTTGGAAGCTGTAGTCTGCACCTAGGTAGCATCTGACCAGAATAAGTGTCGGAACACTTGATGAGAGGAAATGTCCACGAGTAGACAATACAAACGGTATTTCCTTAAAATAAATATAATTGTAAAAGAAGTCATCCGCAATGTCACACTGACATATCTTCTACGGTTAAAAGGTATGAGTTCCCAGGGTTTTGCCATTCCCATTAATAATGTGCAAGAGCAAATCTTTAACTGAGTGTTTTTCCTTTGGAAGTAGCGCAATCGATTTACCGACACTATTGTTACCATGGCAACCAGTGTTCGTCAGTAGCGTTACCTATACGTTGCTATAACAAGCTATTTTCGTGAGAACGAGTACCATTTACTATCTGTCACACCTGGTCATGATATGCTCTCCTTCACATGCGATACGTTCGCCCTCGACCCAGCCATTTCCACTACGAGTAGTACGTGCGCCTAGTAGAGACAATACGTGACACATGGATTTAGCCTTGCTAAAATGGGAGACACTTCGACGGTGGCGCTCCTAGTGACTTGACCTGAAAAAAGCGCTAAATTCAAATATCAATGGGACTGTATATACGGAAATGGATAAATAAATTACGTCTAGAAAGAAAGTGTTATTGAGATATTAACCTCGAAGTTGCTAAAGCAATTCTGGATAAATGAATGAAGAATTATTTAAAAGGTTATTATTCAAAGACTGAAATTAGACATATAAACAAGGTGTGAAATAGACTGTTGTGAAATGGCTTGATCTTTCATTTATGCATTACTTTTTTAGCTTTAGATTTCCTGCCTGAACTCTTACGGTTGGATTTGTCTTTTTTCTCACTTAAAAACATTGGATCATCACATTAAGCCACTTGTCAATAAAAATATTGGTACATTCCTTACACATATGATGCAATGAATTAACATTTAATAGCTGGACAATTTTCCTCTTAACATGAAGCCTACTAACAGAAAGAAAATCTGTTAATCTGAGAAGAGGGATAAAATAAAGAAAAGTATGAAAATGTTGTCGATAGTGATGCTTTGAGGAATATTTGCGTACAATTAGAGTAAAAATGTAACATACCCTTGGCTGTATAGTCGAGGGTTTTTAAAGTCGCTGGCCTGCAAATGATCTGAACAGATCTTATAAATCTTACATAAGCGTAACGTCCCTTCTTTCTTGTACACCTTATCCAAATCACTTCTGTGTCGTTTCTAAACCCACAGATCACACCTACAACAACACATCGGTATTGAAGGTTAACTGCTGCACTATACAATAAAATATGCGTATTACATTTTGAGCCAGTTAAAACCATGATCGAGCAGGTCAGAAGATTATGAAGTACTATAAAAATCCCTGTCACTGGAAGAATATATTGCAAACACAATATTACTTACATTTTGTCACGAGGGAACATGAAGAACGACCGCGCATTCTTCTCTGCTTCCTAGTTACTGCAGCCAAACACAGCACATACCTTTCCCCTCATGTTGAGAGGAGATATCAAGGAATGACACACGCTACTATTTAATTATGTCAACTCACTGAAAACGCATAAATAACACCAAAAACTTCACACAAAAATACGCATGCTCTTATGACAGAGTCAGTAGTTTTCAGGTCTACTCGCTAGAGAGAGCTCCAATAGTTGTCCCTCGATATCTCGCTCAGTGTCGCGTATTGTCTCTACTGTATTTGTAAGAATGTAGCATTATTATCGATATGAGTAAATATTGATATTTTAAAAACAATATTCGATAATTCAGTATCGATATTTTGAGGTATCGATGCTATATAATTATATTTCTGATATCGAAAATATCGTTAGGAAAAAATTAGGGAATACGGTAGTGGTATTAATACAACAATGGGAACAAAATTAAAATTAAGAGTAAAAATGAAATGGCGTATGGCTTTTAGTGCCGGGAGTGTCCGAGGACAAGTTCGGCTCGCCATGCGTAGGTAGGCGACCTGCGCGTCGTGATGAAGTTGAAATGAAGAAGAAGGCGATTCATACACCCAGCCGCCGTGCAAGCGGAATTAACTAATGATAGTTAAAATTCCCTTCCCTTCCGGTAATCTAACCCTTAGCACATATGGATTTGGCCCTATTTTATGGCCGGTTGCCCTTCCTGACGTCATCGCTATACGGAGGGATGTAATCACTATTGCGTGTTTCTGTGGTGGTTGGTAGTGTGGTGTGTTGTCTGAATATGATGAGGAGAGTGTTGGAACGGACAAACACACCCAGTCCCCGAGCCAGAAGAATTAATCAGAGGCTATTAAAATCCCCGAGCCGGCTGGTATCGACCCCAGGACCCTTTGAATCGAAGGCCAGTATGTTGACCATTCAGCCAACGAGTCTTAACGATAGCACGGGTATTTCTCCTTATATTGGTGGCTATGCATTTATTTTAATTTTATTTTGATCTTTACTATCTGCTTTACGTCTCACCGACATAGACAGGTCTTATGGCGACGATGGGATGTGAAAGGGCTAGGAGTGGGAAGGAAGTGGCCGTGGCCATACTTAAGATACATTTCGCATCTGGGTGCTAATATTTTTCTGAGAATTTCCTTTCTTGTTTTCCGATCATCTTTATTCGAGATCTGCCACCAGTTATAATAATTCCATATTCATAAAAAGTGGGTTATTCTTGCATCATCCTAAAAAAGTTATAAAAATTAAAAGAAACAAATATACAAAATTACTTGGAACAGATACAAGAAAGGCAAAATTACGACATTTTTATTATTTATTTTCAAAATCCTCCTCCACTTGGAGGCTGGCTAAGACAAAGAATATACAAAAACAATTTAATTTTTTAAAGTAAATTATGTCTCACTGGTGTCTGAGTATTAAAAGAGAACCCCTGAGCGCTTTCAGTAATTAAAACAGAAGCACTTTTAATGAAATTAGATTATCTGTGTTTCTCGGATTTTCGTGTTTGTTTTCCCTGGTACTATCCCGAATAACTAGGAGTTGACTCTAGTAAAATTCTTACTTTACCTGAAGAAACTAGCTTTTTCCGCCTAGGGCACGGAGGACCCTTGACTGCGAGGCCTGGGTCGAAGTCTTGGCTTGCCTCTCCTACTGGCCAGTTCCTCCTCATAAAGAACGTATTCTCTATTAAACATACTACATCCATCAAGAAATAGGAACCGGTGGTCGTATACTGTTCGTGCTTATGTTATATTATCCAAAACCTAAATAAATAATTATGGTAAGACAAATATATGCTTGTCATTGTTCGCTGTTTCTCAGTCAGAGCTGCTCACATTAAGCGAGATGGGCTTGCAAGAAAGACAAGAGAGGAAAATGTGTGGACTTGCTCCTCTTATTGTTGGGCAGTAAAGAGGCTCCAATTTCACTTGGAGGAGTTTCTTGTCCGGGACTGCATTCCACTCTTGCACGAGTAAAAAGTGAGGTTATGACCGCCTTAGACTAACGAACACACAAGTCGGGGCGGTTCGGAAATTAAGATAATTAGATACCAATAAGAAGTGTCGCAGTGACTGTGCGAATTTACTGACTTCTCTGGCTGCCGTTATTTCTACATCAGTGGGAGCCTTACCAACAATGAGCGGTCCAGCTTCCGGCCAGAGAGTTATGTGGAACGTTCAACAAGTGTCTTACAGATGTTTCTCTAATGTTGAATAGAACAGAGTCTTCAGATGTTAACAGCGTAAAGTAGTTTCTATGTACGTATAGGAGTAATTATATGTACTTAAGAGAAGCTAGCTCTTAAATAAATAAAATAAATAAATAAATAAATAAATAAATAAATCACCACTAATCTGCTTTTAGGCATCTCGCCCAGGCAACAGATTCCGAATTAATTATTTATCCAGACCTTTCCTAAAATGATTTCAAGGAATTTGGAAATTTATCGAAAAACACCCTTGGTAAATTATTTTAATCCCTAATTCCTCTTCCTGTAAACGAATATTTACCCCAAATTGAGAAATTTATTTCCAGAAATGTACCAAATTCAAAAGTAAAATTTTCAGGAGAGTGAAAAAAACACTAAGAGTGTAAAATAACAGAATTACACTTTTATTATGTTCAAATAAAATAAATGCATTATTGAAAATATCCAGAGCCTGTTTCCAGTCATTCGACCGGGTCGGGAATGGAATGAATGAAGCCCCCATCTAGCGGCGACGACAGGAACTGTGCCGAATGCCGAAGCCAGTCGCACTCTTCCGGTGGCAATGATTAATGACTGATAGCTGGAATGTTATTGGTGAGTGTTGCTGGAATGAAAGTTGACAGCAAAAACCGAAGTACACGAGAAATACCTGTCCCACCTCCGCTTTCTTCTTTACATGGAGTGACCGGGATTTGAACCACGAAACCCTGCGATGAGAGGGTGGCGTGCTCTCACCTAAGCTACGGCGGATTGAAATGTATTATACAAAGTATTTCTATTTAAAATTTTTACAACTAAGAAATATTCATGGAAAAAGAATAATCCACAGTTCCAGCCCTTCAAGGAAGCAACTCAGTGTTGAAGACATCTTGCGGATATGAGCTACGATTTTTTGGTAAAAAAATAAAATAGAGTATGAAAATATATTTCTTATTTATTCCTAAAAAATACAAACCTTTTGTTAATCATCGTTATCCGATCCATTAGATTAGCAGTTTGCCATTTTCTACCACTACGAGGGCCAATGTGAGTCAATGCACTGTTTCAGTTAAGCACCACTACGAGCGCCAATGTGAGTCAATGCACTGTTTCAGTTAAGCACCACTACGAGCGCTTATGTTAGTCAATGCAGAGTTTCACTTAAGCACCACTACGAGCGCCAATGTGAGTCAATGCACTGTTTCAGTTAAGCACGACTACGAGCGCTAATGTGAGTCAATGCACTGTTTCAGTTAAGCACCACTACGAGCGCCAATGCGAGTCAATGCACTGTTTCAGTTAAGCACCACTACGAGCGCCAATGCGAGTCAATGCACTGTTTCAGTTAAGCACCACTACGAGTGCCAATGTGAGTCAATGCACTGTTTCAGTTAAGCACCACTACGAGTGCCAATGTGAGTCAATGCACTGTTTCAGTTAAGCACCACTACGAGCGCCAATGTGAGTCAATGCACTGTTTCAGTTAAGCACCACTACGAGCGCTTATGTTAGTCAATGCAGAGTTTCACTTAAGGCTTTATAGATGCATTCGATGTGGACATTTTTCAAAATGTAAAAAAAAAAAAAAAATCTGAGGGCATTGAATCAAGGAACACATTACAGAAATAATTATCTAAATAAGTTCATTTGGATAGAATTTAAATAAAAAAGAAAATGAGTAAATAAACGGATTTTAGGCTGTTTTCCGGAAGTGCATTTAGGCCGCAAGTGGTGTTCGATTTATTTTCAGTTTGATAGAGCTGTGCATGACTCACAATTCCAAACCATTCCTGGCCCTTTAGCCCTTTAACCTTCGGCACAATTGAGAAAACTGCTTAATTTTACGTTTTTCATAGTATGGGAACCCCTACTTTGTCCGGTAAGAAATGTTTTGAACATTAAAGAAATTATTGGGTACTTTGTGTCACTGAACCTCTAAATAATTTCGACTGAAATTGATCATCATAAAACTGTATTTATATTTACAATGATCAATGAAGGAACAGATTACTTAAATAATCTTAAATGAAATCATCGAACACAACAACGTAAATTAAACCAAGTCCTTTTGCTGCTGGTCAAGTACCGCAGAAATGGCTCCTCATTGGCTGATTAGATACATTATATTTGTACCAATTCACCCCGTGGTATTTGTTACTTATTCCCATCAAAAGTGATTTTCAACGGTCTTTTTTGACACTGCTACTAAATGTTTTCATTCTTCCCCTGAAGGGGGGAATCAGGCCTCCTCTCCTTCAGGCCAGGAGATTTGTATCGGACGAGTTGTGCAGTGAAGGCGAGGGTGTTAGGGGCTGTGAGTTACACTAGGAACCATCCGTGCATTCGCCTTAGTGCAAGAGAATGAAAAACCACGGATAACCATTATCAGGACAGCCGACGGTGGAGACCAGTCTCTCTAGAGCCGTGGCCACTTGTGGGAAAAGACCTTCTCTGCATGGATTTGGACAGTTTCGATGATTTCCTTATCTTTCACATACTGGAGCTTCCTACAAACTTATATTTTGAATCATAATCTCAGTTTTGAAATGTTTCGATTTGGTACTTTTTGGAAATAAGCTCCTCAATAATGCCCTCTTGATTCCCAAGTTCATCTTCATACTTCCCTATTTTTGAAATCTCCGCTCAAGCTTATTCTTCTACTACTATCACTCCACGCCTTTTCCCCACTGACAGCTCAGAACAGACCACTTAGTCGAACTGTTCACCTCCTTATTCTCAGGTTTTCTCAGTCCAAAGCTTGCAGCATTTTCGTAACTCTACTCTTATATCAGAAATCACCCAGAACAAATCGTACTTCTTTCCTTTGTATCGTTCCTGGTTCTTGAATCAAGTAATCATCGTGAGTGTTCCATAAGCTACTCTAATTGTGTTCTTACCAGCGACTTATAAGCGAGCAGCGTTTGAGAGGTGGTGGTATAAAATTTCTTATCACTAGATTGCGCGACAAAAGCCTGGATTAAATTCCAAACTTTGCCGTATTCAGTATGTAGTTCTTTTTCTTTTTCGTGTGGCTATTTTCAGCCGAGTGCAGCCCTTGTAAGGCAGACCCTCCGACGAGGGACTGCATGTTATTGTGGTGGAGAATAGTGTTATGTGTGGTGTGTGAGTTGCAGGGCCTTGGGGACAGCACAAGCACCCAGTCCCCGGGCCACGGAAATTAACCAATGAAGGTTAAAATCCCCGACCCGGCCGGGAATCGAACCTGGGACCCTCTAAATCGATGGCCAGTATACTGACTATTCAGCCAACGAGTTAGACTTCATTATGTAGTGAGGACGTTGTTGATCGATATTCGTCCGTCGGGTGGTGACGTTAAGCATTGGTGTTTTCAACAGGAGTAGGTTGCGTGTCGACACCAGGTTTCACATTCCCCCTACTACATTTTATCATCATAATCATCGTCATCACCATCATCATCATCATCATCACCACCATACACCCATACACGCAGGTAGCCCATGGCACCAGGCGAGCCGAACATGTCCTTGCCATACGCTAAATTAAAAACACGTTTGACTCGCCTAATGGTCGCGTGATGGCGTATCGAATCTAGACCTTCTTGTAGATACAATGCAATACTAAATTTTACCTCCAATGGATATTAAACACTTGGCTAAGTAATCTCAACGTAAGTGAACAAACAATTCTTTCTTTTTGTCTACTTCGTATGTCCATACTATAGATATGAGGAAATGTGTTTTAATTCAGGGGACTCTCATTGGAAGGCAGATATGATTAGGGCGAAGATTTACAGGTACTAAAATGGCAAACATAGGCACTAAAATCCAACCCGAGTACACCATCTCCTTAGCGTTTCAAATTACTCACCGCAAGTGAATCATGCCACTTCAATCTCAGCTAAAGGATTTACCCCAAAGAACAAGTGGTCATCAAAATCAGGAAAAGGTAAAAGTAAATTATTATTATTATTATTATTATTATTATTATTATTATTATTATTATTATTATTATTACAATTGAACACACTTATCTCTTCCAGACAATAATTATGTCAAGTGTACGCTTCAAATGAATCTTAGTACATATTGTAATGGACAATCCAGATATTGCACAAAATTTAGAACAGCAAAACTCTACCTGTTGCTTGTTAATATATTTTTAAATTAAGGAAATGACCTTTCCTCTTCACATGAGGTGTGGGGACAGTATGTAAGAGCAGCTAGCTCTGCTGGGGTGAAACCTGGTGGTGGTACTACGTCTTTCCCTTCGAGAATAGCAGCAATGGCCAAAGCATCCTTCGAGCCGGGATTCCTCAGCGTTATACTGTGAAATTTGGCACTGATTTCATCTCCTATCGCTTCATTAAGGTTAGCAATGGTCGCCTCCACCTCACGAATAATCCCTACAACCTTCGCAAGAGGTAATTCTTTCTCTCTCAGCTGCTTTGTTTTGGAAGATAGTTGTTCAAACTTGGAAGAAATGTACGTGAGACCGCTAAAAATCTTGGCGTTGGCCAGTAATGAAATGGCGTATGGCTTTTAGTGCCGGGAGTGTCCGAGGACATGTTCGGCTCGCCAGGCGCAGGTCTTTTGATTTGACGGCCGTAGGCGGCCCGCGCGTTGTGATGAGGATGAAATGATGATGAAGACGACACATACATCCAGCCCCCGTGTCAGCGAAATTAACCAATTATGGTTAAATTTCACGACCCTGCCGGGAATCAAACCCGGGACCCTTATGACCAAAGGTCAGCACGCTAACCATTTAGCCATGGAGCCGGACGTTGGCCAGTGCAGTGTGCAGATTCAAGACCAGCTCGCTCCAAGCAGAATCAGAGGGCAGAAAGAACGCTCTTGTCCTTTAATCACATTTAAGTGCCTGTCTTTGGTAGCTACGTACAAAGAATGCCTGCTTTCAGCAGCTATCTGATAAAGAAAATCAAGAAAGTAGAAATAGGTGGAAAAATACGATTTAAAAATGTCACAAATCGAATTCATGACCACGACTTATGAGCCTACAATTTTGGGTTGAGTATAATATAGGCATTTATAACAAAATCCTCGCCTTATTTATGACGTAAACATAAACCTGTAATTATAAGTCAAAAAGGAATTAAAATACCAGAAATATGGCGGTGCACATATCAATTGTTACTGAAATTTGCTTTGGAAAAATCAAATGATCTTAAATATGTCTTTCAACAAAATGTGTGTCCGGCTCTATGGCTGAATGGTTAGCGTGTTGGCTTTTGGTCACAGGGGTCCCGGGTTCGATTCCCGACAGGGTCGGGATTTATAACGACAATTGATTAATTCCCCTGGCATGGGGACTGGGTGTATGCGCCATCTTCATCACCATTTCATCCTCACCACGACGCGCAGGTCGCCTACGGGTGTCAAATCAACAGACCTGCACCAGGCCTCTCCGGAGGCCACACATAATTTCATTTCAACAAAATGTGTGACGCGATGTTACTTAGCAACCGTGCAGGCTGTGATGTGGAAGTATTGATGGATGGCCATGATGGACATGCTCAACTCTCAAGGTACTGTTGCTAGGTTACACTTCCGTCACACTTTTTTACAATGTTACAGGTAGGTCTAATGGCGACGATAGGACAAGAAAGACCTAGGAGTGGGAAGGAAGCGGTCGTGGCCTTAATTAAGGAACAACCCCAGTATTTGCCTGGTGTGAAAATGGAGAACCACGGAAAACCATCTTCAGGGCTGCCGACAAATTTTTGGATGACTTCGAGCTCTAACACAAATTTTTGCCAATAAATTAATTAATTTTCATTTTGTTATCAATTGCCCATATATAACATAGGTTTTAAATGGCTTGTGATAGCCTATTTTAATCACAGTTTCGATATTTTTACACATTATTCTTTCGTTTTCAATCAATCTGCAGCCATAATAACAAGCTTTTGGGCTTTTCTTGTGTCAAGAAAACACGGTGAAATTCTTTACGTTTCGCAGAGAAATTTGCTTCGCGTCTTCAGAAGAAAATGTCTTCCTCGTGAATAATCGAGATTTTCTTCTGAGAACGCGGAGAAAAGTTATCTGCGAAACGTGAAGAATTTCGCAAGGAAACGCGTACGTGTCCAACTTAAGACATCACTCAGGATGTGAACATGTGTGACTACATTTTTTGCTCACCCTGTGCGCTGCCCGGTAGCGAATAAAGGGCAGTCAGACTCTGGGCAGCAGACACAATGGGTGCTGGCCATATCATTAACCTACTTTCTCTGCAATATCTTGTATTGTTCTCCACTACCGCAACTTGCATAACATTTAGACGCGACATAACAGTACTGAGAAGATGCGCGCCCAGTGGCGCGTCCTTACACCAAACTGGAAGAGGAATCGAGATTAAGATCAGAGAGGACCTTCCGGGATAATTCTTCTTCTTATCCACTTCCCTGGCCTGGCATATAAAGTAATTAATCAAATAATTTATAATAATAATAATAATAATAATAATAATAATAATAAATGAACAAATCCTGGGTATCTAAAGATGTATCCGGCCATGCTATCTCTTCTTCAGGCCAAATTTAGCCAAATCGATCTTCTCTCAGCAATTCGATTTAGTATCACTTCATTCACGATTCGATCTACTATCTACATTCTTCTGTAACACCACAGTTTAATAGCGTATATTCTCTCCCTCTATGAGCCTGTTATCGTCCATGTTTCAATTCCATGCAATGCCACGCTCCAGACGAATGACTTCAGAAACGTCTTTCCAATTCCTATATCAATGTTAGAAGTGAGCAAATATTTTTTTCTTAAGAAGTGCAAGTCTATATTATATGCCCTCCTCACTTCTGCCATCATAAGTTATTCTATATTCATCAATATTCAATATTCATCTGCTTCCCTTGAGACTTCATTTTCTAATCTAATATTTCCTACATCACCTGTCTTCGTTCGACTGCACTCCTTCCAGACTGTCATTCAGAAATTTCTCCATATCATTTGCAGACTCGTCTTCTTATTCTTTTCCTACCTCTTTTTCCCACAATTGTGGGGTCGCTGCTGCGAACTGTGTCGCACATGTGGATTTGGCCCTGTTTTACGACCGGATGCCCTTCCTGACGCCAACCCTATATGGAGGGATGTAAGCACTATTGCGTGTTTCTGTGGTGGTTGGTAGTGCGGCATGTTGTCTGAATGTGATGAGGAGAGTGTTGGGACGGACACATACACCCAGTTCCCGAGCTAGAAGAATTAATCAGAAGCGAATAAAATCCCCGACCCGGCCGGGAATCGAACCCGGGACCCTCTGAACTGAAGGCCAATACGCTGATCATTCAGCCAACGAGTCGCACCATTTACAGACTCATATAAAATAACAATATCATCAGCAAATCTCAGCGTTCTGATTTACACTTCCTGGATTGATATTCGAATAATAATAATAATAATAATAATAATAATAATAATAATAATAATAATAATAATAATAATAATAATAATCCAGTCCGTTGGCTCTCCATCTTCCAGGACCAGTCTCCCGAATTATTTTAATTCTGGTCTGATGGCTGCAAAGCGCTTCACTTAGACTCGTGGTGCCGGCTGAGAAACTGTGTGATACGAAAGGTAGCGAACTCTGTCTAGAAACCTAAATAATACGGCCGAGGCACTCATTACGCTGACCATGTGCACTCTGAAATCTGCAGGCCAACTGAGGGGTCAGCAGTCGTCTTTGCAAGTCAAGGGCCTTAATGACCTAACGTGACGTAGGTAACGATAATAACAACAGTATCCAAGAGATACTAGGTTAGAGCCCCGCGACACCTTATTTGTCGCTCTTTCTCTATTTATTGCGGTCGGTACTTACTTCGTGTCAATTAGGTCCAGTTTTACGATGAAGACTGATATTAAGAGGAACAGAAACACCCAGAGGAAATAACCACACCCAGTCAAAAATCCCAGACCTGAGGAATGGGCTATGTTACATATCTCTTCATATGGTTATGAAGCTATTTAGGGACTGCAGTAAAGGAGGGGCGTTAAGTTCCTGATAAGACCGAAGTTATAATAGTGTATGGGACCCTAACCAGGAATACTTCATTCGAAAATGAAAGAGATTCTAAACAAAGCAGAACGATTTCCGACAAAGCAGTCGTGTTACGAAAACGTCGCGAACTTTGGGCTGGGAAGAGTTTGCAGTAAGGAGACGAACAGCTGGACTAAGTAGTATGTTCCGAACTGTCAGTGGAGAGATGGCGTGGAATAACCTTAGTGGATGAATACACTTACAATAATTTGGAGCTATTAAAAGTACAAAAGATCATAATACAGTATGAAGATGAAGTTGGAATTGAAGAGAACAAATTAGGGCTAATGTTCGTTTACAGGAAGATGAATTAGAGATTAGATAATTTACCACGGGAGGTGTTCAATATATTTCCAACTTCTTTGCTGATGATGCTTGTTATTTAAAGGGGCCTAACATCTAAGGTCATCGGCCAACCCAACTTGTTTGAAACCATTCCAGAAGGTAAACAAATGATAAGGAATCTGTCACTTGATAGGTAAATTTAGATAAACCGTTTTGCATTTACGTTGCATTAAATAAATTCCATCTTGTATAGCACTTTCTTAATGTATTCATAACAAAATATATCAACGTAGATTTCACTTTTTACAAAATTACTTTCTGATACACAGTACTTAAATTGTAAATATAAAACATATTATCAATATTTTCTCTTGTCACAACATCTTCAAAATGATTAAGTATTGTACTCCTCTGAGTTTATTATTGTCTTTATGCAAAACTATGGATATTTAACGTGACTATGTTAAACATTCACTTCTTTTTTAATCTTTCAAGTCAAGATATTCGTCCCCTCCCCTCTCTGAAAATATTTGCCATTAGTTGAAGAGAATTTGCATACGGCTGAGAAATTTAATGTATTTCTTGTCTACCAACTATCACCTCGTTATCTTGTGGGTCTATTGGGTAAGGTCCCTTGAAATCCGAAAATGAAAAGTGCTCCTACTTCAATAAGAAAAATCCCTATATTATTACCTTGACATCTTATCCAGGCAGCAACGACCCGTAATTAATACACATATATGATGATTTAACGTATAGTGTGTTTGTGACATCCGCCCGCTCTCCCTGCAACCAACCAACCAACCAACCAACCAACCAACCAACCAACCAACCAACCAACCAACCAACCAACCAACCAGTCGGAACACTTACCTCCTTGATTGATCAATCATATAATTTCTCAAAAATTTGTCTCAACTGAACCTCAGAGTTTCATGTTAAAATTTAATTTTGACAATCAGGAAACTTCCAAACTCAAAAAGCTATTTGTCATCACTTTACAAATGACTTTAAAATTGGATAAAAAAATATACTTCCATTTGCATACTTTCATTGTTCTTTTTCCGAACCCCTCTACCCTCTGTTCCCAATATCGGTCCTTTCAGAGAATTTTGGAAATTTTGAATTTTTCTGGGGATTTAGGGAGTATCACGCTTCTCTGGTACCAAGTTTTAAGTTTCTACGATACCTGGAAGTACCTCATTAATCAACATCTACTGCCATAATTATATTCACTTTTATAGACCACTACACTTCGTCTTCCATTTATTAGTATAGAATACACGGGGGCTCAAATGTCAGTAACCAGTTTCAATCAGAATGATGTGTCGTTTTGTACAAAATAAAATGTATTGGTCCAAGTACAGAGCCTTGAGGTAATGCTGCTCTTTTAATTACCCATTGATAAGTATGTTTCTTTGCAACCACTCGTTTTCTGCGGTTAAGGAGGTGGAAGTCGGTCTCCTACGTTTGGATTTCAGATTTCACGCCTGCGACGTTCATCTGACAGTTAGTTACTGATGTCTGAACTAGAGTACCCAGCTCATTCATGAATATAAACAAATTGCGTTCATGGCTATAAAGATAAAAACAAAATATCAGTCTTACGCGTCGTTTAATGTTTGGGACTTTGCGCTGAATATTTACAGAAGATTTTTTTGAACTGTTTCCCTCTGAGTCGTCATATATGAAGACGATTTTGGACGCTTCAGTATATTTTTAACACAGTTTTGGATCGATGAAGTGTTGTGGAAATCAGTATCCATGGCTGGTGTCAGTCTGTCCGTTGTGGATGAATTTGAAGCCCTAACCATATATTTAACCAATTCCCAAACATGAAAAATCCATTGGAGTGAGGTATGGCGACCTGGGTGGTATGTCTATTGTCTCTCGACTTTCAAAAACTGTTCCACCAAACACCTCAGCAACATAGTTTCACACAGCTATGTCGAAGTGTGGTGGAGCACCATCAAACCTAACGTGAAGTGAGTTGAAAGTGCTGTAGTTCATATGAAGCCCTGGAACGGCATAACTAGTCAACAATTCTAGGTGGTTTTCAGCTGTTTATTCCATCAAAATATCACGGTCTCAGGACTCCTTGTCATGACACACCATCCAAAACAGTAACACCAAATTGGTTAAGTTGTCCTTCAAGAAGGATGAACGACATCCGTGAACGTAACTAAAAGTAACCTCTAAATGCATATCTGACGAAGGACTGATTATTTAGTAGGGTACTCTGGTGTTTACATTAGCAACGAGTTATCAGAGGAATGTCACGGGCGCCTTCAAAATTAATATAAACTCAAGAATGGCAGCGAGCATCTTGGAAAAGCCAAATTAATAGAAATTGATTGCATGAACCACAGATACAGTTTTTTGTGGACTGTAGGGCCTAAACTACATAAAGCCTGCCACCACTTTGGTCCTAAGGTTGTATATACTGTGTGCGACGATGGTGAATCTATAAACTGTAGTAGTAATTGTGCCATCCTGAAGATTCATCATATCACCTAAACGATTCTTCTTTGAATATTTGAAAATATAATCGATTTGAGAGATGCTTTCCTATTAAATTGTGGTTTAAGAGATGGCACCTGTTCGTAAGTTAGCAACACCTTACAGGAAATTATTTCTCATCAACAGACCAACAGACTGGGTACATATATGGGCGTGGTATTCAAATGGTGCGAAGTTCCAGACTGGTTTCTGAAGCGAGATTTAAGATCTCTAGCTAGCTTTCATTCAGAACACTTTCACCGGTGACAAGTGAACCCGCTGTTGCATACCTTGGACGTGTGATATTTTAAAAAAAGAACATTACATCAAATTCCATAAATTCCACGAGATTTCAAAACTTGGGACCATGGAGTGGCGTCCATGTAAATCCAACAGAGTGCATCATTGTATCCACCTGCTTGTTCGGGGTTCATTATTTCCAGGTCTGACTCCATGGCTGAATAGTGTTCTTAGCACGGGGTTCGATTCCCTGCCTGGTCGAGATATTTTAATATCAAACGGTTAATTATCTTGGATCGGGGACTGAATATGTCTGCTGTTCCCAACATTCCTGCTACTGGTGGTTTACTCTACTAGACGGCAAAGTAAATTGGATCCATCTTTGGGGATCTTTGGCTCGGATTTTAAAATTAATTTGTCTGGTGAACACCAACTGTATCACCAGAGATCTTGTACATGTCGACACCGTAGGATGGAGTGTTGAACGGAGACTTTTGGACCCTTCCAAAGTCCAGCTATCTCTGATGGATTTGAACCTGCAATGTTGTGATCCTGAGTTCGACAGGATCCACAGAGAGATTTGTCTGATAGACAGGCCTATCACAATTCAATTCCCAGCTTGAATTCTTGCAGAAGTAAATTTTCCTCTAATGCCAACAAGTGCACATTTACCAAGGAGAGTAATGGCCTCCATCACGGAGAGTAAGACAAACAGGAAATGCCCCGCTCTATCCCTTCAGGCAAGCAAATCAATGTTGAAAACATCCCAGGGATATGAGCAACGAATTTTAGGTAAATAAAATATAATGAAGTATGAGAATATATTCTTTGGTACTAAAAATCACAATCCTTTTCTTAATCATCGTTATCCGGTCGATTAGATTAGCAGTTTGACTTTTTCTACCACTACGAGCGCTAATGTTGGTCAGTGCATTGTTTCACCACGGCCGACTGGATCTAGCTAGAGCGACGCATCAAGTCGGCCGTGGTTTCACTTAAGCACCACTACGAACGGTAATGTGAGTCAATGCAGAGTTTTAATTAAGCCCTTCTTACTACATTCGATTGGACATTTTTCAAAAAATTATAAAACGCCTATGGGTATTGAACCAAGGAACACATTGCAGACATAATTGTGTAAATAAGTTAATTTGGCTAGCATTTGTATCGAAATGAAAACGAGTAAAGAAAGAAGGGATTTTAGGCTGGTTTTCAGGAACTCCATTTAGGCCGGAAGTGATTTGTGTCCTTTAGTTCAATAGAGCTATCCAAGACTCCCAATTAGAAGCCTTCCCGGGCCGTTTAGCCCTTCAACGTCCAGAACAATTGAGGAAACTGCTTAATTTTACGTTTTAAGAAGTATGGGGACCCCTACTTTATCTGCTAAAAAATGTTTTCAATATTAAAACACGGAGGTATCGATTGTTAGCGTCACTGTTTCATTATTGAGTTACACTGATGTGACGAGCGAAACGAAAGAAAAAAACCCAAGACCTAGAAATATAATATAAATTGATCTTTCATGCTTTCCTATGAAACTTTTTACAACGTACTGAATATTAGTTCTTTTAATATGTATGGACTTTTATATTCTCTTAATATTACTATGTATGTATGTTCAGTCCGTCAGCGATTCCGCTGGGGGGATCCTCAACAGCTCTGCCATCAGCTGTCATAGATGGCCTAGGCATCACTGAAGAGGCGTACTAGGGAAAATGAGGAGTGAAGTAGTTTCCCGTTGCTTTCCTCACCGAGCCAGAAGTTGCTATTTCATATCAGTCTGCCAAGCCCACTGAAATGCATACACCAACCGACCCTATGAGCAATATTTTCACACCATTCATAGCAGGGACTGGCTGCAGAAGGAATGGGTAGCCAACGGTCGTAGCCGTGTTGAAACACCGGATCCCGTGAGATCTCCGAAGTTAAGCAACATTGGGCGTGGTCAGGAGTTGGATGGGTTGCCACGCGCTGTTGGTGGGGGGTAAGGGAATGGAAGAGCGGAAAGGAACTGGCCACCTTACCGCACGTAAACTCCGGTTCAGGAACACCTCTGCGGAGGTTCGGATCTGCCTTCCGGTAGAATAACCCTTACCTAATATTACTGTGTTTGTACCATCGACCAACCCAATATCTTAAGCAATGAGAGTAACGATATTATCGAAAATAAAATAATGTATATCGTCCAATTTATGTGTGTACTATTAAATATATTTTTATTTTACTTTTAAACAAATGTTTTAAAGCATGTAACGGTTGGATTAATAAACGCGGGCGAAGCCGCAGGTACACGCTAGTTTACATATATAAGAAAACGTAGAAAGATTCATAAATACTCCCGTGCGGGAGCCCTTCTTGGTCGTTAGAAGATCTGATAATGCTTCACCTAAGTTACTCTCATTTTGTGCGTTCTATTTGCTAGAAATGTATCAATCCATTCAACCCTAATTGTTCCTTCCGTGCGTGAGAGGGGAATTTCGTGCACCTCTACTCATTGTTAAACAGTACTTGCGGGAGTGAAGCTGCCGTTGAGCTCAGAGCGTGCCGCCAGTGTAGACGATGGACGAAGCTTGCTTTGTGTGGCCGCGATGTTAAACTATTCTCAATCAACAATTTCACGTACCATGCAGAGGTATCGGGAAATGGGTTCATACTCTCCCACAGTGGCACCGACTTTGGGGGAGCAAGTCCTTTTCTGCCTCCCCCCTCCCCCACCAAAAAATGTAAGGTGGTGGTCAGAGTGCCAATTCCCCCCTCCCACCCCCCAGAGTTCTCTTCCTGGATGTTAACTCCCCTTGAAACGTGGAGTTTGGTAGTCTTAGGAGCCCCGAGTCGAGAACTAGAACGTAACAAGATTTAAAAAGGAAATCCCAAGGTTGGTTCTCCTAGATCTGCTGCGAGATGGGTTGAGCTGCACTGATGGTGTTATACTCAGATTGTTCGGTAAGCTCTCCCCAATGGGTTTGGTAGATGATTTTATATCAAGAAATGAGATTATAAAGGGAGAATTCCTTCAAAGGACAACCTTTACCAATAGATACCGTTCAGGCTGTATAGCTGGTGGTAGAGCCTTTATCATGCAATTAACAATATACAGTTATAGGACATATATAAAGAAAATGTATTTATGAAGCAAGTTCTAATTTTTTTTTTACTTGTGATTCCTTTTCACAGCTTCGTACAGAAGCCATTCCTTCAAAATATTTATTTATGAATCAAATTCTATTTTTCTGCTTATTTGTGAAAATTACTGAAAACTCGGTTTGTTAGACGCGTTCAAAAATATATTTGTGAAGCAAGCTCTATTGTTGTTTTGTTTTTCCTGTTTATTTGTGAATATTGTCATTGTACAGGAATGTTAGCATTTATATTTTTTCCTCACTTCACATGCCTGTGTTCATGTTAATCATCACCCCCCGCCCTCCCTATCACCCCTGCTCCCAGACCAGAATTTGGTAGAAGGAGGTCAACCTCTGCAAGGGATGACCGGTTCTTGCACCTTCAAATTCTACGTGACCGACACAGTACTGCGACTCAAGCCAGAAGTTGCTGGAACTAGTACGAGGTGTAAATGTCAGCCAGTGAAACAATGAAGAGGAGGTTACGTGATGGCCCAGAAGACCTGCTACTGGTCCAGATCTGATGCGTCAACTCGAAAGTGTCGCTTAAGTATCGCGACAGACATTTCGCGAGGGATCACCGGGGCAGGATTAATGAAGAGAGGTAAACACTTCTCTGTAAGCATGAATCTGAGTTTAGCCTCACATCTCCAGATGGACGAAAATCGGTGTGGAGGGGACAAACATGGAGAGCTTTCAATCGTGGTTCCGTAATGGTTTGGGCAGGCAACGCCTTGACTGATTGCACCATTCATTGATGAAGATTTCCTGCTAATGCAGGACAATGCGTACCCTCATGTGGCAAAATGCACTGCGGATAATCCACTTGGATATCTATGGAATATTTTGGGGAGAAAAGCGTGTAGTTATTGTCCAGAGACTTCGCAAAAGGTGCGGTAATTCCTTGAAGAAGAATGGGAGCTCATTTCTCAAGAGGATATTATGGCACTCATCAGGAGTATGCTTTGATTCGTACCAGTGATAGCAACAAGCGCTTCTGATCGTGTTTGTGATGGTGCAGAAATTCAGTGGAATAATAACCGTAAGATTTGAGTGAAAGGAAATGAAAATATACTGCCCTTAAACAATGTTATAATTTGGTACAAACAAGGGTGAATTTATCAAGATTTTCCCTGTGAATTTTCTGTAAACTCCCATTTGATCCATTAAAAATTCCTACGGGTATCTCAATGGCAGTGAGTAAAATGTAAATCATAAAGATAACAATGACATTCATAAGTTAGTCATTGATGTAAAAGAAGTTAATGATTTTTTCTGTGCAAAATCTGAAATGTTGCGGGGTTCTTTTTTATGTTTTGACATGAAAAAGTCTTATGGCCGGGGGTCGTCTTAAAATTTACGTGAAAGAAGTTAGTGTGACGGAAGTGTAACCTAGCTACCATGCAGGCTGTGATGTAAGGTTGGATGGATGGTCAGACTATGTTACCTAGCAACAGTGCAAGGTTGTGTTTTTATGGCTGGCGCTCATCTGAAATTAGCAGCCATTGATGGATGGCCATGACCGAAAGATTTATGGTGATTCTTGTGTTAAGAGGAAGTACAACCAGATAATCATCCTCACGACCGAGATACATATTTATTATCATTTGATTTTCGCAAATGGAAAAGTGGTTAATTTTTAATATCATTTTTTTTTGCTAGGGTTTTATCTGAAATTAGCGGGGACGGTTTTGCGTTGGCAAAAAACAGACACCGTAACCAGGCAACCAGTAGGGCTACACAACATGCGGATGGAAGGACTTCGGTGGTCGGAAAGTCATGTTTTGGGAAGATATTGGTTTTGGACGAACTAGACCTATAAAGGGAGTTAGCGTAAAAACATATCCATGACTCGATATTTCTGAGACAATAGTAACATTTTTTGTTTTGCTTGTCACTCTAGAAGGGTAATAACAGAACAAAACGAGACTACAGAGCTAGTCGTTGTAGAGACGCTTAGCTATTTCCACGAAGCGTGCAGGCTGGACGCTGAAAAGAGTAACAATCTCTAATGAAGATGTTTGAAGGTAGATATGTTAAGATGATTTGGATAACCAAATGGTTCTCGTCCCTCAAAGCATCGTTCCACCCCGCCATCATCAATATCACTTCTTTCTGATAACTACATTATTTCTCCTCGTGTCTGTTTAGTTTCAAATACACTGACACACCTGCTGCACCCAAGATAGGCTCAGCCTCGTATTATTATAAAGTACACTGGAGTACTTGATTAATTAAGAAAACATTCAATTGTTACGAACGATTTATCTTACGCGGTAAAGTGATTACCTGACGAAAAATGTTTTCTTAGAACTGTCAAATCATCGGGCGTGATTGGCGAGAAGGTGCGTGTTTGCTTAATTAATTCTGACACCACAAGAGAACGTTTAATGACCGGACATGAAGCTCACAGCTTGATTATCTTCACACAGTGAGGCTGGTCCTCGGTAGATGCGATCTTAATCTTGACATGTAATATACAGGAGAAGTGCGTCTCTACGTTCCAACGTAGTAGCAGTAGACCTGCGACTTTCAATCGCACAATACGCAGTTCATTAACCGCTATTTACAAACCTAAATTTCCAGTCCTCGCAATTACATTTGCATTTAACAACAATAATAATATGAAGACAATGGGGAGATCATCATCGACCTCAGTGCTACAACCAAATCTTAGACGTTCCCTAAACATGTTTTCTGGTTATGCCTGTTTTCGTCCGCGAGAAATATTTTATTTCCCCTCAGATCTTCCGGACAAGTGGAGAGAACCCCAAACCACCACGTGGTTAAACCCCCAATGATAGACAAGAAGCAATGAAATCCATAGGAAAACATCATGAAATAGCGACAAATCTGGAGTCCAAATTTCACTTGAAAAAAAAAAACGCAGTACATGGATGGTACTTTAGTAAATCAAGATTCGACAATCAACTTTTACTCACGAAATTCGAATCTTTGAAGTGTCTAGGCGAAATTACTCAACCAGCTTAGGAAGTAAACAGAGGATGCACCGCTAAACTGCAAAGGGCTTGCCAAATAACCTGGAAATGGGACAACAACAAAAATAGGAATCAGAAACTGAAGAATTACGATACCGCAACACAGTTATCAAAACAGAGTCACTTCAAGCATCCAAAATCCCGATACCTGGCGGCAGGTTAAATTTAAAAAAAATCAAAAAATAAGAGAGAAAATCTCTCAGAAATATCCTGGGACCAAAATACGAAAATGAAACTTGAATTCAAAGGATACCACACGAAATTTATCAAATCACTCAAAAAATCACACGTTCAGTTAAAAAAGGCGATTACAATTCTGAGGACAGCTACACAGAATGGATAACAATAGGTTGATAAAGAAACATCTTAGCCTAGCACTATCGTTAAAGAACCGCAACAACTGGGTAATAATAATAATAATAATAATCATCATCATCATCATGTGGCCTCAGCTACCGTGTGCAGACATTTCAATTTGACGCCATCTGGCTGTCTGCTCGTCAATTTCGACGTTCCGTTTTACTCTAGGCCACCACTAGGTGGCAGACCGACTAAACCGAAACTCTCTTGGGCGTCTATGGCTGAGATTTAATGAATTTTGTCGGGTAAACACCAAATGTGTCACCAGAGATCTTTTACATGCCGACATCGTACGACATGGAGTGTCTAATGGACTTTTTTCCGCCTTTCAAAAATCCGAGTACCTCTGCCGGGTTTGAACCCGCTATCTTGTGACTGCTCCACGCACTGAACTACTTAAAACTCAACAAGACAACAACGAAATAGAGCTCAACTCTCAACTAACTGTACTCTTTGTTCGCGGGTAACCTGCTTTTATATGCATGGTGATAAAGTTCCAGTATCTTCAGCGTGTTGCCAGAAAAGGAGCGTTTTAGTATTGTCTTCCAGAAAATTCACGAACACACCAGACGGAAAGCATAGTACAAGGAGAAGCCATCACAGGCTCTCAGGAGGGCCGGCAGGTCTCCGGCCTAACTTACTCATCGCTTCCGGGAAATTCCACAGGGCTGACAGTCACATGAACACGTAGCAATGTGTTGTTTATGAAATCCTCAGACAATCTCTTGTTTCCCTCCTCAGAGTTTTGATTCCCGGTTTTTTCTCCAGAAATGTTATTATTATTGCTATTTGCTTTACGTTGCACTGACATAGATAGGTTTTATGGCGACGATGGGAAAGGAAAGGGCTAGGAGTGGGATGGAAACGGCCGTGGTCTTAATTAAGGTGCAGCCCCGGCATTTGCCTGTTGTGAAAATGGGAAACCACGGAAAACCATCTTCAGGGCTGCCGACAGTCGGGTTCGAACCCACTATCTCCCGAATACTGGATACTGGCCGCACTTAAGCGACTGCAGCTATCGAGCTCGGTTTTTTTTTTTTTCTGAAATAAAATGGCATTGGATATAACTGAAATAACCTTAAATACCACCGAAGGTAGCAGACAAAAGCCAAACCTAGACTCCAGGGCGCAACAGCCCTGAAGTGCCATGGTCTACCAAGCGACCGCTGCTCAGCCCGAAGGCCTGCAGATTACGAGGTGTCGTGTGTTCAGCACGACGGATCCTCTCGGCCGTTATTCTTGGCTTTCTAGACCGGGGCCGCTACCTCATCGTCAGATAGCTCTTCAATTGTAATAATAATCACATAGGCTGAGTGGACCTCGAACCAACCCTCAGGTGCAGGTTAAAATCCCTTACCTCTCCGGAAATCGAACCCGAGGCCTCCGGGTAAGAGGCAGGCACGCTACCCCTATACTGCGGTACCGGCGTAGCAGGCAGAGGAAAATTTTTAATTCTTTGGCTGAACTGGTCTTCAATTCAGAGGGCCCCATGTCCGTATCCCAACCAGGTCGGAAATTTGAACAAAGTATGGTTAATTCCTCTGCCTAGAGAATAAAGTGTTTGTGTTCACACTGTAAATTATCACAGAAACACGTGTTAATGAATAACTTCCTCCACAAAAGGTTGGCGTCAGAAGGGACACCCGGGCGTAAAAGTGCGCCAATTCTACAGTAAGTACGGACCCCAATAAACTGTGAAGAATATTAGGAAGAAGAAGAAGAATAGGTAAAGGAAAGGTGGATGAGTTATATGATTGCTTTAAGGGACAACATTCATTCGAATACAGTGGGCCATGTCTTGTGAACAAACTACGTTAAAACATCATTCAAGAAGTACTTATATTTCTCAGATTTTGAAAGTAATTACACCTCTGAATTTGTAGTGCTCATATCTCTAATGACAGGCGTAGAAAACTGTGTAATTCGTTTCAAAATACTACGCTGGTACCGTTGTCTCTGAAGAATCTTCTTGATATGAACAAGTTTTTTAGCTAGCTTTGGTGGCGGGGGGGGGGGGTTCCAACTAGTAATTTGCTTCCCCGTCATATCAACACCCGAAAATCCACCAAAATCTGACAAAATAACATATTAAGGTTACCTACCCAGTATTTCAAGGCCTAAATAAAAATAAAATGTAAATATTTTTAATTACAGACATCGCTTAAAATAGTAAACCATCCACATTATCATGATCATCTGCCTTTAGTTCTGCATTCATGATGGTGGATTAGGCTGCCAGCGGGCCAATTTGCTTGACATAATTTCGTGATTGTGTACAGGAATGACAGCATTTTTTCTAAGGGAGGTTTTCACATTATTGAACATACAGAAGGCGATATAATTTGTAAAAAATTCCGTCAGAAAATCCATCGACCGTCAAAGCAATATTTTTTTCTGTCACCTACGTTGAAATTCAGTCTCTTTGGAGGGAAATTCTTATAAGTTGGCAACGCTGGCCTATACGGTGGCTACACGCCATTAATTAATACAATTCTTGCTGCCAGTGTGTTCTTATATCCCCTGATGCTCCATTTGGGGCACACGTATCCCATAAACGACGCAGGTTATTGATCCATAAGTCACTGGTTCATATCCGGCGCGGAGGACCAACAACATATATCGCTTGCGGGAGACATGTGCCCCAAATGAACACTCTGGTAGCAAAATTGAATAAGTACACATATTATTTACAATGATATAGATTTAGCTTGTTCCTCTGCACGACAATGTCCACTCCCCCTCATGGCTTCTCAAGCAACTCTCCTCTGCTACCAACACAATGACACAAACAAATCAAGCTATTGCCAACTGTAGCACAACAAATACTCACATAAATGTTCATGAGTTCAGACAAAAGAACAATAATATCAGGCCGCGCGATTAGGAGCGTGCAGCTGTGAGCTTACATCTGGGAGATAGTGGGTTCGAAACCCACTGTCGGCAGCCCTGGAGATGGTTTTCCGTAGTTTCCCATTTTCACACCCGGCAAATAATTGGGATGTACCTTAATTAAGGCCACGGCCAATTCCTTCCCACTCCTAGACCTTTCGCATAATACTTATCTGTGCCGGTGTGACGTAAAACAAATTGTAAAATAATAATAATAATAATAATAATAATAATAATAATAATAATAATAATACTTAGAGTTAAACGTATATTTTACAACTTTCATTATACCCTTTTAATAATAATAATAATAATAATAATAATAATAATAACAATAATAATTAGTTGCACGTCCCCCTAATGACCTTTTTACGGGTTTCAAAGACGCTGAGATGCCGTAATTTCGTCTCGTAGGAGTCCTTTTAGGTGCCAATAAATCTACTGGCACGGGGCTGACTTACTTGAGCACCTTTAAATACCACCGGACTGAGCCAGGATCAAACATGCCAAGTTGGCGCCGGACGGCAGAGCCTCCACCGTCTGAGCCATTCAGCCCGGCTACATTTGTATTGTTCTTTTGCATTTGTGGTCTCAATATTCGTCAGATTTCCACATTTTTTATGATTTCGAATTGTACAGTACAGTGGTTTATTTCTTAAAATCAAGTTTAAATTTTACTGTCATGAAAATTTGCTGAAAAACTTGACGGTTATGTTCTTCATTTTCTGGATTAGTTTCAGTTTGGTAAAACCTGGAAACAGAGGAATTACAACTTTTTTACTGAAAGCCTGCATTCATCCGACTGTCAGTTTTAGAGCATCATCACTTGGCTCTGAGAGGAACGAAATTGATTGGAGTGTGCAGGTGTAGCGAAGCGCTCATGTACCACTACGAATGAATAGCTTGTGTCGTTCTAATTTTTTATTATAATGAACCATATCTTCCGAAGTTAGACAAAGGAGTGGTAATGACTGCGTAACTCTATCCTGGGAGAAGGCCTTGTGGAGCGACAATCCTCCTCCCTTCCACGGGCGCGCAATAAAAGAGAGGCGCGGATCGGCGACGACCACAGGTCAGTAGTGGTTAGGTAATTTGAAATTTATGATGCTCTTTATACCTTAGAATTAGCCCTCAAATAGGGGGCTCATCCACTTTGCCGAAGGAGGAAACCGTCCCTTTAAATTTTCTCACCCATTAATCGGTCTTCTCCTTCTCTCGAAACATCATCTCCCATTTCAACCCTCCTCTTTTCTCCTTTTAAACAAGTACACAGTCCGTCTCGTTTCTCTCTCCTCCCCTTAAAATTGTTACTGCCGTCATTTTTATTGGGTACTTACGTGCATTAACGGCCGGCGTGCGGGCATAACGTCCAGGAACAAAGAGTTTTTGAACGGAGCCCGTCAGCGAACACGTTTGAGGTGCCAAATAAAGGAGGCAGTAAAACTAAAATTATTCATAATTTTAGCCACACATTTCTTATTAATTTTAGAAATGAAGAGTGATCAAAGTTTGCGAGCCACAAAAATCGTACATGACCAAAATAAAAGAATACCTATCAAAATAGTCTTGTTCTTCAGGCCACTGGCTACAGTTTAATGTACTTTAACATATGTGGCGCTTAGTATCAAAAGCCGCCAAATCCTTTTTTGTCAAAATGGAGTTAAGCATAGCTACTGACAGTTTTTTTTTACCCGAGGACCTCAATGCAACTATGACTTTGGATCAAAACGCGACATATTCCATTAAAATACACAGTCAAAAATCCACTGGCAAGCAACTCAATATTGAAAACATCTTAGGGATATGAGCTACGGATTTCAGATAGTTAAAATATAATAAACTATGAGAATATATTATTTAATTATTCCTAAGAATTACAATCCTTTTCTTAATCATTGTTATCCGATCGAGTAGATTAGCAATTTGCTTTTTTTTCTACCACTACGAGCTCTAATGCGAGTCAATACATTATTTCACTTAAGCACCACTACAAGCGCTAATGTGAGTCAATACATTGTTTCACTTAAGCACTACTACAAGCGCTAATGCGAGTCAATACATTGTTTAACTTAAGCACCACTACAAGCGCTAATGTGAGTCAATACATTGTTTCACTTAAGCACTACTACAAGCGCTAATGCGAGTCAATACATTGTTTCACTTAAGCACTACTACAAGCGCTAATGTGAGTTAATACATTGTTTCACTTAAGCACTACTACAGGCGCTAATGAGAGTCAATACATTGTTTCACTTAAGCACCACTACAAGCGCTAATGTGAGTCAATACATTGTTTCACTTAAGCACCACTACAAGCGCTAATGTGAGTCAATACATTGTTTCACTTAAGCAACACTACAAGCTCTAACGCGAGTCAATACATTGTTTCACTTAAGCACCGCTACAAGCGCTAATGCGAGTCAATACATTGTTTAACTTAAGCACCACTACAAGCGCTAATGTGAGTCAATACATTGTTTCACTTAAGCACTACTACAGGCGCTAATGAGAGTCAATACATTGTTTCACTTAAGCACCACTACAAGCGCTATTGTGAGTCAATACATTGTTTCACTTAAGCACCACTACAAGCGCTAATGTGAGTCAATACATTGTTTCACTTAAGCACTACTACGAGCGCTAATGTGAGTCAATACATTGTTTCACTTAAGCACCACTACAAGCGCTAATGTGAGTCAATGCATTGTTTCACTTAAGCAACACTACAAGCTCTAACGCGAGTCAATACATTGTTTCACTTAAGCACCGCTACAAGCGCTAATGCGAGTCAATACATTGTTTCACTTAAGCACCACTACAAGCGCTAATGTGAGTCAATACATTGTTTCACTTAAGCTCCACTACGAGCGCTAATGCGAGTCAGTGCAGTTTTTAACTGAAGCCCTTATAAGTAAATTCGGTGTGGACATTTAAAAACAATAAAAAGATTGAGAATTATGTAAATACATTAATTTGGCTAGAATTTGAATAAAAAGGAGGAAGCGAGTAAAGAAAGAAGCGATTTTAAGCTGCATGTAGGCCGGAAGTGGCTTTCGAAATTTGTTTTTTAGCTGTATGAACTGTCCAAGACTCACAATTTGAAACATTTCAGGGCCCTTTAGCCCTTCAACGTTCGACACAATTGAGGAAATTGCTTAATTTTTTAGTTTGTCGTAATATGGGGACCCCTAGTTTTTTTTCTGCTAAGAAACATTTTCAACATTACGATGAGGGTGAGTTTCAATATCCGCCAAATCCAACACCTCTAGTGACATTCTTAGTATCAAAGTCCTCCAATCTCTGTCAGCCAAACATCACCTACAGTGTCCTACTCGTGGCTGAATAGTCAGCGTACTGGCCTTCGGTTCAGAGGTCCCGGGTTCGATTCCCGGCCGGGTCGGGGATTTTAACCTTCATTGGTTAATTCCAGTGGCCCGGGGGATGGGTGTTTGTGCTGTCCCCAACATCCCTGTAACTCACACACCACACATAACACTATCCTCCATCACAATAACACGCAGTTACCTACACATGGCAGATGCCACCCACCCTCATCGGAGGGTCTGCCTTACAAGGGCTGCACTCGGCTAGAAATAGCCACACCAAATTATTATTTTTATAACCTACCGTGACTTCCCAGCATAAGCTGTTGTGTGTTCACTGCTACTCCGCGTGTGACACTGCTGAAGCATTTTCTTTTGTTTGAATGAGGTGTCAAAATTACGATCAAAACATTTTGCGTTAGGAAACCAGGCAGATCTAAGACTTCAGTCTGAAGAAAATTAAGAAGACATATTAGTTTATGAGGGAGTAAGGGACACTGCAATTTCAAGAAAAGTGTAAAAAACCTAAGTTTCATTTTCATAATGCTTCTTGAATTGTGTTGTAATCAAGTAAGACTTTCCTTTATAAGGTGGTAATAAAACTCGGTTTTCAGAGAACTGAATTAATTTAAACTACCCCCTCCCCATGGCACTACAGCCATTGAAGGGCCTTGGTCGACCAAGCTACCGCTGCTCAGCTCGAAGGCCTGCAGATTACGAGGTGTCGTGTGGACAGCAAGACGAATCCTCTCGGCCATTACTCTTGGCTTTCTAGACCGGGGCCGTTATCTCACCGTCAGATAGCTCCTCAATTCTAATCATGTAGGCTGAGTGGACCTCGAACCAGTCCTCAGGTCCAAGTAAAAATCTCTGACCTGGCCGGGAATCGAACCTGGGGCCTCCGGGTAAGCGGTAGGCACGCTACCCCTACACCATGGGGCTGGCATTAATTTAAACTAGTAACCATTAATTCACCAATCCCAGGGAATAACAAGGTAAGTCAAAGAATTTAAGTTCTCAGGGGAAACATTTTTTCTTTTAAAAAATACGAAATCGCCGATTCACCGAACCATTCTCCATTATATAAACAGCTTTCTGAATAATGGCTTTGGATGGATTTTTTTAAATACACAAATGAATGAAGTATCTGCTTTGGGTTGTGAATGAAACTGACTTGTCCTCTATTGACTAGGCATTGCTTTCTTATCTGAACCAGTGTGTATGTCACATTTGTGTATTCTTAGCTTGTAAGATTTAATTGTTTTCTTTAACAGAACAAGCTGTGTAAGATCACTACCAATAATTCATTTACAAGGTAATAATTTTGACGTCCACCACAGTCACAGAAAATATATTATACCCAAGACAAATTGACTTGTCTAGTTGAAGTCACTTTTATTAACAATATTCAGAATATTAACAAGGTAACTCAACTTAACTGGGTCTTACCGGGGACTGTGTTTTTATTCATGAATAATCTGACAGCAATATTCGGCTATTTCTACAATATTATGACGAAATTATTAATGCTGTCACTGTCAAAGGATAGAGAGTATTTGCCTTAGTAGGTCACTGCAAACAAAATTTAAAAAGGAAAAAAATTCTTATCTGGTTTTCCCCGGGATGAGTGAATAATTTTTAATGATTATCGTATTACACAGGTAATATCACCTCTTTCAGCATTATCTGCACTTCCAAATCTTTCATTCATTTGTTTTAAAAACCGCTACATCCCAATTACAGTATCAACTTTGTTTTTTAAATATTTCGAAACAGAAGACAAAAAGGGACAGCGTAAGGAATGAAAGAATAAGGGAGGAAGCTGGTGTGTACCCATCCCTGAATGAAAAAGTGACAAGGACCCGTTTGAAATGGTTTGGCCATGTCAAACGAATGGACGATGGAAGGACAGCAAAACAATGGCTACACACAGTCGTGGCCGGAAAACGACCGGTAGGAAGACTTAGGAAGAGGTGGCTGGACCAGGTGAAAGAGGGCATAGGAACAAGAGGAGTCAGCTGGGATGTCGTCCTGAGGGAAGAGTGGTACATGGACAGACGGAAATGGAGAGATCTCGTAAACCACACCCGGGCAACTGGAGTGGAAAACTGATGATGATGATCATCCCATATTATAAAATTCTACACTAAATGGCTAATTTAAAACTTAAAGTTTAAATCCATGTTACTCTGAACAATGATTTATTCTGGACTTTTTTTCTTTCAATTTCCGAAAATGCACGTAAATGGATTTGGTGGCTTTTATTCTTAGTCGCCTCATATTCTCACTTGCGCCTGCGATAGCAAGGAAGTACCTGAGGAATTTGAGGTATTGAGTAATGACTTTCAGAGCACGATCATTTTGTGCGCGCGCGTGTGTGTGCGTGTATGTCGTAAACTGTGCTGCTCATAGGGTCAATGGTATTAAGCAATGCCATTCAGGGCACGAGCAGTGTCGGTTGTGGAAGATGTTTCTCATTGAGACTGTGGTCCTGAATAAAAACATAGAAGCACAGTGAATACTAGTGAATGTTGTGAAAGTGTACCTCATTCTGCTAAAGCTCATTCTGAGTCAGTCCTCTTACGTTTTTCCAGTACACAGCCGAAGTGCATGCGGAGGCTGAAAATGGTTATTAAAACTTCGAGCTATAGAAAAACGTGCATACAACGTCGTCTTCACAAAATAAACTTATTTGTGTAACGTGACAAAATTAGTATTGAAGGCTGTGGAGTGTCATTTCCGATTGGTCAAGTACGACGATTACCGCGGAAAATTTGTTTCGATTTCACAGATACAGTGCAAGGTTTAGTGTTGTGAAATTCAATTGTCATTTCTTGGACTTCATTTTTCAATGGCAAATGTACCTTTTTCTCTTGAACTGCTAAAGGTAACAATCCGAAAACTGATAGACACGCAGACTAAACACTATCACACATTTGCCTGCAAGGGAATTACAAAAATGTAATTTTAAGGACTTCAGATTTTGATATATATATATATATATATATATATATATTGTGAACTTTTCAAATTAAGAAATTCGTTTATTTTTAAAAATAAAAATAGTCATGAAATTAAAAATGTCTGCAGGCGTTAAATCATCAAGCTCTTAGAAATATCTAAAAGAAATTGCAAGGTCCATGACCTCAGTGTTGAGGAAAAGGTACATCAATATGAGCAAAAATTCAAATTTTAAAAAGTATTAAAACATTTGATCTAAATTAACTGATTATTGTTTATAACTATTGCAATGTATTTTAAAACACTATGCAAAGTTTTGTGATTCTAAGTTATATAGTGCCCGAGTTACAGAGAATTTAGAAAACCAATTTTCCCTTATGGGAAGCCATGACTAAAATTATGAACTTCTACTATTTACCACTTATCACAACCAAATTTAAAGGACAGGCATATATTAATAAGATAGAGCACACCGCAAAATTTGAAATTCATTAGTTAATTTCTTGCAAAATTATTAAAAGTTTGTTTTATGTATGTTGCATGGAAAATGCTCCTTGCGGCACAGCTTGCATTATTTTTGTGCTATAATTTGACAGAACTGTCAAGAATATTCATATACTTAATAATAACTCTGGGTTTTGCTGTCAGGTATTAACTATTGGAGCTTTTTGTTATTTTAGGAAAAAAAATATGAAGGTAATACACTGACTGACAGAGCAAATGCAACACCAAGAAGGAGTGGTCAGAACTTTATGCCAATTGCAGGGTAGACTGACGTCACTGAGGTATGCTCATGATGTGAAATGCGCCGCTGTGCTGCGCACGTAGCGAACGATAAATGGGACACGGCGTTGGCGAATGGCCCACTTCGTACCGTGATTTCTCAGCCGACAGTCATTGTAGAACGTGTTGTCGTGTGCCACAGGACACGTGTATAGCTAAGAATGCCAGGCCGTCGTCAACGGAGGCATTTCCAGCAGACAGACGACTTTACGAGGGATATGGTGATCGGGCTAAGAAGGGCAGGTTGGTCGCTTCGTCAAATCGCAGCCGATACCCATAGGGATGTGTCCACGGTGCAGCGCCTGTGGCGAAGATGGTTGGCGCAGGGACACGTGGCACGTGCGAGGGGTCCAGGCGCAGCCCGACTGACGTCAGCACGCGAGGATCGGCGCATCCGCCGCCTAGCGGTGGCAGCCCCGCACGCCACGTCAACCGCCATTCTTCAGCATGTGCAAGACACCCTGGCTGTTCCAATATCGACCAGAACAATTTCCCGTCGATTGGTTGAAGGAGGCCTGCACTCCCGGCGTCCGCTCAGAAGACTACCATTGACTCCACAGCATAGACGTGCACGCCTGGCATGGTGCCGGGCTAGAGCGACTTGGATGAGGGAATGGCGGAACGTCGTGTTCTCCGATGAGTCACGCTTCTGTTCTGTCAGTGATAGTCACCGCAGACGAGTGTGGCGTCGGCGTGGAGAAAGGTCAAATCCGGCAGTAACTGTGGAGCGCCCTACCGCTAGACAACGCGGCATCATGGTTTGGGGCGCTATTGCGTATGATTCCACGTCACCTCTAGTGCGTATTCAAGGCACGTTAAATGCCCACCGCTACGTGCAGCATGTGCTGCGGCCGGTGGCACTCCCGTACATTCAGGGGCTGCCCAATGCTCTGTTTCAGCAGGATAATGCCCGCCCACACACTGCTCGCATCTCCCAACAGGCTCTACGAGGTGTACAGATGCTTCCGTGGCCAGCGTACTCTCCGGATCTCTCACCAATCGAACACGTGTGGGATCTCATTGGACGCCGTTTGCAAACTCTGCCCCGGCCTCGTACGGACGACCAACTGTGGCAAATGGTTGACAGAGAATGGAGAACCATCCCTCAGGACACCATCCGCACTCTTATTGACTCTGTACCTCGAAGTGTTTCTGCGTGCATCGCCGCTCGCGGTGGTCCTACATCCTACTGAGTCGATGCCGTGCGCATTGTGTAACCTGCATATCGGTTTGAAATAAACATCAATATTATTCTTCCGTGCCGACTCTGTTTTTCCCCAACTTTCATCCCTTTCGAAACACTCCTCCTTGGTGTTGCATTTGCTCTGTCAGTCAGTGTACAATGCAGAAGCACTCTTAATTTTTGTACATATTGGAACCTTTTTACAAAATTTCTGCTGAATCTGATTAGAATTCTGTTGCAAGGAGCATTTTATACATGGCAATGAGTTGATAATATGTGAGGCTAGAAAAAATGCAAGTGAAAAGTTTAAGGAACAAACTTGCGTTAAAACTGCTCTGGGCTGCACGTTACTCCCTCAGACTTGTCTTATGCTCAGCGTAGGCCTACTACTATTCCAGCAGGATTATTAAAATGTTAATCCGAAAGAAATTTGAAGCCAATATTGTCTGACAACATGAGAGAAACGGGCGTATGTTTGCTCTGTAAACGCTGTGCCTCCATCCTTTAAATCCAGCATTTAGAAATTTAAGAATTGATGACGGGATTTGAAAGAGAAAGAATTAGGGGATTTTTAAGGTTAAAATTGAAATTCTACTTTTTTGCTCAAGAATCGAAGTATTTCAGTCATCACACCCCTTAAATCAGTTGTAAGGAAAAGTTTAATTTGGCGAAGTTCAGCTGTATTGTTTCCAGGTTAGTGAAAATTGACATCTATAATTTCTTAACAAATATCACAAATTTAACTGTTGAAAGAGTCGCAGCCGTAACTATGGATTTTCCCTGTTCAAATCGTGCCACCCTTTACATTTTCCCTCCGATGGGTACATGAACGAATCGTATCCATGACATTTCATTATAATTTTTGCCGTAAATGGAAAATAATAACTGCTTTGATGCAAATTAAGATCGAAATTAGCGGTAAATTAATAAATACCAATATTACTAGAGAAATATAAAATACCTACATACTTTGCTACATTACGACTATGAATTCTACTACATCATTACGCTTCAGTTTGTCTTTTGTTCATTTAACACTTTTGTGTGTTCTGTCTTTGCTCACTTAACTTCTTTGAACTCCTTTACTTTGCTTCATGTTACTTGGTGGAGTGACTTGTTGACTTATGCCTATAAACCATAAATTAATATAATTATTGATCCAGGGATCATGCTATTTATCTTTCAACAAAAAATATTTTTAGTGTTATTCACTGTATACTTTTCACCTCTATTTTCCCGTTTGAACTTCACGCACTAGTCATGATGGACAAAGATATTGAGAATTCACAGACATAGCACTTCCATTCGTCGCTGCTAGCCCTGCTTGAACCTCGAGAAGGAAACAGAAGACGACACGATGAAACGGAATGTCATAGAAGTAGAGGTGTGACAAACGGTTATTTTTGTGTAACTGCTACATCTGTCACTGCTACAATAAAGTAACTGTGAAAAGTAACAAATAAAATTAACGTCCAATGTTACTCACCTGTTATTGGTCACAGCCTGGTCACAGCTTGAAGCTTGTCTCTTTACAGCTGTGTTGCGAAGTCCCATTCATTCACTCGCACATGCTTGCACGCATCACTACACTGTTGAAAGTCGGTGCAGCCAAACACGCATTCCTGTTTGCTATAAAGTTAACGAGACGCAGACAACCGATGAAATGAGAAGACAACATAGCGTCTTTTCTAAAATCTAGATGAGTGACTTTGACAATGCCCCGATCAAGGATAGAAGACAGGAAAACATGATGATCTGTCTGCCAAACCTCGACACAAACCGGTACAAGAGGATCGATTAAGTAAAATGAAGTAATGTTATGTTATCTATAATCAATATGGAAAGTTAGCATACTAATTTATTTATGGTACAAGAAAAATGATACGGGTGAAACTTACAATAATATTATTATAATGTAGGTAGCCCTGCGGGATGTCCGAGTCAATGATTACGCCTGAGCAGTTGAACAGGTTACACTTTAGTTACCAAATGGCAGCAGCAACACAAACAAATACATTATAGAGTACATGTCCGACTCGTTGGCTGAACGGTCAGCGTACTGGCCTTCGGTTCAGAGAGTCCCGGGTTCGATTCGCGGGCGGGTCAGGGATTTTAACCTTAATTGGTTAATTCCTACGGTACGGGGGCTGGGTGTATGTGTTGTATTCATCATCATTTCATCCTCATCACGACGCGCAGGCGTCAAATAGAAAGACCTGCACCTGGCGAGCCGAACCCGTCCTGGGATATCCCGGCACCAAAAGCCATACGACACTATAGTGTATTTGACTTCGAGCAATCTCTTACGAAAGCGCTCTCACTTGGAAGATATGCGTACTATCTGTGTCAGTACGCTGCTACTAGTGACAGTTCTGTTGTCGTTACTCGGTAACCTGTTATTTTTTGTCCTCGTAACATTTGTAACAGTGGCGAAGTAACTGCTGCGTTATTCTTTAGCCATCTCTACACCACCGCCGTCTCAATCTCTATATACTGCCTGCTCTATGCCGCGAGAATTGCGTTTGCAGCGACATTGCAGATGGCAGCACTTACCGCACCCAGAGCACATGTTGGTTAAATGAGAGTTCGTCCGTAAAGCCAATATAAAATGAAAAATAATTCTTAACATGTTACTAACTGAAAAGATAATGCACATACAAAACCTTACATTTCACATTTGAGCTAGGCTTAAGATATAGAAACGTAAAATATATAAAATCTTACCAGTTACAGTAAATACATTAGGATCATCCCACTGCTGCCCACTGCTGCATGGTACATAAACATTTCAGAATTTTCTCGACACGAGTAACGGAGCACCTTTTCAGTCCTTTTATTACTGTTATTTACCAGCAGTGGACGCAAAACATTCCTATCACTATTTCGCTGACCCTTTGTTCATAACCAGATTTCAGGATGCGTTTTACGGCACATAATGCGTGCGTTCGTCATGTCATTAAATCCACCACCCAATCTCACTGAACTAAATAGAGCTTATATTGCGTCTCCAGAAAATCATCTAGTCAGAACATAAAATAACCGTTTTTGTAACAAATAAGACACACATTCCACTATAGATTTCACAGTTAGCGAGACAGCATCTGCCGTCTTATTAGTCAGGCACTTCAGTTTTTCACGTTTTGATTCCAACCGAATTATTTTAACGTACTCGATGATATCATCATTCAACCATTGTAAGTATTTTATCTGCTGGTGAATTGAAATGCACACAATCTGGATTGTTTTGCCGAAAAGCATTTCAGTAATCATTTCTGAGTTAAAAGTGATAGATCGGAGACGTCTAAGCCTTTAACGAGGAAGTAGACAGCAGGACTAGAGAACTCGGATTACAAGTCGGATTACACAAGAAAACACAACAGTTTATTCGCGAGAGCAGGAGATTTTACAATATATGTACCGCATACACCTTCAACATTGACCACGCAAATGAACTTGTCACTGGTTCGGTCGTAGAGAAGCCGTACCTAATCAACCATTTAATCGGCGATCACTGTTACACTCCTCTCTGTTGGTCTGAAAGTTTTACATTCACCTCTAAGTCTTTCCTTCATTAATTGGGAAATCCTGACAAATACTATCAACATTTTCTATTTAGGCTACCTGTCCAGAGTACTTCGTGACGGAGCTGACACTAGACCAGGAGTCCTGCCATATTCGTAACCTTTTGGGACACTATTCCCCACACCACATAGTACCGCCTGATTTGTTCTGACTGCCCGGGTTTTGTCATGCGAAAATAATGAATTTAATTTTAAAAACGGTCGTTGTCCCTTTATATTTGGCTGGTTCCTTTACTTTATTCAGACGATCACTTTCTGGGTTGTCTTCGAATTGTCTCCGTAGTCTGTTAACTTCATTATGGTTACTCATCAGCTGTTATCGCAGTCTCAGAATTCTTGATCGGAGCCTCTAATGTCTAATTTTCTGATCACTGCTGTCATTCTTACTCGTTGGAATATTGAGTTGATTTGATACATCGTTGTTCGAATGAATTTCGTACTCGTCATCCAATGTATTTCCTGCGGTTGAAGAGCTTGTTTTATCACAGATTTCTTCCGAAGAAATATCTTGTCGCTGTCTGGTCTTTCGTAGAGAATTTTTTCTGGTTTGAAGGTAATGGGGGTAATTCGAAGACCGACTAGGCACGCTCTCTGTCTTCAATATATTTTTCTTTTAGTTTTATCTTTTAGCTCCATCACTAAAATTCAGGCTACAAACACGATAATAATCGGATGGAATCCATTGCTTACCCTTGGTTGATCCTTGCCTTGATATAGCGTTAAGCCAATTTTCCCAAAGTTCTTTACTTGGGGGGGGGGGGGGATAACAGGAATCCTCACACCTGAAGAATTTGGATTTCCTGCCTTGATATACCGAGAGGAACACACTAGTTAATCATTTTACAACCAGAGACACACACATAAATGCTCGATGCAAACGCACTAGAACACAACAACGCGGGTACGGAGATAAGTTGGGTGCGTTAGCTGGCGCCCCTAGCGGAGGTTCGTGACACTAAGAGCTCACGCTGAGAAGCATGTTAATCGCATAGCATAGAGCAGGCAGTATATAGACATTGAGACGGCGGTGCTCTACACAGAAGAGAGTCGTGTCTACAGCGAAATAGTCGCCGTAGTTACGTATCTGTACTTCTCTAACAATAAAGGAATGTATTAATTTACCGCAAATTTTACTTCTGATTTGTGTGAAAACAAGTATTATTCTCCATTTAGGACAAAATTCACAATGACATTTTGTGGATACGATTCGTTCACGTAAGGTTGCGCAGTTAAATTTCCCCTCGGAACTATAATCACAAAGATGTGTCACGTCCCCGTAACTTGAAGACATTTTTCGAACGATCAATGTTCGTTTCCGAAGTGTTCTTTTACACCCACGTGGGAGGTGTGAAATGCTCCACATCTAATTACCTCTGCTCTAACAAGTCGCCCACTATTGTACTGGCGAGATTACTGAACAATAATCATCATTTAATGTATACCGTGGTTCGATGACCGCCGTTAACATTAACTCCGCCTTCGATCTAATTAAAAGTTAGCCCCAGGTTGCTTACATTCATGAGAGCCGATTATGATCTCGTACTAAAAATCAATTATGCTCTAATGGCATATTACGAGGATTTATAAACCAATGTTCTTCGCAAAGAAGGTGAACGTATCTTCTACGTAACGTGTGAATCATGCTTTAATCAGTTAGGAAAATATACAGGTATCAAGAACAATTATTTAAAAAGAAGTAAAGGAAATTTGTCTATGCTCATTTAACGAAGTATGTTCGCCTACCTTTCGGGCTGCTGGCTGAGGATGCCTGGCAGCAGTGCACGTGGTACAGCAACTGAAAGGAAGGAGAAACCGTATTAATCATCACAATTCAAATATCACAATGAGAAATATTTATTACTACCATGTATCAATAACTTCCATTACACTAGTTACCGTTGGTACACGCATGTACAGAAATGGCTTCCGGGCATAAACAGTCAACACTGCCCCACTCCAGTACTGAAAAGAAATGGTCGAGGAGGGGAGGGGGTAAAGGGGGGTGTTGAAGGCCACTCCAGTACCGAAAAGGAGGGGAAGAGAGTGAATGGGTAGTGCTAAAGGCGCAGTGTGTGTATTGCTGTACATCCACCAATGTACCCATTTCAATCACAACAGTCTTGTAGCGGGCTTTCTATCTGCAGCAATGTGTTTAGCGAGGAGGTGGGGGTATGCCATGCTTTGTTTATATTGGGACACATTTCTGTGCATGAGTGTACAACAACTCTGAGAAAGGAGGTATACAATAAATCATTAAAGTATCCCACATATTACGAAAAACGTAAAATTAAGCAATTTTCTCAATTGTGCCGAAAGTTGAAGTGCTAAAGTGTCCGGAAAGGTTCCAAATTGTGACTCTTGGATAGCTCTATGAAAATTAAGAAAACAATTTTTGAAAATCGCTTCTGGTCCAACCACAGTTCCGGAAAACAACCTAAAATAGCTTGTTTCTTTACTCGTTTTCTTTTTGATCCAGAGAACTGTTTGAAAGTTGCACGAATTGCTTCATGACTTCATTTTCGTTTATACTTGTACTTGTGTTTGTGTCATTGAACGTCGAGATACTGGCAGATTCAAATCTTCCATCTTTTCCAATAATAGCTCTTGATTTGTGTGCATTTATATGTAGGCCTATTTCTTGAAAGAGGTTAATTAGTAGACACTCAACCGTTTCCTAGAAAATGTCGGTCGAAGTTTCCGACGTTCTTTACATGCTTCTTAGAGCGAACCATTTGCAACCGACGCGCTGCCGAAGCGGCTTCATTCTTTTGCGCCCCGTGTTCACATCCCCATGAATCCATTTTCTGATTTAATTTATCTACTTATACCCATTGACGATTGTTACACGAATGTTTCTTATCAAGTTAGTGGATATACGGTCGTTATATGGCTAGTAAAATTACAACAGGGTTGCACAATAAGTGTTATGTTCTATTATAATTAATCCGTATACCCATCAGGGTTTGTATCTCCCCCTCGGACTCAGCGAGGAATCACACCTCTAACACCTCAAGGGCAGTGTCCTAGAGCGTGAGACTTTAGGTCGGGGGATACAACGTGGGAGGAAGACAAGTACCTCGCCCAGTTGGCCTCATCTGCTATGCTGAACAAGGGCCTTGTGGGGAATGGGAAGATTAGAAGGGATAAACAAGGAAGAGGGAAGGAAGCGGTCGTGGCCTTATGCCAGGTAACATCCCGGCATTGGCCTGGAGGATAAGTGGGAAACCACGGAAAATCACCTCGAGGATGGCTGAGGTGGGAATCGAAACCCCTCCACTCAGTTGACCCCTCGAGGCTGAGTAGACCCCGTTCCAACCCTCATACCACACTTCAAAATGTATGATAGAGCCGGGGAATGAAACATGAGCCTCCGGGATTGGCAGCTAATCACACTAACCACTACACCATAAGTGTTATGGATTTATCTATAAAAATAAAATCGTAACGACCGTGTGTCTGCACATTGACTATTTTGGCGAAATTTCCATACAGCTATCCGTTTCAGGTGTAATAATGACCATCTGCATCATTTTTACCTTAGGTGTCTGTTTGTCTGTCCTTCAATAACTTGAAAACTACTGGATATATTTCCACCAAACTTCATATTTAGAATCCACATGTCCTTGGGTAGGTTTTAGGGCAAATATTGTGTTTCTAAATCAAAGAACTGTCTGGGGGTTTATACGAAACCGAAACCGTGCTTTTGCACTCCCTCAAAATATACACAACTAAACTTAATGGAAATCTACCTGCCTTAATGGAAATTAATTTTTAAACCTTTTTTCTCATGTGGATCATTTTGATACCAGGATTAATATGGGAGATATCATTAACGGACCGTTTTTCTGTTCAAGTCCCACCGGACTTAAAGCAAGAGTGGGTTTATGTAATGCGTATTTCTTACAACTTAAAAACTACTGAAGATATTTGAACCAAACTTTATATTTAGCATCCACCTGTCCAAGGGTAGGTTTATTTGGTGTCTGTCTGTTTGTTTGTCTGTTTGCCTGTTTCTCTGTTTGTCAGTCTTTATATAACTTGAAAACTACTGAATATATTTCTACCAAGCTTGATATTTAGAATCCACCTGTCCTTGAGTAGGTTTTAGGGCCAATATTATTTCTGAATACATTAATTTACTGGTGGTTTATCTGAAACCGAAGCCATGATTTTTGCAGTCCCTCAAAATACGCACATCCGAAATTAATGGAAATCTACAATCCTTAATGGAAATCAATTTCTACAACTTTCTTTCCTCGTGTGCATTTTTCGACAGGAGGATTAATAAGTGAGATATCATGAACGATTTTGCAGGTGTCCAGAGGACATAACCCAAATGGTTTTGTACATGGAGCAGATTCCTTATCTATCTACTGTATATAAATAAGATCGTAACGACTGTGTGTGCTTGTACATTGACTATTTTGGTTAAATTTTGCGTACAGCTACCAGTTTGAGGGGTAATAATGACCATCTGCATATTTTTGGTGTAGTTTCCTGTAAGTCCTAATTTTTACCCCTCTCACCCAAAATCCAGATTGCGGCATAACCTGCCAGACGAGCAAGAAAATTGAAATATGGCAAAATTATACGTTTTAGCCTGTAACGGACGGAAAACCTCCAAGATCTTTAAATTTTTCACTTTTTATCCCCGAAGAATATCGAAATATGTAGGTAATTTTAATGATAGTGCAGACTTTCGTTTCGAGGTATTTCGTGGGATAAACGGTAAGTCTTATCAAATAACGGATGGCCCAATCTCCGTTCAATTTGGAGTGATCTTCAACCTTGGTCTTATGACTTTATGTCGTATCTGAATCCCTTATTTTTTAGATTCGTCTCTACTTCTCAATTTTAAGTAAAGTTGGATTTTTACATGCATAGTTCATACTTTCAATCACTTACAGGAAAGATAGAATCATCAAACTCTACACGAACATTGGCCCACCCAGGACCCATATGTGAGCAAAATGCTATGTCACATAATTATCCGAAAAGTAATGCAATGTAAGATAATCTTACACAAATGTCACCCCAGTCAACGTTTCTAACTCAGTCTGACCCATGAATAGATGAGGTGCGAGAAAATATCATAGAACCAGCCATTTAGACTGCTAAATACTGCGTCTTATGGTACAATCCTTTTTCTATATGACGTGCCGTTTAAAAGCAGTTAACCTGTAAATGAAGGTCTGCAATATTATAAACATGCATATACTTTCGTATGTCGATCTATATATATTCACTGATGTCGATTTGTAGCGATCGAGAAAGGGTGTGTCTGCTATTGTAATCAGTACTCCCCACACCGACTTTGACTGGTAGGAATGGGTTCCTTCTCCAACTCCTGTATAACTGGCAGTAGTAAGGAGGGCCTACCATTGTAATGAATAATTCACTTCTCGATTTGACTTGCAGAAGACAAGGGAGCATGCAATTTTGTTCAGAACTCCCCTACTCGATTGTTTTGGCTGTAGACCAGGTTTCCCGCCATTATAAACTAATGTACCCATCTAAAATGTGACTAGCATTAGGCGTAGTGGCCTGCTATTTTAATGGAAACTCACCAACTCTGTGTGACTGGCAGTAATCTCACTGGCAGAAGGAAAAAGGGCCTGTCATTATCATGATAACTGCAAAACTCAATTTTGACTGGTAGTAGGGAAGTTGCCTGCCATTATAATAAATACTCCTGAATTGTGATCTGTCTGGAAGTAGGAAAGGGGGCCTGCCATTGTAACGAAAACTCCCCAGATCGGTTGTGAGCGCGCTGTAGGCAATGGGGCCTGCAATTATAATGTAAACTTCCCAAATCGATTGTGAACAGCAGTAGGCAAGTGAGCCTGCCGTTATCATCACAACTCCGCAACCCACATATTACGTTGGAAACAACGAAGGGGGCCTCCCCATGCTATTTTTCGGATAACGCTAAGAAACATGTTATTTTAAAACAATCTTATTTACTGCACGTAGCCTACAGTATTTACTTCGATATCCGTATACAATGTAGAATTCCGTAGCGAAGCACGGGTACATTTCCTAGTTATACATATAGTATTTTTCAGCGATTACAATGTTTTATAAGTTAAAACTTATATTAACGCTTCAGGGAGATACGGTGCATTCTCTTCGATGATACCGATCGTAGAAACATACGGATCATAGAAATTTCACACACCACAAGCATCGCACGAAGGCAGGTATGCCACAGTTATATTTCTGGGTGGGAATGTCACTCGGGAACGAAATGTCCTTAACATTACTGAAGATTTCACGTGTTGGCAATATGTTTGCGACAAGCCACGCATAGCGGATCAGTTTTCCAAACACTGGCGCTTGCAACTGATTATAAATCAATGCGTGGATTTTTATTGCATCGCGTCAAGTCGTGATACCCCTTTGCTGTGCAGTGTGTGAAGAACAATTGATGATTTAAATTTAATTTACCAGACAGAACATTAATAGAAGAAAATGGACAAAGATATTTTAAAATACATTGAAAAAAACCATTCTTGTAGCATTCTTCAATGGACAAACGTAAATAAATTAAACAAACAAAAAAACCAATTCATCGGAATTTGAATACGGGGCGCAAAAAGTGGGAGTTCGCTGCGAAAGCCACTATGCTACCACGTCGGATAAACTTCGACGAACCGGGCGAGTTGGTCGTGCGCGTAGAGGCGTGCGGCTGTGAGCTTACATCCGGGAGATAGTAGGTTCGAATCCCACTATCGGCAGCCCTGAAGATGGTTTTCCGTGGTTTCCCATTTTCACACCAGGCAAATGATGGGGCTGTACCTTAATTAAGGACACGGCCGATTCCTTCCAACTCCTAGGCCTATCCCATCGTCGCCATAAGACCTATCTGTGTCGGTGCGACGGAAAAGCCCCTAGCAAAAAAAAAAAAAAAACTTCGACGATGAACGATGGCATATCGGGTTCTTACAGTTGGCGGGTTCACCTCGTTAGTAAACAACAAAACGTCATCATTTACATTCCTTCCGCAGTTACACTTTCTGGAAAGTAACGTGAGTGTGTGTCTAAAATCCTTTCCTGTCCTCAATTAACGGGAGAACGGGTAAGTGTGATGTCGTGAGTCATGGAGAAGTTTTGTTTGTCCTCGCAGGAGGATTATAATGGGTACACACCTTTGTTATGTAGTACCTAGTACTGTTAGACACGCCAATACCAGATATCAGAGGTAGATCGAGAAACGATCAGTTTACACAGAGAAAAAACACTTTTGTTAATTGAAAAGCGTGACACAAGTTTCAGAACCTTATTGGCTGGCTGTGTATGTGTGCCCCATATAAATCACCAACTTATCCCGCCTTCCCAGTACTAAAAAGATTTATTCATATATAAATCCAACATCACCTCAAACTGTGGGTGACGTATTTCGTGTTCTCATTAAACCTACCAACAGTTCTATACAGGACGCACAATCGTGTCACCGCCTTCTATGTCCATGATTTACACAGATTAAATCGTATATTTTATATCCTCTAACACGACTAGAATTGGTGATTAATTGCTCGATAAATCTAAGTCACCCTGGTCGATGGTCCAAATCACGCACATATACACAATATATATGGCTTCATTGTTAGCAGTTGGATTTCAATCTCCGTGTTAGTGTCCCCAACACGTTATTCAATATCGGGAGCTATTAAAAGTTTAATGCAACAATACAGAATGCAATTTTAATTGTTCCATAGGTGTTAACTTATCGTTCCATTGTTCTGTCCATCACGAGGAGCAAGCAATAAAGAATTATGTTAAGGGAAATTATAAATGAAATTATACTCGTGTTCTCACCCACCCTCCTTGGAAATTGATAGTGAGATCAGCTCCATAAATATAATTCGAGAAGCAGTAAAGGATATGGAAATAAGTCAACCAATTTGTTTCACAGTTCACTGCTTATTGTGTATCTTCAACGACATGATGATTTGACCTCACACCTCCAGCCAACAATTCTTCCTTTCACCAAAATTATTATTTACTAGCTGATGTACCCGTGCTTCGCTACGGGATTCTCAGAAAGACTGACTTTGTGGTTTTCCTAACTGAAATCAACATAGGTCATTACAAAAACGTAAGTATGAATGTAGCGATTAAAAGCAATGCTATCATATAAATACTCGATCAATTGGAAAGTCGCACGTTTTATCACTTTTAACGAACAGTGCTGCGGTTAGATTGCGGTGCCAATCTAATAGTCCAAAGCTGGGATGACCAGGCCGCAAATTGCCATGAACACTCATCTGTCATTATTCCGCTAAATATGCACACTGTTCATTCCAATCAGTGCCTCAGAGTAGGGATTGAATAGCCCGAATGCTAGGATGATCCAGTGTGTTACGTACCAGTAGTATTAGAAAATGTATAAACCAGGGGAATGGCGTGCTAAAGAAGAAAGTTATCTGATTCCCCAGCTACTTCCCATCAATATTCAGGCAGGCTCTTACACTCTGTACGACTGGGCGAGTTGACCGTGTGGTTAGCGGTGCGCAGCTGTGAGCTTGCATCCGAGAGTTAGTGGATTCGAACCCCATTGTCGGCAGCGTTGAAGATGGTATTCCGTGGTTTCCCACTTTCACACCAGTCAAATGCTGGGCCTGTACCTTAATTAAGGCCTAAGGCACTCCTAGCCTTTTCCTATCCCATCGTCGCCATAAAACCTATCTATGTCCGTGCGACGTAAATCAAATAAAAAAATACTCTGTTCGCAGCAGTAATCCTATCTACCGGAGATGAGGGGCAACAGAAGACACAAAGCACATCACGACAAACAATGGTCAATGTAATGTTATTGTTGATCAATGTTATGAGCTTTCTATATTGTAGGCCTACACATTTAGTTTTCTTTCGACTCTGTGATTTGTAAAATATTTTATACCGTAAACTGTAGTTTCTTATTCTCCAAATTTACATACCGATTTTCATTAAATACTGTTTACCCATTTTCTCGTTACTCTGCGCTGATATGGACTCAGTAACAAAAATCCAAATTCATGAATATCTTTGTGATCATAGCCAGTACGGTAACAATGTATAAGACATGAATAATAGGAAATTTAATACTATATAACCTTAGTTATGTAGCATTCATCGGTTACACCTCTAATAAGAAATATTTGAGAATTACATTTTAGGCCTTCCCCTAAACTACCATTTTACTCAGCGTGAATAAAATAACTTACAGCCTAGACTATAGTGACTTATTTCCTGACTTTGCATACCAATTTTCATCAAGATAGGACTACTAATAACAACAATATTTGAGAATTAAATTTTAGGCCTTCCCCTAAACTACCATTTCACTCAGCGTGAGTAAAATGATTTATAGCCTAGATTGTAGCGGCTCATCACCCGACTTCACATACCGATTTTCATTAAATTCTCTTCAACCGTTTTCTCGTGATGCGTGTACAGACAGACAGACAGACAGAAATTACGGAAAAGTAAAAAGTGCATTTTCTTGTTACTATGGACATGACCGATACAGAAATACCATTGTTTTCAAATTCTGAGCAATGTACAGACAAAACTCTTATTATATAGATTTATTTATTTATTTATTTATTTATTTAGTTAGTTAGTTCATACCACCAACAGAAATGTCCAAGAACAGGTGACTTAGTCAATGTATGTGTGTCCAACCTACGTCCCGTAACCTCCACCGGATCGGGTATGAAGTGAGATGAATATTCGTAGCGAGTTTTTACGGCCAGATGTCCTTTCTGACGTCAACCTCTTCAGTGAGATGAAAGAATGACGTGACGTATGATAGTAGGAAGGGAAAGAAAGAACGCGGTGCCGGCACATAGCCTACTCCTGTCTCAACGCTTAACGTCCCCATCCGACTGTCGAAATACCATCAACGGCGTCATAAGCCCTCAATCTATATGAACACCGCGGAGAGGTCTGGTATTGAATCCAGGCTTTGGGCACGCAATCTAGTAATTAGAAATTGAATTAGCACCACCTCCCCTACCCCGCAAGGTTGCTGAGTAACATTATCTGGCCATCCAGCCATACATTACATCACAGCCTGCACGGTTGTTAGGTAACATTGTCCGGCCATCCATCCATACCTTACATCACAGCCTGCACGAATGTTAGGTAACATTGTCAGGCTATCCATCCATACCTTACATCACAGCCTGCACGGTTGTTAGGTAACTTTGTCTAGTCATTCATCCATACCGTACATCACAGCCTGCACGGTTGTTAGGTAACATTGTCCGGCCATCCATCCATACATTACATCACAGCCTGCACGGTTGTTAGGTAACATTGTTCGGCCATCCATCCATACATTACATCACAGCCTGCACGGTTGTTAGGTAACATTGTTCGGCCATCCATCCATCCATACCTTACATCACAGCCTGCACGGTTGTTAGGTAACTTTGTCTAGTCATTCATCCATACCTTTCATCACAACCTGCATGGTTATTAGGTAACATTGTCCGGCCATCCATCCATACCTTGCATCACAGCCTGCACGGTTGTTAGGTAACATTGTTCGGCCATCCTTCCATCCATACCTTACATCACAGACTGCACGGTTTTTAGGTAACGTTGTCTGGCCATTCATCCATACCTTACATCACAGCCTGCACGGTTGCTAGGCAACATTGTCCGGCCATCTATCCATACCTTACATCACAGCCTGCACGGTTGTTAGGTAACACTGTCTGGCCATGCAACAGTACCTTACATCATAGTCTGCAAGGCTACTACTGTTACTCTTCCGTCACGCTAACTTCCGTACCGAAAATTTTCAGATGACTCCCAGCCATAAGACATATTTATGTCAAAATATAGTTTCCAGTATTTTACAGTATATTCGACACAATTTGCAACAAGGTCTGCGGCCTAATGTAGTTTATACCTAGTAATTTATTTTTTTACCGAGTCTAACCGTTATCAATTTGATCTTCCTTTTTCCTTTTCTTTTCTTTTTAGAAGTTGCTTTACGTCACACCGACACAGAGAGATCTTACGGCGACGATGAAATAGGAAAGGGCTACAAGTGTGAAAGAAGCGGTTGTGGTCTTAATTAAGGTACAGCCTCAACACTTGCCTCGTGTGGAAATGGGAAGCCACTGAAAACCATCTTCAAGGCTGCCGGCAGTGGAGTAGGAACCCATTATCTCCCAAATGCAAGCTCACATATGCGCGCCCCTGAGCGCACGGGCAGTTTGATCTTCCGTAACTTGTCTTATCCTCCATGGCCAAGTCAAAGAAACCCTTGCGGACGACTTGGGATCATATCCATACGGTGAGAACCTGCGTAATTCAAGACACCACAAAATGATATCTTTCATTGCCTCCTTTCGACCGTATCGACCGAGGACTGCAATGATAACTGATTTCACCGTGCGTTGCCTTCTTCCCGTACTCAAAAGGGAACGGAAAACAAAACTTTACGGTACTGTAATTACCGCTATATTCCACCACACTGATTTTTAAGAAATCATCTTTGATTGGTTGAACTCCGCTTCACAGTAATATAAACACGGATACTCGGGGAGATGATGAATCAAAGAACACCTGACTCACGGCCGACTGGATCCGTCTCTGCGCTCCTTATACCGGCCTTGACAATCGCTTGTGAAACCCAGCATAAAGCTGTAATTGGAAAATTTCACCATAATGCCGCTGGAGCGCTGGCCTCCTAGTCACTGACAGGAAGCTGTATACCGCAAATTGTCACATTTCCAGTTTTATTTGTATTGCTTTGCGGTCGTAAATGTTGCCAATGTGCTCGCAATGAGGTGCTTGTTGGCTCTATATTGAAAGATGATAGTTATGCGCTAGTGAGTTTAATGTTTTATTGTGTAGTGTGGTGATTACATTTTTTAAAATTGTGTTTACAAATCTCAGAATTTGTGACATTACTGTGCGCCATTTTGTACTTCGAGCAGAAATTTTCTGCAAACAAGGACAAATGTAATGAGTGGCTCAAAGTGATTTCTCGCTGTAACTTCATCCTAAGCAAGAATTTTTATTGATGCGCAAATTCTTTTTTAAATGCCTTAGTGATTTGCTTTTCTTAAACTGTGTTTGAAAACATTCGAAAATATACTGCCGTGTGCCTTTTTGTATTTCTAATAGGATAAATGAGCAAAGGGACACTATCATTTCACGAATTCTCTGTAGACCACACAAAACTACGGAGTGGCTCAAAGTAGTTAGCACTTTCATCTTAGTTTAGTTTTCCATTTCTATTTCGAGTATTTATCTTCTTTCTTTCTTTCTTTCTTTCTTTCTCTTTCTTGCTTTCTTTCTTTATCTTTCTTTCTTTCTTTCTTTCTAAATCTGTTAACCCCTCCAGGGTTGGCTTTTCCCTCGGACTCAGCGAGGGATCCCACCTTTACAACCTCAAGGTAGTGTCCTGGAGCGTGAGACTTTGGGTCGGAGGATATAACGGGGAAGGATGACCAGTAGCTCGCCCAGGCGGCTGCAACTGCTATGCCGAACAGGAGCATTTTGTTGGGGATGGGATTATTGGAAGGGATAGACAAGGAAGACGAAAGGAAGCGGCCGTGGCCTTAAGTTAGGTACCATCCCCGCATTTGCCTGACTTAACCTTGTTGAAGTGTTTCTCCGCCTGATTGCAGCACTGTGGACCTATATTCATAAAGAAATGGTGTCTCTCTGTATTCCGAGCTCAAGTAGTCTGCCGCCATCACAATACTTACTAATGTAGATATAGTTTAATCAACTTCCAACAGATAAATATTCCATTTATCACAGTAAATCATAATGTTCATTTTACCTTCAATAGTACAGGATCACGTTGGCGACTCTGATAGCTTACTGGACGGTTCACTGCTTCAAATAACATTAATAATTTCGTTTTGTTACAGCATAACCCCATGTACACTCCTCTTATATCCCTTACAGGAAAGCACGAACAAGAAGACGTCAAAGCATGGATCAAACATGGATAATTTGCGTCGTGACGAATCAAAATTATTTATAATTAAATTCATAAGTAAATTTACCACAGTATGAAATACAATGTTGTACACAACAGCCACTAAAGTATCAAGTTTTCGTTACTCGTTTCTATAAACATCTCACTCCTAACCTAAACGATCACTTTCCGCGACAGTCGGGTTAATAACAATATAATAAATTACGGGAATATATTATTTATTCCGAAAAATTAAAATACTTTTCTTGATCATCGTTATGCGATCGATTAGACCACGGCCGACTTGATGCGTCACTCTAGCTAGCTCAAGTGCAACGACGGATCCAGTCGGCCGTGATTAGACTAGCAGTGTGAGTCGACGCATTGTTTCACTTAAGCACCAGTACGAGCGCTAATGTCAGTCAACGCAGAATTTCACTAAAGCACCACTACGAGCGCTAATGTGAGTTAATGCAGAGTTTCACTTAAGCACCACTACGAGCGCTAATGTGAGAGAACGCAGAATTTCACTTAAGCACCACTACGAGCGCTAATGTGAGTCAACGCAGAGTTTCACTTAAGCCGTTGCCTACGAGATATACATTGTCGCTGAAAAAACGGTCCGACCGTGTTCACGGTTTGGCCGCTAGATGACAGGTTTCCGTTCTGTTTTTGGCAGACTTTAACATTGTGACATGCGGAGTTATTGTGATGCTGTGTTGATTTTGTGCAATTTATTGTGAATATTGTTTCTGTCGATGAGTGTCTGTGAGGTTGAGAAGAAGGTGCGTTGTTGTGTACCTCTCTATTTCGGATGACACTAAAAAAGCATGAAAATTGACGTTCCATGGTTTCCCTTACGAGTGCGGTTTAAGGGAGAAATGGAAGCAAATTTTTCTAGGCAAAGTGATATAGTAGGATCTCTTTAGGTACCTAGCAGTTCTCATAAAACAGATTTCAGTGCAAGCACATCAATCAACTTTTCCTTCTGGTTTCATTGTGTATCCTGTTCACAAAGAGGAAAATGTCAAAAGCAGGAAGCGTCCAGCTCCCTAAAATGATGTATTGTCATCAAAATTTAGTAAAAGTTCCGATTCAGATAACGATGAACATATCATATCTTTACACGTCAGCCACAAACAAAAAAAAAGTACAAGTCTCGTTTCTATATCAAGGAAAGTCTACGAGTATCTCTGTTAAATCTAAAAAATATACGGATGAGAAAATTAAATACCTGATTACAGAAAATGATCTGTAAATTGAGAAGTAGGATACGGGTAATGAAATCAGAAAAAAAGTTTTACAGTATCTGAACTTGACCAAAATGCAAACCAAATTGAAAAACATGCTAAAATTGGTCATTCAGGAGCTTTATTCCTGTTGGAACGAATTTAATTTTCTTCTTTTTTTCTTCATCCGTTTACCCTCCAGGGTCGGCTTTTCCCTAGGACTCAACGAGGGATCCCACCTCTACCGCTCAAGGGTAGTGTCCTGGGGCACGAGACTTTGGGTCGGGGGATACAGCTGGGGAGGATGACCAGTACCTCGCCAGGGCAGCCTCGCCTGCAATGCTGAACAGGGGCCTTGTGGAGGGGTGGGAAGATTGGAAAGGACAGGTAGGGAAGAGGGAAGGAAGTGGCCGTGGCCTTAAGTTAGGTACTATCCTCGCATTTGCCTGGAGGAGAAGTGGGAAACCACGGAAAACCACTTTGAGGATGGCTGAGGTGGGAATCGAACCCACCTCTACTCAGTTGACCTCCGAAGGCTGAGTGGTCCCCGTTCCAGCCCTCGTACCACTTTTCAAATTTCGTGGCAGGGCCGGGTGTCGAACCCGGACCTCGGGGGGTGACAGCTAATCACACTAACTACTACACCACAGAGGTGAACACAAATTTAATTTTAAAGGAAGAAAAAGGAGAAATACGGGTAAACGCCACTAAATATAGCGTAACGGGCATAACATCGCTCACCAAACAGCGGCTTCAGTACGAATGTCAAAATATCAGATGTGCGGAGGAAAAGATTGGATCGCTGATAATTGGATAAAGGGCGATTAAACCCAAAGTTATTTATGACCGCAATCTCGATCCGCTTATCGGATACTCTGAGACACAATTAAAGGAATCGGTAAGAAGTGACAAACCCGCTATCAGATTTCTCTGCTTTTTTCGTGAATTACTTATTTCGTTTAAGCATATTGTAAGAAATACGTTGTAGGAAATAAGTCAAACAATTGCTGTTGGTCTATCTTTGATCTCATATCTGTTTGCTGCCTTCTGAAATTACTAGTTTTAATGAATTTTTATAGTTTTTCATATTCGGACGTGTCGTAATGAGCGGGCGAGACAGAACAGTAAAGAGAACTCTAGCGGCACTTGTCGAAAGTATCTCGAGGACGAGTCTAGAGTGCTGTATTTCCCGGCCTTGTGTATCTCGTAGGCAGCGCTTAAGCACCACTACGTGCTCTAATGTGAGTCAACGCAGAGTTTCACTTAAGCAGCACATCGATCTCTAATGTGAGTCAACGGAGAGTTTCACTTAAGCACCACTACAAGCGCTAATGTGAGTCAATGCAGAGTTTCACTTAAGCACCACTACGAGCGCTAATGTGAGTCAACGCAGAATTTCACTTAAGCACCACTACGAGTGCTAATGTGAGTAAATGCAGAGTTTCACTTAAGCACCACTACGAGCGCTAACATGTGTCAACGCAGAGTTTCACTTAAGCACCACTACGAGCGCTAATGTGAGTCAACGCAGAGTTTCACTTAAGCACCACTACGAGCGCTTACATGTGTTAACGCAGAGTTTCAGTTAAGCACCACTACGAGCGCTAACATGTGTCAAAACAGAGTTTCACTTAAGCACCACTACGAGCGCTAATGTGAGTCAACGCAGAGTTTACTTAAGCCCTTATAACTACATTCGGGGTGGACATTTTTAAAAAACTCAAAAGACTCCTGAGGATATTGCACCAAGGAACACATTACAGAAATAATCATGTAAATAATTTGTAATGGATTTGAATAAAAAGAGAGGACGAGTACAGAAACAAGCGATTTTAGGCTGTTTTTTGGAACTGCATTTAGATCGCAAGTGATTTTCAGAATTTCAAAATTTCTTTCTTATTTTGACTCGCAATTTTAAATCTTTTCGGGCCCTTTAGCCCTTCAACTTTCAGCACAATTAAGGAAAATGCTTAATTTTAATTTAACGTTTTTGGTAGTATGGGGACCGCTACTTTGTCCGCTAAGAAGTGTTTGAACATTCAAAATTCTCACCCTTCCGAGCTTACTTTGATTCCGCGTCTTGATCTATAAAATCCAACCGGCTTGGCAGGGATCTTGTTGGTAGCAGGTTTCTTAATACCCATTTTTAAGACTTAAGAATGCTTGGAAATGCCTCATTAATTCACGTCTATTTCACTTCTTATATAACTCTAGACTTCCATTTATTAGAACAGATTTCGTATTTCGTGCCTAAGTACACCTACACTTTTGAAGTGATGAAAACGAGAGCAAATTGGACTGTAGAACCTTAGGCTTAATTCCTAACCTGTAATATTCTCGTCTCTGTTTTCGGAGCTGAACAATAATACTCAGTAATTATCGGAGGAGCCGCACACATAACAAGTAGCACCTACAGTGTACATAACGTCACCGCATAATGAGGAGTAATTTCTGTTCTACACAAACATAGCATTAGCTGCTGGAAGACAAACACACAATTAACACACGAATAGAAAGTCAAGCGGGACCAGCTTTGCTACATCTTGAGTGTTAGATCCTCACTACCTCAGGGAATAATCTACGTATTTAGAGCACACGAGGATTCATTTAAATAACTCTCTTAGACTGCGAATGTCGATTACTGTCCCGTTAGAAGGCTAAGAAGAGCAAATACCTCAATCAGAAGAAGATGATGTGAACATCACTGAGCCTTTGTCATCCCATGTGAAGCAAAGAATTGTGAGTGTAGGCACGAGAGGTGTATCTATGACAAACTTTTAACCAGAAATGGTGTCGTGACACTCAGAAACGAACAGATTGTTCGTATCGATGTATAACATAAATGGATGAGACGATCAACAACTTTTCAAACAACACGGTGACACAAAGGACGCTTTATACGTCTTAGCTTTCAACAATCTGAGGTTTCAAGATCGTTCTAAGACTTTTAATGTACATTCGGGCATCTTGTTGCGTTTAGTTTTTAAGGAATACGACTTTTTTAATCAGTGGATAGATATAGTCATCCCTCCTTCCACCCCCAGTCCCTCCCTCTTCCCTGTTCATCACATATTCAATGTTTTAAGTACTAGTGAATGTTTTAAGACCATATCTGTATACCCCTTTTTAAGAATTTCACATAACATGTTTGTAGCTGATGATGTTTAAGATTGAACGAAACATGTACTACTAATTTACGAGTTTGATTAAGGCGAAGCATATTGTATCGATTAGGTGGAATAATTTTTGTTGATTTATCCATTTACTCAGAAACGAGTCATCGTCATCATGAACATCAACAGTTCTCCACTCTGGAAGATCGCGTGTAGGAAAGAAGCAACTTCCTCCCAATGGTACATTTTTTCTAACACAGCCGATATATTTTCTATCAGAGTGAACTCCGTTAGCCTTTACTACTCCCCTACTTCATGTACAAGGCATGCCCCATCCGCCATCTGCGCCGTTTTGAAGATCTCCTTCTCCGTCGAAGCTCTCGTTTAAAGACTTAACCGTAATCCTGGGCTCCCTACGAGGTGCTACCAGCCGGGCGAGCTGTCAAGGATTTGTATTTTACTCTTAAAACGGTGCTTATTCCTCTATAAGCCTGACTGCTCGTCATGATCCTTAATGCGGCAAGTCTACAGAATGCCCAAAAATTGCGGGGCTAACTTCAATAATTACGTGTTTTATAGTGCCATCTCTCGAATTCCTCAAGAAACGCTTCTTTAAATCTTCAAGAGCTGCTGTGATAGCTAATTTTATAGCTGGCTATTGCTCTATGGTAGAATGTAGCGAAATATTCTCTGGAAAATTAATCACAATCACATGAATAAATACGGAATGATTGGTTGCAGGTATCAATAGTATGTGTCAGAGTTTTGCATTGTTCTTCATTCCATAATTTGAAAACGATGTCTGTGTTTCCTTGATTCCATTTATTCCGACCTGTAGGGACTTCGTTCCAGTCGTAGAATGCAGGAGTTGGAAAGTTTGCTCTGAAACTTCATCATAACTACATGCTTAAAACTACATGGTTTATGAGATTGCACTACGTCAGTATAACGAAGCCTGTAGACCATTTGGGACGTGCTAAGTTCTTCACGGAAATGCAGCAGCTAATGGAAGGTGCATAAGGTTTTTTAAACCGTACAATCTCCAGCGGAGAATCAACAATCACTTCAGTGAATATAATCAGCTCTTGTATCTGACTACTGGAGAATTCACACACAACAGTGCAATACTAAAGTGATTCCCCACATATTAACGTATCCGAACGATAGGTTCATGAACCGTTCTTTTCCCAGTAAATTAAGGCTTCAGGAACTGTATACCTGGATATGTATCAGAACTGGCTCTTTACTCAGATGAAGGATGGATTTACAGACTGCATTTGACAACAAGACATGCACCTGTTCATTTTTCTCACTAGGTGCGGAATGATAGAACGAAGTTAGATCAGTTGCCATTGTCCACGCAAAATGATTTTTTGGAGGCGTTCAAGGAGCCTCGATGTGATTTCTTTCTGTAAGGGTAGATCGAGGGTATGATGACGGTACTTTATGGGGATCACTGTTAAGTACCCAGGTGTTAATGAATATAAGTAAAGGTCTTCATTAGAGTAATCATAAAGGGGATTTAAAATAAAGGTTACAGAACACTTCATTTGGTTACGAGGGTATTTAGGGGTTGTAGTAGGGATGTAATACGACACCTCATATTCTGCACGCCTACGGGCTGAGTAGCGATCACTTGGTAGGCTGTGGTGGGGTGGAGTAAGGATATAAAGGGCAGCGCATATAAGTCACTGATAAGAGCACAATTAGGGTATGATTCTAGTGTATGGGACCGTCACCAAGATTGCTTCATACGAGAAGTAGAAGAGATTCAAAGGAAAGCAACACAGTTTGTTCTGGATGATTTCCGACACAAGAGTAGTGTCAGGACAATGCTGCAAACTTTGGGCTGGGAAGAAGTCGAGTTGCTCGACTAAGTGGAATGAGTGGAGTTTTAGATAGTAGGAACTATCATAAAATGAAGATAAAGTTGGAATTCAAGAGGAAAAATCGGGGCAAATATTCATTTATAAAAAGAGAAATGGGGGAGTGGAATAATTTATCAAAGGATTTGTTTGATATACCTCCACGTTCTTTGAAATCATTTAAGAAGGGACTCATAGGGAATTTGCTTGCTTGCTTGCTTGCTTGCTTGCTTGCTTGCTTGCTTGCTTGCTTGCTTGCTTGCTTGCTTGCTTGCTTGCTTGCTTGCTTGCTTGCTTGCTTGCTTGCTTGCTTGCTTGCTTGCTTGCTTGCTTGCTTGCTTGCTTGCTTGCTTGCTTGCTTGCTTGCTTGCTTGCTTGCTTGCTTGCTTGCTTGCTTGCTTGCTTGCTTGCTTGCTTGCTTGCTTGCTTGCTTGCTTGCTTGCTTGCTTGCTTGCTTGCTTGCTTGCTTGCTTGCTTGCTTGCTTGCTTGCTTGCTTGCTTGCTTGCTTGCTTGCTTGCTTGCTTGCTTGCTTGCTTGCTTGCTTGCTTGCTTGCTTGCTTGCTTGCTTGCTTGCTTGCTTGCTTGCTTGCTTGCTTGCTTGCTTGCTTGCTTGCTTGCTTGCTTGCTTGCTTGCTTGCTTGCTTGCTTGCTTGCTTGCTTGCTTGCTTGCTTGCTTGCTTGCTTGCTTGCTTGCTTGCTTGCTTGCTTGCTTGCTTGCTTGCTTGCTTGCTTGCTTGCTTGCTTGCTTGCTTGCTTGCTTGCTTGCTTGCTTGCTTGCTTGCTTGCTTGCTTGCTTGCTTGCTTGCTTGCTTGCTTGCTTGCTTGCTTGCTTGCTTGCTTGCTTGCTTGCTTGCTTGCTTGCTTGCTTGCTTGCTTGCTTGCTTGCTTGCTTGCTTGCTTGCTTGCTTGCTTGCTTGCTTGCTTGCTTGCTTGCTTGCTTGCTTGCTTGCTTGCTTGCTTGCTTGCTTGCTTGCTTGCTTGCTTGCTTGCTTGCTTGCTTGCTTGCTTGCTTGCTTGCTTGCTTGCTTGCTTGCTTGCTTGCTTGCTTGCTTGCTTGCTTGCTTGCTTGCTTGCTTGCTTGCTTGCTTGCTTGCTTGCTTGCTTGCTTGCTTGCTTGCTTGCTTGCTTGCTTGCTTGCTTGCTTGCTTGCTTGCTTGCTTGCTTGCTTGCTTGCTTGCTTGCTTGCTTGCTTGCTTGCTTGCTTGCTTGCTTGCTTGCTTGCTTGCTTGCTTGCTTGCTTGCTTGCTTGCTTGCTTGCTTGCTTGCTTGCTTGCTTGCTTGCTTGCTTGCTTGCTTGCTTGCTTGCTTGCTTGCTTGCTTGCTTGCTTGCTTGCTTGCTTGCTTGCTTGCTTGCTTGCTTGCTTGCTTGCTTGCTTGCTTGCTTGCTTGCTTGCTTGCTTGCTTGCTTGCTTGCTTGCTTGCTTGCTTGCTTGCTTGCTTGCTTGCTTGCTTGCTTGCTTGCTTGCTTGCTTGCTTGCTTGCTTGCTTGCTTGCTTGCTTGCTTGCTTGCTTGCTTGCTTGCTTGCTTGCTTGCTTGCTTGCTTGCTTGCTTGCTTGCTTGCTTGCTTGCTTGCTTGCTTGCTTGCTTGCTTGCTTGCTTGCTTGCTTGCTTGCTTGCTTGCTTGCTTGCTTGCTTGCTTGCTTGCTTGCTTGCTTGCTTGCTTGCTTGCTGGCTGGCTTGCTGGCTGGCTGGCTGGCTGGCTGGCTGGCTGGCTGGCTGGCTGGCTGGCTGGCTCGCGGCCACTTCTGCTCTCGAGTCCGTTGCACCAGACATGAAAAGCAGAGTTTGAGAATAGACGATGGTTCAACGACTGTCGCGTGACTTGCGGTTCCTGCACTAAGCATTTGTAGTATAACGTAATAAAGAGAGCCCGTGCAAGTAGAGTATGTAAAAATTTAAGGGGTACCGCCCTTCAGAACCCCTAGAATTTATGTTACTCTCACCACATTACGGTAGAACGGGCTAGTCGACAGTTCCTAATAACTAAATTATTTTGCATTCTAACCCATTACCGCCGAAAACGTCGAGAAGAGAAATTATTCACCTTCAAAACTCAAAAATTCCTTTGTATACACCCTGTACTTGGAATGATCCAACAGTTGCTGAGAACTGTTGTTTCCGGAGCAGAGCAAGGACAATATTTGAAAGCTTTTCTGACGAAGATTTTGAACTTCTCGTTGCTTTACCAGGCACTGATCTACCCTGGCGCCAGTGTTGGGAAGACACGCTGCAAACCTTAGGTGGTCTCTCGTAGGCAGTATTAAAACTGCAGGGCCTCAGAGTAATGTTGTAAGAATAGCAGTGTTCGTCATAGATATCACCCGAAACTGCTGTAAGCCCAGCAAGTGGTATCATTAAAGTAAAAGCGTGTTGGGATTTTGAGGAGGGAAATAGGTCCTCAAGCGCTTCCCATTAAAGAGGCCTGCGTAATATTCCGTGATTTACGTTCTCTTTTATGGACGTTGATAATAATCCAACGCCATTAGCTTCAATGATGATGAAGTACAGGCGAGCTACCAATGCTCCTTAAAAAAGAATTTTATAGCCTTTCCAACGGACAAGTACAACGGCAAAGGCATTGACAAACTATTATACAGGCAACTTTCGAATTAGTAAATCACTGGTCGCAAGGTTCAAGGTTCAAAATAAACGTAGGCAGGCATTTGTACAAGTGGAGGTACATGCTTCTCCTAGCGCACCGCCACTGCATTGTGTCTCCATAGCGCACTAGCCGCTAGCGTCTTGGAAAGGTATAGCAATCCAGCTGATGAGCCCACTGGGGCGAAACGCTGGTAATTTCTCAATTGAAAAAGCCTAAAGAACTTAAATATTATTAATATTTTTGTCTATAGAACAAAATGGCACAGGTCTGTAGTTTATTTCCCCTGAATGCCTGCACCACTCCATACATCTGAAAAGATCCCTACAAAGCTATTGCTATTGGCTTTAAGTCGCACCGACACAGATAGGTCTTATGGCGACGATGGGACAGGAAAGGGCTAGGAGTGGGAAGAAAGCGGCCGTGGCCTTAATTAAGTTACAGCCCCAGCATTTGCCTGGTGTGAAAATGGGAAACCACGGAAAACCATCTTCAGGGCTGCCGACAGTGGGGTTCGAAAAGAAGGTGCTGGGATGAACAGGTCTCAATCTACGAAATTAAAGTTAATTTAAAATTTAACAAGGTTATATTTTCTTTTCAAATTTAAGAAATAACAAATATAACAGGTACTCAGTAGCCGAAACACAAATCGAGAATGTACAATTACAGAGTTACAGAATTTGGGCTCCGAGAGTCAGACACACCATTCTTGAGCTATGAGCCCAACTTTACTTATACATAAGGTTTATCAAAGGGGCCGAAAACCCCAATCATGTCCAGGAGCACTCGCTCCCTATTACTCAGAAAAGCCTGCTCGAGGCACACAAAAACCAAATTTTAAGAAAGAGCAACACGATCTCAAAGTTCAAGCCTATCAAAGGCCACACCAAATTCTACTTTCAAGCTGTCCTCCAAGCACATGAAAACAGGGGTAAAAATACCCAACCTACTGAGGCCTATTCAGTGAAGAAACAGAAATATTACATGGCCTCCACAATACCAACTTGAGAGGAGGCGAAACTGCACTCCAAATACGCCTTATTAAAACCTACTTGGCACTAGGCCTCTAATGCAAGGGCTAATCCCATACTAAAGAGGTGACTTATAGAAGGAGACAATTTACATTACGTTAAGGAAGAAACGGTTGTGAAAATAAGTTCACCTCAATGCAATATGAGTGGGAGCTCGAGAGGGTTAAGCACTATCTATCCCAATATGTAGTTTAAAAAGATAGAATTGATACCAAGTGTCTTTACATTTTAGGGGAAAGTTACATGGTAAAAGGCTTCGGACCTGCCCCGAGAGTTAAACTGCTGAGCTAGCAAGAAAAGAAGTTATTAAAAGGCCATTACCTGGTGGTTGAACTGGTGCCCGAAGAAAGAGGCGCTTCCCGCCCCCTGCTACGTACTTTACACACTGATAGATGTTACTGAAGTGGCCCGGAGACCCGAAAATCAGCAGTTTATATACCCTCGTGGAAAGTTCGAGGCTTTTCAGGAATGAGAACACCCGCCCACAAGCCTTTTATTGGATAATGGCAAAAACTACTACACTAGACGAAGAAGAAACACCTTATTGGTGGAAAATTAATTACAGAAATTCCTTATTGGTCACATTCAAAACTGGCGGAAAGAAAAGGTTGATATTGCCAACTTAAACAATGACTGAAAGAAATTTAACAAAGAACAAACTTATGAACCCAAAATTTCTCCAAAAACACAGTTCTTTCACTTCGCACTAGGGTGCATAATTGTTGTCCTTCAGTAGTGCCATCTAGAAGAGAATGTTCGCACTTCTTGCTACAGATAAAACAAAAACGAATCGAAACTGACATAGTTCAGAACACTTCAAAATTTATAGTAATGACATCTTCTGAGAAACCGTTGAATTATTATGGAAGTTAAAGTTCAGGCTTCCTCCAGTAGAGGAGTTTTAACTGGCGCAAAGTTTGAATTAGCGGCGTGGAGGTGTACCACCCGGTACAATAACATTTAAGGCTATTTAATCAAATTGTTCACATATTCTAACCAGTGGCGAATTTCTTTGACACACGGATATGGAACGTACACAGTGGAACGCTCGTCGTGTCTTCACTTTAATTCACCCTAGCAAGTAAAACGCTATCATATATTATTCCATTTATTATTATGTTATTATTATGTTATTATCGCCATTATCTTCAATGATTAGGTAGAGTCGTGGTAATAACGCTCTTTAAAAGAGAGTTTTATGGTATTTATTACCAACAAAAACAAGAGCGAAGACACAGATAGCGTCATATAAGACTTACTTTCGAATTAACAAATCACTAGTCGCGAAGTTTCTTCAAGAGAAATGTACATGAAGATTTTCGTTTGCAGAAATACATCAGACAAGATGGTAGTTTATCCTTTCTCCTCAGACTTGTGACTCCATGGATCATCTACTAAGTAGAACTGAGTCTGGCATTATTTTCACTTAAAGGTAAGGCAATGGGAGCCGTTCAATTTCTTCCTTTAATGACATTTCCCATTCGCAACCAGACAGCTTCATTATTTATAGGTTTGGATGATTTTCCCCAACAATTATTGATCATATGATCTGATATTCGCAAGTATCTCGTAGCAGAAGACAATAAAACATGCTTTTTATCTGAAGTAATTCAGGGTGAGCCAAAAGACAGGTGTCAGCATGTCATGGGGAAGACTGGTGAACTGGTGACCATCCGCCATCTTGAACACTACTTGTTTTTTTAAACCAAACGATAAGCGTGCCACAAATCATTTCCACTTATTGTTTTATTGAGGAGTTTAATGCCGCAAACCGTTTTGCACTATCACGAACCGTTTCCTAATTATAGCTGGTTTTATCTTTGCAGGTAGCATCGACTGAACATTGTTGCTGACCACCGAAGAACGTGTGGAGGTCATCCTCATGTACCGAGCGAATTGGCTGTGCGGTTAGGGGCGGGCAGATGTGAGCTTGCGTTTTGGAGATAGTGGGTTCGAGCCTTACTGTCGGAAGCCCTGAAGATGGTTTTCCGTTCTTACCCATTTTCACACCAGGAAATACTGGGGCTGCACCTTAATTAAGGCCACGAACACTTCCTTCCCACTCCTATCCCTTTCCTACGCCATCTTCGCCATAGCGACGTAAGGCCAGTTGTAAAAAGAGAAACTGTTCCCTCTGCGTAAAGCTAATGATTAGAGCCCGGATTTCCATGCACTATTAAATCTCAAAATTGCATGCATTCATACACTATCATATGGCAAAACATGCAAAATAATGAATATTGAATTTCCACGACCGCATTGTAATCGAAACAGACTTTCAACGTATTAGGTCGTGTTACGTACATGTAGTACGTGTTGAAGAGATGTTAAGTACAGAACAAAAAATGGCCAGCCGGACACCAGTGGGATCCGAACCCACAACCTCCCGATTTCGCGTCGGTTGCTCTACCAATTGAACTATGGTGGCCTAGGCCATCTTTGTTCTGTTTGAAAGGATCTGAGCTACAGTTCTGGCACTGCTGCTAGCACACTGTAGAGTGCGTTTAAGTCGCCCGTTGTGGGGCATGTCAATGAATATTGAATTTTCACGACCGCATTGTAATCGAAAATAAACTTGAAAATATGCAGTATCAAAATTCTGTTCCTTTTGAAACATTGTATAACTACCGTAATTTCTCCACCTGATTTAAGCTCATCCGTTTATCTGTCAGCATACTCGTAAACGCAGAAAATGATATTTCTACGTCACAAGTGACAGGTGCATACTTAAATGAAAACATTTGAGACAACTTGAGGTCAAATTGTACGTCTTTTGCATTTTCACGATAATACGTTTTATATAAGTTTGACAAATTCAAAGTCAGGATTTGAATGGATCTCTTTGTTCGACCTATCTCTAGCTGCCGCAGCTACTTCTCCGTGCGATGATTGCAGACACTTTTGAATGTCCTCAATAACTGGTAACGATTGTGTGCTGCGATAACAAAGATATATGCCGAGTGAGAGTACTAGGTAATAAATTCCAGGATAACAACGGAAGAGGTTCTGTGCAAAACCAAGTTTGTAAGCTGCTAACTCAATAACGTGGCGTCACAGAAGTGTGATACAAGTTTTGTTTTGTTCGCCTAACATAGATGGACACATCAGCGTCAGTGAGTAATGCACAATTTAAGGTTCAGTTTATAGCAATGTATAACTGGGACATCTGAAAAAATGAAATGGCGTATGGCTTTTAGTGCTAGGATGTGTCTGAGAACTTCGGCTCGCCAGGTGCAGGTCTTTCGATTTGACAACCGCAGGTGACCTGCGCGTCTTGATGAGGATGAAATGATGATGAAGACGACACGTACACCCAGTCCCCGAGCCAGCGGAATAAACCAATTATGGTTAAAATTCCCGACCCTGCCAGGAATTGAATCAGGGGCCCCTGTGACCAAAGGCCAGCACGCTAAGCGTTTAGCCATGGGACACCTTATTCCTAAGAATTGCAGAGATGGACATGGGGACTTCCAGCTTACGTCAATGTTCACTTAAGCAACATATAAGAAAATGCTCGGTTAATTGGATTATAGGACCTCCACCGCATTTTGGTTGTAACATAGGATGCCAGGAATACATTCCCTCCGTCTCTCAGTAATAGACATACTGTATAACGTGGAGAAATGATCCCAAATTCTGCAAACGACATTCATAAAAGGCACTATCATGTAAGTTAACATTATATATGCGCCAAAATAAGAATACAAGTCATTTTATGCATTGTTATAAGTCCAAATATTCGCTATTAAACCCAAAATCTTCAAAATTCGCATTATGCATGAATTTCCTCCTAGAAAGGCCAAAACATGCAAACATGCAAAGAAAAAGAACGGTTATTTGGAGTCGTTAAGCCATAAAACGAATATTTGCAAAGTTTGAGAAGTGTAACCGGTTTATTTGAAAACATTCATTTGCATGAAAATCCGGGCTCAATAAATAAAACTCAAATACTGATAACGAACGATTTATTTCTATCATTTCACACATCTTTGGCGACCAAGGCCTACGGTAACGAATAATGTGACATCATTGACGGTATACATTTCTATCTCAACACATACTCTTATACAAACCCACACCGCCACCTCCGTCACACATACCGGTCACCTTACATAAATTTTTGGATGATCCCCAGACGTAAGCAATATTCAAGGGAAATAAAATTCATCCTCATGTGTGGAAATCGGAGCTGGCGTGTGGTGGCTGCAGAGTTTAATGAATAAAAAATTGGATATGAACTCATAATCAAACCTAGATCAACCAGAAGGAAAGGTACTATGCCAAGCCTCTGAATGACACTGAAGTAATATTGTGTTCTAATTGCATTGCTCCCGGTATTCCAATGCCTATTTTGCACTGAAGTTGTAACTCTGCGCCACAAAGGAAGTCTAAAAATTATTGTTATTGCGACACGCCGAGCTTCAATGAAGTTAGTTTCGGGAATATGATCTTAGTATGCGTGGGAGAAGTCTCTTCTAATAACAGACCAGTGAAACCTCTCGTAGGATTTCTTGGTAATTCGTTCCTGATATAAACAGCCTTCTTTATGACTACATACTTCTCATACAGCACAGCGCAAGGAGGATGATGTATGGGATATTCATGATTCAGGAACACCCAGTTCACAAATCTCTTGTAGAAAATTACCAGATATTTATTTCCTATCTCTGGGAGAGTTCCTTTGACTGCAATGACCAAGCCTCTGCCTCCGAATGAAGAGCTAAAGTATCTCCTAAGTATTGGTAAAAGCTCCTTTACTTTTGTAGGGAAAGTAAAAGGTACAAGGTAGCATAAACAAACGAAAGCAAACATACAAGCAAACCAGTAAACAAAACAAACGCACAAACAAGCAAGGAAACATAAAACTGAAACCAATCAGAAAACTAGCAAAAAAATACAAACAAATCTGCAAACAAAGACACGAAAAGGCCAACCAATATCCATCCACATAAAAACAACACGCGGGACTTAAGACCTTAGATGTTACGCACCCTTTGAACAACAAGCATCATCATCAGCATCAAAACAGCACGTAAAGCGAGAAACAAACATAAAAATAATTCATGAAACATATACATAAATAAATACATCATCAAACAAACAAACAAACAAACAAACACAAACAAACAAAACCAGCGAACGAACACACAAAGAAAAAAACAAACCTATAAAATAGGTATAAAACAAAGAAATCTGTAAGCATTCAAACACAAATAAACCAGAAAAATGATATAATTACATCAAAAACAAACAAATAAGCAAAAAGCAAAAAATGAAGCATTTGATTCTTAATACAATTTCGTTTGTTGCCGCGAGTAAACTTTCGCGGGAGTTACGATTCTATCGACAGTGTCACAATAACATTTCCTTTGTTGGTATTGACGCTCACTGCAAATGTAAAGAAACAAGATTACCGAGTAAGTTGTCTACACGGTAGGGGTCATATAGGTTTTAGCTTATATTCCAGAAATGGTAGGTTTAACTCCACCATCGGATCCGAAAGATGAATTTACATGGTTTACTATATTCACATCAGATACAGCCTGGGACTGTACTCCAGTTAAAACAACTACCACTAGCTTGCCAGTCTTGGTACTGGTACCACCGAATAGTTATAAGTGTTAGTGCTAAATTACTGCGGAATTGTATGTAAAACACAAATACACACTCTAAATAAACATATGAACGTGTAAAAGGAGCTGCTAACTAATATACAAACACACCAGTAATGACACAAATTTACCAGCAAACAAAAATACAGACACATGTGTGTAAATTTATCATTGTACGCGTAGATTTTAGGCTAATTATTAAGCTTAAAGGCTCAAGTCCATTTAGAAAATGCGTTGAATACACAGGCTGGTCATAACTTAACATGCATCATTTGAAGGAGGTTTCCGTTGGGTTATGACTTGCAAAAAACAACATTTTTTCTCATTCTTCATAACTCGCCCGAAATAAAATTTAAAATAGTAGAACGAAATGTGTCTTCCTTTTGTACACATTCAATTATCAGGTTGGAACCGGATAATTATTTCAAACTACACTGAATAAAATGGAATTTGCGACACCCAGAAGGAGTGGTGCTACATTGCTGCAATTGAATATGCAGGACGAGTGTTCGGTTGTGCTTCGATTATTACACTTTCAGGTCCCTCTGACCGCAAGTTTGGACAACAATCAATACAGGATGTGCCCACCACGAGCTGCAATACATTGATGAATTTGTCGAGGCATGGATTCAATAAGGCCCTGGATCGCTTCCTGAGGAATTGTTGCCCATGCTTGCTGCACTGCACGGGTCGGTTGTTCCACAGTTGTGGGTGGCTGAGGACGGTTGGCCAGTTGTCGACCCAGCATGTCCCACAAATGCTCAATATGACTGAGGTCCGGGGATCTGGCGGGCCGTTCTAAGGCTGTGATGTCGTGGAGAGCTTCTCTGGAGATGCGTGCGGTGTGAACCCGGGCATATCCTGGTGAAACATCCCATTAGCAATGTTCGCCATCATAGGGACAACCACTGGATTGAGTACCCTATCAACGTATTGTCGAGCAGTCATAGTGCCCTCAACAAGCACTAATTGTGATTTCACATTAAAGCCAATAGCTCCCCAGACCATAATGCTTGGTGTTGGCCCTGTGTGCCTCTCGACAATAAGATCTGGGCGGCCCCTCTCCCCGGTAAGTCAGCGCACACGATTCCGGCGATCACTGCGGGCAAGACAGAAGCGCGATTCATCACTGAAGACGACCCTATGCCATTCGTCGACCCACGTCGATCTTTCTCGACACCAGGCCAGCCTTACACGTCGCTGTTGTGGGGTCAATGGAACACCTTCTGCAAGGACACGGGCTCGTAAGCCAGCTGCACGCAGGCGATTACCAACTGTTTGTTGTGTAACATGGGGTGCCACAGCTGTTGCTTGTGGTTCCATCCGGGCCATCCGAATGATGCGGCGATCCTCACTCACGGTTGTCTGTCGCGCTGGGCCTGTGCCAGGTCTACGAGTGTGGATACCTTCATTTGACCACTGCTGCCATACACGTTGTACCGTAGATGCCTGTCGGCCAACACGTGCAGCGACAGTCCTTACCGATAATCCAGCCTCACACAGCCCAATTATCCGAGCCCTCTCAAACGGCGACAGTTGTTGATAGCGTGCTCTTCTCTGTCGTCGATGCATATTTGACGGGGAACACTTCATTGCACAGACTGCAAGGCAACTACGCTACACCAGAGTCCGTATACTGGAGTTGATTCCTCCGCGACCAATCACGTGGGGAGACCTGTAGCAAAAATCCAATGGGTCTGAAACTTTGATCGTTTACATACCTACATGGTATCGTTCCGTATCTTGAAAATCAACACAAACGACCAATGCCTTCATGGTGTTGCAATTTCCATTTTCTTGAGTGTAACTGTCTATCTAAATATTTCACCTAAAATATGTCTGTTTAAGAATTAATTATTTCAGATAAATTTTTATTTCCTTTTATGCTGAAGGTCCTTTGTTTTCAAAGCAGTGAAGGTCCTTTTCAAAACAGTCAATTTGAGTTAATCATTCCTTTTAAACTAACTCATCTCTTCTTCCCTTTCTCCCGTTATCTTATCAGTTCCGAATGCTGGCTTCATAATATATATATATATATCATTGGTTTGTAGAGCTGCGCGGTCCATAAGAATCAAATTCTTCTTGTTTATAATCTTCTTCCCTCCAGTTTTCTTTGGAACAAGACTTGAGGAAACTTTTATTTTTCACTCATTTGTAATAAAGAGCCCAAAACTGAAGGTAAAATCATCAAACAAAAATTCACGTCGTTTTATAGACTTTTCAGTTTTCACCAAGTATTGTTCGCAAGATTACGAGTAGTAGAATTCCGCTATGGTTATTATTATTATTATTAACAAATACATCGCAATTGGGAAATATGCCGGTGACAACGATCACTTACAGTACTGTGATAATAAAGTTAAGTTAAAAAATAATTACCCAAAACAACAACAACAATTGCAACAACATGGAAAGAAATTATTACAAGAAATACTACTAGTTTAACATTCTAAATCCAGCATCATCATATACAAATTCACACACAACTTAAGCATTGCCAGTGCTCGGCAGAACTGCCAGGATGACAAAGCACACAGGCTACTAAACTAGGAAGCTGAGTTTCTGTATATCACATAATAGTAATGTTGGCTATATGCCAGGGAAACCTCTTACCATTTCTCCCTAATTCGTTGCCGATGTAGAGGTCCTATTTTATGACCACAGACTTCTCGTAAGGTCTCAGAGCGCATCGTTTGTTAAATGGGAGGTGAAAGATGAACGAGGTATGCATGATTCCAAACCACCCAGCCTGCAAATCTCTTAAAAACAAATTACCAGATATTTATTTGAGAGTTCTTACGTTGAAGGTGTGTCCATCTCAACAAGCATGGAACGAACTGACCGAATGGAGGAATAACTCCTTAACCCGGTGGAATAATGACCACTTTTATCTGGAAATGTGATTTATAACGCTCTGCCCTATCTCGGCTCTATGACATCAGTTACAAGCGGTGCCGCCCAGTCAATAAAAACGCATACCGAAAATGAAGCTTGGGCTTAAAGAGAACTTGATTTATCAGCTGTCAATAGTAATGGATCAGGTTATCACATTGCCCGCCCCACCAGCATTAAGTATACATAATAGCAAACTCAGGCACACCTAACAAGAGTTCATACTTCATGCCAATAGTACAGGAAAGAGATTACTTGCCAAAGGAAGGAATTGCCTGAGTTCACTGGAACGAAGCACTGCTCAACACTCACGGGCTAGAGATGGTAATCAAGACCTGTTTTCCAGATCACTTTTTCTCCGGGCTACTATTAACTTTTGGCACTTCTAGTAGAGGAAAGTAGTTCACGTTTCGACATGAAAAATGTCCAATGTAATTCCGACGTTTCTGTATCCGTAAAGACGATCTCTTCTTATAAAAGGTATCATGTTACGAGTATTTCCTGTTTAGAAGCTGGTTAAAATGTTTTTCTTAGTCATAAATGCCTGTTTTTCCAATGCTATTCTTCTCTACACTTCCAGGAAGCATCTATTATCCTCTGTTATCATACTATCAAGATAACAGAATTGTTTCACCTGATCAATTCTTACGTCATCAATTTTTATATTGGTTTTAATTTGCTCCATATTTTTCCGTACTACCATTACCTTCGTTTTCCGCTTGTTTACTTTTAATTTCCGTACTTAAGAGTGTCTGCGAGGACTTTTAGCATTCTATTAATTTATTTTTCTGAATCGGAAATTAATACGATGTCATCTGCAAATCTGATACAATGTATCCATTCACCATTGAATTTTATTCCCTTTGTCTTCTCCTTCATGATCTGAATAGCTTCCTCAATGAACATATTAAATAAATACGGTGATAGGGGACAGCCTTGTCTAACTCCTTTTCTTATCCCGGACGTTTCTTCTACCTCATTATATTTCCCAGTGTACTCATTTGTGTTTTAAGTCCCTGTGTTCTTGTTTTGTTTTCTGCTTTGTATTACCGTGTGATTTCATAGCGCATTTTCAATTTATTTAAAATTGTAAATAGTGTCATATATAATATTAATATTCATTTTCTTTTGTTTTTTTTTCTGTTGATTTCTAACTTTGTTTTTTGTTCCATTTTAGCTTCATTGATATACATTGATAAAGATTGTTGAGAGGATACTTAACTGGGTGTAAAACCTTTGTCATTTAAATAAAATAAATAAATATGCCGGAAGCTATTGGTAGGAATGCCCCTCAAATACCATGGGCCTGAACAGGAATCGAACCACGAAACTAAGGAGCATTAACTCAGCAACTAAACGATAATTCCAACGAGATAGGCAGAAACCCAATCATTCATTAATTAAATAAGCACAGAAGAAACTCAGAAAGAAAGTATCATACATACTGTAAAAGTCGTTCAGACTTGAACCGAAGCATGTCAGATATAATAATTGTTATTGAACGGGTTTTGTGTTAAAAAGAATTTTGATAGAAATGTTATCTGTTACGAGCATCATTAAAGTGTCTAATCCTTGAGGTCGTTACCGAGCGTACTTTATTAATCTAACAGGAACACTTAAAACAATTACATTTCATCACAAGATAATTGAATGTCAAGCTCTGTACAAGTCTTGACACGTCAGTGCACACGGCACAATTTAATTAGAACCGTGACTCGGGCAAAAACACCGACATATTCCACGCATCACTAGGCTTAGTCCCTTCTCCGCCCGCCGCCGCCGCCTTCGCTCTGAAATATACGTGAGTCGCTTAGGACTACATCCGAAGTGTGTCCACAAAATATTTTCCCATCAATTAACACACGTGACATTTTAAATACCGTAATTTTTAACCGATAATATAACTAAATTTTCATAAAGATAACTAACACTATGAAACGTTAAGAAAATTTACCAACAAATGTCTTAAAAACTGTTGGGGAAAAATTATAGTTACCAGAGAAATATTGTCCTCACTTATAATTACAAATTAGAAATTACAAATTAGAAATCACAGCAATCAAACGGACAGAATTCCTCAAGTAATGTGCTGAATAAATTGGACTAAAAATTTCGTTTGGAAAAAACTAAGTTCATTTGTACTAGATTCACCATTCAAAATACGGGCGGATAAAACGACTTTCACACTTCAAATACCTTGGTGAAATTCTATAACCAACAGGGTTAGAAAAGAAAGCACAGAAAGTTTTTTTTTTTTAATTTTGGCATTTGGTCCGTAAGACCATGCTGCCAGCTCTGTACATTTAGAAAACAGGAAAGTCAAAGAGCAGCATCTTTACAACATGGGACCGTTCATGGCATTATGACTAATTAGTGATGGAAAGCCACGGTACAGGAACTTTGGTTGGATGAGAACAGTTTAACTAGAGACTACAGAACAAACTTATCACAATGTTAAATTAGCTTCACTTAAAAATTTGGCTATTGCTTGATATATACGGATGTCATAGCTGCTGAACAACGACGAAACGGATGTGGGAAGTGGAACTTTCAGTTGTATAAGCGTTTGATATAAGTTGGTCACTTGTGGTTTGTATCTAGTGCATCCTAAAATTGTATGGTTGAGGTCTGCTTCTTGATTGGGGTCAGAGGTACAATTTGGGGAGTCTATAACTTTGAGTCTGAACAGATGACTGGGGTACGATGCATGTCCAAGTCGCATTCTGATAATTGATGTCATATGGCGGCGAGTTAGAGATAGTAGACTGAACCATGGTTTCTGTGGGATGTGTCTCTGGATAGCGGCGTAATGCTTGCCTTTGATGCGTTGAGTTGTTGCCCAGTAATTTGACCATTCTTTGTAAGCCTGTTTCTTGATGTGGCTTTGGAAGTCCGTGTATGGTAGGCGTAGTGCTTGGAACTGGCCTTCTGTAATGCTCTGCTTTGCCAGTTGGTCTACGGTTTCATTGTGTATAATTCCAGTGTGACCTTTGATCCACATAAGATGAACTTCTTTTCCGTTTTCCTTAGCTTGGTATATGCAACTTAGGATGTCCATGATGTATTTATTCGAACGCGTGTTCCTGCATGGTTGTTCTAGTTTTTGAAGCGCACTCTTGGAGTCCGTGAGAATTAATATACTGCTGAAGTGCTGGACGCCGTACGTGATGGCTGATTTAATGGCAAGTATTTCAGCTGTGAATATTGAAGCTTCGTGGGGAAGGGAGAACATTTTGCTAGTGTTGAATGCAGGGCAGTAGTACGCATATCCGACTCCTTCATTGGTCTTAGACCCATCTGTGTATATTTGAGTATAACTGCCCCAATATGCATCGATAAAATTTGTTACTTTTTCGTTGATATTGGTATTGCAGATAATAAAATCTGGAAGATGAAATGTGGATGGTTGAAATACTGAAAGTTCATACCTCTGTCGAAATACTGGAAGTGCTGTATCTTGAAGAGTAAGGGGTATGATGTGCTGCAATTTCTTGATACTTTTGACCAATAGAGGTGTCCGTAGTCTTCTGTTTGTTCCTCTGTCACACAGTGGAAGGAGGCGGTGCAGTTTAGATGTTATAGGGTGGCTAGTTATGGACGAGCGTTGCAGAATAAAGTTGTTGGCAAGCAGATCTCGTCTTATCTGAAGGGGCATTTCTTTAGCCTCTACCAGTAGTGCGTTAGTAGGACTTGAGTTCATGGCTCCGAGACATATTCTGAGTGCGCGGAACTGCAGGACATCTAGTTTTCGAAGAATATACTGCGGTGCGTTGCCGAAAAAGATGCAGCCATAATCTAGTACAGATCGGATTAACGATCTATATAATAGTAATAGGACAAATGGGTCAGCTCCCCACCATACTCGACATAATGCTCTGATTATGTTTAACGTTCGGCCCACTTTAGTTACCAGGTACTCGACGTGGGTTCTGCATGTAAGTTTACTATCGAGGTATAAGCCTAGTAGCTTGGCTGAAGTCCGTAAGGGGAAGGAGTATGGCCCAAGATGTACAGATGGTGATATTGAGTGGAATTGCTTTCGAGTGAAGACAATAATAGAGGATTTTGTTGGGGATAAATTAAGACCTGTTTGAAATGTCCAGGCGTGGAGTTTCCTTGCAGCATCATCTAGCCACAAACATGTTAACCAGAGAGACTGCGATGATGCGTAGATACATACGTCGTCTTCATACTGAAGAACTTTGACTGTTTGTTTAAACATGTGATCGAGATCTGCAGTGTAGATGGCATACAGTAAAGGACTCAGTATAGCACCCTGAGGGAGTCCTTTTGTTACTAGTCTGGGCCTATACAAGGTGTTATCTTGGGTTCGAATATAGATTATCCGCCGGAAAAATAAGTTATATATACCTCGCACGTATATTTCGGGAAGACCAAGGTCGTGTAGCTTTTCAGAAAGTACTTGTATACTAACGCTGTCATATGCCCCAGATATATCGAGAAATATGGCGGTAAGGTAACCATGGTTTAGAAACGTATGTTCAATGTCCGTAGTCAGAATGCTAAGATGGTCGTAAGTAGAACGACTTTTCCGGAACCCATATTGAGACTGAGGCAATAAATTGTGAAACTCTAACCACCACTCCAATCTTAGTTTCAACAGCCGTTCAAAAGTTTTAGCTATGCATGAAGATAGAGCGATGGGTCTGTAAGAAGAAGCTTCGTTAGGATCTTTACCTTGTTTTAAAATTGGGACAATAATCTGCGTCGTCCAGTCGTCGGGAAAATTGGTTTCATTCCAAATATATGTGAAAAGTAAGAGCAATATTTCCTTGGCATTGCGAGATAAGTTAGAAAGCATGCAGTAATGTATATGGTCATATCCAGGCGCAGAGTTAGCAGTAGTTTTTAAAACTTGTTCTAATTCATGTAGCGTGAAAGGTGATGTGAGAATATCTTGCGTAGGACGGGAAAGTTCGAACGGTGGACGTTGTTTTGGAGGAAGTGAGGTCGTAGGTGGAGCAATAAGATCTGAAAACTCTTCTTCCCAACATTTGAGTGCCTTAGGAGTTGGCGTTTTTTTTCTTCATTTTGTTAACCATCGACCATATTTGCGATAGGGGTGCATCCTTGGTCAGCTTTTCACAATAAGATCGCCAGCTATTCTTCTTTACCCTTTTCAGAAAGCGTTTGACTGCTGCATCTATATTCTTGTAATTGAGGAAATTTTCCATTGTAGTTGCTCGCTTTAACTTGCTGAGGGCCTGATTTCTCTTAGCTATCTGTCGACTGCATTCGGAATTCCACCATGGAGCAGGGAATCTTTTTGCGATGTTGGTTTGTTTTCGTTCAGGAATGGATATGGCGGCAGCTAAATTAATGGTGTGTACGAAGGCGTTGTATTTATCAAGCGTGGTTTTTTGATGTAACACAGAGAGTATATTTGCGTCTATCACCCTTCTGTATTTGACCCAGTCAGCGTTTTGAACGTTCCATTTAATAGTGGATTTGACCGGTGAAGGACGAAATGGTAAAACAGGCGAAATGATGATAGCATAATGATTAGAACCCATTGGATACGGCAAGATTTTCCAATGAAAATCAGATGAGATATTAGAAGAACAAATGGTCAGGTCGACAGCGGAGAGACGTTGTCCCGGTACTGGTAACAGGGTAGCCGATCCATCGTTTAACACAAATAAATTGAACTCATCTACTATTTGTAAGACAGCATCACCATATGTATCATTTATCTCGCAACCCCATGTTGTGCTATGTGCGTTATAATTACCACAAAAGAGAAAAGGTGGCTCTATCTGTTGCGTAAGCCGATACCATTCTTGAAGTTGAATTTTTGTTCGTGGTGGGCTATATAATGAGACCTATGTAATATCTTGGTTGTTAATGCGAACTCTTGCGGCAACGGCCTGAAAACTTGCAATCTGCGAGTGATCAATAACTGCTTCTAGGTATGGAATTGTATTCTTTATTAATATTGCTACCCCTCCATATCCGTCTTCTCGGTCCTGTCGGATGACATGATAGCCAGGAATGGTTAGATTAGAATCGTTCTTAAGCCAGGTTTCACTCAAGGTGGCGAAATCAATACCTTCAGTGTATAAAACTCTTCGTAAGGTCTCTTTATTCGCAAGTACGGAACGTGCGTTCCATTGAAGTATTTTATTCATTACCTGAAGTAAATATACTTGCGATCATGTTATGTATTATAGCCGGGTTAAAGGCCTCGGGCGTTGTAGATTGAGCTTGAGTAAGGAGGAGCATGATAAGGTTAAATATCTTTCCGATCAAATGCTCATAATTTTGGGAGGCGGTTGTCATGACGTTATGTGGTTAAGGGGGATAGGGGTTGTGGAAAATTGGTGTTACAGGCAAATGTGGGGGAATATACTGACGTTCTTGAATCGATGGATAATTTGGTTGCGGTGTAGATGGGGGAGAAAATCTCTGGGGCCGTTGCAATTGCTGTGATATGCGAGGATGCACTCTCATCGGCGTTTGTTGTCTTTGAGGAGGCATTATTTGTTGTTGATGGTGCTGTGAGGTTAACGACGTGTTGGTCAAGTTGTTTACTTGCTGAGAAACCTGTTCTGGATACCGAGGCTGCATGTTAGCCGGCGGGATATCCGTGCGTGGTACATGTGGCTGAAAGTCCGCTGGAGACGGGACCGCTGATTGTGAGAGAGGAGGGAATTCTTCCCTGCTTTGCCAATTGAAAGACGGGGTCAGTACAGCAGTAGAATAATTTCTGTTATGGTACATTTTGATTGCTACTTCTTGAGATACATTATGCTGAGCCATAAGGTATTTGATTTCGGACCATTTCTTGTACTCGGGACACTCCCTATCCGTGGCTAAGTGTGGACCGTGGCAATACATGCATGTTGGTGGTGCAGTATCAGTACAAGTTCTTACGTCATGGGGTCCCGCACACCTACTGCAGCGTTGCTGTCCTCTGCATTGAGATAATGAATGGTTATATCTTAAACATCGGTGACATTGCATCACTGGAAAGATGTAAGGTTGAACTTCGCACCGTGTTCCTAGGATATAAATATGTTGAGGTAGGTGTTGGGCACGAAATGTTATGAGGCAGACTGGAATTGGTCGCGTGTCTCCATTGGGAAGCTTCTTTGTAAATCGTTTCACTTGGGAAATGGGAATATCACTCTGAATTTCCTTTAGAATTTCATCTTCACTAAATGTCGTGTCTACATTTCTGATAATCCCGAGCCTGTGCACAACACTGTTGGGAATATAGACATCAAGGTGTTTTTCCTTCAAAAAGTTTGATTCAACTAGCTTGTTTGCTGCTATTCCGGATAAGGTCTCGATACGAAGTCTATTCTTACCGGAAGGTTTAATGTCCAGAACTTGTTGACGGGGAATTATATTTTCACTAAAGATCAATCGTCCTATTGACATCGGATGTAAGTTCCCTATATTATCCTTAGTCCCTTCAACAACAACAAGGAACGGTCCGTTATCAGTATTATTGTACCTATTATTTTGACTGAGACGGGATGACGACGGTGTACCCCCAGTAGCAGATGATGGGGCAACTAATGGGGTATTAACAGAAAGTTGGTTTGATGCATTTGTGTCATTAGTTGTGTCGGAAGAGTCATTTTCATTCTCAGTATCCATGTCTACTCACTGTTCCGTATGTAAGTTGGGATCGGCACGAAAACGCTTAGTTTTAGGGTCTAAATTGTACTTCATATTAGAACTATTATGACTATGTGTACCTGTACTTGATCCTCGTTCTGTTGATAAGTTGCCGGTGCTGACGTTGCTCTCTTCATGATGTCGAGTACGTAAAGTGTGATGTTGCTCCATTGGGAGGGCTGGTTGCTGTTGATCTTGAAGACTTGATTGAAAATCAAGAGGATTTAATCGTAAAGGTGTTGTAGCTGGATCTGCATAACAAGTCTGTAGGGCAGAATTAATGATCTGCCCCGTATCGGGCGGATCATTCATAGTCCAGTTGATAATGTTAGCTGCAGTTCAAGAACGATAAATATCCTACACGAACACTGAAAGCTGTACGACGGAAATACCAGGCTATGGATGAGTCACACGTAGCGAGCACGAAAGCGACTGCACTCCACCAAGGTTGCGAACGTACTGGGCACAGAAATTTCGCCTACAGAAACTCAAGAAAGCGTACTGAAGAACATGTGGCATTTACAACAAAAAATGCATGCCCATGAACACAACGATCAGGCATTACAATACTGCGATCAAGCCTGACGTTTTATACACGAGAGTACATTCTGAAGGAGGAATGAGAGTTCTTGGTCCAGAAACCAACAGGAGACTGAAATCCCATGTAGCAACAGAAAAACTGTCCAATCTGGCAGCAGATAGTAGAAAATTAGGCACTGAAATTTTATGGACACGTTCAAAGATCCCAACAACAAGGCTTATACACAAGATCATGACATACTGCAGAAAACTGAAGAGTCTAACATGGACCGAGGAAATCAAAAAGGAACTGGAGAAAGCTCAGACAGTTATATCAGATATATTAGTCAGAAATCTGTTTCGTAAAATATTAAACAAATGGGTAGTACAGCCAGAGTCTCAACGCCGAGTTGGGCGGCGGGAAATAACCCAGCCAGCTGAGGGGATCAAAGGCTTCGGGCGGAGGAGTCCTCTTAGTGGAGCGATGGACACTCAGTGGAGGAAATGCCACTGGTATTCTGAACTGCAAGCATCTGGTGCATAGCGGGCGACTTGCGGGCAGGATCTGTTATCCAGGTTAGGGGCGACTGTTAACCTAATATGCAAAAGGCAACGGGAAACCAATACACAAGCAAATTCTCAAGATGAACAGTCATAGATAGAAGCTTGAGCGAAACTGTAAAAGACTGGTTCAAGAAAGACATCTATGGCTGCGGCAACAAGGCTTAGCCTTAATAATAATAATAATAATAATAATAATAATAATAATAATAATAATAATAATAAGTAAAATTATATTTTCTTAAAATTAGTCTTAAGGAAAGCACTGACGTTTTCTCATTTCAATTTGAGTGTGTTCTTTTCGTTTTCTAAAATAAAGTATAATAGATATCACCTCTTTGCCGACGACCTCCAAATTTACTGCCACGTATAAAAACTATGCTATTCCTCCGGTGTCATAAAATGCCACCGTAATCCCGTTCAGTAAGGAAGTGTAGAACCTAGGTATGACCCTGACTGAAACTCTTGACTGGTCTGCACACGTAAGAAATACATGCAGAAAGATGTACGTGACGCTACACCCTCTGAAACGACATAAGGACATTTTGCCACAAGACGTAAAGATAAAACTACTCCAAACTTTGATACTAACAATACTTGACTACTGCGACACTGTCTTCGTTGATGCGACCCGTGAACGAACTATGAAACTCCAACGAGCATTGAACTGTGCTCTTCGATTTGTTTTTAACTTGAGTTACGATGCTCACATAACCCCTAGCTACACATTTCTTTCCTAGCTGAAACGCGAGAGGCAACGGAAATTCCATGTACTTACGTTGATATATCGAACTCAGGAGGAAAATCTACCCAAATACATCTCTTCAAAATTCCATTTATTATCCTCACTCCATAATTGTAACACTAGATCTGGCACTCCCCTCGCTATTCTCGTCAACCACTCTTCAATACATAACAGATATTTCGTTGTGGCTGGGTCATGACTTTGGAATTCACTGCCAGCTGCTGTCAGGAACTCTAACTGGATATCAAAATTTAAGACTGCATGTAGAGATTACCTGTTGAATACCGCTGATAGTTTCGTGTGATTGGTGACCCATAATAGGTTGTGTGATTGTGGTCATTATTATTATTATTATTATTATTATTATTATTATTATTATTATTATTATTATTATTATTATTATTATTGTTGTCGTTGAAAATGAAAACCTACAACCTGTTTTCCAGTCATTGACCGGGTCAGGGATGGAAATGAATGAAGCAGATATAGGCTATAAGGACGATGGGGTCGCCACTCCCAAAGTGATTTATTAATGAGTGATAGATGCTATGAAATGAGAATGGAGAGTGTTGCTGGAATGACAGATGACAGGGAAAACCGGAGTAACCGGAGAAAAACCTGTCCCGCCTCCGCTTTGTCCAGCACAAATCTCTCATGGAGTGACCGGGATTTGAACCACGGTATCCAGCGGTGAGAGGCCGACGCGCTGTCGTCTGAGCCACGGAGGCTCCCATTATTATTATTATTATTATTATTATTATTATTATTATTATTATTATTATTATTATTATTATTATTATTATTATAGTGTAATGTACATAATATTTAGCTTCTTAATCATGTACATAGATCACTTTTATGGGCATACTTATATTCCCATTTACTTTATTACTTATTGTGTTTCCTTTATGCCTTGCTTATTTTTTCAGTTTGTATCTTACTTTTTCATTATGACTTTGTCTCTTTTTATCTTTACGCTTCGAATTTATTCTATTTTATTTGTTGAACTCTGCTTTCTTTCTTGAATATATGTTGTCCAAATCTGTAATTTTTAGCTTATCTTTGATTTTATAATATAATAGTACTGTACCATTACGTTACGATTGACGTCAGTTTACATGAATATACATCGGAAGAAAAATGGCGCAGATCAGCTTCAAGCGTTAAGAATGCACGGAATAACTTTTTGTGACAAGTTGACCGCAATTAGGAGGCAGTGCCTGGCGAGATGGAAAGGAAACTCTATGAGAAATGAACCATTATACGTAAAAAAAATTGAAAAACGATCTATTATTATCTACTTTGGCAAGAAGAGTTTTCGTCGTAAACGGACTGTGAATTGCAATTACTTGACCAGAAGATTAGCTGACATAATCAATATAACCATAATAGGAGCCATACGAAGGAAGAATCCAGAAACAAACTACTGGAAAATACGTAAAAACGGCAGGGAAACACGCATAATAGATTTCAAATACTGTACGGAAGAAGAGGTGTTGGAATACGGCATTCGTAAATAAGGCCTACACTGACTTAATAAACGGCCAAATTTTCATCAAATTATACGTATTGCCCATTGATAAGATTTAAAGAACATTATTCAGACAACATAAAAAAGACCAAGGAAGAGCCAGTTTATGAAAATAAAATTGAATCTGAGCAGTATCTTTAGAGGAAAAGAACTATATATACAGTTAGAGAATGTACTTGGAAAAGCTTTATATACTGAAAATTAAGATGTATTCTATCAATTTAATATTGTCTTTTCGTTGCATGGAAATTGGACACGAAATGGAGCTAGCCTAGAGCGATGGAGGGAGGCTGACCGGATCATCGTAAGCTCAAGCCTGAAGACCTAGAGGTCCAGCATGACGTGATCCAGTGCAAGGCTAGGCTTTCCGAGATGCCGTGACGAGGAAGAAGAAAGCAGAGTCGGACATAACATGGCCAGAGATAAGTAACATTCTAAGAAATTTAACTATAAAGTATTTCATTTGGTGTAGTATAATTGTAGGAATGCTGAAGTGCCAAAGATATGACCTGTTTGTGCCATTGTGTGAATTCTAAGGCATATGCCGGAGAAAATAACCACAGATACGTATTATTTATGTGTAGTAATATACTGCCGTGCTCATAAGTTTGACATGAGGTTAATGTGAGCAGTATCGGGAAGAGAATTATGATGTCTTTGAACCTATATGCTTACGAGAACGTCATATATTAAACTAGGCAAGGCTAAGATAGTGAAGTGCAATATAATAATAATAAACCTAGGCTACCCAATGACCAGATTGAATAACTAGGCCAATATCGTCTACATTTACGATGAGTTGAAATAAACAGTAGCAGCTTGCGGTGTTTTGAGTAGATATTTAGGTAAAAGGAATGTTTTACTGCGACGTGGTAGACATTACGTGGAAGCTGAGTAGAGATATTGTTGTATGCGGAGGAATCGCAGTAATTAAAAGCATAAATGATAATATGTTGTTGGAGATTTGAGATGTTGAATAGATATTGTGTAAGTAAATGATTGAAGGAAATAGGTGCGAATTTATGCTTAGCTACAGTTATGTTGCGATTGAAAATGAGGCAAGCAGTGAAATTAAGGCCTAGATACGTGAATATATTAAGTGTAGCAGTGAGATTAAATGGTCTATTGGTCGAACTTATATGGAATATGGTGATAGATGGATCGTAATTTACATGTGTTTTGAAGTGCATATAGAAAAGAGATATAGTCGCCTAGTAATATATTCGTCTCACATAATGAATATATAGCAGTGGAGCACGCGTTAACCTGAAAATGGTAAAATTAGTAGGCAGTAGAAGGAGTAATTTTAATTGAAAATACACATAATAATTAATCGGTCGGTACGATTCTGACAGGTCATGACGGTTGAAGAACATGGCGATGGCATTCGTAAATGAAGATATTTAATTTTATTTTTGGCACACATTTTTAATATATAAGGATGTTGGAATTAATATTTATGGTTAGGATTAATTTCTTTTAGATACTTAAAATGGCATTTTGAAGCCATATTTGGAAAGAGTTACTTATCTCATGCCATAAACAAGTCAATACGCAAATTCCCAAACCAATTCGAAAGAGTAGAGCAAATAGACCTAAAGGAAAGAAAGACCACTCCCTCCTTTAATAAAGAGTAAATCCTAGTTGTCCCCATATTGAAATAAAGTGATGAAGTGTGGTCACGCAACAAAATAATAATTGCCCAGATGAATTAAAGATACCTGCCCAATTTTAATTATGTCAATTCGTCAATTTTAGTTGTCAAGAAAAATAATATGTGATTTTTTGAGTTTACTTTCCTCTATTACCAAAGATGATCATTATTTTGTTAATTATAATATTGGCATGCTAATAAATTAGTTTTAAGATTATTCTAGCGTTTATTTTCAAAGGTAGAGATAGGAAGATTAGTTGTAAGGATACATTTAGGCTGATATTTCGGAGTCATGATATTTAAAGGCTTATATTAATTCTACGGTAGGATTTCGGAGTAAATGAGTAACACATTGAACTATACACCCTCTTCAACGGAACTTGCGAAAGTAAATAGTATTGTTGAATATATATAGATGTTTTTACCCTGAGATATTGACTTAATATGGACATGCAACCACCGCGTTTGATTGGTATATCCATCCCCGATTTCGCATAGTTAATTAGCAACATGTAAGTGGAAATATTGCACGGGCAACATCATATTAAATTAGTACTACAACTTGAGGTGAAGTATGAGGAAGTACAGCGCGATGGTGATACCTATATTTTTATCAGTCCAACCTGGACCTTGGTAAGAATTAGGACTACGAGGCCACCAAAGGTTGCATTAAATTTGTTGCCCATACATGGGGCAAAGTGAAGAGAAAAACACTGTTGCCGCAGGTTGCAGTACATTTATTTTGTATACAGTATGTATTATCTGTAAATTAATTATGTGGTTAAGTGTAAGAGAGGGCCACGAGTCCTAACTTCGCCACTGCTTAAAGTCAATAAATAAACAAATAAATAAATAAATAAATAAATAAATGGCCATCACCACCAGGTGAGATTAAACATGATACCTCGGAACTTTTGAAATTATAATTATTTTCTCATCATTTTTATTTTTGTTAATGACTCTTAGCGTTTCAAATAATTTTTCATTTACTTTGCGAATACATTAATATGGTTGTTAATATTCTCATTCTCATTACCGAGCTCGATAGCTGCAGTCGCTTAAGTTCGGCCAGTATCCAGTATTCGGGAGATAGTGAGTTCGAACCCCAGTGTCGGCAGCCCTGAATATGGCTTTCGTGGTTTCCCATTTTCACACCAGGCAAATGCTGGGGCTGTACCTTAATTAAGGCCACGGCCGCTTCCTTCCCAGTCCTAGCCCTTTCCTGTCCCATCATCGCCGTAAGACATATCTGTGTCGGTGCTACGTAAAGCCATTAGCAAAAAAAATCTCATTGTTAAGCATCGATGTGATGATGATGATGATGATTATTATTATTATTATTATTATTATTATTATTATTATTATTATTATTATGATGCTTGTTGTTTAAAGGGGCCTAACATCTAGGTCATCGGTCCCTAATGGTACGAAATGAGACGAAATGTGATGAAAAATTTAATGTCCAAAATCCTCCACTGACCAGAATTCAAAACGTGAGGACAAAGAATGAATGGATGGATATGAATTTGAAACAATCAGTGAATCAGACCGGCAAAGCCTAACATTCACAGAAAGTGACGTAAAACAATAGTATTACTGACCAAGGGACTGCTTCTATAGCACAATACTGAATCGATGATGCTTGTAGTCTAAAGGGATTCAAAATGCAGGTCATCGGCCCCTCATAATGGTACTTATTGCTAGGAAAGTAGAACCATGGTATTTGTCATTTTGCGGTACTAATCTAAAGTAGCGTAGACTCGCGATATTCCACACACTATTCACAGGTAATGAAATTCGCACATGTAACACAGACCTATCGTGTTTCGCACATTGCGGCGCCAGTGCAGACAACGCAGACCTATGGTGTTCATCACATAAGTGTACTAACCACAACGACTCGTACTATCCCGTGGTGTTCCTCATATAGTGGGTACTAATCATAGGCATGCCAGAACCATGGTGTCGTTCATATAGTGGTACTAATCACAGGTACTGCAAAAGCCGACAGCGCACTCTGTTGCTACTAATAACAAACCTATTCTGTACCTAACATAGTGTTACTACGCGCAAGTAAAAGCGACCCATGGTGTTTTCTGTGTGGTGGTACTAATTACAAGTAGTCTCATGGTTCTATTTCGATCATCCCTTGGTCGTCCCTTTTTGTCGCCTCTTACGACAGGCAGCGGATACCGTGGGTGTATTCTTCGTCTGCGTCCCCCACCCACTTGAGGTAAGAATCGATGCCTTCGGGGTAATCTCATCTTTCCATTTACTGAAAGGAGGCGCTACTGGGCCACCTAGAGGAACGACTGTGTTTAATTTAAGAACTTCGTTGGTATAAATGTGATATCTTTGAAAATACTGGAGAGATAAGAATGTACCTCCTTACTGGTTCTGCTGTAGTATAATTGAAAACATTATCTTCAACATCATTTATTTTGTAAAGGGAACGATTACACATAAAAATTACTAAGAATGTACTCGTTACAAGAAATGCGATTACCTTTACTCAACTACTTCTCAACTCCGGTTGTAACCATACCAGACTGGCATACTAATAGGGAAACTACTGTTGGTTGACGGTACCGAATTACTAATCTCCATGACATAAGTGCCCAAAAGAAGCTAAATAATGAAGTACCACAAGGCTCAGCACTGCCTCCTCTTTTATTTAGTTCATACATCGCTAATATACCTAATACGATTTCAAGAAAGTATGGATATGCTGATGATTATTCAACAGGTAGCCAGCACACAAACAAACAGGCCACCGAACACACACTTACAAAGGATTTAACCACACTTCGATGTGGTTTTCGACAGTGGAGGCTTCAACCTTGCATGAACAAAATAATAGTAGCAACTTTCTATCGATATGCTAGAATAACTAACAAGGATCTTACAGTGTACTTTAATAACATTCGTTGATAGAAAATAGCCATATTAAGTACCCAAATACTATTCTCAATACAATAATTGTCTTTTAAACGAAGTCTTCAAACCTCTGATGTCATTATAAAGACGAGAAAAAACATCCTCCGGAAACTCCAAGTAGTACCACAAATCATCTGCAGGATAATTTTCTGGCTCCTAATTTGGCAGCTGTATTATCAAGATGTTTATTAAAAGACAGTGCACGGTCCAGAGCGATACCTAAATATTGAAGGTGTTTATTACATCTCAGCACTAAACCTTAAAACGATACTTGTACAGCACTATCCGCCAATCTGTTGTTTAAATCGACGCATGGTACCTCAGGTTTTGTTGCACTTGGTTGGAGCCTCCATTTATGAATTCTTTTTCAAGACTTGTTAAGACATAATTGAGTACATTCTCTACGACACTGACATAATTGTGCCTTATAGTCAGACGTCAGAATAACAAAACTACGTGGACTGTGTTTCTAGTAGGTATGAGAGATAAATATTGAAGAGAAGGGGACACAGCACTGAACCTTGTGGAAACCCGTTGTTCTGCTTCTTTGGTTTGCTTATTGTTTTTCCAAGAACGACTTGGAAACATCTGCTATTGAGCATGTTACCAATAAGCTGAATGGTAATTCTGAAGAATATTACTCGTGTTTGTTTTGCTCCTGGACTTACATGTCCTGGTTTTGAACACTGAGCAGCATATTGGTAATAAACACATCTTACGTAAAGGAAATAGACACCCAACTAAACCACCCCATGCGTTACCCCTCCTCAGTGACTTCCCATCCTAAGTTCTATCCCTCCAGAGCAATGCTCTAGTTCGAAATTATCTTAAAATAATTGATAATCAACAACTGCTTATTCATGAAACTGTCGCAAAAAAGTGAGTTTAATACGCGGTCTCGGTTACGTAGCTGTGAGTTTTATTCGGGAGATAGAGGCTTCGGAACTCACCATCGGTAAGTTTCCCATTTTCACAGCAAGAAAATACTGGATCAGTACCTGAATTAGGGCCACTGTTCCTTCGTTCACACTCTTAGCCATGTCTTATTCCATCGTGCCGTAAGACTTGTCTCTGTTAGTGAAGTAAAACAAACCAAAATATGATGTCAAATTTCCATTTGGGAAAATCAAATAATTCTAAATACGTATTTCAATAAATATAAAACTCAAATTCATAACGATTAATTTGATGTTTCTAACGAATCGTTTTCTAGAGACACGTGGACGGAATGTAGTCGATAAGTGCAGGATTCAGCGCATCAAAAAGAAGAAACTGACTCAGGGAATATGAAACTACCAGGAATTAAATAAACAGTACTGTAGACTGTGATGAGGCGAGGCCTCTTTAATAAAAGAGAACTATACGTTTCTCAATCTTGACGATACACCAATACTTCACATCACAACCTGCATGTTTGTTAGAAAGCATCCCGTCACAATATTTGTTTCCCTAATTTCACATGATACCCAACTATAAGGCACATTTATGTCAAAAGGATATCTGGGCAGACTACTTTCGATCGAGGCTTCCCTTCTTCAGCTGACAAAGGACGTAGACAAACAGTGATCACAAGTGTGCCAAACATTCTGATCTCTATAGCTTAGCGGCTTTCCATGAATTACTCTCCCCGGATTTCACCCCCTCGAGGAATTCATCAACTCTTATCCGCGCACGAGTGCACACAGTTTGTCGGGAATTCCTCTATCAGTGTATTTTTAAAAAATCCTCATGTGAGGCTGGTGGACAAACTGTCCGCCACGCCACTCAAGAGTATGTTCTGAATGGGACGCAGGAAACTTTCCAAGCAATTGATTGAATCACGAAACTTAAATTGAAAACTGTAATTTTTGTGCATTGAATATAATGAACGCCATATGCTTCGCTATTGTACATTTCCTCCGCTACGCGAAAACGCATAAATTCATGTAAATATTTTTGGGCTTAGAAGAACGAGTACAGATTATTTGGTTGTTCCCCTCTTAGTAGCCTCTTACGACATGCAGGTGGTACAGATAATGCATCCTTTGACTCCACCCACAGGGAGAGCCCTCTGATGTCATTGTGCCTTACAGCCAGAGCTATATCGTCAGCATATCAGAACTTCATGTACTGTGTTTCTAGTACGTATGAGAGGTACAGATTGAAGAGAATGGGAGATAGCACTGAACCTTGTGGAAACCCGTTGTTCTGCTTCTTTGGCTCGCTTATTCTTTTTCCAAGAACGACTTGGAAACATGGCTAAGAGTGTGATGGAAGCAACAGTGGCCTTAATTCAGGTACTGCCCCAGTATTCTCTTACTGTGAAGATGGGAAACTTACCGATGGTGGGTTCCAAAACCTCTATGTCCCGCTCACAGCTACGTAACCGAGACAGCGTATTAAACTTGCTCTTTTTGCGAGAGTTTCATGATAAATCAAAAGAAAAATTACTCTGTCCACAAAAGAATGGTAAGGCTCAGGAATTGTGCAAAAATGAAAGACATTCTAGAGCTCGTAAATATAATACTAATCTAATTATGCTTCGTCTGCTTACTTCGCAATTGACGTACTTTGGACCACAGTAAACAATTGACTGCTGGTTAGTCCCTTTTCCTTCTCACAGAACTTCATCATTTCGCTGTGGTTCCCCCTTCCGCTCCTCCGATGATATGTTCCTGGACCTTTATTTTGCTTTTCCTGAAACCCCTTGAATTTATCAATGTTAGCTCAAAACACATCTCTATTAAATATTTCTTTTGGATTGATGCCAACTTCCTTCATGTCCTTTCTTGTTTCTTCTAACCATTTAGTTGTTGTTTTTATTTTTTGATGATGTAGTTAAAGATTTTATTTCGTTCATTCTTGTGAGGTGCCCATAGAACTTCAGTCTCCTCTTGCGTCTGATGTCTGTGATCTTCTCTGTCCGTCTGTATAGATCTTCACTTATCCTCTTCCTCCATGTACCATCCTTTCTTTTTTCGGGTCCCAAGATCTTTCACGAGATTTTTCTTTCTTTCTTCTCTAGCTCATCCGTTTCGCCTTTCTTATTCAGAATCAGACATTCTGAACTGGAAAGTCGCTCTGGCTTGATAACCGTGGTATAGTATCTGATCGTTCTATTGTTGTATCTATTCTGTTCTCTAACGAAGAAATATTACAGAGAGCAAACACTAAAAGAGAACTACTGATTAACATCAAATGCAGGAAAATTGCGTACTTAGCGCATGTGTTACGTGGTGAAATATATGCAGTATTGCACCTCATTTTAAAGGGTAAAATCGAAGGACAGTGAGGAATAGGCAGAAAAAAAAGTCATGTCTCAAGAACATTCAAGACTGGACTGGACGACGATCCGTCGCACAACTCTACCGTGTTGCTGAAGATCGAAGAACACTGTACATACTGACCGCCAACGTCCGAGAGACTGGGCAGGACATATAGAAGAAAAATCTATTCTGTACTAATCTATAGGCTAACTCTACCTTTCTGATCCTTCTGTTATTTTCTTCTTTATCAAGCCCATTCGAATGGATCCATTCACTAAGTATTTAAATTTAACTGATGTCTTGACTTTCCCATAATTTGTTTCCAGATGCTTTTCTTTAGTGTGTTTGTACTCTATGTACTCTGTCTTTGATATAAGATCCTGATTCCTGCTTTCTCTGCGTTTTCATGTATTATTATTATTATTATTATTATTATTATTATTATTATTATTATTATTATTATTATCATCACCACCAATACCTATGGTGTAGAAGTAACGTGCCTGTCCCTTATTCCACGGCGCTGAGTTCGTTTTCCGCCCAGTTCAAGGATTTCAATTCTGGACTGAAGCGGAGAACAGATTTCACTTGATACGGGATTTTCTCAAGCTCTTAGTTACAGGAAGAAAGCGCACAGTGAGAAGATGGCGCTACTGACCTAGTGTACATAGACCAACAATGGTTGCCATGGTTACACCACCACCAGCCTAAAGCACATACATGTTAAAATCATTCCTCACCCTCAGTATAAATAATGAGGCTTGTAGACAAACTGTCTACCATGTCACTCATGCTTTCCTAAGGGACCCAAGAGACTTCCACTTGACAATATTCTAAGGATTTCCAAAAGGAATTTAAGAGTGTAATTTTTGCTCATGGAATGTATTGAAAGCCATACGCTTAAACAAAAAATAAAGGAATCTCCATAATACCATATTTGTTAGCAAGTTGGGGCCGAATTAGGTGTAATTTGCGAGGCTTGGTGACGAATTAGTAAACTCCGCCGCAGAAGACAAAGGAATATGTAGAGAATCTTACTAAACGGAAAAACCAGCCACAGGGTTGAATTACATTACTCACCAAGACGATAGCAGATATTGAAACTTCACGACATATACTTTATAAGTCATCAGAAATTTCCGAATATAAATTTCGTGAGGAGACGCTATATTATAATAATGACTATCAGATTTTAAGATACGCTTGATAAAAATAAATAATGTAGTTATTTTACTATTATTACTCTGCAGATACATAGAATTTCTTTCTTACTTCACGAGAAAGAATTTAACACACTAACTGAAGAAATGCATTCGTTCCAGTTGAAAGAACTCCGATCTTCTTACAACAAGACTTCCTTTTTTTTTTATTAAGGAGCCAATGTGAGTGAGAGTCTAACAAGATGGAGGGAATTGAGAGACAGGATATACGGATCTGTAATTTCGCGCCGTTGGTGTACAACTGTTACAAGGCTAAAGCCTAGTCTTTAATTTTAATGCTTTAGAAAACTGAAATTGATGTGTTTTATCTGATAATGACAGTGAAAGACGGCTCAATTTTTGCAGCTTAGAATCGCTTGTTATTGGACGGTACCTCAGCTCTTGCCCTCGGCAAATATAGTCACATAATTGCATCTCGTTTAGTCTTGCCTTGTCTTGTTCCTGATTTATAACATTACCTCGCAGTACCCCCCCTCGCCTTGCTCGTCATCTCTCTCCCTCTTTCTTTCATAAGACTCTTCTCAGATCCAGAGCATACATACATTCTACAGGTTTTTAACGTCCCACTAACACATCGAAGATTTTTGGCGAACCAAGTGTGTGAAAGAGCTGGGATTGGGAAAGTAGTGGCAGTAGACTTTTCCCTTTGAGAAAATCAAATGATCAGAAATAGGGCTCGCAATTTGAGGAACCGAGTTCGATAGCTGCAGTCGCTTAAGTGAGGCCAGTATCCAGTATTCGGGAGATAGTGAGTTTGAACTCCGCTATAGGTAGTCCTAAAGATGGTTTTCCGTGGTTTCCCATTTTCGCATCAGGCAAATGCTGGGGCTGTACCTTATCTAAAGGAACGACCGCTTCCTTCCCACTCCTATCCGTTTCCTGCCCCATCGTTGCCATAAGGCCTATCTGTGTCGGAGCGACGTAAGGACAATTATTGAAGACGAGGAAAAATCCTTTTCGTCTTGAATGTCCGAAAAAGAGGCCCAATAAAATGTACGTTCATTCTGGGTCATTGCAGGCCAGAAAATTGTGGGTTTGATTTGTGCATTTCTTCCCTTTTCGCTGTTTTTTCTTATACGCCCTTTTTTAGATTTTTAGGCCATAAAGGCTTTTTTGCAACTTTCCCTTGTTTCGATTACATTTTTACTTCCCATTCTCAATTCGAATCAGCATTATTTCATCCATCACCTCTCAAACGTCTTTTCTGTAGTAACAAAGAAAGTGAAATGAAGATGAAATAAAAAATGAAACTAATGCTAGGGACTTCAAAATATGTGCAAGATAAGTGAGATATTGAAAGGAGAAAATGTTTATTTGTGTGTTATTGAAGAGAAAGATCTCACTTGTTTCAAGTATCAACCGATGATGATGATGATGATGATGATGATGATGCTTGTTGTTGAAAGGGACCTAAAATCTAGGTCATCGGCCCCTAATGGTACGAAACGGGACAAAATATAATGACAATTTAAAAGTCCAAAATCTTCAAAACATAATGATGAAGAAAGAGTGGATGAGTATGAATTTTAGAACAATCAGCGGGTCCGACCCTCATTGCCCCACCTTAGGAGAAACTACCTTAAAAAAATAGAATTACTGATCAAGGGACTGCTTCTAAAGCACAGTTCTGAAGCTCATGATGCTTGTTGACTAAAGGGGTTCAAAATCCAGGTCAACGGCCACTCATAATGGTACTTATTGCTAGTCAAGTAGAACCATGGTATTTGTGATGTTGCGGCACTAATCAAAAGTAGCGTAGACTCACAGTGTTCCATACTGAACCCATGACGTTTGTGCCCTAAGAACATTATGCATAATGTAACAATTAAAGTAAAGTTGGATTCTTGATAGCATGGATTTGACACGTGACGAGGGGGTGATTACCTTCGGTCCCACGCTCTGGGGTACGTGACGTCAACCACACGTGTCGACGGCGGAAGAATCTCAAGTCATTTTTACGAACTATTTCAAAGCGCGTGTACATGGCGTGACCACGCCAAGTCAAAAAATATAGTGCCTATCAAAGGAGGTCAATCATCTCACAAATCTAACCCGTAAAATTTTTAAATGTCCATGAACACTACCGTCAGAAATGTAGCAAGCATGTAGTCACTTTCAAAACTCTTGAAATTACAGTTTAGGTAAGTCAGAAATGTTAGAGAAATTTTCTTGGCGGCAAAGGGAGAGATCCGAAGAGAGGGGGTAACTGCTATAAATATGAAGGGACGCCATGACGAAGCTTCCTTCTCCGGCATTTGTGATACAAAGCGGACGAAAAATTGTTGAGCTGCTCTGCGAAATCAAACCAACGAAAGTAGACTGAGTTCAACTGCAGATTTTAGCCATTGCGGCTAAGTCTTGACTCCATGAGGAGATAGTTTTCTTGAGTGAAATAACTGTACCAGATAGGACGGTCAAAGTACTGAAATATTCTAATGTGATTAAGTAATTCGTGTGCGGGAATAATTATAATCCATCGTGTGCGCTCCGCAAACAAGTGAAGGGTATTTCTTTTTTTTTTTATGCTTTATTCCAGGAAACCTGAAGAAACATAATGAGATGTACAGCCATGAATGTAAAGATGGCTAAATAAAATGCCAGGGTCACAGGTGAGCCCTAAGACGAATACTGGCGTGACGACATGAGGTAGGTGGCTTTCCATCTTACTACCTCTTATATCTCGTCTCGTGATTTCTAAAAGTGTATTTGCATGGGGATATACGACGCAGTGGTCGCCCTACTAAGTTTTGTAAATGTGAGAATACGACTAAAAGAGTCATTTGTTTTATTTCCCACTTGGATAAAATTTTGAAGTCTTGCGAGTGTCGTATAATGTTCTAAAAGTTATTGAATAGGGTTCTGAAGTGATATCACGTCCAATGTAGATCGTCATCCGTGTGAGTGTACTGCCTGTATTTTGTGATGTCGAAGTAAGATGTTCATTCGATGTAATATTCTTCTGTCTGCAATTTGACGTTAATAATAATAATCCATGGTCACTCATTTTCAATCGAGTGGAAGCGCGCTGTCGGGTGAGAGCCAAGGGTGATGAATTTGGTCACGGAGAGAAACGTTCTTTTTTAATGCCCATTTTAAACTGTGTCTGACTGACAATAAAAAGGATCTAGTAGAATGTTTCAGTCATTTCTCGTAAAAATCAAGTTATTAAATACGATATCATTTATGCGAAGTTATTCATGAGTAATGCATTGTGCGATATTAGACGTTGGGATTTCTAGTGGGGATTTTATTCCAGTTCTTGGTCGATGATAATTGTGGAGCTGGGAAACAGAGGTTAGTTTTGTGAATCAGGTTGGACCTGTCATTGAAGCCGGGACCCGGAAGCCCGAGGAATGTTTTATATGAGTTGAGATGAGATGTGCGAATCAGGTTGGAGTCCTGTCATTTGAAGCCGGGACATGATAGCTCGAGGAATATTTCATAATGTTGAGAATGGAAAGAAATTCGTAGAAATCCATAGCGGTATAATTGGCGACGCGTATAATTAGTGTGGGCATCTTGAAGCATATCTGTGCATTTTGTTGGTTAGAATATCGTATTTGTTTAATCATGTCGGCAGAGTTTAAAGGGAGCATTTTGAGAAGTCAGTCAGGTAGAACGAACCGGGTGGTTTATGTAACTGCCAAGCGAGCTTGGGGGGATGAGAGAGCTCAGCTATGATAGCGGGAAAGGAGTGGACTTGAGATTGTACTGTAATTCTCGGCCAGGGATACGTTAAAATGCTGGATTTAGTTGAAAATTCATAGCCGGTAATGATCTAAGTATTGTGAAATACTGTAATTGAGGACGTAATGAACATTTGAAACCATGAACTTTGAGTATAAGGAACAGAGTAACCAAATTTAGGGTTGTCCAAAATATAGAGCGATGGTCGTGACGGTCGGTTTGTCTGTGAGGGGTGTGCAAAATTCATAATGGTAATGACGGGATATGACATCGTAATTATATGGCGAGTTGTTTGGTTTGTACGTAGATTATTAGGATATCCAAGTGTTAATAACGGTTAGGACTAGATTAGAATTTTAAAGTGTGATATCACGAGACGAGATATATAGCTGGACATGAATGATGTAACAAATTCTTTTCCAGCCAGATAAACATCGCAATATTGAACTCACATCAGAGCTGCGTAGAAATTTGTGAAGAAACCAGAGTCCGCGGAGATAAAATTTACTGATCTTTAACATTTCGTTAAATCATTTAAATTTATTTAATTATTAAATTCAGTGAAACCGCATTTTGAAATAACTTTAATCAAGCGAATAACTTGGAGATGCATTCTGGAAATTTTAGTTTGTTTCTGGGAAATATAAAAATAAAGTAACGATTAAGGGGACATATCCGAAGGAAATGGATTTTTCTGCCACTAAGTTTGTGAGCATTGCTATTGTTGTAATTATTGAACTTTGATTGATTGAGCAGTGAATGTGCTGGGGATAGTAAAGTGGAACTTTGGTCATAAACCGATGTAACTTAATTGTGTTTAGCCTTCAGCCTAGAAACTTGGATGGTCAGGGGGTCATCAACCTCAGTGACTTAGATTAGGGCCATATGCCATCGTAGAATCATTTCCTTGCGGTCATCATCCACAATGACTTTAAAGTAACTTAAAAGATTAGATGTCGGTCCATGACATAGACGCAGGTCACATCGATTCAATTAAGGGTCCATGCCGTAGAACCACTGTGTGGCACACACCGATTGGACGGCCTTAATTATACTCAGAGTCCAGAGTTCGTGTTACGAGGGCTGGACCATAACGAATCACTATGATGGTACATGTGGTCTCACATGGAAGCCGAATTTAAGGATTTCCAGACTTTCCTTTCTTAAATGATTAATAATTGAGACAATGGTTTCTAGTAAGAATGCCCATCAGGCAATTACGTTAAAGTCTCACACCAGTGTTCTGACATTTATGTAAAAATGATTGTGGTGTCCAGTGGACACAATTGACTATGACACCGTTGACCTAGTAAATTACTTCAGAAATTTCCTGAATAAATAGGAATCTTTTAAATAGACCTTTCATTCCAGTAGATAGATTAGAATTAATGAACCCTACCTTTACCTCAGCAAGTGACGAAGAACCCGAAACGACCCAAGAGACAGATCTCATGAACTTTGCTGATAGGTAAGGAAGGTAGGTATCCCTCAATATGGACCTAAAGGGTTCAATACATTTCGGTAATACTCTCAAGTATTGTACGTCGCACAGGTAACGTAAGACCTATGGTGTTTATCACATAGTGGTGCAACTCATAGGAAACGCAAACCCATGGTGTTGCTCAAATAGGTGTAACAATCACAGGGACTAGTATTATCCTGTGGTTTTTCTGGCATAGTGGATACTAATCACAGGCAGCGCAGGCCCATGGTGTCGCTCATAGAGTGGCACTAATCATAGGCAACGTAAGCCCGCGGTATTCCGCATATAGTGGTACTAATCGCAGAAAACGCCCAGACCCGTGGTGTTTATCACATGACGGTACTAATCGCAGAAAACGCCCAGACCCGTGGTGTTTCTCACATAACGGTACTAATCACAGGCAACGTGAGCCCGCGGTGCTCCGCATGTAGTGGTAATCATCACAGGTACTGTAAACCCACAGTGAACCCCACTCTCTTGCAACTAATCACAAACCTATTGTGTACCTAACATAGTGATACTACTCGCAAGTAAAGGCGACCCATGGTGTTCCCTGCGTGATGGTACTAACCACAAGTACATTAATGGTTCTAATAAAATTATCCCTTGCTCGCCCCTTTCAGTTGCCTCTTACGGCAGGCAGGGGATACGGTGGGTGTATTCTTAATCTGCGTCCCGCACCCACAGGGGTGTCAAGTATGAACCCTTAACATCCGTTGATCTGAAGAGGATTTTCTCGATGTTTTGCAACGTGCTGTCTGAAAACCTTTTACACCGAAGAACCTGGAGTTAACTATTGTGATATACTTCAAAGCCAACTGAAGTGAGGTTTCCGAATTCCAATTTCTGTAACCCTAGTGTTGTTAAACCGAATATCATTCCAGTTATATTAATTTCAATTTCTTTCACTAGGACGTCCATTGCAGGATCGCTGAACTCACTGCAGGTGGCAAAACATTTCATTCTAAATTCTCCAAGCACTTTATTTAACAAACACGGAACTCCTTTTCAAAAATCACCGTTGATCTAAAAATATATAATGTCTGAAAGAAGATGTTTTCACTGTATGTTTCATACCGCCAGCCTTTTAAATTTAAGAACATATTCCTTTATTGCATTTATGTATTTAGAACAAAAATTATAAATGAATTTCGACCGCATTTGTATGTTCCTTTTGCCCGATTTAGGTCCTCTTTTGCACATTTTAAGACCTCTTACAGGCCTGTTTAGGCAATTTGTAGGTCTTCAATTTCCGATCCCTAATCATAAATATGTCTCTCGGTCATGGCCAGCCATCAACGGCTGCTAATTTCAGATGGCAACCAGCCATAAGGCATAGCTTGTACAGTTGCTAGGTAACATTGTCTGGCCATTCATCCATACCTTACATCACAGTCTGCACGGTTGCTAGGTAACATTGTCTGGCCATTCATCCATACCTTATATCACAGTCTGCACGGTTGCTAGGTAACGCTGTCTGGCCATTCATCCATACCTTATATCACAGTGTGCACGATTGCTAGATAACACTTCCGTCACACATTTTGTGACATTCACACTAGTTACACAAATTTTCGAATGACCCAAAGCTCTAAGACATACTTACGTCAAAACTGGAAGTCGAGGAGAGAAGAATTTTGAGAATAATCCTGGGGCCTGGCACTGTAAAATGAGGAATATCGGAGATGTCACAATTCAGAGCTGTACTTCCAGATAGAGCGGTTCTCTGTCTGTGCTAGGAAACAGAGAGTAGATTTCTATGGTTATGTGGCAAGATTGTCTCCCAACACACTGACTGCCAACCTGTTTGCATTCTGACAAAACTAGAAAGTCCGTACCAAGTGACTGATGGAGACTGAGACGGACAAAAGAGATCTGGGGTTGACGGATGTACAACAGACGGACTGTGGTGGTTGTGGTGGTGGTGGTGGTGTTTTTAAGAGGAAGTACAACTAGGTAACCATCATCAGGGAACAAATTAAATGGAAATAAAAGTGAAAATAAATTTGAAACTATTTATTAGACTAAGAAATTTGAAACTCAATTTTTTCTTACATTCTTAATCTGGTCACCCTTCAGGGTTGATTTCTCCCTCAGACTCAGAGAGGTATCACACCTCTACCGCCTCAAAGGCAGTATCCTGGAGGACAAGACTTTGGATCGGGGATACAACGGGGAAAAAGGACCAGTACTTCATCCAGATGGGCTCACTTGCTATGGAGAACAAGGGCCTTGTGGGAAGATGAAAAGATCGAAAGGGATAGGCAAGGAAGATGGAAGGAAGTTGTCGAGACCTTAAGTTAGGTACCATCCCGGCATTTGCCTGGAGGAGAAGTGGCAAACCACGAAAAACCACTTTGAGGATATCTGAGGTAGGAGTCGTACCCCCCCCCCCCTGTCTTCTTAATATTGCTATCAGCTTGTTGGGAGATCGGATAACTGGCCACTCCGATTCCCAGCCGCCAAAATTGTTCGACGAAACTGAGAACAAATATCCGTAGTGGTACGTTCTTAGGTTCAGCTGGTAAAAATGCAGCTTCATCCGCAAGTTAATTTCCCGCAATCTCACTGTGGCTTGGGAGCCATGCGAATGTGACTGAAAAAATTCCGTGGTTTTCAGGAAAAGCCTCCAAGGAAGAAATGTACTCCGTAGTTAGAGGATCTACACCGTGGCAATACTGGGCAAAGGTCAAATCTCAAAGGCTGAGCAAGTGTGGCCCAAGTAGGACCAATCGAAAGAAGCAGAAGAAGAAGCTACAAACTTTGGGGTACAAGGCGGAAATATTCTTCTGTGTATTTTTCTTTCCTTTATGTACAGCCATATTTAAGGCCCTGCGGGGTCATTTAAATCACACCTGAGCGTCACTTAACATGAGCACACTCGCTCCAGCTTTGTTTCCTTTCTCTAAAGTAACCTCTTCTATAATTCAGCTGGCTCTAGACAAACCTGTTGTAACTTGATTAGCTCCTAACTTTGCACTAAGCCACAATACATGTGATTCATAATTTGCACCATCAATTGTTAAAACGCTTGAAACCTCCCGATATATAAACTTCGTTTAAAGATGCGATGCCTCTAATTAACAAAAAGTTGTTAAAGTATAAGCTTCAAAATATTTCTATTTTCTTTCTTAGCTTAATAATCAAGTCTGAAATCAGAAAATGAAAGATTGGTTGACATACAGCATTATTTTGAAATTAAAAAAAGAGGCCCACTCTTTTAGAAAAAGAAAAAGTCATAATTCCGAAACTAATTGCTCAATTTGAATTCAATCTTGAATTTGTCTTTATTTGGAGTGCATTTATAGTCTCACAGAATTTAGTGTAAACTAGGCTAAAATTAATAAGAACAGAGGTTGTTGGTTTTTTGCTAGTGGTTAAGCGTTGCGCTAACACATCGAAGGTTTCGGTGACGCAAGGTGGAAGTGGCCGTGGCCTTAATTAAGAAACAGCCCCAGCTTCCCTATGGTGTAAAAATGGGAAACCACGGAACACCACCTTCAGGGCTGTCGACAGTGGGATTCAAATCCACGATCTCCAGAATGCAACCTCACAGCTGGGCGATCCTAACCATACGGCCAACTAGTTCAGTGAATTCAGTAAAAAACACGCACACGCCTTTTTATAATGTTTATTTTTAAGAACATTTTCATTCCTCCCCTGAAAGGGGAGGTGGGACATCTAGAAGATAACGCCTTCTCTCTGGCCAGGGGATTCAGGCGCGTTAAAGCTGAAGTGAGGGATTTAGGAGTTGGGCAGGGGATGTGTGGAAATAAGGAGATGGTTAGGCGTATTGGCAAATCTTATTTGTTCTTTTTTCCTTTTTCTTTTATTCTATATTTTCTTCTATTTGTGCCAACGGCCGTAGATGTGTTGAAACACCGGATCCCGTGAAATCTCCGAAGTTAAGCAACATTGGGCGTGGTCAATATTTGGATGGCTTGCCACGCAGTGTTGGTGGGGGTAAGGGAATGGAGGAGCAGAAAGGAACTGGCCACCCTACCGTACGTAAACTCCGGCTCAGGCACACCTCTCCGGAGGTTCAGACCTGCCTTCGGGCAGAATACACCTTTACCTTAACTCTTCTATTTATTATTTAGAGTACATAGCTTGGGATATTTATAATTTTAGTTTTATCAAGATGTACATAAGCCTAATACTTATTTGGTTTTAAGTATATATATTCGCATTATTTATATACAAAGTTTCCCATTACAATTGTTATTGTGGATCATATTGACTTTTTAATTTTTTTTTAATTGGGTGAGAGATGGGAGGAATGTAGGGTTTAGGGTGTTCTGTCACAGATCATAGTTAAACATCACATCAGGGTGGGAGGAGGGACCGGTAAAGATGTAGGGGAGTCTGGATAAAGTCTGGGGAAGGGGGATGGCGATCACGTAGGAGTTGGTTAAGGGAGCGGTGATCTCGGTTGAGGTCTCAAAGGAAGGCACGTTGGAATTGGATTAGGTAACGCCTTCTTTCGAATCGTGGATATTGGTAAAATCTTAGTGAAGGTTTCCAGTCGGCTGTGCTTACGTCGAGGACCCATGGTTTCTTGATTTACTAGTACGATAAACGATCCTCTTTAGGATAATATTCCAGCATTCCAGCCACACATAAAAGCCACAGCAATTGAATTGACATTACAAACACCGAAGGAGTATTATTACTGTTCTTATTGGTAGATCACGCTAGCAGCTGTTGGCGTCTTTACTACATGGTAAGAGATCAGCTCGGATCAATTTACTCAGAGAGAGTCATTCTGAAAAACTCCGAAGACGAATATTAACAGAAGTGTACATTGAAAGAGTTATATCTCACCTGTGTTTAACTCGGCCCAAGGTCAACTAAGCGTAAATCCCGGATGAGATCTAAGTACAGACAGGTGATTCTCACCTCCACAATCAACCAATTCTTCCTGAGGCGAACGATTCACGAGAACGTGTATGGAGGCTTTCATGTGGAACCAATTCGAACCATAAGGTTCGACAACATTTGACATAACACATACAAAGGTCAATTCTCCACTATACCGGGGATATACACCGCCGGAGCTAGCTCTTGATGATATATTTATTCTCCACTGGCTTTTCCATCTGTCAATAACGGGTTAGCTTTTATACCATTGCAGAATATATCTTTTCATCATCCCTTTACAAGTAATACAGTTTGACGGTCATCCGTGGTAAATTATAGGAATAGATATAATTACCCGTACCTAATGTTATTAGTTTCACGGTTTTTACAGATGCCGAAATATTTTCCCCAAGAACAAATGTACCCTAAACAGTTTCTCAATGTTTGATGTTAAAAGTGTGTAAGCAATTATTTTCATTTTTTTCCCGTTTTGATGGATGTAACTCACGTTTTTCCGTCCCTCTCTTAGCATTTATTATTAAATATTTTCCCTATTCTTTTTATATACCCCCATTTAACGTCCTTAAGGTCGGATGCGAACTCACTTTAAGTACATCGGGATATCCTTCAAATATTCTATCTTTGACAAGTGATCATTTTGGCTACTTTGTTGTTTAATGAGCTACATACATCAGATTCATACTATGGATTATCAATAGACAGTGATATACAATTTACTCTCATAAGACTCAATGTGTTCCAGATGAAATAATTTCTTCACGTCCCAATTTTAAACTATTTGTTTTTTCTACATCTTAACAACCATTAACTGGTTGTTTTGCCTGTAATTTGTACATAATCTTTTGATTACTTTTAAAACATTGTTAATTTGTATGACACAACCTGTACACAATTATTGGAACATTCCTATCAAGTTTTTAAATTAGTCTATTCTCATTATTTCTGAAGACTTTTTCTTTTTCTAGTGGCTTTAGGTCACACCGACACAGATAGGTCTTACGGCGACGATGGGATAGGAAGTGGCTAGGAGTTGGAAGGAAGCGGCCATGGCCTTAATTAAGGTACAGCATTTTCCTGGTGTGAAAATGGGAAACCACGGAAAACCATCTTCAGGACTGCCGACAGCGGGGTTCGAACCCACTATCTCCCGGATGAAAGCTCACAGCTGCGCGCCGCTAACCGCGCGGTTAACTCGCACGGTCAAATAGTTATCAACTCATAGACTTCAGCCCGAAGGGATCTTGTTGGCGACCACTGAGCATTTAGCTCAGTTCCGGCATTGCTTCCACTTATTTGTGCCAGGCTCCTTACTTCCTTTTATCGTATCGGAGCTCCCTTGATCTACACTTGTTCTTTTCTGACCCCGACGGTATTAGGCTTCTGAGTCCTACGGTGTCTTTAATTTTCACGCCCTTCGTGATCCTTGTCCTTCCTTGGCAGATAGCTTCACTTGTTTGAAATGTCGGACCCCTTCTGATTAGTGTTAAAAGGGGATCGTTGCCCATTTGCAGTTCCTCGTAAAACAATAATCACCACCACCACCATCACTCTTAGACTTCAACTTTCACATGATCGCCACTGATATTTGTGTTATTTCTACTGTATCATAAAAAGAGGTATAAAACTCTAGATATAAATAAGACTCTAAAATTTTTGCTCTATGCAATTACTTTTTCTGTTTTGTCATAAATATATCTTATGACTGGGGGTCATCTGAAAATTTGCGTGACAGAAGTGTAACCCTAGCAACAGTGCAGGCTATGGTGTAAGGTACGGTTGGATGGCCAGACAGTGTTACCTTGCTACCGTGAAGGCTGTGATGTAATCTATGGATGGTCAGACAGTGTTACCTAGGAACCGTACAGGCTTTGATGTAATGTATGGATGGTCAGGCAGTGTTACCTAGGAACCGTACAGGCTGTGATGTAATGTATAGATGGTCAGGCAGTGTTACCTAGGAACCGTGCAGGCTGTGATGTAAGGCATGCATGGTCACACAATATTACCTAGCAAGCGTGCATGCTGTGGTGTAAGAAACGGTTGGATGGCCAGAAAATGTTACCTAGTAACCGTGCAGGCTGTGATGTAAGGTATGGTCGGATGGCCGGACAACGTTACCTTGCTACCGTGCAGGCTGTGGTGTAAGGTACGATTGGATGGCCGGACAACGTTACCTTGCTACCGTGCAGGCTGTGATGTAAGGTACGGTTGGATGACCAAACAACGTTACCTTGCTACCGTGCAGGCTGTGATGTAAGGTATGGATGGATGGCCGGACAGTCTTAACTAGCAAGCGTGCAGGCTGTGGTGTAAGGTACGATTGGATGGCCGGACAACGTTACCTTGTTACCGTGCAGGCTGTGATGTAAGGTACGGTTGGATGGCCAAACAACGTTACCTTGCTATCGTGCAGGCTGTGGTGTAAGGTACGATTGGATGGCCAAACAACGTTACCTTGCTACCGTGCAGGCTGTGATGTAAGGTATGGATGGATGGCCGGACATGTTACCTAGCAACCGTGCAGGCTGTGATGTAAGGTATGGATGGATGGCCGGACATGTTACCTAGCAACCGTGCAGGCTGTGATGTAAGGTATGGATGGATGGCCGGACATGTTACCTAGCAAGCGTGCAGGCTGTGGTGTAAGGTACGGTTGGATGGCCAGACAATGTTACCTAGTAACACAGCAGATTATGATGTATGGTATGGTATGGTATGGGCGGAAGGCCAGGCAATGTTACCTAGTAACCGTGCAGTCTGTGATGTAAGGTATGGATGTTTGGCCAGACAATGCTACCTAGGAACCGTACAGGCTGTGATGTATGGTATAGAAGGATGGCCAGACAATGTTACCTAGGAACCGTACAGGCTGCGTCTTATGGCTGGTTGCCATTTGATATTAGCAGCCGTTGTTAGATGGCCATGACCGAGCGAAATATTTATGATAATTTAATTTTTCGCAAAGGGAAAAGTGTGCTTTGTCATCGTCAGTTGAATTTGAAATCCTATCATAGTGGCAGGATCCTAATCCGATATAATGAATCGGGTGGTAACAGCTGACTAACTACAGTGGGCAGTCGCCTACCCTGAAAGTGGAACAACAACAATTACAACTCCAAGTTGCTCCAGAAAATCGTAGCACACCTGTGTTGAAATAGAGCAGTAGATATCTCATTATTTTTAGCAATTCACTTAAACCCTTTTGAATTGGAAATGTCTCCTCAATCGAAATGGATAGTTGCGAACCGTACCCAATAAAATACGTTCCAGGAACTCATCCATCTCGATGGTAACAAGTATAAACCACATTCCAATTTATGTTGAGAGTTATACACCTCTTTAGTGTGACAAACGAGAGAGTAACATTCAATCTAAGATGCTTTCAGATCGAATGGAGCGAGAAGTGTGGGAGAGAATAACGTTATATAATTTGAGCACGTCTTCGACACGGTAATTGTACAAGTACAGTTTCACCCACAAGTTTCGAACATTGTGGTCATTGAAAACAGTTTTGGCGTCGTAAGTCGAGATCGAATTTGGGTTCCTTGGTTGTGTCTCATTTGCTATTACAGGAAAATTTGTCCCATTTACGATCAAGAAAAAGGAACCACCTTTCACTTTGCGAAAATAAAATGATCATAAATATTTTATTTATTTATTTGTTCATTGTTCAACAGGCATTTCTGGCCACTTAAAGAACATTTCCATTTCTTATTTCTAATTTTATAAATAATTTACAGTAAAAATTAACATATGAAAACTAATAGTATACTTATGAACTATGGACAGTGGTAAGTATGTGTTTCAACTTATTATTTTAATTTCTCCTAAAATATACATTTTTAATCTAAATTAATCCAAGGACTTAATTATTCATGGCACACAAGTATGCTACACTATTTAATTTATGTCTTCTCTTTGTGTGATTTCACCTATGACTGACCCTAACAAGACACTCTCCTCGTGAAATATTTTATTAATTGTCTGACATATTCTGTTTAATGGTGAATTCTTATGGTGATTTGTGTCCGAACTTTTAACAAAGAAAGTTGAATTATTTCTATGACTTCCAAATGGTGCATACAGGTTTATTTGGTGGAGTAACTCTCGGTTTTCTATGTAGACATTTTACACTCGTTAATGTTCTCCTAGTATGAAAATTATCTATCCCAAAATTTGTTAGTAAGTCACTATATGCCACATATTGTGCACGAGTTTTAGAGATACAGAAATACAGAGAAATTTAGCTTGGAAATTTTCTATTTCTTATATACGTTTATTACAAGATGGATTCCAGACTGTAGATGCACATTCTAATACTGTTCAACTAGTGAATTGTATACGTGCATTATGGCTTTGATATTTTTGAATTTGTTTGTGTTTCTCATTAGAAATCCTAGGCTCATACATGCCTTATTTACGGCGTTATTTATGTATATATTGAACTGAAGTTTACTATATAATATCACTCCTAAATCCTTCTTTTCTTTAACTCGTTTTAGGATGATTCTGTTCATTTCATAAGAATGAATTTTTGGTTGTCTTTTTCTAGTAAAGAACATCTCCCGGACATGGCCATCCATCAACAGCTGCTAATTTCAGATGGCAGCCGCAATACATAGTCTACACGGTTGCTAGGCAACACTGTCTGGTCATCCAACCATACCATACATCACTGCCTGCACGGTTGCTATGGTTACGTTTCCATCACACATCTTGTCGCGTTACATTACACAAATTTTCGGATAATCCTGAGCCATAAGATAAACAAACTGGCGGTAGGTGGTAGGGTCGAAGGGTTACTTATTAGGAACTGACCACGATGTATTCACAATGACAGCTAACTTTCAAATGAGTGCGCAAGTCAACACAGCGCCATCTTATAAAAAAGTATACGTATGACGTCACATATTTAGCATATATTTTGCCTTACTTTGCAGCGCTATTTCATCATTATTCATAATAATAATAATTTCGTGCGGCTATTTTAGCCGGGTGCAGCCCTTGTAAGGCAGACCCTCCGTTGAGGGTGGGCACGCTATTTCATGAAAAGTACGCTTCAGATTTTCATTTTATTTACGTATTTATTTTTAGCGACAGGTAGCCCGGTCTTTTAACTTTCAATTGAGACATTAAACATAATCGTGAGTTAAATACTCTACACTAAATACACTAAAAAGATCTCCGAATTTTTATTTCCATGTAACCATTGTCGAGGAACGTAAGTCTACGTTAAAACAGTGCGAAGAAATACTAGTTCGTATCTTATTTGCAATCACTGTAAAATTATCAACAGCCTGTCAGGGTTTTCCAACGTCCGTGTTAATTAGGGCGTACTCCAGATAACCGTCAGATAAGGCTAGACTTAGGGTTTTTCCAAACCCGTCCCCTCTTTCTGGAATTAGTTCTTGAAGTATTATCACAGTCTAATATATACAGTCGCGAAGCTCTAATAAGAGGATGGTTCATTCACTTGACAGCTGGAGCGACACTAGCACCTCTAGCGGCGAGGTAGAGGCAACTTGCTAGCAGACAACAGGGAACGAATTACCACTACAGTATAAAATGGTCATAACTTCTGAACCATTCATGCAGATAATGTCCTGACCAGGTTATTGTAATCCTTATGAAATAGTGGAGGTCAAACAATTTATTTCGATGCAGAGTTCGAGGATAATATCGAAATATGTATTTAATCTTAAGGAGTTATTTTTTTACCGCGGACTATAACATAAAATCGCTTCTAGTGGGCAGCCGGTTCGAAATAGGTATATACAATCGCGGACTTTTTTGTAGAGGTTTTTATGCTATACAATTCGTACGCTTACACTTGGGGTCTATCGTTGACGGTTCAACGGCCAAGAAAGCAAGTGACCTACCATGTAGAGCGCTGGCCTTCTTAGCCCAACTTGGCAGGTTCGAAGTCGGTCGGTCGGTCACTTGCTTTCTTGGCTTACGCTGCCTGAACCGTCAACGATAGACCCCAAGTGTAAGCGTACGAATTGTAGAGCATAGAAACCTCTACAAAAAAGTCCGCGATGGTATATACCCCTTTTGAACCGACTGCCCTCTAGAAGCGATTTTATGTTACAGTTCGGTATCTTTAAGTCTTTGGAACAGAGAATGCGGGCTGCTGTTACGGGCAGGACGTCGAGAAACACATGGTGGGCTGCAGCTTGGCTGCAGTCTAAATATGTCAAACACATTGCGGGCAGCTAGAAATGAATGCCAGACTGGTGATAGAAAGCTGGAACAGCTAGAGGAATTCAAGTATTTAGGATGTGTGTTCTCACAGGATGGTAATATAGTAAATGAGATTGAATCAAGGTGCTGTAAAGTTAATGCAGTGAGATCGCAATTGCGATCAACAGTATTCTATAAGAAGGATGTCAGCAACCGGACGAAACTATCGTTACATCAGTCTGTTTTCAGACCAATTTTGCTTTACGAGAGTGAAAGCTTGGTGGACGCAGGATACCTTATTCGTAAGTTAGAAGTAACAGACATGAAAGTAGCGAGGATGCTTGGTGGTGAAAACAGGTCGGAACAATGGCAATGACGCTGATTTAGGAATGTACTCGATGGATGAAACTGTACACATAAACCGGCTTCCCTGGTGGCGTCATGTGAGACGAATGGAGGAGGGTATGTTACCTAGAAGAGTAATGCACTTTGTTATGGGAGGTAAGAGAAGTAGAGGGAGACCAAGGCGCGATCGTTAGCCTCAGTTTCTAACGATTCACAGATAAGAGGTATAATAATAATAATAATAATAATAATAATAATAATAATAATAATAATAATAATAATTCTATTTGCTTTACGTCCCACTAACTACTTTTTCTGTCTTCGGAGACGCCGAGGTGCCGGAATTTAGTCCCGCAGGAGTTCTTTTACGTGCCAATAAATCTACCGACACGAGGCTGACGTATTTGAGCACCTTCAAATGCCACCGGACTGACCCAGGATCGAACCTGCCAAGTTGGGGTCAGAAGGCCAGCGCCTCAACCGTCTGAGCCACTCAGCCCAGCAAATAAGAGGTATAGAACTAAATAAGGTGACAGCACTAGTTGCAAATTGAGGTTTGTGGTGACGTTTACTAAATTCACAGAGGATTGCAGACTGAACGTTGAAAGGCATAACTTTCCATAATGATGTATGTATGTATGTATGTATGTATGTATGTATGTATGTATGTATGTATGTATGTATGTATGTACGTAAGGGACATTTTAAGAGAATCAATTGAGAATTGTTCCATTTTAATTGTTATTGTTTCGAAAGTATGTTTTGTCAGAGTGCTATCAGTTCTAACAACTTCCAAATTTAACTTGCTTTTCTCTCTCTAAAAATAACACCAAACTTTACAGTAGTTTAAAAATACTTCAGTGCAAAAACCTGAACGAAAACGCAGAACAAATCGAAAAACTCAGAAATGGGAAATGTACACCAATAGGCCTACCTACATTTCTTGTACAGCTATGGGATTCTCTCGCTCTCAAATGGACACTGCTTCACAACATCGCTATCGCCGCAATACGAGGTTCAGTAGCCATACTCCGCAATCGTCTATATAACATTTGACGAGCCACATTCGAAATTTATTTCTGAGCCTTGAGATTGTTGACATTTCTATCTGGAACACTAGCAAACTCACCAATGACTTGGAAGACATAATATTGTGTTAACGATATACTTTGTAGCAGCCTCTTCATAGGGGAAGTTGTATTAATAATTAATTATCATCTTTGAAATTCAGCGTATCGTTAATGAAGTCCTAGATTTCAATCAAATATACCAATTTTATAATAAAGTTCAATTTAATTTGAAAGACCGGAAAAATCAAAAGACCACCTTTCATGCATTAGCAGAAGAGAAACGTTGAATATCCTAATTTTACATTATCGAGATAGGAGAACAACCTCCACCTAGCACGCATTTATTTCTACATTCTTGGATCGCAGAAGAAGCACCTGGGCGGTAAGTGATGCAGCTGTTCAGCATGCCGTCATGAATTTTCCTGATCAAAGAGACATATTAAGAGAATCAATCAGAGACTGTCGGTTTCGATGCCTTCGCGTGCGCCTGGAACAATTGTTTGGTCCAGAATGGTGACTTTGTTTAATACTAATGTGTATCAGTGCCCTGCTATTGTGTATTCTTTCTTATATCTGCCTGTAAAATAAAGTGTTCCGTGTGAACTCTTATTAAATTATGTTTAGAATGGACATGTTTTGGGGCTGGAGGTCTATTTGGAATATTAGCGTCATCAATTTTTCGTGGACAGAAAACCGACTTCGTGGTAACCAGGCAACCACTGCTTGTCACATTCTTCCTCACCTGTGTGCCAGAACACTGCCTTCTATGTACAGTAGGTACAAATGGCGCCGTGTTTTGAAGGAGTTTCCACTGCCTTTGACTGGTGTTTCGTCTAGGTCACAGCAAAGCCCCTTACACACGGTATCGTCACAAAGGCAGCAGAATTTTTCTCACAATTCGTATCTTGCGAATATTTATGGACATAAAATTCTGCACTAAATCAGCGACCATTCTGTTGCCATGGGAATATTGTGTGCTGGATCAGCTGCCATATTGTTGGACGCAGATCTTTGTAGGTGTTGCTATCTTGTGACATAGCATGGGATCTTTGTGTGGTGGATCAGCTGCCATATTGTTGGACGTAGATCTCGATAGGTGGTGCTATCTTGTGACATGGCATGGGAACGTTGTGTGGTGGATCAGCTGCCATATTGTTGGACGTAGATTACGATAGATGGAGCTATCTTGTGACATGACATGAGAATGTTGTCTGGTGGATCAACTGCCATATTGTTGAACGTAGATCTTGATAGGTGGGGCTATCTTTTGACATATGGGAATATTGTGTGCTGCATCAGCTGCCGTATTGTTGGACGAGGTGGTGCTATCTTGTAACATGACATGGGAATGTTGTGGGCTGGATCAGTTGCGATATTGTTGGACGTAGATCTTGATAGGTGGAGCTATCTTGTGACATGCCATGGGAATAGTGTGTGCTGGATCATTTGCCATATTGTTGGACGTAGATCTAAATAGGTGGAGATATCTTGTGACATGACATGGGCATGTTGTGTGCTGGATCAGTTTCCATATTGTTGGACGTAGATCATGATAGGTGGAGCTACCTTATGACATGACATGGGAATGTTGTGTGGTTGATCAGCTTCCCTATTGTTGGACGTAGATCATGATAGATGGAGCTATTTTGTGACATGACATGAGAATGTTGTCTGGTGGATCAACTGCCATACTATTGGGCGTAGAACATGATGCTATATATTTCTTTCGATTTATTAGAACTTTTCTTCTCCCCTGTGGGTTGAGTGAAAGGATATATTATATGTACCCCCTGTATATCGTATGAGCCTACTATGAGTGGAACAACCAAACAATCTGTACTCGCTGTCTCAAATTCTAAGCCCAAAATCAAATCCACTATCCTATGCTTTTTCGTGTAGCAGATTAATTTACATATATTGACTTTCCTCTGAAGCGTTTCTGTATCTCTCCAGCAGTCTGTTCGTGTTCTGTTTCTGATAGTTTTAATTAAGCGTTATGCGTCAATTCCTGTAGTTAAACGCTATAATTTAGGCTCACCATGCATAATCCTAACAATTGTCAACTTATGGTAATTTCTGTCTCCCCCTAAGGGGCCTGTTAGAAACTAATGAACACTGGTCGGTGTTCCTGCCTGAGATTTCTCACTTTAAACACATAAACTTAGTTGCGTGACTGTGTATGCTAATGAGAGGAGAATTCATTAACGGCGAATCGCTTGTTTTTTCTGTTGATAACTGAATTTAGTCTTGCCTCAATCACTTCTTCCTCTTCTCGTTGTTCATTAATTGATAATTTCAAGGACTTGTAACAGCGTTCTCATCAGTCCCAAGAGCAAGAACTGTTCGTGTAATGGTTTGCTATTATGTAGTACTAGCCGTCTTACTTGTTGTCGAGGGGTTAGTTTTTGTAGGAGCATGCAAAATAGTCGATCACTCTAATGTTATTGGTGGTCAATTTTAGGAGATTTGAATGTTGTAGCCCATCACATTTAGTTTTTTTTCTGGCTGGGCGGTATTTGGTCAACTACGGCAAAGGAAGTTCCTTTTTTCTCCCTCTGCCATTCATTTTTTTAAGCATCGTTGTTAACATTGAAAGTTTTGCGAGATATCGAAACCGACTTTCAGCCTATTAGGTCGTGTTACGTACATTTAGTACGTGCAGAAGAGATGTCAAGTACAAAACAAAAATGGCCAACCGGACACCAGTGGGTTGCGAGTTACATTTTCCTCTATCGTATTCCTGTAACATAGATAGCAAGTAACACAATAAATTGAACAAAATCAAGTGATAATTAATTCTTTTTGACATAAATATGTCTTATGGCTGGGGGCCATCCGGAAATTTGTTCAACGTGACGCGACAAAATGAGTCACGGAAGTGTAACCTTAGCAACCGTGCAGGCTGTGATGTAAGGTATGGATGGATTATCAAACGATGTTACCTAGCAACCGTGCAGGCTATGTCTTATGGCTGGCTGCCGTCTGAAATTAAAAGCCGTTCATGGATGGCCATGACCAGGAGACATATTTACGGTGATTTAATTTTCGCAAAAGGGAAAGTGGTTTCTTTCTGTTATTGGTCACGGTTCGAGTCCGAACTTCACGAACATTCAGGCACTCCTGTGTGTAATGCTCCGCCATACATCGTAGTCTTCTGCTGTGTCCATTAGTCTTCGAAGTGGTAGATTCGTAAAACTCTTCACCTGATCAAGGTATACTCAACCACACAAACATTGGCAGTCACAGAAGATGACTTTCTTTGCAAAAGAAAGTATCATCCCTTCGGCCACGGACTGTCCACTAAATTGCATAATTACTCAAAATTTAAGTGTTGACCCTTACACGTTAGCTCAAAATTTAATTGGTGCAAGGAATGTTGGCATTGTTTTCGCAGTAAACCTTGCACGTTACCTCAAAATTTAATTGGTGCAAGGAATGTTGGCATTGTTTTCGCAGTAACCCTTGCGCGTTAACTAAAAATTTAATTGGTTTAAGGAATGTTGGCGACATTGTATTTCCCGTCACATTTGCGTGGAGTCTCAGAAATGCTGGTTTGAGTTTAACCACTTTACGAGTCATCGTGAATTCTAGAACAGCCTCTGAAGTAGTATCGTCTACGTAGTGGAGGTTGGAGATTGTCTTGCAGCCTGTTTGTATCGCACCTCTTCAGATTTTCCTATGATTCACTGCCCGTAGATATTGAATAATAGTCATGAGAAAACAGATCTCTATATGATGCCTTTTCCAACCTTAAAGGTCTCTAATAACTCCCTATTGATTCTACGTTTGCCTTGTTGTTGGTAGAGAATGATTTTATCAGTTGTATCGATGACTTGGTATTGTCATTTCATCAAGCACGTGTCACATATGGTTCTAATTAACATTTTCGAAGGCTTTAGAAGGAAACAGAATACAGCAGGTACATTATACTCGTAGAGTATCTCTATCAGGTACCTTTAATTGTTGATGTTCCACCCACACGGCCAACCCCCTGCAGTAGAGTACATCCACGGTATCTCCTGCATGTCGTAGTGAGCGACTGAAAGGGGAACGAGGAGCTCTGAATTTTGGAGTGTTGATTGGCGATCACGGTTCCCCTAACTGAGTCTGGCATTACTTCAACTTACTTACACCAGGTTACTCGGTGTCATATTTCCTATACGACCTCCCTTGGTCAAATCTTGTTATTTTCTGATCTCGACGGTATTAGCTTTTCGAGACCTTGTCTTTCATTTCTCACATCCCGTGTAGTTTTTGTCTTTCTTTTACGAATACCTTCATTTTGCGGAAAGTCGGAGCTCGTCCATTATTTCTAGCTGAAGTTGGACGAATTATTAAGTCTAATAGTGCATATACTGTATATACGTATTTGCATATATTGGGGATTAGTGCATAAATGTCAAATTTGGGATTTATTGTGCATGTTTGCGACTTTTATTATGCATATTTTAACGTGTTTAACAAGCAGTCTTTAACAAAATGTAAAGCAATTACTGCCATAAACCCTTTCGGCAATGAAACGGTTCAAAGAGAACTGGCACTTTTAAAGACACACTTCGAAATCATCCCAGAATCAGTCCAGAAGCTAGAAACACGTGGATTGCGTCTTCGTGGTTCACTGGACATGACGGAAATCGTGAAGCGTGAAATGGAAGGTATTCCATCAGTAGTGGCGCTTGGGGGGCGGGGGAGGATGTGTAGACGGGGTGGGGAGCAGTTATCCCCACCCCACATTGTGGAGAAAGCCGGCTGAAACTGGGAATTATTAACACAAGCAGTTTGTACAAACCCTGTTGTTTTATTAGCTAACTATTTCCTTTAATTATTAACGAAATTACGAGTATTAGCGGAAAAATACCGTTCGTGGCGGCTAACCGACTTGTATAGAGCCATAGCAAGTAGTGGAGACTTTAAATGTGCTGTGAGGGAGGGTAGCAGGGGTACAATTTTTGCCTAGGTCAGGGTCACTGAGGTATGATTCACCCGCATTCCACCCGCATTAGTCAGTATGGCAGTCTCTTTAGAGTCTGTTAGTTTGTAGTCAGATACTAAATAATTTTTAACTGTATAATCATGTCGTACTTCTATTTAATTGTAATACATGTCTAATATTGTTCCTTTGGGAATAGTTTTATCGTATAGTATTTGATCAAAATCTCAAAAAGCTATTATTACCGCACTTAAGTTGGTCAACAGTCAACATTTACCTCCCCATTGAAATTTTCGCTTAGACAACATATAAAACTTACCGTACCATTTCGTAGATTTTAAATCAGTTTTGATGTAGGGCTATATAACCCACTTCATCCCCCCCCCCCCACATTTTTTGCCGACCCACTTCTAATTCCCAATCGACGCCACTGATTGCAGGATACATTGGACTCAGTCTGCAAACAAAATACCGTGATGTCGTATCTGGTCTACGACATCATGATGTTGTTGTTGTTGTTGTTTGAGTCATCAGTCCATAGACTCGTTTGATGCAGCCTTCCATGCCACCCTATCCTGAGCTAACCTTTTCATTTGTACGTAACTATTGCATCCTACATCTGCTCTAATCTGCTTGTCATATTCATACCTTGGTCTACCCCTACCGTTCTTGCCACCTACACTTCCTTCAAAAACCAACTGAACAAGTCCTGGGTGTCTTAAGATGTGTCCTATCATTCTATCTCTTCTTCTCGTCAAATTTAGCGAAATCGATCTCCTCTCACCAATTCGATTCAGTATCTCTTCATTCGTGATTCGATCTATCCATCTCACCTTCAGCATTCTTCTGTAACACCACATTTCAAAAGCTTCTATTCTCTTTCTTTCTGAGCTAGTAATCGTCCATGTTTCACTTCCATACAATGCCACGTTCCACAGGAAAGTCTCCAAAAACATCTTTCTAATTCCTATATCAATGTTTGAAGTGAGTAAATTTCTTTTCTTAAGAAAGCTCTTCCTTGCTTGTACTAGTCTGCATTTTATGTCCTCCTTACTTCTGCCATCGTTAGTTATTTTACTACCCAAGTAACAATATTCATCTACTTCCTTTAAGGCTTCATTTCCTAATCTAATATTTCCTGCATCACCTGCCTTCGTTCGACTGCACTTCATTACTTTTGTTTTGGACTTTTCCTCTTGTACTCCTCACCCAAGACTTCGTCCATACCATTCAGCAACTTCTCGAGATCTTCTCTGCAGTCTCAGATAAAATAACAATATCATCGGCAAATCTCAAGGTTTTGATTTCCTCTCCTTGGACTGTGATTCCCTTTCCAAATTCCTCTTTGATTTCCTTTATAGCCTGTTCTACGTAAACATTGAAATGGAGGGAGGACAAACTGCAGCCTTGCATCACTCATTTCTGGATTGCTGCTTCTTTTTCAAAGCCCTCGATTCTTATCACTGCACTGATTTTTATACAGATTGTAGATAATTCTTCGTTTTCGGTACCTGATCCCAATCACCTTCAGAATCTTAAATAGTTTGGTGCTATCAACATTATCGAACGCCTTTTCTAGATCTACGAATGCCATGCACGTGGGTTTGTCCTTCTCAGACGTAAAGTAAGGATTGCTTCACGTGTTCCTACATTTCTTCTGAAGCCTAATTGTTCTTCTCCCAACTCAGCTTCAACTTGTTTTTCCATTCTTCTGTAAATAATACGTGTTAAAATTTTGCAAGCATGAGATACTAAACTAATAGTGCGGTATTTTTCACACCTGTCAGCACCGGCTTTCTTGGGAATAGGTATAACAACATTCTGCCGAAAATCGGATGGGACTTCTCCTGTCTCATACATCTTACACACTAAATGGAATAACCTTGCCATGCTGGTTTCTCCTAAGACAGTCAGTAATTCAGAGGGAACGTCATCAATTCCAGGTTCCTTGTTTCTATTTAGGTCACTCACAGCTCTGTTAAACTTTGACCTCAAAATTGGGTCTCCATTTCATCAGCATCAACAGCCTCTACATGTTCCAGAACCAATTATCTACATCTTTACCTTGATATAACTGTTGGATATTCTCCTGCCATCTTTCTGCTTTGTCTTCGTTCCCTAGAAGTGGCTTTCCATCTGAGCTCTTAATATTCATACACCTAGATTTCCTTTCTCCAAAGGTTTCCTTGATTTACCTGTATGCAGCATCTACCTTTCCCAGGACCATACAACCTTCGACATCCTTGCACTTCTCCTTCAGCCATTCTTCGTTAGCTACCTTGGACTTTCTATCCACTTGATTCTTTAATCGCCTGTATTCTTTTCTGCGCTCTTCATTTCTAGCATTGTTGTATTTTCGTCGTTCATCAATCAGGCCTAATATCTCCTGAGTTATCCACTTGTTCTTAGTTGATCTTTTCTTCCTTCCAAACATTTCTTCAGCAGTCCTACTGACTTCGTTTTTTCATGACTATCCACTCTTCCTCTATTGTGTTTCCTTCAGCCTTTTCATTTAGCCCTTGTGCAACATGTTCCTTGAAACAATCCCTCACACTCTTTTCTTTCAACTTGTCTAGATCCCATCGTTTTGCATTCTTTCCTTTCTTCAATTTCTTCAGCTTCAGATGGCATTTCATGACCAACAAGTTGTGGTCAGAGTCCACGTCTGCTCCTGGAAAAGTTTTGCAATCCAACACCTGGTTTCTGAATCTCTGCCTAATCATAATGAAGTCAATTTGATACCTTCCAGTGTCTCCAGGTCTCGTCCATGTATACAGCCGTCGTTTGTGGTGTTTGAACTAAGTATTGGCAAGGACTAAATTATGAACAGTGCAGAATTCAACCAGCCGACTTCCTCTTTCGTTCCTTTGTCCCAATCCAAATTCTCCTACTGTATTACCTTCTCTTCCTTGGCCTACCAAAGCATTCCAGTCTCCCATCACAATTAGATTCTATTCACCTTTTACATACCGTATTGTACTAAATCTTCTATCTCTTCATATATTATTTCGATTTCCTCATCATCCGCTGAACTAGTAGGCATATAGACCTGCACTATTGTGGTGGGCATTGGTTTTGTGTCTATCTTGACGACAATAATTCTTTCACTATACTGGTCGTAGTAGCTTACCCGCTGCCCTATTTTCTTATTCATTATTAAACCAACTCCTCTGTTTGATTTTGTGTTGATAATTCGGTAGTCTCCTGACCAAAAATCCTGTTCTTCCTGCCAACGTACTTCACTTATACCAACTACATGTAACTTTAGTCTATCTCCCTTTTCAGATTCTCTAACCTATCACAACGATTCAAACTTCTACCATTCCACGCTCCGACCCGCAGAATGTCAGTATCCATCTTTCTGATGATCGCCCCCTCTCGTGTAGTCCCCACCTGAAGATCCGAATGGGGGACTATTTTACCTCCGGAATATTTTACCCAGGAGGAAGCCATCATCAGTACATCATTCATACAGAGAGAGCTGCATGTCCTCGGGAGGTAGTTACGGTAGTAGTTTCCCGTTGTTTTCAGCCGTGTAGCAGTATCAACACAGCTAAGCTATGTTGAGTATTATTACAAGGCCGTATCAGTCAATCATCTAGACTGCCGCCCTTGCAACTACCGAAAGGCTGCTACCCCCCTTTCGATGACATCATGATAGTTACAAACAAATATTTGGCTGGTACTAATGATGTGGATCTAACAGAACGTTTAACACTTACACCCGCTCCGGAATTCAAGTAATGTCCTGTCACATCCGTAGTTGTAGAGAGATAATTCACCACACTGAAGCTAGTTTTAACAGGCAAACGCCACAAATTTAAACCGGAAATCTTGGAAAGGCTGTTGTAGTGAACTGCAAAGCAAATTATGGATAGTAAAAGTAAGGTGTGCAGTGTAAAATGAAAGAGGCATGTGGATTTAAATGTCTCTCCTCATGTTTGTGGTGTTTATCACACGATTGTGTTAAAATCTTACTAATTTATTTATCATGTGTTTTAATTAACACTGTGTGTCTTATCTACGAGAAGTGTTCATGTTGTTTTTTTTTCTAGTGACTTTTCGTCACACAGGCACAGATAGGTCTTATGCCGACGATGGGTTAGGAAAGGCCCGTGGCCTTAATTAATGTACAGCCCCAGCATTTACCTGGTGTGAAAATGGGAAACCACGGAAAACCATCTTCAGGGATGCAGACAGTGGGATTCGAACCCACTATCTCCCGCATGCGAGCTCACAGCCGCAGCTGTAGGTAGTGTGTTTATTTTATTTTTATTCAGTTGTTTATTTATGATCACAATTTTATGTATCGGTATGGGTGAATTGCATGTGTCTAGTAAAAGAATGCTACGTTTTTATTTCATACGCGTGTTTAATAGTATAAAAATAAGTGCAGAATTAAATGCATATTTCACCAATTTTTGCAGCATAGTTGCATGCTTATATTGGTGATTTTCATAGCATATGAATCCGATGTCTAGTGGCTAGTGCTAGTAGAGGGTGGTTGCCTGGTTGTTCGTTCGTTCGTTCGTTCGTTCGTAATCTGTTTACCCTCCAGGATCGGTTTTTCCCTCGGACTCAGCGAGGGATCCCACCTCTACCATCTCAAGGGCAGTGTCCTGGAGCTTCAGACTCTGGGTCGGGGATACAACTGGGGAGAATGACCAGTACCTCGCCCAGGCGGCCTCACCTGCTATGCTGAATAGGGGCCTTGCGGGGGGATGGGAATATTGGAGGGGATAGACAAGGAAGAGGGAAGGAAGCGGCCGTGTCCTTAAGTTAGGTACCATCCCGGCATTTGCCTGGAGGAGAAGTAAACCACTTCGAGGATGGCTGAGGAGGGAATGGAAACCCCCCCCCCCTTCTACTCAGTTGTCCTCCCGAGGCTGAGTGGACCCCGTTCCAGCCCTCGTACCACTTTTCAAATTTCGTGGCAGAGCCGGGAATCGAACCCGGACCTCTGGGGGTGGCAGCTAATCACACTAACCACTACACCACAGACGCGGACTGCCTAGTTGTACTTCCTTTTAAAACAATAATCGCCACCATCATTCAAACGATGTTTGAATCTCTGTGGCTACTACAGAGTGAAATTTCATCAGGAAAAGGCACCAAACAAAAGCCTGAATCCGAACGAGTTGCATTGGTCTTTCATATACTTTATTAGGTTGATGATGATGACGATGATGATTATGATGATGTTTAAAAGGGGCCTAACAGCTAGGTCATCGCCCACTAATGGTACGAGGCGAACGAAATGAATATTAAAACTTCAAAATGTATCCACTGACTAGAGTCTAAAACGAATAATGATGAAGAAATGATTGTAAAACGAAACCAGTCATTTGATCCTATAGCTGCCTCTGTGGATCCGTGGTAGAGTGTCGGCCTATGGATCCCAAGATAGCGGGTTCAAACCCGGCAGAGGTAGTCGGATTTTTGAAGGGCGGAAAAAAGTCCATTCGATACACCATGTCGTACGATATCGGCATGTAAAAGATCTCCGGTGACACATTTGGTGTTTACCCAACAAAATTCATTAAATCTCAGCCAATGACGCCCAAGAGAGATCCGGTTTACTCTGTCTGCCATCTAGTGGGCCTAGAGCAAAACGGAACGTCGAAATTGACGAGCAGACAGCCAGATGGCGTCAAATTGAAATGTCTGCACACGGTAGCTGAGGCCATACGATTATTATTATTATTATTATTATTATTATTATTATTATTATTATTATTATTATTATTATTATTATTATTATTATTATTATTTGATTCTATTCAGAATGCCTTAAGTACTGGGATGATACTCATCTAGGGGATCCAAAATCCAGCTCACCGGCCCCTCACAGGGGAAGCAGCAGCATGGTGTTCCTCATATAGTGGGACTGTCCGACTAGTTGTTTGAATGGTCAGCGTACTGGCCCTTGCTTCAGAGGACCCCGGGTTCGATTCCCGGCCGGGTCGCGGATTTTAACCTTCATTGGTTAATTCCAATGGCCCGGGGGGCTGGGTTTTCGTGCTGTTCCCAACATCCCTGCAACTCACATACCACACATACCACTATCCTCTACCATAATAACACGCAGTTACCTAAACATGGCAGATGCCGCCCATCCTCATCGGAGGGTCTGCTTTACAAGGGCTGTACTCGCCTAGAAATGTATGTATGTTCAGTCCGTCAGCGATTCCGCTGGTGGGATCCTCAACAGCTCTGCCATCAGCTGGCATAGATGACCTAGGCATCATTAAAGAGGCGTACTAGGGAAATGAGGAGCGGGGTAGTTTCCCGTTGCTTTCCTCGCCGAGGTTGCTATTACATATCAGTCTGCCAATGCATACACCAACTGACCCTATGAACAACATTTTCACACCGTTCATAGCAGGGACTGGCTCCATAAGGATTGTCATTACTAGCATCGCTCATACCGCAGTCACTTTCACATTGTCAAAGCCAAGGAGAAGACCGAGACAGATCTATGAAAGTAACGAAATTGCTCTAGCCTATACCAGAAGACATAGTGCACTGTAAACACTAGGTCCTGCCAGCAAAGGCATCGCCTAGAAATAGTCACACGAAATTGTATATACAGTGGGACTAATTACGGGTGCCAGTATTCCTGTGGAGTTCCTCATCTAGTGAAACTAATCACAAGACACGTATACTCACTGTGTTGCTCACACAGTGCTGCTAATTATAAGTAATGAAGACCCATGGTGCATCACACATTATGATAACGCCCCACAGGAAACACAAACCCATAGTGTTCCCCACATATTGGTATCACCCTCAGATATCACAAACCCGTGGTGTTCCTCGCATAGTGCTATTACTCTCGGGCAACGCAGATCCATGGTTTTCCATCACAGTGGCACATATCACGGGCGCCAGTCAAACCTGTCGTTTTTCTCACAAAGCGGTGCCAATCACAGGCAACATAGACCCACGGTATTCCTTATAAAATGGTACTACCCATGGCTAACGCAGAGAAATGCCGAACACAGTGGAATGCACACAGTAACACTTATCACAAACAATACTCAGACCCATAGTGTTTCTCGCATAATGGTACTGCTTCTATGTAACGTAGACCCATGGTTTTCCTCGCAAGGTGGTACTAGTCGCAAGTAATCTCGACCTATGGTGTTCCGCATGTAATGGTACTAATCACAAGTAATCGCATGATTCTAATGTCATCATCCCTGGGTCGTCCCTTTTAGTCGCCTCTTTCGATAGGCAGGGGATACAGTGGGTATATTCGTCGTTTGCGTCCCCCACCCATAGCGAGTACTTTATTTGGAATTCTACTCATGAATGTCGACAAAATTCTGAAGATAACCAATAACCAATATACTTTGCAGACGACCGGGCGAGTTGGCCGTGCGGTTAGGGACACGCAGCTGTGAGCTCGCACCCGGGAGTTAGTGGGTTCGAATCCCACTGTCGGCAGCACTTAAGATGGTTTTCCGTGGTTTTCCATTTTCACACGAGGCTAATGCTGGGGCTGTACCTTACTTAAGGCCACGCCCGCTTCCTTCCTATTCCTAGGGCTTTCCTGTCCCATCGTCGCCATAAGACCTACTATCTGTGTCGGTGCGACGTAAAGCAAAATAGAAAAAAGTCCTTCCAGACAAATACTATAATTCACTCTGCGGCGATGTGTACGCAATACGCACGCGTTCATTCTGTTTCTCGTCATGCGTACACGCGCCGCTGCAATTTCAGGATTGCCACTCGACACACGGTTCGCATATTTATTAGCTGGTGTAATATCCTGGTTCCCACGATGTAACTGTAAGTCATGTCTATGGGCAACCACAGCCTTTATGACCGCGCACAAGGCATAGCCCAAAGATCTGGATCAGTCAGACGGCCTGTCATAAACAGGGGCAACAAGTAGCCGCGTTGTTCTGTTTACCCTAAAGCACAGGATTCCTACAAGTTAATCCAGCTCCTGCTTCAAGGCTTCAAGTAATCTGTGATCGGTTGTCACGAATTCTAAGGGCTCCTGGCCATGGAACCTGAATGTTTGAGGCCATTTCTGTACCGTATGCTGTAAAACAAACTGAAATGTTACTTAATTACGTCGGTACAGTACGTGTTCAAAATTTGTAACATTATGAGCCACACATTGCTTGTTGATTGATGTAGCCTTCATCTGCTGAATCACTTGCATTAGCTAATTTTGAATACTGATATATAGTTTACAACCATCTAGGAGTAGAATGGGGAGGTAAATTACTGTGTGCTCAGAATTCTCGTGTGAGATTTATTTTTGAGTTCGTTATGCTGACCGTGTCACACAGTCGTACAAGCGGCTTGAAAGAGTACCGCACACTTCATACGCTTTCCTTTATGCTAAAAGCATTTCTTGGGAGACAAAGTAGGAGCCCTTATACTACGAAACACGTAAAATTAAGCAGTTTCCTCGTCTGTGCCGAAAGTTGAAGGACCTAAGCCCTCGGAAATGTATCAAATTGGGAGTCTTGGATACCTCTATCAAACTAAAAAGCAAATTTCGAAAATCACTTCCGGCCTAAGTGCAGATCCTGAATAAAGCTTGCTTGTTTCTTTGCTCGTTTACCTTTTGATTCGAATCCTAACCAAATTAACTTATTTACATAATTCCTTCTATAATGTGTTCCTTGGTTCAATACCCTCAGTTTTTTTCGAAAAATGACCACACCGAATGCTTAAGTGAAACTCTGCATTGTCTCACATTAGCGCCATAGTGGTGTTTAAGTGAAACAATGCATTGTTTACTTACGGTATGCATTGACTCACATTAGCGCCAGTAGTGGTGTTTAAGTGAAACAATGGATTGACTCACATTAGCGCCAGTAGTGGTGTTTAAGTGAAACAATGGATTGACTCACATTAGCGCCAGTAGTGGTAGAAAAAGGCAAACTGCTAATCTAATCGACCGGATAACGATGATTAATAAAATATTGTAATTTTTTGGGAATAAATAAAGAATATATTCTCATACTTTATTATATTTTATTTACCCAAAATTCGCAGCTCATATCCCTAGGATGTATTCAACATTGAGATTGTTGCATAATATTCTTAAAACTTCTCGTCCAGCCATCTCCGTAATCCCAACAAACTCCCCTCCACAGCCATAACAAAGATACCCGGTCCTGTAGCACTATGTGTTTATCGCTTCCTGCACACTGAAGGAATGTATTCCTTTCCACATGCCATTTTCATCCATCAACGGGAAATATTCCTTGACATGAACCACTGTGTAGACCAAGTGTGTTTTGGTTGTTAACATTTTGTTTATACAACCATTCTACTCTCAATTTTCTTCATTCTTCTCATTTGGTATTATTTTTATTCTTAAATATTGTTTCCCTACATTTATCATGTTGGTTTTTAATTTTTTCCGCTACATTTGTTATTTCCATTCTGCTACTCTACTGTTAATGTCCATCTTATTGCGGAACTCTGAAATTCGGCATCTCGCTGGTTTTGTTTCCCAAATACCGTAAGTAAATAAACAGCCGGGCTGAATGGCTCGGAGGGTTCAGGCGTTGGTCTTCTAACCCCAACCTGGCAGGTTCGATCATGGCTCAGTCCGGTGGTATTTGAAAGTGCACAAATACGTCAGCCTGGTGTTGACAAATTTAATGGCATGTAAAAGAACTCCTACGGGACTAAATTCCGGTATCTCGGCTTCTCCAAAGACCGTAAAAGTAGTTAGTGGGAAGTAAAAAGAAATAACATTATTATAAATAAACTAGCAGTTTCCCGCTAGCTCCGCCCGCAATGTACAATGTATGGTGTTGTTCGTTACTATCCTCTTGGATGTGTTTGCAAAGTTTCGAGTTAATGAAATGAAGCACATGATCTGCTGTGGCAACAGAATGTAATATTATGCCAACAAAACACTTTAAAATACATCACACAAAGAAATTGAATTAAACGTTCCTTGGAACTACACTACGCGCCGAACTGTTAAAAAGTCCTTCAGAGATCTTCGTCATGGAGACAAATGTACTCATAACATTTCTCAGAATCTACCAATTTAAGAAATTATCACCTCAAAAGAAAGCGCTTGATCCACTGAGTGTTCTTAGATCAAAATGAACTGCGTATCTCAATTAGTACGAAAGATATCATTGCTTCAATGAGAAAAAATGTTGAAGAAATCCAAATTGAATGTGCACTCATAATTTTCCTCAGAATCAACCAATTTGAATAGTTAAGAGCCTGAAATGAAAGATCTTGATCCACTGAGTGTTCTTAGGCCAAAACAAACTCCATACCTCAATCAGAACCAAAGATATGGTTGCTTCAAAGAGACAACAAATTGAAAAAATCAAATTTTGAGGAAGGTGGAAGTTAAGTCATTTATAGTACATGATGACAAATCTGCACATGAATACCTTTCAGTTAAAATAATAAAGAAGGAAATCGACCGGATAGAATGGCCGGACTGACTGACTTTAGTTTTCATAATTGCCACGAAATTTGAAAAATGGTATGAGGGCTGGAACGGGGTCCACTCAGCCTCGGGAGGTCAACTGAGTTGAGGTGAGTTCGATTCCCACCTCAGCCATCCTGGAAGTGGTTTTCCGTGGTTTCCCACTTCACCTCCAGGCGAATGCAGGGATGGTACCTAACTCAAGGCCACGGCCGCTTCCTTCCCTCTTCCTTGTCTATCTCTTCCAATCTTTCCATCCCCCACCAAGGCCCCTGTTCAGCATAGCAGGTGAGGCCACCTGTGCGGGGTACTGGTCATCCTCCCCAGTTGTATCCCCCGACCCAATGTCTCACGCTCCAGGACACTGCCCTTGAGGCTGTAGAGGTGGAATACCTCGCTGAGTCCGAGGGAAAAACCAACCCTGAAGGGTAAGCAGATTAAGAAAGAAAGAAAATGCATTTGTTAATAATAATAATAATAATAATAATAATAAATTAATTATTATCTGTTTCTTCTTAGACTTTCATCGCTGAAACGAAGCACCAAGGTCACCAGCAGAAATCCTTGTTTGAGTTACCTCTGTAACCGAATGTATTATCTTATTCTCAATTAATTAATTTTGATAAAATGAAAGAATATGCAATTTTTCAAAAATTGTTACAAACCTAGTGAATGAAACATCGTAACGGGCCCTACTTGGGAACCTCTAAGCTAGACGTTCTATGAGACAGTCGATACTCGTCCACCACCACCACCACCACCACCACCACCACCACCACCACCATTTTGTGGTTACACCCCTGAATTTAGAGAGAAATGCATTCATGGTATGTGTCGTCCTGCAATGTTACTGATCAATATTGACAGCATTGCAGCCTATGCCACAGGCTGAGGTTGCAAGAAGCTTTCTACTCCAATAAATAATTAAAGTCGTAATGATACGGCCAATAAACAATACAAGGCAATGGAATGTGAAATCGTTCATAAGTGCATATGACCAGATCTGGGTCACTCGTATGTGTGCTCCGTCTCTCTCCACATTGTCACACCTGCTCGGTGCCTGCAGCCAAACTTAACAGCCGAGAAAAAGAAGACCGATCAAATAATAAATGCAAGATATAACTTTCGCAGTGCGTATAACTTGCAACTAAGGTATAATTCAAAGCGAGATTACTAATAGCAGATTGGAGGTGACTAACCGCTCTACACATTTAAAATAAAGTAGAAATTAAATAAGTGCTCATTTATACGTTAGAAAAAACAACATACACAATTTATTTCCCAACATCGCAGTCAATTAATCTGCGAAATTATTTTAATCTCCACTCGCAGGTCGCAGTAGCCTTAGGTGAACTTTCGTAATACCCACCATCCCCCTGTCATTAAGTAGTGAGTGGTGTAATCAAACGCCCATGCCTACTGTGTTCCATAATTATTGTATTTCTATATCTGAACCTGTCTAACGCATAATAACGCATGCATAGGTTTTGCATATTGTGTTTTCCGAAAACATTTCACAGGAAAAAAATGACACGAGTCCGCCTCTGTGGTGTTGTGGTTAGTGTGATTAACTGCCACCCCAGAATGCCCGGGTTCGATTCCCGGCTCTGCCACGAAATTTGAAAAATGGTACGAGGGCTGGAACGGGGTCCACTCAGCCTCGGCAAGTCAACTGAGTACTGTAGACGGGGGGATCGACTCCCTACTCAGCCATCCTCAAAGTGGCTTTCCGCGGTTTCCCACTTCTCCTCCAGGCAAATGCCGGGATGGCACCTAACTTAAGGCCACCGCCACTTCCCTAACTCTTTCTAGTCTAACCCTTCCAGTCTTCTCATCCCCCACCAGGGCTCTGTTCTGCATAGCAGGTGAGGCCACCTTAGCGAGGTACTGGTCCTCCCTCCCAGTTTCATCCCCGACCAAATGTCTCACGCTCCGGGACACTGCCCTCGAGGTGGTAGAGGTGGGATCCCTCGCTCGGTCCGAGAGAAAAACCAACCCTGGAGGGTAAGCACATTAAAAAGAAAGAAAGTAAGAAAAGAAATGACACAAATTGTTATTGCAATTAAGAAACCACATACAGTAATGATGATTTCTGATTTGAAGCGACATTCAAATTCGTGTTGGCGATCTTCGATAAAATATCGATAAAACGCTCTTCATGTAACGCAGAAGGTTATTACAATTCCAATAGTATTACATACGGTGTTGATCTTCAAGAGTTTAAGCGCCGTTTCTAGATGAATGTGGTTTAAGAGTGGAATGTCACTCATCCCAATATTTGCAGCTGGAACCGTTGCAATCAACATTGTGAGAGATATCACGTTCTAAAGTGCCCCAAAAGAGGGACCTCGGTAACGAAATCCTGCCTGGAGGAGTACTTTTAGTTGATTATTTACAATAGCCTAATATAACTTGTATATGGCCATATGGCTGTATTAAAGTTATTATTAAAAGTATCACATATACGGGAATGCTTTGTGTAATTTTTGAAAGAAGAAGGATGAACGCACGTGATGTGATCACAATACCGTTCCTGACGTATTACGCATGACGTCATCGCAAAATGGCCGCGTAGGTACTGAGGTATGTTTTGGCCGTTGAAAGAAACTGTAGGCGTATAGCTTTGCGTGTGGATGTCGCGCAGGGGCAAGTGAGATTGATTAGATTCCTCTTGAAGAGATCTTTCAGAAAATACCAGTAACATTTGACTCAAAATACCTTTAATATACATATATATTTGCAATTGGCTTTATGTCGCACCGACACAGATATGTCTTATTGCGACAATCGGACAGGAAATGCCTAGGTGTGAGAAGGAAGCAGCCGTGCTCTTAATTAAGGTACAGCCCCAGAATTTGCCTGGCGTGAATATGGGAAACCACGGAAAACTATCTTCAGGGCTGCCGACAGTGGGGGTCGAAACCGCTATCTCCCCGATTCAAGCTGGTAGCTGCGTGCCCCTAACCGTATGGCCAACTCGCCCGTTTCAAGATGAATATCGCTAATACCGCCGCGGCGCATACTATCCACACAAGAAGAAAGTTGTAAAGTTGTAATTCACCTCTTCACTTAGCCCACATAGAATGCGCTGCTAACGCCCTGAGCCAATTGTCATGAGGCCGCGGCGCATACTATCCACACAAGAAGAAAGTTGTAAAGTTGTAATTCACCTCTTCACTTAGCCCACATAGAATGAGCTGCTATCGCCCTGAGCCAACTGTCATGAGGCCATCGCTTGTATCGATAATGTCTACGAGCGGACTGACTGTCGTTTGTTTACTTCTAGTTGTCTTCACGCGGAAGTCATGGCCCGGCGGTCCACAAGGTTGCCAACCTTTCTAGTTAGGAACTAAAATAAGACGTAATTTGCCAGCGGTGACAAGGTGTATGACACCTTTCTTAATGCTGTTACTGTTTTTACTTCCCACTAACTACTTTCTTGACGATTTTCAGAGAGCCAGAATTTTGTCCAGCAGGAGTTCTTATACGTGCCAGTAAATAACTTATACCAGCATGAGGGTGACGTATTTGAGCACCTTCAAATACAACCGGACTGAGCCAGAATCGAACCTGCCAAGTTGGGGTCAGGAGACTAGTGCCTCAACTGTCTGACCTACTCTGCCTGGCAACACGTTTCTTCTTGCCGTGCGGACAGCATGCACCGTGGCCTCATGACAGTTGGCTCAGGGCGATAGCAGCGCATTCTATGTGGGCTAGGTGAAGAGGTGAATTACAACTTTACAACTTTCTTCTTGTGTGGATAGTATGCGCCGCGGCCTCATGACAATTGGCTCGAGGCGATAGCAGCGCATTCTATGTGGGCTAGTGGTGAAGAGGTGAATTACAACTATCTTCTTGCCATGCGGACAACATGCGCCGCGGCCTCATGACAATTGGCTCAGGGCGATAGCAGCGCATTCTATGTAGCCTAGTGGTGAAGAGGTGAATTACAACTTTCTTCTTGCCGTGCGGACAGTGCGCGACCATAGATAAAAGCCTCACGAAGGAAGTGAACTGCTTTTACACGGAGGTAAATTTCACATCAACATATTCCTGTTCTGTATTCAACATCGTTTTCCCACGATGTTCTATTTACTTGTGCTTTTATTCTGCGGGGTTGGTAACGAAATCTAATTCTCAACATTGCCGGGAATGACGTCACATCCCATTTTACGTTGCCCAATAGCAATGCTGGTATCTATATTTCTGCGCTACACGGAAAAGCATAGAATCATGAATATGTTTTTCGGCTCAGAAAACGAGAGAGCGAGTACAGATTATTTGGTTGTGCCCCTCGTAGTAGCCTTTTACAATTTACATGGGGCACAGATAATACATCCTTTCACTCCATCGACATGTGAGATGAAATGAAATGGCGTACGGATTTTAGTGCCGGGAGTGTCCGAGGACATGTTTGGCTCGCCAGCTGGAGGTCTTTTGATTTGACTCCCGTAAGCGACCTGCGCGTTATGATGAGGATGAAATTATGACGGAGACGACACATACACCCAGCCCCTGTGCCAGTGAAATTACCCTATGATTGTTAAAACTCCCGACCCTACCGGGAATCGAACCCGGGACCCCTGTGACCAAAGGCCAGCACACTAACCATTTAGCCATGGGGCTGGACACATGTGACATGAGGAGTTCCGATAAATCGACAGAAATGTGGCAACTGATCCAGCACACAGCATTCCCATGTCATGTCACCTATCAAGATCTACATCCAGGAAAATGATCGCTGATTTAGCACACAATTTTATGGCCATAAATTTTCGCAAGATACGTATTACGAGAAAAATTCTTCTGCCTTCGCTGACGTTACTGTGTGTAGGGGGCTTTGCTGTGATCTAGATGAAACGCCGGTCAGACAGTGGAAACTCGTTTAAAAGACGCGCCATTTGTACCTACTGTGTATAGAAGGCAGTGTAAAAACGCGAGGAACAAGAAGACAAACACTTGTTGCCAGGTTACCAGGGTGTCGGTTTTCTGTCCACGCTAAATTTCCTACGGTAAATTGATGAAGCTAGTTCCAGATAGTTCCCCAGACCAAAACACATAATATGCATGTTAAAATACCCCGTTGTAGGTTAATTATCCTCAACTCATTCGCAGACAATGAAGAACACATAATCAAAACTTGTAACTGTTTGTTAATATAATAATATAATCATTAAAACATTACTCAAAAACTTAACAAGATACTTGAAATAAATCAAATAACAATAATAATAATAATAATAATAATAATAATAATAATAATTGATCGAAATATCCGTAGCGTGGACGCCAGAGTTCACCAAAATGGATCCCTCAAATTTTGATACAGCATGATAATAATTCTTTCTTTCCCAGGGCGTGTACATAAAAGCTGCGTACTGGTACATCTGCTACAGGCCTTACCTAACCTTCTTAAAACGACTGAGGGCCGGTTCTACCATCTGCTGGTAAAGTGACTGGCAGCTGCCCGGGAGGTAAACTACCTGGAGGTGTAAATCGGCTGGTACTTTGGCTTGCGTCCAACCACCTCCGCGCAAGCGCTAGGTAGCTACCCGGAGCTAGACACCGATATACGAAGTTGGCTAGACTGATTTTCAGCGATTTCTCGCTTTCGAGTGTGGTGCTATCTATCGTCAGATGCATGAAACCCATTTCGATTGTCTTATTTCCCTGTGCTTGCGTCTGCTGATTATCACCAAAAAGCCTAATAAGGGGAGTCTTAAGAATTATGGACAACGATTCATGTCAAGCTTTCGTGATTTTAATCTATGATCTTCAATATCAATACCTAATTGGGATTAAAATCTCGAGATTGCATTTTCTTACGCCAGTTATAACCTGCCATGCAAGGCAGCGTTTTTGAAAGGTATTCTCGTAGTAGACTGGTCAAGTCGCTCGCTCCGTAATAGAAGGTACGCAGGTTTTCATCGTATTTCTAATTTACATTTTAAAGTGTATTTTCGTTCCCTGCCGTTGTTCTTAACTCTCTTTTACGCGCTTCCATATACGTATATATACACATCTTCTTTACGGACTTATTAACTTTGAGCATTCTATCTGCAGGCTTCTGTGAATTGATTAAGTATCTCCGCGACGCTCTATTTGCAATCAGTTCTGTGACCTCGTTTAGTTCCAGATGCTTCCATTTATTGATAAAGCATTTCATTTTAATTTTTAACTTTATGAAGATAAAGTTGGAAGGTACTGTAAATGTAAAGAACTAATCGGGATAAATACCCATTCATAGGAAGAGGAATTCGGGAATGGAATAGTTTCCAATTTCTTCGAAATAATTTACAAGCCTATGTAAACAACTAATAGGGAATCTGCTACCTGGGCGACAGTCCTATATGCTATTAATCATAACATCACTTGCTATAGGTAGCATACATATAAAGCAATTTTCCTAGTAGACATAATATTGTGATCAGAACGTATGAAAAGAGGCATACAGATTAACACAACGCTAATAATGGAAATAAAAAAGATTCGTCATAATAAAGACTCAAACCTCCACACTTCGTATTACGAAGCGTACGTGTTAACCACTACGCTACAAAAACGCTTGGGTTAGGTAGGATACATACAGTAATATATATCTCGTGTCCGAAAACTGAAAAAGTAGAAAATTAAAGCCCATTTGAAATGATTTCCAAATAGATTTTGATTTTACATCCTTTTAGAGTTTCTTTACGAAAGCTTGACGTATAAAATGTGTTCCCTGCGCTACCGATGCGAGAGGCTGGTGTGACCGTTGCAACTAAAGGGAAGCATTAATGTTCAAAATCCTGCAATACAATATCGATCACTGTTACAGTATACTGCTTTTTTCAGTATACTAAGCTAATTTGAGTTGCATATCACCAGAAATACAGCTAATAATGTTCAGCTCTCAGAACTTGCCCGGCAGGTAAAGTCTTATCGGGCCCTCGAAGTGGCCGAGAAATTACGCGCCGGGTAACGACGATTTATGCTGCCAATAGCGCTACCTGGGAGTGGTCGGACGGAAACATCCTTTTACGCGGAGGGCAAATTACGCGCTACTTTACCAGTAGGTGGTAGAACCGGCCCTGAATAGGTAGGAACTGCACTTAGGTTCATCAATAACTCCACCGATTCTAAAATAACTACTATATTCTCAATAAAATCCGTGCATCAACACACCAAAATATACATATAACACATACACAAAATATTACTGGAGGACTCTATATTTACAACAATAACAATGAAAAAAGTGGGGAAACGAAAGCAAGGACTAAGCCATACTTTGCAATTACTCCGTTGAACAATGCATAAATATGTTGATAAGTACCCTTCACTGTCTCTGTGTATCCACACGACTTGTAGATACTCATAATTGGCACTTATTATATCACACAGATACTGGACCTCATAATACTGGGTTCACTGACTCTTAATACTTGTTTTAAAGATGTATTAATTTGAGCAACACACGCTTGTCGTTCTAAAACGTAAATTCTGGAAAGTCTGAGATATAGCACCTCACAGCTTTCAACAACATATAATACCAAGCCGCCACAAGTGCTACAATACTTAGTGCCTAAGCACTGCACAATTGCAGGTCAGCCACGTTCCACAAACATAAAAATACCATGTTCCACGAACGTTTGAAGTCAAGTCCAGTATAGTGCAGCAGTGTCACTCCAGTACCGTATATCCAGTCCCCTTCCACTGCGATCACACAAGCTTATATAGACCTCCACTTCCCCCTTCCTCTCAGATGATACATCTAGATTCATCCTGGCCAGCCAATCATATGTATATCCTCATGTCAAGACAACGCCCCGAATCTCTTCCTGACCCCAAGACAATAACACCATCAACGGACTCGGATGTTTCAATGAGTCATCGGAAGTTTTCGACTACAATAACAAGTCCATCTCATCAGACTTTTGGGATATACACATGAGTCATACGAATTACCTGAATTATGATAGCAATGATAATCCTATCAGTTTGTACAAAATAAATTACTCATACCACAAATGGAGAACTCCCAGCTTACAAATATTAATGAAAAAATATACAACTGAAATAATAATAATAATAATAATAATAATAATAATAATAATAATAATAATAATAATAATAATCGAATACTGACAATAATATCTCTCGCTTCTAAATAGAGTGCGAGGGTGTGATATATGTACTATCACAAACTATTAGAGTAGATTATTCGAGCACCGGTATCAGTGCCATTTCCATATTTCCATACTGGAATTACGACTAGGCCTACTACTACTACTACTACTACTACTACTACTACTACTACTACTGAGGATGTTTTCTATGAAAAACGAAACATGTGCCGACCAATTTAAAATAAATTAGTGTTATTTTAATCTGGGAAAATTCGTGGGGTTTTAGAGAGGTGGAAGGGTGGAACTTCTCAAACTTACAAGTTGGAATTTGTTATACATAAGCATTAGGCTATGTTCTGAGCTGTCAGTGGAGAGATGGCGTCGAATAAGCTTACGTGTAGCTTTTATAGGTAAGAGATAAAATAATGAAAGTAAAATTTGAATTCAAGAGGACAAACTGGCATAAATATTAATTTATATGACAAGGAATAAGGGATTGAAATAATTTATCAAGGGAAATGTTTTTTTGCTAGTGGCTTTACGTCGCGTCGGAACAGATAGGTCTTATGGCGACGATGGATAGGAAAGGGCTAGGAGCGGGATGGAAGCGGCCGTGGCTTTAATTAATGTACAGCCCCAGCATTTGCCTGGAGGGAAATGTTTGATAAATTTCAGAGTTCTTTGAAAACATTTAAGAAAAGCCTCGGTAAACAATTGGTAGGGAATCTGCCATCAGGTTTACAGCCCTGATTGCAGATCATTGATTGATTGATAAATGTTTTCATTCCAGCCCTGAAGGGGGATGCGGGCCTCCTAGACTGTGACGCCGTCTCTCAGGCCAGGAGATTTGTATCGGAGAAGGAGATGTGCGGCCTGAATACAGTTGCGTATTGCCACAGTAGAGCCGTGGTCACCCCTCCTCTGTTCGGTTGGCCGGTCGAAGTACAGAGCTGTCAGACCACGGACCAACCGTGGCCACTTGCGCACCGAGACTCACTCTGAATCTTCCGACCTACTGGAATCCGGATGAGTAGAGGGTTTTGGCAATCCTACTGGCGAGCCTAATTCCATACTTGGGTGAAACCCTGCTAATTACACTGCTAAAATACCTAAAGAACTTAAATATCTTTGTAATACTTCTGTTGTTTCTGAGATGAAAGGTATCAGTGAAGAATGCACTCCTAGCTCAACTGGTCAAAAGCTAGCTTATGTTGCTTCTCGAATGACCGATTCAGGCACGCAGCCGTCTTTAGATTTTTGGGCAGTCTACGTTAATAAGTAATTAATCAGAACTCATAACTGATGTTAATTATGAACTCGCCACGTCTGGCTGAATTTCCAAATTATAGCTTAATTCTCTCCGTGACTGGACGCTAACATATCTTAGACAGAGATTAAATCTTAATATGATTTGAGTGGGGGCGTGTTGGCTCAGTTCCTACTCCTGGTTAGATTAGCCGCCTTTAGATTACGGATATGTGATTAGAAATATTAAAATTCACGTTACGACAGAACATGAAAATCATGGTTTTGAATGATTCTCTATCACAATGAACATCCAAGGTTATATAGATTTCTGCATGAACAAAAATCATTCAAAGAATTTTACCTTCGGGATAAATCAAGTGATCATAAATAATTCATTTAAATGGACGACACGATATTAAGTAGCAACCGTCCATACTGTGATGTGAAGTATTGACGGATGGACATAACATACAGATTCAACTGTTGGTAGGTAACATCGCGGCACACATTATGTTACATGACACTATTTTTCGATGATCCCCAGCTGTAAAATATGTTTGTGACAATACTTTCGCAACTACCTTTCTGCCACAATATGGTACAAAGTTACCAGTAGCATTTCTTTTTGAACAGCTTTTAATAATAATAATAATAATAATAATAATAATAATAATAATAATAATAATAATAATAATAATGTTCTCCAATATAAAGATATTCCTAATGAACTTCAAATATGACGAACTCGTAATGGTATCGATAGAGATTGCCTTGCTTTTGCAGATGACCTTGCTCTCCTTACTTCCTCTCCTGGACTAGCTACTCAACAAATCAATCACCTGCATGAATGCGCACTTAATGTTGGCCTTAGAATCTCCTACACCAAAATCCACTACATTTCTAACATCATAGACGCTGCGCCACATCTTCAGAAACTGGAAAGATTCAAATATCTTGGTAATAATAATGATAATGGCGCGTAGCCTCCGGAGAGGCCTCGTGCAGGTCTTTCGATTTGACTCCCGTAGACGACCTGCGCGTCGTGATGAGAATGAAATGATTATGAAGACGGCACATTCACCGGGACCCCTGTGACGAAAGGCCAGCACGCTAACCATTTAGCCATGGAGCCGGACAAATACCTCGATGAATGGGTTGAATCCAACAATTCTGAGGAATTCGCCGTCAACAAGTTTGAAATGCCGGGCTGAGTGGCTCAGACGGTTGAGGCCCTGGCCTTTTGAGCCCAAATTGGCAGGTTTGATCCTGGCTCAGTCCGGCGTTATTGGAAGGTGCCTAAATATGTCAGCCTCGAGTCGGTATCATTTCTGGCACGTGAAAGTACTCCTGAAGGACAAAATTTCGGCACCTCGGTGTCTCCGGAAGCCGTCAAAAGTAGTTAGTGGGACGTAAAAGCAATAACATTATTACAAGTTTGAGACAGCCTTCCGACTCGCTCGAAACATATAACAAAACGTTTTCTCTCAATAGACGTTATCAAACTGTAATTAAACCTGAAGCATTATATGCAGCAGAAAGTTTAACATTTCGAACACATACCCTGCTTTAAAAATTGGCAATTAAGGAAAGGAGGATTATTCGAAACTTCTTGGATCCAGCCTCATATATAGTGTTTACAGACTTCGGAGCAATTTAGAAATATGCACCCACATCGAAAATATATTAAGGGGAATCCGGTAAAGAAGGATAACTTGTTACGCTCATCTCTTCAGATTACCAGCAGAAAAAATCTGTAAACCTTTCTTATCATACTTCAGAAGTCTTTAAAGGATTCCTCGTTTATTAGTGGACATTGATAAGGATCATTTAAAGTATGGAATCACAGAAAGAAATATTCAACTCCGAGCATCACTCAAACATAAACTTAGGGCCGGTATTATAATAAGGGTTTAAACTGAAGATTGAGTTAAACTGTAACTTGAGTTTAAACTGATTTTGAGTCTTATAATGACCGGCCTAAGTTAAACTGAGGTGAAGAAGGAAATATACGATCTTGGTAGCAGTGACTTGCGAGAAAAGGTGACTTTCGATAATGTTTTGCAGTGACTTGCAAGAAAAGATGACTGTCGATAATGTGTGTTTACTTCTTGTAGGTAAAATGGCGAATAAAAGCAATAAACGTTGTCCTAATTTTACTTGTAAGGAAATAGAATTGTTTGTGCAATTAGTACAGGAATACTTATATAGTCCGTGAAACAGTGGCCTTGTGAATTACTCCGAAATTTCCCATTGTAATAAACATACTACGGGAGGCATAAAACCGCAATGCTATTAGTAGCTGACTGAGGGGTTCTACAGCATGATTTCTGAAATAGGAGGTTAAGTTACTTTATTTTCTAAAATTTTGACATTCAAAACTTTAAAAAAGTCATTTTTGCATTCATACCTTTACGTTGCATGTTTTATTCTAGCACCAATTTGCTGAAATAGGGTTATGACAGTCTGTTTCGTAAGTCTAAACCTATTTAAAAACTACTTTTTATTCCATATATGAAAGTAACGTGCCGTTGCTCGAAAAACTCGTGGTGCCCGTGTTCGTTCAATAATTTGAACCACTTCTTCATCATCGCTTAGTATTTCTTCAAACACCTCAAAAATATCTTCCAGATCCATTCGTTTTGCCATTTTGTAAGGTTATGTATTCTTAAACTTCAGTTTAAACGGTTGAAGACTGGCAGTAAAATTAATCTCTAGTTAAACTTAAGATTAAGTTTTATAATACACGACTAACAGATAAACCGAAGTTTAATCTGAACCAGCAGTTTAAACCCCTATTGTAATACCGGCCCTTAGACAGGTTCACCAAGAAAAAGTTCCAACTCGACTGAAGCATATCCATTCTGATGCATGGAAGAAAGCACACTCCGTAACGATGAAAACCTAGTGGGCCCGCGAAAAGACAAACAGTTGAGATCACACGGTATTTAGAGGCCCTAACAATGAATAATAATAATAATAATAATAATAATAATAATAATAATAATAATAATAATTGTACCAGGAGGTAGGCACCTCTACGCCGCACATTTAAATCTTGCGCCTTAAAGAACTCCTCTACAGGAGAAACACTGAACTTGAAACTGGACCAACTTATAAATTTTCTCTGAAGATGGCACAAATAAAATTTGGCGTAATTTCGTTATTGTAAAGTTTCCAGTACTGTGTGAATTTCAACTTGTTTTGTTTTCCGTTCATCAAGAAGTTTGGACATTCTCTCATAGATGTCACTGCTAGAAAACTATGATCACGCACCCTGGTGCGAAGCGAAAGAACCTTTTTGAAGAAATTTTGTATTCATAAGTTTTTTCTTACTAAATTTTGTTCATTAATTTTTAGGTTGGCAATATTTATCTTTTCTTTCCGCCAGTTTTGAATTTAGCCAATCAAGAATTTCTGTAATTAATTTTCAACCAATCCCGTATTTCTTCTACGATATTGAGGCCCCGTAGGTTGGGTACTATATATCTCTGTGTAATAAGATGGCTATTTGTAAATTGTGAGGTTGTGGCTGTTTTATTCGTGAAAAGTCTCGAAGTTCCCCGAGGGTTTATAAACTGCAGATTTTCTCGTCATTGGCCATTTTTCATCGTCATCTAAGTGTGTGTGTCAAGCAGGGGGCGGGAGGCGCCTCTTTCATCAGGCAGCAGTACTCCGACAAGGTATGGCCACTTAACATCTTCATTTTTGCTAGCTCCGCAGTTTAACCCGAGGGAAAGGTTCGAAACTTTAATTATATAACCAACTTCCTTAAAATGTAATTCTCCGTTCGGCTCATGTAAAATTTCATAAATCTTTAACTATAATCCGGGGATAGAGAGTGATATACCCTCTCGAGCTGCCCTTCATCTTGGTTTGAGGTACCGCATTTGCTTTTGCAATGTATTAAAGTGATTTCCATCCGCGCTACCTCAGTAGATTGGGATTAGCCCCTGTTTCGTTGGCCAAGTGCCCTATAGGTCTGTAAATGTTTTGTGGAGCTCAGTCTCCGACTCCATTCCTGTTGTACTCGGGCCGTTTATTGAACCTGTTCTTTTTTACTAAGGCCCCGTAGGTAAGGTAGTAGATACCTCTGTGTAATAAGATGGCTATTTGTAAATAGTGCCTTGTAAGGCCAGTGATTGTTAGATTCTCATATTGTGTTGCCTGGAATAGCCTTAAGAACTGAGAGCGTGTGAGCTCTTTTTCAAGTGTTGTAAAATTGCCCCTGGGAGGCATGATATTGCGATTTTGGGAGCAAGTGCTCCAGGTATTAGGGGATTTCTGCCCTTTGGGTAAATGTATTTTCTTTGTAAAATCGAGCTGGGTATCCAAAAATTGTAAAACTAGGGGCTTGTAGCCCAAGAATGTTCAAGTTCGAAAATCTTGGATCTTTCTAAATCTTGTTTCTAATTTGCTATGTCATTGTTATTTTACTAAATAAAAAGTTGTTAAAGTTTTGTTATTTTTCGAAGAATATAACCTTTGTTAACATTTTTAAATTAACTTTGACTTTGTAGTTAGATCCATTCACCCCGGCACCTTCTTTCACCTCTGCTGATCGACAGGTAACCCCGTAACAATAATAATAATAATAATAATAATAATAATAATAATAATAATAATAATAATAATAATAATAATAATAATAATAATAATAATAATAATAATAACAGGTGAAATTATTGAACCAGTTGGGTTAAATCAGCAAGCTAACAAAGAAAGAATTGCAAAACTTCAAAGAGCATATAAAATTACTTGGAAAAGATACAATAAAAGAACTACATCAGAAAAAGGCAAAATTACACCATTACAACACGTTATAGTTGGGCCTACGAGAGTTGAACTCTGACATTTGAGCGGCGAAAGCAGTAACTAGGAAGTACGCTGCGTTGTCATAGTTACCTCTACCTGCGGCATATCACTCTTTCATACGGGCTGAATATTTAATCAACTATGTTGACCTAATGTAATTCAATAAACTCTGACCCGTTCCTAAGCTCGTGCTAATTCCGACATTTAAGACAGAACACGTCATTGCCGATAAATAAGAGATTTCATAATCACTAAACTGACAATAACCTCAACAAATGCACATGTTAAATAGAGAATAGAACTGTTCAACTTGCCAGTGATTAACTTATAAAAAAAAAAAAAAAAAAAAATCTAACAACGAAAATAATATTCAGGAAACAAACACTTAAATTATTACATAAATCAGCAACAACTAACACAGCTAACACAGTTCTACTCCGAATAAAAACACAAAAGCGACTGAGAGGAAGCCAACCCACGTGCGATAGCGTTCTTAAATGTGGCATCTCTGTTATCATTGCCATAGCAACAGAACATTTTCGACCAGCGTTAGTCAATTTTTTCTCGCCGATGGCGCTAAACGTCAGATTTCAACTCTCGTGGATCCAACTATAGTTAAAACAGAAGCACTCTATGTGTCGAAAGCTATTGTAACTGGTGGTAGAGCTCGAATAAAGATGATCGAAAAACAAGGAAGAAAAATACACAGGAAAATCTTAGGACCAAAATGCTAAAATGGAATTTGGATGAAAAAAGAAATCACACGAAATATATCAAGTTACAGTAAACAGAGAAACGACGATTACAACTTTATCAGTGGCGTATGCTGGGATCAAGACGTGGGCTACCACTAGATTTACGTTACCCCTTTTCCATGATTCGTTTAGTGAACGTGAAGCCTTCAGCATTTGAAGTTGCAGCCAATAGCCAACGGAGAAGCCTGTTGTGTTGTGAAGGCAATACTCAACACCTGATCAGTGGAGATGGAAGCGTAAGGTTTAGCAAATTAAAGTCCGATTTTGTGGCTAAATGGACAGAATGCTTGCCTTTGGTCCGATGGCCCAGGTTCAGTTTTAAGAATCAACCCTCGCACTATCAATTCCCCTAGTTTGGGGACTAGGTGTTTATGACGTCTTCGCCATTCATTTTATCCTCATTAGGACACCACCAAGCCTATACAGATGCCATGCACCATTATTATTATTATTATTATTATTATTATTATTATTATTATATTAAATAAACATGTTCAATTTTACAGCGGCCGTATCCATCGTTCACTGCTTCCTCAGGAGATCAGTGGTGATGTCGGACTCATGATCACGGGTTCGATTCCAACCAAAAAAAGAGAACACTAAACCTGAAAGAATGCATTTCATTTTAGCAGATCTATATATATATATATAAAATAGCTTGTCCTGACTGACTGACTGATTCATCATCGCCGAGCCAAAACTACTGGACATAATGAAATGAAATTTTGGGGATGCATTCATATTAAGATGTAGGTGCTCGCTAAGAGAGGAGTTTTGGATATTCCGTTGCTAAGGGGGTGAAAAGGGGGGGTGAAGTTTTAAAATGAGTGCACCTATATCTTAAAACTTTAAAAGTTTACAAATGTAAAAATTGGTATTTAGAATCTTCTTTGAAAATAAGGAAACACGTATTTTTTTGTTTTCAGAAAATCCCAATAGGAGGGGTGAAAAAGGGTGAAAATGGGGGAAAATGTGTTGAATGCCTTTAATCAGGATACCGGTACTTATATCTCAGAAACTGAAGATATTACAGACCTGAAAATTGGTACTTTTGATCTCTTTTAAAAATAAAGAAACACGTATTTTTTTGTTTTTGGAAAATCTAATTAATGGGAGGGTGAAAAGGGGGTGAATTTTTAAAATTAGTGAATCTATATCTCCAAACTTTTAAAGTTTGCAGATGTAAAAATTGGTATTTAGAATCTTCATTAAAAATAAAGAAACACGTATTTTTTTGTTTTCGGAAAATCGCAATAGGAGGTATGAAAAGGGGTGAAAAAGGGGTTGAATGCCTTTAATGAGGCTACTTATATCTCAGAAAATGAGGATATTATAGACCTGAAAATTGGTGTTTGGGATCTCCTTTAAAAATAAAGAAACACGTATTTTTTGTTTTTGGAAAACCCAATTAAAGGGGGGTAAAAAAGGGGTAATATTTTAAAATGAGTGTATCTATATCTCAAAACTTTTAAAGGTTATAGGTGTAAAAATAGGTATTTAGAATCTCCATTAAAGATAAAGAAACACGTATATTTTGTTTTCGGAAAATCCTAATAGGAAGGGTGGAAAAGGTTGAAAAAGGGGTCGAATGCATTTCATGAGTCTACTTATATTTCAGAACCTGAAGATATTACAGACCTGAAAATTGGTGTTTGGGATCTCCTTTAAAAATAAATAAATACGTATTTTTTGTTTGTGCAAAATACAATTAATGGGGGGGGGGGGGGTGAAAAGGGGGTGATTTTTTAAAATGAGTGTATCTATATCTCAAAACTTTTTAAGTTTATAGATGTAAAAATTGGTATTTAGAATCTCCTTTAAAAATAAAGAAACACGTATTCTTTTGTTTTCGGAAAATCCCAATAGGAAGGGTGTAAAAGGGTGAATAATGGGTTGAATGCCTTTCATGAGGATACTTATATTTCAGAACCTGAAGATATTACAAACCTGAAAATTGGTATTTTGGATCTACTTTAAAAGTAAAGAAACAGGTATTTTTTCGTTTTTGGAAAATCCAAATATTGGGGGGTGAAAACGGGGGTGAATTTTTTAAAATGAGTGTGTCTACATCTTAAAACTTTAAAATTTACAGGTGTAAAAATTGGTGGTTAGAATCTCCTCTAAAAATAAAGGAACACGTATTTTTTTGTTTCCAGTAAGTCCTAATAGGAGGGGTGTAAAAGGGTGAAAAATGTGTTGAATGCCTTTAATGAGGATACACATATCTCAGAAATGAAAGATATTATAGAACTGATAATTCGCATATGGGATCTCCTTTAAAAATAAAGAAACACGTATTTTTTAGTTTTTGGAAAAGCCAATTAATGGCGGTTAAACAGGAGTGACAAATTGGGGTGAATTTTTTGAAAGACTATACTACAGAATATCTTGGAATCGTAAAATGTTACAGACGTAAAAAGTGGGTGTAAATCTCCTGTAAATGTAAAGAAATATAGGTTATTTGTTTTGGAAACTCTACTTAAGGGGAACCCAAAAGGGGTGAAATTTTAAAATGAGAATTTTTTCGGATATCTAAAAAACTTAACATGTTACAGAAGTGAAAAATGGTATTTTTTTATCTCTATTAAACATAAAGAAAAGTGTATTTTTAGTTTTCGGAAATACCACTTGGGTGGAGGGCGGGGGGGGGGGGTAAAGTGACTGAAAATGGTGATGAATTCTTTTAATTAGGCTACTGATATCTCAAAAATGAAGATGTTACAGATGTGAAATTTGATATTTGCAATCTGCTTTAAAAGTAAAGAAACACGTATTCTCGGAAAATCCAATGAAGGGGGGGGGGGGGGTGAAAGAATTGAAACATTATTTGACTTAATTGTATGAGAATACATACATCTAATACTAAAGTTGTTACAGACGTGAAAATTCGTATTTGGATCTCCTTTAAAAACAAAGAAAAAGGCGTTTTGGTGGGGAAACCATCTTGGAGGGCGGGAGTGTAAAAGAGTTGAATTCCTTTCATGAGGACACATAAATCAAAAACTGAAGAAGTTAGAGTCATGATAATTGGTATTTAGAAGATCCTTTACTATTAAAGAAACAAGTATTTTTTTGCTGGAAAATGCATTTAGGGGGAGGAGAGATTATTGTGAAATGAAGTGAAAAAAAGTAAATTATTTTTATGTGGATACTTATATTTCAAAACTGAAGGTAATAGACGTGAACATTGGTGTTTAGAATCTCCCTTAAACATAAAGAAACAAGCATCCTTTTAATTCTTTTTCGAGGGGGGGGGGGTGGCTGTAAATAAACTTAACGGCGGTGGGGTGTAGAAGGAGGTGCGACCAATTGATTTTACTGTTATTAATGTACTTATAAGGATCCTCCGTTGCTCAGGCGGCAGCGCGCCGGCCTCTCACAGCTGGGTTCCGTGGTTCAAATCCCGGTCACTCCATGTGGCATTCGTGCTGGACAAAACGGAGGCGGGACAGGTTTTTCTCCGGATACTCCGGTTTTCCCTGTCATCAGCCATTCCAGCAACACATAATAGTAATAATAATAATAATAATAATAATAATAATAATAATAATAATATTCCGGACCGTCGTCAAATTGCGGACCGCGATGGAAACGGCTCCTGGAGGGGTAATGACTAAGAATGCAGTCCGGTCGCGGGTTCAGTGCCGCCAAGGCACCCAGTATGACAGCACGCCGGATCTCCTGAAGGATTATATCCGTATTAAAAATATTATAGGAAAAGATGGCAAAGATTTACGGACCCAACTGACCTGGAGGAATACCTGAGCCTAACCCGGGAAGTACGAAATCGATTGCTGGAAAGGAAGATTTAAAAATGGGAGGAAACGTGCCGTAAAATAATAGATCGGGAATTTTGGTGGATTCTCGCAGAGAACGAGTCAGATCGCGAATTTCGGCGGATTATATATCTAAAACAATAAGCATTCAATTATAAATTTCAGTATAATACCGTAGCGAAGCACGGGTATCTTGCTAGTCTACCTATAAAAATAAAACTATATTACAGGAGCCCTGCAGTGTCTTGGAGGTAGAAGTAAACGGGAGTGAAATACCAGCACTCTGTTATCTATATGGAGGTGAGGAAGTACAGTATATACGATGTGTAACGCATGGTTGACAGCAGTGGCGGTCTGGTGGAACGAAGCCTAGCACAGGTATTACCCCCGGTCCCAGCACCTATAGGACCTACGTCAGCAAGCCGCGCGAAGTGGGTCGAGGGGAGAGGGACGAGAGTCTGGGCTGCAATATCAGTCTCCGATGCCTTGCTCTCAAAAATACGTGCGACGTTTTTTCTCACTGCTTTCAAGTATTGTAAATGGAAGAATGTGTCAGATGCTTACATTATAATGTGCTTTAGACTTCCATTATTCTCAGTTGACGTTTGGGCTTCACCGATAGCCTTGGTAGCCCTCAGTATACGCCACTGAACTTTATGGTCACTTGTATAGGATGAATAATAGCAGGCTCACAAAGAACATTTTAAACTTAGGCTTTATAATAAAAAATTACAATAATTGGCTAAACGAAATCAGTGAAGACCTAAATGAAATTGGCGTTACTGAAGAAACGATTTATGCCAGAATAACATTCAGAACCTTAATTCAAAAACACAAATTTTCTGTAAAGCCCACCGGACTAAATACAGGTTGGACTGAACAATGTAAAAAAGGAGCACAGCGAGAGGATGAAGAGAGATTAGGAAGAGAAGAAGAAAAATTGTTAATAAGTTCAAACGTGCTCCTTAGTTGGGCATAACGAATCAAGAAGAAATAATAATAATAATATAAAAAAGGACCACTACACCGATCAATACACAAATAATCAAAATAAGAACACCTAGCATTCTTACTAACTATTCTATAATCAATACCACCTGTAACACTCTTATACTTATGACTTCTAAATACAGTGCACTTCTCTGCCAAAGCAGTATTAATATTTATCATCTCAAAAATTATTTCAAATATTTAGTCCTTTCGCCCAATACGCGCCGTGCGTATCTGTGAAAGCTGGGGCCTACCTGAGATAAGTCTCATGGTGAAGACGGCATAAACACCTAGCCCCCGTTTGAATTAACCAGTTGTTGATTCAAAAATTCACATACATTTTTGTGTGTAGTGCCTTTTCAGGAGACATTGTGGGAAAAACAATAAGTGCAGCGGCTGTCCGTGAGGATCGAGCCAAATTTTTATATTTTTCACAAATAATACAGCACTATTTGATACACAAATTATTTTTTATAATTAATGTTCGGTGCCTTAGGAGGGAGCCACTTGTTAGTAACTTGATCCCCGCTACATTTCAGCTCAAGGCTCTCTTTCGGCAAGGCACAACGAATAAAGAACAAGTTTAAGTAATATCCTTTAAGTTATCAGTAATCATCATTGAAACGGACATGAGAACGCGAGATAAACAAAGTTCTTCTCCACTTTAAATCTCAACTCGGGCTAAACGCGTCTCTGTTATCATGCCTCATTAATCTTTTAATTCTGTCCTCATCAGGAGGATATTAACGATTAATGATCTTAAAATAAGCTTGATTAAAACTCGTTACCGACCGTGACATAATCTAATGGAAATCCTCGAGGATGAAAGGGACAATTATGTAGGTGATACGCAACATGTTCATCGACACGTTGTCATTAAGATGGGAGCCAGAGTTTAGCACCAGTCACGTAGACAACAGTCCTATCTCAAAGTGGAGTGGAGGGCACTCCTTTTGTGTGAGGGAGTGTAGCCAGTGTTAAGACAGTGTTGATTCTGGATCATATCGTGGAGGTGCAGGTGCAATAATAATAATAATAATAAGAAGAAGAAGAAGAAGAAGAAGAAGAATATATGGCAGCGAGACCCTTACACTAAATGGGAAAGGTGACCTAGAAAACATTTTAAAAGAAGAAAGAAGAATCCTGAGGAAAATTCTCGGCCCCCGAAAAACAGAAGATGGATATAGACTGAGGTCAACGCAAAGTGACAGAAGAGCTTTCCAACATTGCAGCAGACATCCGCAAAAGACGTCTGAAATTTTATGGGCACGTTCGCAGACTGCCGGCAAGTAGACTAACACACAAGATTCTCACCTACATAGAACATCTAAAAAATATTCCATGGGTACTGGAAGTGAAGAAGGATCTGGAAAAAGCCCAGATGAACTCTACTGACACCGCGGACAGAAACCTCTACAGGAAAAAAAAATGGATGGAAAGTGCAACCAGAGAATGAAGTGAAAAAGAAGACTGGAGCAAAGTGGACAGAAGAACGAAAAAGGATCAACAGAGAAAGAATGAGAGCTGTTTGGCAACTCAGAAAACAGAATCGTTAGAGCTTTGCGTGATCCAGTGGGTCCACACGCACATAATAATCATAATAATAATAATAATAATAATAATAATAATAATAATAATAATAATAGTAATAATAATAATAATAAACATACATCTTCATTATAGAATGTTATTCCTTTGAGCGTTCAGTCTGCAAGCCTCCCCGAATTTACTATACGCATCACAATGCCGTCGAAACCGGTTATAGCGACTCCGAAGGAATCACCTAGTAAAGGGGTGTCGTCCTGATTGTGAACAGTCCAGATTCTGGACAGGCATGAAGTAGAGGCGCTTAAGCGAGAATATAAAAGAGCAAGAATATATAATTTTATATATGTCACGCTACTTAACCTAGATGGATTGTGGAAGCAGTGTGCATCACTAGAGGCGCCTACAGTCTTCTTAAGTTCTTTAGAAAGCCACTTTAATTATTACCAGGGAGATTCGAATTTATTCACAAACCAACTGTAGCATTTTTTTTTCTATTTGTTTTACGTCGCACCGACCCAGATATGTCTTTTAGCGACGATGGGATAGGAAAGGCAAAGGAAGGGGAAGGAATCGGCCGTGGCCTTATTAAGGTACAGCCCCAGCATTTGCCTGGTGTGAAAATGGGAAACCACGGAAAATCATCTTCAGGGCTGCCGACAGTGGGGTTCGAACCTACTATCTCCCGATTACCGGATACTGTAGCAATAAAGAACGCGGCCGTCAGGTCTTGTCATTCTAAATTAACCTAACATATAACAACCCCATCACCTAAAATAAATGATGTATTTACAGTCGATATTTACAAATCTACATTTACAGCTTTCCTCCAGCACTACTCCAGATTCAGTACACATTGCATTGTTTTCAAAAACATATTTCTTTTTCGCCGTTTTCCTCGTAGCGTACTTCTTCCTTTTAACCCCTTCCATATGGAGTTCTTTTCTCATTACTTTTAGGTTGGAGTGCTCCGCTTCAGACTTTACATTCCTGATAAGCTCCCTAATTCTTGGCTGCTGTTTTCCAAGCTGGCTATTAATTTTGTGGTTCTGCCCTTCCACTGAGTTGTCCGTTCTGTGTTGACGACGATAGCAGCTCCATACCTGGGCAAAATTTTTAACAAGTAATTATTTGCAAAAATACGATTGATCTTTTTATGGTTGTTGTATGTAGTATCAAGTTAGTCCAGTCATTATCTATAAAAATGCTTAAATTGATATAAAACACCTATTTTGGCACAGTTGGATTATATAGTCACTGTTCCTCGAAGTAGTTAAAGAATTCCGTCAGATTTTCCTTCAATGGAGCTGTCTCTTGGATAAAAATCCACCCTTCGTCTACGTCTTGTGGATTCAGAAGTGCCAGTGCAGTGCACAAACGAATATGAGACTTATCATCACTATCTTCCTTATATAAATTTGTCAAGCCAACGTCTTGAACTTGTCGCAACAAACATTTAGTAAAATGAAAATAACACCCATTTATGTTCACTGAAGGAAATACCTCTTTTGAGCTGAAATAGCACTTGCTTCAAAGTCAGTCTTGACCGTATCAGGAGCCCAGTTCGGCACTTCTTTTTAAATCATTCGAAACATACGAACATAAGTTTCTTTCTTCTTACTGGGTTGCGGAACAAAGATTATGGGCACCACATTAGTTTCTGTTAGCATACTTCCCAAATCTACGTGGATTGTATATATCTGAGTAAAATGAGTGCTACAACTTTTAAAAGTCCCATCCTTGAAAAAGCTGGTTTTATCTCTCATAACTTCTTTTCCTTTTACCCCAGCAAAAATGAATATCCTATCCTGCAACCATCGTCAGCCAAAAGAAAACTGCTCCCGTCGCTCATTTTAAGTGTTTTTTCATCGAAAACAACTTTCCCTGGCTGCTTTGGTTCTTTTCCTACTCCCTGTGCCTGTTTTCTAATGGAGTACAATGAACTTCGTACATTACAATACTGAGGCAAGCAAGTGACAAATTGACAGCCCCTATTCTGTAATGAATGAAACTCTTGATTGTAAATCTGGCGTACCTGCGTATCGCTGTCCTCGCAGGCCCGCGTCTTTGCATTGTAAATTGCTTTCTTCACATCTATGCTGGCTTCGCCCAGAACACACTGGTGGTCGATGACCTTGATTACTTCGCTATCCTGACTCATAAGCTTCCCTTTGCACTTGAAGGTGTTCTGCTTGACACAAAGCCACGTCACTACACCTTGTTTATTTTCCCTAATTTGCGATACGGGTATCCATTATAAAGCGCGCACGGTTTCCCTTTCTCTGTCTCAATTAACTCCATTACAAGTATAGCACAACAGAAAAAGTACTAGGAATACTAGGACACTACACCAAGAAAACTGTGACTGCTCCTAGCAAAAACTAGATATGAAATGACAAGTTTTGCGGTAAACTTTTTTTTTTTTTGCTATTGGCTTTACGTCGCACCGACACAGATATGTCATATGGCGACGATGGGACAGGAAAGGGCTAGGACTGGGAAGGAAGCGGCCGTGGCCTTAGTTAAGGTACAGCCCCAGCATTTGCCTGGTGTGAAAATGGGAAACCACGGAAAATTCATCTTCAGGGCTGCCGAGAGTGGGGTTCGAACCCACTATCTCCCGAATACTGGATACTGGCCGCACTTCAGAGACTGCAGCTATCGAGCTCGGTTTTGCGTTAAGCAAGTAAACTATTTTGGGGGTAGAGGGTGTCTGGAATGTTGTTTCAAATCAACCATTTGTACGTGTGGCTACAGTCATCGACCACTCCCCACAGGAAATACCAAGTAGCCCAACCCGCTTGACTAGAAATGTTGACTTGGATATGAACAAGATTCGAAATTAGACGAGCGGCACATCAAGTTCTGGTACACACAATTTGAATACTGGGTAATACACATACTCATTTGGAGTCATAAAGTGGACTACAACGGAGTTGAAGGATCTTCAAACGAAAGTGAATGTGTTACTGACAAAACACAACATGCATCATCCAAAATCAGCCTCAGAAAGACTCACTCTGCCTCGTTCTGATGGTGGCCGTGGACTAATAGACCTTGAGAAATTACACAATGAACAAATTACATCACTAAAGTGCTACTTCAAACATAAATCAGAAACCTCAGCCCTACATAGTGCAATGGTTGTGGCAGATAACGGTTTTACACCCCTCATTATGAACACCCTGGCTTCACTTACAATGCCATTCTCCACAAATGAGGAAAATATCGTTCTATGGAAAAAGAAACCTCTTCATGGGCGGTATCCAAATGAGTTCAATCAGCCATATATCGACAAACACGCGTCGCATGAGTGGCTGACACATTCGGATATATACCCAGAAACACAGGGCTTCATGTTCTCCATACAAGATCAAGTCATTGCCACAAGGAACTACAGAAAGCGTATACTACATGATCCGTCTGTCTATTCATATCTGTGCCGACGATGTAATACATCTCCATAAACCATCCAGCACATAACCTCAGGTTGTCAATTAATGGCAAACACAGACTACAAGTACAGACATGACCAAATTGCAAAAATCATTCACCAGAAATTAGCCCGACAAAGTAACCTAATCCATTGTACCACGGCATATTGGAAGTACAAACCCCAATCAGTCTTGGAAAGTGAACATTACAAAATTTACTGGGATAGAAGTATTATCACTGATAAAACTATTACCTGCAATAGACCAGACATAACTTTTGTAGATAAAAACAAGAAAATCTGCTTCATAATTGATATAGCATGCCCTAATACTCACAACCTTCAATCAACACATACAGAGAAGATTTCCAAATACACCGATCTGGCCACAGAGATAAAAACCATGTGGAAACTCAACAATGCTATCATAATTCCAGTAGTGATTGGATGTAATGGTATTATACCAAAGACACTACACAGGAGCATTGAAGCCCTTAATCTCCACCCTCTCACTTACAGAGAATTACAAAAAGCAGCAATACTGGCCACTTGCCATATAATAAGAAAGTTTATTGGCATGAACCATCCACCATACACAGAGGATTAATGAAAATCGTCCACTAATAATTATGGCCGTTTATATATAGTAAATATCTCATAAATATCTGTCAAGTCTGTTTGTCAACAATGTTAAGTATATACCCATATGTATGAAGCATATGTGCGTATGTACCAAATAGTACTTCTTCCATGTACATTGTACCGAAGAAGCTCATAAACCCAATTGTAAAGTTGTGAATTATATAATAATAATAATAATAATAATAATAATAATAATAATAATAATAATAATAATAATAATAATAATAATAATAATAATAATAATAATCTATTACTACAACTCTCTCTAATCCACCATAAATAACTACCGCTGTAGTTATGTTATAGAGTAAAAAAGATAATCTTCTAAATGGTAAGATTACCTCAAACTAAATTATTAATCATTTTCAATAAGACAAAATATTTTTTAAAATATGGTTAGGTTATCGAAAACATCCTAATGTACCAGTTAATGTTTTTTAATAATATTTGTTCGTGACGTCGACATCTACAGATCTTTCGCCACTACTTTCACCATTTGAGAGGAACCTGCGTGTAAGTGAAATTGCGGAAGTGTAGAGTGTTGAATGTGAGGAAAGGAACGTTAAGGACAACACAAACACCCAGCCCCCAGGACAGGGATATTAATCATTTACAATTAAAAACCCCTGACCCGGCCGGAAATCGAACCCGGGGCCGCCGGGTGACAGGCGGTCGCGTTGCTACCTACACCACGGGGCCGGAACACCAGTTCATATTAATATTACTACAAAAAAAAATTAAATATGAGATTGTTTTGAAAATTGTATGTGTTTTATGTATCCCAAACGGCCGTAGCCGTGTTGAAACACCGGATCCCATGAGATCTCCGAAGTTAAGCAACATGGTCAAGATTTGGAAGGGTTGCCACGCGCTGTTGGGAATGGAGAAGCGGAAAGGAACTAGCCACTCTACCGTACGGAACACCTCTGCGGAGGGTCGGACCTGCCTTCGGGCAGAATGCACCCTTACCTTACCTTACCTTATGTATCCCAGGTCAACACTAATCTCTTGTCCGCAATATGGTCTGTTCGCAATCAATACATAACCATTAACGATCGTTATAGGACATAGTTTCACAAACCGATCTAATTTTTGTTGCTAAAAGTGTTATATCTGAAAGTTTAGGCTGCACACTTAAATGGTTAATTAACAGAATAACTTAAAAATTCAAAAACATAACTGAAATAAGTACTGTATTTGCCATATGTTATTTATGGATTGGAGCTGAAAGGAATCTTTCTTCTAATGTTTACACAGTACGTAGAGTAATCATATGCTAGTAAAATAATAAGTAGAGCCCGGATATATCGAAGTGTCAAACAGAACCAAACATGTTTCCGTACGTTTGGGAACGGTAGGACCAGTAATTATTTTGCCTTTTTATTGCATATTTTAGCTTCCGTAGCCTATTTGATAGTTTAATGCCTGTTTTTGCCATTTCTTAAGTTGTTCTGCTGTTATTTATGTACTAAAATTAATCAATGGAAAGACAAAAAATATAATTCCAATGTACTGTATTAATAATAGAGACAATTCCGGCTCCGTGGCTAAATGGTTAGCATACTGGTCCTTGGTCGCATGGGTCCCGAGTCGATTCCCGGCAGGGTTAGGAATTTTAACCATAATTGGTTAATTTCGCTGGCACGGGGACTGGATGTATGTGTCGTCTTCATCATCATTTCATCCTCATCAAGACACGCAGGTCTCCTACGGACGTCAAATCGAAAGACCTGTATCTGGCGAGCCGAACTTGTCCTCGGACAATGCTGGCACTAAAAGCCATCACCGTTTTATTTGAATAAAGAAAAAAATAATTTTAACTTAATACATACATTATCATTTCACCATTTGATAGGAACCTGCGTATAATTGCGGAAGTGTAGAGTGTTGAATGTGAGGAAAGGAACGTTAAGGACGACACCAACACCCAGTCCCCAGGTCAGAGATATTAATCATTGGCAATTAAAAAAACCCTGACTGGTTTTTGTTATTATTGTCTTAAGGTGTAAACACGCGTCGTCATCTGTCAGTATCGACAGGGAAGAAATATGAAGATGATTATAAAATATGACTGGGCGAGTTGGCCGTGCGGTTAGGGGCGCACAGCTGTGAGCTCGCATCCGGGAGATAGTGGGTTTGAACCCCACTGTCGGCAGCCCTGAATATGGTTTTCCGTGGTTTCCCATTTTCACACCAGGCAAATGCTGGGGCTGTACCTTAATGAAGGCCACGATCGCTTCCTTTCCATTCCTAGGTCTTTCCTATCCCATCGTCGCCATAAGACATATCTGTGTCGGAGTGACGTAAAGCAAATAGCAAAAGAATGTATATGAGAAAAATCACAATGGAACGATTGCTTGAAGAATAAGACAAGAGGGAACCATGAAAGAAGGAGGGCTCCATTTACATTCGATCCTCTAATACCCAAGAGTCAGAAGAAAACTAACTGTACAGGACTACAATATCCGAAAACTCACAAAACTGGTCAACAATAACATTACATTGACCACTAGCTGAAGACATCCTACTTTGCTGGGGTTTTTGTACGATCGTACGGTTTTCAATACGTAATACAGAAGACGTGCGTTTAAAAGACCATTCTTTTTCTGCTTATTCTTTTAGTTTTATTCTTTTTTCGGGGACATAATTATCTTACTTTCTAAGACAGTTGATGTCCGGCCCCGTGGTGTAGGGGGCAACGCGTTCGTCTGTCACCCGGCGGCACCGGTTTCGGTTCTCGGCCGCGTCAGAGTTTTTTAATTGTAATGATTAATATCCCTGGCCTGGGGACTGGGTGTTTTTGACGTCCTTAATCTTCCTTTCCTCACACACCACATTCCAATTACACGCAGGTTCCTACAATATGGTGCCAGAAGGGGCAAAAGATCCATATGGGTCGACGCCCCGAACAAATATTTAAAAAATAATTTTTAAAAAAGTAATTTGATGTGTTGTTTACCGGTGCATACACAAACAGATTTTCTTCTTGTCCGACAAGGGAGAAAGGAACGTACAGCTGACCATGTGTGAAACAGGAATCCTTCAAATTAACTCTGCAATAGTGGAACGTTTATCCTGAGCCTTATTGATAGTCATACTGTAAGCTAATCTCACTGTAACTTGTAATCGTTTGAAACAAAATGACAAATAAGTCGAGATCAATGGAATTCTTGGTATGAAAACAGATTTTTCCTTTTTTTTTAATTACCATTATTGCCTCAAAGATGTCGTTAAGGAGCTATTGCAGTTGAGATCACCATACTCCTGGGAGATGAATTAAAGATATATAAAACCAAAGAGTACACATCACAGCCATCTAGAGTACATTCTCACTCATTTTAATACATTCAATGAGGAAGTCGTCCTGTTTCAAGTCCCAAATCTCCCAATCCACCACAGCAACAGACACGCAACCCCTATGATGCACGACGGGAGTCTCGAGGCTACTACCACACACAAACTCCAGTGGTTTACAGTGGATAGCTGTGGCTGCAGGGTGAAATATACAAACGCACACGTCTATTTTTAGTGGCCCCTTTCAACTCTCTCATCTACCACACTACCACAGCTCCCGACACGCAACAACTACAGTGCGCAATGGGAGACTCGAGTTTATTACCACACACAAACACCAGTGGTTTACAGTGGATAGCTGTGGCTGCAGGGTGAAATATACGAACATACACCTCTATTTTTATACGTAGTTGGTCACTTTCAACCCTCATATCTACCACACCACCACAGCTACCGACACGCAACCACCATAGTGCACGATGGCAAACTCGAGGCTACTACCACATACAAACACCAGTGTTCTGTGGTGGGTAATTTTGGCCGCAAGGTGAAATATACGGAGATACACTTGTATATTTTTATATAGACATATACTGTTGTGATGTGATTAGTCTCTTCTGCTGCCATTTATCTCACGCAGACAGAATTACTACTGCACCCCATGTAAAACAGCATGTCTGAATATTAGCGGAAAGGAGCTGGGAAGTTAGATAACTTTGCACATTGTATATGATCGACTCGACAACGGCAGGCACTGAAGCTGGTCATTTATATAGAAAGTGGGCCTTAACACGTTGGCGACTCTGAGACCCGCCGGTGTGTCACGCCATCTCTTTAAATCCTGACGGCGGGTTTCATGAGGCATTATAATGCATATAATGGTTCTGCACTGCGCTTCGTTCACAGATTATGCTCACGTATTTTCTGGTTCTTACGTACAGAAGGCAAACTAACATCTTACGAAGTGGGACATGTAAGGGGTACATAAAAGATAGGATAAAGAAATCCACAACCTTTTTCCAGTCATTAGACCGGGTCAAGGCGAGGTTAGGAAAGTACCGGCTGCCCGAAGCCCGTCGCACTCTGTGAGTGACAGATGAAATGAAGTGCTATTGGAAAATGTTGCTGGAATGAAAGATGACAGGGAAACCGGAGTACCAGGAGAAAAACCTGTCTCGGCTCCGCTTTGTCCAGCATATATCTCACATGGAACGACCAGGATGCTCCATTAGAAAAAGTGCCGTGTATGACCCGTGAGCGTTGCGGCTAGCTGCGGCATAGCTGAGCAGTCCATCGCAGACACCAATGTCGTGAAGATGGCAACACGTCGCGAGTTAACCGACTTTGAACGTGGGATGATCATCGGCGCACGGCGCATGGGTCATATCATTGCGGAGATTACACACGAATTCGGTTTCCAACTCATTCCAAGGTCAGCAGTGTCCAAGGTGGATCTTCAAGATGACCAACTCGTGTCCCTTTGCCCGACACATGGGCCCGCGAACGTCGACAATGGACCATGGAACCGTGGCGGTGTGTCGTATATATGGTCCGATGCATCCCGATTCGAGTTGTTTCGAGCTGATGGGCCCGTGAGAGTGTGGCATATGCCCCATGAAGCTATGGATCCTGCGTGTCAACAAGGTTGAGTCCAGGCGATGGTTCAGTTCTGGTGTGGGCGGCGTTCTTATGGTCACAATTAGGCTCCGCTGTCTGGCTGCAGGGAGTGCTGACAGATGCACGTTATGTGGACATTCTATCAGACCATCTGCATCCGTTTCTGGCCCTGCGGGCCGACGACCTTCGATATTAGGCCCCTTTAAACAACAAGCATCATCATCATCATCATCATCATCATCTGGCCCTGCAGTAGCCTGTTGTAGGTGACATGTTTCAGGAGGACAATGCGCGATGTCACCGCTTTATGGTGACAAGCAGGTGTTTGGAAGAGCACTCCAGTGAAGTTACGACTATGGATTGGCCCTCCAGATCCCACGATCTTAATCCAGTCGAGCATTTATGGAACGCTCCTACTACACAATACAATACAAGATGCGTTGGTCCCGATCCCTCCAGAACGATTCCAACACCTTGTAGAGTCAATGGTTCGCCTTATTGCTGCCGTTTTGAGGACTCGCGGAGGAGCAACTCGTTGTTGACATCACATTCATTGTCTTCCCATGACTTTTGGCCATCCAGTGCAATACCGACTTTAATATATATTCCATAAATTTATTATTACAATAAGCTTGTTAGTAGAACGTACCTCTAAATTAAAACGAGAATATGCAGAACTCAGTAATGTTTCATTCCTCTCAACTGTACTCCGGACTCTCAGTAGCAAGATGAGAACTGAGACTAAGAACTGAATCATTCCGCTTATTACCTAGTCCTGCACTCAGAGAAGAAGCAGTTGAAAATTAAAGGCTATCTATCGAGAAAAATAAGCGTTTATTGTGAATAACTGTTACAGTGACCAGTAGAGGGTAGACGAGGCTACAAATTTACAAAGCCCGCTATAAACCTGTAGGGCAAGAACCTTCTACCATCCGGTAGGGGTAGCTCAGCTGAATTTTCACCTTTTGTGGTAGGTTCCAACGAAGTAACACATACTAATAATCACTAATTATCCTTTGTCCTTAATCGAAATAAATCAAACCCGAAGAAAGTTCTGACTACATAACTTATATTCCAAATTATCACTCATCGCTATTCCAATTACTTCATAACTACGAATGATTCTTTCCACTTCACTCTGTCTTGCTGTACTTCACCACTGAACACCAGCCACTTCCTAGAATTCTTGAGACGTACCTCTGTAGTGGACATCCCAAGTTTCTTTTTCTTATCCTGGGATCCCATATTGTTGCGGTGTAAGCCCGAGCTCAGTGTCCATTTTTATTGCTTTCATAGCAGTCATTATTTCCTCCGATGTTATTATAGGATAAAGATGTTATTTAATGATGAGATTTTGCCTTCTTTTAAGTGAAGTGATTACTATTCCCGAGTCCAATTGTTTTCATTTTAGAATCTCTCACCGAAGTGATAAATTATATCATTTTAACTTTCTGTGCAAGTAAGTTTGTCCCTTGCAATTTCAGCCGCTAACTGCAACATTCTCGGTTACTGGATCGTTTCATATGCATATTTTGACATGAATATGTGTTATGGCCGGGGGTCATCCGAAAATTTGTGTAGCGTAACGCGGCAAAAGTGTGACGGAAGTGTCGTTACCGCGGGCCTTGATCGCCAAAAATGCTGCGGCTGTGGATTTGTACGAATAGAGTGTGTTGAAATAGAAAGTGTACCGTCAGTGACGTCACATTAGTAGTTTTTGTAGGCCCTGGTCGCCAAAGATGCTGCGACTGGAAGTTAAGTTCCTGTGACGCAGAGTTGCAGTTCTCCTTGATATAATATTGAGTTTCTATTATTGAAAGACATATTCATGATCATTAATATTTTGCAAAGGAAAACGTTTCTTTTTCCCTCCGCTTTTGAAGAACTTTCTTCGAGGCTTGGGTAGGATTTGATAACTTGTTATAATTTCGATCTAATAACATTACATTTCATGTCTTTTGTGCTTCATAAAATTTTGTTGCCGGGTGTTTATTTGGACTAAGAAGGTGGAAACAGCAGAACTCTCTAACGTACTGGTAGAAATTTGCACATTCACTAAGGGTACATAAATAAGCCTGTCCAAATTCTCCTTGTATGCAGTTGTGTGTGCCTGTGGGCTCTTGACCGATTGATCAAGAATACTCAGCGAATTCTTAGTTATTTTATACAGTGGAAGCAATACGTGAATATTTATGCCAAAAAAATCCCTGTACTCATTCATGTATGCTCCGCTTACATGTATGTTAACTGATTTGTAATATTTCCCACAACAACGACACACATTTAAGATGAACGAAGCATTATGCTTCAATCTTTATACCACCTTTGTTCGTTTCATGTAAATGCATTTTTACCTAGTATAAAATTAAGTCCTCGATTCTGTCTGTCTGTGTGTGAGGGCTAATCTCAGGAACCATTGGATGGATTTCGATGCGGTTTTCGCCATTCTATTAAGCATTTCTCGAGAAAAGTACATGTACAGAAATATTAGTCTATGACCAAAGTAAGCTAAGCAGTAACGATTTAAGTGAAACAAGTTGAAGAAATTGCGGTCTTTCGTGCGCCTTTTTTAGCTTACGCTGGTTAAACAAAGATACGTCTATACTATGAGGGAAATAATTGTTCACCATAAAAGGTTCTACAAAAAAGTCCGGGACAGCACATACGGGGTGTATCCGTAATGATGTTACAAACTTTCAGGGTTAATGAAGGATGTCACGGCAAATGGATCCATTTCAGATAAGGAACCGTAGAGCGGAAACGCTCGAGTCAAAAGTTATAAATACGTTCATTCAATTTGTTTAACGTCCGTCCGCTCTTGACAGACGCCGCAGTGTCAGGATTTCGTCCCTCGGTAGTGCCGAAAGCCAACAACATGGGGTTGTCAACTTTAATCAACCTTTAAAGCCACCGACCTGGGATTAGTAGACCAACGCCGTATCCACTACACCACTGAGGCCGGCAGTCAAAAGTTAAAGCAAAAATCGGTCTGATACTTCGAAGATATTGTATGAAGTGGAAGACACAGGTTTTCAAATTTTGCGGTTGGTTACTGACAACTGTACAGTTAATGCAAATATGATGAGAGGCTTGTGAAACGGGACTCTCTCACCTGAAATTCAGCATCCAAATGACCAAAATCGGCCTCTCTTTCTGAGTTTCGTCTCTAGTCATGTGCTAAAGAACATTCCTTCCCAGTTTAAAAAATCCATGATAAAAATTATATCAAACATCCACATTAAGAGAGTATATAATATACAAAGGTAGCAAACAATGAAGCCTGTTTTTATCTAACCTGGAAAAAATGAATGTCGAAAGGATTATTTTTTATTTTCGAAATGCGCTACAGAAGCTTTAAGAACACCACTCATTGTTTTCTCAGAAGCAATGTCAGATATGGGACCTCTTCATAAGACCATAGAAAGTTATAGAATATATCAGGAAATGGCATGGTATTCATGACGTAGGTATGTAACATTAAGCACTCTTACAAGTCAATAAATGCGGATAAAATGATCTTTATGGAATCGGATGATGAAAGACTAAAATGGCTTGAAGACACATTTCTTCCTTATTTCAAAGAAGTTCAGAAATACGTTGTGAAGATTCACAGAATTATTCAAGAAAGCAAGTCAGCTGTGTAGAGGGTACTTATTATCAGTTGGCTTCCATTATATCTTAAGTCGGAACTTGGGTAGCTTTTGTTTAGTCGTCTAAGAAGAAGAGAAGGATTTACTTATATGATGGATGTGAGGTCCTACATTTATACCATGGAAACGACTTTAATTAGGGCATGATAAATCCATCTGACTCTTCGAACGTGAAAAGACAGGCTTTCAGGACATGAGCTGCAATTCGTCAGAAAGAATCAAATGATCAGAGCAAATTAGATCTGGTACCTACTACTCTTCCAACAACAATTTTGGAATTACTTGATGAGACTCTCGAAGGTAAGCTAACTAATCAATTCGCGATTAATGTATTTTCATTCATGTGTATTATTTTTAATGGGCCTAGGAGATCTGCAAGTTTTACATTATCTTATACGCTATTGACATTAAGAATGACACCATGCCTTTTCAGAGAAACCTGTCACTCTGGAGTTGTCTTCCTTGGTCATGATAGATGGTTATCTTGTTCCCTGGCTTGATAGCCATTTCATCTGTGATAAGGTATCCTAACGTTTCCTCCAAGCATTTCATATTCATGGCTTCGTAATGGAGCCTTCGTTTAATAAGGGATGTTATTCCAGTTTCTCCATTCGAAAATCCAACATAATTCTTAAGTGTCTTTTGATGCGTAAGTCGGAGACTGTGACGTGATCTAATGAATCTGTAGCCCACTGGCAATTTTCTTTGTCAAAGGACAGAAGTTTTCAAAGTTGCTTCTCCATATCTTACATACTTCTTCCCATAAGCGCCTTATTTGTTGTAACGGGAATAATGCTTTCATGTCTCCATTACCACCATCTTCCCTTATCTTATTAACTTGTTCATCAAAAGCAGAATTTTCAGCTTTCTTCGAGAATTTCAGATCTTTTATTTTATTTCTTAGCTTGCGTATTGTTTGTCTCAGTCGGTAGTTTTATTTCCTTTTCAGTATATATTTCACTTTTGGAATGCTAGCGTTATGGTCAGCAAGTGGAAAAGGGACTTGAATTTCTATATTGTGGCATGCCTACTTGCGTAATCTGGCAGAGTCATTACATTTTCAAATCATCTGTGGAACACCGTTTTCTTATTTTATTTGGAGTTGTACATGTAGCTTCCGGTTTCGAGAAATGCCACTTTCTACACTCGACTACAGGTGTGACACCCTCCTGTTTGTAGGCGGGATAACGTAGGTATGAAGACTGAAGGAACTCTTCGCAATAAATTGTCTTTTTGTTGTACTTAACACTGGAGTCTCAATATTTAAAATGTAAATTACAGACTCTGGATAACATCCCAGGCGATCAAAGAGAACCTAATTTGTCCCCCTGTCTGGATACAGCAATTCGCCAATTATTTAAAACTGGATCGGCAGGAAACGATTGAAAACTCCAATGGTCTCCTTTCAATGACGAATCGGACTTAAAGTACGCTACACAACGATATAACCATACTTTATATAGTGTATGTGAAACACTTGGAGTTCATTTGAACACTAAGTGAAATATATACGTAAACGTATTAAAACACCTTTCTCCATATGTTAACACACTAGAGCACATGGAAACTATAGCACGATGTAGAAACATCTGGCGGAGATACTGCAAACCTGGTTGGGGACGGCCCAGTCGGCCGTGGGGACGGTAATTTATCCTCAGAACCAGTGCACACTTCCCCGCCTTGAGTATCTCGTAGAGGCAACGATTATGCCACGGCCGACTTGATGGGTCGCTCTTCTAGCTCAAAGAGCGCAGCGAGGGATCCAGTTGGCTGCGATTATACCACCGCCGTCTCGATCCTCCTATAAGAAGATCGACGCATCAAGTCGGCCGTGATTATGCGTACGTATTTCTTCAAAGCCCCGTAGGATGGCGATGGTGTCAGACTTCTGACTCACGTCATTTTGGATTGAAGATTCGTAGGATTCTCTGGATTATTGGACTATTTCGTAAAAGAGGGAGAAAAATATGTTCTTCTAAAAAGAATTGTTTTATCAAATTTTGGTGATCAATTACTATAACATATGATGCACAAATAAGAGTATCCCGCATATAGCTACGGCTTGCTGGAGTCTTTATAGAGCAAGGTAGAGTGTATGTTTATCACAGGAAACGAAACTTCCTCTTCTTCATGGATCGTTGGACTGTTACGAAAATCAAAGCTTCGTAGTGTAGTGTAGGTCACAGAACACCAATATATATAGGTATTCGTACAGTCCGGATTGTAATTTAACATTATAAAGGTGACTAATATTTAGGTATTGATGACAAAACTTTTCAAAATATTGACATATCGATTTTTCGATACATCGGTGTTAAAATATCGATGTCATTGAAATATCGGGCTCGAAAATATCGATATATCAGTTTTTAAAATATTTATGCTCTTATCCATGTTTGTAAGTCTATTTTTACATTTATCACAATGATTAAAGTCTTGACACAGATCAGAAAACAAGCTTAAAACAATGACCAAGTAACATGGCTTTTTCACTACAATGACACATTATAAAAACATTTACAGCCGAAAGATGTTACGATGCATACGAAAACAGTATAGGAACGAACTAAACTTACACCGAAAAACCACATGAAAAAACTACAAATGTATAATTTGTGTACGAAGTACGTCTGATAATGAAAAATGAAATGAAATGTCTTATGGCTTTTAGTGCCGGGATATCCCAGGACGGGTTCGGCTCGCCAGTTGCAGGTTTTTCTATTTGACACCCGTAGGCGACCTGCGGGTCGTGATGAGGATGAAATGATGATGAAGACAATACATACACCCAGCCCCCGTACCGTAGGAATTAACCAATTAAGGTTAAAATCCCCGACCCGGCCGGGAATCGAACCCGGGACCCTCTGACCGTTCAGCCAACGAATCGGACGTCTGATAATTATCAGAGCTCTATAAAATAATAAAACATTTTCTCTCCAACTTCTTCCTCAGCACTGCAATTCAATTTGTTCGTGAAAAAGAAAAAAGAAAAAGTTCAACTGCGTACACGTTCAAATATGCAAATATGTAAGTATTTTCAAAATCGGACAGTCACATTTTGAGATATCAATAAGAACAGCAAGCAGAGTTTTGCATGCCGCATCAGACAGCTTGCAGCTGGCAAGAACATACTGACGCGCAGGCAATTTCCTGGGTGTGATTCTAGCCACAGAATGCATACTCGTCATGTAAGCATGTCGTACACAAAGTGTGTATGACAGGCGAACTCACGATAGGACAGGGAGGGTTGATGATTTTAAAAGGAATAAAATAATTACTTTGACTTCAAAGGAACATAGCGAAAACTATAACTGTCACTCGTTTGATTGTACAGTACATACTAATGTACTAATTGAGAAAAAATCATAATAGAGAACACCTACAGAGCTCCTTCTAGAAAAAAAAAATGAATAATATCCGAGGTAGACTTCTTTGGAAATCATCGGCACGGGAACATAACAACATGCATTCCGGAGAGCGCAGGTTCGGGTCCTGCCTCTCCCGACCTGAAAGTGATTTTCACGGTGTCCCATGTTCAATACCAGGCAAATGCCGGATTGGTGCCTTTGGCATAGGCCACGACCGACATCCTTTCCAAATCCTTCTCATTCCCATCCACGGGGAAAGATTCCAAACTGAGTGCAACCTTTAAACATGGATTTCGAAACAAAAAAACAAAAGCAAACAAAAAACTTTAATCTCCGATCCCCGTTGTGCCCTACAATAACGTTGCACACCCAGGGTATGTAACGGTACATTACATTAATGTATGTGTACGATATGCTTTCATGCCTGGTATCCGTTGTGTGGCTGGAATCAATGCCAGGAAACGTTTGCGTGCCAATACATCCTTGGCCAATTGCATGCAAAAGCCCAAATAAGGTTTTTGTTGATATCTCAAAAAGTAACTGTCCGATTTGGAAAATACTTACATATTTGTACTTGTACGTAGTTGAACTTTAGGTGCATGAATTTGTACCGTTCCATTTAAAAATATGGAGTTAGTATAAATATGTCGGTTATTAATCACCCCATGAGAAAAAAGTAGCACATTATTTTACAAGCCCCTGTATATCATTTATGAATATGAAAACAGAATACCGATATGTTTAATGGTCTAGACGTTATTTCCGTGTAATATCTTAGGTTAATAATCCTGAATATAAGAAAATATAAAGGTCCAATAATACCGCCTTGAGGAATTCCCCTCTTAATTATTACAGGGTCAGATAAAGATTCGCCTACTCTAATTCTCTAAGATCTATTTTCTAGAAATATAGCCACCCATTCAGTCACTCTTTTGTCTAGTTCAGTTGCAATCATTTTTGCCAGTAGTCTCCCATGATCCACTTTATCAAATGCCTTAGACAGGTCAATCGCGACATTTGAGTTTCTGAATCCAAGATATCTGCTATATCTTGCTATTGCTATTACTTGCTCAGCTTATAATTTGTTCTTATGTTACTCGGTACACATTCATTATTTCTAACATCTTAAAGAAAGAATAAGTGGCTAATATTAACATGAAAGATATTCATCTACTTACAAATATTCAAATTATCATATCTTTATTGTGGTGGAGGCCCATATCATACTGTAGATGAAGAAGTCTCTTGTAAATATCACTTATTTACCTAAATGTTTCATCTTAAAATGACGATTGAAGTATTTCTATAATTGAAGGATGTAGAACATACTGAACACACGGAGTTATTTATGAACACTTAAGCTTAATTAAAAGTTTCAGTCAAAATTCTCAAAGAAAAAATTAAATTCCATGTTTTAACAAACTTCGTCTGACTATCGCAGCTATAGATTACGGATTGAGAGAAAGCATTTTTTCGCTCGGAATCTTCGGGAATGCATACACTACAAGAAAGGAAAGTAAGACTTGTCATTAAAGGATGTACGGTAGAATATATTTGGCACACGAAGTTATTCATGAGTATTTTAGAATTAAATAATACACTAGCTAAACTAATCATTTCACTCCGATATTCTCGAATAATCAAAGGTGAGCGGGACTTGTGACGACACGATACTTTTGGCACTATGAGCCGAGTGACAGCGAATATAGCCGATGACGACTCCTGAGTGTTAGTAGCTAGAAGAAAGTTTTCGAGCTGACACCGTGTAGGCGACCTGCGCGTTTATCAGGATGGCACCCTACCTGTGACGAATTCTGATGATGAAGACGGCACAGACACCCAGTTTCCGAACCATTGGAATTAACCACTGAAGGCAGGCATGGCGTCTTCTATATGTTCAGTGAAGTCCCTAGTATTAGTAAAATTGTTTATCAAGAGCCTATTTCTTGAAAAAGCTCTGTATATTCGCGCACGGATAATTTTGACTTCAACACCCTGTTGCTCTCCGGTGCCAGCGAAAAGGTTCAATTTCTGGACTGTGATTGGGACTGCGGTGCGCAAAGCGAGGGGCTATTATAAGCAAGGAAAACAGGCGCAGGAATCGCTGGCGAATTGACGAGCAGTTCCCGAATTCGCCGAAGTACTTTCTCAGAGCGCGCGGTTAAAGTTTGCCATATGTGATATGTTTTGAAGGAATTTTAATGTCACGTTTTCACGGTTCTCATGTGTTTTCCATCTAAACAACAGAGAAGCTTCCCGAACTCTGAAGGTCACTTGACAAGGCATAGCATTACAACACAATCCTACCCCGAAGTACCTCGGAGTCACTCTGGATCGTGCCTTAACCTACAGAAAACATTGTCTGAACATCAAGCAGAAAGTGGCTGCTAGAAACAATATTGTGCGGAAGCTAACTGGAACATCTTGGGGAGCACAACCAGACACAGTGAGGACATCTGCCCTTTCGCTCTGCTATTCCGCAGCTGAATACGCATGCCCGGTGTGGTACAAATCTTGCCATACCAAAGCAGTTGATGTAGCACTCAACAAAACCTGCCGCATTATTACTGGATGTTTGAGACCTACACCTTTGGAAAAAGTGTATTGCCTTGCAGGGATAGCACCTCCCGATATTCGCCGTGAAGTGGCAGCCATGAAAGAAAAGAGAAAGGTGTTGACTTCGGAAGCCCACCCTTTGTTTTGATATGAGCCACCACGCCAGCGGCTTAAGTCTAGCTTCTTGAGAGTAACCGAAACACTTGCAGGAACAGCACAGCAAGCAAGAATTCAAGAATGGCGCGTCAGGAGTCAACATACGAGGATCAGTCAATGAATGACCCCAAAAGAGGAACTCCCTCCTGGCCATGTCTCAGATTGGGTGAATTGGAGAGCACTGAACAGACTGCGCTCTGGTGTTACGCGGTGCAGGGTAAACCAGAAGAAATGGGGTTTCGAAGTGGACAGTACCTTGTGTGTATGTGGAGAAGAGCAGACCAAGCCCATTTGCTGCAATGCAGTTCATGCCCATTCAGCTGCACAACAGAAGACCTGGTTAAAGTGAAGCCAAATGCACTTGATGTTGCAAGGTTTTGGGCTCACATAGTTTAATGTGGCTCTTCGCCATTGGAGTATTTATATTATGTTTTATGTTTTTCCTTATCTTTAATTTTAAACTTATGTATGCTTCTGACACGATATAAATAAATAGACATACGTAGCCTAAGTTCTTGTAATTAAATAAACTTTTAATTAGTAAAACGTGTTTTATGAAAAGTAAACAAAGTACGTCAAGATATAAATAATAGTAGTCGAAACACCTTCTTGAAGCAGTCATTCCTAGGCAAGCGGAATCTTCAAAATCAGAGGAAAATGGATTAGGCTGAGACAATACACCTCATATTCTCCCTCGTTCATTCCTCAATGTTTTGGTCATTTCTTCAAGCTGCAGCCGTGTGCCTTAAAAGGAACGCGCGTTGCTGATCATGCGATGTCGCCATTTTACATCTATGTAGCACTTCATTTTCCAAAGCAGTGAACTCCGAGACGTGTCATCCATGCGCGACCGTTGAATGAACGGTAAAATCACCGACCCGGCCGGGAATCGAACCCGGGACTCTATGGAATAAAGGCCAACGCGCTAACACTATTTAGCCACACAGAGAGATTATACACGTGACTGATAGTCATACATTTGTATGTATTTTGATATGAATTCCAATTAAGTATTCTATCCTTATTTATGATGTACCTATTCCTTACTTTCTGTACTTTGTTTTTACTCCGAGTGAAACTCTTGTTTCCTTTCTTACAATTTACGTTTTTTTTAATGATACGAGGTAAATTTGACGTGATTTGTTGTATGAACGCGACCATTATTCCTCCTACAGCAGTTTTACTTTTGGGAACTTTCTATTTTTTTTTTTGTAATATTCGGTCAAGTTGTTAACGAACTTAAATAATGACATTTCTGAGCTGAAGAGAATGTGCAGACAAAGAGAACAGAGCCTAGGGCAGGTCTCTGTAACTTTTTCAAAAAAAAAAAAAAAAACTAGATGAAAATAAAGAAACGTTACGCAAGTACGCCAAGTTTAAACGTATAAATTATTGAAGAGAGATGAAGGATAAAAAGTTTTAGACTGAACAAGGAGAATGCCGAAAAGAAGGTACAGTCACCAATATAGAAGAGCACTCTCACATATAATTTTGTATTTTTTCTTTTTTTAATTTTGTTTCCGAATTTGGCCATCTATGAAACGCCTATGGCCTTTCTTCGCTTCTCTTCCCGTAACCTCTTCATTCTCTCGCTTCTCATCTTTCTCTCCTCTTGAGAAATGATCCATTTGATATTCCTGTTTAGTGGTTTTTCTTTCAATGATTTTAGACTGCCGACTCTTCTTCCGAACTCACTTCTATCGTGGTTCATCTGCAGTGTAATTCCAACTTCTACTGCATCCACTTGGAGGTGGCTTCTAATTGCATGATGTGTCTGATGATCTCTTTTTGGTCAGTCTTTCATCAGCCATATATTAGAAATCCACGGAATGCCATCCAAACTTCCAGAAGTTGCTCCAATACTTGATATGAAATTAGGAGAAGATATTGATGATCGCCATAGACTTCCAAGTTGCTGTAACTCTGAAATGCTACCAACAGACGTTGTTTCAAGATTCCAATATTATTATTGTTATATGCCAGCCCCGTGGTAGCCCCTTTCAGTACTTCCAGGAAGGAGCTAGTGACTCAGACGACCTGGCATCTCCCAGCCGGCTTGTGGGAAGGGGGCGGCCTTTCCGTGTATTGTTCTGTTCGGCCGGCTTACCTGTGAGTCTCTTGGATCTCTAAGGGAATGTTCTACCTTTAGCGAAAATTTTGGCTCAAATCACGCCAACTATAAAAAGGGAGGCTAGCCGCGGGCAGTCAGTCATAGTTGGGCTCCGTGGTGGAGCTAGATTCAGTGTTGGACACCGTGGTGGAGCCAGTGTGAGGCTCAGTGTAGCTAGCGTCCCAGCGAGGTCTGAACCAGGATTCGTTGTTGTGGTGTCGGAGAGACCAGTGAGTGGGTGGGCTGGAGACGACGGAACGGAAGATTGTACTGTGTGTTGGTGTGTTTCTACGGACTGAGGCTCGGCGTGAGTCAGCCAGTGAATGTAAGGGTAAATGGATCCGTGTTAATATTTGCTGTTGTGAGTATCGTCCTGCTGTTGAATACTGTTGAGCTGTTTAGTTGTTCACTGTACATGTCTGTGTGAATTACTGGACTGTCTGTGGAGTCGAACCAACGAACAGTCAACGTGTGTCGAGTGCCTCGTAGTCCTGTGTACAGATCCAGCGGCCTACACACACCTGCTGCACGAGGTGACCGGACTTAGGCCCGGTTTCATCAACACATGTTAGTACTTAACAAGGTGTTAAATCATTTTAACATACGATTTAAGAAAATTTGCGTTTCATCAACAAATGTTAACATTAACAAATGTTAAACTGCGTATTAAAGTTAACATCAGCCATCTCCAATGTTAAATGGCTAACATTAGCATTTATCAACCTGTTCCAAAATGGCTGCTGTGAATCTCGCTTTCAAGGCGGAATTGCTCTATTTAGATATTTTATAAAACAATCCTGATCGAAGAAGAGTTCAGCGACGTAATGACTTTGAAAATCTGACGGATCCGAAATTTCTTCATAGATACAGGTTATCGGAAACAGTCGTTGCTAAGGTTGTTGACGAAATTCAAGTGAGGTTAGAATATCCTACGAAGTGAAACTTACCTCTTTCTCCAATGTTGCAGGTACTGATAATATTACGAGTTTTTGCTACTGGTTATTTTCACATAATGGCCGGAGACAATGCTGGAATTTCTAAAGCCACTGTTAATAGAGTTGTTTGTCGTTTGTCTGCAGCAATAGCATCCATGAGAAGGAGGTATATAACATTCCCTTCAGTAGAAGAGCGTCAGCAAATTATCCGCGACTTCTATGAAATAAGCCGTTTTCCTGGTGTTTGTTCTACGTGCAATAGATTGCACACATGTAAGAATCCAATCACCCGGAGGCAATTGGGCCGAAATATATCGTAACCGAAAGGGATATTTCTCTGTTAATGTTAATGTTCAGGTGATTAGTGAGCCTAACCTCCAAATCAGGGATATACTTGCTAGGTGGTCTGGTTCTGCACACGACAATACAATATTTAATAACTCCCATATCGGAGCACAGTTTGAAGTGGGACAATTAACGAAGTGATTTTGTTAGGTGACAGCGGATACCCGCTAAAAAAAAGTATCTGTTTACCCCCATTGAAACCCTTGCGGACTTTTCCCGCGCCTCGTCCTTTTCTTTTATCGTCAAGCCATCTTTGCGTTTGCACTCAATAACTTATATATATATTTACTAACTAATTCAATTAACAACTCTTTTTCGAAGGAGGAAAAATTAGAACTACGATTCCGTTTCACTTCACGCGCCATATTTTACAGCTGTGCTCAAACAAAAGCCGCATCGGAGCGCGCTGTAAAACAGCATGTTCGTACCACTGCCTCCTTGATTCCCTCCAGTTCGCAATATTGGGAGAGTTAACAGTCGATTAGTTAACATTTCACAAGATAAGTTTGATGAAACGCAAGAAACCTAACAAGATGTTAAATTTCTAACTCCATATTAACTGACTACTTGTTAGTATATATTTAACATGTGTTGATGAAACCGGGCCTTAGGGAAGTGAAAGTAAGGATTAACCGTTCGCAGGTATAGCAACGGACTGGACCGCCTGTTGTGCCTTAAGAAAGAGGGACTTGTAAATAGTCGGTAATTAGTAAGTGTGGCCATTCATAACTGATTAGAATTGTGTGTATGTATATATATATATGGGGGGGGGGGGGCATTTTGGGTCATCCTGAAATAAATTAGAGTAATGAAATAGATGAAGTTGTATTCGTGACATTATTATTATTGTCACTGACTTCAATTTACACGATATGACAGTACTTATGATCTTAAATGGTCAAACAAAAGTAAATGTAACAAATTTGTTTACACCTCTTAAACACTAGGGCCCTGAACAATGTTAGAAACATTAACGCAAAAACTATTCATCTCCTAATCACTAAAATTCATCACTTACAATTTCAGGAATAAACCGACCCATTAGATAACAAATAGCCTCCGCTGAATATTGTATTCAAGTACGAAAATATGACGTCTAATGAAAATGTACTTTTCTCAAACAATTTCCGCGGTGCAGATTTTTTTTAAAGACGTATAATTTATTAAAGACGTATGAGTACCATAACTTTATTAACTGTGAGAGTGTAAACGAAGTTGTACTCTGTAGTTGACCGGTGTGTTCCCAAATCAAAGCACTTGGTTTACTCACTTCATAGAATGAGATTTAAAACCATAAGAAAAATACAGGAAAAATGAAGTATTGTAGGTTCCTTCTTAAAAATGGAATTTTATTATCATTCTCTTTATACATTTGGATGTTTAGAAACAAAAACAGCATAATTTCGTTGTAATGAATATTAATAATTTCAACACCATCCAGAGCAAAGAACATCTGTTGTTTCTCCAATTTGACTTGCTCTGGCAACTAATTGAGTACTTTAATACCCAGCTTCTTCTTATTATTATTCTTTTTCTTCATTTCCCGTTTCCAGTCTTCTGGATCGGGCTTTGAAATAAGGACCACCACAGTGTTCTGTCTCTCAACCACTCCCTTTCTTCCTCCAATATTTCTTCTACATTTACTCATCTCTTCTCTATATTCTCTTTCATTATATCCGTCCATCTTCTTCTGAGCCTCCCACCGTTATCTTCCTCCTATTATTTCCTTCGTAAATACTCGCTTTGGAACGCTATTCTCTTCCATTCTCATCATATGCCCATACCATTTCACCTTACTGGTCTCTGTCTTGTCTTGCAGTTTAGGGAATCCAATTCTCCCTCTGATTTCTATGTTTCTCATTTTATCCAATTATTCCTCTAAGGAATTTCATCTCGGCTACTTTGGATTCTGATTTCATCATGTCTTGCTGTTGCCCATGTGCTCACTACGTATGGCAATATTGATGTGTAATACAATGGGTAGAGAATTGTCTTGCATTTCTCTGGAACGTCCCGGTTCCGTACTATAACTCTCACACACTGGTAAAACCCATTGGCTTGTTGGATTATCTTTCCAATTTCTTCGTTTATTTCCCAACATCTGCAAGTATACTCTCCAAATATTTGAAGCTTTTCAAAACTTCTTATTATCTTCCACTTTCTTCAATATTCCCTCTTCCTTCTCCATTACCTCTCGTCATCACTACTGTCTTACTCTTTTATACTCAACTATCTAACTAAAATTATTAACGTCTCTTAGAAGTTTTGTAGGCATTTGGTAATAAATAATTACTTTACAAATTAGTATCGACGAGTTTCATTCAAACATATTGTTGTAACCAAGGTTGAGATTTACAAAACACAACTTTATTATTCGCTTCAAATGCAAAATACACTATTTACACAAATAAAACTGAAATTTAACTTGAAGCAAATGAATTAGGAATCTTGAGAAAGAGTCTAGCTGTTATACACTATATACAAGTTTGCAGTATTTACATCCACTACTATCTCGAAAAGATAGTCCTTGATATGAAAGTCGATAGTCGAAAACTATCCGAAGTACTGACATAAATGTTTTGGAAAGTCCTTCCTTGCTGAGTTCATCAAAGCAAGTTCAATGTAGGAAGAATTCTTACTTGGCGAAACCAAGGGAGCTTGCATTAATTAGGGAAATATTACGGTATGTAATAGTATGACTGGATATGGGCAGCGGAATAAGAGGAGCGGTGACCAGAGGTGAGACCTCGTACTGCCAGAAATTCAGTCCACCTGGCCGAAGCACATTTTCAAGAGGAGTAGCCTCCGTGCTCGACGTAGGGTGTATTCTGGAGCTGGACACCGGGGCAAGTGGGCATCTGGACAGGCTGGGAGTTCCTCTTTATAGTACACACACGATGGTTCAGGCACGCGCACTGAGGGCTGCGCGTCGAGGCTAGAAGAATGACACTTGGCGCGCGTGTAGCTGGCTGGCGGAGCGAGAAGGGAGCGCCGGACATACAACACATAGGTTTATAAAGGATGCTCCAAAATATGGAGATGGATAGCACACCCCAGAATGACACAAGGTCTTAAAACCATTTGCTCTACGATGGATCGTTTAGGAGCTTCGCCTGTTTTAGTTATTTGTAAGAATTGGTGGATAGTTCGTATTTAATATAAAGCTGGAGTCAGGCATGCTGTTATGGAGGTCGCAGTACTTCACCAAAGTGGAAAACAAGGTTGCTATCAATTCCTGAAGTGTTCGAGTGTCAGACAGCAATGAGGCGGCGTGTTCAGACGTTCATTCAGGTGCATGGTGGATATTTTGAGCACTTGAATGCAGTATCCCCACTATATGTAAATCAATGCAGAATATTCCTTCAAAATGATTGTCTGATAACACGGTATCTGAAAAGTCACACTCTTCTCAGGTCTAAAACATAAATCCGGCTACAACAAAGCGTAGGAAGATCAAGTAGCTCTCACAACGATCAATACGCGAAAATATAAGAAAAACTTCTAAAATTTTACATTGGGCAGAAAATGAAAGAAAAAGAAAACATAACAGCAACTTCCGAAATTTTTAATTCAGCAGAACATAAAATAAAACTGATTGCTAAAAACTGGAATAAAGTGGTAAAGAGTATGTAATTTTCAAGAGAAATTAATTTTAAATTCAAAATATTGGCCATCGGCTTTTACACACTTTGCCCATCTTTCAGGTAAGTTATGAATACCATGCCAGAAAAACTGCTTGTCTTATGCGGCCAACCATTCCTCGAGCCATTTTCCAACTTCTTAGAAATTGTTGAAGTGCTGCTCTGCGAGCGCGTGCCCTATTCACGCGAAAAGTGATACATTGCGCCAGGTCGGGGCGGTACGGCGTGTGCGGAAGGCTGTCCCATCCAAGCGATTTCAAGTTGTCTTTCACTGGTTTTGCTGTGTGAGACGGCACATTGTCGTGTAACAAAATCACTTTGCCATATCTTCTGGCCCATTCTGGTCGTCTTTCGATCAATGTGTGATTAAAATTAATCATTTGTTCGCGATAGCATTGAGCATTAACGGTTTCAAGAGTTCATAATACACAATACCGCACAAAGCATGGTCTTCTTGCCGAAGCGATTTGTCGAAACCAAGTCTCACATATTATAATCTATGGAGCGTGTTCACCATATGTTTCTACCAGCAAACGATGATCTTCCACAGTCTTTTTCTTTTGATTAAATAAGAAAAGCAAATGCACGACGCAAGCGTTCTTTTTCAGGCACAAAAGTCGACATGATCACTGAACGATATAACACAGACGCTAGTGCTTGGCTTGTGTCAAACTCGTACGCCATGTACTGTTCGCTGGTGCCATCTCTTAGTGAAACCGGAAAAGAACTTATTGCATAGAACTGGTATATCAAAGGATATAGCCAAACATTTTTGCCAATGTTTATAAATTATATTCAAAAACTATTCTCAACTACAGTATCGAGATTAACACTAAACCTTCTGAATGTAATTATATTCAAAATCACATGGATATTCCTAAAATTGCAAACGATATGGTAGTGTGGCGGCCATCAAAACTGTAAAGGCAAGGAAGTCATCGGGACCAGAAGAATTGCCCCCATACATCTTCAAATTATATGGAGATTATCTATAGGGACCGTGCGTATAGCGAGTGCTGCCATCTGGTGGCTTAATCTGAGGTAACTGGTAGGAGCATTTTTCACCACCGAGTTATTGAATACTGTTTTTTTATTTTACTAGCTGTAAGTATTTGACTGTTCACATTGCTTACTGAGGTAGCCTACATTTTGATTAGGTTCTTTCAGCATATTCTCCAAGCATGAACGATCCTCACAGTACCGTACCAGTAAACGCAGTAAATGTCACGTGAACTGTTCCGTGTACGGTTGTAATTATACCTAATAAAACAGCCCACCAGGAACGAATTTTTTTCCTTTTCCAGCCGCAGCTGCCCATAAATCAGAAGGGAAGCATGGATAACTTCTTTAAAACGTTCAACGCTTGATGGAAAACTGTGGGTTCCTGCCAGTAATTCCAGAATCTGCATCCGACACTTCACTGATGGAACACCTACCAGAGACCCTGATATCCCTGGATATAAACCTACTTTGCATATGTTACCAGGAAGAAATAATGAGGACGAAATACACAGGAATCTGACAGTCAGGTACAAGAGGAGGAAAGGGAGACAAAGTGAAATGCAAGAAAACGTGAATTCTGTTCCTGAATCACAATCTCCCCTAACTGTTTTAGTATAGGTATTCAGACTGATAATTTACCATTTTCATATGACCAGGGAAATGTAAATGTACTGTTTTGTAATTTATATTTGCCCAGTGATAATTCAAAATGTGATTCAGAAACTCTGACGATTTTACACACGAAAGTGTTAGACAAACAAAACACGTACGGAAGCGCTGCGACGTAGCAGAAAAAATAGTTGTAAGGTACTAAACTATGTAACCATATTACTCTCTTCGAGTAAAATATTTCGTACTTTTTCTTAATTTACCGCAGATTTTACACTTTATTTGGGTAAAAACAATTATTATCTTCCATTTGGGACAAATAGTACCGTGACATTTCGTGGATCGGTTTCGTTCACGTAAGCAAAGTATCTCAATTAAGATTTCTTTCATTCTTATCTTGATGTTAATATTATATGGGGTTCGATTAACATTTGTCTCTCTTAAACATAATCCAGATACTTCTTTTGAAAGTTTTTCTTCCACCTGATATATGTGATGGCTATCATTAAGCTCTCTTCCTTTCCTCAAAGTAGAATTCCTAAAATACTGAGAACTCCACATAATTTTCTGAAAACCCACAAGAATAATAGCATTCGACATAGCTGATTAATTCAAATTATACCTATTCACAACACATTTCAATAAGTAAACAACGAAAGCTGATGTTATTCTGGTGTTTCTCCTACCGATGAATAATCGTCTCTTCCGCTAGGGGCGCTGCGGTCGAAAATTTGTTGTTACGCACGGTCCCTATATAAACCGTTAACGGTAATATAATTACAATATCATGCTTAGGACCAGTATATTGATTAGTAGATGCAAACTTGCGAAAGCAGCGTGAATATTAAAATCCTGAAACGCTGTTCAGATTAAAAGTTATAGAGTAGTTTCGTCATCACCAGTAAAGGTTCTTGAGAGAATAATATACAGCCATATTTTATTGTATGTCAGGTCCAACATAATCCTACAACCAGTATGACTTCATGTCAAATAGATCAACGACGACCGGATCAATTTTACGCCATTTGTATCTACGTTACTTGATAAGATATGGCAAGTACACTTCATGTTATACATATAAATGTTAAAAATCATTCGATAAAGTGGATCACGATGTTTTTATAATGAATTTAAGCACGAATAACTTTTCTGAATCACCGCTCAAACTACTGGTGTTTTATATCAAGAACCAGAACTCGAGTCGTTAATTAAAACTTGTATTTTTCAAAAATTTACCATTAATTCCATTATCCCCCAGGAATAGTTATTTTTAAAATAAATAGTCAATGAACGTTCATAATTTTCCCTCATTAACCTAATCTTCTTCCTCGTCCTCCCCGTCTTCATAGACGTCTTTATTCATTAAACGTAGAAACTTTGCTTCGAGTTTCGAACCCTTGATCTTCTGGAATCCTTTTAGAACGACATGTATGGGCTTGTATATGTGACATCTTAGTGAGGGCAGTTGGAATTTAAGACTTCCTGCGTTCGAGATACTACGATAGTTCGTACCACTGGCATGTTTTATTTTCATCCTAACTACGTTTAAAACAGACAGCTGCTGAAGGAAAATTAAACACATATTCATATGCATACGATAAGTACAGGTGAAGCTCCGTGGCTCAGGCGGAAGAGCACCGGCCTCTCACCTCTGGGTTCCGTGGTTCAAATCGCGGGGTGAGATTTGTGCTGGACAAAGCGGAGGCGGGCCAGGATTTTCTCCGGGTGCTCCGGTTTTCCCTGTCATCGTTCATTCCAGCAACACTCTCCAATATCATTTAACGCGCTCAAAACGCATGTGTGAGGTATATATGCAATCTAAGAAAATATGACCACGTATCATCATCTTTCCTAGAACTAGAGTGGTCGCGACTCCACGTTCGTCGTAATCATCATACTCTGTCTCTCCTCCACCGAGTCCTTACTACATCTTCCCCAACTTACCTTTCTTCGCGTTTCCATTATTTCTCAAATGTGCATAACAGAGGTACACGGGCTCAAACATCAAACCTGCTCGTCATTCCTCACCATCGAACTGCAACATATAATAACTCATTTTCTGTGTTTGCCGCCCGAGAATGGAATCGCTTACCGGATGACGTCAGAGGAATACCAACCACCAGGTCATTTAAAAGAGCGTTAAGAGGTACAGCAGGATACGAATGAACTGTGCATTTCTAGTCCTTTACTGATGGTGTTAGTACATTATTACTACTAGCTATTATTATTATTTTATTATTATTATTGTTGTTGTTATTATTATTATTATTAGGCCTATTATTATTGTTGTAAGTATGTTTATCTCACTGGGGTGGAATTTTATTTCTGTTATAAAATATTTAGATTGTCTTTAACTGTGCTATACTTAGTATTAATTACGGTAGTGCTAACTTTGATTCTATGTACAAATTGGTTTAGTGTAAGAGAAGGCCTAATGGCCTTAACTACGCCAATAAAGACATTTATCTATCTATCTATCTATCTATCTATCTATCTATCTATCTATCTATCATTTCCTCAGCCCCAGAAAGTGCAACAGTCTTTGCTAGCCGGCACAATTCCTATCTTCGCCACTAGATGGCGGCTTCATTCCATTCCTGCTCCGATAGAATGACTGGGAAAAAGCTGAGGATTTTTCGCAGATAAGTATAATGGATGATATTTCCACCTAGTTGCTATTATGTATGAAGTGAGAGAGGAGGAAAATTTGGAATATTTCCTCCAGATTCTTTATTTTCTGGAATAGTTTAAAAAGAACTAAAATTTCGAAGGACCTGGCAACAAGGACTTAAGTTTACAACTTGCCTTACGTCGCACCGACACTGTTAGGTCTACGACGATGGGATAGGAAAGGGCCAGGAATGGGAAGATCGAACGTGGCCTTGATTAAAGTACAGCCCCAGCATTTCCTGGAGTGAAAATGGTAAACCACAAAAAACCATCTTCAGGGTTGCCGAAATGGGGTTCGAAGCCGCTATCTCCCGAATGCAAGCTGATAGCTACGTGACCCCAAACTGCGCAGCTACTTGGTCGGTTTACGACCACTATTTATTGCGATATCAATCAATTACCTCTGATCTGCATACAGGAAAGTCGCCCAGGTGGCAGATTCGGTATACCTAGTTTTTTAAAATAATTGCAAAGAATTTGGAACTTTATTGAACATCGACCTTGGTAAATTATTGCAATCCCTAACTCCTCTTCCTATAAACGAACATTTTCCCCGATTTTTCCTATTGAATTCCAAATTTATTTTGCATATTGTGGCATTTCCTACGTTTAAAAACACCACTCAAACTTATTCGTCTACTAATGTCACGTCATGCCATACCTCCAGTGAGAGTTCGAAATATAGTCTACCAATAGTCGAGCAGCTCGTCTCCTTTCTCCCAAATCTTCCCAGATCAAACTTTGGAACATTTTCGTAAGGCTACTTTTTCGTCGGAAAACACCAGGAACAAACCGTGCTGCTTTTCTTTGGATTTTTTCCAGTTCTCGAATCAAGTAATTCTGGTGAGGTCCCAAACACTGGAACCATACTCTAGTTGGGGTCTTACCAGGAACTTTTATGCGCTCTCCTTTACATTCTTACTACAACCCCTAAATACCCTCATACCCACGTGCAGAGATCTGTCTATTTACAGTCCCGTTTATGCGATTACCGTAATGAAGATCGTTACTTATATTAACACCTAGATACTTAAAGTGATCCTCATAAGGAAACTTCACCTCAGCAACGCAGTAATTGAAACTGAGATGGCTTTTCCTTACAACCTGACTTCTTCACACCATTTTCTGCTGTCCATCTCACAACACTGTCGAAGTATTTTTGCAGTTGCTCACAACCTTGTAACTTATTTATTACTCTATAAGGTCATCCGCAAAAATCCTTATCTCTGATTGTGATTTAACTCCTCATGCATTTTACTTTCTAGTGTGTTGTTGTTGTTTGACCAATATTTTATGAAGATTATCATATCTAAATGTTCTCTGTTAGTCACGAATTAAGTGTGAAAGTTTCCTTTTCCACTGCAGTACATAAGCGAATACGGAGCACCAAGGTAGCGTGTAGTAATTGCTCATACTAGTCTCATAATAGACGTATTTTATTTGCTGTCTTTACAACTCTAGCAATTAGAAACGACGGAGTGAGAGGTGTGTATGGCGCCAGACTTTAAGTAATGAGAATTACTCAATCATCAAGGAAGTTTCTACAATTCTCCAAATTAGTTACGGGTTTAAATTCCTCTCAGATCTTCGTGTGAGTTTTATGAGGTGTATATTGAGGTAAGAAAGGAAAGCAAAGTCATCTCCATGGAGGCAATGGAGTGGGGTTGGAGAAGTAAAGACTTCCACTATTCGTAACCTCGGCACTCGGTGAGGTAGAGATTTAAACCACCTTTGTCCGAAAAAATAAATCTGGTACTAATTTTTACTGTAGACTGAGTGAACCTCAGCCCATCTGCACCTTCTGGAAGTGGGAAATATATTTTCTTAAATGTTTGGCTTCCTCTCGGGGAATCGAACTCACATGCTCAAGCGAACACATCTTTACCGGCTCGGTCAGACAGCTGCCTGTATATTGATGTAGTAAAGCTATTTTAATTGATGTTACACTCAATTCATGTTATAAATTCCTCTGTTATTGCATGTAGTACCTTGGTTAAGCCCATGTCCACTTCCTTTCCAATTATTGCTCTTGCCCATCCGTGCATTGCAGGATACCTTACATGTGTTATTCTGACGTTAAACCACTGGCAAATAATAATAATAATAATAATAATAATAATAATAATAATAATAATAATAATAATAATAATAATAATAATAATAATAATAATAATTGTTACGGAGTTATCCGTGGTAGTTAGTGGTGAAAGAAGGTGCGGGCGGGAATAGGTCTCAACTACAGAATTAAAGTTAATTTAAAACTTTAACAAAGGTTATATTTTCTTTTCCAAAATCAACAAATGACAACAAATAACAAAGGTGTAACAGGTACCAAGTAGCAGATCAACAATTTAAGAATTTACAGATTACAGTCGTTACAAGATTTGGGCTTCGAGCCCCAAGTTTAATTCCTGAGCTCTCAGCTCAAAACCACCATAGCTGAAGGGCAGAAAACCCCTAAGTACGAGGAGCACTTGCTCCTAATTACAATGTTAAGAGACAAAAAGCAGACCCGCTCTCAATTTTACAAGCCTATCAAAGGCTACAACAAACTTCACTCCTAACTGCCCTCAAGGCACACATACAGTGAAACAGGGGTATCTTGTACCCAACCTACAGGGCCTTCACATGAAGAAAACAAAACATCAGGTTAAGTTACTGGCCCATAATGCAAAAATAGAATGGAGGCGATAACTTGCACTCCTACACCAAGTTTTGTCAAAAACCTATGTGGCGCTAGGCCGATGATACAGGGGCTAATCCCAATCTATGGAGGTGACTAGTCGGCAAATAAGTTTAAGACTTTAAGATGGAAGAGAAAAACGGTTACGAAAACCTAGTCACCTCAAATTCAAAATGAAGGGGAGTTCGAGAGGGTGAAGCACTCTCTATTCCCGCTTTACAGATTTGTAATTTGTAGATAGACAGAAAAGAATTTACATTTTAAAAGGGTAGGTTACATACTAAAGGTTTCGAACCCTCCCCGAGAGTTAAACTGCTGAGCTAGCAAGAAATGAAGATGTTAACAGGCCATTACCTTGTAGATGAACTGCTGCTTGGAGAAAGAGGCGCTTCCCGCCCCCTGCTACATATCCATACACTAAGAAAGATGTTACAGAAGTGGCCCGGAGACAAGAAAATCAGTAGTTTTTATACCCTCGTGGAAAATTCGAGACCTTTCAAGAATGAATAGACACACCCCTTCAACGTTATTAGTAGACTAGGAATTACACATGGAAACCTGAGGAAGAAAGCTATGATTGGAGGAAAATTAATTACAGAAATTACTGATTGGTTAAATTCAAAACTGGCGGAAAGAGAAGGGTTATACTGCCAACCCAAAAAATGAATGAAAGAAATTTAACAAAGAACAAACTTATGAATACCAAATTTCTTCAAAAAACAGTTCCTTCACTTCGCACTAGGGTGCATAATTATAGTTCTTAGGCAGTGACATCTAGAAGAGGACGTCCACACTTCTTGCTAGATAGTAAACAAAAACACGTCGGAATAGGCACAGTTCAGAAAATTTCAAAATTACACCATTTACCGTAGTGACATCTTTTAAGAAATAGTAGAAGTAGTTCAGTTTTCAAGGTTCCAAACTTCTCCTGTAGAGGAGTTTAAATTGGCGCAATATTTGAACTAGCGGCGTGGAGGTGTACCGCCCGGTACAATAATAATAATAATAATAATAATAATAATAATAATAATAATAATAATAATAATAATAATAATAATAATAATAATAATAATAATAATAATTGTACCGGGCGGTACACCTCCACGCCGCTTATTTAAAATTTGCGCCAGTTGAAACTCCTCTGCTGGAGGAAGTCTGAACTTTATCTACGGTATTAATTTTCTACTTTCTCAGAAGATGTCACTACCTGGAAATTTTGGAGTTTTTGAACTGTGTCATTTTCGACGTATTTTTGTTTTGCTTGTAGTAAGAAGTGTGAACTTTCTCTTCTAGAGGACACTACTGAAGATCAACAATAGTGCACCCTAGTGCGGAGTGAAAGAACTGGGTTTTTTTGAGAAAATTTAAATTCAAAAGTTTGTTCTTTGCTAAATTTCTTTCAGTCATTGGTTAAGTTGGCAATATTAACCCTTTCTTTCCCCTTGTTTTGAATTTAGCCAATCCCGAATTTCTTAAATTAATTTTCCACCAATGATGTGTTTCTTCTTCATCTTGTGTAGGGGTTTTCTTTAACCACCAATAAAAGATTGTGGGCGGGTGTTTTCCTTCCTAAAACGCCTCGAACTTTCCGCGAGAGTATATAAACTGCTGATTTTAGGGTCTCTGCGCCACTTCTGTTCCATCTTTTCGTGTGTAAAGTACATAGCAGGGGGCGGGAAGCGCCTCTTTCTTCGGCGGCAGTCAACAACCAGGTAATGGCCGATTAATTACTTCTTTTCTTGCTTGCTCAGCAGTTTAACTCTCGGGGCGGGTCCGAAGTTTTTCCATTATGTAACCTTCCTTAAAATGTAAAGAAACTTGTATCTATTCTATCTTTTAAACTACATATTGGGATAGAGAGTGCTTATCCCTCTCGAGCTCCCACTCATATTGTTTTGAGGTGAACTGATTTTCTCAACCTATTCTTCCTTAACATTATGTAAATTTGCTTCTTTCTAAAGTCACCTCTTTAGTATGGGATTAGCCCTTGCATTTGTGGCCTAGAGCCAGATTAGGTTTTAAAAGCAAATGTATTAGGAGTGCAGTTCGCCTCCTCTCAACTTAGTATTTTAGAGGTCATGTAATTATCCATTTATCGCTTAATAGACCTTAGTAGGTTGGGTATTTTACCCCTGTGCTTACGTCCTTAGAGGACAGCTTGAAAGTAGAGTTAGGTGTGGCCTTGTGATAGGCTTAAATCTTTGAGAGCGGATCGCTCTTTTGCAATTTGTTTCTGCGTGCCTCTAGGAGGTATCACTGTGTAATTCGGAGCAAGTGCTCCTGGGCATGATTGGGGTTTTCTGCCCCTTTGCTAAACCTTATGTACATGTATATTCGGGCTAACCGCTCGAGAATTGGAAGTTCGGGGCCCGAAGCCCAAAACCTGTAAATACTATTGTTGCTCTTTGTTGCCTTGCTACTCTGTACCTGCCATTCTTGTTATTTCTGAGTTTGAAACGAAAATATAACCTTGTTAAATTTTAAATTAATATTACTTTCGTAGCTTGAGACCTGTTCACCACCCCGCACCTTCTTTCACCTCTAACTACCATAAAAACACGGTAACAAGTGGTAGCAGAGCGTGGTTGAATGGGTCTCAATTTAGCCCCTTTTGACGGCTAAACATTGTTTTGTTCCGAACTCTAACCATTTTCTCAGTTGCTGGAATTTTTTGAGTTTTTCAAAATTGTTCTGTCATCATGCCCGGCCCTCGCGATGTTCTCCATCTTAACTATTTGCGCAAAGAGGAGTTGATCTATGAGTTAACTATCAGAAATGTGCAATCTGGAGGCACGGTTGCAGTAGACACAAATAAGCTTAGAGAGTCCCTTGATTTGCCCATTTCCATCCCCACCTTGGGAGAGAAAGAAATTCACGACTCTCTTTCCACGATCGTCGAGAATATTACTGGGCTAGCATCTGTAGTTAGTTTTTTTGATGAAAATGATCCTTCTCCTAATCAAATTAAGCGTGTGCAAGCCAGGCTGTTTCATTTTTCAAATAGAGTTAACGATCTGTTGTCTCTAAAGTTGAATGACGTTCAGAAGAAGGAAGCTAGTACGCTGCTTGAAAATATTTCTGAATTATCTAGCAAGGTCACTCAATTGTTAACTGGGGAGGTTCCTCCCAAAACCGATCTACCCACCACAGTGAATGTAGGTAGCGAGGAAGAGCCTCCTAAGGGAGAAGTAAATAGGAAAACCATCGCTGCTCAACCAACCTCTGCCCCATTGGACGAGTCTGAACGCCGTAACTCATTAAATAATGTACGTTCTGAATTAACTTCCTTGCGACTGAAACCTTTACCTACTATGTCACCCGGGTTCAGCAGTTTGCCTCATCCATTGGCAATGTTGCTCAGAGGTATCTCTAAGTTTTCCGTTAATACCACCAGTGAAGTAATTTCCTTTTTAAGATTTTTAGTTGAATTTCAGGATCATGCCCTTGTGTTTTCTCTTTCTCCATGTCATATTTTGCAAATCATCTATCCTTATGCAATTGGTATTCTCTCTGACAAAATAGTAAGAGCCATTGCCGAGCAATCATCTATTGAGGATTTCCACGCCCACTTGCTAGCTAACTTCATCCCGGCTAGGGCCAGGTCCTCCCTTATTCAGAAGTACTATTATCGTGTACAGCGTTTGGATGAAAACTTGGCAGACTTCATCCAAGATATTAAATTCTATACTAAGGTGTTTGCTCTTCATTTTCCTGAAGATCAGATTGTACAGGCTATTGTAGAAGGAATTTCACCATCCTATAGGTCATATTTGTGTTTCGCGGCGTGCCCGCAAACCTTCTCGGAACTTGAAGCATTGGCCGATTCAGCGGAAGGGGTTAGATACGCCGATTCCTTGCGTGTCGCGAAAGAACCCCCAACTTCCTTTAGTAATACTCAGCCTCCACCTCGCCGATCAGTCACTCCTCGTAAATGTTACGCTTGCGGGTCGCCTGACCATCTGCGGAACAAATGTCCATTGATCAAATCTAGTAGGGCAAATAATGGAGCCGGTTCATCACAAGGGTGTTTTAAATGTGGGGCTTTCTCACATATCGCCAAGAATTGCCCAAATTCAAATAGCACCCCCTCCTGCTCAACTTCTGGTGTAAATTCCACCAATCCCAATAATAAAAAAAAGACTAGTGGCTTCGGCTGAGTCGACTAATCCTTCTTCCCGAGGCTCAGCCCCTGGTAAACAGGTCGAAAATTCAGGGAACGATCAGTCTTCAAATTCATCTTTTGAATGCCCTAAAGAGTGTCTTAGGATTGCGGCGGATACCCCCGCACCGGTCCCCTTTCTCAAAATTGAGGTAAATAACGAACCTATCACAGCTCTATTAGATTCAGGCAGTGTTTGTTATATTATTTCGGCCGAATGGTATGCAAAATTGAAATCTGTTTGTAAACTACCTGACTATGACTCATCTCCTGTTCAATATGTTTCGGCTAATTCATCCCCATTAGAAATTCTAGGTTCTTTACAGGTCAAAATTCGTATTTTTAAATTTACATGGAAAATCAAATTGTTTGTGGCTAAGCACTTGTCTTGCCCCATTATATTGGGAGCTGACTTCATTTCCTACACTGGTCTTGTGCTCGATCTCCTGAGTAGGTCGTGCTTTTTCAAATTTGCGTTTAATTGTAAAATCCCATTATTGAAATGTAATTCTGTATCATGTTCATCTATTTCGCCTACCCAGGATGAGATGTTGTTAGACCTTAGACATCTACCTGAGGAGCAGGCTGATAGTATTCGTAAGTTGTGTCAGTCGTTTCCAGAGGTGTTCTCTGATACTCTTGGTGTTACTGACCTTATCGAATACAAAATTGAGGTCACGGATTCGATTCCTGTCCGTTTTCCACCTTATAGGCTATCTCCACCTAAAATGATGGCTCTGAAAGAAATCATCGATCAAATGTTGAAGGATGGTATTATTAGGCCCTCTAAGTTGGCGTATTCTTCGCCTATTTTTCTAGTCCCGAAACCCCAAGGAGGCTTCAGGCCTGTCATTGATTATAGGGCTCTCAATCGGAAGGTAGTGTTGCAATCTGTGCCCCTTCCTGACCTTCATTCTTGTTTTTCATGGTTTCGTAAGGCCAAGTTCTTTACTATCTTGGACTTGAATCAGGCCTATAATCAAATTCCCCTTGCCGAAGAGTCTAAACATCTTACAGCGTTTGCCACGGACTGGAATTTATATGAATACAACCGCGTGCCTTTCGGGCTCCCCACGGGAGCAGCTGTACTCACTAGGCTGCTAGATAGGGTCTTCTCCGACATCAAATTTGAGTACTTGTATCACTACTTGGATGATGTCGTCGTATTTTCGGAGACCTTTGAAGAACATCTAGATCATCTGCGAGAAGTTCTCAATCGCCTTCGTAAGGCTGGGTTAACTGTCAAGTTGTCCAAGGTTGCCTTTGCTAAGCCCTCTATGTCATTCCTAGGGCATATTGTGTCACCTGATGGTGTGGCAGTCGATCATTCTAGAACACAGGCCATCCGTGATTTTAAACCCCCTAAGGATATCAAAGGTATCGCTAGGTTCATTGGTATGGTGAATTTCTTCAGGAAGTTTATTCCTAACTTCGCTAATAGAGCGGCGCCCTTGAACCTTCTTCGTACGAAAGGCATCAAATTCGAGTGGGGACCTTCTCAACAAGCCGCTTTTGAAGATCTTAAATTAGCTCTCTGTAATGCCCCTGTCCTTGCTATGCCTGATTTCTCAAAGAAATTCATTGTCCAAACCGACGCGTCGTCGTCAGCAGTAGCTGCAGTCCTTCTTCAAGAGACTGAACTAGGGAGGCGACCCATCGCCTATGCATCTAGGACCTTGTCGGCTCAAGAAGCCAAGTATTCTATCTATGAGCTCGAAGGTTTGGCAGTCTTATTTGCCTTAGAAAAGTTCCGTTTCTATCTTGAACATGTCAAATTCGACCTGGAGACAGATAATCAAGCCTTAAGCTGGGTCTTAGGTAGGCCGCGTCGTACTGGTCGTATAGCCCGTTGGCCCATCCGTATTTCTGCCTTCCAATTCGATGTCAGGCATATCCGAGGCACCGAAAATGTTGTTGCTGATGGACACAGCCGTATGTTTTCCAACGACGTCGCGACCCATGAACCGGTCGACAGTTCATCATTCATCACCTTCCTAGTCCATACTATCTGATGTTAATGCCATCTTAACAGATGCTCCCATGCTCTTCAGGGATATCGAGAAATACCAACGTGAAGATCCGACGCTGGCTCCGATAATGGAAACCCTTTCTTCTGGGGAACATGTGGTCCCTTATGTTCTGAGGAATGGTGTTTTATGTTGCCCATCGAGGCATGTTAAGATGATGAAAGTTGTCGTTCCAGCTGTTCTTGTACCTATGATCTTCAAGTATTATCATGAAACCCCATTAGGAGGGCATCTGGGTATCTTTAAAACTCGTGAGAAGATTCGTGAAATGTTCATCTGGAAAGGTATGGACGGTGAAATCCGTGAACTAGTGAAGGCTTGTAAATCCTGTTTGCTTATTAAACCAACCATGTCCACCAAGGTAGGCCTTTTGTCTTCTCATCAAGCGTCGCGCCCCATGGAACGCCTGTATATTGATTATGTAGGACCCTTCCCCCAGTCTAAGGGAAATGCTAACAAGTTTATCTTTGTATGCGTAGATGGCTTTACTAGATTTTCCTGGTTATTTCCGACTAAGCTGGCTACCGCTCAGTCCACCATTACTTGCCTAAATTCTATTTTTGCTTCTTTTGGTCCGTGCCAATATATTGTGTCTGATAATGCTAAGGCGTTCACATCAAATCTTTTTCGTAAATTCTGTTTTGACTTGTCCATCTCTCATGTAACTACTTCTGCTTATTACCCTCAACCATCTCTGGCTGAACGGGTTAATCGTAATCTCAGGTCCGCGCTTATTGCCTATCATCATGAAGATCATTCCAGGTGGGACACGTCCCTGCATTGGTTAGCTTTTGCTTTGAATTCGGCGGTTCATGAATCTCACAAGTTTACTCCAGCCTCTTTGATGTTCAAGTTTGTTCCCAACACGCCGCTCTCTAACCTCTGGTCTCTGAGTGACATTCTACCTGAGACAATAGATCCGGACAACATTAAAGATCTTTGGAAGAAGGCTAAAGCCAATCTTAAAGTCTCTCATGAAAAGGTTAGGGAAAGATATGATCGTGGACGGAGACCCACCCATTTGAAGGTAGGTGACCAGGTGATGGTCAAGAATTTTGTTCCCGCGGGCAAGCTTGCCCCCAGATTTCATGGGCCGTGTATCATTCTAGATTTCCTTACGCCGGTCACATTATTATTAAGCAATCCAGCAACCGAGAGGATATTTAGGGTTCACCTGTCACAGGTGAAACCGGTGTAATTTCTGGGTTAACTTGCTTCATATAATCGTGAAAGGAATATGAAGGTTATATTTTTTTTTTTGAGTTTTCACTTTTAAGGCATTCTGCCCCTTCTATAATATTTTGTTTCATATGTAAGTTTCTTGTAAACCTTCCCCGCACGGTTAAACTGCCATCCTATCCTTGCCACGGCCATTACCACGCTCCCGTCTCCTGCTCCACTACACACAGTGGCTCGCATCTGAAATGAATTTCTGCACGCCGCGGGGCCCTCAACCTCTCCACAAAGCCTGTGCCCTCAAAAAATGATGATGGTCCAACAATTCTGCCACCTAGCTTTAATGTTTCAGTGCCCCCGCAGCCGCGCGGCGCCGTGCTGCGACTGGGATAGAGGAAGGGCCCCCTCTTCCCCAGCGAGGACGACATGTGCACGGCGAGCCGGAGCCCTCCTCCCGGCCAAGGCTGATGTGCGGCGCACGACCTGCTACTGGCCCGCAGCCTGTATATGTTCACCGCGGGCGCGGCGTGCTTCAACACCTCTACTCCTCTCATAGTGCGGGCGAGCGGTATCTCAGGGTACTTGAGGGGTCCGAGCGGCCTCCTCTGGACACAAGCTGCAGCGGCCGGTCTGGCCATCCAATTTAATTAACTACATGGACAATTACTATCAGCAATTACTATACCTGAGAATTCAACAACAATATCTGGTGGACTTAGAAAATTTTTCCTCAACTTTAAAACTAAAGTTTTCCTTCTCAATTCAACCTTCTACAAACATTAAGACAGTACTTCCGCTGTTACTACAAGAATTTTTGAAACTGAATCAAACTAAATTTCAACCATTTCGATAAATGCTTCTGCAATCAATCTTCATATCCACATCATAACTTGGACCTTGTTTTCAAACAAATTTCATGTGTCACCCCTGGAGGAACCTTTGGGGGGGGGGGGAGGTCTGTACCGGGCGGTACACCTCCACGCCGCTTATTTAAAATTTGCGCCAGTTGAAACTCCTCTGCTGGAGGAAGTCTGAACTTTATCTACGGTATTAATTTTCTACTTTCTCAGAAGATGTCACTACCTGGAAATTTTGGAGTTTTTGAACTGTGTCATTTTCGACGTATTTTTGTTTTGCTTGTAGTAAGAAGTGTGAACTTTCTCTTCTAGAGGACACTACTGAAGATCAACAATAGTGCACCCTAGTGCGGAGTGAAAGAACTGGGTTTTTTTGAGAAAATTTAAATTCAAAAGTTTGTTCTTTGCTAAATTTCTTTCAGTCATTGGTTAAGTTGGCAATATTAACCCTTTCTTTCCCCTTGTTTTGAATTTAGCCAATCCCGAATTTCTTAAATTAATTTTCCACCAATTATGTGTTTCTTCTTCATCTTGTGTAGGGGTTTTCTTTAACCACCAATAAAAGATTGTGGGCGGGTGTTTTCCTTCCTAAAACGCCTCGAACTTTCCGCGAGAGTATATAAACTGCTGATTTTAGGGTCTCTGCGCCACTTCTGTTCCATCTTTTCGTGTGTAAAGTACATAGCAGGGGGCGGGAAGCGCCTCTTTCTTCGGCGGCAGTCAACAACCAGGTAATGGCCGATTAATTACTTCTTTTCTTGCTTGCTCAGCAGTTTAACTCTCGGGGTGGGTCCGAAGTTTTTCCATTATGTAACCTTCCTTAAAATGTAAAGAAACTTGTATCTATTCTATCTTTTAAACTACATATTGGGATAGAGAGTGCTTATCCCTCTCGAGCTCCCACTCATATTGTTTTGAGGTGAACTGATTTTCTCAACCTATTCTTCCTTAACATTATGTAAATTTGCTTCTTTCTAAAGTCACCTCTTTAGTATGGGATTAGCCCTTGCATTTGTGGCCTAGAGCCAGATTAGGTTTTAAAAGCAAATGTATTAGGAGTGCAGTTCGCCTCCTCTCAACTTAGTATTTTAGAGGTCATGTAATTATCCATTTATCGCTTAATAGACCTTAGTAGGTTGGGTATTTTACCCCTGTGCTTACGTCCTTAGAGGACAGCTTGAAAGTAGAGTTAGGTGTGGCCTTGTGATAGGCTTAAATCTTTGAGAGCGGATCGCTCTTTTGCAATTTGTTTCTGCGTGCCTCTAGGAGGTATCACTGTGTAATTCGGAGCAAGTGCTCCTGGGCATGATTGGGGTTTTCTGCCCCTTTGCTAAACCTTATGTACATGTAAATTCGGGCTAACTGCTCGAGAATTGGAAGTTCGGGGCCCGAAGCCCAAAACCTGTAAATACTACTGTTGCTCTTTGTTGCCTTGCTACTCTGTACCTGCCATTCTTGTTATTTCTGAGTTTGAAAAGAAAATATAACCTTGTTAAATTTTAAATTAATTTTACTTTCGTAGCTTGAGACCTGTTCACCACCCCGCACCTTCTTTCACCTCTAACTACCACAAAAACACGGTAACAATAATAATAATAATAATAATAATAATAATAATAATAATAATAATAATAATAATAATAATAATAATAATGACAGATACGCCGTATAGAGATTGAACAATATACTCCTAGCATCAAAGGGAGGCCTCCAGATATCGTACGGAAAAAACAGTACATGAAAATCTACATCAACATAGCAAGAAAACTCCGCTAGAAATGGAAAACGCCACAATTTCACACGTGCCCTCCTTCAAATACTTTGGAGAAATCATACTACCATCGGGACTAGACAGTGGGACCGGGACCAACGTAGAACGATCCACCAAACTAACGTGGAATTACTACAACAAAAGAGTCATATCGCATTATGCAAAATTACAACATTACATTACAACATTTTGCCGGACGTTTTATACGCCTCAGAAACCATATCCCTTGGAGTTCACTCCAAAATTATAGAAATTGAAGAGCAATAAAGGAAAGTTCCCAGAAAAATGTGTGTTCCCACGAGAGAAAATGGAATGTGGAGTAAGAGGAGAACAGTGGACCTCTACTCATTAACTGACAGATTCACTGATGCCGTACGCAAGAGCCGCCTCAAATTCTATGGCCACAATGGACAGCGACGGACTCACCAAATTATGATTTAAAGTAATCACCTGAAAGAAGGTAAAAATAAACTGGCTAAAAGAAATTAAGGGGGATCTTCAAGAAATTAATATCACGGATTAATATCACGGATTAATATCACGGATGACTCGTAGAAGATCGTGGAGACTACTACAATAGTAGCCAAGCACAAAATTGTGGAGAAACCTAAACAGAAAACTAGTAGGAAGTGGTCCACGGAACGCAAGATGCAACACAGTACATTCATGAGGAGAAGGACATAACGAAGTATTAATAATAATAATAATAATAATAATAATAATAACAATAATAATGCCAAGTGGAGTGGCTACGGCTGTTAAATGCGCTACGGCTATGCAGCCAAGCTATGCATTCGGGAGATATGTCGGTTCAAATCCTACCGTCGGCTGCCCTCAGAATATAGTAGTTTTCCGTGATTTTCCATTTTCACTTCCAGAAAAATATAGGGACATTTACTATTCATCGATCACAGACGGTCGCTTGCACCTCCTTACCCAATTTCATTCACCATCATTTGTTTCAACATTAGCTGCTCGACTGAGATTGGCGTCAGGAAGGGCATCCGGCCGTAGAAACAAACTTCATCTCATTTCATTCCCGACCCCATACCAAGTAATTGGCCAAAAGGTATATAATAATAATAATAATAATAATAATAATAATAATAATAATAATAATAATAATAATAATAATAATAATAATAATATACAAATTTAATAAATGCTCCAGAATTTCTAATAAAAGAAATCGGTCGGATAAGGAAAGTAAATAAATTGAGATATCTGGGAGAAACCATTCAAGAAAATGGTTTGAAAAATTCTGCTATACCGTAGAAGAAAGAATGCATAAGATGGAAAGAGCATACGATTTGTGTTGGGATAATCGAATAGAAAATAATTGCTTATTCGATTATTTCATTTTATTCGATTATTCGATTATTTTTCGATTATTCATTCGAATGAATGAGGCAATCGAATGGTGAATATTTTTTTCCACCCGACTATTTATTCGATTATGTAAATAATCGGATGGAGGTTATTGGATTATTAAAAATATTCGATTTTCCCATCACTACATACGATATAACCAGGAATATCTACAACAAAAATTGTATATCTAAAAACATCAAAATATAAGATAACACTACAACGCAGTAGTCAAACCGGAATGGCTATATGCGAGTGAATGTACGGAATTATACATCTCGATATCCATTAAGAGAAAGCTCTATTTAGCATGTGTCAGGCCCATATTCCCCCTGTGGGTGGGGGTGGTAGAATAACACCCACGGTATCCCCTGCCTGTCGTAAGAGGCGACTAAAAGGGGCCTCAGGGGCTCTGAACTTTGGAGCGTGGGTTGGCGTCCACGAGGCCCTAAGCTGAGTCCTGGCATTGCTTCCACTTACTTGTGCCAGGCTCCTCACCTTCATCTATCCTATCCGACCTCTCTTGGTCAACTCTTGTTCTTTTCCGACCCCGACGCTATTAGGTTTGCGAGGGCTAGGGAGTCTTTCATTTTCACGCCCTTCGTGGCCCTTCTCTTATTTTGGTCGATATCTTCATTTTTCGAAGTATCGGACCCCTTCCAATTTTCCCTCTGATTAGTGTTATATAGAGGATGGTTGCCTAGTTGTACTTCCTCTTAAAACAATAATCACCACCACCACCTGTCAGGCCCATACTGCTCTATGGGTGCGAGGCCTGGGGCTATATTCCCAAGACTCCTCTTTCCAAATTACAAGTTTTCCAAAATAAAATATTAAGAAAGATGACAAGAGCGCCCCTTCTGAGATCTAATAGGAAGATACGCACAGAAGTCCGTATTCCGACTATTAGAACTCAGATTAACAAGCTAACAAGGATGACCAGGGCTAGAATTCTCCAAGCCCAGTCTACGGATCAGGGCATCGCACTATTAAACCAGGTCATAAGGACCAAAAAGCCGAATACTCGCTACAAGTATCGCGGCCCGTGGCTCCTGTATGACCGGTCTTAAGTAACCATTTCGGCCTTTTCCAAATTAAACACTATCAACTCAATAAATACCTAGAAATTACACCCTGGAAAGCCCCGTTTCTTAAGAATGCTCCTTCTTCTTCTCCGCTTACCCAAGGGTTTTAATTAATTGATAACAATTACTTAGCGAAGAGGGGGTTTTCACCTCTGACTTGCAGGCTTAAGCCTACAAGACAGATCGCTTTCTCCCCCGCCAGTGCATGATTGCGATTTTCCGACTCATCGGCTATTCCTAGAAAACAGATGAGTAAAAGGGCATAGTTTTCGCCCTGGGACTCTCCATTTCGATGCCCACAACACCAAAAAAAAAAAAGAATTACAAGCTGAATAAATTAGACGTACTGGAAAGAAAACATTATACGGCAAATCCTCGGTCCGCTAAGAACTACAGAACTCTGGAAATCAAGAAGTAATGGTGAAATGTGTCGGAACATAGAAAACATAACAGAAACAATGCGGAACAGGTGATTTATATCTTTTGGACATTTATACAGAACTAGCAGTTACTCGCAGCTTGACTCGCGTGGATTTCCTGATTTGATAAAAGTAATCGTTCCTCGGCACATTAACTGAAACTCCCTAAAGTATAAAAACTCAAAAAAAAGTGTTTCTTTATTTTTAAAGGAGATTCCAGATACAATTTCTTTGTCTGTTAACCTTTAATTTAAACTTTTAATTTAAAAATGCCACTGCCCCCTTTTTACACCCTTACCGTCGGAATATCCGAAAATCCTCCCTTAGTGAGCATTTACACCCTAATACAAATGTATCTACAAAATCTCATTTCTTTATCTAGAGTAGTTTTGGCTCGGCGATGACGAATCAGTCAGTCAGTCAGTCAGGGCATGTTGTATTTTATAGGCTACAATAGATGAATGACAACATGTTAACCAAACAGATGTTCAAATATCCCTGGAACAAGAAGTCAACAACCACCTGGATTCATGAAGTCAAGGAAGATTTGGAAAGAAACAATGCAAGGAACGAAGCAGCAACAGAGGAGATTTTTAGAAAGAAATTGTTGGAAGGATTCCAAGGTCGGGAGGGAAAGGAAACAGGCTCAAAATGGTCCAAGGAGAGGAAAAGGAGACACAGTGAGCAGATGAAGGAGTATGGAAGAGGAAGAAGGATAATAACAACAATAATAATGTGCTTTGCTTTACGTCCCACTAACTACTTTCACGGTTTCGGAGACGCCGAGGTGCCGAAATTTAGTCCCGCAGGAGTTCTTTTACGTGCCAGTGAATCTACCAACACGAGGCTGACGTATTTGAGTACCTTCAAATACCACCGGACTGGGCCAGGATCGTACCTGCCAAGTTGGGGTCAGAAGGCCAGCGCCTCAACCGTCTGAGCCACTCAGCCCGGCAAGAGAAAGAAGGAACAACAGAGGATGAAGCATTGAAATTGTCACGTGGTCCCCAGACGACCCTGACGGAGAAATGAAGGAAGATAAATATATTTCTTTTATGTCCCACACACAATCAGTGTTCTAGTGGAACTTCTGTCTGTGAGTTGTTTTCCTTGGTACAGTGTTAAAGTTATGTAAATGGTTGATTTCGCACATCTCAATAACGCTGGGTGATAAGGACAAATGGTTTGTATGTTTTGAATCAACATGTTTCAGAACGCGTGTTCAATACCAAGATATCCGCAGAAAGTCATTGTTTGTTGATCAGTGTTATCAAGTGAATTATACAATAAATCGTCGCTGTTCGGGCAGAAGATCATATCTCCCAATACTCTTCCTGGCCATTATTTTCCTTGAGATTGATCACGCCCAAATATGGATATGCAGTCCATCAGAACAATTTTCGTTGTGTTCATTTTCGTATGCTAACTTGTAAATTAAAATGAACCTTAAGTAAATTATACTCTAGGAGTGCGTAAATAAGTCATGTAGACATACGTTCCTAGAGGTAAGGTTCATTTTCCTTTACACGTAAGCATAGGGAAATGAAGACAACGAAAATTGTTCTGATGGACTGTATATTCATATGTGGCTGGGAGGCGTGACCAATCTTAAGGAAAAGAATGGACAGGAAGAGTATTGTGACATATGACGAAATTGACAAGTTCTGTGAAAAGCGTTTAAGAAAAAGCCAGCTAAAGAATTATCCCCTTCCTTTCCCTCCCTCTTGCCCACCTACCATACCATATCCTGTTGTCGGCTCTATGGGTGAATGGTTACTGTGCTGACATTTGGTCACAGGGGTCCCGGGTTCCATTCCTGGCAGAGTCGGAAATTTTAACCATCATTGGTTAATTCCGGTAGCCTCCGTGGCTCAGGCGGCAGCACGTCGGACTCTCACCGCTGGGTTCCGTGGTTCAAATCCCGGTCACTCCATGTGAGATTTGTGCTGGACAAAGCGGAGGCGGGACACGTTTTTCTCCAGGTACTCCTGTTTTCCCTGTCATCTTTCATTCCAGCAACAGTCCAATATAATTTCATTCCATCTGTCAGTCATTATTCATTGCCCCAGAGGAGTGCAACAGGCTTCGGAAGCCGGCACAATTCCTATCCTCGTCGCTAGATGGAGGCTTCATTCATTCCATCCCTGACCCGGTCAAATTACTGGAAACAGGCTGTGGATTTTGATTTTCATTGGTTAATTCCGCTGGTACAGGGGTTGGGATTATGTGCCGTTCCCATAATGATTTCATCCTCATCAAAATCCTCATCACAACGTGCAGGTCGCCTGCAGGCGAAAATCAAAAGACCTACGTCTGGCACGTCCTTGGGCAGTCCCGGCACTAAAATCCATACGCCATTTCATTTTTCACCATATCCTGTACATTGATGGAGGGAGACCTAAATTCAAGTTACAAGTCTAATTATCTAATTATCTCCCTCCTCTCTACCTCTCCCCTCATTCTCCTTAGGAAAAATAATAGTATTAAGATGAAGTTAGAATTCTTCTCCTTCTTCTTCTTTATCTGTTTACCCTCCAGGGTTGGTTTTTCCCTCGGACTCAACGAGGGATCCTACCTCTACCTCTACCGCCTCAAGGGCAGTGACCTTTTGCTTCAGACTCTGGATCGGGAGATAAAACTGGGGAGGATGACCAGTACCTAGCCCAGGCGGCCTCACCTGCTATGCTGAACAGGGACCTTGTGGGGGGATGGGAAGATTGGAAGGGATAGACAAGGAAGAGGGAAGGAAGCGGTCGTGGCCTTAAGTTAGGTACCATCCCGGCATTTGCTTTTAGGAGAAGTGGGAAACCACGGAAAAACACTTCCAGGATGGCTGAGGTGGGAATCGAACCCACCTCTATTCAGTTGACCTACCGAGGCTGAGTGGACCCCGTTCCAGCTCTCGTACCACTTTTCTAATTTCGTGTCAGAGCCGGGAATCGAACCCGGGCCGCCGGGGGTGGCAGCTAATCACACTAACCACTGCACCACAGAGGCGGACGAAGTTAGAATGCAAGAGGGGAAAATATGAATCTGTACGACGAGGAGTAGGGGACTGGAATAAATTATCAAGGGACATGTTCGACAAATTTCCAAGTTGCTCGAAAACGTTTAATCTACAGTAGGTAAACAATGCAGAGGGAATCTGCCACCTGTGTGACAGTTCTGAATGCAGATCATTGATGCTTGAATGACGAGATCAGCAGTGTCGAGATTTGAAAGAAGGATATGGTAGTGGAAGACTGACATCTATCTCCCCGTTTAACAAGTCTCTTGTCTCCCAATTTCCGCGGTTCGACCTTGTTGTCGCATCGAGGAAGGAGCTAGCCAGTCTTGCCTCTGCTCAACAGCCCGTAACGACTCCACACTACTCTCGACTCGCTCCAATGCACTTCACAAGTTTTTCTAATAGTAATGAATTACCGAAGCTGTCTCCACCACTGTAGCGTGGGATGACATTGCTTCAACAAGGTAGTTGCCAATTCATCAATATTTACCACGCAGACAGATCAATTTCTGCACGTGCCTGCATCGACCTCTTATCTTCCGAGCCCATCTCTGCCGGATATGTATACATTTCCATTTATTTAGGAACAACCTCCTTTATTTACAGGAAATTAAGGTAATACACATACAATTTTACCTGTACAGTTCTCTAAAGTGAGGAAGAAACTCTCGGTCATGTCCTGGGATTCTGCACACGTTGGTATTTCCTAAGAAACACGCGGCCGAAGAACTGAGAAAGAAGGGATTCAATGTACATGAGGAGGTACACGGACAGGCCATAAACGGCAGTTCGCAGAGAACTGACACCATAGCCTTTAAAGACAGCAGCTCCCAAGGATTCATTAGATCCGACTATCAGGTTCGGGCACCATAGCGCTCAGCCAGAGGAGGTCAGTCTAGGAAAGATTAAGACATACAAACCCCCTATCCCTTACTACAAATCTAAATATCACCTTCAGGAAATTGAAATAATAGCGATAATATTTGGAGCTCGTGCTATGGTAGCTCGTCACTTTGTCGCCATGTGGAACTTCCAATGAAGCTTATCCCCGAAATCGTGAATGTTGTCGTGATGTCCAGGCCGTATTGTAGCGAGCGCCGAAAAGCGATCAGCTGGCCGCTAGGGTAGAAGGTTAGCACGTGGGTTAGTTGAGCCGGTTGTGAATTTTTCGCAGTTCAGTTGAAATTTTTAACGTTGGCCGCATATTTACTCAGAAATATAAGAGACTGTGTGGTCATCGACTGCATTTTTAAATGAAAAGTGCTTAGGGGTAGTCCGTGTAATTTGGTATTGGCAAGTTTGGTCACCGCCCGTCTGACGAAAGGTCACCAAGGCAGCCGAGGTAGCTTTCTTCCTGGAAGTTGTTTCGCTAATGGACTTACGGTTGAAGGGGGAAGAGGAACACAATCTTAATACTCACATTCCTTGTATGCTTATACGGCGACAAGATAGTGTACTGTGAATTAGTTATTTTTGCTAGAGGCTTTACGTCGCACCGACACAGATAGGTCTTATGGCGACAAATTAGTTATTTCAGCCAAGAGGGTGTTCACCTTTTACAAGTACTGAAGAAATATCTGGATAACTTTAAAGAGAGTTTATCTTTGCATGCTGTGTAATAATATTTTCGTGTGGCTATTTCTAGCCGAGTAGAGCCCTGTAAGGCAGACCCTCCGATGAGGGTGGGCGGCATCTGCCATGTGTAGGTAACTGCGTGTTATTGTGGTAGAGGATAATGTTATCTGTGGTGTGTAAGTTGCAGGTTTAAGTTGCAGGGATGTTGGGGACAGGACAAACACCCAGCCCCCGGGCCATTGGTATTAACCAATGAAGGTTAAAGTCCCCGACCCGGCCGGGAATCGAACCCGGGACCCTCTGAACCGAAGGCCAGTACGCTGACCATTCAGCCAACGAGTCGGACATTTCGTTCGTTGAAACAATTGTAATAATTACGTTTCTTCGAAGTTTTACTAGTGATTCTAATAATTTGTTTTATAATTTGAGTCTGGACCCGCGCTGTAGGGGTAGCGTGTCTCCCTCTTAACCGGAGGCTCCGGGTTCGATTCCCGGACAGGTCAGCAATTTTTACCTGGACCTGAGGGGTGATTACGTGATTAAAAATGAGAGCATTTTATGTGACAAGCATTATAATGACTACTGGATTCAGTGCAATAGTTGCAAAAAGCGGGCTCATGAAAACTGCGCCAAAATTCAGATTATTCTTGTCAGACTTCACAACTACGTTACTGGGTTATGCCATGAAAATTGAAGGTGAACATAATTGTCTAGGCGTAATTTGCTGTTTCAAAATCTACATTTTTTCAACATTAGCTCAATTTTATGACGGTGACAGTAAACATTTTTTGTTTTGTTATTTTTGGAGGTTAGAGGTCCTGCAGTGGTCGTGGATTGGAAATAATGAGCCATTTCATCAGTCAGTAATTAATGATTGCCCGAGAGGAGTGCGACAGGCTTCGGCAGCTGGCACAATTTCTACCCTGACCGTTAGATGGGGGCTTCATTCATTCAATTCCCGACCCGGGCGAAAATGGAACAGGCTATGGATTTTATTTTCATTTTTTCAAAACTCCATCATAAACTACCTAAATGGACTCCTGCGCATTTAAGATATGTTTTATTCTTTTTCTGCGTAATCGTTTGGGCCTACTGAAGGCCACGGGGCTCGTATTTTCTCGTTACTTGGGCCTTCTGTTTTCTCCTCTTCCAGTACTCCTTCATTACCTGGCTGTAAGCCAGCTTCCTTTCCTTCCTCCATATAGATCTGCAGGTTCCCGTGTTCTTCCTACTCGTAAGTAACGTTGGAAAAATTCCCCGCTGGACAGCGTACCGAAACTGTGGACGGTCATGTATGGACTCATGCGTCCCCAGCTGTTCCAGATCCGACTTGACCGAAGAGATCCATTTGTTCCGGGATGCCTTCCCTCTACCTGCCAAGGCGATGATCCTGTTGGTAAGTCTGCAGGCACTCCGAAGACCTTAAAAAGTAGTTAGTGGGACGTTAAACAAATAACATTAAGTCTGCAGGGGTTCATGCGCGTTAGGTGACCAGGCTCCTTTTTCCTTTTTTGTACAAGTAACGATGTCTTCCTGATGTATTATTATTATTATTATTATTATTATTATTATTATTATTATTATTATTTGCTAGGGGCTTTACGTCGCACCGACACAGATAGGTCTTATGGCGACGATGGGATAGGAAAGGCTTAGGAGTTGGAAGGAAGCGGCCGTGGCCTTAATGAATGTACAGCTTCAGCATTTGCCTGGTGTGAAAATGGGAAACCACGGAAAACCATTTTCAGGGCTGCCGATAGTGGGATTCGAACCTACTATCTCCCGGATGCAAGCTCACAGCCGCGCGCCTCTACGCGCACGGCCAACTCGCCCGGTATTATTATTATTATTATTATTATTATTATTATTATTATTATTATTATTATTATTATTTTCCTTTGCATTCAGGCCATCTGTGGACCACGGTGCTTGTGTTATAGCTGTGTTTTTGTCGTCGTCTGCCCCTTTTAGCGTACTAGATTTTGTTCTTAGTGGCCTCTCGAGCCTTCCTGTTGGCCCTGTATTCCTTCATTTTATCGCTGAATTCTTTCCTGCACTCCTCTGATCAATTCCCGGCTCCTTTGTGGCTAGCTGATGTTAGGGATGTTAGGAAAGGTTTAGTTTTGACCAATAAACGGTATGCATTCCTGTCGGTAATGGCGGCTTGATTAATATTAAGCTCTGCAAGATCTTTGTCCAATTGCTTGGTCCAGGGGAATCCAGTAGCTTTGCCTTTGTTAGCATCCTTGAAGATCTTATGGGGTAATCTATTATGATCCATTCTGTATAGGTGTCCATAGAAAGTCAGACTTTTTTTCTGATGGCATCTATGAGGTTTTCTTGATACTGGTAGAGCTCATTGTTGGGTTTGTACCATCGCCTTCCATCTGCTAGGATCCTTGGCCATATTATTATTATTATTATTATTATTATTATTATTATTATTATTATTATTATTATTATTATTATCCCACCCAAGGAAAAGTCGTATCTTCGCCACTGTTCTCCTCTTCCGTGGTAGTATTATTTAGTATTACTGACCTAGGGGAAATATTGAACCAATTTCGTTTTCTTAAGTAGATCCATACAGATTTAATAATAATAATAATAATGTTATTTGTTTTACGTCCCACTAACTACTTTTTAAGGTCTTCGGAGACGCCGAGGTGCCGGAATTCAGTCCCGCAGGAGTTCTTTTACGTGCCAGTAAATCTACCGACACGGGGCTGTCGTATTTGAGCACCTTCAAATACCACCGGACTGAGCCAGGATCGAACCTGCCAAGTTGGGGTTAGAAGGCCAACGCCTTAACCGTCTGAGCCACTCAGCCCGGCAACCATACAGATTTTATCCGCCAAAACAGCATATATAAATTAGGGAAATCCGGTGCAGTATCGTCATAAAATTGACCCAGAGAACGTTACCGAGATCATCATCTCCATACGACGTGCCGACTCTAGGTAACTGGGCAAAGCCCAAGAAGAACAAGAAGAACAAGCGAGGTTAGGAACTGTGCCGGCTGCCGAAGCCCGTCGCACTTCTCTGCGGCAATGACTGACAGGTGAAATGAAATGATAATGGAGAGTGTTGCTGGAATGAGAGATGACAGCGAAAACCGGAGTACCCGGAGAAAAACCTCTCCAGCCTCCACTGGGTCCAGCATAAATCTCACATGGAGTGACCGGGATTTGAACCACGGAACCCAGCGGTGGGAGACCGACGCTTGAGCCACGGAGTTTCTTACAAGGAGGTGGGGGGGGGGAGAGGGATACAATAATACACATAATTAAACACGTTTTATTCGTAAAAGTGAGATATGTTTTCTTCCAGATTTTTTTAACCGCCATATCTTAATAAGTCTTCCTCTTCTTCTTTACCCTTTCCCAATTTATTGGGGCCGGTACTGGATGTGAGCATGCCCCAGATTTACGGCCGGATGCCCTTCCCGTCGCCATACCTACATGGAGGGGCGTAACGACTATCTTGTTTCTGTCGTGGTTGATACAACGACGTATTTTATGGAAATAAATAGAAGTGCATTGAAACAAAAACTCAGTGCCCGAGCCAGAGAGGTTAACCATGTATATTTAAAATACCCGACCCGGCCGAGAATCGAACCCCTGGACCTCTGAACCGACGGCCCGTACGCTGATTATTCAGGCAATGAGCTGAAAGCAAACGTTCATTACAATGTAATTGAATGTGTGGTTATGTTAGTAACAATGGAGCAGAAGCAGTCTAATATTACAGTGGGTGCCACCTCAATAAAGCACGATTGATGTATTTCACAGAGAATTATTGTTACCGTTATAAGGTTTACTTAACAGTTTCCGTAACGAGCTATGTTTACATAAAATATGTTTTTGTTCCCATTATTTCACATTTCTCAGCAGTACGATTAGTTCTTTTTACCGCCAGTGACATATGCTTTATTGCCTGCACCTTTCCTAAAGAGCCCATGTATCTGCTGGAGTAGAATGCAGTGTTTTTTCCTTTTTCTTCCCTGGCCATTTATTATAACGAAAGGCAAGAGGTCATAAATCTCGGTGCGCTTCACTTGTCAGCAATATTAGAACACGATATTCTGCTCTAATCCTGCACTATAAATGTTGATACAAGAAATAACACTCCACACTTTATGATACCCGCGGTTGAACGGCGCTAATGGACGAACTGATCACATTCACCGCCTTAGTCCAAGTTCGGGCTGCAATTAACATTATATTGCACCTTCACGTTCGACATAGCTTGTCCAGAAATTGACGTCTGCACCAAAATAGGATAATGTTGATGAATCGTCCTAATTTCAGCTGGAGGTATATAACTGAAACACAAAATTATATAAAACTTACAAATAGATTTTAAAATACTTACAATATTTAAAAAAATGGCTACTATCTACGTATGGTTGCCTACAATGATATCCTTTTAAATTTCGAAGTGGAGAGTTTATATATTTATTTATTTATTTATTTATTTATTTATTTATTTATTTATTTATTTATTTATTTTAAAACCGTAAACTACGATACTGATAATCCTGAATTACTGTCTCTCTGAAATTCCCACGTACCTCGCCTCAATTCCAGAAATAACATAACATTTTTAAAATGAAAAAATCACGACGTGTGCCAAAGATAACTCACCAGTTAACAGACTCTGCAGTATCTTCAACAGTACCATGACTTCAGCCTGCCAATGCGCAAGTTTTTAACTGAACTTAATTGCGTAACTGCATGAAGTAATATAAATAGGGGACATTTTAAAGTGAAGTTCTATAATATTACGCTTGTCCGTGAATTTCTTCATTTATTTTGTCATTTTATTTAGTCGTGTGTATTTTCACTGTATTAATGTAAGGTTCTTTAGTTTTTAGAAAAAAACATTAGGTTAGGTAAAATTGTAGAACATAGTTTACTTTAGATATACGTACCGCCATGTTAACTGCAGATTATATATCATTGTTACCACCGTAATTGGGACACAAAGTCCTGTAGTGTGAAATAAATAAATAAATAAATAAATAAATAAATAAATAAATAAATAAATAAATAAATAAATAAATAAATAAATAAATAAATAAATAAATAAATAAATAAATAATATTGCAACAAGAGAGTCAAATCGCGTAATGCAAAATTACATTACAAGACAATTGTTTTGCCGGAAGCTTTACACGCCTCAGAAACCATATCCCTTGGAGGTCACTCTAAAGTTATAGAAATTGAAAAGCAAGAAAGGAAAATTCTCCTGAAAATTTATGGTCTCACGAGAGAAAATGGAGTGTGGATTTCGAGAACAGCGGAGGACCTCTAGACCCTACTCATTAACTGACAGGTTCACTGATGCTGTACGCAAGAGACACCTGGAATTTCTTGGCCATAACTATAGAATGGACAGCGACAGACTGACCAAAATATTATTTAAAGTAATCAACTTAAAGAAGGCCAAAATAAACTGGCTAGAAGAAACCAAAGCGGACCACCAAGAAATGAATATTACGGATGACATGATAGACGATCTACATACAGCATTTAGTATAATAGTAGCCGAGCACAAATTCATGCGGAAACCTGAAAAGAAAACTGGTAGGAAGTGGTGCACAGAACGCAAATGCAACAAAGTGCATTTATGAAGAGATTTTGGGAGGATAAGAAGGCGAAAACCATCAGGCCAACGAACAAGTTGAAACGCTCTCTAATAATAATGTTATTTGCTTTACATCCCACTAACTACTTTTAAGGTTTCCGGAGACGCCGAGGTGCCGGAATTTAGTCCCGGAGGAATTCTTTTACGTGCCAGCAAATCTACACGAAGCTGACGTACTTTAGCACCTTCAAATACCACTTGACTGAGCCAGGATCGAACGTGCCAAGTTGGGGTCAGAAGGCCAGCGCCTCAACCGTCTGAGCCACTCAACCCGGTGAAACGCGCTCTTTGAATGGACATAGTGAATAAATAAATAAATAAATAAATAAATAAATAAATAAATAAATAAATAAATAAATAAATAAATAAATAAATAAATAAATAAATAAATAAATCGTCTTTTACTTTCTGAATATTAACCTGATAGAAAACAAAGTCATCTCCTTACAGGTCATAAAGGCCCTTTGAGAGGTGGAAGGTAAAGACTTCCACTATCCGTAACCTCGGCACTTGGTGGGGTAAAGTGGTTAGCTGTACCTCCCGCCGCCTTTGCCCCTCTTTAATCAACCTGGTACTCATTTTTGGTGTAGGCTGAGTGAATCTAGGACCATATGCCCCTCTGGAAACGGGAATCTCGTTCCTCAAATTTTTCGACTTCCAAGCGGAGAATCGAACCCACGTCCTTTTAGATGAACAGAACACGTCTTTACAATCTACGCCAGGCAGCCACATGTATATCAGCTCATTAATATAATCTGATCGGTGAATTTGAAAATTCGACTGAATCATGCTGTAATAAAGATGAAACAGATTTCGCCAAACTGCTACGAGATCAACAATCCATTCTCCAGCGTTGGGCAGATTACTTTAATAACATCAGCAACAAATAATTTACGCATCCACCAATTTCTAGTCCTGATCCTATCGTAGGCCCTGTTCCCTCAATTACATCCGAGGAAGTAATGCTTGCCATTAGCAAAATGAAAAATGGAAAAGCAACTGGTCCAGATGACTTACCAGCGGAAATCTGGAAAATGCTCGGAAAGCCTGCTTCAGAGTTCCTTGTCTCGCTCTTCAACCAAATGATCGCCGAGAAACAGCTTCCACACTCATGGACAACTAGCACAACAGTTCCAATCGGGAAGGGAAAAGGAGATGTGAGTGATTGCTCGACCTATCGCCCTATACGACTCCTCTGTCATACCTTCAAGATCTTTGAACGTGTACTTGACAGCAGACTCAGATGTATTGTCTCTGTAACACCAAACCAGTGTGGATTTGTTAAGGGATGCAGTACCATCGATGCTATCCATGCCACACGCCTCTTGATGAAAAAGCACAGAGAGAGACAGAAGAGTGTACACATGGCATTTCTAGACCTAGAAAAGGCTTTTGACCGTATCCCACACGAACTTATTTGGCGAGCTCTTCGCTGTCATGGCGTCCCTGAAGAGTATGTAAGGTGGGTGCAATTTCTGTATCACAATTCCACTAGTGTCGTCCGGAGTCCTGCTGAATCTCTCCGCCTGTCGATATCACTGTGGGTGTTCATCAAGGTTCTGCCCTTTCACCATTGCTACTCATCCTCTGCATGGATACGGCAACAGCTAACATACAGACTTCACATCCCTGGACCCTTCTTTATGCCGATGATGTGGTACTTGCACAAGAAACTCGTCCTGAACTCCAGCATCAGGTTCAAACGTGGAAGGACAGGCTGGCTGAAAATGGACTGCACCTCAATATCCAGAAGACAGAATACCTGGAATGTGGCCCCCAAACCAGTGGTACCATAAGTATCAGTGAAGAAGACCTGCAGAAGACCATGCAATTTAAGTACTTGGAATCCGTCGTCACCTCAAACTGTGACACCACTCCTGATACTCGGATGAGGGTAAATGCAGCTTGGCTCAAGTGGAGACAGGTCACTGGAGTCCTCTGTGATAAAAATATGCCTCAATATCTAAAGGCAAAAGTTTATAAGAGTGTGGTACGGCCAGCAGCGATCTATGGGACTGAATGTCGCCCCATGACGAAACAACAGGAGCAAATGTTGACAGCCATGGAGATGAAGATGCTTCGATGGTCCATGGGGCTGACCCGATGTGACCACATAAGGAATACGGACGTCCGGCAAAGGTTTGGTGTCGCGCCCATCATAGACAAAGTGAGGGAAGCCCGCCTCCGCTGGTATGGCCACGTCATGAGAAAACAGGACGACTCAGTTGCCAAAACAGCGCTCCACATCAACCCAGAGGGAACAATACCACGAGGAAGACCGGCAAAGAGATGGACTGACAACATCAGGGCAGACATGCACAGTGTTGGCTTAACACCAGAAGATGTCAACGACAGACAGAAATGGAGGAGGTGTAGCAAAGCAGCAGACCCTGCAAGTCGGGATTAATGCTAAGAAAGAGAGAGAGATTTCGCCGTAGATAGCTCTTCAGGTTAGCTATTTTAAAACATTTGTACATAGATGTAGGCTATCAGAGTCCCTTTTTCTAAGCCATAACAGGCTAAAGGAGCATTATTATTATTATTATTATTATTATTATTATTATTATTATTATTATTATTATTATTATTATTATTATTATTAAGTCCGCTCCTGTAGCGTAATGGTTAGTGTTATTAGCTGCCGTCCTCGGGGGCCCGGGTTCGATTCCCGGTACTGCCAGAAATTCAAGATTGGCAGGAGGACTGATATGTGGTTGAAATGGTACATGCAGCTCACCTCCATTTGGGGTCTGCCTAAAAAGAGTTGCACCACCTCGGGATGAGGACACGAGTTCACTTTTTTAAATTATTATTATTATATGAGAAAGTCCATAAGGACTCCGCAAAAAATACTTAAGAGTCGTGCATTTTTCTCTTAACATGGGAGCGTGGATTAGTCACCGCGGGTCCCTTAGTTGAGTCCTGACATTGCTTCCACTTTCTTGCTCCTCACTTTCAGTTATTCTATCCGAACTTCCGTGGTCAATTCTTCTTTCTCGACCCGAACGGTATTAGAACATTCGAGGCCTAGGGAGTCTTTAATGTTCACGCCCTTCGTGGTTCTTGTTGTCTTTCTTTGGCCGATACCTTCATTTCTCGAAATGTCAGATCCCTTCCATTTTTTCTCTCTGATTAGCGGTATAGAGAGGATGAATGCCAACATGTACGTCCTCTTAAAACAATAATCACCACCACCACCACCACCTGACGACGACGACGATGATGATGACGATGGCATGTGGTCTCCGGAAACGCCTGGAGCAGGACTTTCGAGCTGACAACCTATAGGAGACCTGCGTTTCTTTGAGGAGGGGGCCGTCTCTAAGATGACTTCTAATGCTGAAGACGACGCAAACACCCAGCGCTTGAGCCAGGGGATTTAAGTAAGGAGAATTGATAACCCAGGCCTGGCAGGGAATCGAACCCGGGACCACTTGGACCAAACGGCAGCGTGCTAATCATTAAACCATGGGTCCAGACATAAGGTCAATAATCGACTAACTTCTGTCGGATAAATATTAGTAAATTACCATAATCCGCGCCAGAGTGAGCATATAATGAAGATAGTTTGATGCATAATGGACAGTGAGAGGAGTAATATCATCTCACCTCATCCACGACCCCAACAAGGAAATGGGACTAAGGGTTTTTTTTATTTTTTTTATATTTTAACGATATTTGTTCGTGGCGTCGACCTCTGTATATCTTCAGCCACTACTTTCACCACATGAGAGGAACCTGCGTGTAAGTGGAATTGCGGAAGCGCAGAGTGTTGTATGTGAGGAAAGGAACGTTAAGGACGAAACAAACACCCAGTCCCCAGGCCAGGGATATTAATCATTTATAATTAAAAACCCCTGGCCCGGCCGGGAATCGAGCCCGGGGCCGCCGGGAGATAGGCAGGGCCGGACAGACTAAGGGGTAGTCATACATAAATGAAAAGGAAGAAATCCATATTAAATGCATTAGTTTCAGAACCATACTGTATTTTGCTTACACAGTAATCTCCTACTGGAGCTACTTTGAGCAATTTACCCAATTGAAAAACACTCAAAAATGCCTCTTTTTATTTGAGATCACACTTCTCACTAAAATGAACTCTTGGGTGGGAGAGTATTTGAACGAATGAATGTACGAACAATAGGTTGGTGATGTAAACAACGAACAGTGATGACTGATGATGTTATTTATCAAGCGATGTTTGCAATTACGACTGTAGTTGGAGGGATAAACCTTACTGACGGAATGACGAAATTAAAAAAAATAAATAAACGAAAACAGTAGCGGCGATAAAGCGGGTAGGGGGGAATGGCGAGGTGGGGCAGTCCCTCCCCCCCCCCCCTCACTTTGTGGAGAAACATTACATTTTTATACCATTTTAGTCGGCTGAATCTAGGAATTATGGGAATTATATATAAAAAAAGCAATTTGTGCAAGCCCTGTTTTCATATCAGCCACTTCTTCCTTTTATTTACTTAAAATTATTAAAAATATTATTAGCGGATGTACGCACAAAATGTTGTTTGTCGCGACTAACTATACCACAGCAAGTAGTGGAGACTATATGTGCTGTGAGGAAGGGTAGCAAGGTAACTGAGACACTGATGTATGATTCATCCACTTGCCGCACGCATTCGTCATTCTGGCAGTCTCTTTAGTGTCTGTTAGTTTCTTAAAATTCCCATTTCATAACTTCTTTCTTTTTTAATATTCCTCCGCCGGCTATATCCCACAAAACAGGGAACTTTTTCTTGTCTGTACATTTTTTGCCCTGCCACTTCTAATTCCCAATCGCCGCTACTATACGCAAGATTATGATGATGATGATGATGATGATGACGATGATGATGATGCTTGTTGTGTAAAGGGGCCTAACATCGAAGGTCATCGGCCCCTATACGCAAGAGATGACGTGGCATACTCTAATGAGTGGAGTTACGCATAGGGCTCACTGCTTATTCTCGTGTTTACCCTGGTAATGATTTGTTTTTCACAGTTCTCTTTTACGTCGCACAGACAGGTCTGATGACGACGATGGGATAGGAAACGGCTAGGAGTGGGAAGGACCCGACCGTGGCCTTAAGGTACAGCCTCAGCATTTACCTGGTGTGAAAATGGGAAACCGCGGTAAATCATCTTCAAGGCTGTGACAGTGGCGTTCGAACCCATCATCTCCCGAATGGAAGTTCACTGCTACATGACCAAAACCAGACGGCCAGCTCGCTAGTTTTCTGTTTCACAAGAGCAGAGAGTAAGTGCAAAGAACAACTTTAACAAAGCACATGAAAAGGAGATCAAGAATTTGAACTGATACTAAGAACAACAAAGGAGATTCTTCGAAGACTACTTATAAGAAAATCCTCAGCCTGTTTCCAGCAACCCGACCGGGTCAGGAATAGAATGTTTGAAGCCCCCATCTAGCGGCAAGGATAGGAATTGTGACGGCTGCCGAAGCCTGACGCATTTCTATGAGGCAATGAATAATGACTGACAGATGAATTGAAATTATATTGGAGAGCACCTGGAGAAAAACTTGTCCCACCTCCACTTTGTCCAGAACAAATCTCACATTGGATTGACCGGGATTTGAACCACGGAACCCAGTGGTGAGTGGCCGGCGCGCTGTCCCCTGGACCACGGAGGCTTTTTACCACATACAAGATACTGAAGTAAATACAGTTAACACGGGGACAATAGTGGCGACTAGAGGTGGCAGCCAGTGAAATGACCGGACGAGGGCAGAAATCGCTTCTATTTTCATGTTCTGGTGGCAGCCAGCAACTACTTTTTGTGTGGACGTGGTGAGTGTAACGTTGTTAGAGAATGTGTGAGAACATGGAGGAGGCTGATGAAGACCAAGACTATCTTGTTTAAGCGAAGAGCCTCAAGAAATATTAACCAAAAATAGTGTATGTCGTCAGTGCCCACTCCACTTCCTTTTGATTCACTCACTTTCAGGAATTCATTCACTTCTGTGCGTGGCCCTCGTAGCCTTCATACGGGCTCTCAAAAACTCAAGTCGGGAACTACGACACCTAGTCCTATTAATTTCCACTTTTACTTTATCATTGAACTCTCCCTCTTCGCTCTGTTGGCATAATCAGAAGGACAAACGTTCCTTAGTAGTTCATTTAAGTTTCTAAAAACGTACCGATATTGTCCGTTGGTTTTGTCTTCGTCCGCCTCTGTGGTGTAGTGGTTAGCGTGATTAGCTGCCACCCCCGGAGGTCCGGGTTCGATTCCCGGCTCTGCCACGAAATTTGAAAAGTGGTACGAGGGCTGGAACGGGGTCCACTCAGCCTCGGGAGGTCAACTGAGTAGAGGTGGGTTCGATTCCCTCCTCAGCCATCCTGGAAGTGGTTTTCCGTGGTTTCCCACTTCTCCTCCAGGCAAATGCCGGGATGGTACCTAACTTAAGGCCACGGCCGCTTCCTTCCCTCTTCCTTGCCTATCCCATCCAATCTTCCCATCCCTGCACAAGGCCCCTGTTCAGCATAGCAGGTGAGGCCGCCTGGGCGAGGTACTGGTCATTCTCCCCAGTTGTATCCCCGACCCAAAGTCTGAAGCTCCAGGACACTGCCCTTGAGGCGGTAGAGGTGGGATCCCTCGCTGAGTCCGAGGGAACAACCGAACCTGGAGGATAAACAGATTAAGAAGAAGAAGAAGAAGAAGAAGAAGAAGAAGGTTTTGTCTTCGCTTCTTCAGATTATGAACACATTTTCGCAACGAAAGTAAATATGTAAAGTAAAACACCCTAGTTCCTCATTCAACAGGGTCTAGCGTTCTACTGCAAATAGTATGAGTGTACCACATTCTATTGAATAAAACGTATAATCCACATCATATTTGTCTTTTGTCCGACTCGTTGACTGAATGGTCAGCGTACTGGCCTTCGTTTCAGAGGGTTCCGGGTTTGAATCCCGGCCGGGTCGGGGATTTAACCTTTTTTTTGCTATTTGCTTTACGTCGCACCGACACAGATATGTCTTATGGCGACGATGGGATAGGAAAGGCCTAGGAATGGGAAGGAAGCGGCCGTGGCCTTAATTAAGGTACAGCCCCAGCATTCGCCTGGTGTGAAAATGGGAAACCACGGAAAACCATCTTCAGGGCTGCCGACAGTGGGGTTCGAACCCACTATCTCCCGATTACTAGATACTGGCCGCACTTAAGCGACTGCAGCTATCGAGCTCGGTGGATTTAACCTTCATTGGTTCATTCCCATGGCTTGGATTCTGAGTGTTTGTGCTGTCCCCTACATCCCTGCAACTCCCAAATCGCATATACCACTATCCTCCACCACAATAACACGCACTTACCTACACTAAGGCTCTAGCCGCCATTTTGGTTCATACATGTGCAATGGGCCATGAGATCAAAATCTAGTTGCTTTAATGACCGCGTGCAAGGACAGAATAGCGCTATATTTGTACGGATATTTATTACATAATGATGGGTTGTTCTGCACCTAATTGTAGAAATGTGTCCATTTTGTTTGCTAGTTGCTTTACGCCGCACGGACACAGACACGTCTTATGGCGACAGGAAATGGGAAGGAAGCGGCCGTAGCCTTAGTTAGGGTACAGCCCCAGTGTTTGCTTGGTGTGAAAATGGGAAAGACCGGGCGAGTTGGCCATGCGCGTAGAGGCGCGCGGCTGTGAGCTTTCATCCGGGAGATAGTAGGTTCGAATCCCACTATCGGCAGCCCTGAAAATGGTTTTCCGTGGTTTCCCATTTTCACACCAGGCAAATGCCGGGGCTGTACCTTAATTAAGGCCACGGCCGCATCCTTCCACTTCATAGGCATTTCCTATCCCATCGTCGCCATAAGACCTATCTGTGTCGGCGCGACGTAAAGCCCCTAGCAAAGAAAATGGGAAACCACGAAAAACCACCTTCATGCCTGCCGACAGTGGGGTTCGAACCCACTATCACCCGAATACTGGATAAAATGTATAAAATAAAATGTATAATCCACACCATATTTGTCTTTTGTCCGACTAGTTGGCTGAATGGTCAGCGTACTGGCCTTCGTTTCAGAGGGTTCCGGGTTTGAATCCCGGCCGGGTCGGGGATTTAACCTTAATTGGTTAATTCCAATGGCTTTGGGGCTGGGTGTTTGTGCTGTCCCCTACATCCCTGCAACTCACACATCACATATAACACTATCCTCCACTACAATAGCACGTACTTACCTACACTAAGGCTCTAGCCTTAAGCGACTGCAGCTATCGAGCTCGGAGTAATGCCTCTACTGCCGAATACAGGTTGTTTAGATTCCCTTCTGGTCTGCATTATGCCTTCACTGTTTATGCTACACCTTATACTTAACTGCTGACTTAAATCCGCATCCAGCTCCCACTGATATTACTACACACCTTAATTCAGTCACATTGATCATTCAATATTCAGTTCTGCCTCCAACATTCGGCAACAGGAGTTGAACATCCAAACAACACAGTTATAATATTTGTCAAAACTAACTTCATATTGAACCATTTGGGCCAAAGGTCATGGGTTCAATATGACAGAAATCATTTGTTTAACGTAGGTGGTAGTACAACAAATGTATTATTGAAAACCAAGATCTCTGGAAGGCCTATATACAGCCTGGTTTTAAACTATTAACTTTCTTATTCAAGCTCTGAAACATTCGTATTTTTTTTTAATTGGTTGGTCTAAAGAAGCCAAATTGTGAACTTATGGAATTAATTTGTAACTGTGAGGTCCTCTGTACGGACTAAAAGCATTATATAGTGCAAAATGGTGCAAATCTTGTAATGGAGAAAATTAGCCTATGAATGGTAAATGTACCACTACATGTTCTCCAACGTGCTGTAATTTAAAAGACAAACATTTTAGACACTTCTTCATAATGCGATCCTATGTTGTTGTGGACTTTAAACAAGAATGTACGGAAACGAGGTAAAATGTATGGGAACTACTTCGGAAAAGAAAAGAAAAATGTAAACAAGGAATGGAATGTTATTTTTTGTAAATACTTTCATAAAAGGAGACAGTAAATTTGTAAAATATTAATTAAAAATCTTTTTTTTAATGTGCTGTCTGAGCAACTTAACCAATGTTGCAACCCTTTGAAGTTTAATAAGGTGAGTCGTGTTGAGGTATAATACTACTACTCCTCAAACCAAAGTAATCTCTGTAAAAATATATAAAAAAGTAGAAAAGTACTGTTAACTTTGCCGAAGTTAAAAATTTTCAATATTCTCCACAGTTATAGCCTACGTATCTCAGGCGGCAGCGCGCCGGCCTCTCACCGCTGGATTCCGTGGTTCAAATCCCGGTCACTCCATGTGAGATTTGTGCTGGACAAAGCGGAGGGACAGGGTTTTCTCCGGGTACTCCGGTTTTTCCTGTCATCTTTCATTCCAGCAACACTCTCCAATATCATTTAATTTCATCTGTCAATCATTAATCATTGCCCCAGAAGAGTGCGACAGACTTCGGCAGCCGGAACAATTCCTATCCTCGCCGCTAGATGGGGACTTCATCCATTCCATCCCTGACCCGGTCACTGACTGGAAAACAGGTTGTAGGTTTTCATTCTCCACAGTTCGTGGGTCACTCCCCTTACAAGTCACTGGTAATTGATTATTAGTACAATACTTCAGGTTGGGAGAGAAGATTCAGCTATAGAAGTAGTTACTCTATTCCTATTTTCCTCCCGAATGCAATTCAAAATAACATAATATTTGTTTCATGTACTATGTTCGGTTGAATAAACTAAAATGGTCTGTTTATTACAACTGCATAAGCAGATGAGATTCAAAACACTCACCAAAAATTAAGTTTACTTTGCACAGAAAATCTATTTTCTTTTAGTACTGGTAAATAAGAAAAGGGACTAAATTTTAGAAGAAAGAAATAAACTTAAAGAATCCCAGTTACTTGGGTGCATCACATTTCAGCGTTATTTTTGATCGAAGAATATTTTACTTATTATTTCGACATCACTGAAAATAGCGCTGAATCAATTTCACTGAGATCATTTGTTATCAAAATCTCCTATCACAATTTATATATCTTCCACAGTGTCCAATTACCACGTCAAATTCCACGATGTAAGAATGACAGTAACCTATATCAATACCACGGTGACCCTAACTTCATTTGACGGTACCGCGGCGCATAATTTACGAACGACCTATTATATTTGTCAATAATATAATAATAATAATAATAAAAAACAGCTTTATTAGAAAACCATTCTTCCTAATATTTCTCCTTACCGAGCTCGATAGCTGCAGTCGCTTAAGTGCGGCCAGTATCCAGTATTCGGGAGATAGTAGGTTCGAACCCCGCTGTCGGCAGCCCTGAAAATGGTTTTCCGTGGTTTCCCATTTTCACACAAGGCCACGGCCGCTTCCTTCCCACTCCTGTCTCATCGTCGGCATAAGACGTATCTGTGTCGGTGCGACATAAAGCAAGTAGAAAAAAAATTCTCCAGTGAAAGCAGATGGCTAGTTTGTTTGTTTATTAAAAGGCAAATTAGCAACGACCTTGCCTTTACAATCACCGTCTCAAGTAAAAATTAGACAATAATGTGTGAAATACAGGGTGACCGACGGGAATCTGACGTTTTTGGCATGGCTAGTACTCTCTCGGTAGGAGGAGTGGGGAGCGGAATTGTCAAGCAGGACACTCGTCATGCGTTGCCGTTTCAGTAGCTATGGAGCAGTGGTCGGTTGAACATCATATGTTTGCAGAATGGCGGGTCTGTTATAACAGAGCAGCGACTTTTTCGTGTGCGTCGTGGTGCCGTTCCCACGATTCTCAGTTGGGTTAATAATGTACGGACAACAGGATCTATTGTTAAAAAGATGCCACCAGGTTCGACTAAGACAGTAAGAACACCAGAAAACATCGAGCGTGTGAGAGCCGCGGTGACGCCATTCTGCACAAATGCGTCGTACGCAAACACACGATGTTCAACCGAACACTGCTCCATAGCTACTGAAACGGCAACGCATGGCGAGTGTCCTGCTTGACAATTCCACTCCCCACTCCTCCTACCGAGAGAGTACTAGCCATGCCAAAAACATTTGATTCCCGTCGGTCACCCTATATATTAATATTTATGTGGAGTAACCGTTTGGGTAACACTGAGAATGAGTATTTTTACAGAATGTTAGTTTAGCATTATTTTCTAGGATGGAAAACAGTAAGGCCGGCTCTGTGGTGTAGATGTAGCGTGCGTGCCTCTTTCCCGGAGGTCCTGGGTTCGATTCCCGGCCAGGTCAGAGATTTTTACATGGACCTGAGGGCTGGTTCGAAGTCCACTCGGCCTACGTGATTAGCATTGAGGAGCTATCTGACGGTGAGATAGCGTCCCGGTCTAGAAAGCCAAGAACAACGGCCGAGAGGATTCGTCGTGCTGACCACACGACTCCTCGTAATATGCAGGCCTTCGGGATGAGCAGCGGTTGCTTGGTAGGCCAAGGCCCTTCAAGGAATGTCGTACCATGGGGTTTGGGGGTGGAGAACAGTAAAAAAAAAAGAGGGATATACAAGGCTGGGGCGATCAACTGAGTTACCAACGTAGTGCAGGAATGAACCATAATGGCGAGCGAGCATACGCAGTTTTCAGAGAGCCCTACCCTACGCATGGCAGATGCCACCAACCCTCATAGGAGGGTCGCCTTACAAGGGCTGCACTCGGCTAGAAATAGCCACAATAAATGATTATTATTATTATTATTATTATTATTATTATTATTATTATTATTATTATTATTATTTGTCTTTTATTTCTAATAAGTCTACGAAACCCTGAAAACTCTGCGGCCGTTACCAATAGTGACAACCTATCGCCAATTTTCATTTCCTTTTTTTTTTTTTTTTTTGCCATAGGGTGTTGAGTTCGTGTCCCGAGGCGTCGACCTTTTCAACACATTTCTGTTCAGAGCAATTTGATCTGAGAATTATGGAACAGACTGGAGTCATTTCTCAATGGTCTGTCACTGCTTTCAGGTGGTGAGGTTCTTTCAACCATATCCGGGAATTTAACATTTCAATTAATGCCCATGTCCTTGTCAAACACAATAGCAGCTTGTATGATAAACGAGCGGTCCACTTGATGGACACTGACCTGCTCGCTCCAGTATTGTCTTATATCGTGACCAATTACATACTATCCCGGTCCGATCACCTCCTGACGTCATACGAAGCAATTACCTCGCTAGGAAACAATGCCTCACATACTTCTCGCTCTCCTTCAGTTTTGCACTCTTATCCTCGTCCTCCTCCTCCTTGCTTATATACAGTAATTATATTCTATCTGTGGCTTCATTTGCGTCCGACTCGTTGGCTGAACGGTCAGCGTACTAGCCTTCGGTACAGAGGGTCCCAGGTTCGATTCCAGCCCGGGTCGGATATTTTAACCTTTATTGGTTAATTCCAGTGGCTCGGGGGCTGGGTGTTTGTGCTGTCCCCAACATCCCTGCAACTCGCACACCACACATAACACTACCCTCCACCACAATAACACGCAGTTACCTACAAATGGCAGATGCCGCCTACCCTCATCGGAGGGTCTGCCTTACAAGGGCTGCACTCGGCTAGAAATAGCCACACGAAATTATATAAATTATAGTTTCATTTGCATTTACTTTTTGATAAATCACTTCCAATTATTTACACTATGGTATACATAATTCTTCTTCCCCCCCTGTCGTAAGAGGAGACTAAAGGGGGACCCAGGGGCTCTTAAGTTGGGAGCGTGAGTTGGCGACCACGGGGCCCTTATCTGAGCCCTGACATTACGTGCACGTACTTGTGTCAAGCTCCTCACTTTCATCTATCCTATGTGACCTCCCCTGATCATACTTCTATACTGTACGTAGGTCGAGTCATAAGGCATGGCAACTATTTTCTTTTTCTCGCGAACAGGAGACAACACGGAAAAATCTAATATGTGCATTTGGAAACGTACGGTATGTTCTTGCGTATGATGCTACTAGATGGTGTATGTAAACAACAGTGGGGGTCTAGCATGCCCACAAGTTCACTGTGTGAGTGAGAGCGTAAAAAAATGGAAGTCAACAAGCAGGAGCAACGATCGAATATTAAAATAGCAGTTCTCCGCCGCAGAAATACACGCCAATACCATGCAGAGCTGCGGGAAGCATTAGGTGGACAAGGGTTTGCTAACAAAGAGGACATTGTAACAGCATTTCGGAGAGATGATGTTTAAACGTTTTCTTTCAAACAGCAGTTTTGTCAGCCAATGTAAGAGTATTCATTTGGCTTAAAAATACATTCCCTTGGTACTAAATCGTCCTCACGATTTTCGTTTACAGTTCAAAGAGCAGACCAGTAGAAACGCAACTAAAACTGGACACTTATCAGAGTTTTCTGTACCAGTAAAGTCATTTTTATTTTAGTCATTGCATGAGAGGAAGTTGTTTGAGCTTTAGTTTGGATCCTGTAGAAAATGTCTAATTCTGGTGGCTAAGACACAGTTCACTTTCTCTCCACTTCTTCTCTTCTGCTAATCTGCAACAATCTGCACCACTTACCATAATCGTTTTCGACCATCCATGTTGTGTACGTAACATGAAAAGCACTTAATAAAACTCTCCCAAAATAAACACATGACTTTCACTTTCACGAATTTCTTCGAAACTCTTGGTATTATAGGAAATTAGCGGCCTTCCCGATCCACTCAATACATGCGGTTGTCTCTAGGTGGCGTTGATTCATCGTCGCTTGAAATCATCTTGATACTCGTGCGCATAACCAAGGGGGCTGTGTTTCAATATTTTGGTGGTGTTTATAATATTATTGCCAACAGATTTCACATAAGCGGAAGGAAAATTCCGTTATTCATGTTGGGAATTTCCGCTTTTGAATACCATGAGAGTGCGCGCATTCTAAAGACTCGTTTTCAAACTATTCGAGCTTTTCATTTCTTCCGCCACATAAATTTGCCTCCCTGGTCACGGGCCCATACGGCCCCTGCCTAAATACGGCCCCGAGTCCTACATTTTATTCGTTCGAAACTTTCTAGACAAGCTAATTACGTTACATTTGTAAACAAACGTGATATAACGATCAAATAAAACACGTCCGCAAGCTTCTGGTTTCTAACTTTTATTTCACCCGAGCGAGTTAAGTTTATAGAATGCAAATTATGTTTACAACAGGCCGGCTTTGCACACTCGACGGGCTGCGTGTGCCAAAAGAACCGTTCAGTAATTTGTGCCGTCCTATAACATTATGTAAATAGACTCTGGTGTCAATGTAAATGTCAGTGGTCACTGATGCCCAAACAGGGAGGGGGAATGTTTGAGTAAGCCTATTTGTCAAAATTGTTAACGTAACTAATATGTTTATTTATTCATGAATTCTGATGAAGTATAAAGAACATAGATTGTCATTAGTGTCAGCATAGGTGTCAGTTTTATGACAAAAGATTACAAATAATGGAGTCTTTAATATATTGTGTTGGTCGTTATTAGCTATCAGTTCAGTAACCTCTTGAGGTCATCATGACCTGTTTAAAAGTGCGGCTTGTAACCACATCTAGGTGTATGAGATATTTGTTTGTTATTACTAGGGCTTGTGTTTCTATGGCATGCTGTATTCCTTCCTGGTCCCTGTTTAGGAGAGCCGGAGGAGTTTTTGCGTTAAAATAAACATTCTTCTGTTTATGAGCTGAAGAAAGAAATTCAGACTATCAACTTGTTAAATGTAATTGTAAATAATGAAAGCCTTTGACTAAAGAAACCATAGAAAGAATTTAAAGGTGTTATGAGACAGTAGTGGTGGTGATTACTTTTATAACAGGAAGTACAATTGGACAGCCATCCTCACAAACAGTGTAATTTTTCAGAGATCACAAGATACAGCTACATTGATCACATTTCTAATGATTGTACTGTTTTTACTGATTGCTTGTTCACGCTAAATCGTTCGGAGCTTATCCATAGCAACATTTACAAGAGCAATTCTTATTCTGATCTCTTTCTCGCAGCTGCTAATATTGAGAATTCTTTTTTTTTTTTGCTAGTTGTTTTACGTCGCACCGACACAGATAGGTCTTACGGCGACGATGGGACAGGAAAGGGCTAGGAGTGGGAAGGAAGCGGCAGTGGCCTTAATTAAGGTACAGCCCCAGAATTTGCCTGGTGTGAAAATGGGAAACCACGGAAAACCATTTTCAGGGCTGCCGACAGTGGGGTTCGAACCTACTATCTCCCGAATACTGGATACTGGCCGCACTTAAGCGACTGCAGCTATCGAGCTCGGTTATTGAGAAGTCCGGCGCCTTCAATCACCGCTTCAATAGCAGCTTAAATAAGTTCAGAAACATTTCTCTAAGTTAATAATCTGACGTTTATTTGTTAATACTTGTTCATAAAAACACTAACTTTCAATCATTGGCAGGTTTGCGCGACATAAACGATATTGTACATATATGCGCATGATTTAAAGTGGCTTGCTGGAATCTGAGTATATCCTTGTCATTCTTTGCTTAAATTATAGTGATAAATGTATTAAATTATAATTAATGTTTTGCGGTAGACTAAAAGACTAAGTCGACACTGGAAAAAATTGAACACATTTTTAGCAAATATTGGAATTAGCGATGTTTCACTGCTCTTTATTGTACGCCGCCTGGCATAAACCTCACACTAGCACACGGCCCATTGCACAGGAGACGAACATCAGCCGGGCGTCTGTTATGCGGATATTGCATACCCACTGATTTCACACGGACCATGTGCACTTACACAGGAGCTCCATGGTTATGACTTCGAAGTACGGGTGGCGGCGTTCTGTTAATGGACGTTACAGCATGTGAACACTAAACATGCCTTTTTAGCGACTATCTTATTTACGGACGTTATTCGATGTAATATGCATTACTGGAGTGTGGATAATACCCACTGGGTACGACAGGCATCTCTTCAGGCACAGTGGAACGTGAACGTATGGAACTAAACGAGGCCATACCACCTGATAGGAATGTCAGACGTATTGCTGAACAAACGGAAGCTGACTCACACACGACATGTCACACAACTTGTTCGAAAAAAACAGTGTCAGAAAGGTTCTGATAGCTAAGGTACACCTTTGACAGCAACTAACAAAATTTGGCAATATCTTCCACAACAAAATATGCTGTTAATAGGGTATATGGTTACTCCTAACAGCCCCGCATGCTTCGCAGCGACGTGGCATGCTCTCTATCAGATGGTCCAAGAGCTCTTGCAGCAGTCGATCCCATTCCTCCGAGAAGGTCTTGGAGGGTCCTTGGTGGAGGTTGGCGGGATGCCATTCGCCTCCCCAATGCATCCCAGGATTCAGATCCGCAGACCTCGCTGGCCAGTCCATGCGATGACTGTCTTCCCCAGCCAGAAATTCATCCCCCAGAGCAGCGTGTTGTGGTCGGGCATTATCGTCCATTAAGGAGAATCCTGATCCAACTGAACCTCTAAAGAGTCGAACACGTGGCCTCAGTACTCGACCATGTATCTCCGAGCGTTAACAGTGTGACGCCACCACTACCATACTGGTCCCGTTCCATGATGTTCCTGTGGTTGTATCGGCTACCTGGTTCTCTCCAGATTAATGTGCGACGGGAATCGTTCTGCAAACTGAAGCGGGGTTCATCTGTGAAGAGCACATGCTTCCATTCATTCATGGTCCAGTTTTGATGGTGACGACTCCACAGTAAATGGGTCCGTCTCTGTGCTGGAGTGAGCGGAACGCACACCGCTGGACGTCGGGCAAACAGCCCTGCTGTTCGGAGCCTCCGGTACACAGTTTGCCGGGAAACGGCAACCCCTGAAACGGCTGCAAGCTCCGCCAACAATTGTCTTGCAGGTGCGCTCCGATTTCGTCGAGCGGTTAAGGTCAGATATCGGTCCTGCTGCGGGGTGGTTACCCTTGGTCGACCTGGTACTGGCCTACGACTAACATCTCATGTGTCTCAAAATCGTCTCCAAAGCCTGGGAATGACACTTTGTGGCACATTCAAGGATACGGCGACTTTGATCTGTGTCTGGCCTGCTCCCAGTTGGCCGAGTATTCTACCCTGCAAAACGGGGTCCAAATGGCTTCGTTGTGACATTATGTTGTCACGTTCACCACGAGGCTACACTCCGCACACTATAACAGGGCAAACACGACTGAGGGATTATGGGGCGCAGGCACTGACTGGGTTTGCCTTACGGTTACGCCGCTAGTCAAAGCAGGGAACACTCCTTTCCTATACAGAGCGAACACGTAACGTTGGTAGGTGCATATGTCGTGCGATTTGCGGTCTGTTTCATGTTGCCCTGCTTACTCGTAACTTATGCTTAACTTTTGGACATTAGTGTATTACTCCTCAACCCTCTGCTTAATACTGACAAAGCAAAACAAACTCGTCTCTGTAGAAGCCTTTGTCCATTGGAGGGGCGGATGGTGAAGGCTTCAGCTATCCATAACTTCGGGGATGTAGAGTGTTCAGCACTACGCCCCACACCCCCACAGAAAATAAACTGGTACTTATTTTCGGTGCAGGCTCAGTTAACCTCAGAGCCATGTGTACCTCCGGAAGTGAAAATCTTGTTTCTTGAATTTTTCGACTTCGTAACGGGGAATCGAACCTACTTCCTTCCGAGTGAACTGTGCACGACTCGGCCAGGCAGCCGCTCGTTTACCACTGCCACATCTTCTAATTCTAAAGGTCTTACCTTCCAATTATTAGAAACTGAATGTAATTGCTCTCTCTTAGGTCTTCCTGCGTTCGCATGTTTCTGTCACTTGCCATCACCGAGTCCATTATTGACCCAAGTAGCTTTCCTTCCTAAATGATCCGAACTACGGGAAGTCGTTTCCTACACACATTTAGCCTAGACGTTCTTACCTTCTAGCCTTTATTATTTCATTGCGAATTTCTTGTTGGCTCTCTTTCCATCTATATAAGCAATCATTCTCCCTACTAGTATATCTATTAACTTCGGCTTATAATATATCTTCATTATGGAATGCTATGTCCTTCAGCGTTCATTCTGCAAGCCTCTGTGAATTTACTAAACGTCTCCATAAATCTTCTATTTGTAACTAGCTCTGTGGCCTCCGTTAGTTCTATACCTCCTATCTCCACCATTGGGCTGACATCACCCCACCACCAAAGCCGCTTTATGAGTACAGCTTCATCAATCGATTTCATTTCTAATTCAGCTTTTATCTACCCATTCCGAGCAGCCTCCTACCATTCTTCCCACTTGTTTGTACCAGCGATCATTCTCCCTCCTCTCATGTCTCTTAAGTCTAGCTTATGAAAAAGATATCCTGAGTCCACCCAGCTTTCACTCCCATTAGGTAAAGTTGGTGTAAATATACTGTATGTTCGTCCGGGAGCTGACTTCCTTCCTACAGAATACTCTTGATCGCAACTGCGAGCCCACTGCATTAGCTTTTCTGCACCTTGATTCATCTCACTTAGTACGTACTACCATCCTGGGAGAATACACATTATGAATTCGTGAAATGATCTACCTATTCCAGTTGTGTATTCCCAACGTGTCATTCAATTACCTTAGGTTCCTTACCTACTGACATCAAGTTAGTCTTGGAAATGTTAATTTTTGGATCATACTCATTGTATACCTATTTTCAAGTTCCAGATGCACTGTGGAAATAAAAAGAAGGATTTCCCTGTGTAAGAAAGCCTTTGAGGAGAAGAAGCAGCTCGTAACTAATAAATCCTTAAATACTGAACAAAAGAAATTATTTATCAAAACGTTCATTTGGAGTGTGCTGCTATACGGCTGTGAAGGATGGACTCTCTTGAAGAAGGACGTGAAACGATTAGAGGCAGTGGAAATGTGGCTATGGAGGAAGATGACAAGAACTAGCTGGATTGAGAAGAAAACTAATGAAGCAGTACTTAGAGAAATAAACACCCGGAGACATTTAATAACAACGATAAAAAGGAGAAAAGCATCAGTTTTCGGTCACATTCTCCGGCATAATAACTTCATAAAGAACTTGTTCGAAGGCAAGGTGATGGGAAAGAAAGGCAGAGGGAAACCACGGAAGAAGATCATTGAAGAGGTAGTTGAGATGATGGGATGCCAAGGTTATGGAGAGATGAAAAGGATCGCAGAGAGAAGAGATCAATGGTTGCAGCGACAAGGCGAAGCCTTTAGATGATGATGATGATGATGATGATGATGATGATGAAGGTATTAGACTGCAGGCACTCTGCACAGTCTGCCATTAACACAAAGTCGTTGGCACACGCCAAAACTGCTTGCTACATTTCCATGCAAGGGCATTTACCATCCAGTAGATGATCCATGTAAACTACGAACAACAGTCTTGCCTAACCCCTGCAACTACGCCAGGAACTCATTCTAACAAAAATTTTGACCGCAGCCCAATTTTCAACATAAATTACTTGGACTGCTTTTAATAATCTACACTTAATCTCAAAGTCCGCCAGCACAACGAAAATATTTTTCCTCGGTACTCTGTCACATGTCATATCTAGATCTACGAAATATATATTATTTCAGTAGGATAGATCCCTTTTGCGGTGCTCACAAGTAGGCGATCATGACAAATGAGCACTCAAAAGAAAGAGAATAGACATTAGCAGTGACTAATTACACTCTCATTTCATAAATATATATATATATATATATATATATATATATATAAAGTAGCTTGTCCTGACTGACTGATTCATCATCGCCGAGCTTAAACTACTGGACATAAAGAGATGAAATTTTGGGGATATATTCATACTATGACGTAGGTGCTCGCTAAGAGAGGATTTTTGGATATTCCTTCTCTAAGGGGGTGAAAACGGGGGTGAAATTTTAAAATGAGTTGCTCTATATCTCAAAACTTTAAAAGTTTACAGATGTAAAAATTGGTATTTAGAATCTTCTTTAAAAATAAGGAAACACGTATTTTTTTGTTTTCAGAAAATCCCAATATGAGGGGTGAAAAACGGTGAAAATGGGGGAAAATGGGTTGAATGCCTTTAATCAGGATACCGGTACCTATATCTCAGAAACTGAAGATATTACAGACCTGAAAATTGGTACTTTTGACCTCTTTTAAAAATAAAGAAACACGTATTTTTTTGTTTTTGGAAAATCCAATTAATGGGAGGGTGAAAAGGGGGTGAATTTTTAAAATGAGTGAATCTATATCTCCAAACCTTTAAAGTTTGCAGATGTAAAAATTGGTATTTGGAACCTTCATTAAAAATAAAGGAACACGTATTTTTTTGTTTTCGGAAAATCGCAATAGGTGGAGTGAAAAGGGGCTAAAAAGTGGTTGAATGCCTTTAATGAGGCTACTTATATATCAGAAACTGAAGATATTACAGACCTGAAAATTGGTGTTTGGGATCTCCTTTCAAAATAAAGAAACACGTATTTTTTTGTTTCTGGAAAATCCAATTTAGGGGGGGGGTCAAAAGGGAGTAATATTTTAAAATGAGTGTATCTATCTCAAAATGTTTAAAGGTTATATATGTGAAAATTGGTATTTAGAATCTCCTTTAAAAATAAATAAACACACGTATTTTTTCGTTTTTGGAAAATCCAAAAATTGGGGGGTAAAAGGGGGGAGGGTAAATTTTTTAAAATGAGTGTGTATACATCTTAAAACTTTAAAATTTACAGATGTAAAAATTGGTAGTTAGAATGTCCTCTAAAAATAAAGGAAAACGTATTTTTGGTTTCCTGTAAATCCCAATAGGAGGGGTGTAAAAGGGTGAAAAATGGGTTGAATGCCTTTAATGAGGATACATATATCTCAGAAACGAAAGATATTACAGAACTGAAAATTTGTATATGGGATCTCCTTTAAAAATAAAGAAACACGTATTTTTTAGTTTTGGAAAATCCAATTAATGGCGGTTAAACAGGAGTGACAAATTGGGTGAATTTTTGAAAGACTATATCTACAGAATATATTGGAAACGTAAAATGTTACAGACGTAAAAGTGGGTGTTTGTAATCTCCTGTAAATCTAAAGAAACATAGGTGATTTGTGTTTGGAAACTCCACTTAAGGGGAACTCAAAAGGGGTGAAATTTTAAAATGAGAATTTTTACAGTTTATCTCAAAAAACTTAACATGTTACAGAAGTGAAAAATGGTGTTTTTATCTCTATTAAACATAAAGAAACGTGTATTTTTAGCTTTCGGAAATACCACTTGGGTGGGTGTGGGTAAAAGTGACTGAAAATGGTGTTGAATTCTTTTAATTAGGCTACTGATATCTCAAAAATGAAGATGTTACAGACGTGAAATTTGATATTTGCAATCTGCTTTAAAAATAAAGAAACACGTATTCTCGGAAAATCCAATGAAGGGGGGGGGGGGTGAAAGAATTGAAAAATTAATTGAATGAGAATACATACATCTAATAAAAACTAAAATTGTTACAGACGTGAAAATTCGTATTTGGATCTCCTTTAAAAACAAAGAAAAACGCGTTTTGGGGGGAAACCATCTTGGAGGGCGGGAGTGTAAAGGAGTTGAATTCCTTTCATGAAGACACATAAATCAAAAACTGAAGAAGTTAGAGTGGTGAAAATTGGTATTTAGAAGATCCTTTACTATTAAAGAAACAAGTATTTTTTGCGGGAAAATTCACTTAGGGGGGGGGGGAGTAGTGTGAAATGAAGTGAAAAAAGTAAATTATTTTTATGGGGATACTTATATCTCAAAACTGAAGGTAATAGACGTGAACATTGGTGTTTGAAATCTTTTTAAACATAAGAAACAAGCCTTCTTTTAATTTTTTTGGGGCGGGGGGGTGCCGGTAAATAAACTTAACGGCGGTGGGGTGTAGAAGGAGGTGAGACCAATTGATTTTACTGTTCTTAATGTACTTATAAGGATCCTCGGCAGCGCGCCGGCCTCTCACAGCTGGGTTCCGTGGTTCAAATCCCGTTCACTCCATGTGACATTCGTGCTGGACAAAACGGAGGCGGGACAGGTTTTTCTCCGGATACTCCGGTTTTCCTGTCATCATCCATTCCAGCAACACATAATAATAATAATAATAATAATAATAATAATAATAATAATAATAATAATAATGTTCCGGACCGTCGTCAAATGTGCGGACCGCGCTGGAAACGGCTCCTGGACGGGTAATGACTAAGAATGCAGTCCGGCCGCGGGTTCAGTGCCTTCTAGGCACCCAATATGACACCACGCCGGATCTCCTGAAGGATTTTATCCATATTAAAAATGACTATAGGAAAAGATGGCAAAGATTTACGGACCCAACTGACCGGGAGGAATACCTGAGCCTAGCCCGGGAAGTACGAAATCGATTGCTGGAAAAGAAGATTGAAAAATGGGAGGAATCATGCCGTAATCTAATAGAAAACGAGTCAGATCGGGAATTTTGGTGGGTTCTCGCAGAAAACGAGTCAGACCGCGAATTCGTCGGATTATATATCTAAAACAATAAGCATTCAATTATAAATTTCAGTATAATACCGTAGCGAAGCACGGGTATCTTGCTAGTATATATATATTTTTTAATGAGTTTTAAAAAATTGTACGAAGTGTGCGATTTGCAAATACTGTTGCTGTAGGAACATACGTGACGTCATTGCTGTCCACTTCACGTTTACGCCGCTGGGACGCCTGTTTTATGTCATTATAATATGCTGTAATTATCAGTTAAGAAAAGAATGATAGTAGAACCAAAAATTACTTCCGGAACATTCGTCAGTATAATAATGCACTTGCATTTGCTTCCGTTCAAGAGGATACTCTAAATGTTAAAAATCAAAGATTACATTAAGTGGTAAGTAAGATTGTCTAATATTGTACTGATTTGTTTATTCCTTAGTTCACCATGTGGCTACGCATGGGTCCTCTAGTAACTATGTACCAAGAGGAACTCTCCTTCGTCATGAACTTTTAAATTTACAATTCATACAGGTCGATCTGCATATATTATATCTTTGTAACATGTGTGTTTTTTCTTCCTATCTTAATAAAGTATAAATGTTGTCCCGTTCCCTTATGGCCCCAGGGAAATGCGAAATTATTTCCGCCCTGGTGGCACCCTCCAAATTGTGTTGGCAAGCCTTCCTCCGACCTGCGCACTCGTCGTGTTCTCTCTCCACCTTGCCCCTCCTCGCCTCTGCCGAGGGATGGCACGGTGCTCGCAGTAAACTTCGTTCAGTTCGCTTGGAGCGAGCAAGCAGCTTGGTCATCTAGCCGCGAGCGCGGAGGTAGGAAAGCTTACCAACCAACGTTAGGCTTAGGGAGGGAGTTGCCTTATATTGAGAATGTAACGTGTTTGTTCTCTTGTTAATAGAGGCTAAGAGCCTCAGTAAATAGTAAGAGGGTTTGCTTCTGTAAAAGTTAATGTGGTTTCTTTAAATTTAACATGTTGTCACTAAAAGGAGTTTGTTAAGAATTGAGAATTGAGAGTTGTAATATTTGAATTGTTCGAGGGCAGGTCCCCCAATGAATACGGATTTCATTTGTGCGCACTCATTATTGTAATAAATGTTCAGCATTACAACCACTCGGTTTTCGCTCACTGCGTTATGGCTCTCCTTGCTCGTCACTGGTAGTCAGCCTTCGGTCTTGAAGCCCGCACCTTCCTTATTTCCACATCGCTGCCAATTTTACTTGGTGCAGCAGTCTGGTAGCAGAGCGTTTATTTGTGCTCCTACCAGTTCTTTCGGGCAATTTTGAGTGTGCGTGGTCTCTCTCTCTTTCGGTTACGGTGTTTCCCGTTCAGCTTGGTGGCCGGCGATATCTTTACCATGCCTACTCGAGACGTGGCATATCCTGGGTCTCTTAGAAAAGAAGAGTTGCTATACGAACTGTCAATTCGTAATGTAGAGTCTAAAGGGACAGTTAAAGCGGATGAGTTATTATTACGAACTAATTTAGATAAAATTGTTGTGGTACCCAAGGTCTCTGACGGTGAGGCTGCGAGTGTGGCGTCCCTTATTCAGGCCAATTTGACTGAAATATCCTCAGTTATGGATTTTTTAGAGAACGATGTAGCGTCTCTTCATCAGTTAAAACGAGTACAAGGGCGTCTAACCCATTATGTTTATCGGACGGAAGATTTACTCTCCTTAGAATTAAAGGAGGAGCTAGTAAGTCAAATTGGAGCTTTGAAGAACAAGGCAGTCCAACTTTTGGGAAAGGTTGAGGCTTGGTTGGCCGCACTCTCCATTAAATCTAAACCTGTCACTCCTTCTGTTAATCGGGTTGACGAGGAACCCAATAAGGTTATTGGTAATCCTGAGTTGGATGGTGTGCAATGCTTGCTGGAATCGCAGCAAGGTCCCTTACCTAGGATTCTCCCCCAGGCTAATCTTCCAGTTCAGCAATCGATCTTGCCTTCTGTGAATTTGCCCTTTTCTAGTATCCCTCACCCGTTAAGTAGTATGTTGAAAAACGTTCCCCGTTATTCGGTAAATTCTGCCGATGATGTAGTTACCTTTTTGCGATTTTTTGTGGAATTTCAGGATCATGCTCTTGTGTTCGGGCTAACTCACGTTCAAATATTGCAAATTCTTTATCCGTATACTACAGGGGTGCTTTCCAATAAAATAGTTAGTGCTATTTCTGATCAGTTGTCACTTCAGCAGTTTCATGCTTATTTGCTTACTCATTTTATCCCGGCTAGGGCTCTCAGCTCTCTAGTGCTGAAATTTTATTTCAGGGTTCAACGCTCGGACGAGCCTTTAACAGAATATGTTGCTGATGTTAAATTTTACGCTAGGGTGTTTGCGTTACATTATACAGAAGAGGAGATCGTTCTCATGATCGTAGAGGGCATTTCCCCGTTATACCGCTCCTGTCTTTGTTTTGCTGCTCAACCTCACAGTTTTGCGGAGCTCGAAGCGATAGTGGTATCGGCCGAAGGTGTTCGCCATGCGGACTCACTTCGTATTACTAGCTTGCCCCCGGTTGGTTCTAATGACAGGGAGTCTGTGGTGCTTCGTAAGCCTAACTTATTAAGAAAGTGTTATAATTGCGGTGCTTCTAATCATTTGCGTAATAAATGCCCCTCTCGGTCTCGTAACAACAGTCAGGGTGCTAGTGCTGGTTCTAGGGTAGAGGTTCCGCCCAGAACCAGTAATATTGTATGCTTTCGGTGCGGGGTCGCAGGTCATCTTGCGCGACATTGTACCACCCATTCAAATAGCTCTTGACTACAGCGGGAGGTGGTGCAGGACAATGGTACCACCTTGCCTTCCCCTGTTATTAATCAAACATCTTGTTCGTTTGGTGAACCATCTCCTGTTTGTCCTGTGGGCTGTTTAGAGATATCTACGGAAATTAAAGGTGTGAGTCCGTTGGTTGAGGTCGAAATAAACAATGAGCCCGTTTCGGCTCTTCTTGATTCTGGTAGTGTGGTGTCATTTATTAGTGAAAGATGGTTTGCTTTACATAAAGCTGTCTGTAAATTCCCTCATTTATCTCCGGTTTTGCATTCGTTTGTATCAGCCAATTCTTCCAGAATTGAAGTCCTGGGACTGGTAAAATGTAAGATTCGTCTTTCCAATTTTACTTGGAAATTTTCCTTGTATGTTGCGAGTAATTTGCCGTATCCTATCATTCTTGGTTCAAATTTTTTCGATTATTCTGGTTTAGTCTTAGATATTCAGGAGGGTTCATGTTGGTTTAAGTTTTCACCAATGAATAAAATACCTTTGCACATTAGTAATTCTGCTTCAGCGTCGTCGGTATCGCCGCCTCAGGACGAAGTGGTGTCAGATCTTAGCCATTTGACTGAGGATGAGGCGCAGCGTATTAGGGAGTTGTGCGAGGCCTACCCGGATGTGTTTACTGAGAAATTGGGGATGACGAATATCTTAGAGTATAAAATAGAGGTCACGGATTCGGTCCCTGTCAGATTTCCGCCCTACCGTTTATCTCCTCCTAAGATGCAGGCATTAAAGGAGATCATTAACAACATGCTTGAGGAAGGGATCATCCGGCCCTCTACTTCGGCTTACTCTTCCCCCATTTTCCTGGTGCCCAAGCCCCAGGGTGGTTATAGGCCTGTTTTGGATTACAGGGCTCTTAATCGTAAAGTGGTCTTGCAGTCTGTCCCGCTCCCGGATTTACATACGTGTTTTTCATGGTTCAAGAGGGCGAGGTACTTCACTGTCCTGGACCTCAATCAAGCTTATTACCACATTCCGCTCGCGGAGGAGTCTCGTCATCTGACGGCCTTCGCGACGGACTGGAACCTTTATGAATTTTGCCGGCTGCCTTTTGGGATCTCGACAGGCGCCGCCGTTCTCACGAGACTCCTTGATCAGTTGTTTTCCGACATTAAATTTGACTTCCTTTATCACTATCTTGATGACGTAGTTTTGTATTCGGAGACGTTCGAGGATCATCACCGGCACCTTGATGAAGTATTGTCACGCCTGAGGAAGCCTGGCTTGACAGTCAAATTGTCCAAGGTCTCGTTCGCTAAACCTCAGATGTCCTTTTTGGGGCATATTGTATCCTCTAACGGTGTCTCGGTCGATCACTCCCGCACTCAGGCCATTCAGGATTTTCCTCCTCCGCAGGATGTGAAAGGTGTGTCCCGCTTTGTCGGAATGGTTAACTTCTTCCGAAAATTCGTCCCGAATTTTGCCAGTCGTGCGGCCCCTCTTAATGCACTCCGGCGTAAGGGAGTAAGGTTTCAGTGGGGAGCTTCTCAGCAGGCTGCTTTTGACGATCTCAAGCTGGCCATTTCTAACGCTCCGGTGTTAGCTATGCCGGATTTCACTAAGGTCTTCATAGTGCAAACCGACGCTTCTTCGTCAGCTGTCGCAGCCGTTTTGCTCCAGGAATCTGAGTTAGGGAGACGCCCCATTGCTTATGCTTCACGGGCTCTTACCCCTTTAGAAGCTAAGTACTCCGTGTACGAGCTTGAAGGCTTGGCTGTTCTTTTTGCTCTAGAACGCTTTCGTGTGTACCTAGAGCATGTTAAGTTTGAGCTTGAAACTGACAACCAGGCGTTAAGTTGGGTGCTTGGGAAACCACGGAAAACTGGTCGCTTGGCTCGTTGGGCCATTAGAATTTCCGCCTTTCAATTCAACGTCCGTCATATTCGGGGCTCTGAGAACGTTGTAGCGGATACTCTCAGCAGGATGTTTTCTGAACAACCTATTCTTGATGACGAACCAGGTCCTTCTGAGTCCTCTCTAGCAATATCCTTGGCTGGAGCGATTTTATCTGATTCCCCTCTCTTGTATCACGATATAGGTAAATTTCAATTGGAAGATCCGCTCTTGGCTCCTATCGTCCAAGACTTGAAGGATGGGAAAATTGTCGATCCGTATGTATTGAGGAACGGAGTTCTTTGTTGCCCCTCCCGTCATGATCGTAAGATGAAAGTTGTAATTCCATCTGTGTTGGTCCCTATGATCTTTAAGTATTTTCATGAAACTCCCCTCGCAGGTCATCAGGGAGTATTTAAAACAAGGGAGAAGGTCAGGGAAAATTTCATCTGGAAGGGAATGGACGGAGACATTCGTGAACTTGTCAAGGCTTGTAAGATTTGTAGGATTAGTAAGCCATGTGTTAATTCTCGGGTTGGGTTGTTATCCTCTACCCAAGCTACCCGTCCTATGCAACGTCTATATATCGATTTCGTAGGACCTCTCCCGAGATCGAAATCTGAATCAAATAGGTTTATTTTGGTCTGCGTGGATGGCTTCACTCGTTTTACATGGTTATTTCCGACGAGGATGGCCAACGCTGAAACAACCATTAGATGTTTAAAAACCATATTTCATCATTTGGTCCTAGTCAGTATTTGGTTTCAGACAATGCTAAAGCCTTTACATCTAATCTATTTAAGAACTTCTGTTTTAGCCTGTCGATTACTCACGTCACGACTTCCCCTTACTACCCCCAGCCTTCGTACGCGGAGAGAGTTAATAGGAATTTACGCTCGGCCCTCATTGCTTTTCATCATCACGATGTTCAGAGGTGGGACACCACCTTGCCGTGGCTGGCTTATGCTTTTAATACTGCGGTGCATGAGGCACACCAGTTTTCCCCTTTCTCTCTCATGTTTTCGTTTCTTCCGAACTCGCCGCTTTCCAATTTGTGGCATATTGATGATTTGTTGCCTGAGAGGGTGGATCCTCTTAATATTCGCGCGAACTGGAAGAAAGCTAAAGAGAATCTTCAGGTCTCCTACCAGAGGAAGAAGGAGCGCTACGATAAGGGGCGTCAGCCTATCAGCCTGGCTGTCGGGGATGAGGTATTCATTAAGAATTTTGTTCCCTCTGGGAAGTTGGCACCCAGGTTCCGTGGTCCTTTCCGGATTATTGATTTTCTTACCCCGGTCACCCTGTTGGTGAGAGACCCCGTGACCGAGGGAGTTTTTCGTGTTCATCTTTCTCAGCTTCAATCTGCTCAATGAAGTTTTTGCTTTAATTGGTTGGCGAGAACCGATACGTCTGTGGTGTTCATGTTTGCGGGGTTTGTTCCCCTGTTGTTTTGCTAACTTCTGTATTTTATGGGGAGTTGTATTTTACTTAGTCTGTAAGAGTTTTTAAATTTGGTATGTGAGCCCTCCTGCAGCCCTACCTAGCCTCCTACCTCCACGCCCGGCCCGCTGACCCGGGATTGTCTTCCTCCACCTTCACTCTTACATCTTATCGGCTCTTGTGAATACAAAACTGCTGGCCTTAAACTTGTATGTTTCAGCATTATGGAGGTTCCATCTTCGCCGTCGCTCCGTGAGAAGGGCCCCTCATGTGGGCGTGTTTTGGCATGCGCTGACTCCATCGGCCGTCCTTCCGGGCCGTTTTTCTGCATGTTGTATGTTTTGCGCTGGCTAGCATTCGCCGCCAGTTGTGGCACGCATCATCCATCTGGCTTATTGCATCTTGGTGTGCCTGGTTGCCGCGTGTTCGGCATTCGTCATTCATTTTGAGCCATGCCAGTTTCGTCGTCACTTGGACTTGCAAGCCGGTAGCTCGCCCGGCGATTCTGCTGAGATGTGCATCTTGAAATATGGATTCTCACGGACTGGCTTTTATTGCCTTTCGCCAAGCTAAAAGGTGTTTACCTAATGAAATGTTAGGCCAGTTGTTGGTGTATCCTTAGCAAAGACTCTTTCTCCGAGTGTTTTTAATTGCTTAAGCAAACTGATATTTATTTGTTTGGAAAAAAGAACCTTTTATCAAGAGCTCTTGTGATGTCTAAAGTAAAAGAAGAAGGACTTTTTCCAACCTGGTTGGAAACTTAGGGAGGGAGGTCTGTACCAAGAGGAACTCTCCTTCGTCATGAACTTTTAAATTTACAATTCATACAGGTCGATCTGCATATATTATATCTTTGTAACATGTGTGTTTTTTCTTCCTATCTTAATAAAGTATAAATGTTGTCCCGTTCCCTTATGGCCCCAGGGAAATGCGAAATTATTTCCGCCCTGGTGGTACCCTCCAAATTGTGTTGGCAAGCCTTCCTCCGACCTGCGCACTCGTCTTGTTCTCTCTCCACCTTGCCCCTCCTCACCTCTGCCGAGGGATGGCACGGTGCTCGCAGTAAACTTCGTTCAGTTCGCTTGGAGCGAGCAAGCAGCTTGGTCATCTAGCCGCGAGCGTGGAGGTAGGAAAGCTTACCAACCAACGTTAGGCTTAGGGAGGGAGTTGCCTTATATTGAGAATGTAACGTGTTTGTTCTCTTGTTAATAGAGGCTAAGAGCCTCAGTAAATAGTAAGAGGGTTTGCTTCTGTAAAAGTTAATGTGGTTTCTTTAAATTTAACATGTTGTCACTAAAAGGAGTTTGTTAAGAATTGAGAATTGAGAGTTGTAATATTTGAATTGTTCGAGGGCAGGTCCCCCAATGAATACGGATTTCATTTGTGCGCACTCATTATTGTAATAAATGTTCAGCATTACAACCACTCGGTTTTCGCTCACTGCGTTATGGCTCTCCTTGCTCGTCACTGGTAGTCAGCCTTCGGTCTTGAAGCCCGCACCTTCCTTATTTCCACATCGCTGCCAATTTTACTTGGTGCAGCAAACTATATAGCCTATTCCTCTCGTAGCATTTTTTGATCACCTGAAAATCTTATCCCGACAGCTCCTCTTTGGTCTGAGTTCACACTGGTTTTCATCCAATTTACTCTAAACCACTGATCGTTCCTCATAGTGGGATATTTTTAAATCAAGACTTGAAGGCCACAATTTCCGGCAAATTCCGTTGGGTTTTTTTCCCCGTAATAATCTAATCTATTACTTTCGAGATAGAACAAATGCAAGTGAAGAACCTAAGATAGGTTAGTAGAATCACCGCTGGAATCAGATAGAATTGGGCCCGACCAGAAGCTATCACCAGTCTTCTGAGCTTATACAACCATATCTATTTAAGCAATTGTTTCATGAGGAAAAAGGGTGATCATTTTCTTTTGTTCTACCTGCTCTTCTGTATGAGTTAAATTCCTAAGTAGAGATATCCTATCGTACTGATGACGGTAGCTATATTATTGATGTGATATTGATATTCATGAACCTCTCAGTAAATATATACTACTTTACTAACGTCCTGTCCGCCTCCGTAACGTAACGGTTAGTGTTATTAGCTACCTTCCTCGGGGGCCCAGGTTCGATTCCCGGTACTGCCAGAAATTTAAGAATGGCAGGAGGGCTGATATGTGGTAAAAATGGTACATGCAGCTCACCTCCAATAGGGGTGTGCCTCTTAAAGAAGTACAACACCTCGGGATGAGAACATGAGTTTGCATTTTTTGCATTTTACTAACGTTTTCGCCCAAGATGGTCGGAAACAGCGTGGACCGGGTAGGCCTATATGAGCGTTAGATGGTTGGTCATACTGATAAATAACTTAAAATAAATCGATATCTCGCACGGTTGTCATTTTATCTTTCTTTCTTAATCCGTTTACCCTCCAAGGTTGGTTCCTCCCGCGGATTCAGCGAAGAATCCCACCTCTACCGCCTCAAGGGCAGTGTCCTGGAGCGCGAGACTTTGGGGCGGGGGATACAACTCTGGAAGAAGACCAGTACCTCGCCCAGGCGTCCTCACCAGCTATGCTGAACAGGGGCTTTGTGGGGGCATGGGAAGATTGGGATAGACAAGGAAGAAGGAAGGAGGCGGCCGTGGCGTTAGGTAGGTACAGTCCCGGCATTTGCCCGGAGGAGAAGTGGGAAACCACTGAAAACCACGTCTAGGATGGCTGAGGAGGGAATCGACCCTCCCCCCTCTACTCAGTTGACCTCCCGAGGCTGAGTGGACCCCTTTCCAATCCTCAATACAATATATCATGTAAATGATATTACATCAGTCTTGGGACTAGTTTCAGCCACTTAGTCGCCATCTTCAGTCAAATAACAATTATAACATTAAAATACATATAATAACAAAAATTACGGTTATGATCATCTTGTTATAATATGATGTCTTTAAGTTGACTTGGGACCTCAGTCAAAGAAGTAAATCTGGGATTGATAGCCAGAATTAGGAATGAGTAAACATACAGAAAATAAATTAAAAAGGAGAAAAATTATTTATGAGACTCACCTCTAATGTCTGATGTAGAACAAGCACTTGTTGGAGGAAGCAGGCAATGAAAACAAAGGAGTAGATAGGGAGAGGAGGGGCGGAGGTAAATAAGGGGGGGGGGGAGGCATGAGAGGGGAGAAGGGGAGTCTAAGGTGAGGCTTGTACCACTTTTCAAATTTCGTGGCAGAGCCTAGAATCGAACCCGGGCCTCCGGGGGTGGCAGCTAATCACGCTAACCACTACACCACATAGGCGGACTGTCATTTTTTATCATCTGCTAAAATCAGCCAAACAGATCGATTCACAGGCGAATTCAAATGGGCTTTCCGAAGCGGTGTTCATAAATTTGCCCGTGACTTAAGACCGGCGTTGTGTTACCATATTGTGAGACATGTCCACTGTACGCATGCCAGACCGCCTAGCAGCGACCAATGAGCATCAAACACAAACACACCGTGCACTTCAGCCACTGCCGCCGTAGCCTACTTGCTATGGCGCGATCGTATCAGCTCGGAGGTCCGTGTCCGAATCCCTCCTGAAGCGAAGTTTCTTTCTTCTATTGGTGATTTCAAGCTAAGTGAATTTTCCTTTGTTTATGAGGATGTTTCTGCAGATGAAGTATGTAAAATGTAGGATTGTACAGTTTAAACTCAGAATATTTGTGTGGATTTTTTAAATATAGCCTATATAAGATAACATGTCCTCCCTTCCTTCCTGGCTGACTGACTGACTGACTGACTGATTCCTCATCTCCGAGCTAAAACTACTAGACATAAAGAAATGAAACTTTGGCGATCCATTTAGATTCCAGTTTAGTTGCTCACTAAGCGAGGATTTTTTTAATATTCTGTCACTAGGGAGGTGAAAATGGGGGTTAAATGTTTAAATGAGTATACATCTGTATCTCAAACAGTTAACAGTTCACAGGCGTAACAATTAGTATTTGGAATCTCCCTTGAAAATAAAGAAACCCATTTTTTGTTTTCGGAAAATCCGCGCGGAGTGAAACTAAGTTAAAAGTGGGTTGAATTCTTTTTATGAGGATACTTAAATCTCGAAAACTTAACATGTTACAGACGTGAATATTATTATTTATAATCACCTTTAAAAATAAACAAACACGCATTTTGACGGCTGTAGGGTGAAAAGGGGTTTGGGAGAAAAGTGAAAAAATATATTTTAATGCGGATACTTATATTTCAAAAACTGAAGATATTACAGACCTGAAAATTGGTCTTTGGAATCTCCTTTAAAAATAAATAAACATGCACTTTTATTTTCGGAAAATCCGCTTAATTGTGGGGCTGGGAGGGATGAAAAATTGAAAAAGGCGTATGTGAAAAAACTGAGGATGTTACAGACGTGAACGTTGGTATTTGGAATCTCCTTTAGGAATAAAGAACACGTACTTGTTTTCGGTAAATCCACTTAATGGTGCCAATGGATCAGGTAAACTCAATTCAGTAGACCAGTTTAAACCAACTTTCCTATTCGATGAAAATACCAATACCACCACCGACCCTCAACGTATCAAACCTACAAAGGAACCTCACAATCGTAGGACGGACCAAGCCATTACCAGATCAGGACGCATGGTTTATCTTCCTGCTACGTTTCCTTGAAATTCCCGCGAGCTAAGCCGCGGGTAACAGCTAGGGTTTGTATTGTTTGAAATTCAGATGAAAAGCTATTGTACATATTAAGGATCTTTGTATTGTACACTTTTATTTATTTAATCCGTTTACTCTCGGGGATACAACTGGGCAGGAGTACCAGTACCTCGCCCAGGTGGCCTCACCTGCTATGCTGAACAGGGGTCTTGTGGGGGACGGGCAGATTAAAAGGGATATAGACAAGGAAAAGGGAAAGAGTCGCCTTTAAGTTAAGTACTATCCCGGCATTTGATAGAAGAAGTGGGGAATATCTTCGGGGATGGCTCAGGTGGAAATCGAACCCCACCCCCTCTACTCAGTTGACCTCCCGACGCTGAGAGAACCCCGTTCCAGTCCTCGTAACACTTTTCAAATTTCGTGGCAGAGCCGGGAATTGAAACCGGGCTTCCGGGTGTGGCAGCTAATCACACAGAGGCAGACACGCATCTTTTTAATTCGGCGTTATGCTGCTGCCGATCTTAAATAAATAAATAAATAAATAAATAAATAAATAAATAAATAAATAAATAAATAAATAAATAAATAAATAAATAAATAAATAAATAAATTCAAATTAATTATCACTACGACCAACCTTACCACGCTCATATACCAAGTTCACGTTGTTTCGGATCATCCTGTACACTACTACCGCCCTTGTAGCCTGCATGGCCCCCTGAGTAGATACATAGGCCTACTGCTTTACTGCTGGTTTTGCAAATTGTCTTCTGATCATATTTAGGGCCTACGCTACACAAGGCACATCCTCGCTGGCCCCGTGGTGTACTGATAGCGTTTCTGCCCGTTTCTTCCACTTATCCGGAAGCCCCGGATTCCATTCCGGTCAGGTCAGTAATTTTTTATCTGGACCTGAGGGCTGGTTCGAGGTCCACTCAGCCTACATGATTACAATTGACACGCTATCTGACGGTGAGATGGCGAACGCGGTCGAGAAAACCAAGAATAACGGCCGACAGGATCCGTCGTGCTGACCGCAGGACACCTCATAATCTGCAGGTCTTCGGGCTGAGCAGAGGTTGTTTGGTAGGCCTTGGCCCTTCGGGGCTGTTGAGCCATAAGTATTGGTTTTTGGTTTCTAGGGACTTGCTCAGTAGACGATAACACGATAAAATGCTGACATATTTGCTCATTGTCTTCTTTGATGAAACACGTCCCAGAAGGCTCACACCCAGCCTCATGACCCCTTAATTCGAAAATAATACGCTATTCTGCTGTCAAATATGACCATGGTTTCTTCTTATGGATAAACGATCTAGAGACATTCTTCTTCTTCTACTTCTACCACTTTCCCCACACTGTGGAGTCGCTAGTGCGAACCTGTCACACATGTGGATTTGGCACTGTATTACGGCAGGATGCCCTTTCTGAGGGATGTAATCACTATTGTGTGTTTCTAGCGTGGTTGGTAGTGTGGTATGTTGTCTAAGTATGAAGAGGAGAGTGTTGGGACAAACAAACACCCAGCCAGAAGAATTAACCAAACGCGATTAAATTCCCCGATCCAGCCGGGAATCGAACCCGCGGCACTCTGAACTGAAGGTCTCAAAACTAGCCATTCAGTCAAGGAGTCGAATGTCCAGAGGCATACATATTTCACTTAAATATTCCATTCGTTTGAGTCATAAACTATAGAACAAGGAATAATATAATGCCTGTACGATTCTTTGAATGATTTATTTAATTACATTTCTGTCATAAAATAACCGTGGCCTGTGAAAGGTGTGCCTCGGGTTAGCAAGCGTGACCCTTATTAGTTTGGAGGTATTTATTCTATTGTTGTCAACACGAACACGTTTTTCTGCGCTATTAGCACCTCACGCGTACGGCCTGATCTCTGCAACCTGGATGTAATTGGCTATTAAGGGGCGCTGAAACTAGGCCAACTATCGATACTGACAGGTAAACACTGATCGATGTTAACGCTCCACTTGTTTCACACTTCATTAAAGGCGCATACGTTCCGAGGCGATAACCAGCGCACCGCACAGTTCACCCTACCCTTCTAAAAAGTGACCTACAATGGGGGCTTTCAAGATTTATTCACATACTACCAGATAGATAAGGAAATACTTATAGAGCCAAGAAACAAAAATAGCCACAGTTCTAGCCCTTCAGACAAACAACTCAATGTTGAAAACATCCTGGGGATATGAGCTATGAATACAAAACTCAAGAATGCAAACCTCCGCTTTACGCTTACACAAAACAAACCAACAACACGCATATTTTCAACTGAGGAAACGGCACGAAGATCGGAGCGTCTGAAGAAGTACTGGGAGGACCGCAAAGCCCGAACAATCCCTTCAAAGAGACCTGAACGACGGACTGACTAAAGTGATCCTATGTGGTCATAAAAGAAGAAGAAGAAGAAGAAAAATAAATAATAAAGTATGAGAATATATTCTTTATTTATCCTTTTCTTAATCATCGTTATCCTTACGGAGCGCAGCAAGGGATCCAGTCGGCCGTGATTAGATTAGCAGTTTGTCGTTTTCTGCCACTACGAGCGCTAATGTGAGTCATTGCATTGTTTTACCACGGCCGACTGGAAACCTCGCTGCGAGCTAGCTAGAGCGACGCATCAAGTCGGCCGTGGTTTTACGTAAGCACCACTACGAGATGGCAGCAGTGATGAGCCATTAAAAAAGGAGTCTAGGGCAGCGATATTTGCTATACACTGTGTAGTACGGATGGATTTCTGCGCGTTCTGAGTAGGGTAGCTTTTTTTTTTTTTTTGCTAGGGGCTTTACGTCGCACCGACACAGATAGGTCTTATGGCGACGATGGGATAGGAAAGGGCTAGGAGTGGGAAGGAAGCGGCCGTGGCCTTAATTAAGGTACAGCCCCAGCATTTGCCTGGTGTGAAAATGGGAAACCACGGAAAACCATCTTCAGGGCTGCCGATAGTGGGATTCGAACCTGTTATCTCCCGGATGCAAGCTCACAGCCGCGAATAGGGTAGCTAACCATTCTTAGTGATAAATATATCGTCGTATTTTAGACAATTCGCTGGTTCAAAATGGTTTAAAAAAAGCGACCCTATGAAGGTGCCTGTTCTTCCATAAAATACGTAATAAAGAACAGGATGCGAATTTACTGCATGTTTACCTTCCAATATCTGCTTCAGCTCTCGTCAGTACAAGTAACTATTCGACAAGAACAGAATTGCGCAAATGTCGAGACTATTGTTATCCTTGTGAGTAACCAGGAATGGACACAATGAGTTCATGGCTTGAATATTTTAGCCAACGATGGTTTAAAATCTCTGAAACTTACAAGACACTTCCAGACAGATGTCGGTAGATCTACCGAAATTTTTTATGCGTCACAAGCAACAATTAGTGAAAGTAAATATCTAATTCCTAGAAAAACCTGCTACTGTTCCTAATAAAGCACAAATATCATTCTTAGAGGTTTTAATTTTAATCATTTGCTGTCACGGGCCATTTATTATTATTATTATTATTATTATTATTATTATTATTATTATTATTATTATTATTATAAAGGTCGATCAAAATGTTTCCGCTCAATTGCCGTACAACTAGGCCTAGGAGTTGGAAGGAAGCGGCCTTAATTAAGGTACAGCCCCAGCATTTGTCTAGTGTGACAATGGGAAACCACGGAAAACCATCTTCAGGGCTGCTGACAGTGGGATTCGAACCAAATCTCTCTCAGATGCAAGCTCACAGCCGCGCGCCTCTAACCGCATGGCCAACTCGCCCGGGAATGAAAAGATTAGCACAGGATAGGGTGTTATGGGGAGAACTTCATCAAACCAGTCTATGGACCCAAACAACATTATTAACAAAAGTTCCCGTGAGTAGGATCATTGAGCAACCTAATGAGTAGTGGGAAGGAAGAAAGAAAGAAAGAAAGAAAGAAAGAAAGAAAGAGGAAGGATGGAATGGAAGAGTAAAGTGGGAGGAAGGAATATTTTACTCTAGAAGTGGGATGCGACATAAAAAGTTTGCGGAGGACTGCATTAGAGGCTCTTAAGTTTGGTTCAAGGGCCCGGAATGGAGTTCATCAGCCCTAGCACTCAAGAAGTTGCCATCCACGTTCCAGTAGTTGTCAGTCACTGGCGCAGGGTCTCGTCTGCGAGACCTCAATCAGTCATCTGTGAGTATGTAAAGCAAGCGCTCGACTTGAGTTATATGACACTTGGTCTGCATATGAAATGCGCCGCCTTCACTGGACCCCACTTCGCTTGCTTCAGCCAGAGAAAGTTGTGCTCCCAAAAAGTCAAGTCATTTAGTGCCTTATTTAGCAATAGATTTGACTTCCTTATGGAGAGAGGGGACGTTTTCACATAACCTCCACGATATTTCCTGTCTGTGACGCACATTCCCTTTTCACTTTGTCACGTAGAAAGATCGATATTTTGTGTATGAATGCCGCATTACTTACTTCCACCGTAGCTAGTCCAGCTCAAGATCTCGATATTCACGGAAAATAAAATACATTCGACACTCCATGTAGTAATAATAATTATATAATCCTATAGACTATCGCACCGCAGTGAGGACTGATGGTAGAATGAGGTCTTGGCTCGAAGTAACCACAGGGGTTACACAAGACTCCAATCATTCACCTTTTTTGTTCATAATATACTTTCATGCTTTCAATTTGATTTACGTTGCACCGACACAGATAACTCTTATGGCGACGATGGGACAGGGAAGGGCTAGGAGTGGGAAGGAAGCAGCCGTGGCCTTAATTAAGGTACAGCTCCAGCATTTTCCTGGTTTGAAAATGGGAAACCACGGAAAACCATCTTCAGGGCTGCCGACAGTGGGGTTCGAACCTACTGTCTCCAGAATACTGGACACTGGCCGCACTTAACCGACTGCTGCTATCGAGCTCGGTGGGGAAGGAAGTTACCTTGGCCTTACTTTAGGTACAGTCCCAGCATCCGCCTGGTGTGGAAATAGGAAATCACGGAACATCGTCTTCGTCGCTGCTGGCAGTGGGGTCTGAACCCACTATCTCCCGAATGCAAGCTGATAGCTATGTGACCCAAACCACGCACCCGCTTGCTCGATAATAATAATAATAATAATAATAATAATAATAATAATAATAATAATATAATCGTGCTGCAGTGGAGCTCTTTTACATGTTACTTGTTATCTATTTAAAGTAAATTACAGAGCATAAGTTACATTTTCATTCAATTGCATCAGTGATGACATTATAGTCATTAGAATCCTCTTTCAAATTAAAATCCAATATTGAGGATTTTTAATTTATCCCTTAAGTGCAATTAGATAAAATGGAATTACATGAAGAGGTTCTGTAATATTTTGCTTTACCTGAACGCTGGAATAATTCGCTGTGCTTTGTACTATTTACTGTCGAAATTCTTGGAAACTGATGTTATAGGATTAGCAACAGACCAAACAGTAATATTTAATCTCAACGTAATGTTTAAAAAATTACGAATAATACAGTATTTCACAAAGTTTAGTAAGTAGGATGGATATTTGACTGAAAGATAGGAAGTTCCATTTAACAAATTAGAAAGGCAAGTGACGTTAAATCAAAAACTAAGACAGTTTCATTTTTATCTTCTCCTTTGAGTCTAATAATTTTCACACCTCTGTAGTTCTTGGTTCAGAGTAGTTACAGGGGCTTCAGAAGGTTCCAATCATTCACCTTCGCAGTTCATTCGATCCCTGCGCATATATACAAAATATCATTCGCACCCGCACCCGCATCTGGGGATATTGTAACTATTTAACTACACCCAAGGTATTGAAACGGATAGATCTGTTACCATAATACAACAGGCCTAATACCTGGAGCCAGAACCCGTACAGTCACAGGTGTATGAGGGATTTCGTCTTACGACAACTACCGATATATTGACCGCATGAAATATATGAAAGACACAGTTGTCGAGATTTCTAGAGTATACCTGACAACGAACATCATTATTTAGAAATTATTAGCAAAATTATCCGCATTGACTTACAGTTTCCATCCGCCAAGACACCAACATCGCTGACATCCGCGGATATCCGCATCCGTGCACAGCTCTATTCATAGAATGCATGAATCACTTGCTGAGGTACGGTTTCTTCAACGAATGTCAAGTCTTAACAGTGCTGTTACGTAGATTTAATACAAAATTTTTAAAAAATGGCCGTCTCGTCAAGAATTGTTAATACTAACAAATTGTCAACAATTGTGTCAAATTAAAAAGGATATGGGCCCTGTATTAAACCTCTTAAGAGTAGAGACTACCTACAAACTGAACGAGGTAAAGGACGACACCTACTAAGAAAAAACGATGTTTAGTGTTATCGGAATAAGATTTTCTACACAGATACTTAACAAAACTATAATGGACAAGGTACTAGAAGAAATTGAAAAAGAATTCTATGTTAGATTTTCCCCATAGATTGAAACTTATCAGTTTCTCCAGTGCAGCAGTTGCTAACAGCGGTTAGGTATTGCGCTTCAGACTCTTTCCAGGCGACTATGTTCGTGTGTGTTAAGTAAGAGAGTGTATAGAGAGTGTGAAGAATTATGCAAGGAGTTTCAGCTGTTATTCCAAGTTTGGCAAAGCATTACATGGGAAATTCCAAGTTCCCATGGAGGGAATTATATATTTTTCACCAATAGAGCATATCAAAAACAGAACAGATGTAAGGCTTTTCAGGCGTTTGCTCTATTAACCAGCGTTTCGTCTTAGGTCTGACACTAGACTCATCCGAGTGGGATGTATCAGACCCTGAAAAGCCTTACATCTGCTCTGTTTTTGACATGCTCTATTGGTGAAAAATATCTAATTCGCTCCATGGGAACTTAGAATTTTCCATTCGGAATTGCTAGGCGGGCAAAATTTCATTGTGGAGATTTATCTCCCGTATGCAGTTATCAGGCTGTGCCTCTTGTAGTGGGCTTCTGATAAGTTCACCTGCATACACCCCAGCGTCAGTGGGTAGGGTCTGACACACCCAACTCTGATGAGTCTAGTGTCAGACATAAGACGAAACTCTGGTTAATAGAGTAAACGCATGAAAAGCCTTACATCTTTTCTGTTTTTAAAGCATTACATTGTTTTCCCCACAGAAAAATAATGCCCAAAAACCTTTCAAGACTTAACTCAATAATGACATTTGCCCAGTGTTGTAGGAGCACTAGATTGCACTCATATCACGAGATATTGAATATTGCCATATAACTGTCTGTTCCTTTATTTATCAAGCACACTCGCATAATTTAAAATTAAGTCTATAACAGTGTTTGTCTCGTATTCCAGGCTGAGTTAAGTGTTAACACTGCCTTTAAGTAGACTTAATACAAAATTTTACAAAATAAATTATTGTTCCGTTTGTCTGTTAGGTCATCAGCCCAGAGGCTGGTTGGACCCTCAAATAGCACCACCAAAGGCTATGCAGTTATAGGAAAACCACAGTAGAGCCCAAATGAGGCATACTAGGCAAGATGAGGAGTGGGGTAGTTTGCCATTGCTTTCCTCACTGGACCAAAAGGTTATACTGCAGCACGACTGACCCTATGAGCAACACCTTTCATAACACTCAGACCCTAGTCGTGCTCCAAATGTCATTACTCAGCAGCTTCCGTATTGTCACAGCCATGGATGAGACTGGGACTTCGGTGGAAGCTACACTTTGCTCTGGCCTGTGCCAAGAGAAACACTAACAAATTGTCAACAATTGTGTTCAATTAAAAAGGACATGGGCCCTGTATTAAAACTCTTAACAGTACAAATTACAAGATGACTGTGACGATTGAGGCGCTGGCCTTCAGACCCCATCTTGGCAGGTTCGATCCTGGCTCAGTCGGATGGTATTTGAAGGTGCTCAAATACGTCAGCCTCGTGTCGGTAGATTTACTGGCATTTAAAGTAAAACCTTCGGGACAAAATTCCGGCACCTCAGCGTCTCCGAAAGCCATGGGACGAAAGGCAAATAAAATTATTATAACGACTTTTTTGTCTCCTATTATTTATGTTTACGTCCTTGCGGTCTCCGCTAACCATAACCTATAATAACCTCAACCAACTGTGACAAAATACAATTCCAATAAACCGCTCTGAACGTTTTATGTAAAGAAACGAAAGACACGTTCATAAATCTCTCTAACGATTGTTTCATGACAAATGTTGGAAATGTGTTAGTGAAACAGAGAACTTGTAACAAAAGTGTTAAAATATAAATTTGTTAAGTAAAGTTTAAAACAGAGTTGAAGAAACCGGTTGGATGTGAAGTTTTCTACGTTTTTGGTGTCACAAAAATATGATATCAATTATTTAAAGATGCTTTTATAATATGTATTCCGTATTTATTGATGGTAGTTCCCTGCTATATGGTGGTTATCACGGGAGATGATGGGCGGCGGCTGCAGAGAAAAGAAATGGCGTATGGCATTTAGTGCCGGGAGTGTCCGAGGACAATTTCGGCTCGCCAGATGCCAGTTTTATGATTTGACACCAGTAGGCGTGATGAGGATGAAATGATGAAGACAACACATACACCTAGCCCCCGTACCAGCGAAATTAACCAATTTTGCTTAAAATTCCCGACCTTGCCGGGAATCGAACCCGGGACCCCTGCGACCAAAGGCCAGCACGCTAACCAGTTAGCCATGGAGCGATGCAGAAAAGTTTTCGGCCCACAAGTGGACACAGCTGATCCGTGGTTCGACAGCTCTGCACTCCGACCGAACAACCAAGGAAAAGACGGGTGACCACGAGACGGTACCGTGGCTCTACACCTCTATATTCTGAAGATGGACCGGAGTTGCCCCACCGTCCGCAGTCCTGAGAATGGTTTTCCGTGGTTTTTAATTCTCTCCAGTCAGTCAGTCAGTCAGTCAGTCAGTCAGTTAGTTATTTAGACGTACCGACCGACCAACAGAACAGAGCGCCGATGGCCACGGCCCCACATCGGCTCTACACCTCTTCATTCTGGAGATCCCCGTCACCTGTCCTGAGAATGGAATACCGTCGTTTTCCATTCTTCTGCGATAAGACGAATGCCGGAACAGGTCCTACTATAGGCACGGCCACAAAACCTCTCACATTCTCCACACATCTCCACCCATCCCCATAAAACCCCATGGCGCAAAAGCCCCCAACGGCTATGGCCTACCAAGCGACTGCTTCTCAGCCCGAAGGCCTGCAGATTACGAGGTGTCGTGTGGTCAGCACGACGATTCCTCTCGGTAATTACTCTTGGCTTTCTTGGTCGGGACCGCCATTTCACCGTCAGATAGCTCCTCAATTGTACTCACGTAGGCTGAGTGGACCCCGAAACCTCCACACATCTCCTTAACCAATTCAAATCTCCTTCGCCTGGGAGAAGACGTCACCTTCCAAGTGACCCTACCCCTTTAGAGTACTATAGGAAAACAAGTTTAGTAGTAGTAGCAGTAGATGGTAATTGTCTTTTTTCTCTCCTACGGTTCTTATTTAATAATACCAAACGTACCCGTGCTTCGCTACAGTATTCTGCATTGTATACGGATTTCTCCGTAAATTATTATAAAGGCAATGATTAAGATTATATTAAATTGCATGTTTCTTAACGCTAACCGAGAAACAAAACAGGGAGGGCGCCATACGTCGTTTCCGATATAAGGTAGGCAATGGGGAATTTTTTGAAAACGGCAAGTCAAATTTCCTACTGCCAATCACAATCGAGTTCGGGAGTTTCTACTATAACGGCAGGCTCACTTAGCAACTGCCATTCACGGTAGAGATGGAGAGTTTTCATTATAACGGAAGAACCCTTTTCCTAATGCCAGTCACGATCGAGCTGGAGAGATTTGAATATAATCGGGAAATGCAGCGCTATCGAACGTAGCAACAATCGAGACATGACAATAAGTATTAGGACCAGAGTTGTAGATCTCCCCAAATTGAACGGCGATTGTGCTATCTGTTTTTTAATTCGACTTACCGTTTATCCACCAACTACCCCAAAACGAAAGTCTGCACCGTCGTTAAAATGCATCTATAATTCGATATTTTCTGGGGCCAAAAGTTAGTATACATTTGAACAGCCTGGTCAGGTTTCGGGATTAGCACTCGCACACATACGGAGTAATTAAAAAAAAAAGTAATACAATTAACGAAGTTGAAATAAACAGAAAATAAGATTCTAACTGAAGACAGCCGGATAGGACAAATAAGGCAGTGACAGAGGAGAAATTAGGCGCAGGGATGACTTACGGTGCTATTACATAAGCCTAAAGAGGCAATGCACATGCTAGAAATTAAAGCGGAAAACAGAAGTAGAATAGAAATACAGTAATAATTATAGCAAATGTCAAAAAACACATAACGGTGTGAAATAATGGGCTACAATCCGCGGTACTGTTCAAATATTAACAACGCCACTTATTGCTATTCGAGGACGATTGTAACCTCTAACGGTATTCCGCCAATAACCCTCAGAATGGCCGATTGACGTCTCTCTTGCTTTTTACCCAAGCAACAACCAAGAGTTTACAGGAATGATGACGAAAATGGCAATACGTTACTTCTCTGCTGGCAAGCAGTCAGAGACGTTGCCATAGTAACCTGTAGATTCGTTGTCGGTCTGTCGGTCACTCAATGCAGAGCACGATACCCGCAGAAAATACGAATTTTCTCCGTCACTGGAAGAAAAAGCGAAATTATGTACATAACAAAATGAAGGGATGTTTCACATTCAGTACGTGGATTTTACAGAAAAACAATAGTATACGAGAAAATGGAAGAAAAATGTTCTTGTTTTCCTATAAACCTCCATCTATTCAGAGATTTTTAAATCATACACATATCAAAACCTTTCCTGGGATGAGTATACTCTAAATATGAAGTGTGGTCGAGATCTATCAAGCCCTTTCACTGCGATAATGGAACAAACAGACACGAAAAATAAGAACCACTGATACCGTCTTGAGTCGACCTAAAACGGATAAATATCCTAAAAATTGACAAAACAAACGTAATTATAGACGGCGGACACCCTGCAATTTTATTTATATCGGTAAGGCACAGAGAAGCATTACCAAGAGGTACAGTGAGTTTGGTAAGTCACGTATTTTCCAACTGGTCTAGGTTTAAACCTATTCTGTAACACTAACTGGCGATTCCTACAACAGCAAGGCCAACTTTCCAAATGAAGGAAATATTTCCATTTATACATCCTCAAATCACAACAGTTACGAATTGGGAATGCGAAAAGAGAAAACTCCAAGCAAGTGGAAGCCTTTACCTTTCACCCCTCCAAGGCCCTTCACTGTTCTTTTATATTTTATTTTCTACAATTTGCTTTACGTCACATCGATACAGATATGTTTCATGGTGCCGATGGGGCAGGAAAAGCCTAGGACTGGAAAGGAAGGAGCCATTGCCTTAATTAAGGTACAGCCCAAGCATTTGCCTGGTCTGAAAATGGGATACCACGAAAAACAATATTCTGGGCTGCCGACAGTAGGGTTCGAACCCGGTATCTCCCGGATGCAAACTCACAGCTGCGCGCTCCTAACCACATGGCCAACTCGCCCGGCAGGGCCTTCACTGTCTGTGCGGAGATGACTGTTGTACTTCTCATACAATAGACTAATTTTCCGTCGGATCTGTCTTGATCATTTGTAAATTTGCTTAGAAAAGTTTATGCAAATTTCTGCTCTACACGGAAAGCCTAGAATCATGGACATGTTTTGGGGTTTAGAAGACGAGGGTGTGAGTATAGATTCTTTGGGTATTCCCCTCTTAGTAGCCTCTTACGACGTGCATCCTTTCATTCCATCCACAAGGAAGAAACAGAGTTCCAATAAATCGAAATAAATATGTAGCATCATGATCTACGTCCAACAATATGGCAGCTGATCCAGCACACAAGATTACCATGTCATGTCACAACATAGCACCACCTATCAATATCTACGTCCAACAATATGGCAGCTGTTCCAGCACACAACATTCCTATGTCATGTCACAAGATAGTCCCACCTAACAATATCTACGTCCAAAAGTATGGCAGCTATTCCAGCACACAACATTCGTATGTCATGTCACAAGATAGTCCCACCTAACAATATCTACGTCCAACAATACGGAAGCTGATCCAGCACACAACATTCGCATAACATGCCACAAGATAGCCTCACCTATCAAGATCTACGTCCAGTAAAATAGTCGCTGATATCGCACACAATTTTATGGCCATAAATATTCGCAAGATACGCATTATGAGAAAAATTCCTCTGCCTTCCGTGACGTTACCGTGTGTAAGGGGCTTTGATGTGATCTAGACGAAACGCCGGTCAAAGAGAGTTGAAACTCGTTTTAAACACGGCGCAATTTGTAGCTACTGTATATAGAAGGCAGTGTTCTGGCGTGAGGAAGAAGATGACGAAGACTTAGTATAGACAGATGACGGAACACTGGTTGCCCGGTCACCACAGTGTCGGTTTTATGTCGACGCAAATTTGATGACGCTATTTCCAGACAAACTCCCAGCCCATAAACATATTCATGTTGATATGGGTACTTTCGCATGGTTTTACCTGGGAGATCCTATGAACCAAGATATATTTTTCCTTCGCATGTAAGTTAAAATAAAAGTTTTAACTAATAATATTTCCCCTTATTTGGAATAATGAATCCAGTTGAATGGACTCTATAAAACAACCTGCAAACAGAGATTGAAGAAGATGGACACGACTTATAAAGTTACTCAACAACGTTGCAACAAACGATCGATATTTTTCCAGGCAACAGTCCGGCACTAGAAAACTGTGATAAAACCAGATATATTACATGGTTTAGAATGTTCAACGTTGAACAAAAGGGTGACCCCAAAAAAATACTTAGGAATCTTTTGGGACCCCAAAAGATTAAAGATAATTGGATTAAAAGAAGAAGTGAAGACCACTACCACAATATGGAGAAAATTAGACATTCACTTGAAAGAGGAAGACTACAATTTTATGGACACCTTCACAGAATGAACAACGACAGGCTAACTAAGAAGATTTTCTATTACATCTCCTAGTTAGAACACACCACCGGTCGGCTGGAAGTGACACAATGGGATCTACAAAGACTAAAGAACGCAGACGACCCGGCGACAGACTACTCCTGGGGATCATTCACTTTCGCACATTCGACGTCAACCTCTGAGAGTGTTATCGGAGGAACAGGGTCAAGCGATCAGCCACGTATGAAGAAGTCCTGGGAAGAAAATAAAAGAAAGGCTAACTCCGCTAATATTATACAGTTTCATTTTTTTTAATAGATTTATTGATCAAGTAAATTACAGATTTTTTAATGTTACATCTTCAAAGAAATACTGTAATTCTGGTACGGACTGGATTGTCTTTTTAAAAATGCTGTTTACGTGTTACATGTTAGACACACCTAAGAAGTGATACAAACTAGTTTCACAGAGTATTCTAGACAAAGACATTACTGTACTGTGTTCAAATTTCTCTCTGTTGAGGTTTTAGAGTCCGTAATGTATCCGAAATTCCTGTGGCACTTTCGTAATTCCTGTAACAAAACCAACAAAGACGTCAACAACAAAGTACTACTTATCACAAATCACTTAGATAATGTCCACACACGTCGTTGACTCGGGGAGCAACAAACTTCCATCTTGTTCGCTTCAGGTATGCACCGTAAAGTTCCTTGTCCAGCTGTCCATCAGTAGTCATTATAAAATGGATAGTGTGTCCAATTATCCATAGTGAAGAATTGTGCTTTGTCCTTGGGGTAAGGAGGTAATCTGGTCTTATGAATTGGTCATCTCTATTGATTGTGAAGTTCAGTTGGTGAAGAAACACTTTGGCTTGCATATACACCGGTCTGACCCTCATACAAGTGGTCAGTCTGTGAAGTATTGAGTCATGTTGAGTACAATATGAGCAGGAGTCCGAATCAGTCATTCGTATTCGATATAGCCGTTCTTTTGTGGGTACAATGTCATGGACTACCATATACCATGTAGATCGCACTTTAGCAGGGAGATGAGGGGCACTAATGTTTTTCCAAAGTTGTTTAAAGTCGGTGTTTGAAGGCACTTGTTGAAATAAACGCATAAGTGGTGTAGGTGTTAGACGAAATAAATCAGTATAAACCCGACGTGTTAATTGTACTTCTGATACGAACTTGGCTTCCGTCAAATAGCACCATTCTTGCAAATAAATTCGGAGATACTTCAGGGCAGACGGGACAATCCGAAGATCAGGTGGATTGCGCAAGTCCGTCACAGTAGACCAGTGTTTCAGCCAAGCAGATGAGAAGCTCCGTTGGTTCATTTCTATTTTTCTTCCACGACTCAAGACGAGGGCTTGACATTTAATGATGACGTTTACCAACCCAAGTCCACCAGCTGTTGGTGGAAGACACAAGGTAGTTATCGGTACTCGGAAGATATTGCCACGCCATATGTACCAGGAACTAGCACATATTATCTGTCTAGCAAACGTTGCAGGCAGTGGTAGTACTTGTGCAAGATACCAGCATTGTGATAGAAGGTATGTGTGGACAGTCCAGATCCTTTGGATTAGAGAGAGGTCTCGGCAGTAGAGTTCTTTTGCATAGACTTTTATCTTGTTGACAACAGGTCCCCAGTTTTGTTGATTCATGTCACTGGTCTTTCGAGTGTAATGTATTCCAAGTATCTTGTGTGATTCTACCGTTTGTAGCGGTGGGAGTTGAGGTAATGATGCCCAGTCTCCTAGCGGAATCACTTTCGATTTACGATAGTTAATAGACAACCCAGATACTGCACTGAACTGTGCGAGAGCATTTCGCATGTGGAGTATATCGTTATCCGATGATAATATTACACTGACGTCATCCGCGTAAGCAGCTACCGCGAGCTTTGCACTTCCTTGTGTTATTCCTCCTATTTCTTTATGCAGCTTGCAAATGAGAGGATTTATGGCCAAGGTAAACAGCACCATCGAAGCCGGACATCCTTGTTTTACTGACCTCTTAATGGGAATGGTTTTAGTGTGAAAGCCATTAATTTGCAAAATCGCAGATACGTTTGTGTATAGGCACTGAATGTAAGAGATAAATGTGGGACTAAGACCATGCCACTTTAAGCAGTTTAGCAGATACTGATGATTCACACTGTCAAACGCACGCTGGTAGTCTAAGGACACTAGTAAGCTCTGTGAATGAGTGCGTTCCGTGGACGCCACGTAATCACGCAGCGAACAGGTAACATCAAAAATTGTTCGTCCAGGCACTCCACAGTGTTGTGCAGGGTGAATGATGGAGGATAATAATGGTCGTAATCTGTTGACGAGAATTCTGGCTAATATTTTGTAGTCGTAAGTAAGGAGGGTAATTGGGCGATAGTCATTGACAGTGATAGCTGTAGAGAACTTCTTTATCAGTACAACAATCCCTCGACGATGTGATTCACAGAGTTGTTTCCTCTGTAACACAGTGTTCAGGACGCAGGTGAGGTCTTCTCCAATTATCGGCCAGCAGGTAGAGTAAAATTCCTGAGGTATTCCATCAATCCCAGGTGTTCTTGAGCTCTTCCCTTGTCGTATCGCTTTTAAAACCTCTTCCTTGGTTATGGGTCCTTCAAGGCTTGAGTTATCCTCTTCTCTGAGCGGTGGAGGCTTACAGTCAGCAAAAAAATTAATTTCATTGTCGTGGGTGGGCTCGGCATCAAACAGTTGTCGATAAAAGGAATCGAAAGCCTTACTTATAGTCGGTTGTGTTATGTACTCTTGTCCTTCTGGGTCCTGAACTTTCAATATGAGAGATGATATGCGGCGCTTGAAGTCCTTCATTAAATGATAAAGATTGATCCGTTCATTTTCGATTGGTTCGTTGACCCGACTGCGTATTTTGAGTCCCTGCAGTCGTTTGTGATATATAGAAAGTATTTTTGCTTTATAACGGCTGATTTTACTTCTTCTCTCTGGTGATGGCTGGTAGTTTTCTTGTAAGTCATAAATACACCTAAAATAAAGGTTTATTAGACGTTCTTCGTCTTGATAAAGTTCGTAAGATTTTCGCTTAAAGAAATACTTTATTTGCGGCTTTACATACCGATCCCACCAATCAGCACAATCTTGATATCTAATCTTTCTTTTACTCCATTCTGACCAAAGCAATTTCAGCTCTTCAAGGATACTAGAATTTTGAAGACAGGTTACATTCATCTTCCAGTAAGAGCGTCCTCTAGGTATAAAATTTATATTTAATCTTATACGTAGGATAACAGCTTCATGATCAGAAAATGTGACTGGTACTACTTCTACACGACTTATGTCATTAGCTAAATTTTGAGGAACATAAAATCGATCCAGTCTTGCTGCTGAATTTGAAGAAAAGAAAGTAAATCCTGGGGTATTATGTTTTAGCACCCAAGGATCACACATTTGGAGATTTGTAACTAAAGTCTGTAAGCTGCTGCTCGGCTTAAAGGGACCTGTACAATCTACTGCACGCAGTACACAGTTAAAATCACCCCCCATCACATAATGCATAGGCAAGGAGCGAAGTAAATATGTTAAGTCCGACTGGAAGAATTCGTTCCTTTCCTGGCGTTTATTACTCCCAGATGGTGCATAAACATTGTAAAACAGGTAATCTTGAAATCTGCCACTCATTCCACGACCAGAGGGAAGCTTCTCTATGGATTGCAGTTCAATACCTGACTTAGTAAGGATAGCAGTACCTAGGTTATCACTACCAGTATTTACATAGGCATTATAGTTTAATACCGAAGAAAAATCATTGATGGAGACCTCCTGTAGCATTACAAGATCTATATCATGACACTGTAGAAATTTCAGCAGAGCATGCATTTTAGTTGGGGATGAATTATTGTTGAAGTTGACTGTCCCCACTGTTAGTGTGAGGGTCATGACACTACAACAGAGAGAAAAATAGAATGCAGTCCACATATTGATATTCTGTCAAACTATTTCTTCGTAGTCGGGGGAGGTAATCCTTGCTTACTCGTTCCTGTCTTATACGGATGGTTTCGTTGTTTACTAGCTAACTTGCTTACTTTTTGCTGACCGGGGTTACATTTTGTTACATCAAGCGATATTTCTGCTACTGGGTCCTCACTCCGCAATACTTCCTCCTCCAGGTCCATCTGACTGTTCCACGATCCGAGAGTGGGAGGATGCTGTTCAGTGATCACAGACCTATCCATATCAGACGAAGATAATGTACTTTCCGGAGGGCGCTGGCTCTCAGTTTCAGACCTTGTCAAAGGTTGAAGAGTGATGGGCATTGTATCAAGTTGTTGGTCTTCCTGTCTCAGCGTGTTTGTGATCGCGTTATTTTCTTCTATGGTTCTTTTATCTGATACGTGTATATCCCTGATATCTAATGTTTCTTCTACTGATACGGTATCTGAGTCTGTACTGTCATTTGAAGGTAATGGAAATTGGTCCCCTGCAGGTGCGTTAGCTATATCCTGTGAATCGGCTGTTAACACTAGTGTGTTTACTATGTCCATATGTTCTAACTTATTGTCATGACTTGAGCCAGGTGTTGTAGGGTTGACGTTGTTATCTGTGCTACTTTCCACTGCACCGTTCGCTACCCTGCTCTGCACGGACGTTGGTTTGTTTACATCCGTGAGAGCGGGTTCTCTATCTGACCGCGCACTGTCAAATGAGGGAGGTTTGAATAGATCGCTCAATGTGAAGCGTGATCTAGATGCCGTCGATGGTTTGCTGTTAGTAAATCTAGTGGGACAATTAGTCCGAATATGAGAACAACTTCCACATGAAAAACAATGTTGCTCCTGTCCGGGATAGGTTACATATGCCTCATAACCCGCTACATTGAGGGTTGAAGGAATAGGCTTTTCAATTGACATCTGAACTACCCTTATTCCTGTATCGACTTGATAGCGGTATCTGTTTGACCACTTCTCGTTTTCTATCTGTTGTACCTTGCCATAATTCTGCAATACGTACTGTACCCGCTCGTTTGGTACTTCCGGCGGTATATTCATTAAGCGTACAGTGATAAGTTCTATTTCACCGGGCATGATTGTAACTGTTACTGAATCGCCATTCATTAATGTAAGAGAATTTGTACCTCTAAAGGAATGTAAGTACTTCTGGTAGCTTCTGTCATTATTAAATTTGAGATAGGCTGCATTCTGTTTTCCAACTAGTTGAATTGTTTGTAGTTCATCATCACATACCTTTAGAACGTCTTCTATCCACTGGTGAATTTCGTGGGCTGTTGGTCTTTGTTGCTCCTTGCCAAACACAACTTTCAGGGTGTTTTGCCGTGTAATTTTGGATGCCATGTTTCCTAACTGTACTTGTTCAATAACTGCAACTTCAAATGAACAAACACTCACACTACCGTCCTCGTCAAGTTAGCAGGGCCCGGCCAGACAACCTGCTTGGCCGGCTGTACAAGCAAGACTGTGTTTCATTCCAGCTTCTCAATATACGCAGAATAGTCTAAATAAATCACTCTGACTCTCATAGGTGGTGGTAATATTTGTTTTTAGGAGAAATATAAGTGAGCAACCCTCCTCTCTCAACAGCAAACAAAGAGTAAAAGAGTTCGGAAATAAGGGTATCAGCAAAAGTATGAGAGGACCACGGAAGGCGTGAAAACGAAACATATCCTACGACTTGCAAACGTAATATTTTCGGAGTCGGAAGAGTACAGGGGGTGTCAGAAAGTGAGGTGTTTGACACGAATGAATGGAAAAAATGGCAGTCTCCAATAGAGGATACGTAGTTTCCAACCTACGCTGTCATGTTAAGTAGCAGTATCCTAGTAAGACTGGCAAGGGATACCTTGGATGTATTCTGGCACCCCAATCTATAGGGAAATTTACCCTTGATATTGTGTTCCTGTCATCTTTCAATGTTGAAAAGATTTCTTAAAAGACGAAGTAAGCGTCCCCATACTACTAAAAAGGTACAATTAATCAATTTCCTCAATTGTGTTGAAAGTTGAAGGCCCAGACTGAGAGTTTTGGATGGCTCTATCAAACTTGTAAAAAATCGAAAATCACTTTCGGCCTGAATGCTGTTCCGGAAAAGCAGCCTACAATCGCTTGTTTCTTTACTCGTGTTCTTCTTTATTCAAACCCCAGCCAAATTAACTTATGTACATAATTATTCCCGTATTGTGTCCCTTAGTTCAATACCCTGAGGCATTGTTTGATTTATTGAATAATATCTACACCGAAAGTAATTGTAAATCCTTAAGTGAAACTCTGCATTGACTCACATTAGCACTCGTAGTAGCAGAAATATGCAAACTGCTAATCTAAACGACCAGATAACGATGATTAAGAAAAGAATTGCAATTTTTAGGAATAAATAAAGAATATATTCTCATATATTATTATATTTTATTTGCCTAAAATTCGTAGCTCATATCCCTGAAATGTTTTCAACATTGAGTTGCTTGCCTGTAGGGCTACAACTGTGGATTTTTTGCGTTGGCTTCCTACCTTAGAAATAAAGGAGGTTATTTCGAAAAGAATCTTGCAACCGTGTAGAGAGTGAAACATATAATACAATGATGAAGAATTACCTATCATTTTTAGTAGGAGGCTGGCTCTCCGTGTGTGGGTGTGTTCGGATATGGGGTTCATCGAATGATGATTTATTTATATTTGTCCCCAGCCTGCAAGCTCATAACTCATACTTTAGACATGAACAATATCAGACGGATTTTTTCTTGAGCAGGAAGGTAACCATTACTGTTCGCACAGAGACACGCCCTTATTAGAAGTGTCCCTTCTGTTGTGCCACCTGTGTACGTCATGAGAGTACAGAGACACCGCCATGTTTCATTGCTCAGAGACCCGCCGGCCGATCGTACGAATTATCTCCTCCATACAGCTCCTGAGCAAAGATTTATCGAAGGTGAAATTGTCGCCGGCAAGCAGCATGAACCATAACTCAAGCACCAACGCTCGTCTGAACATCATCAGTAGCAGAAAACGGAGAGAAAGAAAAGAACAGATGATTTATAGCAACTACATTACAGCACTGATCAAAACAGTATTTTTTATTATTAACTAATTATTAATACAACATCCCCTGTGAGGAGGCTCCCACAAGGTCAAAGTATATTCATTACAAAATATTGTAGGCTATGTCTTCAAATTCATTGGTGAATTTGATACAACAGTCAGAAAAGGTAGCGTATACAGTGTATATACACTAGCAAAAGTACCCGTGCTTCGCTACGGTATTCTACATTGTATACGGATTTCTATCTAAATTACTGTACACGCAGTGAGTACGATTATATTAAATAGCATGTCTCTTAGCGTTATCCGAAGATTGCCACGGGGACGACTCTATACGTAGTTTTCGATGGAAGGTGCGCGTTGGGGATTTCTGAAGACATTCAAAATCAAATTCGGGAGTTTCTACTGTAAAGGTAGACTCACTTGCCTACTGCCATTCACAATGAAGATGGGGAGTTTTCATTATAAAGACAGGCCCCTTTTCCTAATGCCAGTCACAATCGAGTTTGGGGGATTTGCTTATAATCGAGAAATGCAGCTCTGTCTAACGTATAAAAGATCCAGATACGACAAAAATGGCATATGACCAAAGTTGTAGTCCGACTCGTTGGCTGAATGGTCAGCGTACTGGCCTTCGGTTCACAGGGTCCCAGGTTTGATTACCGTCCGGGTCGGGGATTTTAACCCTCATTGGTTAATTCCAATGGCTCGGGGGCTGGGGGTTTTTGCTGTCCCCAACATCCCTGCAACTCACACACACTCTCATAACACTATCCTCCACCACAATAACACGCAGTTGCCTACACATGGCAGATGCCGCCCACCCTCATCGGAGGGTCTGCCTTACAAGGGCTGCACTCGGCTAGAAATAGCCACACGAAATTATAATTATATTTATACCAAAGTTGTACATCTCTCCAAAATGAAGTGCGATTGTGCTAACTGTTTTGTCATACTGAACCCATAATTCTACGGTGGAAATTTTTTTTTTCCCCAAATATTTATTTGGTATTAAGAAAGTACTTTTATGTTTGAAGCCAGCCATGTTGCGCTCCTACGAGCCCCGATGTCGCGTGGGAAGGTTCTCCCTCACGGCAAGCTCGTGAATTGCCGGGACACCTCGGTGGGACTCGAGTGCCCGACAATTCTTTAAATTCATGGAATTCTATACAACGAGGGATTTTGACAATATAGTAAAGAAAGAAATAAATAAGCAAAATTATTCGTACACCCTCCGTGAAGTTAGTGACACCAGGGAAAAACTTAAAGGCAGTTAAGCCTAAGTACATGTTAGCGTGAGACCAGCGAACCAGCTACACGTGCCAAGGTCAGGGGAAGAAGAAAACGCGCGAAACGCACGGGCAGAAACAATTTATTTCCCGTGTTGTGAGTGTAGAAAAATTATAAAATTAACACCTAACATAAATGCAAGTCTGTCCGAAGTTCTGGGACAAGTCTCATCAAAATTGGTCTATTAGACGCAAAATTGGCAGATTACACAACCAAGCCTCATAGAGGGGATAGCGTCCCTCCTGAAATTATAAAAGAAACCCCCCACCGTAGATTTTTCAGTGTCGATCTGGAACTTGAAGCCGCGGGAGCTTGTGCCCGCCGCCATTGGAAATTCGCGCCAGATTGACCGACAATAATTAAATACATGTCCGTGGCTAAGGTCCATATACTTGGTTAAGAAGAAAAAGTGATTGGGAAAGTTCCGAACGTTTGCCGACGAATTAGGAAGGTGTAGGCTGGTTGAAATATACGCAGCAGGTTTTATTTGTATCATCTTGTGTACATTTGAAAGTGAAGCAGAGTCTTGGGGGAAGCTATTCAAGGCAGTTCTGCTCCCTTATCGGCCGAACACCTGTTTTATTGAGGTAACGGAGAGAGAGAAATCACTCTGGGAACGCATCAGACAGTTGTAGTCGACTGCAGGACGAGGGAAGTTCGTGGTGCAAGTTACAGAGAAAGTGCCTGATTTATATGGTAAATTTAATCTCGTGTGTGTGAAGGGTAGTGTTTGTATAAGTGAGATTTTGGAAGTGAAAATGTTATCTGTGAAAATGAGCGGCTAAGCCCGAGGTTAGCTGCTGACGATGTAATCAGAATGCTGAGAATGTCACCATTGTGCAGGTCTGTTTATTTTATATTATGTTGTAGATAGTTAGTTATTGTCTGTCCTAACCAACTTTTCCAGATGATTGTCGGGTTGATATTCGTAATTATCAGGCGAAAGGCGTTGTAAATTTTTGGTCAGCGTGTGAAAATTTCAGTGTGTAAAGTTCATGTCAAGAACGGTAAAATGCGCCGCTTAAAATTTTGTGTTGAGATGAGATATCATTCAAAGTGCGGATTTGTGAACGTTATAAGTGTAAATTTGTCGTGGCGAATATCTTAATCTCAGATGTCAGTTGAATTCAGAAACGTTGGTCGATAATAATAATAATAATAATAATAATAATAATAATAATAATAATAATAATAACAATAATAATGTCTACCGCGGGATAAGGAAATTTTTCTATGTTAAAGTGCATTTAACCAATATATTTTTACAAGGATCGCAGGAATATTTAGATGATTTCGGTGAAATTTGTTAGAGTCACAGTCATTAATGGGAAGGAAATTTTGAGACATCGTGTATATCAATGATACGAAAAGTCGCTGGGTGCTCTTGGACTCTCGAGGTTCGAAAGTCGCAATAATAGTAAAGTAAGAGATGTGTTTAATAATGGTTGTCGTTTTCACCAGGGGATCGAAGTATGAAAAAGGGTCTTGAAGGAAAAGGGATTGAGAGCGATGGATTTATATGTACGTGGAGATGAGAGAGAAGTGATACCGCTGGAATAAAGCGAGGAGAAAGAGTGTGGAGACAAGCTGTATTTTTGTAGAGGAAGTATTTAGGAACAGGCTGTGTTGAGGCAGACTGTATTGTTTTCCGCAATCAATCCGAATTTGAGACGACTATGGTGTGAAGCATTGTAAATTTATAGAACGATTCCAAGTGAAAACGACTCTAGTAAAATGTTAAAGTCTGGGTAGTAAACGTCCAGTGAGTTTTGTTACGAAAAGCCCGTATGGATGATAAGAAAATGAGCGACTTCGAGGATCAAAGAGCACTTTGGACCCATGGTTGGGTTGTATTGAATTTGTTCACTGGAGAGGTCATTGATAATATAGTTGGAATTGATGATAGACGATTTGAGAATTTCGAATGCGGTAGTGATGATTATTATTTTTGAAGGTATCCACTAAATTGGTAAACGTGTATTGGGAATTTTCATTTGCTTCCCTAACACTTCAGTGCACAGGCTGAGATTGTGTTCGAGGTGGAGAATCGTTCGTCACGTATATTTATTTTTGAGTTCATGTATTGTAATGGTAGAGACTTACTGTATTTTTCGACTTGCATTCATTTGATAGTAAGAGACGTGGTTCCGTCGTGCGTATTTTGTCTGACCAGATTTAGTACTGAAAGTCAGAGTTGTTTGAAATTTGCCAGTTCGCCTGATATTTTAAAGGAGGCGTAGTACGACCCACTTTGACGCCCGACGATAGATTTAGGACGTCACATGTTATTCTTGGAGTCACTGATGATGAGACGTCCTAGGTCACGCCCGACGATAGAATTTGGAAGGCATCATGTACATAATGATTAGTGTTAGGGTGTACAGATTTCAAGTGAGCCCGACGATAGGTCTGGGATGGTAGCTGTACACACTCAAGTCTCAGTTTAGATGTTTCTTTTGTTTTTGTTTGTTGAAGCGGCTGGATGAAGGTAGCAGATACAGTACGATATAATTTTATGAAGAGGGTCAATGCGTAGCTCTCCATTGAGATAACGGGACAGCTGTTGACGCGTGAGGGTTGTCCAAGTGTTGGATATCGACCTGATGGAGATTTAATATTTTTACTGTGATTCTCCGTGCGTGTTAAGCTTTAATGACTTCGAGATGTTGATTTATATTTACGGACTTTATTGTTTTCTCGTTTTAACGTCCGTTTTCGTTTGATAGTGTGCATATTGACACTCAGTGTATTAGTGTGAGACTTGAGTTGCGAATGCGGTTTCGATTCGTCAGCCAGTATTTTATTTTATTTTCAATCTTGTAGTACTTTCATTTTATTCATAGTTAAAGTAAGTAAGTAATCACGTTACAAGTAGTGTGTTGGGACAGACAGTAAATAGAGAGATCTGTACTGGTAGCATTGTTTTTCAAGGGAAAGAATTCCTTAAAGTTGTAGTAAATTTTAGCGTGGACTGGTAATTTTATTAAGCATAACAAACCCATTTCTAACCTGAAAATCGGTTCGATAATAATATTTTTCAAGTGACTTTCCACTTTTTAATTAACTTCAGTGTTTGGCATTTCTTCTAAATGCATGATTAGTAATTGTTTCCTGCATTTCGCAGTTTTGTTCCTTTAGTTGTTGTTGGTTCCTTCCGAACAGCTGTTTGGGGTGATGCACATTTAGCATCGGGATTACCTTATCACTTAAGGGTGTCATGAATGACAAATACATGGTGGAATTTTATTTCAATTGTGAATGATGCTGTTAACTTGTAGTGAACACCATGCTTTCCCATAGTATTTCGCAACCTATCCAAAGCAACTGATAGTCAGTTTGGTTCGATTAAGGGTCCATTCGGCGGGTGTTCCGTATCCGTTAAGGGTATTCGACTGGTGGATAACCTTAATTGAGAGAAAATCAGGCGTTCTACTTGTTGAAAGTCAGATTTTCCACGGATCGTGTGGATTAACTCTCAGTTCTCGTTTGGAATAATAGGTGCCCGGTTTTCAGGTCTTCCCTTTTTCAGTTTTTCAGTTTCGCTGTCCACTAACATATTAGCTTCTCCGAAGCAACTCTTCGACATGGTAAGAAACAAAGTGACGGTATGTAATGTGACTGTGTTTGGAACATTCAAAAATCAATAATTTATAAAATTTTTTTATTTTGCAAGAATGCATATTAAATTAATGATGTTATCGTGCTCTTTCAATTTAATAAAAGTTAGTAAGCACATTTTTGCTCCTCATTTCAAGTAGTTAGGCTCTCTTCTGAACCCCATCGTTTGGTTAAGATCGTGACCGAATTTATTCCCGCAACGACCCAAGATTTAAGAGTTCTAAATTGTTCTACTGTAGCAGCCGTGGCCGACCAACGATGGAATGGTAAGTTCAAGGGTTCAATACGATCTATCGTTTAGCCACCAATTACTCCGAAACCAAGCTCTGCACTATCATTAAAATTGCCTTCATACTTACATAATTTTTGGGGGGTAAAAAATTACACAATTGAACATCTAGGAATTTTTCCGCAGAGGAAAGAATCCACTTTTTAGGATTAGCACTCGCATGGATACGGAGAAATTAAGCAAGAAAGTGATACAGTTAAGAAAGTTAACATTAATTGACGATAGAAAACTGAGGAATGTCAAATATGTAAATATCGAGTGAATGTATTGGGATAGGTTAAGTGGGTTCCTGCTAATAAAATGGCGGTTGGTAGGTGTGTTCGAATTCCACTTGATCGTGATAATATTACTCGTATGTTGTACTTCGAGAATCATCCACAAAGCCAATGTATTGTCGTCTGTGTGGAAATATTTACTGGTACAGACGCTGTGCTCCCTGCACGTTCACCGTACATGAGGAGCATGTAAACATACTCATCTTTTGAATACGTAGCGAAAATATGACCAGGACTTCTAGGCTACACCAAGTGTCTGGCCAGTACAGACTGAACATGCATGCTGCATGCTATTGGTCGGATTTGGCACGAATGGACTTCTGTTTGATCCTCAAATCTTAAAATAAAAATAAATACATTTAGCGCCCGTGTGATTCGAATCCACCTACCAGCGGCACAGGCGTCGGCACGTCTGTGCTTAATCCATGGCACCACGATGACTGTTGCTTCACGCTTATCAGAAAGCGTACTTGGTGTAAAACTTCTTCCCGCTTTACAAACTCTCACGTGTTTTTAGCGTTAATTTCATATCCAATCGAAAGATTATAATTCACACGTACTATTTACATAACCGTATGTCAGTTTGATATATTGTGCAAATGCCTGTTTTAAATAAAGTCTTGCCTTGATGACGCAGGAAGTGCTTTAAAGGAGACTATAGCTTGGTATACGGCAGAGGAGAATCGACCATCACACCACTGACGTTCGTTGGGTTGCCTAAAAGCAGGAAAAGTCAGACGCAGCGGACTCACCCGGTATATAGGAGCTTTATTGTGTGTTGTCGCAGTTCATTGTCTCACCCTCTTTTCATCTTATTTCTTCTTTCCTGCTTTAATTTTCCAGCCGAGTGATTTTGCGGCCCGAATAGGGTCGTGTAGCTGTGAGCATTCGGGAGATGGTGTGTTCGAATCTCATCGTTGGCAGCCCTGAAGACTGTTTTCCGTTGTTTTCGATTTTCATATTACACCACGGCCGCTAACCCTTTCCTATCCTTACGTCGCCAAAATCCTTCGATGTGTTAGTGCGACATTGAAACACTAACACAAAAACAATCCATTTCACAGTGTGACATATCATTTTGATATCTGTACAATATAATTTGACAAGATGTGTGCGAGGAACTTCAGAAGATTTGGAGTCATTGTAGTCCTCAGACAGGGCGAAGCCGCGTACCATAGCTAGCAGTTTTGCAGGTCATAAGATACCGGGAATTAAGTAAAGACCTGTTCTACTTGGCCTTCACACGTAATATTTTCATGGCCATTAACTTTGCAGTGTGTCATAAAGAAATGCATCTGATAAATAAGTACACAGACTTACCTAGTAATAATAATAATAAAGCCTCAAGTGTCATGTGTAGGCATTTCTGTCTGACGCCATTTATGCTGCCAGCTCGTCAATTTCGACGTAATGTTTTATCTCCCAGATTGCATAGTAAACGATATCACTGCTGGGCGTGTTTTAATATATGTTGTCTGCTTAACACCAAATGTGTTACCTGAGATATTTTGTATGCCGATATTATACGATATGGATTGCTCAATTGACTTTCTTGCACCCTTCAAAAGACCCATACTTCTGGGAGGATTTAAACCGGCAATCATGGTATCTGAAGTGCAATACTTTGTCACTCATCCTCAGAGGGAGCTGCATAACAAGTATTTGAAACAAAATGGAGCCATCTGCCTAGCAGTCCTGTGATCCTCCACAGAAAAGTGCCAGCCGATGAATTGTTGCAAAATTGAATAGAATTTTGTTTTCCCTTGTGTTTTAACATTAAACATTTCATCAGCTCATGTTGGGTTCGGAACCGTTTAAGATTAGAAACTTAGCAGCCGTTAACGAAGCTGCCAGGTGTGAAAAGAGGAAACCACGGAAAATTACCTTAAGTGCTTCGCTTTAGAACAGAGTGACATCGTCTTTACATTCTAATCAAGGTGGCTGCGTTTGGAACCCTGACGAACGTATATAATGTTCCATGATCAAGACACAAGAGTCACCTAAATCCAGAAGCTTCATCCCCCCCCCCAATGCCACTACAGCCCTTGAAGGGCCTTGGCCTACCAAGCGACCACTGCTCAGCCCGAAGGCCTGCAGATTACGAGGTGTCGGGTGGTCAGCACGACGAATCCTCTCGGCCGTTATTCTTGGTTTTCGAGACCGGGGTCGCTATCTCACCGTCAGATAGCTGCTCAATTCTAATCACGAAGGCTGAGTGAACCTCGAACCAGTCCTCAGGTCCTGGTAAAAATCCCTGACCTGGCCGGGAATCGAACCCGGGGCCTCCGAGTAAGAGGGAGGGACGCTACCCCTACACCACGGGGCCGGCCAGAAGCATTAATAATAATAGTGTTATTTGTTTTACGTCCCACTAACTACTCTTTTACTGTTTTCGGAGACGCCGAGGTGCCGGAATTTAGTCCCGCAGGAGTTCTTTTACGCGCCTGTAAATCTAACGACACGAGGCTGACGTATTTGAGCACCTTCAAATACCACCGGACTGAGCCAGGATCGAACCTGCCAAGTTGGGGTCAGAAGGCCAGCCACCGTCTGAGCCACTCAGCCCGGCATCAGGCTTGAAGCTTCATGGAGGCTGCCAAATGTGGGATTGCAACACACCATAACTTGAACTGTAGCTCACAGCTACATGACGTGTAAAGTACAACAGAGGTGCACAAAACGTGACTCTGGTAGCGAGAGCGTGTGTTGAGGATCCAGCTCGTGTCCACCGTACATTCACCTGCACATTTGTTGCTGAGGCGATCTTTGACTTCGTTCTAATTTCCTTGGAGGGAATACTAATAAAAATGCTACTACTAAATAATAATAATTGTATGTCTTGGGCCGGTAGTGTGCTTTAGCACCAGGTAGGTTACCTACCCGTTATTTCTATGTTCACTTTATTCCACTATATGGCATGGACGAACTATGGGTCTTGCCAAAAATGTAAATGATGTTGCAGCCACTCTAGGATTGGAGGTGTAGGATTGATGACATCTCGGGTTGTCTATAATACTTCCTCGCACTCCTCAACAATGTGCTCCACTGACTGGGAAGGGTCTCCGCAGTCACAGGTAAGAGATTCTAGAAGTCCCCACTTAAGTAGCATGGCATTATATCTAGCATGGCTGTTTTCAAACGGTTGAGTTTAGTCCATTTGTGTACATTCAAGTGAAATCCTGGGAGTCCAGTTGTGGCATTATGGAGCCTTCGCGTTTCACAGGTGCAGAGTTCCAGCTATGACGACATTTTTCTGGATCCTGAAGCCAGTTATGTCATGGTATTGGGTTCCTTGACTTAAGACGAGAAGGGGGTACGTCATTAAGGACCTCATGCATTGGGAGATCCTGTGGGTCAGTAGGATGGTCCTTTATGAAGCCACAGTACTTGTCTTGGTCATTAATATATTTTTCCCCAATTCACATTTCCAATAAACTTGCATACCTTTGAAATGAGTCCGCTGTTCTATTTAACTTTTGAAGCTATATTCCAATTTTATATTCTTGCTCGGAAACAGTAGTCTAATTTCTTTCGCTTCTTCTTTCCAGCCTTTTCAAAATTAGTACTTCACGGTTACAAATCCCAGTTTAAAGACACAAACCGTGTGTGGAGGGATGTATTCACTAAGTGGAGTGGTTGGTAGTGTGATGCGTTGTCTGTGAACGAGGAGGTGTGAATCGAACTCTGTGTCACACTGAATACTCAGCCCAAGATCCGAACTTTCAAAATATTGTCACCCAGTTACATTTTCTCCCAACCAGTCTAATTCCGTTTGGCGTTTGCTACTTTTCAGAACAGCTGGGCAAGGCTTGAGTGAGATAGGTCCACATCATTAAACTCCTCTTTCGATCGGAAAATTTTGACCTGATTCTTTGTTACGTGACGTCTTGGTTACTACATGGAAAATTAGAAAAAAACGTTGTTATGAATGTTTTAAAACACTTATAAGACACAGTGTCGTGTGGTGCCAACTACAACGGAGCAGTTCCACCGTCAACGATGAAGACTGCACTTGTAGTCCGTGCTTTCTCTCTTTCTTGAGGAAGTGGTTGTAGCCCAGAACGTGGCTGAGGCACTGCGCTTCCCTTATCTCGGTAATACTGATGAGACCTCTCTCTCTCTCATTAATTCATTACCTCACTCCGTGGATGTGGTTGATCGTATGACTGCCTTCGGATTTGAGGGAAGCTGGTTCAAACCTGACTTAGGTAGACGGAATTTTGAAACGTCAGGACGATAATCCATTTTGTACGATTCAAAAGACCTCTGGTGACATCTGGTGTTCACGCAACAAAATTATTTAAAACTCAGTCGCAGAACGCCCAAGAGAGGTACGGTTTACTCCAAAGAACATCTAATCAAAATGGCTGCACACAGTTATTGGGGTCATCGACTTATTATTATTATTATTATTATTATTACTTCCTTACGCCCATTCAAAGAGTGCGTTTGAACTTGTTAATTTAGTGCGACTTCTTCTTCTCCCAAAATCTCTTGATGTCATTGCTGTGATGTTTCCTGCACTCTTCTGTCCACTGTTTTTCACTGGTCTATTTTTCCTTTAGCCTACTCCAGGTATATGTGAATTTTAACCAGAGTTCCAAAGAATTTACGATTTGTTATCGTGTCATCCGTAGCGTTCATTTTTTTGTGAATCCTGCTTAATTTCTTCTAACCAGTTGATCTGGACCTTCTTTGAATTGATTATATTGAATAGTTTTTAGGAAATCTAATATTGTGCATTCTATAGATGTGAGCATAGAATTTCAAGTATCTCGTACGTAAGGCATCAGTGTCCGCCTGGCCTCCATAGCGTAACGCTTACCATTATTAGCTGCCTCCTAGGAGACCCGGGTTCGATTCCCCGTACTGCCACAAATTTAAGGATGTGGTTGAAATACTACATGCAGCTGCAGTACCTCGGGATGAGGACACGAGTTTGTCCGACTCGTTGGCTGAATGGTCAGCGTACTGGTCTTCGGTTCATAGGGACTCGGGTTCGATTCCCGGGCGGGCCGGGGATTTTAACCTTTATTGACTAATTCCAATGGCTTGGAGGCTGGGTATTTGTGCTGTCCCCAACATCTCTGCAACTCACATACCACACATAATACTACCCTCCACCACAGTAACATGCAGTTATCTACACGTGGCAGATGCCGCCCACCCTCATCGGAAGGTCTGCGCTACAAGGCAGAAATAGTCACACGAAATTGTTATAAGGCATTTGTAAACTTAAATGTTGCTGTCTACAGGTCTGTCGTTTTTATTTTAATCCTTATGCCATTTGCATTAATGAAACCACATATTTTTCCAAGAATTTTTCATTCTTCGAGGCACCTTTTACTGAAGTATCTTTGACTGTGGTGATGTTTGATAGAACATGCTGTTTGATATTACAAGAAGAGAGCTACACCCTAGGCTGATATAGGGTTTCTTGAGGAGGATATGTAATAATATCTCATCTATTTTTCTGCCCTGTAAATTGTGAAAATAATACGTTGGTGCTATTCGCAATCATTATGGTGATAAGAGTATGAAAATATGGATCCAACAACCAAAAGTATCTCTGCAAGATTAACTAACGCTCTCTATGAGTGTTATATACACTGAAGAAAACTGAAATTGCAACACTCAGAAGGAGTGGTGCTACATTGCTGCAATTGAACATGCAGGAAGAGTGTTCGGTTGTGCTTCGATGATTACACTTTCAGGTCCCTCTGACGGCAAGTTTGGACAATAGTCAATCAAGGATGTGCCCATCACGAGCTGCAATACATTGATGAATTCGTCGAGGCATGGAGTCAATAAGGCCCTGGATCGCTTTCTGAGGAATTGTGGCCCATGCTTGCTGCACTGCACGGGTCAGTTGTTCCAGAGTTGTGGGTGGCTGAGGACGGTTGGCCAGTTGTCGACCCATCATGTCCCACACATGCTCAATAGGACTGAGGTCCGGGGATCTGGCGGGCCATTCTAAGGTTGTGATGTCGTGGAGAGCTTCTCTGGAGATGCGTGCAGTGCGAACCCGGGCATTCTCCTGCTGAAACATCCCATTAGCAATGTTCGCCATCATAGGGACAACCACTTGATTGAGTACCCTATCAACGTACTGTCGAGCAGTCATAGTACTCTCAACAAGCACTAATAGTGATTTCACATTAAAGCCAATAGCTCCCCAGATCATAATGCTTGATGTTGGCCCTGTGTGCCTCTCGACAGTAAGATCTGGGCGGCCCCTCTCCCCGGTACGTCGGCGCACACGATTCCGGCGATCACTGCGGGCAAGACAGAAGCGCGATTCATCACGAAAGACAACCCTATGCCATTCGTGGACGCACGTCAATCTTTCTCGACACCAGGCCAGCCTTACACGTCGCTGTTGTGGGGTCAATGGAATACCTTTTGTAGGAACACGGGCTCGTAAGCCAGCTGCACGCAGGCGATTACCAACTGTTTGTTGTGTAACGTGGTGTGCCACATCTGCTCGAATTTGCGCTGCTGTTGCATTGAGTTCCATCCGGGCTATTCGAATGATGCGGCGATCCTCTCTCACAGTTGTCTGTCGCGCTGGGCCTGTGCCAGGTCTACGAGTGTGGGTACCTTCATTTGACCACGGCTGCCATACATGTTGTACCGTAGATGCCTGTCGGCCAACACGTGCAGCGACAGTCCTTAGCGATAATCCAGCCTCACACAGCCCAATTATCCGAGCCCTCTCAAACGGCGACAGTTGTTGATAGCGTGCTCTTCTCTGTCGTCGAGGCATGTTTAACGGGGAACACTTCACTGCACAGACTGCAAGTCAACTACGCTACACCAGAGTCCGTATACTGGAGTTGATTCCTCCGCGACCAATCACGTGGGGAGACCTGTAGCAACAATCCAATGGGTCTGACCTACATGGCATCGTTCCATATCTTGAAAATCAACACAAACGACCAATGCCTTCATGGTGTTGCAATTTCCATTTTCTTAAGTGTATTTAAATATAAACTCTTGTACAGAGCGAAAGCAACACTTCGGTGCTATTCACAATCATTTTGTTGCTAAGCGCATGGAAATGTGGATCCAGTAGCAGTAAGTATCTCGGCAGGTTCTACTTCGAACCCCAGGCCTGTATTCTAAAACCTTTGGGCTAACGTTACCGCAGTCTCCATCCGACTCCTAGAGCAGCAGTAGTGTGGTGCCAACATTTCGAAAACGGTTTGTTTTACGCCCTTAAAACATGGTTTCGAGTTATTTCTCGCGTTATGAGGTTTAAAATGAGCTTTGTCTCGTCATTTAACGCTAAATTCAATATTTCGCATATATTAGCCTATGCTATTGTGCCAATGGCCTTAAATCTAGGGAATGGAGAAGGCTGTCAAAATTTCATGTAGATAGTGTTACCCAACAGGATCCTAAAAGGCAAATATACAAAATTTGGTTCAGATTGGGAAACGGAATGAATTGATATAAGGAACAGGCAGACAGACAGATACAGATAAATACTCCATTGCTAGGGAAACAAGTACAGCAGATGAGCAATAATTTTATTGTAGTTTGTTTTACCCAGACCATATATGGTGGTCTTAAACTTCTGACCAGACTGTACTCTTACAAGTGTGCGTTTAGACACAGCCCACAGTAACATACCTCGTTAAAGAGACGAATCATTTCTGAATGAGGACGAGTAAGATACATGCGGAGAAAAAGGTCACAGGGGAAGAAAAATAATGGTTTATTGCCCGAAGGAGCCTAGCACAGCACTGCACGGTCTAAAATTTAATATATACCATGGCATAAATTTTCCATTGTGACAAATCACTCCGCTCCTTTTGCGCATTAAGATTCTAACTCACATCGAAGCGTTTATTTTTAATTGGGTGGCTGGTCCAAGCTCTCTAATGTCACTAAAACACTTTGATGTTGCGACCAGCTTAGCGCTGATCGGAATATCAATCAGCTAGCTTGTCTTAATCCCAGGAGCAATTAATTATTGTCACAGAAATTTTTTAATAACGAAAGCTTTTTTTTCTCTAAAAATGAAGTTGATGTGCAAATTAGCGTCGAGCACCACGTAAAATTCTAATTATTGGACATAACAGCTAAGCTTAATGAATCCTTGTAACTGGGTCATTAATGGTTGTACAGCGACAATTGGTCACTTAACAATATTTCAAGGTCGAGGGAAGAAATATTCTAATCGGTCGGTGGAGAAAGTATCTAAGTCCACTCTAGGGGATTTTTTTTTAGTTCGAGCATTTAGGTAGCTAAGGCGCGACTTTCTGTCGTGGAAGGAGTTATGTACGTTTGTCCTTTATGTGGGGATGAGAAAGAGCTTAACTTCATGTGGAGAAGAAGGAAACTAAATTGATAGAGAACTCTGAATCTTGCAGGTATTGATTAGTGATATAGAGAATTAAAAACAATAAAATAGCTACTGTGGCGATGAATACGAAGATGTCTTTGAAGGAAAATTAAGGTGGAAAGGGTTTTTATATGAGTTGCTATTTAGGCCTAATGGGCTATTCGATCCTCTTTGGTGAAGAAAAAGGAGGTGAATTATTACTATTATAGCTACAGTACATGGTAAGACAAAGTAAAAAGTAAAGAATCGTGTGAGATCAGGGCTATCTACAGCAAGCCTCCCCCACTCACACTCGATACCAAAGTATGGAACAGCTGATGAGAGGTTTGTAATGACTGGGGAACTTCAGATTGATATTTATCCCCATGGTAGTATATACCCTATGAAAGCTGCTCATATATTGACATACTTACATTGACCTTATTATTCGTTTTAGAGTAGTTTGTACAGTACATTTTATTTGCATTCCTACAGTCAACATGGTATATTATATTCTTGGATTTTTCATGTTCTAGAGCAGGACCTCTCAGGGTGCATGCGCTTGGTGCATGCACTGTGCACGGTGCAAACGACGACTTCGCTTGGTTAACCAGAGTGCAGACCCCCACTCCTCGATTTGGAGCAATAGCGCGGTCTCTCTCTCTTTCCCCACGCTTGTTTAGCTCGCTCCCCCCGTCTCTCTCTTCCTCACTTGCTGCGTAGCGCTCCAAATCCGAGCCGAATTGAGCCGAATTGAGCCGAGTTGCGCCGAGCTTAGCCGAATAGTTCAGAGACGAAGCGTTGGTCCGAGTCGTGCCGAGCTGGAGCGATGCACAATGCACGGATCTCTTGAGCCTCGATTTGCAAGCGTGAGATTTTTGGCGTTTGAGAGGCCCTGTTCTAGAGGGTATAGTCGTGAGTTTATTTTATTGTTGTTACTTTGACTGCCATTAAATATTTTATTCAGGGAAAATTTGGTTATCTTGTGGCTGTGTTGAGATAGTTTAGTGAAAATGTTGGTTTGTGATATCAAAGTATTAGAAGCCTACTACTTCAAACCATTTTATGGCCTTTGTCCATTAGTTTGTTGAGTTTTTGTTTATTATGACAGTAGTCTTAATTATAAGAACATATTTATGATTTCTCTGGATCCGTGGAAGATTTTGTAAATGCCTTTGAATGAGCTTTAGAATAAATGGACAACCTTGATGTATCCGTCTGAACTTCGTCAGTGTCAACTCGAGTGTAGCATTTTTATTTGAGCCGCTGAGAGCCAAAGTGGTCTAAGTCAATAAATGTCAGTTTTTGAGTTATACCACTCAGTGCATTTATAACGAATGAAAACTTGTTGTGAAGAAGTGGTATAACGATAACTCACATGGGAGACGCTTCAGAGTGCTAGATGCATTCTTCCCATCACGCCAGAGGGGAGGGCATTTGCAGGAATAGTGGTATAAGTCAAGCGTCACGGCCACATGGTTGTGTTGTTCTGTATTCATTATCGTTGTTATTTACATTCTAAAATCAAAAGGTCTTAACTGTGCTAGTAAGTATCGGTATTGTTTTTATTTAGATTATTAATATTCAGGTGTTATTAAAGTAAAAATAGTCTTTATAAGGGAAATTCGCTCTGCCTTTTGAAATTCTAGATAGTAAGGAACTCGGAAATGAAATCCAAGTGGTTGACCATATCTTCATGCTTCCAAACGATCGGGATTTCAGAGTTTTCGAGAAAAAAATCAAGAACTGCTCGAATTTTCACTACGGATGATTGGTGTAATACCATTCAAAAGGCAAGGAGAAAACAATCCTTTGCCGTTTATAGAATGGCTCTGAATGACTTTGTCTCAACAAAAGACATAGAGAAAAGTGTAGCATTTAGAAAGATGAACATGCAAAAATGAAAAGTTCAGTTGGCTTCATTTTCAATGGTTTCGTTTTCAGAAAGACTCTCTTCATCTCATTCTCTACAAGGAATCTCTCGATGAAGGAATCCCTTTCAAAACTTTGGACATTACTGCTTCACATCGCGTTCGTGGCCATCCTTGTTTGTCTGGTGTTCAACTCATCCGTCTCAACAACGCTGTGCGACATGTCACCAAGGCTAAGAAGAGAGACATGATGACCCTTCTCCCATACATCCCTCCGGTACACCACACTTGTTTCAATCAACTGACAACTGTGAGTTCGGCTGTGGAGTATGGGCCTGATTATGTCGACCCATTACAAGAGGAAGATGACGTAGATTGTGAAATTTAGTAAACTGGCAACTTCCATTATAAAGCCTGTTTAAATTTCAGCATGATAATTTAATTTTCAGAAAATTTGACATTTGGGCGAAACAATTTATTTATAATTCATGATTGTCCGTACTGCTGAACTATTAGAGCAGAGCAACTATTTTAACTCAGTCTGTGAGAGAAACGGTTGTAATGGGAGCCGTACGTGCAGTTTCACATCTACTGTACAACATTATGTTTCGTTAACAATTATTTTATAAATATTTTGCCATATTAGAGGTTAAAACACAACCTATACATTTTCCTTTCACTCAACTTTGCCAAAACATTTATCGGAAGAGTGGTTCAACTCTTGATTTGTACCACTTTACCTTTCGCTATGAGTAAACTGTTGACAGGAAAAGTGGTACTCCAAATTTTAGGAACGATAAAAAGCAATTTAAGAAAAAAATAACTAAAATGTCTCTATTAAATATAATTTTAATAAGTTATATCGTCTGCATATTTCATCAAATGAATCATGAATTCTTGTAAAGCCTGAATTTACATGAAATGAAACGCGAAACATTTAATTTCTCAAATGGGAAAGAAATTGACTTAGACCACTTTGGCTCTCATTTAGATCTATGTAGTGTACATAAGCTGAACAAACCTGGTTTCTACAAGCGTTGCTCAGATATTTCAGTACTTACCTCTCCAATCGGAAACAGTCTATTAATGGAATATAAGGTAAATTCAGTATTTCCACAAGGTTCCAACCTGGGACCAATTGTAATTCTGGTCTTTAAAAGCGACCTCCCAATGTCTGGAAGGTATCCTATACTTTGACGAATTTTAAATATTCCGAGAATTTCCTTCAAAAGATGACTGCTACCTCGTCCAAAAGGATCTAGGCTATTGAAGCCAGAGAAGTAAACTAAAATTTAATGTGTCGATACACGGATCGAAATCATTCAATAGGAAGAAGATCAGAATTTTCTTTCCGTACAAACTGAGGTTGAACACCCTGCAGGACTTAAATTAAGTAAACAACCTTGAAGTACTGTTTGACAGGGACCTTACTTACAAGTTCATGTCAACAGGGGAACAAGCAATTCGAACCGGGCGCCTGGATTCGTAATCAGGTATAGGGTAGCATGCCTGCCTCATACCCGGTGGTCCCGGGTTCGATTCCCGGTCAGGTCAGGGATTTTTACCTGGATCTGAGGAGTGGTTCGACGTCCACTCAGCCGACATGATTACATTGAGGAGATATCTGACGGCGAGATGGGGGCTCAGGTCTAAAAAACCAAGAATAACAGGCGTGAGGATCCGTCGCGCTGTCCACACGACACCTCGTCATCTGCAAGTTCTCCGGCTGAGCAGCGGTCGCTTGGTAGGCCAAGGTCCTTCGGAGCTGTTTCGCCATTGTGTTTTGGAAACCATTTTGTAAGCTCACGACAGTAATGCCACTTTACAATTTACTCTAAAATTGGCTTTACGTCGCTCCGACACAGGTAGGTCTTATGGCGACGATGGGATAGGAAAGGCCTAGGAGTGAAAAGGAAGCGGTTGTGGCTTTAATAAAGGTACCGCCCCAGCATTTAACAGCACGGCCAAATTCCTCGGTACTTTTTAATTTATATGTACCGAGCTCGATAGCTGCAGTCGTTTAAGTGTGGTCAGTACCTAGTATTTTGCACTTCAGGAAAAAATTGTTTGTCTGCACATAGCGGGTTTTGCAACTGCACGACTCAGTTATCGATAGGACCACTAATAATACAGATATTTGAGAATTATATTTTCAGCCTTCTCCTAAACTATCATTTCACCAAGCGCGAATAAAATTGTTTAGCCTATAGCCTAACTTCACATACCCATTTTCATTCAGTTCTCTCTGGCAATTTTTCGTGACGCGCGTACATACATGGGCTGCAGCCAACACTTTAATAGGTACAATTTACACGAATTTAATAAATAAGTAGGCTACCCGTTTCGATTCCCTGGGAATCATCCTCAGCTTATACAATACATTAAATAAGAACAACGTCGTCATAAGACCTATCTGAGTCGGTGTAACGTAAAGCAACTAGCAACAAAAATATAATATAAGAACAAATTAAGATTAAAACACACATTACAAAAGAGATGCTTAAAAATAAGCTCGATTTAACATCATAAAATTTGTGCCTCATAAACATATTAAAAATAGCTTTCTTGAAGTCGAAATGGTTTGGATGAAATTGTGTGCAATATTACACGTAGGACCTCTCATTTCTTTCTTTTCTTTTCTCTACAGATCATCATTCTTCACACACTCAAGACCTACACAACTACGGCTGTACCATCATAAGACTTAAAATGTCTACACACTGACTTTTCTCCTTAACAGTCAGCAAACAAGATAACAAGGATGTTCCCTCAACATCGCAACACGCCGTCAGGTTGGCAATTGTCAAATGGGAAATTCCAACAACTATAACCCTTAAAGACGTTATATTAACTCTAAACAACTTTCGATTGTCCTCAATGAATAGCATTTTGTAAAAAAATAATAGTTTTCTAACGTGGCAAATCAGTTGTGTGTTTGAACTTTCGTGAAAGCTCAAGGGCAAGCAGCGCATCTACTCTAACAACAACTTCACACGATCACGAATAAACGACGTTACCCCCGCAGAAAATTCCACAAATTCTGTTCAACCACACGTTAGACATTTCAATTTAATCCAATGAACTGTGCATACACTTTCATCCAGACAATTTCGACTTCAAGAAAGCTATCGAGCTTATTTTAGGGCATATTTTTGTAATGTGTGTTTTAATATTAATTTCTTCTTATTTAATATATTGTGTGAGCTGAGGATTTTTCCAAGAGAATCGAACCCGGTAATTATTTATTTGTACCAATTGTACCTATTAAAGTGTTGATTGGTGGAATATCCATCGTTTAATGTTTTACTATTTATAAAAGTAAGCTTCAACACGTAAATGAAGATGATAAATTATGATTATGATACATAGAAGACAGACAAATGGACAGGCAGACATACAGAATTGATGGAAAATTTAAAACTGCATTTTCTTCTTACAGTGGACATGACCAATAATTCTAAGTAATTCTGATCAAAACTTGCTTTATATATATATATGGACAACAATGATGAAACTGAAGTAAGCCTGTCTTCGACAGAGGCCTTTGCTGGCAGTTTAGAGAAGCTGTATAAACGTTGCCAAATGTGTGTTGTGGCGATTATTTTGAACTTCTCAGATACATCAAGTATACAGTCCCAAATTCCACATTAAAAGGCAGCTGTGGTAATGATTGTTGTTATAAGAGAACGACGAGATAACGATCCTCTCTTAGCACTGAGAAAGCCTTCGGAAGAGAAGGGGGCTACAATGGGTGTGAAACGGGAAGAATTTTAGGCCTTGAAAATTTAATACCGTCAGACTCGAAAGGGAACATGAATTGAATGGTAAAGTCGGCTAGAATGGATGATAATGGGGATGCTGACACATGTAAGGGGATGTAATACCGGACTCATCCAGGAGCTCCGTAGTCAACGAAAGAGCGGTAGGAGCAGGTGGCCACAGTGAAAATGATCAGGCAGGTGTGAATGGTAGGAGGAGGTAAATGCTCTAGCAACGGACAACCGCACCACAATGTAGGAGCTTTATGGAATATCGAGTGGCGATAATTCTTGGTCGGCCCGTCATAGATATAGACTTGAGCAATATTTTATGAAGAGAATAATACCAGAGCTATTCCGTTTAATAACAAACCTATCTCACACTAGGACTAGAATCTGGATGAATATCGATGTGTCTGAACATACAGGCTAAAACTACCAGTTAATCTTCCTAAACATAACCTGTCTCCTAGTGTTTCCAGTGTTCTTGACGTTTTCTTTCGATAGTCATATTATTCAATTAATTATATCGTAACCATTTTGAATAGGAGTGGAATGAAGTCAATTTTCATCTCTCTTCTGACAGTATTGTATGACATTACGCGATAGCCATTTCTAAAGAATCGCTTTATTCAATAGCTATCATTTTCCGAGCCAATAACAAGAACAATATATCTTGTCGGTAACTTTCTTTAAAGCAACATTAATGACAACAATTAGCAGGCATATGTATTCTCTCCCTTTGGGTTTACATCCAATAAGACAGGTTGGGTAGGTCCAAGACTGGCTACATTTTTCAGATTAAAACTTAACTATGAAAGTAATACATTGTGGAGAATGTTAACGAACTGTGTAACGTCTTAAGTATGTGTAATAAAAATATAAAACCTGCTGCAGATTACAGGATGCTGTCTATTAGAATATCATAGGGTACCACAGGGATCATTAATAGGTCCTATTAAAATGTTTCAGATGGAAGGGGATATGAATGGCTGCCGTGCATTAAAATTGGCTGCTACTACGGGGTGTTCTGTGCCAGAGAAAACTTGTTATGAATGGCAAGTAATGGCGCAAGAGTAATTATCAAGCCATAACTCAGACTTGCTCCACTTGTCCTGTCTCTGAGCTTTAATGGTAGCTGCTACAGTATTCCATGCACTTGCCGTGACCCCTCCTGGTGGCTTCTAAGAATATTAAACAGCTGGCTGACATAAAGTTTGCAACATCTGCGGTCAACGTGCCAATTCTACGGTAATAACAGGTTAATATTTCAAACCTCATCTGCATATCTGTAGCAAAAAATCTTAGTCCAGTGGAGGTTATTGAAATAGTCGATAGTGGGCAGATTGAGTGAGTCAATGGATAAGTAGTGAATGGCTGAAGCGCTTGGCTCAGACTGTAGAAGCGCTGGCGTCTCGAGCCCAAGTTGCCGAGTTCAATTCCGGTTAATTTTTGTGGTATATCTGATTTTCTTCTTCTGCTTTCTGGATCTTTTCCCTAATGTATTGGAATCGGCACATGCTGCGGATTAAGCCTAGTTTTATGGCCAGATGCCCTTCCTGACGCCAACGCTATGTGGAGGGATGTATTCACTATCACATTAACAATACTCAGTTAAAATCCCCGTCTCGGTCAGGAATAGTTGGCTGGAATTTCCTGGTCTTCAAGTATGTCAGCTTCGTGTCAGTACAACAACTGACACCTTTTTGTGGCACCTCGCCATTCTAAACAATAAACGTTGTTCGTGGGACGTAAATCCATCAACTTCATTAAGTACAGAATGGAGGAGTGGAGGAAGGAAGGAAAGAGGAAACGGGAGAAATAAGAGAAAAAGGAATTGAGGAAGAAATAGAGAAAGTATGTGAGGAAGGAATGGATGAAGAAAGGAAAAGTGAGGAAATAAGGGAAAAAGAAAGGGAAGGTGAAGGGGAGAAAAAAAGGGGAGAAGAAATTGAGGATTTTTTAAAAGTTTGTTTTACGTGGCCCCGACCCAGATAAGTCTTACGGCGACGATAGGATATGAAAGGGCTAGGAGTGGGAAGGAAGCGGTAGTGGCCTTAATTAAAGAACAGCTCCAGAATTTGCCTGGTGTGAAAGTGGTAAATCACGGAAAACCATTTTCAGGGTTGCCAACTGTGGGGTTCGAACCCACCATATCCCGAATGCAATCTGGAAGTTGCACGACTATAAGGAATGGAGGAATAGGAGAAAGTAGATGAGAAGGAATGTCGGGAAAAAAGAAGAAATGGAGGAAAAAGGATGAAGGAATGGAGGAAAGAGGAAAGAAGAAATGGAGCAAATCAAAAAAATGGAATAGCCGAATAAAGTAAAGAATAAATGGAGCAAATAAAGGGGAAAGGAATGGCGGAAGAGGGGGGATAAAGAAATTGATCATGTAGGAGGAGAATGAATGATTCGAAAAAGCGAAGAAGGCATGGAGAAAATAAGTGATAGAAACATGGATGGGGGAAAGAAAGGTTTAATTGGGGATTTTTTTTTTGCTAGGGGCTTTACGTCGCACCGACACAGATAGGTCTTATGGTGACGATGGGATGGGAAAGGCCTAGGAGTTGGAAGGAAGCGGCCGTGGCCTTAATTAAGGTACAGCCCCAGCATTTGCCTAGTGTGAAAATGGGAAACCACGGAAAACCATCTTCAGGGCTGCCGATAGAGGGATTCGAACCTACTATCTCCCGGATGCAAGCTCACAGCCGCGCGCCTCTACGCGCACGGCCAACTCGCCCGGTTTTTAATTGAGGAAATACGGGGAGAAAGGTATGAAGAACTGTAGCAAACAAGAAAGGAAGGAATGGGGAATGAAAGGAGAGACGGAATGAAGAATTACAGGAAGAAAGTGATGAAGGAAGAATAGGAGAAAAAGGAAATAGGGGAAGAAAGGAAAGGTGGAAGAAGGAAAAATGTAAGGAATGAATGAAGGAACTAAGGAGGGTCGTAAGGAACGAAAGAAGGGGCTAACGAACAAACAAAAAACAAACAAAACAAACAAACAAACAAACAAACAAACAAACAAACTAAACAAACGAACAAACAAACAAATAAACGAAAGACCGTACGGAGGAAGCGTCCAGGTAGACCTATGGCCTACTAAGCGACTGCTGCCCAGACTCCTCTCGGCTGTTGTTCTCATCGTCAGAGAACTCGTCAGTATTGCAATCACGTAGGCGAATTACAGGAGTGAAAATGGGAATCTACGGAAATATGTTCAGGTCTACGCAAGGTGGGGTTCGAACGAACCATCTCCCAAATGCAAGCTCACAGCTGCGCGACCCTAACTGGACGGCCAACTCGCTCGATCTTGGTACACATTTCTTCATATATATACACAACACATCACACTACAAACCATCGCAGGAAGAAGCAATAGTGGAGACATCCCTGCACATAACTCTGCCGTCGGAATGGGCACCCGGCCGTAAAACTGCGCCAAATCGATTATAAGTGTCGATCCCAATAAACTGGCTAATTTTCCTAACAGGAGGTGATAGTGAAAATACGTATGAAATTGGAGAGAGGTGATGCATTCATTTGTTTTTTTCAATCTTTGTGGAGATTCAAACTCCGTCCCTTTGAAGGGCAACTTGTATATTTTGGGACGTAGGGACAGGCCGCAAATAAATAAATAAATAAATAAATAAATAAATAAATAAATAAATAGGAAGATTAGGTAAAAAATAATAAATCGTGCATTATATAAAATCACACATACCACTTCAAATACCTGAAATTAGCGTTCCGTTCAAGAGATTTCACTTGATTGTTCACGTGAATATGTCGTTCCGAACGCAGACAGAATCGGTGTGGCTCTGTTGTGAATATTTTTGATACTTTCCCTTCGAAATAAATTAGTAGAATTCTGTAAGACTGCATCTGTGACATGGGCACCGATTCCGGGGTTGCTACGTTACTCGAGCACCCTCCAAAGTTTTGTGGGGGTGCTCAGTACCCCCCACAAACAGGGAAAAGAAATTTGTAAAAAAAAAAGAGATAATAGAAGAAAAGAAAACCAAGGGGATTTTTTGTCATAGTTTTTAACCCTTATTTCCCTACATTACCAATGGGGAGATTAGGAGCCCATTGAGAATCTTTTATGCACTTGATTTTCACTCACAAGTGAGATACATGGATAGTTTATTTTATTAATTAGATATGATTCGTTCAAAACTTCAGAAAGGGTAATTGATTCCAGAGATAGTTAAGTTTACTAAAGATCCCTTTAACCATACCCATTTTTAAATGTACATCAGATCGTCCATTTTCCTCCTTGAGGAGATTTAAAACTTACGGTGGTGAACATTTTTATCAAACGATCGACCGTTCGTAGGAACACTCTTTATGAGTGAGAATTAGAAATCCGGCAAAGATTTTAAATTTTGTACTAAAGACTGAAGACTAATAATAAACGCCAAATTTGTGACGATATACTTTTAAAAACTCAGTTTGACATCATTCTACGAGAAAACTAGACTATTATGCTTTTTACCTTAAGACGCTTAGCTTCCTTCCTGTTCAATAACAAACTGGTACTAAGTCATGATTATAACTGATCTTTAACTTCTATGTGAATTTGATGTCGTTTGTATGTGAATTTACGTGGACTTTTGTGTGTACTCATTCATTATTGTTGAAAAAAAGCTCTTAATAAAGCAATAGTTTCTTTTTCATCAGGTATTGCTCATTCATAAACACCTAGAGTTGCATTTTCATTTCGATATTTTCTAGGGCCTTGCCCCTTTTTGGACTGTTTTACGTAGCACCGACGGAGATAGAGTGAGGAAAGCAATGGCAAACTATTTCTCTCCTCGTCTTGCCTAGTACGTCTCATATTGGCGCTGCCATCGGTTTTTGCGGTTTTCCTATGTTTTCAGTTTCGTCTTCTTCTAAATGTAACTTAAAAGCTTTTCGGTCGTCGAAAGTACAAGTTAAATATTACACTACCTGTAAAAAGCACACATTATTAACAAGGAATAATAATTTAACAGAGAAAGATATGTTTCGTTCTTGAGAGGACATCATCAGATTTAATCAAGTTACACTCAAATATTTATAATATTTATGTTTATTTCTGTTTAATACTTAGGAAGTATGCAGTAAATTTGGAGGAGAGACAAAGGTGGACAACATCGAGATAAGTTTCAGATTTCAAGTTCATAATTATTGGTCGAAACTGAGGATGTTCTTTCCAGAACGAAACATGTCATTCTTTGTTTAATAGTCTGTCTGTTAGGTCATCAGCCCAGAGGCTGGTTGGATCCTCAAACAGCACCACCAAAGGTTATGCGGTTATAAGGAAACCGCAAAAACCAATGGCAGCACCAAAATGAGGCGTACTAGGCAAGACGAGGAGTGAGGTAGTTTGCCATTGCTTTCCTCACTGGGTTAGAAAGTGCTATTGCAGCACAACTGACCCTATGAGCAACACCTTTCATAACACTGAGATGCACTAGTCGTGGAAGCTACACTTTACTCTGGCCTGAGCCAAAAGATGGATACAAAAGTACTGTATCCATCAAGAAATGGCAGCAGGCCATTCCTTGTTTAGTAATGTGTTTTCTTTACAGATATGCTATAGTGTAATATTTATATTGAACATGTGTATTCGACACACGGGAAAGTATAGCTGTCTTCGTAAAATAATAATAATAATAATAATAATAATAATAATAATAATAATAATAATAATAATAATAATAATAATAATAATTGTACCGGGCGGTACACCTCCACGCCGCTAATTTAAAATGTGCGCCAGTTGAAACTCCTCTGCTGGAGGAAGTCTGAACTTTATTGACGGTATTAATTTTCTACTTTCTCAGAAGATGTCACTACCTGTAAATTTTGGAGTTTTAGAACTGTGTCATTTTTGATGTGTTTTTGTTTTGCTTGAAGTAAGAAGTGTGAACTTTCTCTTCTAGAGGACACTACTGAAGAACTACAATAGTGCACCCTAGTGCGAAGAAAAAGAACTGTTCTTTGGAGAAAATTTTATTTCAAAAGTTTGTTCTTTGTTAAATTTCTTTCAGTCATTGGTTAAGTTGGCAATATTACCCCTTTCTTTCCCCTTGTTTTAAATCTAGCCAATCCTGAATTTCTGAAATTAATTTTCTACCAATAATGTGTTTCTTCTTCATCTTGTGTAGGGGTTTCTCTTTATTCTCCAATAAAGTGATTGTGGGCGGGTGTTCTCATTCCCCTAACGCCTAGAACCTTCCGCGAGGGTATATAAACTGCTGTTTTTAGGGTCTCTGCGCCACTTCTGTTCCATCTTTCTGTGTGTAAAGTACATAGCAGGGGGCGGGAAGCGCCTCTTTCTTCGGCGGCGGTCAACAACCAGGTAATGGCCGATTAATAACTTCTTTCTTTGCTAGCTCAGCAGTTTAACTCTCGGGGCGGGTCCGAAGTTTTTTCCATTATGTAACCTTCCTTAAAATGTAAAGAAACGTGTATCTATTTCATCTTTTAAACTGCATATCGGGATAGAGAGTGCTTAACCCTCTCGAGCTCCCAATAATATTGTTTTGAGGTGAACTTATTTTTCTCAACCTATTCTTCGTTAATGTAATGTAAATTGTTCTTTTCTGAAGTCACCTCTGTAGTATGGGATTAGCCCTTGCATTAACGGCCTAGTGCCAAGTAGGTTTTAAATAAAGTGTATTAGGAGTGCGGAGAGCCTCCTTTCTAGTTGGTATTTTAGAGGCCATATAATTAACCTTTTCTCACTTAATAGGCCTCAGTAGATTGGGTATTTTACCCCTGTGTTTATGTCCGTTGAGGACAGCTTGAAGGTGGAGTTTGGTGTGGCCTGGGAGAGGCTTAAATTTGAGAGCGAGTGGCTCTTTTCTGGAAACTGAGTTTTGTATGCCTCGAGGAGGCTTTTCAGTGTAATTTGGAGCAAGGGCTCCTAGGCATGAATGGGGTTTTCTGCCCCTCTGTTGAAACTTGTGTTTGGGGTAAAACTGAGCTGATTGCCCAAGCATTGTGAATTCAGGGCGCGAAGCCCAAATCCTGTAAATATTGTAACTACCCTTTGGACTTGCTACCTTGTACCTGCCATGCTTGTTATTTCTTTGTTTTTGAAAAGAAAATATAACCTTGTAAAAATTTTACATTTAACTTTAATTCAGTAGTTGGAGACCTATTCACACCCGCACCTTCTTTCACCTCTACCTACCACGGAAATCTCCGTAACAAGTGGTAGCAGAGCGTGGTTGAATGGGTCTCAATTTAGCCCCTTTTGACGGCTAAACCTCGTTTTGTTCCGAACTCTAACGATTTTCTCAGTTGCTGGAAATTTTGATTTTTCCTGTTTCAAAATTGTTCTGTCATCATGCCCGGCCCTCGCGACGTTCTCCACCTTGGGTATTTGCGCAAGGAGGAGTTAATCTATGAATTAACTATTAGAAATGTGCAATCTGGAGGCACGGTTGCAGTAGACACAAACAAGCTTAGAGAGTCCCTTGATTTGCCCATTTCCATCCCCACTTTGGGAGAGAAAGAAATTGACGACTCTCTTTCCACGATCGTCGAGAATATTACGGGGCTAGCTTCTGTAGTTAGTTTTTTTGATGAAAATGATCCTTCTCCTAATCAAATTAAGCGTGTGCAAGCCAGGCTATATCACTTTTCAAATAGAGTTAACGATCTGTTGTCTCTGAAGTTGAATGACGTTCAGAGGAAGGAAGCTAGTACGCTGCTTGAAAATATTTCTGAATTATCTAGCAAGGTCACTCAATTGTTAACTGGGGAGGTTCCTCCCAAAACTGATCAACCCGTCACGGTGAATGTAGGTAGCGAGGAAGAGCCTCATAAGGGAGAAGTCAATAGGAAAACCATTGCTGCTCAAACAACCTCTGCCCCATTGGACGAGTCTGAACGCCGTAACTCATTGACTAATGTACGTTCTGAATTAACTTCTTTGCCACTTAAACCTTTACCGACTATGTCACCTGGGTTCAGTAGTTTGCCCCATCCATTGGCAATGTTGCTCAGGGGTATCTCTAAGTTTTCAGTTAATACCACCAGTGAAGTAATTTCATTTTTAAGATTTCTAGTTGAATTTCAGGATCATGCCCTTGTTTTTTCTCTTTCTCCATGTCAAATTTTGCAAATTATCTATCCGTATGCTGTTGGTATCCTCTCTGATAAAATAGTAAGAGCCATAGCCGAACAGTCATCTATTGAAGATTTTCATGCACATTTGCTTGCAAATTTTATTCCTGCTCGCGCGAGGTCATCTCTGATTCAGAAGTACTATTACCGTGTACAACGCTTGGATGAAAACTTGGCTGATTTCATACAGGACATTAAGTTTTATACTAGGGTGTTTGCTCTTCATTTCCCCGAGGATCAGATTGTACAAGCTATTGTGGAAGGGATCTCACCACCCTACAGGTCATATTTGTGTTTCGCGGCGTGCCCGCAAACTTTCTCGGAACTTGAAGCATTGGCCGTCTCAGCGGAAGGAGTTAGATACGCCGATTCTTTGCGTGTAGCGAAAGAACCCCCGCCTTCCTTTAGTAATACTCGGCCTCCACCTCGCCGATCAGTCACCCCTCGTAAATGTTATGCTTGTGGGTCGCCTGACCACCTGCGCAATAAGTGTCCACTGATCAAGTCGAGTGGGACAAGTAATGGGGCTGGTTCATCACAAGGCTGTTTTAAATGTGGGGCTTTCTCACATATCGCCAAGAATTGCCCAAATTCGAATAGCACCCCCTCCTGCTCAACGTCTGGTGCAAATTCCACCTATGCCAATAATAAAAAGTGACTAGTGGCTTCGGCTGAGTCGACTAATCCATCTTCCCGAGACTCAGCCCCTAGTAAACAGGTTGTAAATTCAGGGAACGAGCAATTTTCAAATGCATCTTTTGAATGCCCCAAAGAGTGTCTTAGGATTGCGGCGGATTCCCCCGCACCTATTCCTTTTCTTAAGATTGAGTTAAATAATGAGCCTATAACCGCTCTATTAGATTCAGGCAGTGTCTGTTCGATTATTTCGGCTGAATGGTATTCTAAATTGAAATCTGTTTGTAAACTACCTGACTATGTCTCATCTCCTGTTCTATATGTTTCGGCTAATTCATCTCCATTAGAAATTCTAGGTTCCTTACTGGCCAAAATTCGTATTTTTAAATTTACATGGAAAACCAAACTGTTTGTGGCTAAGCACTTGTCTTGCCCCATCATACTGGGAGCGGACTTCATTTCTCACACTGGTCTTGTGCTCGATCTTCAGAGTAAGTCGTGCACATTCAAATTTGCGTCCAATTGTAACATTCCTTTGTTAAAATGTAATTCTGTATCATGTTCATCTATTTCGCCTACCCAGGATGAGCTGTTGTTAGACCTTAGACATCTACCTGAGGAGCAGGCTGATAGTATTCGTAAATTATGTCAGTCATTTCCAGAGGTGTTCTCTGATACTCTTGGTGTTACTGACCTTATTGAATACAAAATTGAGGTCACGGATTCGATTCCTGTCCGTTTTCCACCTTATAGGCTATCTCCACCTAAAATGAAGGCTCTGAAAGAAATTATCGATCAGATGTTGAAGGATGGTATTATTAGGTCCTCTAAGTCAGCGTATTCTTCGCCTATTTTTCTAGTCCCGAAACCCCAAGGGGGCTTCAGGCCTGTCATTGATTACAGGGCTCTCAATCGGAAGGTGGTGTTACAATCTGTGCCCCTTCCTGACCTTCATTCTTGTTTTTCATGGTTTCGTAAGGCCAAGTTCTTTACTATCTTGGACTTGAATCAGGCCTATAATCAAATTCCCCTCGCCGAAGAGTCTAAACACCTTACAGCGTTTGCCACGGACTGGAATTTATATGAATACAACCGCGTGCCTTTCGGGCTCCCCACGGGAGCAGCTGTACTCACTAGGCTACTAGATAGGGTCTTCTCCGACATCAAATTTGAGTACTTATATCACTACTTGGATGATGTCGTCGTATTTTCAGAAACTTTTGAAGAACATCTAGATCATCTGCGAGAAGTTCTCGATCGCCTTCGTAAGGCTGGGTTAACTGTCAAGTTGTCCAAGGTTGCCTTTGCTAAGCCCTCTATGTCATTCCTAGGGCATATTGTGTCACCTGATGGTGTAGCAGTCGATCATTCTAGAACACAGGCCATCCGTGATTTTAAACCTCCCAAGGACATTAAAGGTATCGCCAGGTTCATTGGTATGGTGAATTTCTTCAGGAAGTTTATTCCTAACTTCGCTATTAGAGCGGCGCCCTTGAACCTTCTTCGTAGGAAAGGCATCAAATTCGAGTGGGGTCCTTCTCAACAAGCCGCTTTTGAAGATCTGAAATTAGCTCTCTGTAATGCCCCTGTCCTTGCTATGCCTGATTTCTCAAAGAAATTCATCGTCCAAACGGACGCGTCGTCGTCAGCAGTAGCTGCAGTCCTTCTTCAAGAGACTGAACTAGGGAGGCGACCCATCGCCTATGCATCTAGGACTATCGGCTCAAGAAGCAAAATACTCCATATATGAGCTCGAAGGTTTGGCAGTTTTATTCGCCTTAGAAAAGTTCCGTCTCTATCTGGAACACGTCAAATTCGACCTGGAGACAGATAATCAAGCCTTAAGCAAGGTCTTAGGTAGGCCGCGTCGTACTGGTCGTATAGCCCGTTGGGTCATCCGTATTTCTGCCTTCCAATTCGATGTCAGGCATATCAGAGGTACCGAAAATGTTGTTGCTGATGGACTCAGTCGTATGTTTTCTAACGACGTCGAGACCCATGAACCGGTCGACAGTGTATCACCTCCCGAGTCCATACTATCTGGTGTTAATGCCATCTTAACAGATGCTCCCATGCTTTTTAAGGATATTGAGAAATACCAACGTGAAGATCCGACGCTGGCTCCGATAATGGAAACCCTTTCTTCTGGGGAACATGTCGTCCCTTATGTTCTGAGGAATGGTGTTTTATGTTGCCCTTCAAGGCATGACAAGATGATGAAGGTTGTCGTTCCAGCTGTTCTTGTGCCTATGATCTTCAAATACTATCATGAGATCCCATTGGGGGGGCATCTGGGAATATTTAAAACTCGTGAAAAGATTCGTGAAATGTTCATCTGGAAAGGTATGGACGGTGAAATCCGTGAACTTGTAAAAGCTTGTAAATCTTGTTTGCTCAGTAAACCCACCTTGTCCACCAAGGTAGGCCTTTTGTCTTCGCATCAAGCGTCGCGCCCCATGGAACGCCTGTATATTGATTATGTAGGACCCTTCCCCCAGTCGAAGGGAAATGCTAACAAGTTCATCTTTGTATGCGTAGATGGCTTTACTGGATTTTCTTGGTTATTTCCGACTAAGCTGGCTACCGCTCAGTCTACCATTACTTGCTTAAATTCTATTTTTGCTTCTTTTGGTCCGTGCCAATATATTGTATCTGATAATGCTAAGGCTTTTACATCTAATTTATTTCGTAAATTCTGTTTTGACTTGTCCATTTCTCATGTAACTACTTCTGCTTATTACCCTCAACCATCTCTGGCTGAACGAGTTAACCGTAATCTCAGGTCCACACTTATTGCCTATCAACATGAAGATCATTCCAGGTGGGACACGTCCTTGCATTGGTTAGCTTTTGCTTTGAATTCGGCGGTTCATGAATCACATAAATTTACTCCAGCCTCGTTGATGTTCAAGTTTGTTCCCAACACGCCGCTCTCTAACCTCTGGTCTCGAGTGACATTCTACCCGAGACAATAGATCCGGACAACATCAAAGATCTTTGGAAGAAGGCTAAAGCCAATCTTAAAGTTTCTCATGAAAAGGTTAGGGAAAGGTATGATCGTGGACGGAGACCCACCCCTTTGAAGGTAGGTGACCAAGTTATGGTCAAGAACTTTGTTCCCGCGGGCAAGCTTGCCCCCAGATTTCATGGGCCTTGTATCATTCTCGATTTCCTTACGCCGGTCACATTATTATTAAGTAATCCAGCCACCGAGAGGATATTTAGGATTCACCTGTCCCAGGTGAAACCGGTGTAAATTTTGTGTCAACTTGCTTCATATAATTTGATAGGAATATGAAGGTTATATTTTTTTTTGAGTTTCCACTCTTAAGGCATTCTGCTCCTGCTATAATATTTTGTTTTATATGTAAGCTTTTTGTAAAACCTTCCCCGATCCGTTAAACTGCCATTTTGTCCTTACCATGGCCATTACCACGCTCCCGTCTCCTGCTATACACACTTTGGCTTGCTTATATTAAATGCCATGGATTTCTGCACGCCGCTGGCCCCTCAACCTCCCCAACAAGTCTGTGCCCTCAAAAAGATGCTGGTCCAACAATATTCTGCCGCCTAGCTTTAATGTTTCAGCGCCCCCGCAGCCGCGCGGCGCTGTGCCGCGACTGGGTTTGAGGATGGGCCCCCTCGACCCCAGCGAGGACGACATGTGCACGGCGAGCCGGAGCTCTCCTCCCGGCCAAGGCTGACGTGCGGCGCACGACCTGCTACTTGCCCGCAGCCTGTATATCTTCACCGCGGGCGCGGCGTGTTTCAACTCCACTGCTCCCCTCATGGTGCGGGCGAGCGGTATCTCAGGGTACTTGAGGGGTCCGAGCGGCCTCTCCTGGACGCAAGCGGCAACGGCCGATCTGGCCATTCAACTTAGACTACATCAACTACATGGACATTCCAGTTCGACATTACTACCTTCTCTTGGATTTTTCTGCAATACCTGGTGGACTTAGAAATTTTTTTTCTCTCTCAACTTTAAAAACTAAAGTTTATCTTCTGAATTCAACTTCTACAAGCATAAAGACTTTACTTCACCTGCAACAACAAAATTTTGAAACTGAATCAAACCATATTAAGAAAATCTTAAAAATACTTCTGCAATTAATCTCCACATCTACATCAAAACTTGGACCTAGTTTTCAAACAAATTTCATGTGTCACCCCTGGAGGAACTTTTTTGGGGGGGGGGGGGAGGTCTGTACCGGGCGGTACACCTCCACGCCGCTAATTTAAAATGTGCGCCAGTTGAAACTACTCTGCTGGAGGAAGTCTGAACTTTATTGACGGTATTAATTTTCTACTTTCTCAGAAGATGTCACTACCTGTAAATTTTGGAGTTTTAGAACTGTGTCATTTTTGATGTGTTTTTGTTTTGCTTGAAGTAAGAAGTGTGAACTTTCTCTTCTAGAGGACACTACTGAAGAACTACAATAGTGCACCCTAGTGCGAAGAAAAAGAACTGTTCTTTGGAGAAAATTTTATTTCAAAAGTTTGTTCTTTGTTAAATTTCTTTCAGTCATTGGTTAAGTTGGCAATATTACCCCTTTCTTTCCCCTTGTTTTAAATCTAGCCAATCCCGAATTTCTGAAATTAATTTTCTACCAATAATGTGTTTCTTCTTCATCTTGTGTAGGGGTTTCTCTTTATTCTCCAATAAAGTGATTGTGGGCGGGTGTTCTCATTCCCCTAACGCCTAGAACCTTCCGCGAGGGTATATAAACTGCTGATTTTAGGGTCTCTGCGCCACTTCTGTTCCATCTTTCTGTGTGTAAAGTACATAGCAGGGGGCGGGAAGCGCCTCTTTCTTCGGCGGCGGTCAACAACCAGGTAATGGCCGATTAATAACTTCTTTCTTTGCTAGCTCAGCAGTTTAACTCTCGGGGCGGGTCCGAAGTTTTTTCCATTATGTAACCTTCCTTAAAATGTAAAGAAACGTGTATCTATTTCATCTTTTAAACTGCATATCGGGATAGAGAGTGCTTAACCCTCTCGAGCTCCCAATCATATTGTTTTGAGGTGAACTTATTTTTCTCAACCTATTCTTCGTTAATGTAATGTAAATTGTTCTTTTCTGAAGTCACCTCTGTAGTATGGGATTAGCCCTTGCATTAACGGCCTAGTGCCAAGTAGGTTTTAAATAAAGTGTATTAGGAGTGCGGAGAGCCTCCTTTCTAGTTGGTATTTTAGAGGCCATATAATTAACCTTTTCTCACTTAATAGGCCTCAGTAGATTGGGTATTTTACCCCTGTGTTTATGTCCGTTGAGGACAGCTTGAAGGTGGAGTTTGGTGTGGCCTGGGAGAGGCTTAAATTTGAGAGCGAGTGGCTCTTTTCTGGAAACTGAGTTTTGTATGCCTCGAGGAGGCTTTTCAGTGTAATTTGGAGCAAGGGCTCCTAGGCATGAATGGGGTTTTCTGCCCCTCTGTTGAAACTTGTGTTTGGGGTAAAACTGAGCTGATTGCCCAAGCATTGTGAATTCAGGGCGCGAAGCCCAAATCCTGTAAATATTGTAACTACCCTTTGGACTTGCTACCTTGTACCTGCCATGCTTGTTATTTCTTTGTTTTTGAAAAGAAAATATAACCTTGTTAAATTTTACATTTAACTTTAATTCAGTAGTTGGAGACCTATTCACACCCGCACCTTCTTTCACCTCTACCTACCACGGAAATCTCCGTAACAATAATAATAATACAATAAACGAGTAATGTCACGTAATGCTAAATTGAAACATGTCAAACAAGACACAATTACGACATTTTAACAGAGTAGTTAAAACAGAAGCACTTTATGCATCTGAAACTACGAGGGCGAATCACAAAGTAACTTACACTAACTCACCGTGGGAACACGCTGTGTGTCGTGACCGTGGAAAATGTGGAGCAGGCTATAGTAACTGCTGACACGTCATATAGGAAAGTTGGTGTGGGTATCGCGTCGTGCTGTGTGTGCAGAGCGCGCTATGCTCAATGGTGTGTCAACTGGATGTTCACTGCAAATTGGAGGTGCGTGTAACCAGTAGCGTAGCCAGGATTTCAGTTTGGGGGGGGGGGGGGCATTCATCCAGAATTTTATTTTGATAGGTGTCCAAACTTCCATAGTTTAGGTGGTGTAGAATACCGAAAAAGGAAATGAGTGTCCTTGGATCCAAGTAAGAGTGGTGGATTCGTGCGGATTCGGGAAGCTAATAGTAATTTCCTTCTTCTTCTTCCCCACTTTTCCCACATCTGTGGGGTCGCGGGTGCGAAATGTATCGCACATGTGGATTTGGCCCTGTTTTACGGCCGGATGTCCTTCCCGACGCCAACCCTTATTTAGAGGGATGTGATCAGTGTTGTGTGTTTATTTGGTGGTTGGTAATGTAGTATGTTGTCCGAATATGAATATGTTAGGACAAACACCCAGTCCCAAGCCAGAAGAATTATTCAGACGCGATTAAAATCCCCGACCCAGCCGAGAATCGAACCCGGAACCGTCTGAACCGAAGGCCTCAACACTGATCATTCAGCCAATGAGTCGGACTCCGGAAGCTAATATTAATGCACATTATATATAAAATGCTCAATAAAGGAACTTTCGTTAAAACTCCTGGGGTGTCTGGACTCCTTGGATGACAAGCCCCGGTCCCTCGGCTACCTCTGTTACTCCCATCCCAACATAACTGCAGCATTTCATATATTCCGCGTAGAAGTGAAATGAATGCAAGAATAAACACTTTGAGTAAGGATGCAATATTCTGGTTTAGAACAAATACGGTAATGTTATAATAATAATAATAATGGTCATGTGATAAGCAATAAAGAAGTGACATTTTATACAAATAATGCGGCAAAGATACACACACAAACACACACGCGCGTGCTTGCGCGCGCGTCGAATACAGGTTTCTCGTCCTTCTTGTCCATGGCTAGATGATGAAGGCAAGAGAATGATGGCCCACCATAACTCGTTATTTCGACATTATAAACAAACCCTAGATGACACAGACTTCAAATCTAACCGCATCTTAAGAAATCGCACAAAGCAGGAATCAGAAATTTAAAAAAATGCATATATTTTCGGATTTCAGCTAACAACATAAATTCTAATCGCGCATGGGACCAACTTAGAGCTCTGGGAATAGGAAAACATCAACAGAGACAGACAACTCCCGACATTCCACTTGACGAACTGAACGATTACTTTAGTAGAATAAATATTCAACCTACCCAAATTAACTGCACCGACTCACCGCCCTCCCCTCCAGCCAATCTGCCATTCACATTTCACAGTGTCACAGAAAATCAGGTTAAAAGGCTTTGTACTAGATAAAATCAAAGACTACAGGTGTATATGATATTCCTATTACTTTTATACATAACATTATGAGTAACCGTCAACAGCGTGTAACAGTAAACGACAAGGCCTCTAAATGGAAAATGAAACTTAGTGTTGCCCCACAGGGCAGTATTCTACGGCCCCTAAGTTTCTGTATTTATATCAATGACATACCATCTGTGACAGGAAATAACACACATGACCTCTGTGCTGACGATCTTTAAATAGGCTATATCGACACTGCAAGACAAGATATTAACAGGGACCTCCGACGACTCAGTGTATATGCACAACGAAGCTCTCTTATACTAAACTGCAAAAAAAAAAAAAAAAAAAACTCAGACAATTATAATTGGATCACGAAAATTACTGAGCTTCTCAAACAATGTCGCAATCCCCCCTATCCTACTGAATGGTAACATTATTCCCTACAGTAAAACGGTTAAAAATCCCGGCGTAATGATGAATGTAACAGTTGATTGGTCTGATCAAACGAAAGAAATACGTAAAAAGATTTTTGGAGTACTTCACCCTATTAAACGACAGAAGAATGTATTTCTATTTGAGCTACAGGCCAAACTAATACAGACACTCATTCTCCCTATTCTTGATTATTGTGACGTTGTTTTAGTTGACATGACGAGAGAAGAAACACTTACACTTCAACGAGCACTGAATTCCTGCCTGCGATTTATTTACAATATCGAGTACCGTACGATTTTCATATCAGCCCATACTATCAGGCTGTCTCATGGCTGATGTCTGATAAACGTCGCCAGCTGCACACTTTAACGATGGTGATCAGAGTGGTAGCTGAAAGTCAGCCAGTGTATATGTCTTCTAAATTCGTCTTTTTATCATTTCACAGCTTAAATACACGTTCTAGATCCATTCTTTCTATTTCCCTGCACCGCACAAATAAAATTATTAGATCATTTGTGGTGACTGTCGCCAGATTATGGAATTCCCTGCCAGTTCAGGTCAGAGAAACTAACTTTTTAAAATCACGATTTAAGGTCACCCGCCGAGACTACCTGCTGAGGACAGCTGACTGAATGGTTGAAGTATGAATGTGAGCGTTCCTGAGGAATAGCCATGTTTAAGAGTTTTTAATATTAATTAGTTCTAATATTAATTTACATACATACATTATCATTATAGACTGTTATGCCTTTCAGCGTTCACTCTGCAAGCCTCTGTGAATTTACTAAACGTCGCCACAATCCTCGATTTGCAACTAGTGTTGTGGCCTCATTTTGTTCTATACCTCTTATCTTTAAATCGTTAGAAACCGAGTCTAACCATCGTCGTCTTGGTCTACCTCTACTTCTTTTACCCTCCATAGCAGAGTCCATTATTCTCCTAGGTAACCTATCCTCCTCCATTCGGCTCACATGACCCCACCACCGAATATTTAGTAAGTAATTTATTTAAATTTATTTTAAATTCTATTAATTTATGTAGTTTTAACTACACTGACTGACAGAGCGAATGCAACACCAAGAAGGAGTGGTTCGAAAGGAATGAAAGTTGGGGAAAAAACAGAGACGGCACGGACGAATAATTGATGTTTATTTCAAACCGATATGCAGGTTACACAATGCGCACGGCATCGACTCAGTAGGATGTAGGACCACCGCGAGCGGCGATGCACGCAGAAACACGTCGAGGTACAGAGTCAATAAGAGTGCGGATGGTGTCCTGAGGGATGGTTCTCCATTCTCTGTCAACCATTTGCCACAGTTGGTCGTCCGTACGAGGCTGGGGCAGAGTTTGCAAACGGCGTCCAATGAGATCCCACACGTGTTCGATTGGTGAGAGATCCGGAGAGTACGCTGGCCACGGAAGCATCTGTACACCTCGTAGAGCCTGTTGGGAGATGCGAGCAGTGTGTGGGCGGGCATTATCCTGCTGAAACAGAGCATTGGGCAGCCTCTGAAGGTACGGGAGTGCCACCGACCGCAGCACATGCTGCACGTAGCGGTGGGCATTTAACGTGCCTTGAATACGCACTAGAGGTGACGTGGAATCATACGCAATAGCGCCCCAAACCATGATGCCGCGTTGTCTAGCGGTAGGGCGCTCCACAGTTACTCCACGCCGACGCCACACTCGTCTGCGGTGACTATCACTGACAGAACAGAAGCGTGACTCATCGGAGAACACGACGTTCCGCCATTCCCTCATCCAAGTCGCTCTAGCCCTGCACCATGCCAGGCGTGCACGTCTATGCTGTGGAGTCAATGGTAGTCTTCTGAGCGGACGCCGGGTGTGCAGGCCTCCTTCAACCAATCGACGGGAAATTGTTCTGGTCGATATTGGAACAGCCAGGGTGTCTTGCACATGCTGAAGAATGGCGGTTGACGTGGAGTGCGGGGCTGCCACCGCTTGGCGGCGGATGCGCCGATCCTCGCGTGCTGACGTCACTCGGGCTGCGCCTGGACCCCTCGCACGTGCCACATGTCCCTGCGCCAACCATCTTCGCCACAGGCGCTGCACCGTGGACACATCCCTATGGGTATCGGCTGCGATTTGACGAAGCGACCAACCTGCCCTTCTCAGCCCGATCACCATACCCCTCGTAAAGTCGTCTGTCTGCTGGAAATGCCTCCGTTGACGGCGGCCTGGCATTCTTAGCTATACACGTGTCCTGTGGCACACGACAACACGTTCTACAATGACTGTCGGCTGAGAAATCACGGTACGAAGTGGGCCATTCGCCAACGCCGTGTCCCATTTATCGTTCGCTACGTGCGCAGCACAGCGGCGCATTTCACATCATGAGCATACCTCAGTGACGTCAGTCTACCCTGCAATTGGCATAAAGTTCTGACCACTCCTTCTTGGTGTTGCATTTGCTCTGTCAGTCAGTGTATTTTAAGAATTTCAGTATTTTATTTTAAGATTTTGATTAGTATGTGGTTAAGTGTACAAGAGGGCCTGGAGCCCTAACTTCGCCAATGTACTGAAGGCACTAAAATAAATAAATAAATAAATAAATAAATAAATAAATAAATAAATAAATAAATAAATAAATAAATAAATAAATAAATAAATAAATAAATAAATAAATAATGTAAAGCGTATGGGTATAGATATTTTGTTAGTTGGTAAAGAAAAATACACGTTACAACAAATGCTATGTAGGGTTTACCTTGTCCTGTTAGTTCCCAACGCGTTTAGGGCCACGCAGCTGTGAGCTTGCATCTGGGAGATAGTGGATTCGAACCCCACTGTCGGCAGCCCTGAAAATGTTTTCCCGTGGTTTCCCATTTTCACACCAAGCAAATGCTGGAGCCGTACCTTAATTAAGGCCACGGCCGCTTCCTTCCCACTCCTAGGCATTTCCTATCCCGACGTCGCCATAAGACCTATCTGTGTCGGTGTGACGTAAAGTAAATTGTTAATTACTTTTCCACGCAAGTCTGGGATACAGAATATAGTACCTAGTATAAAGTTAGAGTTTCGTGACGCTAATATTCGTATCTACAATTTTTATTAACGTGCCAGAAATCAACGACACTGAGCTGTTGCCATTTAAACACCGTTTAAAGGGTTACCGATCCAATCCGGGATTTGAACCTGCGAACTCAGACTCAGAAGAACAGCGACTCAACCAACTGAGCCACATGAAAGGGAGGCGTTTGTGATTATTGTTATAAATAGATGCATTTAGTATTTTTACAAAGGTTTTATGAGGAGCATTTATAAAGGCGTACGTTTTCTTACTGTCCTAAACGCACGAGGCCGGACAGAAGAACTAGCTGGAAGCTAAGGAACCTTGCAGGGGTGTCGCTTCCTTCTCTATTCACTTTTCCAAATTAAACTCCATGACGTAACAGCCCCGAAGCGCCATCGCCTACCAAGCGATGGCTGTTCAGCCCGGAGGCCTGCAGATTACGAAGTGTTGTGTGCTCAGCACGACGAATCCTCTCCGCTGTTATTTCTGGCTTTCTAGACCGGGGCCGCCATCTCACCGTTAGATAGCTCCTCAATTATAAACACGTGGGCTGAGTGTACCTCGAACCAGCCCTCAGATCCAGGTAAAAGTCCCTGACCTGGCTGGGAATAGAACCCGGGGCCTCCGGTAACAGGCAGGCACGTTACCCGTACACTGTGGGGCCGGCTGGTACTTTTAGGTCTCCTTATTTTCGAATTTGACTTAAGACATCCTGCATTCGATTCCCGGCACTGACAGAGTTAAGAAAGGCATGGGAGGGGGAGGATACAGCCTTGTTTTTGGGTGCAGTAGAGTTTTCCTTGAGTCTCTCGTAATCGAAATATATACGGCCTGGAAGGTAGTCACCTTCACGGGGTGTAGTACCAAAGTGGTTCCTTTTTTTTAAGAAGACAAATTAAATGAAAATTCTACTTCCTCACAAACGAAGAACGATATTTTCAATTTTACGAACAGTTTCAATAATGCAGCCGGTTTATGTTAAAAGTACAAAAGCTATGATTGTACATGGTAACAATCAAAACCAACAATATCTACTGAAGATCCGTCACCGCACTCGGTAGGACTGGCTTTCTTTTCATATTCACCGGGCGAGTTGGCCGTGCAGTTAGGGGCGCACAGCTGTGTGCTTGCATCCGGGAGATAGTGGGTTCAAACACCTCTGTCGGCAGCCCTAAATATGGTTTTCTGTGGTTTCCAATTTTCACACCAGGCAAATGCTGGGGCTGTGCCTTAATTAAGGCCACGGCCGCTTCTTCCCACTCTCAGCCCTTTCCTTTCCCATCGTCGCCATTGAAGACCTACGGTGCGACGTAAAGCAAATTCTAAATAAAAAAATCTTTTCACAACCCCTTTCAAGGGAAAGTTGTATCCACACTACTGGCCTGGACTTACACCCCACCCACTGAAATTATTTTGTGGGTACGCCACTGCATCCACTCACCATTTAAGGTACAAGGTAAGTCGGAAGAATGGTTGGATACTCAAAATACACCACCATAAATGATGCGGTACTGACTCAAAAGTATAAAGAAAGGTAAGGGACGGGATCTAGTGTTTTAAGTAGAATCCGTATCAGTAGAACGTGACTACCCATTTTAAAAATGTTTCATGTATCGACTGCGATTCAAGCCTGGGCCGTCCTGATGAGAAGATGGAAGCATTGGAACGGAGTTATCATGCCCGCCAATTATAAAGTATTTACCCGCACTTTTGATGGTGCCATTTGAGGTTCCAATCAGTCCCCGGACATTTGACAAAATATATAGGCCTACCTATCGAACTTAGGCACGCATCCGCGATTGTCTTGGCACTGTAAGAATTTAAAAAAAAACTTTTTCATAACTTACCGAGGATGCACATAGTGTTGGCTTTTCAGTGACAAAACGGTCCCTCTTCAAAAAATGTTACTTATATGGCACAAAATGAGGAACTAACGTGCAGATCACAATCCTGTCACAGTCTTCCCAACGCTGCAACTCAAACACAGCACATCTCTCAACCACGGTGAAACCCGAGGATCCCTAGGACATTGTTGTTTCCTGGAACCGATCTGCAAAAGCTGACACGATGTTGTAAGCTTGCAGCTGTTTCTGGACGTGGCCACCGAATCTCGGTGGTCACGTTCCGGCCCCCTACTGAGTAATCCCTTGCTAATTGGCCCTTTCTTCATGTCTTGACATTTGTCAATACACGGTTTCATTCCCAATACTGAGGCCTCTACAGGAAAATATCCTCGCGCATCACAATCCTAAGTGTCTTCCTTTCATTCAAGCAGTACAAATATGGAGAATTATGTATGTCCCTATTGAGCCCTACTAATAGATTCTTGTCGCTACGTTAATTTAACATTTCGGCGTACGTTTTTAAGTTGTTCGTACCGTACGTAAAACAACGGCTGATCCTCGCTCTAGTTTCAGGAAATATTTTGGGGGGGCCCGGCCCCCATGGGCCCCCCTCCCAGGCTACGCCAGTGCGTGTAACGGTCAGATTTCTATAGGCTAAACGGCTCAATTGCACGAGCATTCATCGTGAAATAACTGCTTTATATGGTGAACGTGCAGTTTCTCGCCCAGGTATTATAAACTGGTGTAAGAAATTTGACGCCGGTCGCACAGATCTCACAGCTGAATACCGCAACGTCCAGTACTGTTGCAAATGTTGACTGTGTGGATGAGATCGTTAGAGAGAATCGGCGCCTAACACTGCAGGAAATTGCCAGCATGCTGAACATTTCGCAGGGCAGTGTGTTCTCCATTGTTCACCAGCACCTTGGATTTCGTAAACTGTGTCAAAGAGGGGTCTCACGTCTGCTCACCAATTTTCACAAGGGACAACGTTTTCAATCGTCAATGGCATTTTTGCAATGGTATTCTATGAAGGGCAGCGAGTTTCTGCGGTGAATTATCACAAGGGATGAAACGTGGGTTCACCACTTCACCACCACCACCACGAAAGAAGCCCAAAGTCCAACCTTCAGCAGGAAGGGTAATGGCAACGGTGTTCTTTGGTATGGAGGGTGTGGTGCACGTAGAATTTATGTCGAAAGGCAGGACAATCAACTCGCCTTCGTATTGTCAATCGTTGGACCGGTTGCGTAAGGCAATTAAAGAAAGGCGGCGGGGAAAATTGAGCGCCGGTGTGATTTTGTTGCACGATAACGCAATACCTCACACGTCCGAACTGCTGCAGCGATTCATGTGGGAGGTATGGCAGCATCCTCGATACAGTCCAGACTTAGCGCCATGCGATTATCATGTGTTCGGAGGACGACGATTCCGCAACGATGAGGAGGTAAAGGCAGCTGTCTGCAGGTGGTTACATAGCGCTGGAGATTAATTCTACGCATCCGAAATCGAAAAGTTCGTTGACCGTTCCGAGAAACGTTTACAGTCTCTTGGGGACTATGTGGCAAAGTGAACTTACATTGTATGTTGTCATCCAGGGCCCGGATTTTTATGCAGTAACCGCTTAGATTGCAAACTAATTTGGTTAGTAGGAAGTGTCGGCCACCCACTCTTCCATAATGTAGCAAGAGTAACATAAATTATAGGGGTTCTGATGGGCCGTACCCCTATTGTTTATGCAAACCCCGTAGCACAGTCGTTGTGAAGGTAGACTATACTTGTTACTCGCTTCAGGAAGTTTGCATTCTAACCTATTACTGCATAAATATCCGGTCCCTAGATAACCGTGTTGCCTGTATATAGGTGATTTCATAAATGGCGAGAACCTGGAAGTGTAACTTACTTTCTGATTCGCCCTCGTATTATAATTGGTGGTGGAAAATATCGACTAAATGTGATCGAAAAACAAGGAAGAAAATACTCGGGAAAATCTTAAAACCAAAATTCGAAAGTGGAATTTGAATAGAAAAGAAATGAAATTAAATCGATCAAGTTACACAAAAAATCACAGATATAATCAGGAGACGGCTATTTCAATTTTATGGTCATTTATACAGAATGGATAATAACAGGCTCACAAAGAAAATGTTAAGCTTTGCTTTATCAGTGAAAAATCACAATAACTGGCTAAAAGAAATCAGTGAAGAACTAAATGAAATTGGCATTCATGAAGAAACCATTCAAGAACCTAAATTTACATACACAAATTTTCTGTAAAGCCCATCCAACTAAATACGGGATGGATTGATCAACGTAAAAAGGAACACAGAGAGAATGAGTGGAAAAGGAGAGGAAAACTAAAAAGAAATTACTAATAAGTTCAAATGCCCTCCTTAACTGGGCATAGCGAATAAAAATGTAATGATAATCTTGTTTCTCTTCCGTAGTATTTGCTCCACATACCAGCAGAATCTGTTTTTTTTTTGGCTCTCTGTCGCCACTTTACACGATTGTGCGCTAAGTCAGGATGAACGCGTTCATTTTTTAGATCTTCATGTATGGTGTCTGGGTCGTTCTACCGACCTCTTCCCATCACTCAGCAATGTCAGTCCGTGGAACTGTTGCAGCAGCTCGAAGTACATGTCCATACCAAAGGAGACGGATTTCCCCCATTTTGTCAGTAATAATGGCGTGTCCAGAGGAGTGCGACAGGCTTCGGCAGCCGGCACAATTCCTATCCTCGCCGCTAGATGAGGGCATCATTCATTTCATTCCTGATTCGGTCGAATGACTAGAAACAGGCTGAGGATTTTCAATAATGGCGTGTGGCGTCCAAAGAGGCCTGGTGTAGATATTTTGCCTTGACGTCGCACAGACATTGTGCGCGTCTGTAAAGATGAAATGAAATGAAATGAAATGAAATGAAATGAAATGAAATGAAATGAAATGAAATGAAATGAAATGAAATGGCGTATGTCTTTTAGTGCCGGGGTGTATCTGAGGACTTCCGCTCGCCATGTGCCGGTCTTTTGATTTGACTCCCGGAGGCGACCTGCGCGTCGTGATGAGGATAAAATGATGATGAAGATGACACCCCGTGCCAGGGGAATTAACCAATTATGGTTAAACTTACCGACCCTGCCGGGAATCGAACCCGGGACCCCTGTGATCAAAGGTCAGCACGCTAATCATTTAGCCATGGAGCCGGGCTCTGTAAGGATGAGGTCCTACCTATGATGAATTCTAATGATGAAGACGGAACACATACCAAACTGTCTAGCCATCAGAATTAACTAATAGATTAAAATCCGCGACATAGCCGGGAATCGACCCCGGGACCACCTGGACGAAAGACCAGCACACCGACTATTTAGCCATGGATCAGGATATTTTTCAGTGATTGGTACCGCTCCATATCGCTCGCGAACTTCATTTTTGCTGACATGATCATGAAATTTTGAGCCAGAAGTCTACCGGAGCATCTTTGTTTCCATAACGCCAAGTCGCTGTTCGATCTCCTTAGGGGAAGACCAGCATTCTGTACCATACAAAGCCACTGGACGCAACACAGATCTATGAAATTTAGACTTTAGCCAGTCTGAAATCTCCTTATCACACAAGACACCAGCTACTGAGCGCCACTTGAGCCATGCGCTCTCACCCGATTTGATACTTCAGGATTTTTAGGGTTCAACCTTCAGGAATTTTCGAGCCAAGATATTTAAATGACATTGTCTTTGAAAGGGTCCGTCTCTGAGATGTAGTGGTTAGTGTGACTAGCTGCCACCCTCGAAGGCCTGGGTTCGATTCCCGGCTCTGCCACGAAATTTGAAAAGTGGTACTAGGGCTTGAACGGGGTCCATTCAGCCGCGGGAGGTCAACTGAGTAGAGGTGGGTTCAATTCCCACCTGAGCCATCCTCGAAGTGGTTTCCTTGGTTTACCACTTCTCATCCAGGCAAATGCCGGGATGGTACCTAACTTAAGCCCCTGGCCGCTTCCTTCCCTCTTCCTTGCCTATCCCTTACAATCTTTCCATCCCCTCGTAAGGCCATTTACAGCATAGCAGGTGAGGCCGCCTGGGCGAGGAACTGATCATCCTCTACAGTTGTATCCCCCGACCCAGAGTCTGAAGCTCCAGGACACTGCCCTTGAGGCGGTAGAGATGGGATCCTTAGCTGAGTCCGGGGAGGGTAAAAAGATAAAGAAGAAGAAATTTTTGTAAGGTCAACGGCATTAATTTGAATCATGTTTAGATCATTTAGATCTGTTGTCAAATAGTCTGTTTTCATAACGTCGAGCCGCAGTCCAAATTCTGCGAGGACTTGTAGTTAAGTCTAATCCTGAGAGGCCAAAAGTACTTTGTCGGCATCAATTCAGGTACAAGGGTACAAGGAACTGATTTTTGTAGATCTCTTGTACCAGTATCCATGACCGAAATGAACTTTAGTGGTGTTATTTGGGGATCCAACCAGCCTCTGGGTTGATAACCTAACGTACACGTAAGGAATGTGCAGAAGTCTGGACAGTATAAAGTTTAATGGCTTGCAGATTTTAATATTCAGTTATTTTAACAGTGTCTCTTGTGGACAGTATTCATCATGGTGAAACAATAGTAAAAGAAAGCGACGACAAATTACATTTTGAGGCTACATATAAGAAATAAGACGTGAATAAAACATTTTGAGAGAAACATATTGTAATTTTTAAAGAGCGCAGCAAACAATCGACAAGTTTTAATAATAATTGGATTGTCCCCACCAGACGAATGTTGAAAAGCTTCTTCAGACTTGCCGGTGTGAACCACAAAGAACCTCCGAACACAATCTCTTCAAATTGTTTGCGATATACATTTTATACATCATTCATACTTTAATACGTCATGTGGAAAAGCGATATAAATTATTCGGTATTGTTTTCTTTTTTATTTGCTTTACGTCGCACCGACACAGATAGGCCTTATGGCAACGATGGGAGAGGAAAGGCCTAGGAAGTGGAAGGAAGCGGCCGTGGCCTTAATTAATGTACAGCCCCGGCATTCGCCTGGTGTGAAAATGGGAAACCACGGAAAACCATCTTCAGGGCTGCCGACAGTGGGGCTCGAACCCACTATCTCCCGATTACTGGATACTGGCCGCACTTAAGCGACTGCAGCTATCGAGCTCGGTATATTCGGTATTGTTGTGATGGTGGAATTCAATAGAATGTATAAATGCAATGCTATTTAAAGGGTGATAAAATGAAATACTCTCGGGAACAGGATGGTGGGGGACAGGCAGGTAATGTGCCCCGGTCTCCGGATTGCGGAGGGGGCTAAACTGGACAAGGGCTATTAATTCCTTTTTGCTAGTGGCTTTACGTCTTATGGCGACGATGGGATAGGAAAGGGCTAGGAGTGGGAAGGAAGCGGCTGTGGCTTTAATTAAGGTACGGCCCCAGCATTTGTCTTTTTTTTTTTTTTTTTTTTTTGCTAGTTGCTTTACGTCGCACGGACACAGATAGGTCTTATGGCAACGATGGGACAGGAAACGGCTAGAAGTGGGAAGGAAGCGGCCGTGGCCTTAATTAAGGTACAGCCCCAGCATTTGCCTGGTGTGAAAGTGGGAAACCACGGAAAACCATTTTCAGGGCTGCCGACAGTGGGGTTCGAACCTACTATCTCCCGAATACTGGATACTGGCCGCACTTCGACTGCAGCTATCTTTTTTTTTTGCTACTTGCTTTACGTCGCACCGACACAGACACTGCAGCTATTGAGCTCGGTAGCATTTGTCTGGTGTGAAAATGGGAAACCACGGAAAACCATCTTCAGAGCTGCCGACAGTAAGATTCGAACCCACTATCACCCGGATGCAACGACAGCCGCGCGCCTCTAACCGCACGACCAACTCGCCCGGTAAGTGTTATCTTACTACAGATATTTACGTATTTCAATCCCCACACTTAGCCCAGCTTACTAGTTTCAATATCGTAATGGTAGTTAGACTAGTATCAACGCTAACAAGGAGCCTGCGTGGCTCAAGCGGTAGCGCTCTGTCCTCTCACCACTGGGTTCCGTGGTTCAAATGCCGATAACTCCATATGATATTTGTGCTGGACAAAGCAGAGACGGGACGGATTTTTCTCCAGCCAACACTCTTTAATATCATTTCATTTGTCAGTCATTCAGCATTGCCCCAGAGGAGTGCAACAAGCTTCGGCAACCGGCACAGTTCCTATCCTCGCCGATAGACGGGGGCTTCATTCGTTCCATTCCTGACCCGGTCGATCGACTGGAAACAGGCTGCGGATTTTCATTTTCATTTCGAACTTTACAAAATTGTGGCTAGGATTGGGAAAGGCAGCGACCGTGGCCATAATGAGGGTATGAAAGTGGGAAAACACGGAAAACCATACTCAGGGCTGCCGACGCGACGGTGGGATTTTTCTTTCCTCGAATATTTCCTTGAAGGATAGACTGCAGAAATGTGTATTCGGTTTCATTCCTCATAACATGGCGAAGGTACTGAAGTTTGTTCGTTTCCACGCTAGTGAGAACTTTCTTATCCTCTTTTATCCTCCTAAGAATCTCAACATTTGCGACATGATCTATCCATTGCACCCACAATATCCTTCGGTAGAACCACATATAAAAGGCTCCTTATCTATTACAGGGTCACTTTCTTAGAATCAACGATTCAGTTCCATAACACAGGACAGGGAACGCAAAACAGCGCAGAAATCTCATCTTTTAATTAATTGTTAACCCATGACTTTGGAAGATGATATCCACATTTTTTTAAGACAGCCTTCGCTCTCTCTGTACGGAACTTCATATCCTCGGAAGGATGTCACTGACCATTTATGGCTGTTCCGAGATATGCATACTCGCGTGCACGTTCAGCAGGGTACGATGAAACGCAGCGACAGAGATTTTGCTCTGTGTCAGTGGCGTAGGTAAGGGGGGATAAGGCGGATATATCCCCCCACCATAAGGCGTTTGTACTCATTATTATGAATATACACATATTATTTTTACAAAGGTTAAAGTAACAAAATCATCCACCTGCAAAACAATCTATTTAAATTGTGTTTTATTATTATTATTATTATTATTATTATTATTATTATTATTATTATTATTATTCTTTCGAATGGGCCACCAGAGGACCACGTGCCAATTTCAATTCCTTCTTCTTTGTTCTTTCCTTTTCTTCCAGTACGCTTTCATCTGTTCACTATGTTTCTTCTTTCTGTCTTCAGACCACTTTGAACCAGTCTTTTTTACTTTCCTACCTTGGAATCCTTCTATTTTCAATACTTTTTCCCGAAAGCCTTCTCTATTATTTATTTCTTCTGTTGTTATATTGTTTTTTCTAAATCATTTCTTACTTCATTGACCCAGCTTGTCGTTGATTTCTTACTCCACAAATATCTGAAATTCTTACTGGTTAATCTACTATCTTGCATTCGATATAAATGTCCAAAAAACATAAGTCTCCTTTTCCTCATTACATCTGATATATTTTCTATTTTTTGATATATTTCAGCATTACTTCGTAATTTCCAACGTTTTTTTTGTGGGCCTAATATTTTCCTCATGATTCGCCTTTCTAGTATTTCTAGCTTATCTAAATTATAGTTTAATGCCAGACACTCGCTTGCATATAGGCATTCTGGCTTCACTACTGTGTTGTAATGCCTTATTTTTGCATTTTTGGATAGGCATCTTTTATTGTAGATATCTTTGGTGACACCAATAATTTCAGAACGTTGTGCTCAGCTAAGAAGCGCGATGGAACTTATTTATCAGATAAATTTGCTTTCTTCTCTTCTCAAAATCTCTTCATGTTTTCGCTGTGTTTTTTCTTCCGTTCTTCCGAACATGCAGTTGTGGTTCTTATCTGGAGTTCCTTAGCAAAATGATGTTTGTTCAGCAACATTCTAAAGCTAGGCTTGTCCCATATAATTTCACCTCTTATGCTGATTTCTTAAAGATCATTTTCAATTTCGATTCTCCAATTATTCTTGATTTTTAGTTTGGGGGTATAATTAAATATTTCTTTAGTAAGTCCTTCATGGTCCATTCTCTGAATATGGCCATAGAATTTCAGTCGTATTTGTCTGATAGCCCGGGCGTAGAGCTGACCACACTATCCCATCAAGCGCCGAGGTTACGGATAGTGGAAGCCTGTACCTTCCACCCCTCCAAGGGCCTTCATGATCTGCGCGGAGATGACTTTGTCAATTAGTGTCTGATATTTTCTCTGAATGCTGGTACAATTAAGGAGAGCACCTTTAGTCCACACTCGTTCTATACATACTCGATCAAATATTATCCAAAGGATTTTCCTTTCTTGTTTTTCTCAATTTTTAGTTAGTGATCTACCTCCAATGATCAGGGTTTCTTTTGTGTTGTTAGTGATATCCCCCCATCAGCCCTCTCTCTCTCTGTCAAGGAAATGTCTACCGGACGAGGATTATTTTTTTCTTTTTTGCAAGTTGCTTTACCTCGCATCGACACAGATAGGTCTTATGGCGACGATGGGACAGGAAATGGCAAGGAGTGGGAAGTAAGCGTCCGTGGCCTCAATTAAGGTACAGCCCCAGCATTTGCTTGGTGTGAAAATAGGAAACCACGGAAAACCTTCTTCAGGGCTACCGACAGTGGGGTTCGAACCCACCATCTCCCGAATACCGAATACTGGCCGCACTTAAGCGACTGCAGCTATCGAGCTCGGTACCGGGCGAGTTGGCCGTGCGGTTAGGGGTGCGCAGCTGTGAGCTTGCGTCCGGGAGATAGTAGGTTCGAGCCCCACTGTCGTCAGTCCTGAAGATGGTTTTCCATGGCTTTCCATTTTCACAGGAGGTAAATGCTGGGGCTGTACCTTAATTAAAGGCACGAGCACTTCCTTCACACTCCCAGGCCTTTTCTATCCTGTCGTTGCCATAGGATGTGTCGATGTGACATAAAACAAATTGTAAAGAATAAGTGAAGAAAGAAAATGCCTTGCCTAAACAACTGCTCTGCATTAATGTGGAGACCAAAATCGCGGTTTTTACGACAATGTTCTGATGAACGTCCTCCGTCAACTGAAAAAGTGTTTATTACTACAGATAAAATGCCTACTTATAGCAAAACGCCAGTTGAAAGTAATATACTACAATATACACAATGCAAACTTCTTTAAGTCTCACAAGAATTTAAATCGATTCATGGTCTCTCCTTATAAAATTATTAAAATGGAGTTACCCCCAGTTTGCACCAAATCCTTCAAATATTGCACAACGAGGGATGGAACAGCTAGTGTCTACTAATTTTTGAATTTCTTTCTTCCGTGCAGTGATGTACGGTCGTGCTGTGCTGCCCGTGTTGATAGGCGGGGCAATGGCTATTAGCAAACAATAGTTTACATACAGGGCGGGTGTTTCCAGGTGGCACCGGCCTTTTGTCTCCCAGAGCCAGGCGATTAACTAGGAGGGGCGCCCTAATACAGCACTAAAACATTCCTAAACCCACAAGCTCTAAGTCACTCGCAAGGTCGAGCACCAGCGTGCGGCCTAGACTTTGCTCTACAATGAGACCACCTTCTTCTTTATCTTCCCTTAGCCGAGTTTGGTTCTGGCATAGCTATTGCACCTTTGTCATGTGTCGTGCAGAAAAGCGTCTTAGTAATTTTCTTCTTCATCTTCTCCTTCTTCATCTTCTTTCGAGAGGCCCTACTTGAGGCCACTCTTGTTCATCTCTTGGGTTTTGTTCTTCATCCCATATTGTCCCATCTTTTCCACGTCCAGCCCCTTTCTTTCCTCCGACCAGGGGGAACCTTTCTTCCTCAGAGTTGCTTCCTCAAAACCGTGGACTTTCCGCAAAATTTTTCTCACAGTTACCACTGCTGCTCTTACGATCCGTAATTAATTGTAGACGTGATATGGGCTTTTTGGGCTTATACCATATCAAGAAAATAAGCTGAAATTCTTTACGTTTTGCAGAAAACTTTGCTCGGCGTCTTCAGAAGAAAATCTCGACTGTTCACAAGGAAGTCTACAATAATGAAGGTTTGAATTAACCGTTAGTAATAGGAAGTGTAACCGTAGCAACCGTGCAGGCAGTGATGTAAGGTATGGATGCATGGTCGGACAGTGTAACCGTAGCAACCGTGCAGGCAGTGATGTAAGGTATGGATGCTCAGACAATGCTACCTAGCAACCGCGCAGACAGTGATGTAAGGTATGGCTGTTCAATGTTACCTAGCAACCCCGCAGACAGTGATGTAAGGTATGGTTGTTCAGAAAGTGTTGCCTAGCAACTGTGCAGGCAGTGATGTAAGGTATGGATGCATTGTCGGACAGTGTAATAATAGCAACCGTGCAGGCAGTGATGTAAGGTATGGATGCATGGTCGGACAGTGTAACCATAGCAACCGTGCAGGCAGTGATGTAAGGTATGGATGCATGGTCGGACAGTGTAACCGTAGCAACCGTGCAGGCAGTGATGTAAGGTATGGATGTTCAGACAGTGTTAGCTAGCAACCGTGCACACAGTGATGTAAGGTATGGATGCATGGTCGGACAGTGTAACCGTAGCAACCGTGCACACAGTGATGTAAGGTATGGATGCATGGTCGGACAGTGTAACCATAGCAACCGTGCAGGCAGTGATGTAAGGTATGGATGCATGGTCGGACAATGCTACCTAGCAACCGCGCAGACAGTGATGTAAGGTATGGATGCTCAGACAATGCTACCTAGCAACCGCGCAGACAGTGATGTAAGGTATGGCTGTTCAATGTTACCTAGCAACCCCGCAGACAGTGATGTAAGGTATGGTTGTTCAGAAAGTGTTGCCTAGCAACTGTGCAGGCAGTGATGTAAGGTATGGATGCATTGTCGGACAGTGTAATAATAGCAACCGTGCAGGCAGTGGTGTAAGGTACGGATGGACGGTCAGACCGTGTTATCTAGCAACCGAACAGCTATGTCTTATGTCTGGTTACCATCTGAAATTAGCAGCCGTTCGTAGATGGCGATGACCGGGAGACGTATTTATGATCGTCTGGTTTTCGCAAACGGAAAAGTGGTTTCTCATTTATTCTTTTGTACGTTACCTCTTACCGTTTGCTATTCGCCTACGGTTTTCTTCAAAATGTATTGTGCCGCGATCTCTAGGATGAGCGGTTGAGGGCTGAGGTCTCCCAGTAGGCACATCCTGATGTTATCCTTAATTACAACCTTAAATCGCTTCCTATGACCTCCAAAACAATGTTTATCCTCTGCTAAATCAGGATAAAACATTGTTAGTGAAAGCGATTATGGGACACGCGTATTGCATGTACTGTCCATAGTAGCTGACGACTTAAACCTTACTGGTAGCATTGTTGTTTGTTTTGTTTTATTATCATTGACGCACATTACATGCTTTAATAATTAACACAGTGTAAACACCATGTTCTTGTGTAACGTAAATGTTGTTCCGTATTATTAGTAATTAATCATACATAAGACGCAAAGTGAAATAAAGGGTTTAACATTTTAATTCCGGTACTCTAAACTATTAAAATTTAATGTGCGACCCTCGCTTTCTGTCACAAAATATTATGAGACAGGTGATGGCACTTTAACGGGGGTTCACTGTATTAGACTGCAGGATATCAGCACATTCTCCCATCAGGTGAAACTGCTTACGACATTTCTACCCAACCGAGTCCCTGCCTACCATTTTTTACCTCCACTCTTCTCAAGTTGTTGTATTTCCCACGGTTTTCTTCAACAGTGTATAGTGTTCCTGGCGGGGCTATCCCCAAGACAATACACACAGAGAACACATTCATTAGTTTCGTGTCCACCGCCTTCTTCCTGTCAATGTGGCCACGCGCCGCGCCTGGGCGGTCTGAGTCACGTATGGATCTCGCCACCACCACCTTCGGGGTCAAACTTGAGACACTTGCAACGCTCGTAAGAAATGCTTAATATATTCTCGCTGAATTAGAATATCAATATTTCAAATATATGACACCATTTATTTCGAAGGTGGACTCCAAAAACAAGACTATAACGTTTCTGTTTTACATATTGCTGTCATAAATATAGGTCTCTTCCTAAACTGACAACAGATGATCACATCTTTTTTTATCCTAGCAATCGTTTGATCTCTTTTGGCATGAACAAAATCGCAAGCGTCTAGGGCCATTCTTCGAACTCCCCATGCATGCACAGGTAAATTTGCTAATGATTTCCAATGAAGAGGCTTCAGTAACGACGCACACTTCATACTCCCTGCTTTTTTGCATTATATTCTTAAAACTTCTCAACCAGCCTATTTCCGTGATTGCATCAAACTCTTCTCCAGAGACCATAGTAAAAATACCCGATCCTGCACACCTTGTGTTTACCGAACTCGATAGCTGCAGTCGCTTCAGTGCGGCCAGTATCCAGTATTCGGGAGATAGTAGGTTCGAACCCCACTGTTGGCAGCCCTGAAAATGGTTTTCCGTGGTTTCCCATTTTCACACCGGGCAAATGCTGGGGCTGTACCTTAATTAAGGCCACGGCCGCTTCCTTTCCACTCTTAGCCCTTTCCTCTCCCATCGTCGCCGTAAGACCTATCTGTGTCGGTGTGACGTAAAGCAACTAGCAAAAAAAAAAAAAATTGTGTTTAACCCTTCCTTTACACAAAACAACAATCTACACGACATCATTCACCATTACCGCAGCCCCACAATGGAATCTCTTACCAGTGGATGTCAGAAGCATTCCAGCAGTTCAGCTTTTAAACATGCCTGTGTTGAAATACTAGGTAAATATACATGAATCATCAAGTTTTCATATGAAATCACACCTTCCTACTTCCTCTTCATCAATATTTCGCTCTTCATTTCACAAATCTTCTTCTTACTAATCCTTCTGTTCAGCTCTCAATCGAAGGCAACATCTCGGCATCTTCTGGAAATATATAGACGCTTTATGAATCTTTCTTTTAAGTAGTGTACCCTATAGGGCACATTAATACTGCAGGATGATACCTACCTGCTCTTCTTGTTCTTGCATACGGGCTTTAGCTCAGCTACAATCGGCAGAAAGGGTCGTTAATTTTGTGTTCTATGACGAGAGGATCATGGGTGACTCAATACTACATTAAACTACGAAATGAGGAACACAAACGCACCTACTGACATTTTGAGCACAAGTTGTGTATTCCTAACTCAACATTTCTTTTCCTTTATATTACAATTTATTGCACCAATCGTGCTAAAATGGATGCCCAACAGGCTCATATCATGAATAAGATAAACATCAAACAAAGAAAATTATTCGCTATCTGGTTGGTTTGTCGTGTGGAGACTATATAAGTGAACTCAAGAAACAAATGTGCTCTTATACGGAACAGCCACGCTGTACCTGCACATGAAGTATATGATGCTAGGGTGAGAACTTGTCATGCAGAAATAACGCCACTAAAAGATCCCCACTTATATTTGGGGAAATGCCCACACAAGATAATAAGTTTGAACCTACGACTACAGACATAATCTTTCTAATCTCGCATGAAATATCACTCCTTTGTGGATATGAACCAAGGTCCATTCAAACAAACATTATATTTACAAAATTTACGGCTTAAACAAGTTTTCTTAGTGCCTCGTTTCCATCTACCGCCCTACCATTATAAACACAGTTAAATAAAGTATGAGAGAAAGAGGGGATGAATGAATGTACCCTCGCACATGCTTGTCTCGCCTGCGGGAAGGAATTCCAGCCCTCGTCTTGTATTTTAAAAATGGCTGCGAGCCTCCCCACTGTGCAGGCAAGGTAAACGACCTCTAAGGCCTGGGCCGTGAAGCACCCTCACACAAACAAAACAAAAACATAACCCAGTTTCAAACATGCAGAGCTCAACTCTACCTTAACCTTGTCTCAACACATGACGAAAATCGCCACAATAAATGAGTGAGGAAATCAACATACGTGTCTGCACTATCCAACGTCCGTGACAGACCGCCCTGGGTCTCGATTCGACCACCTGGAGTATTACACATGTTATACATATCCATCTCGCCGTCCGCCTAAGCGACGTGTTCCAGTTAACCCTAAAGTCATGGGTTCAAGCCCTAATTTGACATAGTACAAAGGGTCGCAAATATCTGTGACATCGCCTACGGGTTATACCCATTACCCTCACATTCAATCCAACACCATATAAACATGGAGTAAACAATTAAATCCAGGCCGCATACGTGCTCTACATTGTGCAAACGTATTCCCCTCCCAGCATATGGGTACTCTATCATGATTAACCTATAAATACAAGCAGATATCGACAGATGCCGGGCACTAAGAAACATTGATCTAAGCTCGTGCCTAAGCTTCCCTACGACTACTATCATATGCTACCTTAATCCTTGCTTACCTATAGACAATAAAAAATACAATTGTGTATACCTAACCTAAATTATATAAAGGAAATATCTTAATAAATGGCCTAATGGGCCGTAATCCTACTCCTTACTATTTTTACAAATTAATCACCGTATTTCTGCATAACAACCCCCCAACCCTACACATATATATTAATTATTGTTCACTTATCTATCATCTTGGAGACCTCTTTCTTCCTCCGTCATGGTTAAGCAATGCCTGCTCAGCCCATCATGGTAGCGATGTGGTCCTGGGTCGATCCTCTGCGTCCAGTCTCCATGGGTTGCTCGTTCATGAAGCCGTCTTCTTGAGGGATGACTCGTTCATGAGGCCTTCTTCTTGAGGTTGTGGTCGGCAGGTCTCGTATCACACGTCTCTCGAAACACAGCACGAGTCTTCACTGGAATGAAATGCCTAATTTATTAACAGCACAGCATTCCCAGTACTTTTACTTAATTTTCGATGCAAAAATCAGTACTGGCGATCTGCGACGTTGAAGTCATTGTTCCCCTTTAACTACTTAACCGCGCACGAATGTATATAGGCAATATCTACTATCTGAAATCAGCAACCTAATCGGTCGAACAAATTGTCATTATCTCATGCTCGACTGATTCATACCCATACGTATAGCAGGAATAACACAGATGACTTTAGTTTATACTTGCACTTCTTCCGCACTTCACACTATATTTACGTGGTTACCCGTACCTCTTCATGATGAAGTCTACACGTACGGCATTGTCTACAGTCGGTTAATTAGGCACTTGCGACCTCACTTGTAAAGCGTCTAAATACAATCATGCGATTGAATAGTTACTGGAAAGTTTATGAATCACCGATTCACTGAATAAACATTTGCACAACCGTATTAAAGTAATCACCATCTTTGTCATAAACAAAGGTTTCTGGCGCGAGCATCAGCAGAACGCGACACACACGGACAGCGATCTTATCATGGACTCATCACCTCCTTCCACCTTCCTTGCTCTTATAGAATCCAGGAACCCACGCGACTCGCTGGGAAGTCCCGGGTAACAACTTGAGATTGGCATGTGGCCTCGAAACATTTTCTCACGGCAGTCGGCCTCCCACGTAGTTATTTATTCAACTCTATATTGATAGACTTTGAGGTGTCTATGGCTTCAGAAAATTCTGTCACCGATTCCCAACCTATTACTTTCTTGTAAAACCTTCAAATATAGGAGTTATGACTCAATTTCCATAGCGTGGTGAGCCTGTCGGTTCCCGCTGAAATTCTCTGTTAAGGTGGCACGTCTCTCCCCCAGACAACACCCATCTCTCTTTCTTTCTTCCTCCTATATTCTTTCTTTATCGCACACGACCACGCCTTGCCTCGGGAATCCCCTTCTCGATTCCCGCTCTCCATATAGCATCACGCCCTCACAGTTAGCGTCCTGTTGCGCATTCTTTTATCAGCGTTAAATATCCATTCTTATAACCAACAGAATGGTACAGTAGTATATCTAGTACGTATTATTCATATATTTTTAATGTACTCTACGTACAATGTGTATTATACAGTTTATATTTGTTTTTATATATGATAATATTCTTCTTTAATATCACTACGGTTGATTATTTTATTAATACCATTATTATTGTTAATAAATCCCGAACTTTGCCAGAATATATTATTATTATTATTATTATTATTATTATTATTATTATTATTATTATTATTAAGGCATGTCGTAGGTACGACATCGTAACTGGTGTAAAACCTTCAATTATTATGTTTAATATATTTTAATTAGAGTTTATTTAAGGCTAAATTATCTTTTATTAAGTGTTAAACATGACTAGTATATGGTTCCTCTGTAAATATGTAGTATAAAATTGTATAACCTCCAATACGTATCGTTTAACCTCAAAATCTATAGGGTCGATAGCGGTAGAAAATTCCATAATGTTCGTATGTTAGACTTATTGTATTATATTTGGTGTATACGAAGGGTTCTGGAAACTTACTGTAAGGTTTTATTATCCAGATACATGTAGAGACATTACGAATGTTGTAGATATTTCCATGTACATTTTTAAATATTGAAAGAACATTCGAGTACTCATTCGACTAGCTGGTCGATCGAAGTTTCGAGTGTGTTCCATTAGAGTGTTGTAAGAACTCTTCAAGAAGTCGATCATTCTAAATGGTTGAACGAATGGTATAAATATCGAGCTGTCAGTCAGTGAAGGCAGTTCTTAGTTCTTGGGACTCAGGCAAGTGATGGACTGGGAGTGACTGTTGGGCTCCGAGGTGGAGTCAGATCATTGGACTCGAGTGAGTGAGGCGGGGAATTCAAGAGAGAGTATGTAATAGTGTACGCGTCAGTGTTGTTGATATCTATATTTGTCAGAATCGACTTCAGGGTACTCTGCTATTGAGTGTTGTATACAGTGTCATTTGCTACTGCGTATAGTTGTGTGTTGTGACGTACAGTGTAAATAACGTAATTTATACAAGGAAGTGAACGTGTTCTCGTGTGATATTTATTTACGTCAAATAAAATCTCATCGTAGAACGATAGGCATTGCAACTACTTTTCTTGTCACGGATGCGGGATCTACTAGACAAATGGAAATATACGGGTGGAAGCGGGGAGAGTAAGGAACAATGTCGGGGAGGGGGATGTATGAAAATTGCCGAGTGGGTTTACCAGGTGTAGGTTACAAATCGACGAAACTTTCAGCCATGAACTCCTTGTGCCACATTATGTTTATTCTCAGACAGTACAGTAGTAGTCCCGTAGATTGTCCACAACTCGTTGCCAATAATGCGGGATACATCCAATACCAGCCGCCTCACCATTGTGAATTTTGCAGTCTCATGTTTTACGGCGTTGTCAATGTCCACTGGTGTCCCACACCGTCTCCAACTTTGGGGATGACAAAAAAATCACACGGAGACAAGTCCAGTGAGCATGGCGGTTGTTCCAGTATTTATCACGCTGTTCTTGACTCGTCGCATCCACTCTGTACGAAGCCTGACTCATTACTGCTTTCTCATCGTCGTTTGCGTGGTATCTGTCCAACACACCGCCATCTCGTGTTGTGTCCATGTACTAAACTTCAATCACTACTGATCTGCATTTAGGGCAGTCGCCCAGGTGGGAGATTCCCTATCTGTTGTTTTCCTAGCCTTTTCTTAAATGATCGCAAAGAAATTGGAAATTTATTGAACATTTCCCTTGGTAAGTTATTCCAGTCCCTAACTCCCCTTCCTATAAACGAATATTTGCCCCAGTTTGTCCTCTTGAATTCCAATTTTATTTTCATACTAGCTGATGTACCCGTGCTTCGCTACGGGATTCTCAGAAAAACTGACTTTGTGTTTTTCCTAACTGAAGTCGACATAGGTCATTACAAAAACGTCAGTAGGAAAGTAGTAATTAAAAGCAATGCTATATAAAATAATCGATCAAATGAAAAACCGCACATTTTCTCACTTTTAGCGAACAGTACTACGGTGCCGATCTAACAGTCCAAAGTTCAAGAGTTGGAATGACCAGGCCGCAGACAGCCGTGAATACTCCTCTACCATCATTCCGTTAAATATGCACACTGCTCATTCCAATTACTGCCTCAAAGTAGGGATTGAATGCTATGATGAACCAGTGTGTTACGTACCAGTAGTATCATAAAATTTATGAACCAGAGGAATGGCATGCAAAAGAAGAAAATTATCTAACTCTCCAGCTAATTTCCGCCAATATTCAGGCAGGCTGTTACACTCGGTACGACCGGTCGAGTTGGCTGTGTTGTTTAGGAATGCGCAGCTGTGAGCTTGCATCCGAGAGATAGTGGATTCGAACCCCACTGTCGGCAGCCCTGAAGATCGTATTCCACAGTTTCCCATTTTCACACCAGGTAAATGCTGGGGCTGTACCTTAATTAAGGCCAAGGCCGCTTTCTTCACACTCCTAGCCTTCTCCTATCCCGTCTTCGTCGTAAAACCTATCTGTGTCGATGCGACGTAAAACAATTCTAAAAAAAGACCTATCTGTGTCGGTGCGATCTAAGGCAAATTAAAAAAATACTTGGTACGCAGCAGTAATCCTATCTATCGGAGAAGAGTGGCAACAGAAGACACAAACACATCACAACAAACAATGGTCAATGTAATGTTATTGTTGATAAATTTTATGAGCTTTGTAGGTCTTCACATGTAGTTTTCTTTTGACTCTGTGATAATTAGGGTGTCTTATAAAATTATTTATACCGTAGACTGTAGTTTCTTATTTTCCGACTTTACATACCGATTTCCATTAAATTCTGTTTACCCATATTTCTCGTGACTCGGCGCTGATATGGACTTGGTAAGAAAATCCAAATTCAAGAATATCTCTGTGATTATAGCCGATACGATAACAATGTATAAGACATAAATAGTCGGAAATACAATACTATATAACTTGAGTTATGTAGTATATATCGATACGGCCAATAATAACAAATATTATTGAGAATGAATTTAAGCCCTTCCCCTAAACTACCATTTCACTCAGCGTGAATACAATTAGTTACGGCCTAGATTACAGCAGCTTTTCCTCCAACTTTGCCTACCGATTTTCGTTAAGATACAACCACTAAAATACTTGACTTTTTAGGCCTTCCCCTAAACTATCATTTCAGTCGCCGTGAATACAATTGCATACGGCCCAGATTATAGCGACTTCTTCTCCGACTTCGCCTACCGATTTTCATTAAGATACGACCATTAATAACATAAATATTTGAGAATTAAATTTTAGGCCTTCCCCTAAACTACCATTTCACTCATTATGTCTAAAATTATTTATAGCCTAGATTGTAGCGACTTATTTCCCGACTTCGCATACCGATTTTAATTAAATTCTATTCAGCCGTTTTCTCGTGATGCGTGTACATACGTACAGACAGACAGATAGACAGACAGAAATTGCGGGAAATTAAAAAGTGCATTTCCTTGTTACTGTGTACACGACTGATACAGAAATACCATACTTTTAAAATTCTGAGCAATGTACAGACAAAACTCTTATTTCATATATATATATATATATATATATATATAGAGTGTGATCTTTCCTACTTTTAAAGACACCACTCAAACTTATTCGTCTACTGATGTCCTCCCATGCCATCTCTCCACTGACAGCTCGGAACATTCCAGTTAATCGAGCAGCTCGTCTCCTTTCTCCCAAGTCTTCCCAGCCCAAACTTTGCAATATTTTTGTAACTCTACTCTTTTGTCGGAAATCGCCCAGAACAAATCGAGCTGCTTTTCTTTGGATTTTTTCCAGTTCTTGAATCAAGTAATCCTGGTGAGGGTCCCACACGCTGAAACCGTACTCTAGTTGGGGTCTTACCAGAGACTTATATGAACTTTCCTTTACATCCATACTACAACCCCTAAATACCCTCATAACCATGTGTAGAGATCTGTACCATTTATTAACAATCATATTTTACCCCCAGTGAAGGTCTTTTCTTATATTAATTAACACCTACGCACTTACAATGATTCCCAAAAGTAACTTTCACCCCATCAACGCAGTAATTAAAACTGAGAGGACTTTTCGTATTTGTGAAACTCACAACCTGACTTTCAACCCCGTTTATCATCATACCATTGCCTGCTGTCCATCTCACAACACTATCGAGGTCTCCCTGCAGCCGCTCACAATCCTGTAACTTATTTATTACTCTGTACAAAATAATATCATCTGTAAACAGCCTTATCTCTGATTCCACTTCTTTACACATATCATTGATATATATATAAGAAAACGTAAAGGTCCAATAATACTGCCTTCAGGAATTCCCCTCTTAATTATTACAGGGTCAGATAAAGCTTCGCCTATTCTAATTCTCCGAGTTCTATTTTCTAGAAATATAGCCACCCATTCCGTCATTCCTTTTTCTAGCCCAATAGCACTCATTTTTGCCAGTAGTCTTCCATACTGTGAGTGTCATATGACCATTCTATGGCAGCATGTTAAAATATGAGAAACCGGGCGAGTTGGCCGTGCGCGTAGAGGCGCGCGGCTGTGAGCTTGCATCCGGGAGATAGTAGGTTCGAATCCCACTATCGGCAGCCCTGAAAATGGTTTTCCGTGGTTTCCCATTTTCACACCAGGCAAATGCTGGGGCTGTACCTTAATTAAGGCCACGGCCGCTTCCTTCCAACTCCTAGGCCTTTCCTATCCCATCGTCGCCATAAGACCTATCTGTGTCGGTGCGACGTAAAGCCCCTAGCAAAAAAAATGAGAAAAAATAGTTGCTGTTATTTAAGCACAACCCCCCTATATTCAATCCTCATCCCGAAGGCTGGTTGGATCCTCAACAGCTCCACCATTAGCTGTCATAGGCAACACTGAAGAGGCGTACTAGGGAAGTGAGGAGTGCGGTAGTTTCTCGTTGCTTTCCTCACTAATCCAGAAGTGACTATTACATGTCAGTCTAACAAGCCCACTTTTTATGAAATAATGAAAACTGTTACCAGTCAGAAGTTTTATTAAATACCATCCTTCTCTCCTGTGTTTATTCCGAGAGAACTCCGGAAATGACTATTCATCATTTTGCTCTTCGTCTTCCTGGTCTATTTCCGTGGACCTTGCCCTTAGAAATCAATTTTCGAAGGCTATGTTCGCTCCACATTACATGTCCAAAGCAGCGTACGAAACGTTGAGAGACTTCGCACAACAGACGAACGTTTATGCTAACACGGTTCAGAATTTTTGTAGATGTCAAATGTGGTGCTACCAACAAATGCCTAATAATTCTATTTTTTTTAAATACACAATTCTATGCCTTCAGGCATGCAACTCAATAATGGGCAATAATAATAATAATAATAATAATAATAATAATAATAATAATAATAATAATAATAATAATAATAATAATAATAATGGGCAAATCACTGAAGACATCGCAGGGATATGAACTAAGAATATTACGAAAAATAAAATATAACAAATTATGAGAATATATTCTTTATTTATTCCTGAAAGTTACAATCCTTTTCCTCAATCATCGTTATCCGGTCGATTAGATTAGCAGTTTGCCTTTTTCTACCACTACGAGCGCTAATGTGAGTCAAAGCAGAGTTTAACTTAAGCCCTCATAACTATATTCGGAGTAGACATTTTTAAAAATTAAAGAAAAAACGAGGGTATTGAACCAAGGAATACATTTCAGGAGGGATTATGTAAATACGTAAATTTGGCTAGGATTTGATTTTAAAATACGAGCAAAGAAATAAGCGATTTTATGCTGTTTTCCGAAACTGCATTCAGGCCGGAAGTGATTTTCTATCTTCCGTTGTTTGATAGAGCTATCCAGGACACGCAATTTGAAACCCTTTCGGGCCCTTTAGCCCTTCAACTTTCCGCACAATTGAGGAAATTTTGCGTTCATCGTAGTATGGGGACCTCCACATTCTCTCCTAAGAAATGTTTTCAACTTTCATTAGTTTCAAATCTGTTGAGTAAAGCCTTCGTACAGTACATGTTTAGTCACTCTAAGAAATAGTTTTCAGTGGTCGACACATGTGTGCATTTATCTCCGTTCTACGGGCGGATGCCCTTCCTGAGGCTTTTTATAGCGAGTATACGTGGTGTACAGTCACACGGTTGCAATAGGCAACTTACAAGCTGCAACAGTACTGCGGGTAGCAGAGAACACTGGCGTTATAATTAGTCCGTGGGTTGGCGATGGTATCCAAAGAGTGTATGTACAGTGCAGAGTAGAGAAAATGTAGGAATGATATGGTGATTTTATCTCTTCCGATACGTTAATTGTCAGAACACTTGTGTCTGGAACACCAACAACCCTCACGAGCGGAACGAAATTCCTCTAGACGGTCAGAAGATGGGGGTAAAATGAAATGAAATGGCGTATGGCTTTTAGTGCCGGGAGTGTCTGAGGACATGTTCGGCTCGCCAGGTGCAAGTCTTTAGATTTAACTCCCGTAGGCGATCTGCGCGTCGTGATAGGATGAAATGATGATGAAGTCGACACACACACACAGCCTCCGTGCCAGAGAAATTAACCAATGATGGTTAAAATTCCCGACCCTGCCTGGAATCGAACCCGGGACCCCTGTGACCAAAGTCCAGCACGCGAACAATTTAGCCATGAAGCCGGACAGAAGATGGGGGTAAGATGTGCCATAAGTCAGCAGAAGGTCACTGGGAGAATTCTATACACGATAGCACCAACGCAGAACGTCACCACACTGAAACCTTTAGTGGCCCAATTCAACGAGCGTAAGATTAATAAGGGCTGCTTCCAACTGCACTCATCAGAAAGTGTTAAATAATATGCAGTGTCGTGTGAACACATGTCTGTAGGCCGCAGGAGGACATTTCCAATACCTCCTGTAGAGAAAAGTGCACTTCCCTAACTGTAATAATAAGAGACTTGAAGTACAGTTCTACAAAAGCCGATGACGTTATCGGAACGTGACGTAACGGAAAGTTACTGCTAAACCAACCAGCTGGTTTGACGTTACGGACGACGCACTGCATTCCTAGCCGGGCTAGTGAGGACAGAGGAAGCACGCTAACGTATTGCATATGGGACTAGTTCCCTTTATATCACCTGTAATGTACATACTAGCGGAATAACCTATTCTTCGCACGTATGTTTCCTTCCTCTCATAATAGACAGAAAGCACTGATCTCTATACATGGATCGCTGATGCCAGCTCTCCGCTGCAGGAGAAAGTACGCCAAGTTGAGTGCGCGGTTCGCCATGTTGGTGTACCCATCCTAGAGCTCTCCTTTTGGGGAAGCAATGATAATATAATCAATTTTAAACCGCAATTAATGGCGCATTGGAATAATTAAAAATATAGAGACATGTTCACTCAAAGCATAAGGACATTGGGAACACCGACAAGTCATTTCGAGGTCAGTAAAACTCCGGGATAGCAATAAAAATGAGTGTATAATAACGGCCGACAAATATTAACTTAGGTGCTGAATACATGCAATTAGCGATCGGTAATACAACAGGAGTGAAAAACAGTTTCTGGAAACGTTGCTGTAAATTTTATACATGCATGCCACGAAATTATGCATTCTCAAGGGGAGGTAAGACTGAATTTTTCGTATTTTGAGCCAAAAACTCGGTTTTTCTTTTTATTCATACAAAAATAGCCCTATTCTTCCTGTTTCAGAAAATGTTTTTATTTTAGTAATTCCGGCTTTTGTTTAAAGCTTGTAGAAGCCATTTAGTATGAGCCCGCAGACATTTAAAAGCCCAGAACTACACCCACTTCTCCTGTAACGGCATAATGATATAGTTTACTGTGTGTTTTTCGCTGGATATTTAAGTATTTCGCGGCGTATTTGTCGTAGAAGTACACTTCGGCATGCTGACAGTCATATGTTTACTACGTAATCAATACAATTACGTTATGTTAGGAAATATTATAACTTGAACTGACGGAGGGAATGTTGTACCTCTTCCAAATAGTACTCAATTTATATCTGCCACACACGTATACTTTGATAGTTTAAATATATTATGCATTTGTATTATTTACATTTATGAATTCGTATTTGTGTTGATTGTAGTAGTACAAGCATGGCTCCCTTGTTTGTTTATATTTTACTAACATGCAGAAGTAACATGTGGTTTCAATTCAGCGAGTGAAATATCTAAACTAGTGATTTCTCATTGATGTATTTCATCTTAATTCCTTTGTAAATGTGTGGGGTATTGTAATAACACAGCACAGAACACCCGTGGAACTACAATCAAGAGGCCTGGCGTCACTGAACTGAGTATAAACAAAGCAAGCGCGCTCCTCGTTGTCTACTGCACCGTGCGCTCGCTGCCATCTTACTACGCCAGTCATCTTCTATTCGGCTTACTGCTACCCAAGCTACCAGCCATCCATGTATAGAGATCAGTGATAGAAAGCCACAACAAGTGATATGGGCGCTAACAAAAGATATACAAATTACTAACTCTACCCAGTGGTATAAATATTAACCGTCACAACGGACAGCAACTTAATTCTCCGGAAGTTTGCCTTCCTTTATTTTTACCCCTTAGAGCCTTTTCTTCTTCTTCCGCTTTTTCCACATGCGCAACACAGTTCGTACACGAGATGACACCAGTGTGAGAAGGCGACAGAGAAAGAGCTATCCCAGTATCTACATTCTTCTTCGTCGCTCCCTAGCTGATGACAGGTCGGGATTGCTCCGAAGCCCTACGCAGCTGTGGGTGCCGCTGGATTTTGTACTTCGTTACTCCCCTTTCTCCAGGTTTTCTGTGTGTAGCTGAGACACAGGATCAAATTATTCAAGTCCTGCTGAATCTGATTCTCCCAGTCTTCTTGGGTGCTGTCATTTGAACTGTGTTGATCGCTGCCGCCAAATAAACTTCTATGCTATCCTGTTCTCATCCGTACGACAGACATGGGCAAATCACTGAAGTCTCCTCACCTGGATTACTTTTTCAATAGTTGGAAGGTTATCACATTGTTTCCGGATGGTTTCATTGTCACGCAGGGTAACGTCGAGAATTTAGTGGAGGAAGCTACCCGGAAACTTTCTAGATTCTGAAGGTCCCGTTTTTAAATGAATACATTGAAAAACTATATCTTCATACTACAGATCCCTGCCATTTTCACAGAACAAACACACATACATATATACATATACCTATATAAACTGAACGATGGTCTTTGCGTAGCCTTTATATCTCATTGAAAGTTAATGGAAATGACAATTTTGGTAAGGTACAAACACAACTGAATTTTCTTGTATGACGATTATAGATACTACATTTGACGAAATTTGTAGAAAAAATTTCTGAGACAAATTATTATAAAGATAAGGCGTATAACAAGAAGAAACACACAAAACAGCCTCAAAAAACTGCAAAACACTAGGAAGTTATATGAGCAAAAGCAGAGATATGTTCACCATATTCACAACTGCATATCAATAGAATATAATTCCCTGGTCTAACAAGACGCAGACTGCAACAATCACTGCAAATTACTCAACCACCCATAAAAGTCCGGATGTATTAATACGGCACGGCCGAAATGGGAGATAAATTCCTGGGCGGGTACGAGACTGTGTAATTATATCAACAATGCAGCTCCCTTATGAATATGCACACATTCTTCGTGGTCCTTCTCCACATTTCATCCCACGGATCAAGGTACTCGGATTATGGGAAGGACTTAAGAATTACAGTCGAGAGGGAACTCTGATTTAAAGAAAGTCAATGGATGAAATATAACCCCGAAAATTTATTTATGAGTAGTACATTAGCATTCTATTTCACTTATTATATCACCTTGCTGAGAGAATACACAAAGTTGATGCTTCAAACGGTCCACTTGCGTCAGGTCAGCATTACCCATCTGATATTCAGTCCCTTTAGGTTTTTCCCGTGATACAAATGTTAGATCTTAACAAATAAAAGGCACTTTTTAATAACTAAACTATTCAGCAACTACAGTAACGTTTTGAAGCTTTCAGAGATGGAGGTATGGAGATTTTAAAAAACATTTATTTGGCTTTTGGTCCATCGACCATACAGCCAGCAAAAAACATTACAAATTCACAAATCACACAGTAATATATATATATTCTATATATACAGACACAGGAATGAAATGACATAAATGGCAGACAGAAAAATCACCTGAAAGTCTCTTTCACTTCACAAATTCCCTGGATGTTCTGACATTTACATTTTTTTATTATGACTAAAATCAATATAAATATCTGATAAAATAAGAGCGGTAAAAAGACACAAATTATATATTTAAAACGCTATATTTGAGAAATTGCGCTGAAGTCACTTAAATTCTCTGTTTGATAGGAGAAAGAAGAACTGGCAAGCTGGTTAGAGACAGTCTCCTTCACACCACATATGCCTTGGATATTCTGACACTCACAATTCATGATTTGCACTTTTTTTCTTTCTGAACGTGACGAAAACCATTACACATTTTTTATTACGAGAGGTAAAAAATAAAAATAAGGACACGAATTACATATTTAGATCACTATTTTTACCGAGCTCGATAGCTGCAGTCGCTTAAGTGCGGCCAGTATCCAGTATTCGGGAGATAGTAGGTTCGAACCCCACTCTCGGCAGCCCTGAAGATGGTTTTCCATGGTTTCCCATTTTCACACCAGGCGAAAGCTGGGGCTGTACCTTAATTAAGGCCACGGCCGCTTCCTTCCCACTCCTAGCCCTTTTCTGTCCCATCGTCGCCATAAGACCTGTCTGTGTCGGTGCGACGTAAAGCAACTAGCAAAAAAAAGATCACTATTTTTTGAGAAATTCGGCTAAAATCGCATATACTCGCTGGTTGGCAGAAGAAAGAAGAACTGGCACACTGGTACGGTAGAGATGGTGTATGGAGATGAACTGCTCGACTAAATGGTAAGTTTCGAGCTGTCAGCGGAGAGATTGCGTGGAGTGATATTAGTAGACGAATAAGCTTGAGCTATTACGAGTAAATGTAGGAAAGATCATAATATGAAGATAAAGTTTGAATTCAAGAGGTCAAATTGGGGCAAATATGCTTTTAAAAGAAGAGAAATTAATGATTGGAATAATTTATCAGGGGAAATATTTAATGAATTTTAATGCTTTTCGAATGCGACGAATCAAATTTTTAGGGAATTTGGAATAAATGAACGCTGACAGAGTTTTACATCAAATGTACAAATTTCCACAAAACGAGGCCACTAGACCAAAGTGGTACATTTTATTAGGGAAAGACCTCACTGAATTATTATCGCCAAATCTACAAGATCGGAAGGCAATATAAAACATCATTCAAACACGGGGATTTCAGGAAGAAAAAAGGAAACCCACACGACTGGCATGGTCGGAGGACCGGAGACGTGGGCAGTCAGTGAAGATGAAGAACGACTGGGCAGAAAGGAAAACCGAAAAATGTTGATTCAGCGCAGTCCTACGTGACCCATTCGCGAAGAAGAAGATTCCAAGTTCTTTGAAATAATTTAACAAAAGACTGGGTAAACAATTAATAGGGAAACTGCTACTTAGGCGGCAGCCCTAACTGCATATCAATGACTGCGACCCGATTTTCTGCACAAATGTAATTTATTACCCGTAATAATCTACCGCTAATCCCATACATAATTCCTCAATAAGTTTACCTCGCACGCTGTCATACGCCCGACTCCGAAGTCTAAGTGTAGCTTGTTTGCCTCTTACCCGGAGCCCCTGGGTTCGATTCCCGGCAGTGTAACGGATTTCTACCTGGACGTGAGGGCTGGTTCGAGGTCCACTCCACCTACGTGATTTTTTTGAGGGACTATGTGACGGTGAATTTGCGACTCCAGTCTAGAAAACCAAGACTAACTGCCGAGAGGATTCGTCTGACTGACCACGCGTCATCTCGTAATCTGCAGGTCATCGAGATGAGCAGCAGACGCTTGGTAGGCCAAGGTACATCAGAGCTGTAGCGACATGGTGTTTGTATTCTTCTGGCATGTGCCTCCACTAGTTCGACAAAATATAAACATATTATTTTGTAGTATTGTTCAATTACTTGACGGAAACTGAAAACTGATCCTGACAGCCCCTCTGTTGTCTCATTTTCATCCAACACATTCCCCACCGCTGACAGCATCCTGCTTTCCGAAATACCTGTGAGCACCTTGCCAGGTATACTGATCGATGACATGCCTCAATAGTTGTTGAAATCGTTTTGCCCCCCCCCCCCCCCACACACCCCACCCGCTTGCATATAGATATGTGGAGTTACTACTTTCGGCAAAACAAAAGATATCTTATTCAGATTCCGCGATAATCCTGCTATTCTACGAAGCTATTTCATTCCTACAGTTCCCCTATATTTAACCATTTTAAGTACAATTTATTCCTGCTTTTATTGATTTTTATGCAGATCTTCCCAATTTCATTCTGATCATCAATCTACTTCCCATTAGCTTCAACACAAATATTTCCTTTAACTAGCAAAGTTATTAATGTTTCGTCTTACTACCAGGTCATGGTCGTCAGTTATGCTGATTTTACCTCAAGCTCCGATTTCACCACAAACTGGCTCTGATCACTATTGAACCATCTAACCTTGACATCTCTAGACCTTCCTATTTTCAGATCAGCTTTGAACATTTTGCTAGCTTTCATATTTTTGAAATTATTAAGGGATATCTGATGTACATCTTTGGGATCTAGGGTCCCTGTACTAGAACGAATTAGCAGATATACTATAGGTTGCCTGAAACTGGAAAACTGATCCTGACAGCCCCTCTGTTGTCTCATTTTCATCCAACACATTTCCCACCACCGACAGCATCCTGCTTTCCAGCTGAAAGTAACATTCTAGCTGGGAGGTTCAAGGCAGCTCGTGACATTCAACGAGGTGGGCGGTAAATGAAGGTATGTGTTATCGATATTAGTCAAGGTATAGATTTGATATTAGTAAATATCGACAATTTTCTATCCATATTCCATATTTCAATATCGTTTTTTGTGGTATCTATACTATGTTGCGACATTATAAATATAGAAAATATCATTATCAAAAATTAAGAAATAGTGGTATTAATCGATCAATGCGAACAAAATTATATTTAAGTGTAAACTTAATGAGTAGTATATTACAGTATAAGTAAACCACGAAGTATTTTAAGATAGAAAAAGGGGTAGTGACGGATGTTCGTTTATAAGACGAGAAAAATATATTTATCAAGGAAAATAATCGATAAATTCGCAACTTCTTTGAAAACATTTACGAAAAGGCTAGGTATAGAATTGATATGGAATCTGTCACCTGAGTGACAGCCCAAAATGCTGATCGTTGATGATTGATTTAGTTGCTGTTGGGCTGTTGCATGTTGCAGACATTTTTATTTTGCGGATAAATCACATAAATATTTCTGTGATGGTTTTTTTTCTCGTGAAAGTTACTTTCAGTTGCGAAAATGGCTCCTCCGACTATTAGGCTACAGTGAAGATGTACCTGACAAAAATACAGTGAAGTGTCACAGTGTATAAACAATGTTTGAAACATGTCGAGTGGAAATACAACAAATTTATGATCATTAATTTACACACAATATTTTGATTCTTGTTATTATTTTGTTTCTCTTGAGACTGTCGTGATCCCAAATTTAACGTAATTCAATATAATTATGAATCCTCATATTTTGGAAGAAATATAATTTGATATCGAGAAATATAGATATTTTGTTTTGATGACGATATTTTAGTATATCGGAACGTCCCTAATTATACGCCAATTTTGATTTTATACTGGGAAGACTCTCTTTCATAATTCAACTACATTTTAAGAGTACCAATCTCTAGAAGGACTGATAGCAGAATTTAATTGGCTGTTCTGTGAGCACCTGTTGAACCGTCGATTTGTCTTCCAAAGTGGGGATCAAACCCCAGTCAACTATTCAGAAGAAAATCATGAAAACCTCATTGATGATGATCACGAACACTTCTGAGATCACGTGTTCGTTCCCCTGAGGTCTATGGACAAATGGGACAGAAAGAAAGTAACATTCTAGCTGGGAGGTTCAAGGCAGCTCGTGACATTCAACGAGGCGGGCGATAAATGAAGGTATGTGTGGCAGTCCCCTTAATACGGCATTGTCCACATTAAAGGGCGTCACTTAATTAAGGGACATGGGAGAGGTGGGGCTGTCACCTACCCTCCACTTGTTGTATTACCTTTGTCCCTCATTGTCTCATTGTGTACTCTAGGTCCGCGCCCTTGCCCCTGAGGAGACCCAACAAGACCATTGTTATGACACTTCCTTCAACGTGCCTCATATTGTACTGTGCGTCAAGATTTACACAGCTAGAGTAATTAATGTGAGACTTCTCCTAAAAGAACTTAGGTATAGGGGCGTAAATAATTTATTATAAACACTGAAGAAGGTGAAAATAATTGCAAATAATTACAAATAATGTTATATGTATCCCCACGTACACGGCGCTGGCGAATTTTAAATCGCCTCGTTTTACAATGTATTATGTTCACATTTAATGTTACATTTCCAGTAAGTAAGAAGAAGAGTAGGATAGATCCACGGTATCTTCTGCCTGTCGTAAGAGGCTCTCATTTTGGGAGTACGGATTGAAGACCGCAGGATCTCTAAACTGTCTCACCATTCACTTGTGCTATACTTCTCACTTCCAGCTTTCTAATCCGATCTTGCTTGATAAACTCTTGTTGTCTTTCGACTTGGGCAGGAATTCTGAGTAAAGGAAGTCTTATTTTTACTTCCTTAATGGCCCCTCATTCTTCCGAGGGGTGGACCTCGTCCTTGCCTTATCCCGATTAGAGTTAAGAGGGGTAGTTATATAGCATTTCTGAAGCGAAAGGTCACTTTCCGGTATTTCTATTATCACAAAAAACTGGACATACTTTGAGAATAAACAGTCTCGGAAAACTACTGGCTCTCTTCACATTCATATTGTTCGTTGTTTCGTACCAGAATGCCACAATACCAATGCAGGATACTGCTCCCCTTGCGCTTACATTACTTAGACTGTACCGTACATGGGTCATTGTCCCAAAAATAGACGTAAGAATGCAGGGAAACTATCAGATTTTGCTTGTGGATGTGTGGGAAGTGAGTATTATGATTCCAAAGTATCACTTATCTGTCGATTAAAGGGGATAGCCTCAGTGAGTTCGAAATTTTAGGAGAACTGCAATGTCCTAGCTAGCCAATTGGCAAACTTGCCATATTTAAGCACTTATTGTTATATTAATTTGTTAGTGCATTTCCCTCCCACTTCCCACTTCCCCTCCCTTCCCTCCTCTGACGCAGAGCAACAGGTAGCAGCTTGTGGTCTGGCATAGAAAATAAGGCAAGTTTGTCCATTTGAATCACGTGCCCGGAGGTATCAAAATAACCTGATTTCCTCGAAAAGAAAAGTTTTCTCCGCAAATCTGACTGCACCATCGTTTTTAGCCTAACTCGCGGACCACCCCTGACTTTTAATGTGGAAAACAATTCTTAGCAGACAAGTAAGGGGTCCCCTTATCACGAAAAACGTAAAATTAAGTAATTTTCTCAATTGTGCCGGAAGTTAAATGGCTAAAGGGCCCACATAGATTTCAAATTGTGAAACTTGGTTGTCTCTATCAAACTAAAAAACCAATTTTTAAAATCACTTCCGACCTAAATGCAGTTCCGGAAAAACTGCCTAAAATCGCTTGTTTCTTTACCGGTTTTCTTTCTTTCTTAATCTGCTTACCCTCCAGGGTTGGGTTTTCCCTCGGACTCAGCTGGGGATCACACCTCTACTGCATCAAGGGCAGTGTCCTGGAGCTTCAGACTCTGGGTCGGCGGATACAACTGGGGAGAATGACCAGAACCTCGCAAAGACGGCCTCACCTGCTATGCTGAACAGGGGCCTTAGTGGGGGATGGGGAGATTGGAAGGGAGAGACAAGGAAAAGGGAAGGAAGCGGCCGTGGTCTTAAATTAGATACCATCTAACCATGAGAAGTGGAAAACCACGGAAAAGCACTTCCAGGATGGCTGAGATGGGAATCAAACCCGCCTCTACTCAGTTGACCCCCTGAGGCTGAGTGGACCCCGTTCCAGCCCTCGTACCACTTTTCAAATTTCGTGGCAGAGTCGGGAATTGAATCCGGACCTCCTGGGGTGGCAGGTAATAACACTAACCACTACACCACAGAGGCGGACACTGGTTTTCTTTTTTGATTCAAATCCTAGCCAAAATAACTTATTTACATAATTTTATCTGTAATGTGTTCCCTGGTCAATACCCTCAAGAGTTTTCTCATTTATAAAAATGTCCACGCCGAACGTAGTTATAAGGGCTTAAGTGAAACAATACACTGACTCACGTTAGCGTCGTAGTTGTAGCAAAAAGCAAACTGCTAATAGACCGGATAACGATGATTAAGAAAAGGATTATAAAATTCGTATCACATGTCTCTAGGATGTTTTCAATATTGAGTTGCTTGCCTGGAGGGCTAGAACTGTGGACTTTTGTCGGCACAGTTCTGAAACGCCGCCCCGCCGTATAGGGGAAGCGTGCCTGCCTCTTACCCGGAGGGCCCGGGTTCGATTTCCGACCAGGTCAGGGATTTGTACCTGCATCTGAGGGCTGGTTCGAGGTCCACTCAGCCTACGTGATTACATTTGAGGAGCTATGTGATGGTGATATGGCGGCCCCAGTCAAGAGAGCCAAGAATAATGGACGAAAGGGTCCGTCATGCTGACCGCAAGACACCTCTTAATCTGCAGGCCTCCGGGCTGAGCAGCGGTCCCTTGTAGGCCATGGCCGTGCGGGACTGTTACGCCATGCTTTTTTTATACTTCTGATACACCCTGTATAAGGACAAGTGTCCTTGTTGTCGGTTAATACCTTTCTTCTGTATTAAATGTTTTATATCTTTCTTTTAAGGTAATCGGTGATACATGAACTTTTCTCCTAATTGTGATTTTGTTCACATTCTTCAATTAATACAACTACTTTTCAATTTCCCAAACGATATTTTCGATATCAGTAATATTATTAAATAGCACTGATACCTCAAAAATATCGAAACAAAATATCGAATACACCGAGCTCGATAGCTGCAGTCGCTTAAGTGCGGCCAGTATCCAGTATTCGGGAGATAGTAGGTTCGAACCCCACTGTCGGCAGCCCTGAAAATGGTTTTCCGTGGTTTCCCATTTTCACACCAGGCATATGCTGGGGCTGTACCTTAATTAAGGCCACGGCCGCTTCCTTCCCACTCCTAGCCCTTCCCTGTCCCATCGTCACCATAAGACCTATCTGTGTCGGTGCGACGTAAAGCAAGTAGCAAAAAAAATCGAGTATCGATAGTAAATATCGATTTTATACAAAATCGATAATATCGCCAGATCTCCACTATGGCGTGGCGAGTACACCGATCTGGGTAAACAAAGAATAACGGTCTCAGGCGCGTTTTCTAACAACTCTGGTGCCGATGATAGAATACTGTTGGAAGCTGCACGAGTGTAACGTCCATTCGTCCCAGATGTGGCGAGTTCCAGCTAAGCTAAGTACTTGTAATGTTGACATGGCGTGGTGGACACAGGTGCGCACGCTCCATTTCACAAACATCTCCTCAAGTGCTCTCTCCATCTATCACGAACCGCTAATATTAAAACAAGCTCACTTGTTCGCCGCATGTGAGACACATTGACAAACACAGTCTCTTCCTCAGAAACTACCAGCTTACTCACATGGTACGTAATTACTTTATATAGCATCCCTCTTATGATATGTCTCGGGGTTCCTTCTACTCTACCTTTGTATTAAATATATTTAAATAATCTTCTTTTCCATTTGTCCCACATTCTGGATGTCCAAAATTATTAAACTGGCGGTGTTCAGGGAGGCACAGCACGGGGCGTAATGATCGTAGATATACTAAACAAGCAACGCGCTCGCAAAATGTCTCACGAAACGTTAGTTCCAAGTCTTGCCACCAGGCGAAAATATGGCGCTGCAAGCAGTCAGAACGTGACATTTTCCATAACTCTGACGTCAGAATGTTCTTCCGGTGGAATTGCGTTGTGTCAGCTCCTTGCTTGTTACAGGAACAACCATTGCATTCATATTACATGACCCTTTGGTGTGTGGTTTTACAAGTTCCTTCATTCTTGGTCCGGTTTTCTTTGAGAAGATACTCTCTCATGGGCCTGTTAGGTGGGTGGTGGCGTTAGAATAACACCAACGGTTACCCTGCCTGTCGTATGAGGCGACTAAAAGGGGCCCCAGAGCCTCTCAACTTGTGAGCGCGGGTTAGCGACCACGGGGTCCTTATCTGAGTTCTGGCATTGCTTCCACTTACTTGTACCAGGCTCCTCACTTCCATCTATCATATCCGATCTACCATGGTCAACTCTTGTTCCTTTCTGACCCCGACGGTATTAGAGTACTCAAGGCCTAGCGAGTCTTTCACTTTCACGCCCTTCGTGGCCCTTGTCTTCCTTTGCCCGGTACCTTCATTTTTCTTTTTAATTTGCTTTTTAAAGAACCAGAGAAACAATGAAATGCCATTTGGTCCTTGTTTCAATGACGGTGAAATCCTGACACCCACCTCCCCGCGGTAGAGAGGGGGCAATGACTGCATATAAAAATAATATTTTATATGCAGGCGGCTAACGAATGAAGGGACCGATATAAGGAGATCCCCTATACAAAGTGCCAACAGTCTCTTTGAGAGTGGATGAGCGGGTATGGGTAAGGGCACTCTATTGTCCTGGGGACAAGAAAGTGTTCCCAAAGGCGGAGGAACCAGTTTGGTCAACGGTATTAGGATGCAGAAGGCAACGGGAAGCCACTGCATTAAAGATCCTGAGAGATATTCCAATAAATCCACATGGCATGGCTGCAACGTCAAGATCGGAGCTGATCGTGTGGATCGTCTACCTCCGTTTGGAGACGACGGCTTAAGAAGAAGAATATTTGGAAGTTTATTATTCATTTATTGCATGAGCACAATGTTACAAAATACTCAATGACATTCGCATGTTTGTTGACACGAAGATTGCAAATAGTCTACGGGTACCAAACAGAAATGTAATGGAATAAAAGATTTCAATGATGGGACTTGAAAACGCTCCCACAGGAGTTAAGCAATTTTTTTAAAAAGTATATATTTGTTCGTGACGTCGACCTCTACAGATCTTTCGCCACTACTTTCGCCATTTGAGAGGAACCTGCGTGTAAGTGGAACTGCGGAAGTGTAGAGTGTCGAATGTGAGGAAACGAACGTTAAGGATGACACAAACTCCCAGTCCCCAGGCCAGGGATATTAATCATTGCCAATTAAAAACCCTTGACCCAGCCAGGAATCGAACCCGGGGTGGCCGGGTGACAGGCGGACGCGCTACCCCCTACACCGCGGGACCGGACTAGAGCTAAGTATACTCTTACACATATGTGTAACTTTTATTAAACCAATACGAAATTGATAAATCGATATTTCTCGAAAATGTCCGACTCGTTGGCTGAACGGTCAGCGTACTGGCCTTCGGTTCAGAGGGTCCCGGATTCGATTCCCGGCCGGGTCGGGGATTTTAACCTTAATTGGTTAATTCCAATGACACGGGGGCTGGGTGTATGTGTTGTCTTCATCATCATTTCATCCTCATCACGACGCGCAGGTCGCCTACGGATGTCAAATAGAAAGACCTGCACCTGGCGAGCCGAACCCGTCCTGGGATATCCAGGCACTAAAAGCCATACGACATTTCATTTTTTCCCCCTCAAAAATGGGAGAGTTGCATTTAATTTGTTGACCCGCAGCTCTTCTGTCCATGCAGTATAACCCCACTAGAAATGAACAGAATCCCAGATTACGCGTGCGTAGTGTCTCCTTGTTAGTGAACGTCCTAAGTTGGAGACATATTTCTTTAAACAAATTCCTGTACGTTGCACCGTGACATGGCGATAATGGGACAGGAAAGGTGTAGGAATACGAAGGAAGCGACCGTAGTCTTAATTAAGGTACTACAGACCCAGCATTTGCTCGTGTGAAAATGGGAAACAGCAGAAAACCATCTTCAGGGCTGCCTTCAGTGAGGTTTGAAACAACTACCTCTCGGATGCAAGCTCACAGGTGCGCGCCCCTAACCGCACGGCCAACTCGAGAGAGAGAAAAAAATATGGAGCTTCAATGACTTCTGAATCAACCGTCGTATGCCTACCCCTTAGTCTCTTTTTCTGATACGAGGAGGGGAATGAAGTAAGATGAAATTATCTGGCATGGTTTTACGGCCGGATGCCCTTCCTGACACCTACCTCAGTTGAGAGCATAATGAATATGAGATGAGTGATTGGGAATTAAACTGGGTACGGAGGTGCAAGGCAACGGCTGTGGCCTATGAATGGGAACTGTCCCTGGAAATACTTGGAAGCGAAAGTGGGAAACCACAGAAAAACATACTCAGGACAGCCGACGGTGTGGTTCGAACTCACACGTCTCCTGAATGCAAAGCTTGGCTCCATAGCCATAGCTGCTTAACACGCTCGGCTTCTCCGCTCGGTCAATACATATTCTTCTTCTTTTTCTACCGCTTACTTGTGGGGTCGCAGGTGCGAACTGTGTCGCTCATATGGATTTGACCCTGTTTTACGGCCGGATGTCCTTTCTGACGTCAAACCTATATGGAGGGATGTAATCACTATTGCGTGTTTCTATGGTGGTTGGTAGTGTAGTAAGATGTATGAACATGAAGAGGAAAGTGAAGCGACAAACACAAACACCCAGTCCCCGAGCCAGAAGAATTAATCAGATGCGACTAAAATCCCCGACCCGGCCGGGTATCGAACCCGGGACCCTATGAACCGCTGAGACCATCCAGCCAAGGAGTCGGACGGTCAGCAAATACTCTATTAATACTATAAAATCTTATAATTACGACGCTTCACCGTAAGTCTTATTTTGTTCCTTACTATTATTTAGTGCCTTCTCCATTACTGAAGGCTGACCACAAACACAGCGAAGTCTGTACAATGTTCGGCTGTCCTCATCAGTCTACTGGAATCTAGGCCTGTCGAATCCCGTTCAGTTCCACAGCCAAGTGTGTTGTTTCCTTCGACCGCGGCCTCCACGTCCATCAATTTTACCCTGCATGATCAATTTAAGTAATTTGTACTTATCATTCCTCATAATATAGCCAAGTTAAAATTATACAGTGTTTTGAAAGGAATGAGACGAAATAATTTAATAGACCTTGCAGTGGGAATTGAACACAGATTACATCCAGCAGAAAACATCGCAATTAGTGAGTTCAACGAATCTGAAAATGACGCTGCTCAAAATATTCACAGATGGAAGCAAGAGTGACATCAGAGTTGGTTAAGGAGTATCTTTGTTTCTGGAAAATAAATTATACGGCAGTTAAAATTTAAACTGGATACAAGACGTTCGAATAATCAGGCAGAGCAGTTGGCAATTCGGAAAGTACTTGAATCAATTGAAACAGTGGTATTAAAGAAAAATATCTCGCGGAAAGCCATGACATCCACTGACAGTAAAATAACAATAGACTCATTAAAATATAGTAACTAGAACTAGCCTTAATCACCAAATTAAGGTGAAAATAACGAATAAAAAATCAAGTTCACCCGGATTAAGGCTCACGCTGGGAACTACGGTAACGAACTCGCGGATCATCTGGCCAAGGAAGCAGAGCACAACAGTGACATTAGTAAGTGTTACAGCAAAATTCCAAAAAGTGTTTTGATTAAGGAATTCAGAGATGAGAGCAGTGGCGGTACATTTTACTCTGGCAGGGCTGTGCCGCCATCTCTTTCCCCTCCCCAATCGCTCGAATTTTCACTCACCAACACCACGATACTTTTAGAGTAATAATAATAATAATAATAATAATAATAATAATAATAATAATAATAATAATAATAATAATAATAATAATAATAATAATCCGATGGCACTAGCTGGAAAGAACTCTGCTTGAATTGCAATATTAATTAATGAATTACCTACACTACAATGACATTTTGTCCACACATTAATAGGCTAAAAGCTAATGCAATCCCGACTATTATGGAACTCTACTGTTTCACTGATCACAATCACAAGTGATAATAACAACACTCATGAAAACAAATAAACAGTGCACTCCCGAATTTCTCTCTCCTTGCTCAAATTTCAAAGCATGACAACGTTTTTAACAATTTGACCACTCTACAAATAGTGCCGTCACGTTATGGTTACATTTTGAATCTTTATTTAACTTCTTTATAGAACTGAATTGTTTAAATAGTCACTATAATGGAATTCATTGTTTTGTAAAATGTTTTGGAATTAATCTCCAACAACAGTTAATATAAGACGTGGAGAGAACAGCCTAGGTCAGGGATGGCGAACCTATGCCACGCGTGTCACTAGGTGACACGCGAACACGATTTCGGTGGCACACCACATGCACACATTTACGTTTTTATGTTCGTCTTGTACTATATACTATACATATTCATGCATGGTATAGTTACAGTGTTTCAGGTTTAAGAAATATAATTATACCGAAAATATAAATTCTAGTTCCATTCGGACGTGCATTATGGCAACACTTCAACACTGAGTGGTCCGGAAGTCAAGTGAGGTAAATGCCAGATGCGTCCGACGAACTATTCGCTCACCCACTTGGCTTGTGTGTGGTTGCCAGGATCGCGTAATTATTTGTAGTGTGTAACTGTTTATTGTTTCGAATTTTGTAAGACAAATAGTTGCCAAGAGATTATCTCAACTTTGAGATTTGGAGAAACTATCGCACTTTATTTCAAAACCTCATATTGCACAAATGAGTATTATTAAGGCCAATTTTTTTGAGTGGTTAGATATTGACAGTTTAGAAATTTATGAATTTCAAGAAAGCAGTACATGAGTGAACAAATCCCTACAACTTGGTGAAGAATTGGTGAAAATCGTGTGTGCTGTTGATGATGAATATTTTTTCCAGAAGACAAAGAACTTAATACTTAAACAGCGGAACAGCCTCCCACAGATGTTTTCGGCCATGAAGAATCTTGCTATAGGGTTAGTTACTTTGTTTGGTTCATCATAAGCCTGCAAACGGCTGTTTTATGCAATGAACGTGTGAAGTCAACTGTTAGAAACCGTCCTAGTTCAGACCAAAGTGCTTCTTGTGTGTTATCGAAGACAACAAGTTAAGACCCTAACATAAATTAATGACATGGCTACTAAGATTCAGCAACAAGTTTCACACTAAAGTTGAGAACGACATTTCACTTAAAAGTCCTTCGGCATATTTGTATTTTTGATTTCTATATGCAATAATACTCAATGACGAAGTGTGTTACAATGGGCGCTTTTTATATTTAAACAAGAATAATGTCAGGTATTCTTAAAACTTACTTGTTAAAAAATGTATTTTTGCGGTATTGGCAAAATACGACCACGGAACATGCAATGAAATGTATTATTTTACGGTGTATGTATAATAACATATAATGAAACATAATTTGGAATTACGGATGGAAGTCTGTGATAGGTTGGGGGAGGGGGGTTGTAGCCATTCCAAAGGAAAATAAAAAGTGGCACAGTATACAGTTGGAGAAAAATAAAGCAGACATACAATGGCACACTAGTTGGAAAAGGTTCGCCATCCCTGGCCTAGGTACATTGCAAAGTGTTGGCGATGTGCTAAAGACTCCGCCGTTCAGCACTTACACCCGTCTGCGCTCTTCCTTCCCCTGACAAGCCCACGTCGTTCTTCCAGGCTCCTCCCGCACCCCGCATACTTGCAAAGTGTGCGACCTGCTCAGGGCTCTGCTGCCAGAGTCCGAACGCCTCAAGACTAAAGAGAAAACATCGAGCGTGCTGGACAGCAGCCACGGTCTGAAAGTCGTTGCCATTTTCTTGAAAATAGAAAAGCAAAATGATTACAGCCGAAATAATAAAGATCACATTGTATAACTGAACAGCACACCACTATAAGTTTTGTCCACTTCGCTACATTTTCCCATCGCTTTATGTAATCAATTACAGAGTGAAATAACGTTAAATATTTTTGAAAAGGCTGAGGGTCGGCAGCCAAAAGCCCTTCATGCACGAACCGCCACTGGATGAGAGGTTAATAGAATGGCAGAGTGAATGGAATCAATAACAAAATCATTTTTCCCAGTGTATTAGACCGACTTTCCCAACATATTTATTTGACGCCAAATTTCACCACAATGGTAATTGGTCATAGAAAATTAAAAGCTTATTTTAATCGCTTAAAAATTGTAGATAGTCTCATATGCCTATGCGATGCCAGTGATCAAACAGTTGACCATTTGTTATTTCATTGTGAATTACTTGAGAGAGAAAGAAGCGTTTTAAAGATACTTTTGGTAAGAGTCATGGCCAGTGAGCAAAAGTAGGTTAGTAAAAATTATTTTAAACAATTCTTACGTTTAACGAACTCAATTGTATTTGAACAACTGTGAAAGAAGGATATAGTTTTGTTTACTCATGAACATCACAACAGCCATCGAATTAAGAATGTACCTCACATGTAGTTAGAAAATTAAGTTACATTTGCAATACGATTACTCAAGCATGTAGTATTACTGTATTTAAATGGGCCATGCTGTGAATAAACAGTAAAAATATAAAAAATAAAAATGCCCAAGGTAAGATGTCTTTTTTTGTTGATTTACACATCAACGTTCGCTCCCTCCGCATGCGTCTGAGTACGGCAGCATTGGAGACGCGGTCAGTCCATGAGATCCTTAACATCCTTCGGAATAGCGACATCTCGAAGCCATTATTCTCTCAATGGTGTTACATTTAGAGTCCACGTTTCAGATCCGTACAGAAGCACTGAATATACATAGCATCTGTCGAAGTTGTGATGTGTCTTCAAGTTGAGGCTTCTCTCACACAGTAGATTCAGAAAGCTAGCACGAGGCATTTCTATTCGTGTACGGATCTCTAAACCCTGAAGTCCAAGTCTTTAGTATTCCAGCTGCCAAGGTGCTTACACTTCCGTACTTGTTCGAGTTGTTTCTCATAAATGTTCATAAGAATGTGCGTCACTTTTTTTTCTCGTCTGTGTTAATTCACAGTGGCCACAAACGGTATTGAAATGAAAGACTACCTAGGCCTTGCGCTGGTAACACCATCGGGGTCGGATGAGTTCAAGAGTTGTCCAAAGACGATCAGATAGAAAAGTTGAAAGTGAGCAGTCTAGCACAGGTAAGTGGAAATATTGCGAAACTCAGCTGGGGCCACCATCCCACACTGCCAAGTGGAGAGTACCTGGAATCTTCTTTCCAGTCACCTCTCAATATATAGTGAACCTAGGTATGACCCAGACTGAAAATCTTCACTGGTGTGCACACGTAAGAAATACATGTAGAGAAATGTACATGACGCTACACCCTCTCAAATAACATAAGGACATATTGTCACAAGACGTAAAAGATAAACTTCTCCAAACTTTAATACTACCAACACTTGATTATTGCGACATTGTCCTCGCTGATGCGACCCGTGAGCAAACTGCGAAACTTCAAGGAACATTGAACTCTGGTCTTCGATTTGCTTTGAACTTGAATTAATATGCTCACCTAACTCCTAGTTACACAGCTCTTTGCTGGGTGAAACCCGATAGGTGACGAAAGTTCCATGTACTTACGCTGTTTCATCGAATTCTGAATGAAAATCTACCCAAATACATTTCTTCAAAATCCATTTATTATCCCCATGTCATAATTGTAACACTAGATTTGGCACTTCCCGTCAACCACTCTTCATTGTACAATAGATCCTTGGTTGTGGCTGGGTCATGACTTTGGCATTAGCTTCCAGCTGCTGTCAGGAACTCTATCAAAATTCAAGACTGCATGCAGAGATTACCTAATGAATACCGCTGATTGTTTCATGTGATCATGGTATGTAGGCTAGTAACACGGACATTTTACTCTCCTCCTGAACAACACTGATGTTTCTTAGCTTTTAGCTCGTGTACATTGATCAGTGTTTATTGCCATACTTATTTTTCTGACACAATGCTTCATTATGTATTGCGTTCCGTTTATGCATTAGGTTGTATTTTTCAGTTTGGATTTTACTTGTATTTCATTAAGATTTTTGATCTTCCTTTTTACGTTTATGCTCCGGATTTCTTTTCCGTTATTTGATGATATTTACTTTCTTTCTTCATTATACGCTCTGCAGATCTGTAATTTAGCTTAGTGACCTTTGATTTTATAATAAAAAAATTGTTTTCCTTTCACATACGTATTATTCTGTAATTTACGTGGCTAGGTGTAAGACAAGGCCACGAGCCCTAACTTCACCACAGCTTAAATAAATAAATAAATAAATAAATAAATAAATAAATAAATAAATAAATAAATAAATAAATAAATAAATAAGTCCATCTCTATAGTGTAATAGTAAGTGCAATTAGCTGCCAACCCCCGGAGGCCCTGGTTTGATTTCCGGCTTTGCCAATGAGTAGAGGGGGATTCGACTCCCACCTCAGCCACCCCTTAAGTAATTTTCCCTTCCGGGAAAATTCCGCGATGGTACTTAACTTAAGGGCCACGGCCGATTCCTTCCCTTTTCCTTGTTTATCCCTTCCGATCTTCCCATCCCCCACAAAGCCCATGTTCAGCATAGCAGTTGAGGCCACCTGGGTGAAGTACTAGTACTCCTCGTGAATTGTATCCCCGAAAACAAAGTCTCACGCTCCAGAACACTGCCCTTAAGGTGGTAGAAGTGGGATCCCTCGCTGAATCCGAGGGAAAAACCCTTTATTTACTAACTAGTACCATCACAGTATTAATCATCAACTGTGCAGTTCTACATGGAGAATAACCCGGGGAAAGGACAATAGATGTAATTATTTGGAATGTAAGGTCATGCTGTGACCTCCTCCTTTTGACCTATCCTAAACAGTACGAGTAATTCAGAGGTACAGAAGGAAGGAATCCAGACTTCATAATGAAATTCATATAAGAAGAGAGGTAAGTAAAGATTGAAGCAAGGTAATTAGGTATTTTAAAATTTAGTGTCGAGACTTCTAAATTAATTGCAGAACACAATTTCGCAAATTGAAGATCTATGGTCACCTGACATTTGAAGATTGCGTATTGTATATTAGTGGAGATTGTCAGTGCTCCACCCACCGAAGTGTGACGTCATCAGTGAACATTTAGAACAAGTGGTTTCCATAGAAACCAACTGGGTGGGAAGATGGCCAGCAAACGGAGAAAAGATGGTGTTAATTAATCTTGTAAAGCTGCTGGAGGCTGGTTCACGTCATGTCACTGTTCCGTCAGGCTCAGAACTCGTGACCTGGGTGGAGCAGGGGGATTGTGGGCTCATTAATAAAACTTCAAAGAGAAACCGGCATGTCCGAAGTGCAAGCGTAATTAATTTCTACAAATGTTTTGGGGGGCTTCTGAATGTTTCGAAAAATAAAAATTTAAAAGCAGTTCTTCCTCCAACTAACCAGGTGGTCCCATGTGGAGATGTGTGATGTACAGAGATTAAGAACACGATGTGGGGGTTACAGAAGTAAAAACTGGTTAATGTGAGGGGAGAAGAGAGCTACGTCATCGTTGGGTACTGCGATTAATGCGGTAGTTTCGGTAAATTACAGGGTAAATAACACCTCTGACTTATCAATGAATACCTGAGTAGGCTCTAAATAAAGATGGCGTAATATACAGTTTGGAGGCTCTAGATCTACATGATGTTGGACAGGTATCAAACTACAAGGATCTGGACGACATTTCAGTATTGTGAGCAAGTCAAGAACGAGGACGATAATACAATACTGTCAACAAGCTAGGAAGCTGGAGTGCATAAGTGCACTGTATTATGAGGAGATTTTGGACTTAGGTAACAAACTGGACCATCAAGAAAGATCACGTACGACATTAACAAAATTCAGGCAAGCAACTCAATGTTGAAAACATCCTGGGGATATGGGCTACGAATTTTAGGTAAATAAAATACAATAAAGTATGAGAATATATTTTTTATTTATTCCTAAAAATTACAATTACAATTACTTTCATGAAAAGACCAAGTGTTTACAATGCACTACGTCTTCTCGTATATGCTAGAATAAATTTACTTTCATTGATTTTTCTTGGTCTCATCCTTGCCTTTGACAACGTGAAAATACGATATCAACCAGTCTCTGCAGTGAATGGTGTGACAATATTGCTCATAGGGTCGATTGATACATGCAATTCAGTGGGCTTGGCAGATTGATATGTAATAGCAATTTCTGGTTCGGTGAGGAAAGCAACGGGAATCTGCTTCACTCCCCATTTCCCTTATAGGGTCATTCATTGAAGCCCAGGCCATCTATGCCAGCTGATGGCGGATCTGTTGAGGATACAACCAGCCTTTCGGTTGAGAACTAAATCGAAAATTAACAAACTAAATAAATAAATAAATAAATAAATAAATAAATAAATAAATAAATAAATAAATAAATAAATAAAACATACATTCATTAACAGGATTCAGGGTTCTAAACCCCTTTAACGTCCCACTACTACAGGGCGAGGATTAGGAAGGCAATGGCCGTAGGTTTAATTGGTGATCTCAAGCAGGTCTTTTTTTTTCTTTGCTATTTTGCTTTACGTCGCACCGACACAGATAGGTCTTACGGCAACGATGGGAAAGGAAAGGCCTAGGAATGGGAAGGAAGCGTCCGTGGTCTTCATTAAGGTACAGCCCCATTATTTGCCTGGTGTGAAAATGGGAAACCACGGAAAACCATCTTCAGGGCTGCCGACAGTGGGGTTCGAACCCACTATCTCCCGGATGCAAGCTCACATCTGCGCGCTCCTATCCGCACGCCAAGTCGCCCGGTCAAGCTGGTCTTAAGCGGCGTGTCGATTTAGCAACTCCGCTGCACATAGCCCATTTGAATTCGCCCGCGAAGCGATCTACTTGGTTGATTTCAGTGGCCTTTGCTGGCGGGACCTAGTGTTTATACTGCACTAAAGGGGCCCATAGACGTGCAATATTATTGTGCAATATGGGGGTTTGTGCAATAAAATTGATGGTGTGTATTTAATATTGAAGGATTGTGCAATATATTGTACGAAATCAAGAAAATTTGAAATATATTGCGCAAATCGCAAAATACTGTGCTGTGTGTTGGCAATATTGTGCAATATCCCGTCCTCCCGCCAGTTGGTATCAACAAGCGTTGGAGAAGGTATCGTGATGGCAGGTAAAAAGGAGGAGAAAAAGTTTATTTTGGAGTTTATCGAAGTGTACCATGGCCTTCCGGCTCTGTGGGACGTTCAGAGCAAAGCGAGGAGTTCATCATACAATTCACCATTCATGCGCAGAAAGTTTCGAAAATCATTTGGTTCCCATTTTCTCAGTTCATTGAGTAAATTCTCATGAGTGTACTTTTCTCTGTCTAGAAACCATTGTTTGGCCCTTGTGTTCTTTTCCGTTGCTGCTTCTTTTTGGCACTTACGCCCACGGCGATCAAAACGCAGCAAAGATCAGTGTCACTCAATATAATCACCAAATAAAATACCGGCTTGGACTGACTATATATTGCAATGCATATTGTACGTCTATGACCGCTTTGCACAATATATTGCACAACTATTAATATTTTCTCCACGCGATTCTATTTATTGCACAAACTCGATTTTTGTGCAATAATATTGTACGTCTATAGGCAGCTAACAATATATTGTACAATCCATTTTGCGCAATAATATTGCAGATCAATGGGCCCCTTAAGTCTTCTGGTATAGGCTAGAGCAATTTTGTTCCTTTCACTGATCTATCTCAGTTTCATCCTTGGCTTTGACAAAATGAAATTGACTGAGGTATGAGCAATGCTAGTAATACCATTCCTTATGCAGCCAGCCCCTGTTATGAATGGTTTGAAAATGTTGCTCATAGGGTCGGATGAAGCATGCATTTCAGTGGGCTTGGCAGACTGATATATAATAGCAACTTCTGGCTCGGTGAGGAAAGCAACGGGAAACTACCTCATTCCTCGTTTCCCTAGTACTCCTCTTCAGTGATGCCTATGACAGCTGATGGCGTAGCTGTTGAGGATCCAACTAGCCTTCGGGCTAAGGACTGAACATATACACCTTCAGTAGGTTATAAAATGATAACGGCGGACTATATCGAATTTTGTTTTTCAAATCATTTATCAGTATGACCAACACTATAACGTTCATAAACCTAGTTTACAGTATGTTGTATCCAACTTCCCTGTATTTAACTTTATAGGACTGCTGAGTTCCACTTAAATTTGTCTGTTATGTCTGAGGTACACCATCAAATTTTTCTTTCAGTTCAAAGATTGTTCAACGTTGGTGAAATTTTGACAAGATTTCAAAATATTTGGCAAGGTTTGATAGAATTTTGTTTTAACATGGAGGAAAATAAAGCTGCAGTTCTGGTTTTTTTGGACTAGGACAAAGACACCTCCGTACAAGCCATGAAGGCCGTTGGAGGAGTGGAAGGTAAAGGCTTCCACCATTGTTAACCACGTCACTTGATGGGGGTAGAGTGGTTAGCTCCACGCCCGGCCGCCTTTGCCCTCAGGAATTAACCTGGTACTCATTTTTGGTGTAGGCTTAGTGAACCTCAAGGCCATATGCACCTCCGGAAGTGGAAATCTCGTTTCTTAAATTTGACGACTTCCTGACGGGGATTCGAACCCACGTCCTTCCGGGCGAACCGAACACGCCTTTAGCGCCTTTTGTGGACTAGGAGTGGGATAAACTCTTTCTTTTATATGGGGAAAATGTTAACGTGTTTACCTTCAGCTTTACTTTTCGAGAGCGAAAGCTGGGTGGACTCAGGATATCTTATTCACAAGTTAGAAGTAACAGACGTGAAAGTAGCGAGAATTATTGCTGGTAGAAAACAGGTGGGAATGGCACGAGGGTACTCGAAATGAGGAGATAAAGGCTAAGTTAGGAATGAACTCGACGGATGAAGCTGTACGCATAAACCGGCTTCGGTTATGGGGTCATGTGAGGCGAATGGAGGGGGACAGATTACCTAGGAGAATAATGCACTCTGTTATCTAGGGTAAGAGAACTAGAGGGAGAACAAGACGACGACGGTTAGACTCGGTGTCTAACGATTTAAGAGGTATAGAACCAAATATGGCCACAGCACTACTTGCAAATAGAGGATTGTGGAGACATTTAGTAAATTCACGGAGGCTTGCAGACTGAACGCTGAAAGGCATAACAGTCTATAATGATAATATATGTATCTTCAACATAATTTTTGTAATGTATTTACTGCCATAACATCATTTGCGTAGATCGTCATAAATCGATAATTGCTGACTGTTTGCTTATAGGTTACCACTCGGTAATGAACATAAAAGCTGTCCACTTAAGATATTCCTCTTGCAGTCTCCTCGTACCCTGCCGTTTTACTGTGGTACTCTACGAGGATCACTGAATATAGGCAGGGATGTGCCTCCTTTTCACACACAACATCCCTCGGTCATGAAGACTAAGGCCGTTTTTGTTGTTTTGATTCCTAAAAATCCCAGCATGCTCAGCGACATAGCGCATACTCGAATTTTAGTGGTCGATTCTGTCAAAGACTTGGCATTCTTTGATCAATTAGAACATATTCTAATTCCCCTCAACCATGACGAACAAAAATGAATAGTGTGATGATTCCCTCTGAATCACATGTTAACACACCCGGTATTCATGCTTTCCGCCACCTGCAGCGCTGCTGCCGATGTAAAGGCCAAGTACAGTGAATCACATAATTATTCGGACACGTTAGTAATTTAGTCTTTGTTACACACTGGCCCTATATTTCAAAGAAAATATCGTACACGCAAACTAGTTTCTGACAGAACCCAGTTTGACAGATTCAACACGACGTTCAAATGTGTACTTTTAGGAAACAGGAGAGAACCAGTGACCACGGAACCTCAGAACGCATTTAACGAGCTCCAGCAAAATTATTCGTACACAAGTCAGTTGACATGCAGAGGTCGTATGTAGAAGAGCCACGGACAGTGTGAACGTAAACATTCAGTGTGTTCGAGTGCTGTGTACAACGTAAGTGAAAATGGGCTGCGGAGGAAGAGAGAGCACAATCGAACAGCGGCAGCTAGTAATTTTTCACCATGCTAAAGGTAAAAGTTGTCGAAAAATTGCTGAAATTTTACAAATGAAGAAAAGTACAGTCTCTGATATTATCACAAGTTTCCGGGAGGAAGATAGAACTGAGCATCTACCGCATACGGGACGTCCAAGAACATTTTCTGTGAGGCAAGAGTGTTATATCATCAGAAAAACGAAAAAAGGAACCCAGGTTAAGTGCTCCAAAACTCGCTACGGAGATTGCTGCAGACATCGGAAAGAAAGTGCATCCCGAAATAATACGCAGAGTGCTCAGAAGAGGTAACTTCCACGGCCGTATTGCAGGAAGGAAGCCCTTCATAAATCAAGTAAATCAAAGAAAGAGAATACTATTTGCCAAAGAGCATGTTAAAGAAGACAATGAGTGGTGGAATGACGTTATATTTGCTGGTGAGAGTAAATTTAACATATCTGATGGGAGGATAACAGTTTGGTGGTGTCCTAATACTGAGCTTCAAGAGAAAAATCTGAAAGCAGCTGTGAAACATGGTGGTGGACATGTACTGATGTAGGGGTGCATGTCGGCGAATGGAGTTGGTGAATTGGTTTGTATTGAGGGTAAAATGGACCACTTTCAATACCGTAGAATACTGAGGGACAATATGAAAAAGAGTGCCGAAAAGATGGGGATTGGTGAACATTTTAAGTTTTATCAAGATAACGATCCAAAGCATATGGCCTGGAATGTAAGGATATGGTTATTGTTTAATTGACCAAAGGTGCTTTATCCTCCCCCTCAATCACCAGACTTGAATGTGATTGAGAATCTTTGGATAAACTGGATAAAGAAAATAAGAAAAACAACAATCACACTAGAGAACAACTGAAAAATCGACTTCATGAAGAATGGCAGAAGATATCTCCCGATTACATCCGGAAATTAGTGGAGAGAATGCCAAGTCGACTCAGGGAAGTAGTGATAGGAAATCCCACCAGATACTGAACCTTTAGGACCATAAGTAAAACGGTAAGTGTCCGAATAATTTTGTGCAATATTCGTTTTGATTTTGTTTTTAATGATTATGTATTCATTGAACGTGTTAATTAGAAGGATCATGGGCGTTTAGTTTCTATATTCCATACATAAACTTGAATCTAATTTATATGAGTGCTTTATCATTACTGAAACCACTAATGCAAAGGAAACTATCATAAATCATGTCTGTCCGAATAATTATGCGAGTCACTGTAGGTGCGCTTTTTGTCGGCTGAAAGCGGAAGTGTGTAAACAGTTTCTGGTCTGTACGGTAGTGTTATAAGCGCAAAATATCTGGTGTTAACTTTTCGTGAGCTAAATAGTGAAAACGATTACGTATTTGAGATGTAGGATGTATAATTTGGCATATGTTTCAATATGTGAATATCACAACAACTTGCTATATCTCGGGTTACACGTCGGGTTGTGATAAAAAGTCAAATGCAAATCTTATCTCACTCCAAAGGATCACAGTCTGTTCTCCAAATGGTCGAAGGCTGCTCCACGACAATATCTGCCTCTGAGATAAACGTCCTACCTGTGAACTGCATTTTACCACCGAACTTGCACAAAACTGTGACAATATTATCATTAATGTGAAAAATTGGAAATTCCAGACGCAACCTGGACCCCATAGAGTCCCACACATTTTTCCAAATCTTCCATTATATTTATCCTGAAACATCACAGTAAAAATACGTCCATATCAACGCCTATGTATTAAATCAGATGTTCCTTGCACTCATGATTATTCCATACTGGACTCCTTGAGTATTAGCTCTGTATGCTCTAGTGCAGGTGATAAAACAAATTTAGTGCCGATAATCAGCAGGAATTCATCTTAAAAATGAGAATTAAGCATCTGCACAGGGAGTTTCTAGTAAGATTCATGATTAAGCTGAGCATGTTAACATGTAAATGAAGTACTAACGTAAGAATTACGTGTGTATGACATACGTATTTATAAGAATAATGTGGCAAGCCTGTAGAGGTTTAATATGTTTACTGCGATGTATTTCGCATCCTGCACACTAAACAGTTGATTTTTATAACTGACGATTGCTACAGAGTTTGATATGCAGTCATTTTCGTGGCGAATTACTCGAAGAACACTAAGCACAAACGTTTAAGATATTGTTTACGTCACTGACGAACCAATTTCTGAAGTTATGTCATTATTAACTAGAAAATACCTCCTACGTATTTCTCACAGATTTCTTTCAAAATATGAAACACTATATCTTAATTTGCATCAAACATTTATAGATAGGGACCTGCGCTTTTCGTGTTTGGATAACACCGTCCTTTTTAAAATATTCCCTACAATGCTTGGGAAACAGTTACCTGTACTTGACGTTGTTAACTGTTCGAAAATTAGACAGTATGCTTTCGGGAAATAAAACGAAATGAGACTATAACCCGAATATGTCAACTTTATCATGCTTAATAATGCGAATTCACGGTGTTTGCCTTCATATAAAGGTTTTCCCACCACCAGAATAAACAATTATGTCCATCAAGGTCTTACAAACCGGGCGAGTTGGCCGTGCGGTTATAGGCGCGCTGCTGTGAGCTTGCATCCGGGAGATAGTGGGTTCGAACTCCACTTTCGGCAGCCCTGAAGATGCTTTTCCATGGTTTCCCATTTTCACCCTAGGCAAACGCTGGAGATATACCTTAATTAAGGCTACGGCCACTTCCTTCCCATTCCTAGGCCTTTACTATCCCATCGTTGCTATAAGACCTATCTGTATCGGTGCGACGTAAAGCAAATAGTTTTTTAAAAAATCGTACAAGGTCAACTTGTTCTCTCACTCGCTCAACTCGACTCTGGTTAAGAAGCTGGACAGTAACAGTCTTATTTTCCCTCTGAGTTCTGTTGAGGCTAGTATTATGTCTTTAAAATACAAAAATATTATAAAATTATTAAAAATAACGCGAAATTCTTCAAAAATAACCCCGATTTCCACGCAAACATAAAATGGAAAACACAGGTCCCTATACATAGCACATGAACACAGTCATCAGTCAGTAAACACAATGCAGAGTTTCACGGTTTCAAATCATTTATTTAAACTATAAATTCCGAATTAAATCACATCAGTTCCCATTTAGAAACACATCTTCGGAGACAGCTGATCTCTATCTATCTACACTAGCGCCGTAGTAGTGAAGGAACATATCAACCAGCACAAGTGGTCACACTATGCATGTCTATTCGTCCTGCCTCAACACATCTCAAGTTTTGCAAGCGATTTGACAAGTACACTCGTGAAAAATGCAATATTCTTGTCAAGTTATTGAACTTGACAAAACATGATCGTGTACAACAGGCTTTATTGGACTGTAAACAGTGAAAAAAACTTTTATTAGTAAAATATGACTTGCTTTTAGCTCATAAACTAGGAATACTTTTTCCGAATATGAAGCTAGCATGTGAGGTAGAAAACACTCCCAGACAACCATACTTCCCAGCACTGACGAGTTAATGGAAATACACAATTGAAATAGCAACTTGTCTTGAGTTTTAACGCCTCGTGGGCAGCAGTAATGGACTTTAATAACACAGATGATAATCTTGTTCCATTCCGCTGGCAACAAAACTTTCGCAATATTCTCTTCATTTGGCGTGTGTCAGCGTCATGATGATAGGCACGGGACGACACACCTTCTTACAGGTATGCCGATAGGTCGAGAAATATTCCGAACAGGATAATAATAATAATAATAATAATAATAATAATAATAAAGTCCGCCTCTGTGGTGTAGTGGTTAGCGTGATTAGCTGCCACCCCCGGAGGTCCGGGTTCGTTTCCCGGCTCTGCCACGAAATTTGAAAAGTGGTACGAGGGCTGGAACGGGGTCCACTCAGCCTCGGGAGGTCGACTGAGTAGAGGTGGGTTCGATTCCCACCTCAGCCATCCTGGAAGTGGTTTTCCGTGGTTTCCCACTTCTCCTCCAGGTAAATGCCGGGATGGTACCTAACTTAAAGTCACGGCCACTTCCTTCCCTCTTCCTTGTCTATCCCTTCCAATCTTCCCCATCCCCCGCAAGGCCCCGGTTCAGCATAGCAGGTGAGGCCGCCTGGGCGAGGTACTGGTCATTCTCCCCAGTTCTATCCCCCGACCAAGTGTCTGAAGCTCCAGGACACTGCCCTTGAGGCGGTAGAGATGGGATCCCTCGCTGAGTCCGAGGGAAAAACCGAACCTTGGGGGTAAACAGATGATGATGATGATGATGATGATGATGATGATGATGATGATGATAATAATAATAATAATAATAATAATAATAATAATAATAACGCACTGGCAGAAAGAGCAAGGAAGATGGAATTGGCATTTAAAATGAGCCATGATAGTTGCAGATCCAAATCTATCTCCTGCCGGGCTGAGTGGCTCAGACTGTTGAGTCACTGGCCTTCTGAATCCAACTTGGCAGGTGTGGTTCGAATTGTGTACATGGTAGCTGCCTCTATGGATCCGTGGTAGAGTGTCGGCCTCCGAATCCGAAGATAGCGTGTTCAAACCCGGCAGAGGTAGTCGGATTTTTGAAGGGCGGAAAAAAGTCCATTCGACACTCCACGTCGTACGATGTCGGCATGTAAAAGATCTCTGGTGATACATTCGGTATTTACCCGACAAAATTAATTAAATCTCAGACATAGACGCCCAAGAGAGATCCGGTTTACTCTGTCTGCCATCTAGCGGACCTAGAGTAAAACGGAACGTCGAAATTGACGAGCAGACAGCCAGATGGCGTCAAATCGAAATGTCTGCACGCGGTAGCTGAGGCCATATGATTCTTCTTCTTCTTATTATTATTATTATTTTGTCTACATGGTGCATGGTGCGCTGGGTGGCTCAGACGGTTGAGGGGCTGGCCTCCTGAACGCAGCTTGGCAGGTTTGACCCCGGCTCACTCCGGCGGTATTTGAAGGTACTCAAATACGTCAGCCTCGTGTCGTTAGATTTACAGGCATGTAAAAGAACTCCTGCGGGACTAAATTCTGGCACCTCTGTGTCTCCAAAAAGCGTAAAAGTAGTTAATAGTACGTAAAACAAATAACATCACTAAATCCATCTCCTATCAGGCTAAACGGAGACACAAGTGCGTAGTAGTCAGACGGGCATGCCTTTACGCTGCAGAAACACATGCAAAAATGGAAGATATGTCTATTGAGGAAAAGAAAGAAAGCTAAACGGAAAGATTTACGGTCCTAAGAAAGTGTCCGAGAGTTCTGTCTTCCACCTGAGGTCAAACAAGGAACTGTATTTTCTTTTTACAATTGGCTTTATGTCGTACGGACACAGATAAGTCTTATGGCGACGAAGGGATAGGAAAGGCTTAGGAGTGGGAAGGAAGCGGCCGTAGCCTTAATTAAGGTACAGCCGCAGCATTTGCCTGGTGTGAAAATGGGAAACCACGGAAAACCATTTTCAGGGCTGCCGACATTGGGGCTCGAACCTATTATCTCCCAGATGCAAGCTCACAGCCGCGCGCTCCTAACCGCACGGCCAACTCGCTCGGTCAAAGAACTGTATGCGAGAGTCGAAGCGATCACTACCGAACGTTTTACGGTCACCTGAATAGAATGAACCTGGAGAGATTGGCACACAAATTGTTCACTTTCCACGAAAACTCTCATCCGGTTCCACCATCTCCCGAATGCAAGTTCATATCCAAATTATTATTATTATTATTATTATTATTATTATTATTATTATTATGTAGAAAATAAGTAATAATAACTATGTTGTTACCGAGCTCGATAGCTGCAGTTGCATGAGTGCGGCCAGTATCCAGTATTCGGGAGATAGTAGGTTCGAACCCCACTGTCGGCAGCCCTGAAAATGGTTTTCCGTGGTTTCCCATTTTCACACCAGGCAAATGCTGGGGCTGTACCTTAATTAAGGCTACGGTCGCTTCCTTCCCAGTCCTAGCCCTTTCCTGTCCCATCGTCGCCATAAGACATATCTGTGTCGGTGCGACGTAAAGCCAATAGCAAAAAAAACTATGTTGTTTTTACGTCCACTAACTACTTTTGATGGCGCGCGGCTGTGAGCTTGCATCCGGGAGATAGTAGGTTCGAATCCCACTATCGGCAGCCCTGAAGATGGTTTTCCGTGGTTTCCCATTTTCACACCAGGCAAATGCTGGGGCTGTACGTTAATTAAGGCCACGGCCGCTTCCTTCCAACTCCTAGGCCTTTCCTATCCCATCGTCGCCATAAGACCTATCTGTGTCGGTGCGACGTACAGCAACTAGCAAAAAAAAAAAAAAAACCTTTTGATGGTTTTTGGAGATGCCGAGATGCCAGAATTTCGTTCCGCGGAAGTTCTTTTTCGTGTCAATAAATCTACCGACACGAGGCTGAACGTCTTCAAATACCACCGGACTGAGCCGGGGTCAAACCTGCCAGGCTGCGGTCAGATGGCCAGCCCCTAAACCGTCTGAGCCACGCAGCGCACCATGCACCATGTAGACAATTCAACGTTCAATGAATGGTATTCGAACCACATCCGCCTTACTGTACTTTCGTCTTCCTTGATACATTACTTTGACACATTGGATACGGGTTACAGAAATATTCCGGCTTTTTGTCCATTCTGTTCCTGACACCTGGGGCAGACGAGGACGAATATTGAACCACGGCCCTTGTGTGCGCTTACAGTCAAATACTCCGGCTGCCTCATAACCTCTTAACTAAGAATTATTAACAACACATCATCACACCAACATAAGAAGAAGTCGATCATCGAACTTTTAATGGAGCTATCACCTGTGTTCAACAATTTTATCTTCATTTCAACAGAACAAAAATGCTCCAGGATTTTAAGAACATTTTTCGAATGTTATCATGATTGTATTTTAACTTGACGTATTCGGTAACCTGAATCGTATTTTAATGAATATGTGTGATCTTGACTATTTAACTTCTCTTACAAGTATTTTCGGCTGATGATATCCATAAAGAAGGACGAAACATGTCCCGACACTTGTTAATGTCACCATAATTAAACATAACATTTTTTTAGTATTGCAAAGGTGGAACCTTTGATTGTACCTTTGAAAAGTATCTTCATCAAAGAATACGATTTTGAATAAGGACATACAGCCTGCTTTAGCCTCCTCTTGAATGTCACCGTCGTCTTAATCTCTAATCAAAACTGATTTATTTTCACTAAACTTCGATTGTAATGCCAATAAACCATTCTAAGTACAATTCATTCGATCATTGTACTACAGTCCAATTGGTGTATTTTACATCTAAGAAACTTCATTTGATTGGGAATTTCCAATTAAGAAACTCGTAATCGAATCATAAGAGAAGAAAGAGGACGCACGACATGTAATAAAGCCACTTAGTTTTTATAGCAGCAATCAGAGAGCTTTGGAATCACGTCACTTGTCATTTAGACGTCTTCCATATCGGGACACGTCAGGATAGCGCCGCCCACTTTGACACGAAAGAGTTATGTTTCGCTTGAAGACGAGAGGTCAAGCCACTCCTCCGAGTGTTATTAATTTATTTGCCTATGAATGAGCTGTGTCAAGCCGAGGAATAGAAATTATCGCAGTGTTGGGAACTAATCAGTGACGTGAAAACAAAGATGTACCTAGTAAATGACTGCGCGGTTTGGATCACGTAGCTTTCAACTTGCAATCGGGAGGCAGTGGGTTCGAATACCACTGACGGCAGCCTTCATGGTGGTTTTCCGTGGTTTCCCATTGTCATAAAAGGAAAACCTTAATGAAGGCCACGACCGATTCCTTCCCACTCATAGCTGTTTCCTGTCCCATCGTCGCCATATGAACATTTAAAAAAAATGATGGAGCACAACTATCAGGGTCGTCTTCTTCTTGTACCATGGCCTCACTGGATGTCGGCTGTCACCACGGTGATCCAGTTTTTGTTCTTAGCAACTCAGCAAAGAGTGGGGATACTGAGCCCGTACCGTTCTCGTAGATTTCGTAGCCAATATATTCTCCTTCCCTTACTTCTCCTTCCTTCAATTTTACCTTGTAAGATAAGCTGAAGGAGTCTATTGTTTCGAATGATATGTCCAAAGTACTTACGTTTTATTTTTGATCTTGTGTATGACCCCTAGCTCTTTGTTCAGGCATTGGGGTATTTCAGTGTTACGCATTCTGTCAACCCGTAGGGAGCACCACATCTCAAAAGATCGAAGTTCTTTGGTGGCGTTCTCTGTTACGTCCAAGTCTTGGTACCATAAAATAAGACAGAAAATACATAACACCGAAGTAAACGGGGACGGAGATTGATCTTGAAGTCCCTTTTATAAAGAAGTTTGCTCATTCTCTTGATTGCAGTTCAATCCGGGACCTAATTTCAACAGCATTGTTCCAGCTGTGATCAAGTACGCCGCCGAGATACTTAAAGCGTTGGGCTTGCTCCAGTGATATGCCAGCTATTGTAAAGTTAACAGGTTGAATGACATGTTTGGTTATTTATTTATTTATTTATTTATTTAATTATTTATTGCACACTACAGGACTTAGTGTCCCAATTACAGTGGCAACTACGACAGATAAGCTACAATTAACATGGTAAAACTTATATCTAAACTATATTCTACAATTTTATCCAATCTCCTATAATATTGAAATAAAATATGAAAGTATTTTTCTAAAGACTAAAGAACCTTATGGTAATGCGGTGGAACAACACACGGCAAAGTAATATGATAAAATAAATGAAGCAATACATTATATTGCATAATATTGATATAAAATATGAACGTATTTTTTTAAGACTAAAGAACCTTATGCTAATGCGGTGGAACAACACACGAAAAAGTAAAATGATAAAATAAATGAAGCAATACATTATATTGCCTAATATTATAGAACTTCACCTTACAATATCCCCTATTTTTAGGACTTCATACAATTGCGCGATGAAGTTCAGTTACAAACTCACTCAATGGCAAACTGAAGTCAAGGCCATTATTTTTCTGAATGGCACTGTTGAAGATACAGCAGAGTCTGTTTACCGGCGAGTTACCACGGGCACACGTCCTGGATTTTTCATTTAAAATGCCATGTTATTTCTGGAATTGAAGCGAGGTACATGGAAATTTAGGAGAGAAAGTAATTCAGGATTATCAATAGCATAGTTTACAGACCATTACTTTGGTCTTTCTCGTGTTTAAACACCGACCTGCTGCAGCACTGTGTTCAACCAGCTTAGTATGAGGGTAGCCATTAAATTTCTCATGGAAGCAATTCACTGACATTGTGGATCACTGAGAGACAGTCGCTCTCCGAATCGCGAGATTGTGGGTTCCAACCTAGTAGAGAAACTCGGAATAATGAAGGGCGGAGAACAGCTCCATTCGGCTCTTACAATGTTGGCGTTTGAAAGATCGCTGGTGACACATTTAATGTTACGTGACATCATTAATTAAAAACCAGCCATAGGTCACCCAACAAAGATTTACACATACACAGCGTTTTAAAACTATTATAACTATTATTATTATTATTGAATCCATTTAGGAAGGCTCGGCTTGTGCCGGTAACTCGGCCTAAGTAAGGAGTCACCTCTTGATTATAAAGCTATACAGATATCTACAAATATTTACAACATAAATAATTACAATAAATGTGCACAGATGATGTCCCTAAACAACATTTTATCTCCCCCTTTTGGGAGGGGTGGCTTTTTGTAGTTAAACGTAGGTGTGATGATGCAGGTTTAATGCGGTTAAAAAGCTGTGCAAGCTTTTCGGAATAACGCCAGTACATGATATTACAACTCGAACTGTGAGAACTGATTCTAATTTCCACAGGCGTTGTTTTTCTATTGCCAGTTCCGTGTATTTTGATATCTTTGTGGCCATTGTTGTTTGCAGATTGGAGATGTTTGGACAAGAAATTCCTATAAGGGATGCGGGTCTTTGTGATTTATCGATTAGAATGTTATTATTTTTATTTTTTTTCTTTGCGTATAGGCCATCTGTGGACCACGGTGCTTGTGTTCTAGCTGTGTTTTTGTCGTCGTCTGCCCTTTTAGTGTACTGGATTGTGTTCTTAGTGGCCTCTTGAGCCTTCCTGTTGGTCCAGTATTCCTTCATTTTATTGCTGAATTCTTTCCTGATTATTTTTATTATTATATGAAGATGGTTTTCCATCGTTTACGAGTTTCACACAGCCGGTATGCTGGAGATGTACCGCAATAACGGCCATAGACGACATAGTTGCCATTCCTAGCTCCTTTTCATCATTGCGGCGTCCAAACTTTCTATGTGTTTATTATTATTATTATTATTATTATTATTATTATTATTATTATTATTATTATTATTATTATTATTATTCGTGCAGAGGTGAAAGAAGGTGCTGGGTGGAATAGGTCTCAACTTACGAAATTAAAGTTAATTTAAAACTTTAACAAAGGTTATATTTTAAGGCCACGGCCGCTTCCTTCCAACTCCTAGGCCTTTCCTATCCCATCGTCGCCATAAGACCTATCTGTGTCGGAGCGACGTAAAGCCCCTAGCAAAAAAAAAACGTTATATTTTTTTTCAAGGTAAATAAATAACAGAATATAACAGGTACCAAGTAGCAGATCAACAAATTAAGAAAGTACAATTACAGTTTGTTACTGGATTTGGGCTTCGAGCCCCAGACTCACAATCCTTGAGCTATAAGCCCAACTTTACCTGTATACAAGGTACCACAAAGGGGCAGAAAACCCCAATCATGCCAAGGAGCACTTGCTCCCAATTAACCAGTAAAGCCTCCTCGAGGCACACAGAAAATCCACTTTTAAGAAAGAGCAAGCCCGCTCTCAAAGATCAAGCCTATTCAAAGGCCACACCAAACTCCACCTTCAATCTGCCCTTCAGGCACACAAGAACAAGGTTAATAATACCCAATCTACTGAGGCCTATTCAGTAAAGAAACAGGTCAATTACATGGCCCAAAATTCTGAGTTGAATGGAGGCGTAACTTGCACTCCTAATACATTTTTAAAACCTATTTGGCACTAGGCCGCTTTTGCAAGGGCTAATCCCATACTACGGAGGTGACACGATAAGAAAACTTATTTACATTACGAAGGGAGAAAAAAAAGGAAATGAAAACGTAGTCACCTCAGAACAATATGAGTGGGAGCTCGAGAGGGTTAGGCACTCTCTATCCCAATTTATAGTTAAAAAGCCAAAATTTTACCAAATGTCTATTACATTTTAAGGATAGGTTACGTGAGAAAAGTTTCGAACCTGCCCCGAGGGTTAAACTGCTGACCTAGCAAGAAATAAAGTTATTAAACTGCCATTACCTTGTGGATGAACTGCTGCCCGAACAAAGGGGCGCTTCCCGCCCCCTGCTACATAATCACACTAGGAGAGATGTTAGTGAAGTGGCCAGGAGACCAGAAAATCAGCAGTTTATATACCCTCGTGGAAAATTCGAGACGTTACATGAATGATTACAACCCGCCCACAAAATTTTATTGGATAACAGCAAAAACTAATACACCAGACGAAGAAGAAACACCTTATTGGTGGAAAATTAATTACAGAAATTCCTCATTGGTCAAATTCAAAACTGGCGGAAAGAGAAGGGTTATACTGCCAACCCAAACAATGACTGAAAGAAATTTAACAAAGAACAAACTTATGAATAGCAAATTTCTTCAAAAAAAAAGTTCCTTCACTTCGCACTAGGGTGCACAATTGTAGTTCTTAAGTAGTGCCATCTAGAAGAGAATATTCACACTTCTTACTACAGAGAAAACAAAAACAAATCGAAACCGACATAGTTCAGAACACTTCAAAATTTACAGTAAAGACATCTTCTGAGAAACCTTAGAATTAATGTGGTTGTTAAAGTTCACGCTTTCTCCAGTAGAGGAGTTTCAACTGGCGCAATGTTTGAATTAGCGGCGTGGAGGTGTACCGGCCGGTACAATTATTATTATTATTATTATTATTATTATCATCAGTGCTCTTTTGTGGTGGTTCCTGTGAAATGTTGGCTCATGGCTTAAAATCAAGTTTGCTTGTCTGCTTTTGTTACGTTTCAAGAGATATGATGCGTACGAGCGCATGATTGAAGTTCCTATAAACTGCCGATCTAAAATGATCATTTGTTGTCGTCAGTTAGGAGTTAAGGAAAACGAAGGAGAGAATCTTCGTCTTGCTGCTTCTCGTCCTTTCATATTTTTCGCTGCTGGAATCTAATGGAATAGGGGTTGGTTTTCTTACCATTCAGCAAGCAAACTGTTCTTGTCAGGGACAATCTGACAGTATTTGTATTGCCAGAAAATAACTATTATATTAATTAGCTACCCATCATAGTTGATCCGGAGTTAATGTGTGTTTAAATGTAACTGCCTTCTTTGTTTCTAAATCATTTAGAAAGAATAAAACAATTATTTTTTGATGCTGAGGCAATTAAGTTCCTAGTCATTTAGTAGGAGCAAGGAGTGCATGCAGTTCGCAATCTGGAGAAGTGAAATGGAGAAAATAACAAACTATTCTGTACCGATGCGCAATAAAACAAAGAATGACAAGTTTTTTTAAAATTATCTCCTGAACCTGTGAACAGTTAAACAAGTAAATGTGAAGAAAACATCGCAAGTACCGGTAGATTTACTGCAGTTGAAGAGGGAAACAATTCTGACCTTAATTGCCCCTATTGTTGAATATTAACTCAGAAAAATGTTCTTTTTTTGATAGTTGCTTTACGTCGCACCGACACAGATAGGTCTTATGGCGACGATGGGATAGGAAAGGCCCAGGAGTTGGAAGGAAGCGACCATGCCCTTAATTAAGATACAGCCCCAGCATTTGTCTGGTGTAAAAATGGAAAACTACGGAAAACCATCTTCAGGGATGCCAACAGTGGGGTTCGAACCCACTACCTCCCGGATGCAAGTTCACAGCTGAGCGTCCCTAACCGCATGGCTAACTCGCCCGGTATTATTATTATTATTGTACCGGGCGGTACACCTCTACACCGTTTATTTAAAAGTTGCGCCAGTTGAAACTCCTCATCTGGAGGAAGGTTGAACTTTATCTATTCTATTAATTCTCTACTTTCTCAGAAGATGTCACCACGTGGAAAATTTTGAGTTTTTGAACTGTGTCACTTTTGATGTGTTTTTGTTTCGCTTGAAGTAAGAAGTGTGAACTTTCTCTTCTAGAGGACACTACTGAAGATCAACAATAGCGCACCCTAGTGCGGAGTCAAAGAACTATTTTGTTGGAGAAATTTTTATTTCAAAAGTTTGTTTCTTGTTAAATTTCTTTCTGTTATTGTTTAAGTTGGCTGTATACCCCTCTTTTTCCCCTTGTTTTAGATTTATCCAATCCCGAATTTCTTTTAGTAATTTCTGACCAATCTGGTGTATCTTCCCCCAACTTGTATCTGTTGCGGGGTCCTATCCAATAAAAACATTGTGGGCGGGTGTTTTCATTCCCCTAACGCCTAGAAACTTCCGCGAGAGTATATAAACTGCTGATTTTGGGGTCTCCGGGCCACTTCTGTTCCATCTTTCAGTGTATTAAGTACATAGCAGGAGGCGGGAAGCGCCTCTTTCTTCTTCAGCCGTTCAACACCAGGTAATGGCCTATTAATAACTTCTTTTCTTGCTAGGTCGGCAGTTTAACACTCGCGGCGGGTTCGAAGCATTTCCATCATGTAACCTTTTCCTAAAATGTAATTACTCTTTTCATCTTTTTCTTGTAAAGCTACATATTGGGATAGAGAGTGCTAACCCTCTCGAGCTCCCACTCACTTTTGTTTTGAGGTGAACTTATTTTCTCAAACTATTCTTCGTTTATGTAATGTAAAGTGTTCTTCTCTAAGTCACCTCTGTAGTATGGGATTAGCCCTTGCGTTAGCGGCCCAGAGCCAGATTAGGTTTTAAAAACTAAGTGTATTAGGAGTGCAAGATCGCCTCCTCTCAAATTGTTATTTTAGAGGTCATGTAATCAACCTTCTTTTCATGTAATAGACCTCCGTAGGTTGGGTATTTTACCCCTGTGAATACGTCCTTAGAGGACAGCTTGAAGGTAGAGTTTGGTGTGGCCTTGTGATAGGCTTACAATTTTGAGAGCGGATCGCTCTTTGAAATTTGTTTCTGTATGCCTCGTGCAGGCTTTATGTGTAATGTTTGGAGCCAGTGCTCCTGGGCATGAATGGGGTTTTCTGCCCCTTGGCTAAAATTTTTTTTTTGGAGTAAGGCGGGGCTGATTGCCCAAGAGTTATGAAGTAAGGGCACTGAGCCCGAATCCAGTAATATTGTACCTACTTTTTGCTACTCTGTACCTGTTATGATTGTTATCTCTTGTTTTTGAAAAGAAAATATAACCTAGTTAAATTTTAAATTAATTTTACATTGCACGTTAATTTCGTAGCTTGAAACCCATTCACACCCGCACCTTCTTTCACCTCTACCTACCACGGATATCTCCGTAACAAGTGGTAGCAGAGCGTGGTTGAATGGGTCTCAATTTAGCCCCTTTTGACGGCTAAACATTGCTTTGATTCGAACTCTAACAATTTTCTCAGTTGCTGGAATTTTTTGAGTTTTTCAAAATTGTTCTGTCATCATGCCCGGCCCTCGCGATGTTCTCCTCCTTAACTACTTGCGCAAAGAGGAGTTGATATACGAGTTAACTATCAGAAATGTGCAATCTGGAGGCACGGTTGCAATCGACACCAACAAGCTTAGAGAGTCCCTTGATTTGCCCATTTCCATCCCCAATTTGGGAGAGAAAGAAATTGATGACTCTCTTTCCACGATCGTCGAGAATATTACGGGGCTAGCATCTGTAGTCAGCTTTTTTGATGAAAACGATCCGTCTCCTAATCAAATTAAGCGTGTGCAAGGCAGGCTGTATCACTTTGCAAATAGAGTTAATGATCTGTTGTCTCTAAAGGTGAATGACGTTCAGAGGAAGGACGCTAATACGCTCCTTGAAACTATTTCTGAATTGTCTAATAAGGTCACTCAATTGCTAACCGGCGAAGTTCCTCCCAAAACTGATCAACCCGCCACGGTGAATGTAGGTAACGAGGAAGAGCCTCCTCAGGGAGAAGTCAATAGGATAACCGTTGCTGCTCAAACTATCTCTGCCCCATCGAACAACGAATCTGAACGCCGTGCGTCATTGGGTAACATCCGCTCTGAATTAACTTCTTTGCCATTGAAACCTTTAACGACTATGTCACCTGGGTTCAGTAGCTTGCCTCATCCATTGGCAATGTTGCTTAGAGGTATCTCTAAGTTTTCCGTCAACACCACCAGTGATGTAATTTCATTTTTAAGATTTCTAGTGGAATTTCAGGATCATGCTCTTGTTTTTTCTCTTTCGCCATGTCAAATTTTGCAAATTATCTATCCGTATGCTAGTGGTATTCTCTCTGATAAAATCGTAAGAGCCATTGCCGAGCAATCATCTATTGAGGATTTCCATGCCCATTTGCTAGCTAACTTCATCCCGGCTAGGGCCAGGTCCTCCCTGATTCAGAAGTACTATTACCGTGTACAGCGCTTGGATGAAAACTTGGCTGATTTCATTCAAGATATCAAATTCTACACTAGGGTGTTTGCTCTGCACTTTCCTGAAGATCAGATTGTGCAGGCTATTGTAGAAGGTATTTCGCCATCCTACAGGTCATATTTGTGTTTCGCGGCGTGTCCGCAAACCTTCTCTGAACTTGAAGCATTGGCCGTCTCAGCGGAAGGAGTTAGATACGCCGATTCTTTGCGTGTCGCGAAAGAACCCCCGCCTTCCTTTAGTAACACTCGGCCTCCACCTCGCCGACCAGTCAATCCCCGTAAATGTTATGCTTGCGGGTCGCCTGACCATCTGCGGAATAAGTGTCCTCTGATCAAGTCAAGTGGGACAAGGAATGGAGCAGGGTCATCACAAGGCTGTTTTAAGTGTGGGGCCTTCTCACATATCGCCAAGAATTGCCCAAACTCAAATAGCACCCCCTCCTGCTCAACTTCTGGTGCAAATTCCAGCTATGCCAATAGTAAAAAGTGACTAGTGGCGTCGGCTGAGCCGACTAATCCATCTTCCCGAGACTTAGCCCCTAGTAAACAGGTTGTAAATGCAGAGAACGACCAGCCTTCAAATTCATCTTTTGAATGCCCTAAAGAGTGTCTTAGGATTGCGGCGGATACCCCCGCACCTGTTCCTTTTCTTAAGATTGAGTTAAATAACGAGCCTATAACAGCTCTCTTAGATTCAGGCAGTGTTTGTTCCATTATTTCGGCTGATTGGTATTCTAAATTGAAATCTGTTTGTAAACTCCCTGACTATGACTCATCTCCTGTTAAATATGTTTCGGCTAATTCATCTCCATTAGAAATTCTAGGTTCCTTACATGTCAAAATTCGGGTTTTTAAATTTACATGGAAGATCAAATTGTTTGTGGCCAAGCGTTTGTCTTGCCCCATCATATTGGGAGCGGACTTCATTTCTCACACTGGTCTTGTGCTCGATCTCCAGAGTAGGTCGTGCACATTCAAATTTGCGTCCAATTGTAGAATTCCCTTGTTAAAGTGTAATTCTGTATCATGTTCATCTATTTCGCCTACCCAGGATGAGATGTTGTTAGACCTTAGACATCTACCTGAGGAGCAGGCTGATAGTATTCGGAAACTGTGTCAGTCGTTTCCCGAGGTGTTCTCTGATACTCTTGGTGTTACTGACCTTATTGAATACAAAATTGAGGTCACGGATTCGATTCCTGTCCGTTTTCCACCGTATAGGCTATCTCCACCTAAAATGAAGGCTCTGAAAGAAATCATCGATCAGATGTTGAAGGATGGTATTATTAGGCCCTCTAAGTCAGCGTATTCTTCGCCTATTTTTCTAGTCCCGAAACCCCAAGGAGGCTTCAGGCCTGTCATTGATTACAGGGCTCTCAATCGGAAGGTGGTGTTGCAATCTGTGCCCCTTCCCGACCTTCATTCTTGTTTTTCATGGTTTCGTAAGGCCAAGTTCTTCACGATCTTGGATTTGAATCAGGCCTACAACCAAATTCCCCTTGCCGAAGAGTCTAAACATCTTACAGCGTTTGCCACGGACTGGAATTTATATGAATACAACCGCGTGCCTTTCGGGCTCCCCACGGGGGCAGCTGTGCTCACTAGGCTACTAGATAGGGTCTTTTCCGACATCAAATTTGAGTACTTATATCACTACTTGGATGATGTCGTCGTATTTTCCGAAACCTTTGAAGAACATCTAGATCATCTGCGAGAAGTTCTCAATCGCCTTCGTAAGGCTGGGTTAACTGTTAAGTTGTCCAAGGTTGCCTTTGCTAAGCCCTCTATGTCATTCCTAGGGCATATTGTGTCACCTGATGGTGTAGCAGTCGATCATTCTAGAACACAGGCCATCCGTGATTTTAAACCTCCCAAGGACATTAAAGGTATCGCCAGGTTCATTGGCATGGTGAATTTCTTCAGGAAGTTCATTCCTAATTTTGCTAATAGAGCGGCGCCCTTAAACCTTCTCCGTAGGAAAGGCATCAAATTCGAGTGGGGACCGTCTCAACAAGCCGCTTTTGAAGACCTTAAATTAGCTCTCTGTAATGCCCCTGTACTTGCTATGCCTGATTTCTCGAAGAAATTCATCGTCCAAACCGACGCGTCGTCGTCGGCGGTAGCTGCAGTCCTTCTTCAAGAGACTGAACTAGGGAGGCGCCCCATCGCCTATGCATCTAGGACTCTCTCGGCTCAAGAAGCAAAGTACTCCGTATATGAGCTTGAAGGTTTGGCAGTTTTATTTGCCTTAGAAAAGTTCCGTCTCTATCTGGAACATGTCAAATTCGACTTGGAGACAGATAATCAAGCCTTAAGCTGGGTCTTAGGTAGGCCGCGTTGTACTGGTCGTATAGCCCGTTGGGCCATCCGTATTTCTGCCTTCCAATTCGATGTACGACATATCAGAGGTACTGAAAATGTTGTTGCTGATGGACTCAGCCGTATGTTTTCTAATGACGTCGAGACCCATGAACCTGTCGACAGTTCATCACCTTCCGAGTCCATACTATCTGAGGTTAATGCCATCCTAACAGATGCTCCCATGCTCTTTAGGGATATCGAGAAATACCAACGTGAAGATCCGACGCTGGGTCCGATAATGGAAACCCTTTCTTCTGGGGAACATGTCGTCCCTTATGTTCTGAGGAATGGTGTTTTATGTTGCCCATCGAGGCATGATAAGATGATGAAGGTTGTCGTGCCAGCGGTTCTTGTGCCTATGATCTTCAAGTATTATCATGAGACCCCATTAGGAGGGCATCTTGGAATCTTTAAAACCCGTGAAAAAATTCGTGAAATGTTCATTTGGAAAGGTATGGACGGTGAAATCCGTGAACTTGTAAAAGCTTGTAAATCTTGTTTGCTTAGTAAACCCACCATGTCCACCAAGGTAGGCCTTTTGTCTTCGCATCAAGCGTCGCGCCCCATGGAACGCCTGTATATCGATTATGTAGGACCCTTCCCCCAGTCAAAGGGTAATGCTAACAAGTTCATCTTTGTGTGCGTAGATGGCTTTACTAGATTTTCTTGGTTATTTCCGACTAAGCTGGCTACCGCTCAGTCCACCATTACTTGCCTAAATTCTATTTTTGCTTCTTTTGGTCCGTGCCAATACATTGTATCTGATAATGCTAAAGCTTTTACATCAAATCTGTTTCGTAAATTCTGTTTTGACTTGTCCATCTCTCATGTAACTACATCTGCTTATTACCCTCAACCATCTCTGGCTGAACGGGTTAACCGTAATCTCAGGTCCGCACTTATTGCCTATCATCATGAAGATCATTTTAGGTGGGACACGTCCCTGCATTGGTTAGCTTTTGCTTTGAATTCGGCGGTTCATGAATCACACAAATTTACTCCAGCTTCTTTGATGTTTAAGTTCGTTCCCAACACGCCGCTCTCTAACCTCTGGTCTCTGAATGACATTCTGCCCGAGACAATAGATCCGGACAACATTAAAGATCTTTGGAAGAAGGCTAAAGCTAATCTTAAAGTATCTCATGAAAAGGTTAGGGAAAGGTATGATCGTGGACGGAGACCCACCACTTTGAAGGTGGGTGACCAGGTTATGGTCAAAAATTTTGTTCCCGCGGGCAAGCTTGCCCCCAGATTTCATGGGCCTTGTATCATTCTCGATTTTCTTACGCCGGTTACCTTATTGCTAAGTAATCCAGCCACCGAGAGGATATTTAGAGTTCACCTGTCCCAGGTGAAACCGGTGTAATTTCTGTGTTAACTTGCTTCATATTATTTTGAAAGGATATGAAGGTTATATATATATTTTTTTTTTGAGTTTCACTTTTAAGGCATTCTGCCCCTTCTGTAATATTTTGGTTTTAGATGTAAGCCTTGTGTAAAACCTGCCCCGACCCGTTAAACTGCCATCCTGTTCTTGCCACGGCCATTACCACGCTCCCGTCTCCTGTTCCACCTTACACTGTGGCTTCATAATAGTAAATGCCATGGATATCTTCACGCCGCTGGCCCCTCAACCTCTCCACAAGCCGGTACCCTCAAAGAAGATGATAGTCCAACACAATTCTGTCGCCTAGCTTTAATGTTTCAGCGCCCCCGCAGCCGCGCAGCGCCGTGCAGCGACTGGGGAGGGGGATGGGCCCCCTCCTCTCCAGCGAGGACGACATGTGCACGGCGAGCCGGAGCTCTCCTCCCGGCCAAGGCTGATGTGCGGCGCACGACCTGCTACATGCCCGCAGCCTGTATCTGTTCACCGCGGGCGCGGCGTACTTCAACACCTCTGCTCCCCTCATAGTGCGGGCGAGCGGTATCTCAGGGTACTTGAGGGGTCCGAGCGGCCTCCGTTGGACGCAAGCTGCAACGGCCGGTCTGGCCATCCGACTCAATCTACATCAACTACATGGACAGTCACCATAAGCAATAACTACACTTGGGAATTCAACAACAATATTTGGTGGACATTGCAAAATTTTTCTTCACCTTTAAGTATTAAAAGTTTATCTTCAGAAATTCAAATTCTACAAACATAAAGACTTTCATTCATCTGCAACAACAACATTTTGAAACTGAATTAAGAAATCTTGTAAATGCTTCTGCTATCTATCTTCGTATCAACATCATTACTTGGACTTTGTTTCAAACTGATTTCATGTGTCACCCCTGGAGGAACTTTTGGGGGGGGGGGAGGTCTGTACCGGGCGGTACACCTCTACACCGTTTATTTAAAAGTTGCGCCAGTTGAAACTCCTCTTCTGGAGGAAGGTTGAACTTTATCTATTCTATTAATTCTCTACTTTCTCAGAAGATGTCACCACGTGGAAAATTTTGAGTTTTTGAACTGTGTCACTTTTGATGTGTTTTTGTTTCGCTTGAAGTAAGAAGTGTGAACTTTATCTTCTAGAGGACACTACTGAAGATCAACAATAGCGCACCCTAGTGCGGAGTCAAAGAACTATTTTGTTGGAGAGATTTTTATTTCAAAAGTTTGTTTCTTGTTAAATTTCTTTCTGTTATTGTTTAAGTTGGCTGTATACCCCTCTTTTTCCCCTTGTTTTAGATTTATCCAATCCCGAATTTCTTTTAGTAATTTCTGACCAATCTGGTGTATCTTCCCCCAACTTGTATCTGTTGCGGGGTCCTATCCAATAAAAACATTGTGGGCGGGTGTTTTCATTCCCCTAACGCCTAGAAACTTCCGCGAGAGTATATAAACTGCTGATTTTGGGGTCTCCGGGCCACTTCTGTTCCATCTTTCAGTGTATTAAGTACATAGCAGGAGGCGGGAAGCGCCTCTTTCTTCTTCAGCCGTTCAACACCAGGTAATGGCCTATTAATAACTTCTTTTCTTGCTAGGTCGGCAGTTTAACACTCGCGGCGGGTTCGAAGCATTTCCATCATGTAACCTTTTCCTAAAATGTAATTACTCTTTTCATCTTTTTCTTGTAAAGCTACATATTGGGATAGAGAGTGCTAACCCTCTCGAGCTCCCACTCACTTTTGTTTTGAGGTGAACTTATTTTCTCAAACTATTCTTCGTTTATGTAATGTAAAGTGTTCTTCTCTAAGTCACCTCTGTAGTATGGGATTAGCCCTTGCGTTAGCGGCCCAGAGCCAGATTAGGTTTTAAAAACTAAGTGTATTAGGAGTGCAAGATCGCCTCCTCTCAAATTGTTATTTTAGAGGTCATGTAATCAACCTTCTTTTCATGTAATAGACCTCCGTAGGTTGGATATTTTACCCCTGTGAATACGTCCTTAGAGGACAGCTTGAAGGTAGAGTTTGGTGTGGCCTTGTGATAGGCTTACAATTTTGAGAGCGGATCGCTCTTTGAAATTTGTTTCTGTATGCCTCGTGCAGGCTTTATGTGTAATGTTTGGAGCCAGTGCTCCTGGGCATGAATGGGGTTTTCTGCCCCTTGGCTAAAATTTTTTTTTTTTGGAGTAAGGCGGGGCTGATTGCCCAAGAGTTATGAAGTAAGGGCACTGAGCCCGAATCCAGTAATATTGTACCTACTTTTTTGCTACTCTGTACCTGTTATGATTGTTATCTCTTGTTTTTGAAAAGAAAATATAACCTAGTTAAATTTTAAATTAATTTTACATTGCACGTTAATTTCGTAGCTTGAAACCCATTCACACCCGCACCTTCTTTCACCTCTACCTACCACGGATATCTCCGTAACAATTATTATTATTATTATTATTATTATTATTATTATTATTATTATTACTTTTGTCTAACTTTACTAAGTTTAATCAAAATCAGAAGTGAAGAAGTCGCGGTTTTCCCTTATTAATACCGAAAATGTAAATTATGGAATCCTTTAGCCACCACTCCTCCAGGCATCAACGGAGGTAGCATGGATTTAATTAAAAATATTATTTTCTTATTCTTATTATTATTTTGCTGCGTCTAGTAACCAGAAATCAACCTAGATTTCTCAGCCGGTACACAGGGGACACGAAGGCCATGATGGTGTATGGCCTCTGGTGGTGCCTGGTGCAGTTCTTTCAAACTGACACCCATAGGCAACCTGCGTATCTTTGAGGATGAAGCACTATCTATGATGAATTCTAATGTCTAACACTGCATAAACACCCAGTTGCTAAGTTACAGGAATTTAACCGACTAAGGTTAAAACAGTCAATGCGGGGATTCGAACCAGGGTCCCTTGGCTCGATAGCAACATTAGCCCTGGAGCCGGTCAAAGTAAATTTTCTCCTTGTCCCGATAACCCCAATGGAGTTGAGCTGCATGTACCATTGTAACCACATACCAACCCTCCAGCCACTCGTAAACCTCGAGCAGTACCGGGAATCGAACCTGGGTCTCCGACGACAGCAGCTGATAGTGCTACGTACTGTAGATGGACGACACTAAAGTGAAACTGGAGTTGAAGAAGTAGCGAAGAGGATAATTAACGGAAGGAAAATAAGCAAGAGATGCTACGAGTAGAAAGACGAGGTGAGAAGAAGTTAGGGAAGAGCATGAAGAGAAAGATGCGAAGCATGAAGCGAGAAGGACAAGGGAGAGGAAAAAGGGAACATGGTGTGACGAATGAGAAAAAAAAAGCATCAGAAGCAGCAGATGAACAGGCAAAGAAAACAAAAGCATCTTTTTTAGTTTTATGTGACTGTTGATATCGTGATGATAAGTACGCGACCTCCGGATTTACATGAAATCCGACCCACAAGAACGTAACATTTCAAAAATGCGTTGGTCGATATTCGAAGAGCGGCTGAGAGAAGCCAGTGACTATGTTGCTGAGACAGATGAACCAGTGACTATGTCGCTGAGATAGATGGACCAGTGACTATGTCGCTGAGACAGATGAACCAGTGACTATGTCGCTGAGACAGATGGACCAGTGACTATGTCGCTGAGACAGAGAAGCCACTGACTGACTATGTCGCTGAGATAGATGAACCAGTGACTATGTCGCTGAGACAGATGGACCAGTGACTATGTCGCTGAGATAGATGGACCAGTGACTATGTCGCTGAGATAGATGGACCACTGACTATGTCGCCGAGATAGATGAACCAGTAACTATGCCACTGAGATAGATGAACCAGTGGCTGTGCCATTCAGGTAGATGAACCAGTGACTGTGCCATTGAGATGGATGAACCAGTGACTATGGCACTGAAATAGAAGAACCAGTGACTATGCCACTGAGATAGATGGACCAGTGACTATGGTACTGAGATAGATGAACCAGTGACTATGTCGCTGAGACAGATGGACCAGTGACTATGTCGTTGAGACACATGAACCAGCGACTATGTCGCTGAGACAGATGGACCAGTGACTATGAACTGTGACAGAGAAGCCACTGACTGACTATGTCTCTGAGATAGATGAACCAGTGACTATGTCGCTCAGATGGATGAACCAGTGACTATGTCGCTGAGATAGATGGACCAGTGACTATGTCGCTGAGATAGATGGACCAGTGACTATGTCGCTGAGATAGATGGACCAGTGACTATGTCGCTGAGATAGATGAACCAGTAACTATGCCATTGAGGTAGATGAACCAGTGGCTGTACCATTCAGGTAGATGAACCAGTGACTGTGCCATTGAGATAGATGAACCAGTGACTATGGCACTGAGATAGATGAACCATTGACTGTCTGATTGGGATAGATGAACCAGTGACTACGCCAATGAGATAGATGAACCAGTGACTATGCCACTGAGAAGAACCAGTGACTATGCAAATGAGATAGATGAACCGGTGACTACGCCATTGAAATAGCTGAACCAGTGATTATGCAATTGAGATAGATGAACCAGTGGCTATGCCACTAAGATAGATGAACCAGTGACTACGCCAATGAGATAGATGAACCAGTGACTACGCCACTCAGATTGAAGAACCAGTGACTATGCCACTGAGATAGAAGAACCAGTGACTATACAACTGAAATAGATGAACCTGTGACTACGCCATTGAGATAGATGAACCAGTGACTGTTCGATTGAGTTAGATGAACCAGTGACTATGCCACTGAGATAGATGACCCAGTGACTACTCCATTGAGATAAAGAATGGCAGACTGGGAAGATCGTGCGAAGAAAGGAAGTAGTACGGGGTAAGGAGGGTGGGTTGAAGGAGGAGGACATTGTGAATAATGAGGAGAATAATGAGGACGAAGTACTGGGCAGGAAAGAGGAAAGAGTGTGTGAAAAATGAGAGAAAAAGCATGAGGAACAATAGATGAAAAACAAAGAAAAAAAGGGCAGCAAATAAAGAAGCAGGAAAGTAGAGGAGGAATTACTGGCGAAGAATAGCAGATACACGATACCCAGTGCAAGAGAAAGATCATGATGAGAAAGAAAGGACACTTCAATGAGAGTAACAGGGAATGGGAAGTGAAGATGTTGAAGACGAAGGAGTGATAAAGATTAGAAATAAGACAAAAGGGAACGAGAAGAGAAGACTTTGAAGGGGAAGGAATATATAATTCCATTACTGTTTTAACTGGATTTTATATTTTTTTACTGTCTCAAAGAGAGTTCGTTGTTATTACATTACTGTGGTAGCACTAATATATTTGGGTTATCGCCTCTGGCCGGACAACAACTAAAATATCACTCGACTCTCTCGGAGATAAAAGAAAACAACAGCTCCAGTGTATATCAATGTTATGTTAGGTATGTAATCAGTCTAGTCCTGAGGGTCCTTCCCAGATACCAAGCAAATGACATGACATTTTCAATTTGAATACAGCCCGAGTTTTAATAGACCAAGGCGGGCCGTCACACTCATATCCGCAAAGCTCTTCCATTAGCGCTAATGGATATGTTATTACACCTAAGTACTCCATTTTTCGACCCACGCCAGCCAGACATCTGGGCTTTCTCATAAACGCCCCCAACATAGAGATTACTAGTGCTACGGCTCGAAGGTATTAATATACTGCTCGGTATCCCAGGGCGGTCTGGAATATAGTTATACAGCTGAGTGCAGGGTTTCAAATTAAGTGCCCAAGTCTTTGTAAATTATGCGAATTTTTTCCAGGGATATATTTCATACTCTCTTTAATGACATTCACCATAGCTGAGCGTGATTAAAAGAAGGCCGAGTCCAGATTTACAGCGCAACGGGAACAGGGCAATTAGTATCTGCTCTCTGGGCTGAAATTGTGGAACTTTACTGACATCACCAGGACGTGACCGAACAACAGCTTGAGGTTTATTTCCTTATAAGACTAAGCAACGCTGAATGTATTCGAAATGATTCCTGGCTTCTAAGTAAGGATATGTAAGTATGGATTACCGAGTCTTAAGCAAGAACACGTTAGAATTGATTGTAATGTGCGGATCCACTACAGAATTCTTCCCATTTCTTACAGACTTACACACATAAAAGGCTCTCATTCGTTGTTAACTGAATGTCCTCGATCCTCAACCTACAACAATTTCCTTCACTGCTGTGGCCAGCCGTGAATGGAACCTCTTTCCGCAGGAGGTCATTGGGATATCAAACCACGGAATAATTAACCGAGTGTGCTCAAAGTATCTCGTTGGGATGAACTCGTAGAACGACAGTTCTTCTTTGTATTATTAATATTATTATTATTATTATTATTATTATTATTATTATTATTATTATTATTATTATTAATGTAACTTATTGTATTGTAATTTCTTCATAGGTACTACATTATTGTACTTAGGAAACAAAATGTTCATATATTTTGTGTTGTGTAGTATATTAGGTGTTTTATGTACAGTAAGAAAGCATAGTGTCCGCCTCTGTGGTGTAGTGGTTAGTGTGATTAGCTGCCACCACCGGAGTCCCGGGTTCGATTCCCGGCTCTGCCACGAAATTCGAAAAGTGGTACAAGAGCTGGAACGGGGTCCAGTCAGCCTCGGGAGGTCAACTGAGTAGAGGTGGGTTCGATTCCCACCTCAGCAATCCTGAAAGTGGTTTTCCGTGGTTTCCCACTTCTCCTCTAGGCAAATGCCGGGATGGTGCCTAACTTAAGGCCACGGCCGCTTCCTTCCCTCTTCCTTCTTCATCCCTTCCAATCTTCCCATCCCCCCACAAAGCCCCTGTTCAGCATAGCAGGTGAGGCCGCCTGGGCGAGGTACTGGTCATTCTCCCCAGCTGTATCTCCCGACCCAATGTCTCACGCTCCAGGACACTGCCCTTGAGGCGATAGATGTAGGATCCCTCGCTGAGTCCGAGGGAAAAGCCAACCCTGGACAGTAAACAGAAGTAGAAGAAGAAAGCATAGTAGCGTTGTAATTTGTTTACCGGGTGACTTGACCGTGTGGTTAGGGGCGCGCAGCTGTAAGCTCGTATCCGGGAGATAGTGGGTTCGAATCCCACCGTCGGCAGTCCTGAAGATGGTATTCTGTGGTTTCCTATTTTCACACCAGGCAAATGCTGTGGCTGTACCTTAACTCAGACCACGGTCGATTCCTTCCCACTCCTATCCCTTTCCTGCCCCATCGTCGCCATAAGACCTATCTGTTTCAGTGCGACGTAAAGCAACTTGTAAAATAATCAGATTATTTATCAGTATGATCAACACCCTAACGCTCGCATACCCGGTTCGCGTTGCTTTATATTGAAGGCTTTGTTTTGCACGTTGGGGGCTCTGCTCCCAAACCCCTAATTGTCCTTTGTTAGAAGTGGCCATTTGGAGAATTACTGTGGCGAAACTGTACGTATTATCGACAAACGGATTGCGCCACCGGGTGGCCCTTTTTTTGGCCTACGTGTTTGGTTTGGTCCTATGACATTTTATCGCAAATTTCCAATTTAAAGCATAGATAGAGGTAAATGTAAATCTGGGGCAAATTCCGCACTTTTTTCACAAGTTGAAAAATTATGTTCCTCACCTAATTGACAGTTACAGTCTTTAAACTAGGAGGCGTATCGAGGAAGAAACGATCGACAGTTTTGGTTCCTTGACGTTTTGTCGTATCTCCATCGGGTACACCTTCGACTGGCTTAGAATATTAGATTAGAATAAAATTTGAGTACAGTTCCCATATATTCCTTTCGGTTTTTCTTATTTACGCAGCAGATAGAATCGTGCAATTTGGCTTGCTTATGACCCATGGACATGCCAATGAGGCCTCCGAATATCATGATGCTATTAGTCTTATAAGTGTGCCAAACAGCAAAATTGATTATGTAAAATGAACAACATTGACGTAAAATCGGAAAATGCATCTCTATCTAAGGCATAAGTGATCGAGATACGACTAAAAGTCGCAGGACCGTAGCTGTAGATGTCCTTCATAATGGGTGGCGAATGTGTTATCCGTTTTGCGATACGACTTACCGTTTAGGCGCAAAGTACCGCTTGGACTGTTTTAATCCCGGACAATGGATGTTAGATTTTAAAATGGAACTCATACCTCCTTGGTTCGGATTCCATGTCAAACTGTACGTCTCGTGCCTATAATCAAGAAATCGATAGTCATTTTAAAGTACAAGCTTGTTTATTTATTTGTTTGTAAATGTAGTTGTAAAATTTATGAAGTACGTGTCAGTAAATATTTGAGTGTGTTCATTAACGCTGATATGAAATTTAAAAATTAATCCTTTCCCTTTGCGAAAAGCTAATTATAAATCATTCGAGAGGCTTTCTGTTATTATACGTGGATTAAAGGCTGTGAAAATGTTACAGAATGATATTGTTGGTATCCTGAAAGGTACCAACTTTATTTATTAATAGAATATATATGTAGCCTATGTTGTTGTTGTTGTTGTTGTTTAAGTCATAAGTCCATAGACTGGTTTGATGCAGCTCTCCATGCCACCCTATCCTGTGCTAACTTCATTTCGACGTAACTATTGCATCCAACATCTGCTCAGATCTAATTGTCATATTGATACCTTGGTCTACCCCTACTGTTCTTACCGCCTGCACTTCCTTCAAAACCCAACTGAACAAGTCCTCGGTGTCTTAAGATGTGTCCTATCATTCTGTCTCTTATTCTCGTCAAATTTAGCCAAATCGATCTCCTCTCACCAATTCGATTCAGTATCTGTTCATTCGTGATTCGATCTATCCATCTCACCTTCAGCATTCTTCTGTAGCACCACATTTCAAAACCTTCTATTATCTTTCTTTCTGAGCTAGTTATCGTCCATGTTTCACTTCCATACAATGCCACGCTCCAGGGAATCGAACCCGGGACCCTCTGAACCGAAGACCAGTACGCCAACAACTCGTACAAGTTGAAAGTGATGTGCAGGTACAACTAGCTGGAAGCAATGATAGCCTCAGGTAAGAGCCCCATGGTAGCCAGCCCTCGCACCCAAAGTGTGAGCCCCGGGCTCTTCCCTTTTGTGCTCCTTACTGCAAGCAGAGATATCATGGCTGTATTCTACCACCCACACTCCAAGGGGAACAGTAACTGAGTGACTCAGTGGATCGTAACATCACGATGTTGTGAAAGGCTCTGAGTTAGAGGAAATTGCAGAGGAGGGTGGTAATGTCCCAACACCTACACTGGAGCAGTGAGGCTCGCATCTGAGGTCAGTGAAGTGAAGTACTCTTTGAGTCGTCAAGTGTAACATTATGATGATATGGGCAGGGATGATTGTAGACTACAGGTATTCAATAGCAGCGTGCATGTAGCCAGAAGGATCAACCTTGGACTGCTAGAGAACCATACTAGAAGCACGTTAGTTCGACCTGCATTCCAGCATGATCTGCTACAGAGGTGAGCTCTATCACCTTTTATTCTAGTAAATTTCTCAACGCAATTTCATCCTATAAATCTGACGTCAGAGTAGTCATGGGCATCAGAAAATCATATTTACAACTTCCAGTATCTCGTAATTTAACCTGGAGGAGAAAGAGAGCAACAATAGAAATAACAATAATTACTGTCGTAAGAGCAGAGGCTTTGTATGCAGCGGAATGCCTTGCTATGTACAACAAAGGCCTGATAATAAAAGTTGGAAATTAAAAAAAAGAAAGATCTTAAAGAAAATTCTTGGCCCAATTAAAGACAAAGATGAATATAGATGTCAGCATAACTATGAGCTGTATACTCATGTCCTGAAGATCTCTGATGCCATGAGGAGAAGGACTATTGCATTTTATGGCCACTTGCTAAGAATGAAACTCACATGATTATCGGCCCAGATCTTTACCTGTTTTAAAGATAAGAAGACTGAGCCAACTTGGTTCAAGGAGGTAGAAAGGGACGTACAGGAGGTATTCAAGAACTCTGCCCACTCAGGAGGAACCTAAATATCACCAGGTTTTTCAAGAAAGGCCAAAGTTGAACACGGTAAAGACGCGAATGGATGAAAGAAATGAGTAACACCGGCAAAGAATGAAGGAGCACTGGGCAAAGATTATTGGAAGATATTCCTCTTGGTATTCGGCAGTGAATTTGTCTGTGTCATAATGGCGATCCACCGCATTTCACTCGCCGCGTCACACAGCAGTTAAATGATCATTATCCAGGAAAATCGGAAGACCGCGGAGATCCAGTCCAATGGCCTCCGCGGTCGACAGATTTAACTTCCATGGACTTTTCTTGTTACGTGAAGATCGAAGAATAGGGGGGGGGGGGGATATTGAACATTTGCTGTAATCAAACCATTGCGTATATTATTTCTTTCATTCAGTATTTCATTCCTTTCACAATGAAATGGCTTTTAGTGCAGGTAGTGTCCGAGGACAGGTTCGGGTCACCAGGTGCAAGTCTTTTTATTTGACTCCCGTTGGCGACCTGCGCGTCGTGATGAGTATGAAATGATGATGAAGACAACACATACACCTAGCCCCTGTGCCAGTGAAATTGACCAATAATCGTCAAAATTCCCGAACCTGCCAGGTATCGAACCCGGAACTCCTGTGACCAAAGGCCAGCACGTTAACCATTTAGCCATGGAGCCGGACTCCTTTTACAATGTTGTGAGTAAATGAATGCAGGTTCGCGCATGTTAAATAATAAAGAACGTTACTGAGACCAACAGAAGGCTCCGTGGCTCAGGCGGCAGCGCGCTGGCCTCTCACCACTGGATACAATGGTTCAAATCCCAGTCACTCCACGTGAGATTTGTGCTGGACAAAGTGGAGGCACGACAGGTTGTTCTCCGGGTACTCCGGGTTTCCCTGTCATCTTTCATTCCAGCAACACTCTCCTTTAAAATTTCATTTCATCTGTCACTCATTAATCATTATCTCTGAGGAGTGCGACGGACTTCGGCAGCCGGCACAATTCCTAACGTCGCCGCTAGATTCATTCATTCAGTTACGGCCCGATCGAATGACTGGAAGCAGGCTGTGGATTTTCGCAACTGAGACCAACAGAGGAGAGGACAAATGATCGGGTGCATAGTGTGTCTTAATTACTGTGTGTTCTTACGCTGTGTGTTCAACTGTGGCTGCTTGATAAACAAACTATGGACATTGCCTGTAAGAGGCAAGGACAATTCTTCGAGAGTCGAACGGATAGACTTTGCATTCGCGCGGAGCTTTATCACCCCCACTTCCCCTCCCTTCCTTTTTTTCGCTAGTTTCTTTACGTCGCACCGGCACAGATAGGTCTTATGGCGACGATGGGAGAGGAAAGGGCTAGGAGTGGGAAGGAAGCGGCCGTGGCCTTAATTAAGTTACAGCCCCAGGATTTGCCTGGTGTGAAAATGGGAAACCACGGAAAAAATTTTCAGGGCTGCCGACAGTGGGGTTCGAACCTAATATCTCCCCAATACTGGATACTGGCCGCACTTAAGCGACTGCAGCTATCGAGCTCGGTCTCCCTTCCTTCAAGCACAGCAGCGGGCATGGATATGCTCTCTGGCAAGACAAAATGCGGTGAGTTCGTCAATCTGAATCGCGCGCCAGGAAGTAATATATTAACCTCTTTTACCCGAAAACAAGAATTCTCTTTGCCAATTCGACTGCGCCATCGTTCTTTATATGAAATGAAGAGCATCGCTGATAATGTTTGGTGATATAATTAAGACACACCCTGTATAGACTCTGTAGCGAATTTGATCACCTTAGCGATAGTGGCAGTGGGTTGGTTTAAGACAGACAGCCACTAGCCGGTAGGACAGATACAACCAGTAACAAAGTGCACTGTCTGATTTAGTTGAGTATCTGTTATTTTGGTATGAGCGCTGTTAGGCTAAGTTCAAGAGCAGTATTCGGCAGCGGAAAAACAAAGATCCAGAGCAGTGGATTGGAGGAAGCATCAGCTCCCCAGGAGGTGCCTGTTAGTATATGGAAGTATGTTTTAATCTTGGCAGCAACATTTGAAATGTGAGTCTTGTAAGTCAGTGAACAGTATAAGGTTACTCTTAGGTATCTGGGAGCGCTGCATTGTTGAAAGTCCTGTCTTCTGAATGTTACAGCTGACTTAAAATCTGCAAATATAATGCGGTGGTGGAATGCAAAGTGTAAGGAATAATAATAATAGCACTATGGTGTTGGTGTATATTATTTGGCCTTCGCTGATGCCATAGCAATTTTCTCTGGAAGTAAAGAGACTACCTTAGAACAAATCGACCTTCTGAAGGAAATAGCAGGAAAAGTTGGACTTCAGATATCTTTTGAGAAGATTAAATTCCTGACCAGTATTACAGATTCACCCACAGCGCTAAAAGGAGAGTATAAGAAAATCAAAAAGATTAATAAATTGAAATACTACCGAGCTCGATAGCTGCAGTCGCTTAAGCGCGGCCAGTACCCAGTATTCGGGAGATAGTAGGTTCGAACCCCACTGTCGGCAGCCCTGAAAATGGTTTTCCGTGGTTTCCCAATTTCACACCAGGCAAATGCTGCGGCTGTACCTTAATTAAGGCCACGGCTGCTTCCTTCCCACTCCTAGCCCTTTCCTGTCCCATCGTCGCCACAAGACCTATCTGTGTCGGTGCGACGTAAAGCAAGTAGCCAAAAAAAAATGGAAATACTTAGGTGAAATAATTAAGATTAATGGACTTGATACGGAAGCAAACAGATCAAGAGCAAGAAAACTGGTTCTAGCATAAAAAACTGACTAAAAATACAGAGTGGCACAGGGAAACGGGAAATTTTGAACGTTAGTGTTGTCAGGAATGTAGTCCCGGCAGGTTTCCGGAACCGATGCATAGTAGTTGTGAACGCTTTGCCACTTAGTAATCATGCATGGGAGAGGTGCAAGACTGCACGCTCTGAATATCGAAAACCTGTGGTTTCAGCAGAATGGAAGCACGTCACATACTGCTTGACATTCGATGGAAGCCGTTCGCCAAATGTTTAGATGACGCAATATTTTAAGTAAAGACGACATGCCATGGCCTGCGAGATCACTTGATCTTAGTATTTGCGACTTCTTCCTGTGGGGACATCTTGAAAGTGAAGTGTATCACTCACGTCCTGCAACTATCCATGAACTGAAGCAGAAGATTGAAGACGAAATCACTGCCATTCCCCGAGACAAGCTAGAGCGAGCATTCGAAAGTTTCCGTAACAGGTTATTAGAATGTGAACGCCGAAATGTGACAGTATGTGACATTTTGTAACAAAAATATAAATGGCATGTTGTATACATGTAATTTCGTCAATAAAAATTGTTCTTCTTTGTTTATTCGTGCAAATTAAGTTACTTCATAACTTCCCGTTTCCCTGCGCCACCTTGTACGTACAATAAGAAGAATCTCTTAAGGAAAACTAAAATCGAACACTACAACAGTAATCAAACCAGAGAGTTTGTATGCCACAGAATGCATGTTCTCTACGAAAACTCGTGAAATGGAAGAGACAGAAAAGAAAGGAAAATAAAATATTGAGGAAAATCTGGGGACCGTTGAAAATGGAGCAAGGAGAGTTTCGACAGAAGACCAATAAAGCTCTGTCATTTATTGATGGATGCAGTACATTTGTATCCGTCTCTCGGCACAGGCCAGAGCAAATTATAGCTTCCACCGAAGTCCCAGTCTCATCCATGGCTGTAACAATATGGAAGCTGCTGGGGTGTGGGTGGTGCTGAGTAATGACATTCAGAGTATAACCAATGTGTCTGAGTGTCATGAAAGGTGTTGCTCATAGGGTTAGTCGTGCTGCAATAGCGCTCTCTGGCCCAGTGAGGAAAGCAATGGCAAACTACCTCACTCCTCGTCCTGCCTAGTACGCCTCAATTTGGTACTGCCATTGGTTTTTGTGGTTTCCCTATAACTGCATAGCCTTTGGTGGTGCTATTTGAGGATCCAACCAGCCTCTGGGCTGATGACCTAACAGACAGAAAGAAAAAGGAAATGAAAGGATATCAGACACGATCAGAAAGAGGAGAATTACATTGTTTGCTCACGTAATGAGTATGAGTAACCGTAGATTGTTAAAACGAGTGTTCAAGCATTTTTACAGAGTGGCAACCAGAGGATCCAAGGTGTAAAAAATAAGATATGACAGAGTTTGAAACAACAGAAGATATAATGCAAGGCAGAACAACTTTGAGAAGATTGATACAACATTTCAACGGTTTCCAGGAGAAGGAGGAAGGCAAGGTAAAATCATCTGGACACAAGAGAGGAAGAAAAAGCAAAGCGAAAGGTTGAAATTGGAAGTCAAGGAAAGAAAGGTTAAGATGAATGCAAAGGGTTGGTTTCTCTGGTCCTTAGATAACCAAAATGGAAAACAAATTTAAATACCTAGGAGAAGTCATTCAACCGTCTCAGTTAAATCGTGAGACAAATAAAGGAGAGAATCTCTAATTTACTAAAAGCCTACCGAATCACCTGGAATTCATACAGGAAAATATCAATATCTAGGAAAGAATAACTATGGCATTGTATATATCAAAAAGTTCCCGTTTAAGGGCGTTGGTGCAGTAGACATGCAACGTAACGCGACTCCGATGCGGGTATGTAAGCACGGACATGTAGACAAAGGGATTAGTGTGGTAGTCGTGTCGCGCCCGGGTGCGTGCGTTAAATGCGGCCACGTGAACTATGGCAATGTTATTATCAATTGCGTCCAAACAGGACCAATGTGCTGTTATTCTGTTTTTGGCTGCCGAAGAACAAGCACCGGTGGACGTCCCGCGGAGAATGAAGACTGTGTATAGGGCAGTATGTCCGTCGAAAACCGCCATTGTAGAATGGTGCAGCAAATTCCGTGCAGCTCGCGTTTTGACACAAGACGCCGGTCGATCTGGGAGGCACGGAGAAGATACGCCAACTCAAGTGGAAGACACTCAACCATTCGCCCTATAGTCCTGATCTCTCTCTCCATGCGATTATTACGCTTTCAGTTCCCTTGGAAAGGCCTTGAATGATCGAGACATCCTGTGGGACGAGGATGTGCAGCAGTCGGTTACGGACTTCTTCACGCAGCAGGACACGATGTTTTACCGCACGGGGATCTTCAACCTGGTGCGTCCGTGGGGTGAGTGCTTCAATGCTGAAGGAGATTTTTTTTGCTATTTGTTTTACGTCGCACCGACACAGATAGGTCTTACGGCGACGATGGGATAGGAAACGCCTAGGAATTGGAAGGGAGCGGCCGTGGCCTTAATTAAGGTACAGCCCTAGCATTTGCCTGGAGTGAAAATGGGAAACCACGGAAAACCATCTTCAGGGCTGCCTGATAGGCATCCCGATTCAGAACTGTACGACCATCGAACGGAAACTTTTTCATCGAACTTTATAATAATAATAATAATCATAATAATAATAATAATAATAATAATAATAATAATAATAATAATAATAATAATAATAATAATAATAATAATAATAATAATTCTTCCGAGGTATCTGTGGAACAGCAGAGGTGAAAGAAGGTGCTGGGATGAATAGGTCTCAACTTACGAAATTTAAGTTAATTTAAAATTTAACAAAGGTTATATTTTCTATTCAAGCTCAAGAAATAACAAGTATGACAGGAACTCAGTTATATATCAACCAGTTAAGAATGTATAATTACAGTTTATTAATGGATTTTGGGCTTCGAGCGCCAGATTCACAATCCCTGAGCAATGAGCCCAACTTTACTTATACACAAGGTTCAACAAAGGGGCAGAAAACCCCAATCATGTCAAGGAGCATTTGCTCCCAATTACCCAGTTAAGCCTGCTCGAGGCACACAGAAAATACAATTTAAGAAAGAGCAACCCGCTCTCAAAGTTCAAGCCAATTCAAAGGCCACACCAAACTCCACCTTCAAGCTGCCCTGCAGCCACACAAGAACAGGGGTAAAAATACCCAACCTACTGAGGCCTATTCACTAAAGAAACAGGACAATAACATGGCCCCAAAATACCAACTTGAGTGGAGGCGTAACTTGCACTCCTAATACACCTTTTTAAAACCTATTTGGCTCTTAGGCCGCTTATGCAAGGGCTAATTTCATACTACGGAGGTGACACGATAGGAAAATTTATTACATTATGAAGCGAAGAAAAACTGTTATGAAAACGTAGTCACCTCAAAAACAATTTGAGAGGGAGCTCGAGAGGGTTAGGCACTCTCTATCCCGATTTGTAGTTAAAGAGACGGAATTTATACCAAGTGTCTTTTACATTTTAAAGGAAGGTTACATGATAAATGTTTCGAACCTGCCCCGAGGGTTAAACTTCTGAGCTAGCAAGAAATGAAGTTATTAGAAGGCCATTACCTTATGGAAGAACTGCTGCCTGAAGGAAGAGGCGCTTCCCGCCCCTTGCTACATAATCACACTAGGAAAGATGTTACTGAAGTGGCCCGGAGACCAGAAAATCAGCAGTTTAAATACCCTCGTGGAACATTCGAGACCTTTCAAGAATGAGAACCCACACCCCCCTCAACTTTATTGGCTAGGATCAAGCAACATATCCATATCGGAGAAGACGTACGTTATTGGTCAAAAATTAATTAGAGAAATTCGGGATTGGCTAAATTCAAAACAAGCGGAAAGAGAAGGGTTATACTGCTAACCCAAAAAGTGACTGAAAGAAATTTAACAAAGAACAAACTTATGAACACAAAATTTCTCAAAAAAAAGTTCCTTCACTTCGCACTAGGGTGCACAATAGCAGTTCTTCAGTAGTGCCATCTAGAAGAGAATGTTCACACTTCTCACTACAGAGAAAACAAATATAAATCGAAAAAGACACAGTTCAGAACTCTTCAAAATTTACAATAGCGACATCTTCTGACAAACTTTAGAATTAACATGGTGGTTAAAGTTCAGGCTTCCTCCAGTAGAGGAGTTTCAACTGGCGCAATGTTTGAATTAGCGGCGCGGAGGTGTACCGCCCGGTACAATAATAATAATAATAATAATAATAATAATAATAATAATAATAATAATAATAATAATAATAAGTAATATTAGTAGTAATATTTGTTTTACGTCCGTTGTAAATACTAGTTCTTGACAGACCCCGGAATGTAGAGATTTTGTCCCGCAGGAGTTCTTTGACGTGCCGGACCCCAACGACACGGAGCTCTTACCTTTAAATGCCATCGACTTGAGCCGGATTCGAACCCACGAAATTAGGCTTAAAAAGCCAACGACTGACCAATTGAGGGTTGTTTCATTACTGTGTGTTTGATGTTGTACGTTTTGTTTACTACATATTTTTCCCTGTTGTGAAGGTATTTTCACTCTTTCTTTCTTTTTTCTTTTTTCTTAATCCGCGAGGGCTCCCACCTATACCGCTTCAAGGGCAGTGTCCTAGAGCGTGAGACTTTGGGTCGTCGGATACGAATGGGAAGAGGACCAGTACCTCGCCCAGGCGGCCTCACCTGCTATGCTAAACAGGAGCCTTGTCGGGTGATGGGATGATTGGAAGGGACAGGCAAGGAAGAGGGAAGGGAGTGGCCGTGGCCGTGGCCGTGGCCTTAAGTTAGGCACCATCTCGGCATTTGCCTAGAGGGAAAGTGTGAAACCACGAACAACAACTTTGGGAAATGTGGAGGTAGGAATCGAATCCCCCTCTGCTCAGTTGACCTGCGGAGGATAAGTGGGCCCCGTTTCAACCCTCGTATCACTTTTCAAATTTCGCGGCAGACCCGGGAAATCGAACCCGGGCCTCTGGGGATGGCAGCTAATCACAGAGTCGAACCGAATAAATCCTAATATACATTGTTACTCTTTAACGAGCCAACGAAGACGACGGGTTGCTTATACCAATATACTGTGGCACTATCCCTGAACAACCTCCGGAGGTTTGTCGGTGGAGTTCGGGTTCACTCTGTATTTTATCATTCCTTTTAAGAATAATGCTAACTGCGTGCAATCGGAGTTAATGCTATGAATTAAAGATTTCCTTCCACAGTGATATCTACGTGTTTAGTTTGTTTTACCCTCGCCTAAGCCAAGAGTGCAATATCCTACCATTACCGACTCACAGACCTGTAAATTAATGGGCTCTGTCACCAACGAGACAGGATCGCCTTGTCTGGTGTTGTCGTGACCATACCACTTGAGCTACCTTATCTACGATTCTCTTCTTCACACCAAGACTTAGAGTATTCTCTCACTGAGGATTTTATCTACAGTAGTTCAGTTACGTCTGAAGAGGTTCTCAGCATCTTCATCGCGGCGGTTGTTAAATATCTGAACTAACCCTTCTCTCGCACCAGCAGCCTAGCTCAGAGCAACGCCCACAGTACTATTGCAAATGTGGTGACCGTTGTACCGGTGTACAATTGTTGTTCTTTCATAGAAGGCCGGAGGGGGCGGGGAAGCAGTGTTGCCGAATTGGCTTTTTTCCCGCTACATCCAGCTTATTTAATCCAACGTTTAGGGACAAAAGAACAATATTCCCGCTGTAGCTTTTTCCCCGCTAAATCTAGATCATTTCATCCGACGTTCCTCATGTGATGTGGCGTTGTGGATCCCCTATTATGAAAGAAGACTTTCTCTCTCTCTCTCTCTCTCTCTCTCTCTCTATCTCCGCCCTCCCCCCCCCCCCCTATGTTCCCTTCTTGTATGATGTGGTAGCAACAACGAAACTAGCTATGATCACCTAGTCATGGTGCCTGACTCACCACTGATCCAGCGGGAGCATGGTATGTGCCTTTATGGTGTAATATTGACATCCCTTCGCATCCTTGAGTTTTACACTGACTTAGCAAATGTCATGGGATAGTCACCTAATAACGTGTGGGGACTCCTCTGGCCCTGCGAACTGCAGTGAGACGCCGTGGAAGTGAGTCGACAAGTCCCTGGTAGTACTCTGGACGCAGCTGACATCAAATTGTTTGCAGAGCGGCCGCCAATGCTGGTCTGTTCGTGGGTGCACGATCCATGGCACGGAGCCTGCGTTTCAGGACATCCCAGATATGCTCGATAGGGTTCATATCGGGGCTCCTGGGTGACCATGGCAGTCGTTGGACCTCCGCTGAATGTTCCTGGAACCATTCCCGGGCGACGTGTGAGCGATGTGGCGGCGCGTTATCATCTTGAAACACCGCAGAACCGTCTGGGCGCTGGAAGGCCAAAAATGGGTGGAGATGGTCTCCGAGCAGCTCAACATAACGCGTACCATTCAAAGTCTCTTCCAGAACAACTAGGGGGCCCATTCCATACCAGAAAAATGCACCCCAGACCATAACAGAGACAAGCGCCCTGGACCACACCTTCGAGGCAGGCGGGATCCATCGCTTCATGTGGTCTGCGCCATACACAGCGCCTCCCATCGGCATGGTGCAGTTGAAATCGTGATTCGTCCGATCATATCACGTTACGCCATTGTTCCAGTGTCCATCCCTGGTAACTGACGACAAATGCGCGTCGTTGTGCCCGATGACGTTGTGTTAACAGTGGCACCCGTGTGCGGCGCAGGCTCCCATACCCCATTGAACCCATGTTCCTACGGATTGTCCACTGGGAGACGTGTCTAGCACGTCCTGTGTTGAATTGAGCCGTGATTTGTTGCACGCTTGCCCGTCTGTCACTATTGACAATCCATCTCAGATGTCGCCGGTCACGGTCATCGAGGGTGGCTGGACGGCCGGTCGTTCGTCTGTTGTGAACGGTGACACCCGCATTCAACCATTCATGATACACCCCGGACACGGTTGATCGTGTGAAGCCGAATTACGCACCACTTCCGAAATCGCACTTCCCATCCGTCGGGCACCGACCACCATACCCCGTTCGAACGATGTCAGCTCACGACGACGCTCCATGAAACAGCTGTCACATGCACAGCCACTGCTCACAAGGTCTCCTATACAACTGGCGCTGGCACTGGGGGCGTGGGGTGCGCAGACAACACACCTGCGCATCAGTGCTCCTATATCCCACGACATTTGCTGAGTCAGTGTACTATCGCGCGATGACCTCACAAAATTTCCTTACTTGTGCAAGGCTCCTCTCTTTCATCTATCATATCCCACTTCCCTTGGTCAACTCTTTTTCTTTCCTGACCCCGCCGGAATTAGGTCATGAAGCCTGGGGAGTCTCACTTTCGCGCCCGTCGTGGCACTTGTCCCTCTTTGGCGATCCCTTCACTTTTCGAATTGTTGGACCCTTTTCATTTTCCCTCTGATCAGTGTTAATAGAGAATGGTTGCGCAGTTGTACTTCCTATTAAAACAATAATCACGACGACATTTTTATTTCATTGCTTTCAAGTTTTGTATATGGAACAATGTGTCAAATGCTTACATTATAATGTGCTTTAGATTTCCCTCGTTCTCATCTAAAGGTTGGCCTTCACCGATACCCTTGGTAGCCCTCAGGATACGCCACTGCTTACGTCGTTATTCCATGGATTTTTGAAGTGCCAGGCTCATTGTCACCAATTCTTCACTGTTAAGGACTGAGGGATGCTTTCCATGGTGAATGTTCGTCTGCTGTCTCTAAGCAAAGCTTTGTAGCACGATAAACTCCTTTCTACATTGCACGAAGTGACAGGGGCATTCACAAATGCTGATAAATCAATTTTTGTAGCTAAAGGTCTTCAAAAGATAGCTAATTCCCTACATAAGTAGTATTGAATTTTCAATTTCTTGTAGCTAAATAATACCTCAAAACCGCTTTGTTTAGTGTGTAATAGCAGGATGGCAACACTGATTCCCAAGCATGCGTGGGGAAACACCAGGATTGCATGACAGACACATGACATTTATTTATTTATTTATTTATTTATTTATTTATTTATTTATTGTGCTTCAGACAGGTACAAACCTAATGATGTGAAACACATATACATATACTATTACATTAGATAAAAACAAATATTAAATTAAATTCATAATACCTCTTATGAAATTCCTTGTAAAATAAAGTCATAAATGAAATAAAAAATACACTTTTCTTCAGTAACATAATATTACAAATATTCAGTTACATATGCACATATTATAACAAGGTATTTAAAATATTACAATTAAAATGATTTACGAACTGCTTTAAAGCTGCATTAGTACTGTAATTATACATGATGGTAGTGATGTTATCGAAGATAATAATGATGATGAGCTAGATGGTATAACTAGAAACTAGAATATTAACTAAAGTTATGAGGTTAAGAATAGGATTCAGTAAAGAGGGATTTTAACTTAGAACAGAAAACAATTAAGCTATTTGTTTACTATGGATGTGTATGTAGTTGCAAATATATCTATTCTATACTCATTGCTATATTTATTAAATATTTTCATTGAGTTTAACACTGGTGAATTACTATGTTGTTGGGTTCTTGATCTAGAGCAGTAGAAAGTAACATATTTCGGGCGTGTAGATGGATTAGGGACAGACAAGTTGAACAGAGAGAGCAAGTTAGAGCTACCAATAAGATTGTTAAATAATTTGTAGACAAATAGAAGAACTGCAATTACTCGTCTTTTTGCTAAGGACTTATAGCCAAGTTGTTTCATTAAGTCATCATACGAATCAAATTTAGGATAATTATTAGTTATTTTGTACGTAAGGTATCTAAGAAATTTGTTTTGCATCCAGCTTCATGCTTCCGTGCTCTCTATCCTGCGGCTCCTTGTTGAAGCATTTTTCCCAGTCCTTCATACTGCGCAGCTAAATGTTCATTTCCTATCTGATTGAGTCCTCCTGTCTATGAGTAATCACTACCATCAACCACATTCCTTGCACGCGCAGAACATACTACACATTAGTAGAAAATGCCAGGGCATGCATATATAAGCATAATAAAAATGAATACACTTTTAATATGTATTTTTATGCACAACGGCCATTTCTGTTCATATATTAGAGAAATGCATAATTAATTTACGAGCATATTCATATCCTCTTCAGACCCAACGCCCACGCCAGTGGACAACTATGATGAAATCCACATTTCTGAGCTCTTATATTCCTAAATCTTGTCTCAGCCTGTCAAAAAGTGGGACTATCCATGAACCTTTCTAAAACCAAAGTAATGCTTAACAAATGGGCCCCAGCAGGAAAGCGGCATGTGGGAAACACCACATTACAACAGGTCAATGAATTTGTCTATCTTGGGCAACTTGTAAACATGAAAGGGGACTTAAGACCGGAAATCTTCCGACGTATCAAACTAGGGTGGCAAGCCTACGAAAGAAATTCTTCAGTCTTCAAATCCAACATGCCACCCCACCTAAAGAAGATAGTCTTTGACCAGAGTGTTCTCCCCGTACTGACTTACGGTTGTGAAACCTGGACATTGAGCGAGTTTGTTAAGCAAAAACTCAGAACAACCCAAAGAGCTATGGAACGGTTCATGCTAGGCTTGACGAAGAAAGACAGGAAGAGAGCTGATTACATCAGGTCAGTCACAAAGGTCAGTGACATTTTAGAAAGAGTATTTACCCTAAAATGGCAGTGGGCAGGCCATGTTGCTCGGAGAACTGATGGTAGGTGGACAAAGCTTGTGCTTGAGTGGTGTCCGAAAGATCATCTCAGACCAAGAGGAAGACCACCGGACAGATGGGATAAAGACATCCGGAAGATTACTGGGATCAATTGGCAGAACATCGCTCAAGACCGTCCCAGATGGAGAGACCTCATGAAAACCTACCTTGCTTCGGACTTAAAGAGGCCACATCGTAAAAACGATTGAATATGGCTGATAGTGATAGTGATAGTGATAGTGATATTCCTAAATGAACAATATGTACCAATATTTATATTTTTTACCGTCAGACGTTTCTAATATAATTTGTCCACAAATGTGGACATTAGGTCTGCATTATGTCTATGCCTCTTGCTCACTTTTGTGAATAAATGGTGAAATCAGCTAATATTTTAAGTATGATAATGGGCTAACTTCACTAAAGAGTGGGGTAAACTTAAATAAATTGTATTGTAATCTTTTGAATCAGGTGACATGAACACATAAAAGAAACACATATTTACAAATTATTTAAGTAACAACCTGTAAGTTTTCTTCCCTTTTACGTATGGAAATGCACAAAACAATTCCTGTACTCAAGACGGCACAGGTAAACTTTGCATGTTATGCAGAGAATGAGGCTTTTTTCATTGCAGCCAGGATTTCGGCATCTTTTCATGTCTTAAAAATCCATGGCTAGAGGAAGATGACCGGCAAACCTAGAAACATAATTGATTGTGTAACTAAATAAGTATGATTATTTATGAGAGTTTCTCCTATGTGTTCTAGATTAATGTAGATTCAGTTAAATTAGGTACCATGGCAACATGTTCTCTACATTACCTGGAGCAACTTATTGTTGGTAAGATCATATGTCCACATGCGTGGACAAATAGTCTTACCCAGCTATTGTTATTATTATCATTATTTTTTTTTTTGCTATTTTGCTTTACGTCGCACCGACACAGATAGGTCTTATGGCGACGATGGGAGAGGAAAGCCCTAGGAATTGGAAGGAAACGGCCGTGGCCTTAATAGCTATTGTTATAGAGACCTAATGTCCACGTGCGTGGACAAAATAATTTGCATGCCCATACAGTCGACACCAAATAAAAACAATAATACGGTACATTTCTGCATTATTCATTAATTTGGATCTTTGATTACAAGAAACTAACTGAAAGAGTTTATTAGACAAGCCCATAAATGAAGTATTATGAAATATTTACCCGTAAGTCGAATGTCCTGTTATGTATCCATGTCTTCACTTCCCGCCAACTTGCTGAGTGCTACCAAGGAGGTTATAGAATGTTGAAAAACACTGAAGTTTAAAGAGAGATCCTTTGAGAACACACTCAAAGTAAAATTGGGGGGGGGGGGGGGAAATTCGAATTTCATTGTTAGTTAGACGATAACACATAATTGTCCACATATGTGGATATTGGGTCGGAAGAGGATATAATGGTGCGAAAAATAAATTCAAACGCATCAACTTCCGATCCCTAATTGTAACTATTCTTCTTCACAACGAACAGATATCGCTACAAAACTTCCAAGAATGCCAGTGTCTGCTCCAAAATATCACCTAAAATAGCATAAGCAGCTTTTTAAAACGGAATGCGGGCTGATGCATTTTCCTTGTCGGGTATAGTACGGAAGCGAAGTTCTTTTCTCATACTATTCTATATTGAAAGAATATAAATTGCGCTTCATAGAACTGTCGTTTGGGTCAACTTACAGTATGTGTGTGAACGGATTTCCTCTGTCTACTAAATCAGGACTGACTTTCTTTCTTTCTTTCTTTCTTTCTTTCTTTCTTTCTTTCTTTCTTTCTTTCTTTCTTTCTTTCTTTCTCAATCTGTTTACCCTCCACGGTTCGTTTTCTCGCCCGTACTCATTGAGGGCTCCCACTTCTACCGCCTCAAGGGCAGTGTCCTGGAGCGTGAAACTTTGTGTAGGGGGACAACGGGGGAGGACGACCAGTACCTCACCCAGGCGTTTCCACCTGCTATACTGAACAGGCACCTTGTGGGAGGATAAGAAGATTGGAAGAGGGTAGACAAGGAAGGAGGAAGCAAGCAGCCGTGACAGTAAGTTAGGTACCATCCCGGCATTTGCCTGGAGAGGAAGTGGGAAACCACGGGAAAGCACTTCGAGGATGGCTGAGGTGGGAATCGAACCCCGCTCCACTCAACTGACCTTCGGAGGCTGAGTGGACCCCATTACAGTCTCTGCACCACTTTTCAAATTTCGTGGTAGAGCCGGGACTCGAACCCGGGCCTCCAGGGGGGGGGGCAGCTAATCACAGGAGACGTACTGACTTATAATTTTCTGCCGCTTCCTGTATGTAGGCCTATTGGAATAAAGAATCTCCTGACAGACTTGCAATTTCCCTCGGCGAACTTCAAGTTGTAGGCTACATATTGTGTATAAATAATATTGTATAGTCTTGTCATTTTTACGGCAATCTTTCAAATTATGTCTATTGTGAATACTGTAGTTCGGATGGACTTTAATTTAATTTCTTTCAATATTCAATTGTAAATATCCAAGATTCTAATGCACTGTCGTCAACCCTAAAAATGGTTTTCCGTGGTTTCACATTTTCACACCAGGCAAATGCTGGGGCTGTACCTTAATTAAGGCCACGGCCGCTTCATTCCCACTCCTAGCCCTTTCCTGTCGCATCGTCGCCGTAAGACCTATCTGTGTCGGTGCGACGTAAAACAACTTGCAAAAAAAAAAAAAAAAAAAAAGATTCTAATGTATGTATTTCTTCGACTCTTGTGTGGGTCATTCTTTGAACGTCATGAATAATACTTTTCGGTGTACCGCAAGTGCAGATTAATTTGTTTTCAGTAAAATATTTGTGTGTTGTATACTTGTAATTTGATCTTTTTGGGATACAACACGTACCCTACCTATTTCATTTTTTTTAATGTTTGCTTCAGGGCTGCCGACAGTGGGGTTCGAACCTACTATCTCCCGAATACTGGATACTGGCCGCACTTAAGCGACTGCAGCTATCGAGCTTGGTTTTTGTATGTTTAACTACTAATGCTTCATCCTATACATCTAAAACACAGGAGTCGCCACTGCCCCAAATAAATCATTGTCCGTCTCCGTGGAGTAGCAGTTAGCGTGATTAGCTGCCACCCCGAAGGCCTGGGTTCCATTTCCGGCTCTGCCACGATATTTGAAAAGTAGTACGAGGGCTGGAACAGGGTCCATTCAGCATGCGAGGTCAACAGAGTAGAGGAGGTTTCGATTCCAAGTTGAGCCATCCTCAAAGTGGCTTTCCATGGTTTCCTATTTATCCTTCAGGCAAATACCGGGATGGTACCTAAGTTAAGACTGTGGTCGCTTCCTTCCCTCTTCCTTGTATATCCCTTCCAATCTCCCAATTCCCCACAAGGCCCTCTTCAACATATCAAGTGAGGCTGCCAGGGCGAGGTACTGGTCCACCTTCCCAGTTCTATCCCCCCGACTCAAGCTCTAGGGTCCGAGGGAAAACCAACTCTGGAGGGTAAACGGATTAAGAAAGAAAGAAAGTACAAGGTCAACTTAGGGAGAGATGGAATAGATGAGGTTTTAACAGGTAAAATGCTAATTCGTTAAGTAAAGATGATGTACTGGACTCAAACGTACGATCTAGTTTTGGAGAGCTTGTAAGGGGCTATTTGACTAATCTGCTGCCCACGTAGGTTCGGGGCGGGCGGCTGCCGTACTGCGCGCTTGCCTGGCAGGTGGTTGAGCTGCACCGAGTGGGTGGAAGGAAGCGTGTGGGCCGCAAGCGGACGAGGCTCGCGGGCCAACGTGGGCAGTAGCTGTTATTGTTGTTTTGCACACCAGTGATTATGTTTTCTGTTACTCCTCACAGGGCGGCGGCCAGATAGTACAGAACTGTACAGGTACTGACAACCGCTGTGGAGACCATCGTCTGACTCACAAGTTGGGAACACGCCAGGCTTCCCTGTCACAGTGATGGTTACATTTCCTTCGGTGGAGGGGGGTCACTAGCGTATTACCGGACAATGCAAGTGGAACTTCCAAAATGAAACATCACATGCCTGTGGTTCGGATTTCATGTAAGACTGCAGGTCAAATGGACATGATCGCGACATCAGACGTGTCGACTTCCGGTAATTATGATGATAGTGATGTTTGTTATTTAAAGGGGTCTAACAGCTAGGTCATCGGCCCCTGACGGTGACGGGTGAACGAAACGCAAATTAAAACTTTAAAATGTATCCATTGACTAGAAAGTAAAACCAATGATGATGAAAAAATGATCGTAAAATAGAAACAATCAGTGGATCCAATTCGCAAAGCCTGTATTACTGGGATGATGCTTAATATCTAAACCAAACCAAACCCCATGGCACTACAGCCCTTGAAGGGCCTTGGCCTACCAAGCGACCGCTGCTCAGCCCGAAGGCCCGCAGATTACGAGGTGTCGTGTGGTCAGCACGAGGAATCCTCTCGGCCGTTATTCTTGGCTTTCTAGACCGGGGCCGCTATCTCACCGTCAGATAGCTCCTCAATTGTAATCACGTAGGCTGAGTGGACCTCGAACCAGCCCTCAGGTCCAGGTAAAATCCCTGACCTGGCCGGGAATCGAACCCGGGGCCTAAGGGTGAGAGGCAGGCACGCACGCTACCCCTACACCACGGGGCCGCCTGCTTATTATCTAAAGGCTTCGAAAATCCAGGTCGCCGGCCCCTCATAATGGTACTAATCATAGGAAATGGAGACCTATCGTATGTCGCACACAATGGCATCACTCACAGGTAACACAAACCCATGGTCTTTCGCACAGAAGGGTACTACTCACAAGCAACACAGACCCATGGTGCTCCACACATAGTGGGACTAATCACGAGCGCCGGTATTCCCGTGGTGTCCCTTACTAAGTGGAACTAATCACAGGCAACGTATACTCATGGTGTTGCTCACATAGTGCTACTAATCATAGGCAATGCAGACCCACGGTGTATGACGCACTATGGTAATAACCACACGTAATACAAACCCATGGTTTTCGCACATAGTGGTACTTAACACGGGCGCCAGCCAAACCCGTGCTTTTTTCACATAGTGGTACTAATCACAGGCAACGTACACCCATGGTGTTTCTCGTAAAGTGGTTCTAATCAGAGGTAGCGCACATCTATACTGAATCCAGGGGAACTGACACATTCCAGCACAACGTTACGGCACGTGGACATTAGTTCGCGCAGCCGAATGCCCGCTCCCCCCGCTTGGGTGGAATACACACGATCGTAGACCATACTAACAACAGATCCACGGTGAATGGAAACACAGTAAAGTTGCTGGGCTCAATCCAGCACACAAAGGATCCAATAAGAATGGAGAACTTCTTATTGAACTATGTGATAACCATAACCTCCAATTTTCGTCACTTACCTAGAAAACACACGACATGGCGATGCCCAAACAAAACAATAGGAGAATTCCAAATAGACCATGTTGCAATATCTGGATGATATAGTCCGGAAATGATGAATGTTACCGTAAAAAGGGAATAAACATAAACTCAGATCACTACGTATCAGTAATAAAGATTCATCCAATACGTCTCAACAGAAAGTAAAACGAACCTATCATAATTCGCTTTGATACAAAAAAGCTCAGAGAAAGAGAGAATGAATTCAAAGAACTTGCCCAACCAGTGGAAAAAGACTTCAACGGCACGAAAAGGCAGATGATACAAACTATTGCGTGTTTCTGTGGGGGATGGTAGTGTAGTGTGTTGTCTGAATATGAAGAGGAAAGTGTTGGTACAAAAACAAACACCCAGTCTCCAGGTCAGAAGAATTCATCAGAAGCGATTAAAATCCCCTGCCCGCCCGGGAATCGAACTCGGGTCCTCTGAGCCGAAGGCCTCAACGCTGACCAATCAACCAATGAGTCGGATTATTTAAATACACAGTATTTCCCATAAATAGTCCTTGGACGTGTGTTGGATATCCCTCCACACACATATTCTTACTACTAGCTACAAGAATCTTCTCTCGTTTCATCTTCTTTTAATTTCTTTTACCGGGCGAGTTGGCCGTGCGCGTAGAGGCGCGCGGCTGTGAGCTTGCATCCGGGAGATAGTAGGTTCGAATCCCACTATCGGCAGCCCTGAAGATGGTTTTCCGTGGTTTCCCATTTTCACACCAGGCAAATGCTGGGGCTGTACCTTAATTAAGGCCACGGCCGCTTCCTTCCAACTCCTAGGCCTTTCCTATCCCATCGTCGCCATAAGACCTATCTGTGTCGGTGCGACGTAAAGCCCCTAGCAAAAAAAAATTAATTTCTTTTCCCACGTTCCTCTTATTATATTACATAGTTTTGCTGTTCTCCCGGGTGTTTTCCATTCTCTGTTTATTAACTTAACGAGAGTGTAAAGCTGAGATTCATTTTCGATTTTACATATTCCCTTCTCATCTGTATACTTATCTCTGATTTTCCTTGTTTCTTTGCAGTCTTTTAGTAGGTGAGTCACTTCCAGATCATTATAGCAAAAATGTATCGCTCATAAATCATTTGCCTGGTGTAAAAATAGAAAACCACAGAATACCATCTTCAGAGCTACCGACAGCAGCGACTGTGATTTAGAAGTGGAGGGGGGGATAGAAATGAAAACTGAAAAAAATAGCTACAAAATAGTAATTTTTTATGCTTTATGAGCAAATTTCGTAGAAGTAAAGGTTGACAGTTTACCGACTTAAAGGCTACAATAATACTCTTTTGATATTACTTACTTACTTACTTACTTACTTACTTACTTACTTACTTACTTACTTACTTACTTACTTACTTACTTACTTACTTACTTACTTACTTACTTACTTACTTACTTACTTACTTACTTACTTACTTACTTACTTACTTACTTACTTACTTACTTACTTACTTACTTACTTACTTACTTACTTACTTACTTACTTACTTACTTACTTACTTACTTACTTACTTACTTACTTACTTACTTACTTACTTACTTACTTACTTACTTACTTACTTACTTACTTACTTACTTACTTACTTACTTACTTACTTACTTACTTACTTACTTACTTACTTACTTACTTACTTACTTACTTACTTACTTACTTACTTACTTACTTACTTACTTACTTACTTACTTACTTACTTACTTACTTACTTACTTACTTACTTACTTACTTACTTACTTACTTACTTACTTACTTACTTACTTACTTACTTACTTACTTACTTACTTACTTACTTACTTACTTACTTACTTACTTACTTACTTACTTACTTACTTACTTACTTACTTACTTACTTACTTACTTACTTACTTACTTACTTACTTACTTACTTACTTACTTACTTACTTACTTACTTACTTACTTACTTACTTACTTACTTACTTACTTACTTACTTACTTACTTACTTACTTACTTACTTACTTACTTACTTACTTACTTACTTACTTACTTACTTACTTACTTACTTACTTACTTACTTACTTACTTACTTACTTACTTACTTACTTACTTACTTACTTACTTACTTACTTACTTACTTACTTACTTACTTACTTACTTACTTACTTACTTACTTACTTACTTACTTACTTACTTACTTACTTACTTACTTACTTACTTACTTACTTACTTACTTACTTACTTACTTACTTACTTACTTACTTACTTACTTACTTACTTACTTACTTACTTACTTACTTACTTACTTACTTACTTACTTACTTACTTACTTACTTACTTACTTACTTACTTACTTACTTACTTACTTACTTACTTACTTACTTACTTACTTACTTACTTACTTACTTACTTACTTACTTACTTACTTACTTACTTACTTACTTACTTACTTACTTACTTACTTACTTACTTACTTACTTACTTACTTACTTACTTACTTACTTACTTACTTACTTACTTACTTACTTACTTACTTACTTACTTACTTACTTACTTACTTACTTACTTACTTACTTACTTACTTACTTACTTACTTACTTACTTACTTACTTACTTACTTACTTACTTACTTACTTACTTACTTACTTACTTACTTACTTACTTACTTACTTACTTACTTACTTACTTACTTACTTACTTACTTACTTACTTACTTACTTACTTACTTACTTACTTACTTACTTACTTACTTACTTACTTACTTACTTACTTACTTACTTACTTACTTACTTACTTACTTACTTACTTACTTACTTACTTACTTACTTACTTACTTACTTACTTACTTACTTACTTACTTACTTACTTACTTACTTACTTACTTACTTACTTACTTACTTACTTACTTACTTACTTACTTACTTACTTACTTACTTACTTACTTACTTACTTACTTACTTACTTACTTACTTACTTACTTACTTACTTACTTACTTACTTACTTACTTACTTACTTACTTACTTACTTACTTACTTACTTACTTACTTACTTACTTACTTACTTACTTACTTACTTACTTACTTACTTACTTACTTACTTACTTACTTACTTACTTACTTACTTACTTACTTACTTACTTACTTACTTACTTACTTACTTACTTACTTACTTACTTACTTACTTACTTACTTACTTACTTACTTACTTACTTACTTACTTACTTACTTACTTACTTACTTACTTACTTACTTACTTACTTACTTACTTACTTACTTACTTACTTACTTACTTACTTACTTACTTACTTACTTACTTACTTACTTACTTACTTACTTACTTACTTACTTACTTACTTACTTACTTACTTACTTACTTACTTACTTACTTACTTACTTACTTACTTACTTACTTACTTACTTACTTACTTACTTACTTACTTACTTACTTACTTACTTACTTACTTACTTACTTACTTACTTACTTACTTACTTACTTACTTACTTACTTACTTACTTACTTACTTACTTACTTACTTACTTACTTACTTACTTACTTACTTACTTACTTACTTACTTACTTACTTACTTACTTACTTACTTACTTACTTACTTACTTACTTACTTACTTACTTACTTACTTACTTACTTACTTACTTACTTACTTACTTACTTACTTACTTACTTACTTACTTACTTACTTACTTACTTACTTACTTACTTACTTACTTACTTACTTACTTACTTACTTACTTACTTACTTACTTACTTACTTACTTACTTACTTACTTACTTACTTACTTACTTACTTACTTACTTACTTACTTACTTACTTACTTACTTACTTACTTACTTACTTACTTACTTACTTACTTACTTACTTACTTACTTACTTACTTACTTACTTACTTACTTACTTACTTACTTACTTACTTACTTACTTACTTACTTACTTACTTACTTACTTACTTACTTACTTACTTACTTACTTACTTACTTACTTACTTACTTACTTACTTACTTACTTACTTACTTACTTACTTACTTACTTACTTACTTACTTACTTACTTACTTACTTACTTACTTACTTACGCGGCTTACCCTCCACGGTTGGTTTTTCCCTCTGACTCAGCGAGGGATACCACCCCTACCGCCTCAAGGGCAGTGTCCTGGAGCTTCAGACTCTCGGTCGGGGGATACAACTGTGGAAGATGACCAGTACCTCGCCTAGGCGGCCTCACCAGCTATGCACAACAGGGGCCTTATGCGGGGATGGGAAGATTGGAAGGGATAGACAAGGAAGAGGTTAGGAAGCGGCCGTGGCCTTAAGTTTTAGGTACCATCTCGGCATTTGCCTGGAGGAGAAGTGGGAAACCACGGCAAACCACTTCCAGGAAGACTGAGGTGGGAATCGAACCCACCTCTACTCAGTTGACCTCCCGAGGCTGAGTGGACCCCGTTCCAACCTTCGTACCATTTTTCAAATTTCGTGGCAGAGCGGGGAATCGAAGCCGGGCCTCCGGGGGTGGCAGCTAATTACACTAACCACTACGCCACAGATACTATAAAACTACACTACTTACACATGTGCGCAACAAAGATTTTGTGCCATCAGATATTAATCTCGCTTCTACACGCTGCTGCGCGTGTCTCCACTACTTGCTGTGGCGCCGAAAAATCGGTTACCTGCATCGAATGACATTTTGTGCATATTTCCCCTAAGTATTCTTTTAATATTTAACGAAATTAAAGGAAATAATAAGGTATTTATAACAAGGTTTGTATAAATTGTTCTTTTTAAAAATAATTCCTACTTTTAGGTGGCTAAAATGGAATAAAAATGTATTTTGTCTCCACTAAAGTGGGGGGGGGGGGTCTAGAGTATGGTTCCAGTGTATGGAACCCTCAACATTACTTGATTCAAGAACTGAAAAAAAAAAAAGTCCAAGGAAAAGCAGTTGGATTTGTTCTGGGTGATTTCCGACAAAAGAGTAGCGTTACAAAAATGTTGCAAAGTTTGAGCTTGGAAGAGTTGGGAGAAAGGAGAAGAACTGGTCGTCTAAGTGATATGTTCCGAACTGTCAGTGGAGAGTTGGCGTGGAATGACATCAATATACGAATGAGTTTGAGTGTTGACTTTAAAAGTAGGAAAGATCACAATATGAAGTTAAAGCTGGAATTCAAGAGGACACATTTGGGAAATATTCGTTTATAGGAAGGGATTGGAATAACTTACCAAGGGAGATGTTCAATAATTTCCAATTTCTTTGCAATCATTTAAGAAAAGGCTGGGAAATCAACAGATAGGGAATCTGCTACCTGGGCGACTGCCCTAAATGCAGATCGGTAGTGAGTGATTGATTCGAATCAACGATCTGCCGAATGCAAGCTCACAGTTCACACTCTCCTGTGGGATGAAATTCCGATATCCCGGTCTCTCTTAAAAACTGTCCGTGTTCTTGTTGGTAATTATTGTTTCAGGAAGAACTACAACTGGGCAACCATCCTCTATTGACACTAATGAAATTCTGGGCTATTACATCGTAGCCGCATTTTGACGAGTGTTGTAAATGTAAATTCAGCTTCTTTCAGGTACACCTCCAACGGAGGTGAGCTGCGTGTATCTTATTAATCATACACCACCCCCCTTCCTGTTTCATTGTTTCTTTTTGTTCCCTTCCCCTCCTAAACCCTAACGTTGGTGGGTCACATGAGGGTTTCATTTCATTGGCCAACAGCTTGTAGAAGCAATAGGTGTGTTTGACTTTAATGCTGTCTATAAATTGCACCCTACGTCTTCCTTTGCTCCTTCCACCTTCCAGTTTCCCTTCAAACAGGGTGGTGTACTAGTCAGAATGACAGAACAAGTGGCAAACGAAGCTAGTTTTTCTCCAGTGTAATGTTTCAACCAAGGTGCTTGTCTCATTTGCTCTTTTGAGAATGTTGTTCACTCTGAAATAATTATTCTGCTCCCATCATTACTTTAAAACAGAGATTCGTAAATTAATTTGGCTCCCATGAACGAAGACGTGGAAAATTAAGCTACTGAGTTGAAGACTTCTTGATACACAAAATTCCTAGATTTACCATTACGAGCTAGAGCGTGAAGACTGCAGGTTGTACTGACACGTGATATAGCAACATTTAATACGCACTTAATCGCACAAAATTTGGCCATCACAGCAGATGACTCCTTCAAAATTCTCTTGTTTTAAGCAGGATCATCTTGTGCACGTTGTAAGATTCCAAGTATTATCTCTTCGGCCATCCACTATCGGCATTTTGAATATTCACACGTCTCAATAACGTGTGAAATTAAATATTTCTTTGCAGGACAATTCTTTTTCTGTGTTTGAGTGTGCAAGTGTGTGATGATGTCTTAACGGTCTAGGAGGCGTTAAGCCGAGCGTCAGGAATGCTGTAACTAGCGCAGGGTTTCTGCTGTCAACAAATACATCGTGATCCCAAATATCAACCACAACCCTTACAATGTTTTGCGGGACGACTAAACCAGTCATTTGTATAAAATTCTCTCTCTATGACATTGCGAGTTACAGCGTAATTCTATATTCCTACCTTCTGCTGTCGCTTCTCCTTTTGACTGCTCTGCCGCTGCCTTCGCTACATACTGCCTTGCTTGTCTGCTGCAACTCAAGACCAACTACAATTACATCAGACCGTAATGCAGAATAAACATGGCGGACATCGGCGTGCCATATGAGAGGTTGAGGGAAAGGTTATGCATGTTTATTTTGAGTCACCTAAAGAAAATATCACAAGTCGAACCTCATGAAATGCAACTCACTAACTCAAAATATGAATAATTAAACACCAAAAGTAGCGTTATAGCATATTGTAAGTCTAAATGAAATTTCACAGGGGAAAATAACGAAGGGGAGAATTATTGTGTCAACGTCAGGTTGAAACAGACAGAGAGTATAAAAATATTTCACATATGAATCTCCGGTCAGCAAATACGATTTATAGATGCCACACCACCATTAACCACAGCCCATTATGTAAAACACGCAAACAAATTTCTCCAACAAAATTTCAACCCTTCAAAATCCACCTGTATTGTTGAGTAGGTACAAGCGATATTTGTATGATACACTTGACCATCTAAAGCACTCGTCAGCTTAAAACTCACCAGAATTGATGACATAATTGTATTTTATATAAAAGAACACAATTCTCATGTTCACTCCACGGGAAAAGGGGTTAAGTTTAGTTTACGCATGTTCATTGTAAAACGTTGAAAATGTATTACATCATTCTTGCGCCACCGTTTAAGATTAATTTAGTCTCTAAATCATAAATTTTAGTCATGATTTCTGGTACTGATTTAATGTTCTTTGTAGTAAGGTACGTTGGCTGATAAGGCAAATGCTAGGATAGGCATAATTAGTTTAAACTTCGGAAGTTTGCGCGGCACTCGAATTAGTTCATTATCTTCTATGGGTATATAATGTCTTCCCTAACAATACATTTGATTTCAAAAATGATAAAATGATTAATGCTCACAACGTTGTTAGTCCTATGATTCGGTTCGAAGTTTTCCTTACGAATGCTCTTAACCCAATTTTGTTTTAATACTAGGTCTTTTGGAAACGGGAACACTTAAGCTCTTACTTACATCCAAGCGCATAGCACATTAAACTATAAACATATTGCATAGGTAACCAAAAATGAAAAAAAAAAACTTTCAGAGAAGAACACGAGAATCAACATTAACCTTATCACCACCGATATTGTTGGAATAAATAAGCTCTTTGAGAACAAATAGCTTCTTACGGCACTGAAAGAAGATCTGTAACCTTCTTAAGACTATAAATAAATATAATATACGATTAATAATATTCAAATTTCCGTAAATATTTGGTAACAACACGGCTTACACAAATCAAAACAAACACATGCTAGCACTCCAGCTGCCGCCATTGTGGACAGTTTCGATAGGTCGGTTAAGGTCTGATATATTGTAGTTGGTCTTGTGCAACTTCTACTCATCGACGTGCGACTGTGACGTCATTGTTCTGGAAAACGCTGGCTCTCTCTTACCTGTGCTTCTAGACTTTCCCATTGTGCTTTATAACCCGGCTCCAACCCTCAAAAGTCAGTCTCGCATCGTTACGTAGTGGTGGAGCACTACGTCTTATTATTTGGCCATTACCATCTTGGCCATTTTATGTCGTACAACTTCGTGGGCAAGAAAATTCATTATGCTATTTTGACTTCAGAATTTCACTTGGCCCGTCTGGTCTTATTTATTTTTTCTCGACCTGGCTTCTTATTCACTTTTTCATTCAGCCAGCTAGTGTCAGTTCTAACTATCGAGATGCAAGCTTTCTCTTTTTCAACTTAAGTTTGCTACTGGAACTATACTCTGGATAGGGGAACATCAATTGTATTCACCTACTTACGTGCTAGGGGATGCCTGGCCGAGGCGGTAAAGGCGTGCTCGGTTCGCCCGGAAGGACGTGGGTTCGAATCCCCGTCAGGAAGTCGTAAAATTTAAGGAACCAGATTTCCACTTCCTGAGGTGCATATGGCCAAAAATGAGTACCAGGTTAATTCCTGGGGGGAAAGGCGGCCTGGCGTAGAACTAACCACTCTACCCCATCACGTGCCGAGGTTAACAATGGTGGAAGCCTTTACCTTCCACTCCTCCAAAGGCCTTCATGGCCTCTACGGAGGTGACTTTGCTTTGCTATTTACGTGCTCGTGATACCTACTGGTTGTTCAACAGTCGTATTTCTCAAACAAATAAGCTACCCGACGAAGAATCTCTTCCTCCTAGCATCCATATTTACTCCCCTCTCGCCCCCCCCCCTTTTCTTCGTATTTTATCATATCATTCCGCTTCTTTCTTTTTACTTTTTTGGAGTTCTTTCACCATTTTGTATATTCTGATGATTCTGTAATTATATCTGTGTCACGACTAAATTTATATTTACCTATCGGATGTACTCCTACTATCTTTGTGATATTTGTAAATGTGACATATTCTTGCTTGGTAACTATTGATTTCAGAGCTGTTCCTACAATTTGTATTGCTCGCTTCATTATTTTGGTATCCTAATTTTTACAAAACCTTATATTTCTTGTTGATCATTAAATATATTTATCTGTTCTGTTAATATTCTGCTTCTCTCTATTCTAACCTTTCTTTATCCTCTGGAGCCCATCAATTTCTGTTTGCGTACCATACTTCCTGCATATTTGTTTACTGTACCATTAATCCACTACGTACGGCACAAGCCTCTATATTTTTCGCCAGGGGACCCATGTCTAGAAATGCATGTTTTGGACACTCAACATTTGACAGCACGCTGGATATGGTGACTGGGGAGAGGGACAGGTTTCCCACATTTTGTGAAGGAAACCCCACCGACATTATACGGAAGGTGTTTGAATTGTCAACCTTCAACTTGATTACTTGCAGAGATAGGACCATATGATCAAAGACGTTCTTGTTTGGGGTATTATCATCACAAGAGGACATTCTTGCACTAATCCATGCGGTGATAAATACTGAACGCATCTTGGGGTGGACGCCCACAGACCATATTGCATTGTTTCTAGGGGAAAGAGGTATTGAGAAAAGTAGTAGAAAAGAGTTATTAGGGAAAATGCATGGATGTGTGTATAACCCTCAGTCCCGTTATCTGGTACGCGATCGGGTATGGGATGAGAAGAAATTATGTGGCTTTTTTTTTTTTACGGCCGGATGTCCTTCTTCTTGCCAACGTCAATTAAGGAGCTAATGAAAATGACATTTTAAAAAATGGCGTATGGATTTTTGGTGTAGGGAGTGTCCGAGGACATGTTCGGCTCGCCAGGTGCAGGTCTTTTCATTTGACGCCCGTAGGCTACCTGCGCTTCGTAATGAGGATGAAGACGACACAAACACCCAGCGAAATTAACCAATGATGGTTAAAATTCCCGACCCTGCCGCGAATTGAACCCGTGACCCCTGTGACCAAAGGCGACCACCTTAACCATTTAGCCACTGAGCCGGACATGAAAATGAAATTAATGATGGTGAATGAAATTGGGAAAAAGAGTTCTAGGAAACCTGAACCACTCTCGGGGAAAGTGACAAAGTGACAAAGAATCAGTAAAAATATTTCAAACATAAATAAATAAAAACAGTTCAACTCAAACAGGCAACTAACGGCTTGGTGATTTAAAGAATGTCAACAGTAGATACACTCAACTCCCGATTTACGGTAATCGGATCAACCGTGTTGCGGCTTAACCGCGATATCAAAAACACTAAAAACCGAGCTCAATAGCTGCAGTCGCTTAAGTGCGGCCAGTATCCAGTCATCGGGAGATAGTAGGTTCGAACCCCACTGTCGGCAGCCCTGAAGATGGTTTTTCCGTGGATTCCCATTTTCACACCAGGCAAATGCTGGGGCTGTACCTTAATTAAGGCCACGGCCGCTCCATTCCCATTCCTAGGCCTTTCCTATCCTATCGTCGCCATGAAACCTATCTGTGTCGGTGCGACGTAAAGCAATAAGCAAAAACATTAAAAATGCACGAGTGTTGGTAGTTACAGTAATGCAGAATTATAAAGGGTCGGGATAATATTGCCGAGTCGTAACAGTAGCAGCGGTGGTGCGACCTTGAATTTATGTAGTCTGAATATTTTTCTTTGCCTTATTAGTTTCAACGAAAAGCCCTGTTTATTTTTCCATTTATTAATTGTGCCAAGTGCTACTTTTACTTCAACGTAGTGGGTGAGTTAAAAAAACAAAACAATACAGCAGTACCATTTATTATCATTTTAACTGTACTTTGAGTACGCCTGTTCTATTTTTAACTTTTTGTGGGTTATCCGCGATTTTATTTAACCGGGAAGCCTTAACTCCACATTATCCCGGTTAATCGAGAGTTCAGTGTAATGCCGTTCCGAGTGTCAGTTCAGAACATACTTATGAAACTCTCTGTAATTTGAAACTAAGACTGGCAAGCTACTGCCACGCTGGGGCGAAACACTGGCAATTTCGCGAATTAAAAAAAAAACCGACCTGAAGGACTTGAATATTTCAAACTTTTGCAATTGATGAAATTATTTACGGTTTCCTTCCGGGAGCTTAATTTTTAACATATTATATTTCTTGTCTTTGTAAGATTTGTTATATTGTGTATTTAGAAACTAGGCGTTGTACTGTTTGGTTAAGATGCAAACTCTGTTCATTTATGCATTAACTCCACTCAAAAATTAGTTTCCGACCTCCAACAGCGAGTCATAACTCCCAACAAAGCACACAAAATACGGACAAGTGAGGTCATATGTAGAATGTGGCTGATATAGTACGCAATTCGTTCTGGAGAGAAGTCCACAGGCCATAATGCATTTAAAATGAAGTATATTTGTGTTCCCGTGTGAGAAACATAGCATTTCTCTCACATACTAATTTGAATTTCCCTGTTTGCTTACAGAAGTGGACATCAGCACGCACGGTTGGAGTCCTGCTGAGAAACTAATCGAGCGGCAGTGCCACCTGCTAGTGGACATCAGGCCTTTGGCAATGCACTTCTCTGATTGCGTTCCTAGGCGTCTTACAAAAAACATATTAAGAAGAAGAATAAATTCTTGTGACTGCAATATAATATGTGGCATATCTTAGATCTTGAAGACAACTGTAGAGTGTATCGTAGCTTACGGAAATCAGCATTTCTCGGAAATTCGTTAGGTCGGACTTCTTAAAGTGTTTGAATGTCAGGTATGAACATAATGCGGAAGTAAAATCAGGACCTATGACAAATATTTTGTTGTGTTTAGCGGCCAGTCTTGTGAAGTGAAGTTAGCATAACTACTTTTTTGAAAGACAAATTGATAACGATTAGTTTATTTACATCTAACGAATCGTTTTCCAGAGATATTTGTATGGAATTTGGACTCCACAAGTGTAGGATTCACTACATCGGATGTGGAAAATTGGCTCAGGCCCTATGAAACTACCGCGAATGAAATAATGAGTTCTCTAGAGTGTGATGACATGAGGTCTCTTTGATAAAAGGGACTTCTATGTGTCTCTCAGTGATGGCCTTCACATCACAGCCTGCAAGATCACATCGGCTATCTGTACTCTAACACCCCTCTTTGATAATATGTCACCGGGTGAGTTGGCCTTGCGTTTAGGGGGAGCGCAGCTGTGAGCTTGCATCCGGGAGATAGCGGGTTCGAACCCCACTGTCGGCAGCCTATAACATGTTTTTTCCGTGATTGCGCCGATGACCTAGATCTTAGGCTCCTTTAAGAAACAAACATCACCATCCGTGGTTTCCCATTTTCACACCAGGCAAATGTTGGGCCGGTATCTAAACACCACGGCCGCTTTTTTCTCATTCATTGTCGCCCATCAGTTCTTCAAATCACAGCTGCAAGTTCACATCGGTCATCTGTACTCTAACGCCCTTCTTTGATAATATGTCTCTCAGTCATGACCATCCATCAATATTTCACACCACAGCCTGCAAGATCACATTGATCATCTGTACTCTAACGCCAATCTTTGATAATATGTCTCTCAGACATGGCCACCCATCAATACTTCACATCGCAGCCTACATCACATCGACCATCTGTACTCTAACGCCCTTCTTTGATAATATCGATGGCCTAGATTGAATACCTCGTATCTCAAAAAGTTCTTCGTATCCATTATTTCCCTTAAGACTGGTCACGCCTCCCAGCCACATTTAGATATGCAGTCCTTCAGAACAATGTTCGTTGGGTTTATTTTCCTATGCTGATGCGTAAAGGAAAATGAACCTTATACAAATTACACTCTAGGAGTTTGTAATACGTCACGCAGACATACTTTCCTATAGTACTCTACGGTAAGGTTCTTTTTCCTTCACACGCCGGCATAGGAATAAAGAACACAACGAACATTTTTCTGATGGACTGCATATTCATGTACGGCTTGGAGGCGTAACCAGTCTTAAGGGAAATAATGGATAGGAAGAACTTTGTGAGATACGAGGTTTTCATTCTAGGCCATCGATATGTCTCTCAGCCATGGCCGCCTATCAATACTTCACATCACATCCTACGCGGTTGCTAGGTAACATCGCGTCATACATTTCTCATCACTAATTTCGTGACTCCCAGTCATTAGAGCCAACGGCCGTAGTCGTATTGAAACACCGGATCCCGTGGGATCTCCGAAGTTAAGCAACATTAGGCGTGGTCAAGATTTGGATCGGTTGCCATGCGCTGTTGGTGGGTGGTAAGGTAATGGAGGACCGGAAAGTAACTGGCCACCCTACCGCACGTAAACTCCGGCTCAAGCACACCTCTGCGGAGGTTCGGACCTGCCTTCGGGCAGACAACACCCTTACCTTTAGTTATAAGACACATTTGTGTCAAAAAGGAAAGAAGTCAGATCATTGCAAAAATGAAGGTATCGGGAAAAGAAAGGGACCAAAAGGAGTGTAAATGAAGGACTTCATAGATCTCAAAGATATGGTACCGTCAGGGTAAGAAGAGAACAAGAGCTGAGGTAAGGAATGTGATACAGGAAAGATGAAAACAAGGAGGCTGACAGATACAGTGCCAGATTCGGGTAGTGGCCCTTTAGTCCTCAGCCGACGCTCTTTTCTAAAACCAACGCTAAGGCGCAATAGTGCTGAAGGCTCCTGGCCTACCAAGCGACCGCTGCTCAATCCGAAGTCCTGCAGATTGTGAGGTGTCGTGTGGTCGCCACGACGAGTCTTCTCGGCCATTACTCGGGCCGATATCTCACTGTTAGATAGCTCCTCAATTGTAATCATGTAGGCTGAGTAGACCTTGAACCAGTCCTCAAATATAGGTATAAAAATGCCTGAGCTGGCTGGTAATCGAACCCGGGTCTTCCGAGGACAGTAAGAATGCAGGCACGTTACGGGGTCGGGGGAGTGAATGGCTTGCATGCCCACCAACTGCTGATCTGAAGACTGGAAAGAGAATTCGCTCACGATCACTTCCAGTCACTGAAATATCTACCCGAAGCTAACAAGATCGTGAGAACGGGTCACCAAAATTCTTCTTCTTCTGTATCTTTTACCCTCCAGACTCGGTTTTTCCCTCGGACTCAGCGAGGGATCCCATCTCTACCGCCTCGAAGGCAGTGTCCTGGAGCTTCGGACTCTGGGTCGGGATACAACTGGAGAGGATCACCGGTACCTCGCCCAGGCGGCCTCAACTGCTATGATGAACAGGGGCCTGGCAGGGGGATGGGAAGATTGGAGGGGATAGACAAGGAAGAGGGAAGAAAGCGGCCATGACTTGAGGTTAGGTACCATCCCGGCGTTTGTCTGGAGGAGAAGTGGGAAACCACGGAAAACCACTTCCAGGATGATTGAGGAGGGAATAGAACCCACGTCTACTCAGTTGACCTCACGAGGCTGAGTGGACCCCATTCCAACCGTCGTACCACTTTTTTTTCAAAGTTCGTGGCAGAGCCGGGAATCGAACCCGGACCTCGAGGGGTGGCAGCTGATCACACTAACCACTGCACAACAGAGGCGGACACCAAAATTATTACCGAGAAAATTGTTAGTACCATCATTATTATTATTATTATTATTATTATTATTATTATTATTATTATTATTATTATTATTGTTTTGAAATAATAGTCCGACTCGTTGGTTGAACGGTCAGCGTATTGGCCTTCGGTTCAGAGGGTCCCAGTTAGGGATTTTTCTCGCTTTTGATTAATTCTTCTGGCTTGGGGACTAGGTGTTAATGAATGCCCCAACACGATCCTCTTCATATGCAGTCAACACACCACACTACCAACCACCACAGAAGCACGCAATAATGATTACATCCCACCGCACAGGGTTGGCGTCAGGAAGGCTAGCTAATTGCTTTACGTCGCACCGACACAGATAAGTCTTATGGCGACGATGGGACAAGAAAGGCCTAGGAATGGGAAGTAAGCGGCCATGGTCTTCATTAAGGTACAGCCCCAGCATTTGCTTGGTGTGAAAATGGGAAACCACGGAAAATCATCTTCGCGGCTGCCGACAGTGGGGTTCGAACGCACTATCTCCCGGATGCGAGGTCACAGCTGCACGCTCCTGACCGCACGGCCAACTCGCCCGGTACGTCAGGAAGGGCATCCGGCCGTAAAACTGAGCCAAATCCACATTCGAGACGCAGTTCGCACCCGCGACCCCACAGGCGTGGGAAAAGCGGCAGAAAGTCCGACTCACTGGCTGAACGGTCAGCGTACTGGCCTTCGGTTCAGAGGGTTCCGGGTTCGATTCCCGGCCGGGTCGGAGATTTTAACCTTAAATGGTTAATTCCACTGGCACGGGGGCTGGGTGTATGTGCTGTCTTCATCATCATTTCATCCTCATCACGACGCGCAGGTCGCCTAGGGGAGTCAAATAGAAAGACCTGCACCTGTCGAGCCGAACCCGTCCTGGGATATCCCGGCACTAAAAGCTATACATTTCATTTCAGCGGTAGAAAAAGAAGAATAAGTTTTGAAATTATACTTTTCTTCGGGCACACAGATTTTTACCTGAGGATCCAGAACTGGATAGCCGAAATCTACACCAAAATAATAATAATAATAATAATAATAATAATAATAATAATAATTATAATTATAATTATAATTATAATTGGTTTTCGGAGACGAAGAGGTGCCGCAGTTCTATTCCACAGGAGTTGTTCTACGTGCCAGTAAATCTACCGACACGGGGCTGACAAACCTGAACGCCTTCAAATACCACCGGACTCAGCCAGGATCGAACCTGCCAAGATGGGGTCTTTTCTTTTCAGTTTCGAGTCACTTAACTGTTAGCTCTTTAGTCTGCCAGAACTAATTTCGAATAAATAAATTTACAAACTGCCTGAAAAATAAAAATAATATGACACGTTTCGTTCTTGAAATAACATCCTCAGATTCTAACAAATCAGCTTCAAAAATGTTTAGAAATATGTAAATTTTATGTTTAAGCGGAGTGATGACTGAAATTCTGAACTCGGTTACACGAATTTCTCGATTTCTCGAAGCAAATATTTCCTCCCTTGAAGCAAGAAATACTCTGTAACTGGAATTTTGTCTAACATTAACTGTGCAAGACGGAATTTGTGGTTTGTGAGGAACAGTTAACAAGTAAAGAAAGGGTTACAATGATGCTGTGATCTAATATGACGGGAATCGAAAATCTAAAATTTCTAGTGACCGGAAATTAGGCGAAGCCTCGCTCTTTTTCGGGTGTGAATTAATTACCGATCACGTACGAATGCAACCCCCGAAGTCGCCGATGACAAGCTCCGTTTACGAATCTCTGTGCGTGGTACTGACGAGAAGTTTGAACGTGAAGGGAGGAAAGGTCAAGAGTAACAAACAGAAGAGACTAGCGGATTTTTTTCCAAAGGTGGTAACGAAGGTATGTTTCTTGTTTCACTACTGTATCGTGTCTTCTAAAAAGTTACTTTAATAAGGGTTATAATTAAAGTGATGTCATAGAATTGAGTTTGTTTGCATATTTTTAAATAAGCCCGTAGATACATGTGATTTAATTATATGCAATACGTCCTCAAAAACGGTATTCTCTAGATCGCAATATTTCGATAACTCGAAATATAAATTAGCTCCGGAGGTTACTCGAAATATCAAGGTTCCACTGTCCGCTGCGTTCCGTGGTTCAAATCCCTGCTCGCTCCATGTGAGATTTGTGCTGGACAAAGCGGAGGCGGGACGGTTTTTCTCCGGGTACTCCGGTTTTCCCTGTCATCTTTCATTCCAGCAACACTCTCCATCATCATTTCATTTCATTTCATTTCATCTGTCAGTCATTAATCATTGCCGCAGAAGAGTGCGATAGGCCTCGGCAGCCAGCACAATTCCTATCCTCACCCCAAGATTTATTCATTCGACCCCTGACTCGGTCAGTGACTGGAAAACAGGTTGTAGGTTTTCATTCAGGGTTATTGGTTGCAAAGTTACTGACAAATAATATTTATTTTAATATATTGCATAGTAAATGCTCCTTACGAGTTTTGAAGTGAGGTGTAAACTATTGGGGATTTTTCCAATTTTCGTTATTAATTCAACAAGCAAAAATCTAGTTTCGTGCTATTTGCATGCGGAAAATATCGTAACAAAGTGAAGGACTACTTGTAATAACCCTGTACATTTTTAAACACTCTCTAAAAATTTGAAGTTAATCCGATACAAACTCTGTCGCAAGCTGCATTTTATGCATGGCACACAGCTGGAAATGCTTTTAGGCATATACAAGCAATTAAAAGTTTGAAGAAGCACACTTGCTTTAAAACTGCCCTGGATTGTAAATTACTCCCTGAGATATATTTTCCCTCTTACGCACAGCGCAGGCCTACTAGAAGGTAAATATATTCTAGGGGGAATTTTTGAAATGGCAGTTTGAAAACCTTTGAAGCTAATTTTGTCCGACAGTGTGAGAGAAAGGGGAGTGGGTTTGCTAAACTGCTACGCTTTAAATCTGGCATTTAGAGATTTTAAAGTGGCGTTAGGGAAAAGTGATAACGAGATTTGAAAGAGGATTTGGGGTTTTTTTAAGGTTGACATTGAAAATCGCAACATTTCGGTCATGATTCCCCTTAAATTCTGTTTAAATCCTTAAAACTTTGCGATGTGGAACTTATTTTCAAGAAGTCCCGTCTTCTCTCCAACCCGGCCTGTATTCTGTTACCATATGCTTTTTTAGGTTGATTATAAATTTTATTCAGAAATTAGTTTCGTCCGACAGAAGAATAATTCTTCGAATGATTCAAACTCTTCCTTTCCTTGATGGTTGGTCTGTGGGCTAACAGATTCTTTCCTTCCTTGACGAATTCATAGTACTCGACTCACATCATATGTGTACCACGTTCGTGTAATGAACGACAGATGCTTGGTTGTGTATCTTAAAATGATCCTCCGTGATAGCGACGTAATTGTACTTGTAAGATGCAACAAGAGTTGATTTATTGCCCTTTGATCTGCCTGAAGAACGTGCTCTCGCAAGAAAACTTATACACCGCTACAGGGGAGAATTTTTCTTGCCGTAATAGACCAACACTTGACCTCCCACATGAGCGATTACCACGGCAGTGCATAGAAACAATAACAGAGCCAGTGCTTTAGGAGCCAACGTTAGAGAGAGATCCTAAGTCGGCCGCCGTGTGTGTGCTAGTGGCTTTACGTCGCACCGACACAGATAGGTCATATGCCGACGATGGGATAGGAAAGACCTAGGAGTTGGAAGGAAGCGCCCGTGGCCTTAATTAAGGTACAGCCCCGGCATTTGCCTGGTGTGAAAATGGGAAACCACGGAAAACCATCTTCAGAGCTGCCGACAGTGGGATTCGAACCCACTATCTCCCGAATGCAAGCTCACAGCCGTGCGCCTCTAACCGCACGGCCGTGTGTGTGTGTGCAACCCGGAATTTCTGGCGGTGATGATTATTGTTTTAAGAGGAAGTATAACTGGAAGTCTGTCCTCTCTTAATACTTATCAAAGGGAAAATTGGAAGGGGTCTGATCCTTCGAAAAATGAACCGATCCACAAAAGAAGGGGTAAGACTACAAAGAGTGTGAAAGGGGAATAATCTTATGGTCGGTGGTCAGCCGAAAATGATTGTAACGTAACAAAATGTGTAACGGAAGTGACATCATATCAGTAGTTGGCGTAGGCCTTGGTCGGCGAAGATGCTGCGGCTGTGGATTTGTATAAATAGTCTGTGTTGAAATAGAAGGTGTACCGTCAGTGACGTCACATTAGTCGTTGCCGTAGGCCTTGGTCGCCAGAGATGCTGAGGCTACAAGTGACATATTCATGATCATTAGCTTTTCGCAAAGGGATTATTTTTTTACAATTGGCTTTACGACGCGCCAACACAGATAGTTCTTCAGGCGACGATAGGATATGAAAGGGCTAGGAGTGGGAAGGAAGAGGCCGTGGCCGTAATTAACGTGCGGCCCCAGCATTTGCCTGTTGTGAAAATGAGAAACCACGAAAAGATTTGCAAATTCACAGCTACACGCCCCTAACCGCACGGCCAACTCACTCGATAGAACAAGAACAAGAACAAGAACAAGAAGAAGAAGAATTAATTGCTTGTTTTATTTCATCACTGTAAAAGCTCAACACAGCTACACAAAATTTTTGGTTTGATTATGAGCATTGCTCTGAGCGTGTCTGTGAGGAGGTGACTTTTACACGAGTCCACACTTATTCACTGAAGGACCTTCTCGTTCCGCAGAGCTATTGATTCCAGGTAAATGAACTGAACAACAAGCCCAGTGTTTTTGCATGGTAAAGATAAAAAAGTGACTGAACATTTCCACCCTGTGACATTCCACTCTTGAAATGCCTGAATTCCAACTTGCTACTTAATCGTCTAAGAAAAATTGCACGTACAGAAACTAATCAAGGACCTTTTGTCATCATTTGTTTTTCTTTTCAGGAAGTTCAGTAATATACTCGAAAGATTTTTCAAAGTCGCTCAAAGCAGCCACAGTATTTAAAATAATCCAACTGAAACTCAAGTTCTAGAAGTCCAAAGATAGAAATATTGGACTTTTTAGCGTCCCGACAAATGTTTCCAGGACAATGGGACGCGTAATCAAAATACGGAATTGCCTGTATAATAAGTGAAATCTGGTCAGTTTACGTCACTTAAATTAGTGTTACGACTCCCAGTTCTCTAAACCTCCAACACTATTCAACAAGTGTCCTACTCATGCGAGTTGAAGCGTGCTCTGTCTCTTCCGTTGCCTTTCTCCAATAGAGGACAGTATTTCTGTATTGTACAAAAATTAAGGCGACACTCCGGAGACAAAATATATTTTTACCCAATGCATGGATTTTCGCGAAACTTTGTGTGAATGTCACCTACATAAAGGTAGGTATATCACGAACATTTCTTTCATAAATACAATTAATAGTTTTTCCAAAATAATTCTTTCGAAATATTTCATTCCATTTTTTCAAGAAATTTAATTGAAATGTTAATGCAAATTCGTAATTAGGTGGATAATACTTCTTTTAAATGCACTATATATCGATTTTTCTGTACATACTTTATATAATGAGATATATCGTAGTAAAGTTTGTGTAATTTTTACATTCTATAGTTTTGGACTTAAAATCCCTACTACTTGAAAAAATTCTGCAATCAAACATTCCATACGCAGGTTTCTTAATATAGCTGTGATACATATACCATACACATTTTGTTACATTTGGCAGAATATTATGGGAGAAAAGTGGGATTTAAATGTAACTTAACAACAGGCAAACAAAGCATTATTGCAGTTATAAAGTGTTTGAATTCAACGGAATAACTTCGTAACAAAAAAATTTCACCAAAATGAGAGGAATGTGTGGCATTTTTGTGTGTCTACTTAACGGCTATAGGAGGCGTATTTCTTGTGCGTAAAGGTGTCAGAGGTGTACTATTAGATTATATGAAAATAAAATATCCCTCGTGACTAAAAGTATCTCGGAGATCAATAGGTGAAAACACCGAATTGTGTGTCATTTTTATAACTATTTGAGTTTGTGTGTGACTCAAGACAACGGCCAATAACTTGGTTTGTTGCAGAAGAATCCGTATAGTGATCAGGTTTTCAAATATTGAAAATTCAATATTTTTTTAACTGAGATAGAAATTTTACTCTGGATGAACCTTAATTGAATGGCAAACAAATCTTATTTTTGTGTCAACATAATTACCAGTTGCGATTAGTTTCATCCTAGGACTACGGGTAATTCATTTCTTATTCTTTTCCATTTACCTTTACTCGGCACTTTGCTTAGAATTCGCCTAGTTTTACGGTCGGATGTCTTTTCTGATGGCAACCCTACGCGGAGGAATGTATTCACTAGTCTTCTTAGCTGTGAGCTTCCTTCCCACTCCTAGCCCCTTACTATCCCACAGTCGCCATAATACCTGTCTCTTGTCGGTGCGACGTACAGCAAGTTGAAAAACAAAGACCTGGTCTTCTTATTATTCTCCTCCTCCTCCTCCTCCTCCTCCTCCTCCTCCTTTTGTCTTGGCCGACTATTGACGACGTTAATTCGAATTCAGCTTCATCTGTTTCTGGGCTTTATTCCTCGTCCAGTTCTCCTTCATGCCTTCACTCTGCAATCTCCTCCTTTCTCCTGTCCAAGGGTACGGGATCTAACTATTTCTTGAAAACTCTTGGTGGCCTTGATCCTCTACTTGTAAGCAGCCCTGATGATTATTTCCGTTCCTTGTATTCCCATTTCTTCCAGGTCCTTCTTTACCTCCTGATACCAGCGCACCGTAGTTTTCCTGATAAAAAAAAATCTTATTATCTGATTGTATGATTCCGTGTTCCTTTGCAGTGTGATATAAAGATGTGTACTAAGATGAACACAAATGAATTAACCAAATGTGGTTAAGATCCCCAGGTTTATCGGGGAACGAACCCGGGTCCTCTGAACCGAAATCCAATACGCAGAATAAGGAACCAGACGACGGAAATATGGCTAGAGTTTTGAAGAAAAGGATTTTTTTTTAAGGATTTCGAACTTTTAAAGTTTAAACATTATTTTTCCAAAAATAAGATACATATTTTTGTTGTCTTCTTCTTCTTTTTCAGTCGTTCGCTCAATGATGAGGACCGTGTTTCACTCGTTTCTAGACGCAATGTATCAGAGAAGGATGCGCCAGTCGTCTCTCTGATTGTGTTCGACCAGGAACTCGTCCACCACCTCTCTTGTCAGGGACGTTTCCAGATGTGTTGAGTTCCTCCACATTCTACTGTCCACAACAAGGCACATCACAGAAGAACTGTACAATCCGCCGTTTGCATGTTGCAAAGAGTCTGATCCTCCAAAATAGACTTGTTGGTTCGGAATGTTGTCCAAGACATGCGAAGTAAATTTTTCCAACACCACATTTCAAGAAAATATTTATTCCATTCTGTTCAAAAGATAAAACCGTTAGTGGCATGGGTGACAGAGGGTTTCGCCTCGAACCCCGTTTCCTTCCTGAACTAATGTACAGGCTAGCCGCAAACAACATGAACAGGGTATATAACCGGTAGGGGGTTGGCCATACTGATAAATAATTAGAAAACAAGTTATTCAATATATCGTACCGTTGTCTTTTTACCAGTTGATGAAGTTAGCCAATCAGGTCATATCGCTGGCGAATTCAACGGAGCTTTGCGAGGCGGTGATGCTAAATCTGCAATGTCGCATTGCGAGTCCAAATCTACTGCATTGCTCTATATGGGTGTGCCCAGCTTTTAAACAATAATTTTAATTCTACAGTTGGACTCCTTGTCCAAACGAACATTGGGCAGGGAAATCCCAGAAGGAGAAGAAGAAGAAGAAGAAGAAGAAGAAGGAGAAGAAGAAGAAGAAAAGGAAGAAGAAGATGAAGAAGAAGAAGAAGACCATTTACCTTCCGTGACCATAACCTACTGGTTACAATTATTCTTGAAAGAATATTAACGTCGTTTTGTGGTGGTGGTGGTGGTGATTACTGTTTTAAGGGGAAGTACAATTAGGCTGTCGGCCCCGTGGTGTAGAGGTAGCGTGCCTGCCTCTCGCCCGGAGGCCCCGGGTTCGATTCACGGCCAGATCAGGGATTTTTCTCTCCACCTGAGGGCTGGTTCGAGGTCCACTCAGCCTATGTGATTAGAATTGAAGTGCTATCTGACGGTGAGATGGCGTCTCCGGTCTCGAAAGCCCAGAATAACGACCGAGAAGATGCGTCGTGCTGACCACACGGCCCCTCGTAATCTGCAGGCCTTCGGTCTGAGCAGCGGTCGCCGGGCAGGTAAGAGCCCTTTCAAGGGCGTTAAGTGCCGTGGGGTTTAGTTTTTTTTTTTTTTTTTTTTTTTTTACAATTAGCCTTACCATCCTCTATTATCGCTAATCAAAGGAATAAATGGAATGGGTACCACACTTCGAAAAATGAAGGTATCGGGCGAAGAAAGACAAGGGCCACGAAAGGCGTGAAAGTGAAGGGCTCCCTTGGCCTCCACACCTAATACTGTCGGGGTCGGAAAAGAACAAGAACTGACCACAGGAGGTCGGATAGGATAGATGAAAGTGAGGAGCCTGGCACAAGTAAGTGGAAGCTATGCCAGAGCTCAGCAAAGGGGACCTGTGGTCGCCAACCCAGGCTGGGGCCCCTTGTAATCACCCCTTAAGACAGGTAGGGGAGTGGTGGTGGTGATTACAGTATTAAGAGGAAGTTTAACTGGACAACCATCCTTTATTAACACTAATCACAGGCAAAAAAAGTGGAAGAGTTCCGACACTTCGAAAAATCTAGATATCGGCCAAAGAAAAATAAGGGCCACGGAGGGTATGATAATGTAATACTTCCTTGGCGTCGAATGCTCTAACGCCGACAGCATCGGGAAAGAACAAGAATTGACCAAGGCAGGTCGGATATGATAGATGTAAGTGAGGAACCTGGAGCAAGTAAATGAAAGCAATTGGTGGATTCAGCTAAAGGCCCCGTGTTTGCCAACTCACGCTCCCAAGTTGAGAGTCCCAGATACCACTTTTAGTCGCCCCTTATGACAGGCAGGGGAGCGGTGGTGGCCATTACAGTTTAAAGGTGAAGTAAAACTGGGCACATTAATCAGAGGAAGAAATTGGAAGGAGACCAATATTTCGAAAAATGAAGGTCTCTTCCAAAGGAAGACAATGGCCACGGAATGCGTAAATGGCCTGGAATGCTCAAATACCGCCATGGTCGGAAATTAACAAGAGTTGCGGAAGAGAGATCGGGTAGGATAGGTGAAATTGAGGAGCCTGCTGCAAGTAAGCACAAGCAGAGCATTGTCTCAGTTAAGTGCCCCGTGGCTACCTCTTACGACTGGCAGGTGATACCGTGGGTGTTGTTCTACCACCCCCACGCACAATTTTTTGTTTTCATATGTCATGAATAATAGGTTCCAAACATCTAAATCCGATGTGTGATATGCCATGGTGCTGGAAATTTACTATAAGCGGTTTCTACACGTGTTTCAAGGAAACGCTAACTGATTTTTTGCTTCAAAGAATCTGATAGAGGAGTTCGAGAGTCTGTGCCAGTAAAATGAACTCTTTTTATTGATCAGGGGTTGCACTTTGTGATAGTTAGTGCACTCAGACAGACACAAAACCATCTCTTAACCTGCCACACTAGGTATTACTGCTGCAGCAAATACATCTAAACACGAATCAATAACAGTGTGTCTCGACATTTGACCTCCAATACTATCTAATTCCAAAAAAATAGCCACTTCCCTCTTTCACGAATCGGAGTTCATAAGTACGTACTTTCCAGTTCTAGCAGAATATAGACTGTTTGTTATACTTCAAGCCACGAACTGCCGTCGGGGATACAACTAACTGAATTACGAATGTAAGCACAGTCAATAATTTAGAGGCATTACATCGCGGAACAAGGGTAGACCGAATCATTTCGATCGCTGTGTAAACAGCTGACTTATGATATCCAAACATGGCGGTCGCTCGCACAAGTTCCCTCCAGGGGCTTCCCCGACACGCTTCGCTAAACTGCTGCACTCGTTTTGATAGCGAACTCGTGCGAGTGTAACTAGAGCATGCACCAAATCTGTTCACAGATAGACTTCGTTCTCAAATGATGCTTTCTCTGGAAATCAGTAGTAGTGTTAGTGGTAGTGTGTCGCTACTGAGCGAGTTGACTGCGTGGTATGAGTCACGTAGATGTTGCTTCCATTCGGGATATAGTGGGTTCGATTCCCGCCGTCCGCAGCCCTGAACATAGTTTTCGGTGAATTCCCATTACCACTCCGGGCTGGATCATAATTAGTGCCATGGCCGCTCCCTTCAAAATTTTTGCGTCCCTGAAGACCTTCAAGTTCTTAGTAACAAACAAATAAAAATACTGTCTGCCTCTACATTCCAAGATCATGGGTTCAAATCTTGACTGACGTATTCGGATTTTTTTTTTTTTTTTGCTTTACGTCACACTGACACAGATAGGTCTTATGGCGACGATGGGATAGGAAAGGCCTAGGAGTTGGAAGGAAGCGACCGTGGCCTTAATTATGGTACAGCCCCGGCATTTGCCTGGTGTGAAAATGGGAAACCACAGAAAACCATCTTCAAGGCTGCCGACAGTGGGACTCGAACCCAGGACCTCCCGATTACTGGATACTGGCCGCACGTAAGCGACTGCAGCTATCGAGCTCGGTATTCGGATTTTTAGAAGGGAGGAAAATTTCTCAACGGCTTACGATGTCGGCATGTAACGATATCTGGTGACACACCTTAGTATTTATTCGACAAAATTAATTAAAAATCAGCCACGGATCGTCCGTGAGAGTTCCACTTTCTCTTACGTCTCCTGGTGTAAAACACAACGTTGAGATTTTCACGCGCCGGGCTGAGTGGCTCAGACGGTTGAGGCGCTGGCCTTCCGACCCCAACTTGGCAGGTTCGATCCTGGCTCAGTCCGGTGGTATTTGAAGGTGCTCAAATACGTCAGCCTCGTGTCGGTAGATTTACTGGCACGCAAAAGAACTCCTGCGAGACAAAATTCCGGCACCTCGACGTCTCCGAAAACCGAAAAGTAGTTAGTGGGACGTAAAGCCAATAAAATTATTATTATTATTATTATTATTATTATTATTATACCGGGGGTACACCTTCTCCGTCCCTTTGAACTGCGTGCCTTCTAGAAGGCAATCTGTATGGTGAATCCGTAACTAATGTATCTCAAGTTACTTGGACCTTTAACTATTAGATGTCTCTACCATCGGCCTATGTGACCCCTCTGGCGGAAGTAAAGACAATTAATTCTGAAGGGAATTTTAATTTTTTGAAGGTGGCCAATCTTAAGTTTTGTAGATTGTTTCTTAAATGTATCGATGCTGTCAACACTCCTACGGCTTCCTTCTTCCTTAAGTTATTAACCAATCAGTAATTTTTGTGTATATTTCTCTAGCCAATTAAAACTGGGGGTGTGTACAAGCATTCTGCCTAGCTCACGCGAGTTCTGGAATTTTGTCCTCTGGCATGCTATAAAAGCTGGGCGCTTTAGGGCCGTATTGTCATCTTCATGGCTCCGGTCTAGTGTGTGTGTGGCGTAATTAGGAGGCAGGGGCAGTAGGCAAAACAACTCAAGGTAATAGCAGACATCTCTTAACATGTGATACATCCAGGTAGATAACTTGAGGAGAAGTTGTCGGCAAGTCTGAGGACTCTTGTTCAAATTCCTACTGGGAAACATGCAAATTAAGGGAACAAAGAGTGTTTAGCCTATGTTGATTCCCTTTCAATTTCAATTCTTCGCCCTGCTTTGATACTTAATATTTCGCATTTAGTCACCCCTCTGCAATACAGGCTTAGCCTCTGCAACTTCGGGACGTGCAAGTGTTTCACCTCCTAGCCTTTTGTCCGTGGCCGTTCTGTTAAACCTTTTATTTTTAACCTAAGGCAGGGCCTCTCAAACGCCCAAAATCTCACGCGTGCAGAGCGAGGCGCAAGAGCTCCATGCACCGTGCATCGGTGCCGCTCGGCATGACTCGGATCAACGCTTCGTCTCTCGGCTAAGCTCGGCTCTACTCGGCTATATTCGGCTCAACTCAGCCCGGATTTGGAGCGCTACGGCGCAAGTGGGGCAAAGGGAGACAGGCGTGAGGAATGAGAGAGTAAGCGCTATTGCTCCAAATCGAGGAGTGGGGGGTCTGCACTCTGGTCAACCAAGCCAAGTCGTCTTTTGCACCGTGCACAGTGCATGCACCACGCGCATGCACTCTGAGAGGCCCTGATCTAAGGCCATTTATAATGGGCACTCATTGCCCCTGTTTATTTAGGTAATTGTTTATCGATGATTGTGTGAAAGACTGTTGAGCAGAACTGACTGTAAACACACTAACAGTAGAAGTCCGATAGTCCGGCACGTTCGGGACCGCCCCGTTGCCGGATTACCGAAAATGCCGGACTATCGGGCAGTACCTCTTACTACGATATAGGTTAAGGCGTACAGCGAGAACAGCTGTAACACGGCGTTTTGTAGTAAAATGTTGATCAGCAGAATCATTAGTTTAACAACTTTAGCTCAAAATTAGGGCAGCACAAAATCTTGGTTTGCTGAAAGTGTCTCTCCGGTTACATCAAGTTCTCGAATTCCATGCCGAAACTTAAAGTTTCTGAGACAACCATCAGAAATATTGCGTTCACTTTCTGCAAAACCTAAGTCTTGTCCAAATTTCCTTGCCTTTTCAATAACCATTGGCCCCGTTACCGGCTTTCCTTCGGAGCGTACTTCACTGAACCATTTGTACAATAAGCTATCTAATTGTCCCAGTTTGTTTATGTTTGTCTGGAAGCCAATTTTTTTGTTGTTACCGACTGAGAAGCAAATTTCATTAGTTCATCTTTTTGTTTTTTATGTCGTAAATGGTTGACGAACCAATATTTAATTCATTCAACAAAGTATTTCTATTCTCACCTTTCTCCAGGCGTTTGGTGATTTCCAGTTTCTGGTTGATGATCAGAGTTACGTGCTTACGTTTCTCTCCTGATTTGGAACTTGAAGAAGGTTTCGGTTTCGAGAACACTGTCACAGCTTAAATGCCAAGAAAACTTCCACAGGGCACTTTGATATGTAAGTTCACTACACTACTGCACTACTGTAATACGGATCCTAGATCGCAGGAACAAATACCGTAGCGAAAAGTGCTCGCAATCGAAACAATGAACTGAACCTGTGTGGTGACAGCCAACAAAGCAGATTGTGTCCAACAATAGCAGACGCGTACTGGCACTGCCCTCGTGATGTCCAGGCCGTACTGTAACTCTGATGACGTCACGCTTTGGGTGGGACTTGGAGGCGATACGCATCCGCTCCGCTTGAATAACACACTCGTTTAAATTACTTAAGAATCTGTTAACACCTTATAAAACCAAAAACTATTCATAAATATTTGTTAGTTCTGATATACAATGCATATCCTTCCCCGTAACGTTCTATTTCTCGCGTATATCCGTCCGTTTCCTTGAGTACAGGCTAACATTTTGAGACATATTTTTGCGGTTTCTATCCATTTTCTAGTCAACTGGAACATTCACATCATACAAACCGATAGAAAACAAGCAACAGATTACCAATACAATGTACTATAAATGTAAATTATTTCTGTACCACCGATTTAGTACCTACAAGAACAAAACATTCAGTGTCACTGTCATGAAATTCAGTTATTGTTTAAAAATGTAGATTTTTGAACAGCAAATAATGCCTATACAATTATTTTCATATTCAATTTTCATGGAATAACCCTGTTTCATTGCCTATGATATGAAATTTGATAGGAAAAATCCTAGCAGTGTTATTTCACAATACATTCCTACCTAAAATGGTACAATGTATAAATTGGACTTGAATTTTCATATACCGGTACACCGAATTCAAATAATCCGAGTCTTACTACATAAAAATACATCTAACGTTACCCATGTTTCTGACATAATAAGAAATTTTAACTCACCATCTGGACGATACACTCTTATTTCCCTCAGCATTTAGTGTTCAGAAAATTGGTTGATACACACAACTGTGTGGTGATTAACGATTCAATTCTCCCTAGGAATAGCCTTCTTCCATATCCTAACTCTTTCTTCATCAGAAGGAAACACAAATACTGGAGTGTTCTCTCCTCGTTTATAATTTGCTTTGCAGCCACACACAGCAACTCTTAGCACGGTGATTTCTCTCACTGATAACCTTAATTCAACTTTATACGCATCATCGTTGATAATAAAACGCTGAATGCATTAACTCAATTTCATTTTACACTAGGGATATAACATTACACAAATAAACTACAAAATTGAAACACGGCACAGCGATATTCTTAACCTAGAGCCTCACAGGAATACACGCTCACACTAAGTTTTCTTCACTAACTGAGGACTTTTCACTTAATAATGCGGTCGATAACAACGACTCAATCTAATATATATCTGAGCAAACATGCGGAAACGTTAAAAGTTTCAATAAAACAGCGAAGAATTCACATGTAACCCAACCAACTCATGTGCTTAACTTCCCCCCTAACGATCAGCTGATTGCTTTCCCGCGCTCCCTACAGTACGGCCTGGACATTACGAAGGCAGTGGTACTGGACACTTCGGGGTAGTTTCGAACCGCGCCGTGCGCTTTAACTGTCACAAACGATTAAAAAAAGAAAAAACATTACAAAATGCTGGAATGGTGCCGGACCATCGGGCGTTCCGGACTGTTGGATGCCGGACTAATTGGAATTCTACTGTATTGGAATTTGTACAGCATAAATGAAAAATAAATGGGAAACTACGGAAAACCATCCTCAGGGCTGCCGAGAGTGGGGTTCGAACCCACTATCTCCCTGATGCAGGATCACAGCTGCGCTCCCCTAACCGCAAGGCCAATTCGCCCGGTAATAAACTTTTGACTTTCTTTCAAAAAATTGTAAGGATCTTAATAGTAACAAACACAACTATTCATATATTTCTAAATATATTTGAGTGTGATTTGATAGAATTCGATGAGGAAAGCAACGTGAAACTACTTCACTCCTCGATGACGTCTGAACCATTAGGACAGGTGATGGTGGAGCTGTTTAAGATCAGTCGAGCCTTGTGGTTGAATTCCACAACGTAAAACATACATGCCTTACGAAGTTCATTGTCTGAAAGCCTGTATTGTTCTAGCAATCTGATATTTATAAACTCTGTTAAGAGACTGCACAAGGTTTGTACACTCCTGAACATCTTCCGTCCACATATTAACACTTGGAAGTGTTTTTGCGCGCGCCCTTATCAATCATACGTGAACGTTGAGGAATGTTACACTGGACATAGCCTTGACCCAGGCTGCTAGATGAGGACATCACATCTCTGCCAGCAGTTTAGCCGATAACATGAGAGGGTACATTCCTTTGTAAAACGTTATTACCTCCTGGCCTTCTTGTTACAAGCAGACGTTCTATGTGTGCAGGTAACCAAACACACCAATGAATATCAGCCTGAAAAATTACACACAAAATACGAACATTTTCTCCGCTACGTAAAAAAGCATACACTCATGGATATGTTTCTGGGCTTACAAGACGAGAGTGTGAATACAGGTTCCCCTTTTAGTAGCCTCTTACGACATGAAGGGGAGATAAAGAGTTCCATTAATTGGAAAGAAAAATGTCCACAAAATAATGGTAAGGCTAATGAATTGTGAGAAAATGAGACATTTTGGACTTCTTAAATATATTATTATTATTATTATTATTATTATTATTATTATTATTATTATTATTATTAGCCTCCGTGGCTCAGACGGCAGCACGTCGGCCTCTCACCGCTGAATACCATGGTTCAAATCCCGTTCACACCATGTGAGATTTGTGCTGGACAATGCGGAGGCGGGACAGGTTTTTCTCCGGGTACTCCGGTTTTCCCTGTCATCTTCCATTCCAGCAACACTCTCCATTCTCATTTCATAGCATCTATCAGTCATTAATAAATCGCTTTGTGAGTGGCGACCCCATCGTACTAACAGCCTATATATGATTCATTCATTACATCTCTGACCCGGTCAATGACTGGAAAACAGGTTGTAGGTTTTCATTTTCATTATCATTATTATTATTATTATTATTATTATTATTATTATTATTATTATTATTATTATTATTATCAGCCATCCCCGGGTTCGTTTTCCAACCGGCTGAAGGACACTATTTCTGGACAGAGAAGTAGAATGGCGTTCACTTGATACGAGATTTTCTCAAGGTCCTAGTACATCTTCATTACAGACTGTGATGCCTTTCAACGTTCAGTCAACAAGCCTTTGTGAATTTATTAATCGCCGACGAAATCCTCTATTTGTAGCTAGTTCTGTGGCTCTATTTACTTCTATGTTTCTTATCTTTAAAACGTTGGAAAAGTACTCTAACCATCGTCGTGTTGGTCTACCTCTACTCCTCTTACCCTCTATAACCGAGTCCGTTGTTTTCCTCTATTCGCCTCACACGACCCCATCACTGAAGCCGGTTTATGCATAAAGCATCATCCATCGAGTTCATTCCTAACTTAGCCTTTATGTCCTCATTCCGAGTATTCTCCTGCCATTGTTCCCACCTGTTTGTACCGGCAATCATTCTCACTACTTTCAAGTCTGTTACTTCTAACTTGTCAATAAGATATCCGGAGTCCACCCAGCTTTCACTCACGTAAAGCAAAGTTGGTCTGAAAACAAACTGATGTAAAGGTAGTTCAGTCCGGGAGCTGACTGCCTTCTTACAGAATACTGATGATCGCAAATGCGAGCTCACTGCATTAGCTTTACTGCACTTTGATTCAATCTCACTTAATTACTATACTACCATCCTCTCGAGCTATCTGCCAGGAGCTATCATATGTTCAGAAATGTCTGCCATTACCTTGAGTAATTAGGGCTTCCGAATGCCGCATTGCAGCCCCTGCCTCCTAATCTCGGCGCACTCACAAGACTGGAGCAATGATACGGCCAAAAAGCACCCAGCTTTTATAGCATCTCAGAGGGGAAGTTTCCAGAACTTTTTACATACAGACTGGATGCCTGTACATACCCCCAATTTTAATTGGCTAGACCAAAAATTCCAAAATTTCCTGACTGGTTAATAAGTAAGGAAGCCGTAGGAGTGTTGAAATCTTTGACACATAAGAAAAACTACAAAAACTAAGGTTAACAAACTTTGAAATTTGAAATTCCCTCAAGAATTAATTGTCCTTAATCCGAACGGAGGGGGCACGTAGGCCGATGGTAGAGACATCTAATTGTTGAAGGTCCAAGTACCTTGTATTACATCAGTTGAAGATTCATAGCACAGATGAGTTTCTAGAAGGCGCGCAGTACAAGAGGGCGGAGAAGTACCACCGCCGGTACATATTTATTTATTTATTTATTTATTTATTTATTTATGTATTTATTTATTTATTTATTTATTTATTTATTTATTTATTTATTTATTTATTTATTTATTTATTTATTTATATTTACTGTTATAATGTTGCACTAATACATAGAAGGTTTCCGGAGAAGGAAGGATGGAAATGGGTTAGGATTGGGAAGGTAGCGGCCGTGGTCTTAATTAAGGTACAGCCCCAGCAAATTTCTTGTGTGAAAAGGGGGAATCACGGCTGCCGAGGTGGGATTTACACCAACCATCTCCCGAATGCAAACTCACAGGTCCGCGATTCTAACCGCACGGCCAACTCGCTCGGTTGATTCATTTTTGCATACTTGACACATGTCCACATATATTCGCCGGTTAAACCCCATATAAAACGTAAACATGAAGAAACTAGACTCACTAATGGATCGAATGAGACCAGAAGTACTTCTACATAGTGAATGTGGCGGCTATAGGAACAGGGCCAACTTGAACCTGCAGTATTGGATTGTTGTAAAAGCAAACAACTAAAACCAGGTAAGCATTGGATTTGGAGATCAGCATTAGTTTGATTGTTAGTCGCGGAGAAAGCAGAAAGGTACCTTAACTGCACATGTGTGAATTGTTTTATAAATATGTTTTAACTGCTCTAAATGATGTAATCTTTTGTTAAGTGTGTATTTAAGACAAAGACACCTCCATACAGGTCATGAAGGCCCTTGGAGGAGTGGAATGTAAAGTCTTCCAACATTGTTAACCGCGGCACGTGATGGGGTAGAGTGTTTAGCTCTACGTCTGGCCGCCCTTGCCCCTGGGAATTAACCTGGTACTCATTTGTGGAGTAGGCTGAGTGAACCTCAGGGCCAAACGCACCTCTTAAATTTTACGACTTCCTGACGGGGATTCAAACCCACGTCCTTCCGGGCGAACCGAACACGCCTTTACCGCCTCGGCCAGGCACCCCCTAGTGTGTATTTGGATAGAAAAGTATATTTATTGGTGTAATTAAGGCCATTGCGCCTTCTCTTACACTAAATAAATTAGTATACATTAGAGTAATAATTAACACCAGATAAAACACACTTAGACACGATCAAAATATATTATAACTAAATTAAAATTCCAATTCCACCCCAGTGGAAACATAACAGCAATAATATTTGTACCGAGAGGTAACCTCAAATCCGCTCGTTCAAAATAAGCGACTTAATGAACTCCTCTATCGATCAAGAGGTGAAACTGATACCACATGAAGTTGGAACTTTAATCAGATGATGTCACTACTAAAAAATTAAGGAATTGTGTTATTGTGAGGTTTCCTAAACTGATTGAATTTCTCCTTGTTTTGTTTTGCCATTCATCAAGAAGTTTGGACATTCCTCCACAGATGACACTACCAAAAACTCTGATCATGCACTCTGGTGTAAGGTGGAAGAACTTTTAACTTAAAGAAGTTTCGTATTTCTAGGTTTTCCATGACTGAATCTATGCTCATTCATTTTTGGGTTGGCAATATTTCTTTTTCTTTCCGCCAGTTTTGAATCTGGCCAATCATAAATTTTTGTAATTAATTTTCAACCAATCCCGCATTTCTTGTTCACTTAGAATTTGAAAATAAAAATTAAGAGGGTGTGTCCTGATTAGTCCTGAATTCTCTCGAACCTTCCCTGAGGGTATATAAACTGCGGCTTTTCTGGGTACCTTGTCAATTGATCGCCGTCTTTCTAAGTGTGTGTGTTAAGGCAGGAGGCGGGGCGCCTCTTTCTTCGGCCGGCAGAACATCTACAAGGTAATGGCCACAAAAATTCTCTTTTCTGTAACTGCCTCCGCAGCTTTATCCGAGGGGAAGGTCCGACGATTCTTTAACTTTTAAGATTTTGATGTAAGGCTGCCTATAGTGGGCTGTAAGAAATCGAGAGTGGGCAAGCTCTTTTCTAAGTTTTGTAATAGTGAAGAGTGCCTCTGGAAGGCTAGATATTGTAATTTAGAGGGCAAGTGCTCTTGAATTAGGAGATTTCTGCCCTTGACTAATTTGTTCCTCCTTTTGAATTGAAAATTTTGTGAAATTGAGCTCGTAGCACAGAATTGTAAACTAAGGGCTTGAAGCCCCAAATTTTTAAATATTCACTAACCTTGGATTGTCCAAGACTTGTTTCAAGATTGCTAATTGTACCTGTCATGTTGTTATTTGTTAATTTTTGAAATTCTTAAAGAAATATAACCTTTAAAAATTTTAATTCAATTCTTGATATTATACTTAGACCCATTCAAGCCAGCACCTTCTTTCACCTCTCTGCGTTCCACTAAAACACGGTGATAATAATAATAATAATAATAATAATAATAATAATAATAATAATAATAATAATAATAATAACAGCTAGTAATGTTATTGTAATAGCACGATCAATAAAACACCAGAAATGCATAGTTCACTCCCATCCTGCTATACATCTTTATGCTCTTTTAAATGCCACTGTGGCTGGTATTCCTCTGACGTAATCCGGTAAATGATTCCATTCTCGTGGTGCAAACACAGTGAACGAGATGTTATATGCGGCAGTTCGTTGGTGAGGAATGGCGAACAGGTTTGAAGTTTCCGCCCTTGTATCTCTGATATGAACATTTGAGAAGTAATGGAAGCGTGAAGAAAGGTAAGATGGGGGAAATGTAGTAAGAACGCGTTGGAGGGGAGACAAAGTGTGATGGTTAGGACGAACTTAGAGCCGCGACCACTCGAGTTTTAGGAAATATGGTGACACTTGGCTATGTTTTCTTAAACTGCATATATAATCCTCACATCATTGAAAACAGCATCACAATAGTCAAAATGTGGCATTAGAAGAGGTTCGATCAATTTATTTTCAATATCTATAGGAAGTATATATTTATATAAACCATGGAAAGCTGAGAAAACGTTTTGAAGGATATGCAAGACATGTGGAGACGGAGTCTTGCGTTCGTCCATGATAACGCCGAGCCTTCACTTGTGATACAAAAGAAATTGGAAAATCCTGAAGGATTACTCTTGGCAACGGACATTTAGTATACGTGTCATTTGACTTTGATGGCCAAGAAGAGTTACTTGCGACTTTGTAGATTTCAGGCGGTGCGCAGCAGGCCAATCACTAACAGCCTGTAAGCCATTGTTTAATGAGTCGATAATTTCCTGAAGGTCTCGTACTGCAGAGTCTTTGTACAGTTGACGGTCGTCAGCGTGCATATGGTATTTAAAATCGATAGTACGTCATTCACAAAGAGTGCGAAAAGAATAGGACCAAGTACAGAGCCTTGAGGGACTCCTGTGTTCACGTGGTATCACGAGGAATCTATTCCATTATTACATTTGACACATTGATGACGTCCTTGTTAAATAGTGGATTTTTACAGGTATGTTAGAATATAATGCATATTTATATTAAACTTGTGTATTTGACAGAGTGAAAAGCTTTTAAGATGCTATTGATGTAATTTTGACAATAGATTAGTTTTTCTGAAACTGCTGATATCGGTTGTTTTTTTAAATGAAGTTATGGCCAGGAATCCACTTATTAAGTGTGGAGCTGTCATTTCTGAGGAAAGTACACATGTCAATATTTTTGACAATTCAGCCTATACCCACTGAATGCGGTTTGAGGGGGAAAGTCCACATGGTAGCGATATCTGAGGAGTGTCCGTTCAAAAGGTGTTATTTTCACTTCCAGAAAATAAATCACCACTTCGTTCACATGCATTTTATTTATTTATCAAATATCCTGACAGTTTGAACTTTATTGTACATGAGTATATTAGGGTTATAGTTTTGATCTTTTTTTAAATTATTGATCCTTGACACAAAATTAGTAAACCAAATTATTGAAGATGTGGTGAATGAACTTAAGGACCTGTTTGTAGCAGCAGGATTTCCTGAACAGATTATATAATGGCTTTGAAAGTTCCCGTTACAACCGTTTAAGTGACACTCAAGTTCGAATCTTGTCCTCCCAAACATGTCACAGTCGAACAGTAAATGGTTCACCGTTTGTGAAGATACACAAAAGCACAAGCAATCGCCTGCAATGTTAATTTTGAAGCTTTCAAAGCAGCACTTAAACTTTCCATGGCCGGAGAGAAACTGAGTGAGAATGAATTCGGGCACTAATGTTTTGCACTCGAGTCGGCTTTATCTGTCGGGAAAAAGAGAATTCTATTGTGACATACCCTTTTTTACTTGATGTTCAGAGGTTGTTCCACTGCCTTATTAGATGTGTTTTGATGTGGGTTTTTGCATAGCTTGGGGGTGTTATGCTGTAGGTGATTTCTATGTTCGGTGAGTAGGATGCTTTTGCAATGATGTCTGCCTTTTCTTTTCCAGGAGAACCGGTGTGTCCTCGGATCCAGGAAATACAGACGTGGGGGTACTGCAGTGTTCTAGATGAATATTATCGGATGCCATGAGCTGTCCAGACCGCGAAGATGTAATTCCCTAAAATGTGTGCCAAACCAGATCATGGGTACGTTCCATATTGAACCCTTGAACTTACCATTCCATCGTTGGTCGGCCAAGGCTGCTACAGTAGAACAATATAGAACTCTTAAATCATGGGTCGTTGCGGGAATAAATTCGGTCACGATCTTAACCAAACGATGGGGTTCAGAAGAGAGCCTAACTACTCGAAATCAGGAGGAAATATGTGCTTACTAACTTTTATTAAAATCGAAATGACACGACAACATTATAATTTTAATATAAATCCTTGAGAGAAAAAAATTATAAATTATTTATTATTGAATGTTTCAAACGCAGTCACATTGCATAGCGTTGATTGATTTCTCACAATATCGAAGAGTTGCTTCGGAGAAATTAGTACATTAGTGGACAGCGAAACTGAAAAACTGAAAAGGGAAAGACATGAAAACCGGGCACCTATTACTCCAAACGAGAACTGAGAATTAATCCACACGATCCGTGGAAAATCTGACTTTCAACACGTAGAACGCCTGATTTCCTCTCAATTAAGATTATCCACCAATCGAATACCCTTTACGGATACGGAACACCCGCCGAATGGACCCTTAATCGAACCAAATTGACTATTAGTTGCTTTGGATAGGTTGCGAAACATTATGGGAAAGCATGGTGTTCACTATAAGTTAACAGCATCATTCACAATTGAAATAAAATTCCACCATGTATTTGTCATTCATGACACCCTTAAGTATAAAGTAATCCCGATGCTAAATGTGCATCACCCAAACAGCTGTTCGGAAGGAACCAACAACAACATGATCCGCGAGGATCTTACGTTACGTCGTTCTAAAGGAACAAAACTGCGAAATGCAGGAAACACTTACTCATCACGCATTTAGAAGAAATGCCAAACACTGAAGTTAATTAAAAAATGGTAAATCACTTGAAAAGTATGATTACCAAACCGATTTTTAGGTTAGAAATGGTTATGTTACGTTTGATGAAATTAGCAGTCCACATTGAAAAAAATATTACAACTTTAAGGAATTATTTCCTAAAAAAACAATGACTACCTTTACAGATCCGTCTACTTATTGTCTGTCCCAACACACTGCCTATAAAATGATTACTTAATCGAATTCAACTACGAATAAAATGAAAGTACGACAAAGATGAAAATAAAATAATATTACTGGCTGACGAATCGAAACCGCATTCGCAACTCAAGTCTCACGCTAGTACACTGAGTGTCAATATGCACACTATCAAAACGAAACGGACGTCAGAACGACAAAACAATTAAGTCCGTAAAATAAAATAACATATCGAAGTCATTAAACTCAACACGCATGGAGAAGTACAGTAAAAATATTTGATCTTCATCAGGTCGATATCCAATATTTGGGCAACCCTCATTCACCGATAGCGGCCCCGTTATCTCAAGGAACACCCTTCAGCTGTTGGAGCTACGCACTAGTTGGCCTCATTATTGTCGATCTAACCCTCTTCATATTTCATATTTTACTGTAGAGGCTACCTTCGCCCAAGTCACTTCGCGAAAACAAAAGAAACATCTAATCTGAGACTTGAGTATGTACAGCTGACATCCCAGACCTATCGTCGGGCTCACTTAAAATCTGTACATCCTAACATTAATCTCTATGTACATGACACCTTCCAAATTCTATCGTCGGGCGTGACCTAGGACATCTCATCATCAGTAACTCCAAGGATAACATGTGACGTCCTAAATCTATTGTCGGGCGTCAAAATGGATCGTACTACGTATCCCCTAGCATATCAGGCGAACTAACAATTTCATCCAACTCTGACATTTCAATACACATGGGACCACGTCTCTTACTATTAAACGAATGCCAGTCGAAAAATGCAGTAAGTCTCCATCTCGTTACAATACGTGAACTCGAAAATAAATATACGTGACGAACAATTCTCCTACTCAAACACAATCTCAGCCTGTGCAATGAAGTTTTACGGAAGCAATGATAACTCCCAACACACGTCTACCATTTAGTGGATGTATTCAAAATAATAATCATCACTACCGCATTTAGAAACTCTCAAATCGCCTACCGTCAATTCCAAATATTTATATCAATGACATATCCAGTGAAACGAAATTCAATACAACACCAACCATGTATTCGAAATGCTCTTTTATCCTTGAGGTCGCATTATCTTAATAGTCATACGGGCTTTACGTAACTAGTCACTTGACTTTTACTACCAAGGTTTTTAACCTTTTACTAGAGTCATTTTCACTTGGGATCTTACTAGAAATCTACGATGCCTCACACAGTAGTCGTCTCAAATTTCGGATTGGTAGCGGAATACTCTACGGCCTGTCACAATACAGTCTGTTTCACGAATACTTCCTCGGCAAACATAGCCTGTCTCAAACTCGTTCTCCTCGCCTTATCCCAGCGGTATCACTTAAAATCCAGGCTTCATTTCATCTTCAATTTTCCTATCCCTCTCATCTCCACATATATAAATTCTTCGCTCTCAACCCATTTTTCTTATATTTCCAAGACCCCTTTCATTTTTCAATCCTCTAGTGAAAACAACAACGATTATGAAATACACCTCTTTATTTTACTATTACTACGACTTTCGGACCTCGAGAATCCAAGAACACACCGCGACTTTCCGTATCACTGATATACACGATGTCCCAAAATTTTTACTTCCCATGAATTTCACTGAAATATTCTAAGTGCCTGTGATCCTTGTAAAATATACAGGTTAAATGCACTTTTAACATAGACAAATTTCTTTATCCCGCGGTAGACATTATTATTATTATTATTATTATTATTATCGACAAACATTTCTGAATTCAACTGATATTTGAAATTAAAACACTCTTCACGACTATTTTACAATTATAGCTTTCCTAAATTTTCTCGCTTTGGACAATATCTCATAGAACATTAACACCAGATTTAAACGTCGCATTTTTACAGTTTCTTGACGTGAAATTTACAAACTAAAATTTTCACACGCTGACCAAAAAATATAACACTTTCGCCTGATAATTACAAATATCAACCCGACAATCATCTTGAAAAGTATGTTGGGACAGAACAAAAAAATATCTAACCACAACATAATACAAATATAGACAGACCTGCACATGGCGTCATTCCCAGTATTCTGGCTACATCGTCGCCAGCTGACCTCGTGCCTTTAGCCGTACATTTGCACAAATAACATCATCATTTCCAACATATCACTCTTACAAACACTGCCTTTTTCACGCGATATAAAATTACAACACAAATCACGCACTTTCCTCGTTATAATGTGTACCACGAACCTCCCTCGTTCTGCAGTCAACTGCTACTGTCTGCTTTCGTCCCAGAGTTGTCTCTCTCTGTCACCCACAAACACACCAGGTGTTCAACAGATAACGAAATCAAAACTACTCTGACTAGCTTCCCAATTCTTTTACCACTTTCAAACGCACATAAGGTGATACAGTAACATATGCTGTGTACTCTAACAGACGCCTATACTTTCACAATTTGTCGGCAATAGTTCAGAAATTTTCTGTCACCTTCCCTTTCTAACCGACTGGGTGGACCTCAGCCACGAACATGTACTAAGTCGTTTGTAGATCAATCTGGTACAATTTTCTGCTGACGACGGGCGTAAGCTACCGCCGCTTCAAAAACCAGATCGACACTGAAAAATATGCAATGGGGGGTTCCTCTTATAGTCTATAGGAGGGACGCTACACACGCTACTAAGCTTGATTGCGCAATCTGCTAATTTTGCGTCCAATAGACCGATTTTTATGAGACTTGTCCCAGACTTCCGGACAGACTTGTAATTATTTTAGATGTTAATCTCATAATTTTACCACACTCACAACAGGTGAAATAAATTATTTCTGCCCGGACGTTTCGCGCGTTTTCTTCATCCCTTGACCTTGGCACGTGGAGCTAGTTCACTGATCTGACGCTGACTTGTACTTAGGCTTAACTGCATTTATAATTTACCCTGGGGGCTCTGTCTTCACGTAGGGTTTAAGAATAATTTAGATGATTTATTTCTTTATTTACTGTATTGCCAAAATCCCTCGTTACGCAGAATTCCGTGAATTTAAAGAATTATCGGGCACTTGAAGACCGCCGAGGTGTCACGGTGTTTCACGAGCCTGCCGCGGGTGAGATCTTTCCCACGCGACATCGAGGCTCTTAGGAGCGAAACATGGCTGCCCTCAAAAATAAAAGTAGCTTGTTGATTTGAAATAAATATTGAGAAATAAAAAAAAAATTCTCATCGTGGAATTATGGGTTCAATATGTCTTTTACTTTAGGTTTCTTGCGCTTTCCCCAGAACTTTCTCAAGGTGGAAATAGCAACTTTAGAACACAATCTCCTCATGTATAGTTTTATCTGAAATGAGTAGGCATAAAATATCAAATATCACTGCCAGGCGGGATGATTAGAATGGAAAATACAGAGCGAGACAATGAACTGTGATTGTGATTCTGAGTGAATAATTGATGGCGATGTTTGAGAGGAGGAGGAGGAGGAGGAGGAGGAAGAACGTGATATAACTGAATAGGCACGACTTACAGGAGACGAATATGTAAATCATACAGGCAACGATATACCAGGAAGAAAACACGCATGTGATTGCAGGTAAGTTCATGTGGTATTGTGATATGATGTCTTATTCGTATCTGGCATTATGTTGTTGATGGATAATACAGTACATCAGATACGAGTCTTAAAATATAACTGTAATCACAATATTAAACGTAACCAAACTCAACTACTGTTCAACATATGTCGCGAAAAATGTTACCAGAAAACTATCGCTGGAGTGACAATTCTGTCAGTTCAGAGTTTTTCTTTTTTTTTTTTTTTTTGCTAGGGGCTTTACGTCGCGCCGACGCAGATAGGTCTTACGGCGACGAAGTTCAGAGTTTAAGACGAAGAATAATCAACATGAATTCCTCCAAGGTCTTCTCGTTAAAACATCAGATAATATATTCTCCCCTTGTCTTTTACTGGAATCAAGTGGTCGGAGAGTCACTCGAGATCAAAAACAATCTTTCCTGATTTCTCATTTTACTCCTTTACATACGCAACCAGTAATACAAATATCGTAACTCTTTTTACAGATTTGGCATGTACAGAAAGACGAATGCCTACTGATCAAAAGAAATTGAAAGACATAAGGAAGATAATGCAGTACATTCTAGTACAACATAGTTATTTTTACAGTGAGATTCTCAACTGGCCTACTACTGTAGAAGAGAATAATGAGTGAAATAAATTTTAGGTCAGATAATGTAAATTAATGGACTAGGATAAAATTCTGCGTGGAATATTAAAAGCAATATCCCATTATTTGAGAAAAAGCAACACCAGTTATGGTAGAAAAATACTTTCATCTAAGTCTAAACATTCAAAACCAGTAGTTTGTTTTCATAAAGAACGCCAATCCTTAGTCAGGGGCTTTGTTTCTTACAGCTTTGTATAAAAGACAAAGTGAAAAGACAACGTCACCTCCGTACAGGCCATGAAGGCCCTTGGAGGAGGGTAAGGTAAAGGCTTCCACCATTGTTAACCTCGGCACGTGATGGGGTAGAGTGGTTAGCTCTACGCGCGGCCGCCTTTGCCCCCAGGAATTAACCTGGTCCTCAATTTTGGCGTAGGTTGAGTGAACCTCAGGCCCATATGCACCTACGGAAGTGGAAATCTCGTTTCTTAAATTTTACGACCTCCTAACGGGGATTCGAACCCACGCCCTTCCGGGCGAACTGAGCACGCCTTTACCGCCTCGGCCAGGCAGCCCCTACACCTTTGTATACTGGCTTTAATTTGTTATTTTTTGTACAATTCAAAACTCTGTTTTCTGACACGGATTGTTTTAGAAAATATTGATTCAAATATAACAACTGTACAAATAAAAATTTAAATTTAAAATTGAAAATCTTAACTTTTTCATGGACCAGCTAAAGACAGGTCTTCGTAAGGATAAAATAATCTCATGAAGGGTTCCACAAGAGGCATATCGCAAAAAATATTGAACATTACGTAAATATTGTTAATCACATCTCCAGAAGTTTTACTTCGAAGAAAAAATGCAAAGAAAACTATTCTGATTAGCAGAATATTATCAGATTCGCCGAAAGAAAAGTATCGAATGAAAAAAGAAACCCACGCCCAAGAATCGAACATGGGCAAATGGTTTGGTAGTCTGACGCCGAGTTGGTCGTGCGCGTAGAGGCGCGCGGCTGTGAGCTTGCATCCGGGAGATAGTAGGTTCGAATCCCAATATCGGCAGCCCTGAAAATGGTTTTCCGTGGTTTCCCATTTTCACACCAGGCAAATGCTGGAGCTGTACCTTAATTAAGGCCACGGTCGCTTCCTTCCAACTCCTAGGCCTTTCCTATCCCATCGTCGCCATAAAACCTATCTGTGTCGGTGCGACGTAAAGCCCCTAGCAAAAAAAAAAAAAGAAGTCTGACGCCGTCCCTGCTCTGCTAGAGTATGAAAGCACAAGAAAGTGAATAAATGAAACATGTTTTTAGACGACGTAACGATGTACAGTATTGAAAATGTGATTTTCCGTCATGAAATGAAATGGCGTATGGCTCTTAGTGCCGGGAGTGTCCGAGGACAAGTGCGGCTCGCCAGCTGCAGGTCATATGATTTGACTCCCCTAGGCGACCTGCGCGTCTTGATGAAGATGAAATGATTATGAAGACGACACATTCACTCAGCCCCCGTGCCAGCGAAATTAACCAATTAACTGACCCTGCCGGGAATCGAACCCAGGACCCCTGTGACCAAAGGCCAGCACGCTAACCATTTAGCCATGGAGTCGGACTCCGTCATGAAATTTGACCTCGATGTTTTAAAAGACTAGGGAGTGTGTAGCAAAACATGTGTGTCTTTATTTTCAAAATTTCATCAAAATCGGTGAGGCACATGCCGGACCCTCTCGTTGTGAGTTCTGTGTGCACTATTTTATTGCATTTGTTTTGGCAAATGTTTATTTCAAGTGTTAAACACATGCGCTCAATAAATCATTTTAGACTACTTTTTATTGTGTGTGGAGTACTAAACAATTCAAGCCGTGTCCAAAGCGGATCAGAGACCATCTTCTCTTCAGTCGCAAGAATTATACAGTGTCAAAATTTCAACCTCATTCATCTTCTGAAAAATTATTACCAATCCTCCTAAATTTATATCCTGTAGACACACTATAACATTACCGTTGACACTTTGCAATGCCACTTTTTCCGAGTATAAATTAGCTGTTCCATTAGTCGGGCCGGACAAAGGGAGTACGGAGATTCCTGCGCACGGACACTGTGGCATATCAAATTAATAGCTACTTTGTACATCGCTCCTGGACCTCAGTGTGACCTGTAACCTTGTGGCAAGGTGAAGTCAGGACTCTGTCTCGTAGGATCGCCAGTGGGCTAGAGACTCTTTTAGTTACCTTTATATTCATGCTGTAAGTGCCATGATTACGGATTACCAAAATAGCGGCCCGTCAGTTTGGTGAGCATTCCATTTCCTTCTTTATCAGAAATGTAACATTTTCGATGATGATGCTTGTTGTTTAAGGGGTCTAACGTCTAGGTCATCGGCCCCTAATGGCACGAGATTAGATGAAATATAATGATAATTAAAATTCCAAATTTCATTCGCTGACCAGAATTCGAAACATGATGAAGAATGAATAAATATTAATTTAAAATAATCAGGGGTCCAACTAACAATACTGAAAGTTAAAATAATTCAAAAATTAATCCACTGAGGAGAATTCAAAAAGAGGGCGATGAACAATGATTATGAACTTAAAACAATAAATTAAAATGTTCGTATACACTGAACAAGGGACTGCTTCCAAAGCAAAATCCCAAATCGATTATGCTTGTTGTCTAAAGGCCGGCCCTGTGGTGTAGGGGTAGCGTGCCTGCCTCTTAACCGGAGGCCAGGTCAGGGATTTTTACTTGGACCTGAGGGCTGGTTGGAGGTCAACTCAGCCTACGTGATTAGAACTGAGGAGCTATCTGACGGTGAGATAGTGGTCCTGGTCTCGAAAGCCAAGAATAACGGTGTAGAGCATTCGTCGTGCTGACCACGCGACACCTCGTAATCTGCAGGCCTTCGAGCTGAGCAGCGATCGCTTGGTACGCCAAGACCCTTCAAGGGCTGTAGTGTCATGGGGTTTGGTTTGGTTTGTTGTCTAAAGGGTACAAAATCGAAATCCAGGTCACCAGCTCCTCGTAATAATACCAATCTCTGGTAAAGTAGAACCATGGTGTTCCTCATATAGCGATACTAATCATAGGCAATGCAGAACCATAGTGTCATTCATATAGTGGTACTAATCACAGGCAAACGTCCAGAAAAGGCTAGGAAAAACAGATAGAGAATCTGCTACCTGGGCGACTGCCCTAAATGCAGATCATGATTGACTGATTGACTGATTGATTGATTGATTGATTGATTGATTGATTGATTGATTGATTGATTGATTGATTGATTGATTGATTGATTGATTGATTGATTGATTGATTGATTGATTGATTGATTGATTGATTGATTGAGGTTTTAATCACTGGCAACGTAAACCCATGTTGTTCTGCATATAGTGGTACTAATCACGGGTACTGTAAATCCATAGTGATCCATCCCATGTGATACGAATTACAGACCGATAGTGTTCCTCACATAGTGGTACGAATTGCAAGTAAAGTCGACCCATGGTGTCCCTCGCGTGATGTTACTAATCACAGGTAATCTCATGGTTCAAGACTCATCATCCAATAGCAGCGCCTTTTAGTCGTCTCTTACGGCTCACAGAGAGAAGTAACACTTTCCAGCCCAATAATGTTCCTGAGTTAATTTCCTTTTAAGTAATTACAGGGTCACTCGAGGCTTTTATCTCTTCCCCTGTTGTTCCAAGTAGTACTCAAGGATCGCAAGAAATGACAGGATACAAATGTAGCATTCAGTTTGACACATGCTGGTAATATGAACAGACTTCTATGTAGGGTTCACGTGCAGTTACCAAGGAAAGGTCCGGCTCCGTGGCTAAATGGTTAGCATGCTTTGGTTCAAGTGGTCCCGGTTAGGTTCCCGGCCGAGTGGGATACTTTAACTATCATTAGTTTCCTATGCCTCGGGAATTGGGTGTTTCTGCTATCTTCAGCGTAGAATTCATGTTAGGTAGGGCCACAATCCTCACACATGCGCAGGTCACCTATAGGACGTCAAGTCGAAAGATCTGCACTAGGCCTCTCCGAGAGTCCACCTGTGGGTGGGTGTGATAGAATAACACCCACCGAGTCCCCTGCCTGTCGTAAGGGGTGACTAAAAGGTGCCCCAGAGGCTCTTTAATTGGGAACGTGGGTTAGCGACCATAAAACCCTTCCCTGAGTCATGGCATTGCTTCCACTTACTTGTGCCAGGCTCCTCACTTTCATAGGCGATCCGTCCTCCCATGGTCAACTATTGTTCTTTTCCGACCCCGACGGTATTAGGTTTACGAGACCTAGGGAGTCTTTCATTTTCATGCCTTCCTTTGGTCGTTACCTTCATATTCAGAATTGTCGGGCTCCTTCCTTTTTCTCTCTGATTAATAGATAATGTTCGAGCAGTTGTATTTCCTCTTAAAAGGATAATCACCACCACAACCTGGCCGGGGGCCACACGCCATTATTATCACCAAGAAAACCCTAGTGGATATGTAGGGGACGATAGACTTCTCAATTTCAACTCGAAGCAAAGGCTGGGATTGTACCTAAGATGTACAAGCAGGCCAGTACCTTTAACCATGTTAGACATGGCAATAAACTTTTGTGCTTTTGCAGCAAAACGTAAAGAATTTCACCTTGTTTTCTCGCACAGCAACAGCCCGAACTCTTACTGTCATGTCGGACCGTGAAAGCATCAATCAAAATATTCAACAATCATACTCCATAAAAAAAAATCTATTACACTCCTCAGTCTTCCGAAACTAATTTTGAGTAATACATTCATAAACTACCTGAAAAAGAACTTAATTGAAATAGAATTACACGTTTCGTTCTTGAAAGGACATCATCAGGTTCTATCAAACCACACTCAAATATTTAGAAATGTATAAACATTTTTTGCCATTCTATGCTTGGATGGAGGCAAAAAAGATCAAAAGGGATAAGTTGCAAATTTCAGGTTCATAAATATTTAAACAGAAATAAACGTAAATGTTTACACATTTCTAAATATTTGAATGTGATATGATAGAACCTGATGATGCTTTATAAAAACGAAACATGTCATTCTATTTTAAATAAATTGTTCGTTTTTCAAGTTACCATATGTTTTCTCTTTCAGACAGCTTATAAATTTATTACTCAAAATTAGTTTCGCCAGACTGAAGAGACTAACAGTTATAAATTATGCGAGTCGAAACTGAAAAGGGATGGCTTCAAATATCACCCCCAAAAAATCCTGTTCCAATCAATTTGTATTATCTGCTTACGTGATTTCTAGCTCTACTCAGCATTGCCAACTATTGCGAGCAGAAAGTCGCTAAAATCGCAATGAAATGCCGTGAAATCAATAGCATGCCCTAAACTAACTTAATTTAATAGACGTATTCTTATGATATGACCTAGTGTTTACAGTGCACTATGTCTTCTGGTATGGGCTAGAGCAATTTTGTTACTTTCATAGATCTGTCTCTGTCTTATCCTAGGCTTTGACAATATGAAAGTGACTGAGGTATGGGCGATGCTAGTAATGCCAATCCTTATGCAGCCAGTCCCTGCTATGAATGGTGTGAAAATGTCGTTCATTGGGTCGGTTGGTGTATGCATTTCAGTGGGCTTGGCAGACTGATATGTAATAGCAACTCTGGCTCGGTGAGGAAAGCAACGGGAAACTACCTCACTCCTCATGTCCCTAGTACGCCTCTTCAGTGATACCTAGGCCACCTATGACAGCTGATGGCAGAGGAGGATCCCACCAGCGGCATCGCTGACGGACTGAACACTACATACTGGTGCTGATGATTGTTTCAAGACGATGTACGACTTGGAAACCATTCTCCATTAACACAAATCAGAAGGAAAATCTAACAAGTCCGACATTTTGGAGGATGAAGGTATCGGCCGAAGAAAGACAAGGGCCACGAAGGGCGTAAAAACGAAAAACTCCCTATGCCTCGCTAACATGATACTATCGGGGTAGGAAGAGAACAAGAATTAACCAAGCGAGGTCGGATAGGAAAATGAATACAAGTAATGTGAAATGAAAAATAAAACTAGGCTACTTACTATTACAGTGCATCTTACAGGGGCCGTGCAGAGAACTAGAATGTGAAGCGAGTCATAGGAAAATATACGCCTGGGACCCTTGAAAGCGAATACCCTGCGTAAACGGTTAGTCCCATGAAATAATGGAGTTAGTGCCCGGCTCCATGGATAAATGGTTAGGGTGCTGGCTTTAGGTCACAGCGGATCCGGGTTCGATTCCCGGCAGGTTCGAGAATTTTAACCCTAATTGGTTATTTTCTCTAGCACGGGGGCTGGGTTTATATGTCATCTCCATCGACATTTCATCTTCATCATCATTATTTCATCCTCATCATGACGCGCAGGTCACCTACGATCGTCAAATAAAAAGACCTGCACCTGGCGAGCCCAATTTGTCCTCGGACACTCCCGGCGCTAAAAAGCCATACTCTATTTCATTTTTTTTCATGGAGTCAGTGGACGTAACATTCGATTTCCCAGAAATAAGTTTTTAAGCATTTTAAGCATTGTAACAGTATTCCAGAACACCAAGCGAGTTGGCCGTGCGGTTAGGGGCGCGCAGCTGTGACGTTGCATTCGGGAGACAGTAAGTTTAACCCAACTGTCGGCAATCCTGAAGATGGTTTTCCGCGGTTTTCCATTTTACATCAGGCAAGTGCTGGGATTGTACCTTAATTAAGGCTACGGCCGCTTCCTTCCAACTCCTATCCCATCGTCGCCAGAAGACCTATCTGTGTCGGTGCGACGTAACGCAACTTGTGAAACAAAACGTATTACAGAAAACTATGCTTTTCTGTGTTTCACTATTACACTATCCTTAAAGCGGGCCATGTAGCGAAAGAAAATATGAATAAAGGCAGAGGGAAACGTACGCCTTGGACCCTTACAATTGAATAAGCTGTCTGAAAGGTTAATCCTATTAAACATTGTAGCAGAGCAAATATACTTACAATTCTATTTTCCAGAAAAGAGATACACCTAGAATGAAGTGAAAATCCGCCAAATATTTTTTTGACAAAGCGAAATGTTTATGTCCTACACTTTGATTTTATTTTTTAGCTAGTGGCTTTACGTTGCACCGACGCAGATAGGTTTTATGGCGACGATAACCATCCGTGTAAACGACGACTGAACCTTCATACCGGCCAACAACGGACAGGAAGAGCCTCCGATAAATCGAAGGGTCCGTGTTTTCCTTCTGACCAGTGTGCAGATCCAGGATTGTTTCAGGTCGTCGTATTATCCACGGAGCTACCCGCTTGGTTGTGTGACAAGGCAGGGAACCGATGGTACATCAAACTATCTGATTATGATGATGCTTGTTGTTTAAAGGGGCCTGACATCAAGGTCATCGGCCCCTAGTGACAAAAAATGAGACAAAATGTAACGACAATTTAAAAGTCCAAAATCCTCCACTGACCAGAATACAAAACGTGGGGACAAGAATGAATGGTTGGATATGAACTTAAAACAGTGTATCTGAACCGCAATGCCCAACATACCCGGAAAATAGCGTTAAACAATAGTATTACTGACCAAGGGACTTCTAAAGCACAATACCGAATGGATGATTCTTTTAGCCTAAAGGGGTCAAAAATCCAAGTCATTGGCTCCTCATAATGGGACTTATCGCTACGACAGCAGAACCATGGTATTTGTCATGTTGCGGTACGAATCAAAATTAGCGCAGACTCGCGGCATTCCACACATTATGGTACTACTCACAGGTAATGAAATTCGCACATGGAATAGAGACCTATGGTGTTTCGCACATTGCGGTGCCATTTTCAGGCAATGCAATCCTATGGTGTTCATCACATAAGTGTACTCACCACAGGGACTCGTACTATCCCGTGGTGTTCCTCACGTAGTGGGTACTAATCATAGGCAAGCCAGAACCATGATGTCGCTCCGAAAGTGGTACTAACCACAGGTACTGTAGAAGCCGGCAACACACTCCGTTGCTACTAATCACAAATCTGTTTGGTACCTAACATACTGGTGCTACGCGCATGTAAAAGCAACCCACGGTGCTCCCCGCGTGGTGGTACTAATCACAAGTAGTTTCGTGGTTCTAATACAATTTCCCTAGGTTGCCCCTTTTAGTCGCCTCTTACGACAGGCAGGGGATACCGTGGGTGTATTGTTCGTTTGCGCACTCCCACACACAGGAGGTTGTGTGTTTGGTCCGCGAGAGGAATTTTATTTTCCTCAAGTCCGCCGGCAAGCGGTTAGGACCCCCTATCCGCCACCTGGGGCACGCCACGTGGGGGTATCACCTCTCCCCCTGCTACGCCAGCGTAGTAGGTTCGTGGCTTCAAAGGAACGGACCTTTATTCTTATTTCTCCTTTGATTAGCGTTGAGAGGATGCTTGCTCAGTTGTACTTCAATTGCAACTTATGAATTTCAACATGATCTTATTTATTTAATTTTTACATTTAAACATCAGGTTCCATCAGCATCAAAGAAAAATACTTTATAAGGACGGAAGTTCGCAGAGATTGCGTCTTCCAGTAGCTTTCAACTGTCAGTCAGCCTGGAATCTGTTCTTCATGTGTGTTCGTCTCCTCAACGGATTTTTGACAAATTTTTAATCCAAGACCGACCGACCGACCGACCAACCAACCAACCAACCAACCAACCAACCTACCAACCACACCGGTTTTATAGATTAATATGACCATTTATTTTAACTTGTACAAAATATATTTTAATGTATTTTTAACGTGTCACTGCCATGTAATTAAAAAGTATTTGAATCTACCTGAAGATGGACACAAGAAGACCAAAACATGTTCTAGTTTACGCATGATAATTTAATTATTGAACAGTGGATATTAATAGGTAGAACCTTCATAATAATTTTCTTAAGAATTATTAACACTTAACGGACACCATAGAACAAATAATATCGTGGAATCATATGATAACACATTTTATAGGATCTCTGTACATCATGTCACTATTTGGAGGTTTATTTTGAATGCCAGAGAAGAACGAAATTTCCTCATAAAACAATGTTAACATTTTAACACACGCCGGAGTGTCGGAATTCTCGTCTGTAGGTCGTTAATCTAATCTAGTTTGTCGTGACCACGCTGAATGTTTCTGGGTATAAAAATCCACGAAATTCACATCCGGCATCACGTCATAAGCTCGGGTAGCGTGTCCGGTAGCAATCTGAGTGCAGCTAGTGTACGTGAGTGGTATGCAATTCCAAGTGTTATGTATTACAGTAATGGGCCTGTCAGCTATCTATCAGCATCTAATGGGATACTGCTGCACTCCATTACAAAATGTAAACCATATGAGAAGGATTTGCGGAGGGCAAAAGGCCTTCTTCAGACCACTCCCACTGCGGTTCACAGACCACCTGGTACATCTCATTCACCGTATCGTGAACGGTTATCAACTGGAATCTGCTGCAATTAGGGACGCCATTCTGTGCAGAGGAACGATTTCTTAAATGTCCTTGACCGAAAGGTCTACTGAAATATTCGTGTTAAATTTCTAGCGTTCTTCTTCCTCTTCTATTCCAGAAAGTTTTCCACCATAGATTTGGAACACGTATGAAATGCGCTAACTCTTGGCGGGCACCATAGAAGGAATAATATCGTGGAACCATATGATAACAAATGTTACAGGATCTCTGTTCATCATGTCACTATTTGGAAGATTTTTTTGCATGCCATACAAGAACGAAATGATAATGCATATCTGGTGCACCAAATTCAAGCAGTGCATAGAAATATTATGCCCCCCTTTAAATAAAAATTACAGCGAATAGAGAGCTAGGGGATATAATGAATAGAAAAGAAAAAATGATATCGAATTATACCTTCGTGAAATATCATACAAGTTAGAAGTGCACATGGAGCCATACAGAGGTGGCATAAATAATGACATAGCTAGTTGGCAGTGCGGTCCGGGTCGCGCAGCTCCGAGCTTGCATTCGGGAGATGGTGGGTTCGGGCCCACTGTCGGCAACCCTGAAGATGGTTTTGCTTGGTTTCCCATTTTCACGCGAGGCTTTCGATGTGCTATTGCGACGTTGAACAAGTAGGAAAATACAGCATTTTTTTACAGTTCACTTTACGTCGGACCGACGCAGATAGGTCTTATGGCAACGATGGGGTAGGAAAGAGCTAGGAGTGGGAAGGACACGGCCGTGGTCTTAAGTAAGGTACAGCCCCAGCATTTGCCTTGTATGAAAATGAGAAACTACGGAAAACCATCTTCTGGACTTCCAACCCACTATCTCTCGAATGTAAGCTCGCATATGTGCACCCCTAACCGCACGGCTAACTCACCCTGTAATAAATAAATAAATAACGTAAGATTATTTTAGGACATTGTCTGAAATTGGACGTTTATAAAATAACATTTTTGGACATACAATTAGGTAAACATTTTGCCTGTAGACATTTAAATAGAGTGGATGTTGATATAGGGTGAAGCGAAATTCGCGCACTCGGGCGTCGCAGTGGGACTCCGCACATGCCAGCAATAAAAAAATGTCTCACACAAAAGTTCACCCTGCGAGTATATCGTGCAGAAAAAGAACGTTGAAGAGTGGCAATGTGGCAACACTGTAACCACATGTAGGGTAACCACCTCTGTCAGCACAAACTGGTCGTGCTGTAAGTTGGTGCAACGGATCGAGTTTTGGGTTAGCATGCAGGAGGTCGAAGGTTCGATCCTGGGTTGAGGCGCACTTTTTTATTTGCTATTTTCCGTAGGACATTACATACTGTAATACAGTAAGACACCGTTTTTTAGGTCACGTGTACCCTACATTTACAAAATTTAATAACGCTGAACACGTTGTAACGCATCTAGTAGATGAAGTGTTGCGAATAAATTCACGCCCACAATGTGGAAAGGGCGTCTTTCAAAGCTGACCAATGAAAACGAATGTTCGTTCATTTCTAGGATCGTAGTATGTAAGTGCAAAAGGTTTCTAGAGGACGCGCTGCAAACTTTGTTGACAATTAAGATGCCAGGACTACATTTACGAGTCCGCCTCTGTGGTGTAGTGGTTAGTGTGATTAGCTGCTAGCCCCAGAGGTCCGGGTTCGATTCCCGGCTCTGCCACGAAATTTGAAAAGTGGTATGAGGGCTGGAACGGGCTCCACTCAGCCTCGGGAGGTCAACTGAGTAGAGCGGGGTTCGATTCCTTCCTCAACCATCCTGGAAGTGGTTTTCCGTGGTTTCCCACTTCTCCTCCGGGCGAATGCCGGGATGGTACCTAACATAAGGCCACGGCCGCTTCCTTCCCTCTTCCTTGTCTATCCCTTCCAAACTTCCCATCCCCCCACAAGGCCCCTGTTCAGTATAGCAGGTGAGACAGCCTGGACGAGGTACTGGTCATCCTCCCCAGTTGTATCCCCGACCCAGAGTCTGAAGCTCCAGGACACTGCCCTTGAGGCGGTGGAGGTGGGATCCCTCGCAGAGTCCGAGGGAAAAACCGACCCTGGGGTGTAAGCAGATTACGAACGAACTACATTTAGGAAATAAAAAACCTACGCCTCAAACCAGGATCGACACCATCGAGCTCCTGCATGCTAACCCAAAACTCTATCTACTGCACCAACTGTACAGCACGACTAATATTTGCTGACAGAGGTAGTTACCCTACATGTGGTTACAGTGTTGCCAGATTGCCACTCTTCAACGTCCTTTTTCTCCCGGATATACTCTCAGGACGAACTTTTTTTGAGAGAATTTTTTTTTTTGCTGGCATGTGAGGAGTCGCGCTGTATACCATGCACATTTCCGTTTGTGGAGTTCCCCAGTGAACATGTTTACCTCCATCCAATAAATACTATAAAAAACTAAATTTCAGTAATACGGTACATAATCACAGCTACTGATTATATCAGCGGCCTAGGTGCTGCTTTCCCATCTCCGGAAGGCTGAGATTTGAATACCAGTAGATCCTGGGTTGCAATTTTCATCTCAAAAATCACGTGACCTCATGAAAGGCATTCAATTAAAATGAAAACTTGCCTGGGTGGTTCCACCAACCCCAGAAATACCTGCGATAAGGTGAAGAAAGCTGTTAATACTAACAGCCAGCACTCATATTCCAGTATTTAACACCTTATTTTATCTCAATACGATTAAATATATATCCATCAGAAGCCAACGGATGTGAACAGAATACAGTGAGATACCTAAGCCCCCTTCCGTCCAACACTCTCCTCGCCAGAGACACGTGATTCTGTTCATCTCTCTCCTCTTCCGCATTACGGGTACGTAATTTCCGTGCGCGTAAGCAGTCTTTCCCAACAAAGTGATTTTTGAACGATTTTTCACTTTATTTCACAACTGCTTTCGTGTCTTGGGACACATATTACCACTTTGATCCGAATGGTCCTAGTTTTTACATTTTTTATATTTTTTTACAATTTGCTTGATGTCGTACCGACACAGGTAGGTCTTACGGCGACCATGGGGCAGGAAAGGGCTAGGAGTAGGAAGGAAGCGGCCGTGCCCTTAATTAAGGTGCCTGGTGTGAAAATAGGAAACCACGTAAAACCGTATTCAGGGCTGCCGGCAATAGGGTTCGAACCCACTATCCCCCGAATGTAAGTTCACAGCTGTGCGCCCCTAACCGCACGGCCAACTCACCGGTAACTAACAAACTGTCAAAAACCACGATTAAACTATTATTTTTAGCTCATGGTAAGGAAATTATGTACACTATAACAAAACAACATTCATTCACTTCAGGTATTAGTATTATCGGTTATCACATCTGAATGTCCAATAACTTTTGAATTTACTGAAGTGTTTCCGCTGTTGGTGATAGGAAGTCTTCCAATCTACTGGATAAGCCCGTAGTTGGCACTCGCTTACAATGTGGGGAATGGTCTGGCGAGGGGCTCCACAATCACATTCTGGAGATGGTACAAAGTTCCACTTGTAGAGAGAATCCCTGGACCTTCTATGACCTGTCCTGATCGTGTTCAGTCTGGATCAGACTGATTAAACTATAATTTATTGCTACAGTACCTGTTCTCTGAACATTATTTTGGATGTGAGACAAAATTAGGCTTCTGAGACATTCCCTGGACTTTAACAAAGTAATGTAGTCCAGGCTACCTCTTCCTTACCTACAATTAATTTTCTCCGTTTTCACCTTCTGAGTTGTTGTTGTCTTGTATGTTGGGTATTCAGCCCGAAGGCTGGATTGATCCTCTATAGTTCCACCGACAACTGCCATAGATAGCCTAGATGTCACTGAAAAGCCATACTAGGGAAATGAGGAGTGAGGTAGTTCCTTAAGGTATAGTTTCAGATCATAAACCTTCAAACGTTGACTGAATGAAAACGTTTCTTGTTACATTACTTAACTTACTTGTAAAAGACAGCAGGAGAGAGGGTGATATTACGAGTTTCAATTAGTAATCTTGAGTGCAATAATCTATACTGCTGCAAGGGAACTCGTATTGTTACAGTCAATTAACAGTCACTTACAGTTAGACGGTACACATCAAATACTTCTTTCGAGATAATGCACAAATAATCCCCGTTATCAATGGACTTAGTTTCTAAGTCTGTGGAATGACGTCCGCTTAATGTTCGCATTCTTTACGCTCTGTGTATCTAAAACGACGTCTTCATATGGTGCTTGGTAATTAAATTGTTATCGTAATAATAATTTAGGTTCATTTAGTCGACGAAGGTGCAGAGATTCAGCTGCCACGGCACCTTAACAATCTCCAAAGAGTCTGTCAGTTTCCTTATCTTCGTTCAAAAATCGAGGATAAAAGTAGCCGCGAAAGAAAAAAAACAAACGTCGCATCATTCTAGGACGTACAGCTATGGCAAAATTAAAGAAGATCTGGCAAGATAGAGCAATATCTATGAATACGAAATAAAGATTAGTCCATTCGCTTGTGTTCTCGATCTTCCTGTATGGATGCGAAACTTGGACCATAAAAGTTAAAGACAGGAACCGAATCAACGCCTTTGAAATGTGGTGTCGGAGAAGGATGTTGCGAATAACGTGGACAGCCAGGCGAACAAATGATTCTGTCATCCGGGAAATTGGAATACAAGAAAGTTTATGCCAAGTTCTGTACCAGAGAGTCCTGCAACTCTTTGGTCACATTATGAGAAGAGAGGATGACAACCTGGAAAAATTAATTGTGCAAGGAAAAGTTTTCGGCACAAGGACACGAGGAGGGGTCGCAAAAAGATGGGTTGATCAAGTAAGAGAGATCATGGAGAGTTACTGTCCGGAAAACGCAAGTACGTACAGAATGGTATCAGCTTAAGAAAGAAACAACAAAGTCCTTGCGTCACGATATTCAGTCATGAGTGGAACGACTGGGGAGAGAGTCAACGAACCACTTCAGGCAATCGTAATTGCAGAGAAACTGGATTAGCACTCGGTTTACTCGAATGCAAATTATCTTGATGAATTAGAGGTAGCAAGCCAGATTTATGATTCCAGGCGACTTAGTTGAGCTTATCGAAATTTTATTAAGTATCTCGTATCTCCTCACCTTCTCTGAGCGATAAGTGGGATTTAACCATAATCTTTATTTAGCTTATTTCGGTTCCATTTTTGGGGGCACTTTCGCTTCTTTTAAGGATTTGACAGGTTATTTATTCTCTTTTTTTTTTGCTAGTTGCTTTACGTCGCACCGACACAGATAGGTTATATGGCGACGATGGGACAGAAAACGGCTAGGATTGGGAAAGAAGCGCCCGTGGCCTTAATTAAAGTACAGCCCCAGCATTTGCCTGGTGTGAAAATGGGAAATCACGGAAAACCATTTTCAGGGATGCCAACAGTGGGGTATTTATTCTCTCACTTTGGTAATGGTTACTAGAGAGGTATTGTAGAGCGTTTAAAATAAATTTTAATTTTTCCTAATGTGTTTTGAGTTGTTGTTTTTTACTGAGTTGAAACAGGGTTGTTACAGCACATTGCATACAGTGGTTGTATGGCTCAGACGGTTGAGGCGCTGGCATTCTGACCCCAACTTGGCGGCCCCAGGGGCTCTGAACGTTGGAGCGTGGGTTGGCGACCACGGGACCCTTAGCTGAGTAATGGCATTGCTTCCACTTACTTGTACCAGGCTCCTCACTTTCATCTATCCTATCCGACCTCCCTTGGTCAACTCTTGTTTTTTCCGACCACGACGCTATTAGGTTTGCGAAGGCCAGGGAGTCTTTCATTTTCACACTCTTCGCGGCCCTTGACTTCCTTTGGCCGATAACTTCATTTTTCGAAGTGTCGGACCCCTTCCTTTTTCCTCTCTGGTTAGTGTTATATAGAGGATGGTTGACTAGTTGTACTTCCTCTTAAAACAATAATCACCACCACCACCTCAACTTGGCATGTTCGATCCTGGCTCAGTCCGGTGGTATTTGAATGTGCTCAAATGCGTCACCCTCGTGTCGGTAGATTTACTGACTCGTAAAAGAACTCCTGCGGGGCTAAATTCCGGCACCTCGGCGTCTCCAAAAACCTTAAAAATAGTTCATGGAACGTAAAGTCAATAACATAATTTTTATGGGAAGCAACGTGTGCCTGGTATATGAACGTTAGATGGTTGGTCATACTGATAAATAATTTGAAAAAAAAAAGAATAATTCGATATCTTGTCATTTTATTAGCTGCTGAAGTTACCCAATCAAATCGCTTGGCGGGTGAGTTCAAATGGACTTTGTGAAATGATGTTGCTAAATCTTCACGTGACTTAACACGGGCTTGAGAGTCCCAATCGAAGGAGGTTTGCGTTGCAATGCGAGTCCAAATCCACTGTACGCACGCCAGATGGCTGCTTAAGAAAATGACATCATTACCTAACAAAGCAGTTTAGCAGATGCTACGCCAATATTTGCTGTGTGCAATCTGGAAAACAAAGCATTATTAAAGTGATAAACTGTTTGAATTCAACGGAATATTTTTGTGACAAGAAAGAAGAAAATCATTTCGATTTCAATCATCACAAAAATCGCCAAAATGACCAAAATATCGTTTTTTATCTCCAGAGTGTCGCGTTAAGACGGGAATAACTTTGTGACAAGAAAGAAGAAAGTCAATCATTTCAATTTCAATCATCACAAAAATCGCCAAAATGACCAAAATATCTATGTTTATCTCCAGAGTGTCGCGTTAAGACGGGAATAACTTTGTGACAAGACAGGAGAAACTCAATCATTTCAATTTCAATCACCACAAAAATCGCCAAAATGACCAAAATATCTATGTTTATCTCCAGAGTGTCGCGTTAAGACGGGAATAACTTTGTGACAAGACAGGAGAAACTCAATCATTTCAATTTCAATCATCACAAAAATCGCCAAAATGACCAAAATATCGATTTTTATCACCAGAGTGTCGCGTTAAGACGGGAACAACTTAGTGACAACAAAGAAGAAAGTCAATCATTTCAATTTCAATCATCACATCCCTTCCCTGGCGAAGTGTTTTCTTCGACTGGTGCTCTGAAGCCGGTCTTAATTCACATACAGATTTAGCAAAACCGCGTCGCAAACCCCATTTGAATTCGCTCGTTTAGCGATCCCTTCAGCAGCTGATAAAATGGCACCGGCACCAGATATCTGATTATTTTGTTCAAATTATTCATCAGTATGACCAACCCTCTAATGTTCATATACCCGGTTCACTTTGTTTCCGACCACCCTGTAGTTGTTTAACGTCGCACTAACACATCGAAAATATTAGGTGACATGAGGATAGGAAAGGGTGAGGAGTGGGAAGGAAGCGGCGTTGCCTTAATTGAGGAACAGTCCAAGCCATTGCCTGGTGCAAAATTGGTGAACAATGGAAAAGCATCTTCACGGTTGCCGTCGATGGGGATCGAACCAACTATCTCGCAAATTCAATGTAAATAATAATTTTATACAGAATGGATCACAACAGGTTATCGAGACAGATCTTCAAATATATTTGGAACAAGAAATCAACACCAACCTGAATTCCTGAATTCAAGAAAGATTTGGAAAGGAACAACATACGGGAAGAAGAAGCAACAGAGAGAGATTTTTAGAAGGAAAGTGTTAAGAATGGAAGGATTCCAAGGTCGGGAGGAAACGAATACAGGCTGAAAATGGTTCGATGAGAGGGAAAGGAGACGTAGTGAGCAGATGAATGTGTATTGAAGAAGAAAGAAGGAGCAACAAAGGTTGACGCATTGAAATTGTCTCGTGGTCCCTGGAAGACCCCAACGGAGAAATAATAATAATAATAATAATAATAATAATAATAATAATAATAACAATAATAATAATAATAATTTTTAAGTGCTATTTGTTCGGGGCGTCGACCCATGTGGATCTTTTCCCTCTACTGGCACCATATTGTATGAACCTGCGTGTAATTGGAATAGCGGTAGTGTGGAAAGTTGTGTGTGAGGAAAGGGAGATTAAGGACGTCACAAACACTTAGTCCCCAAGCCAGGGATATTAATCATTACAATTAAAAACCCTGATCCGGCCGGGAATCGACCCCCGGGCCGCCGGGTGACAGGAGGACGCGTTTCCCCCTACATCGTGGGGCCTGAATAATAATAATAATAATAATAATAATAATAATAATAATAATAATAATAATAATAATAATAATAATAATAATAATAATAATAATAATATTTTTACATCTATTCAATTGCTATAGATCTGAACGAACGTTGGGATGCCGGGAATTTATCCTGTAAGAGTTATTCTACATGTTGGAAGCCAACGGCATGGAGCTGTTGTATTTAAACACTCAAATGTTGTGATGGAGCTCATTATGTTTGGAACAGTGGTCAACGGGTAACCGAATGCGTCACGAAAGTTGACAAGCTCAGGGTGAGATCCTGGTAAATATTAGACTGTGTATCACACTTAAAGTGTGTTACAAGAAGATTAACGAACTATTGCTGCGTCTTACTGATAGATACAGGTTCGTAGAGTAATACTAAACACTCTACGATGGCCAGTTTAAAGAGTATTGGTCACCCTACAGCGCTGATCTCCGCCTTCTTCCCAACCCCTTATTAACTCGTACACTGAGGACGTTCCTTCAAAGACGGGAAGAGTAATGAAGGGTTGAAAAATAAAAGAGTGCATCTAGAACGGCAAATCTAACATCATCGTAAAATAACGATAGTTCATCATCGTAAATTTGTCCGACTCGTTGGCTAAATGGTCAGCGTACTGGCCTTCGGTTCAGAGAGTCCCGAGTTCGATTCCCGGCCGGGTCTGGGATTTTTACCTTCCTTGGTCAATTCCAATGGCTGGGTGTCTGTGTTGATCCCAACATCCCTGCAACTCACACGTCACACACAACACTATCCTCCACCACAATAACACGCAGTTACCTAGACATGACGGACACTGCCCACCCTCATCGGAGGGTCTGCCATACAAGGGCTGCACTCGGATAGAAATATCCACACGAAATTAATAACAAAATCGGAAATTTGAGAGAAAAATGAGTCCAAGACGAGAAAGTGGAAATAATTTTAGAGTTGGACGGGGATCCAGGATCTCCGCAGTAATGAGCCACAGGAAGGTATTCTTTATATCCCCAATTAACCTCCTTTGATACTCAGCAATTCCTTGTTCCTCAAACAGATCCACTGGCAAAGTCACGGTCGTCGAGTTCCTAATCAAGAAAATTGACAATTAGAATGCCGAAAAATGCGCATTTTTAACAAGATCTTATTCTCTTATTAAAATGAAATATCATTAACTATCTAACTTGAATTGCTTCACGTTAGATGGATTGAATCGTGCAGTCGTTATGCAAATGCATAAATAGATTCCAAACTGTAAAATCAGCCAGGCACTTCACGTATGCTAAAACAACGAAGAGAGAGGGCCTTAGCCGCACAAAGATACCTGAGACTTAATATCCACAGACCAAGCCACATACTTTTTGTTTCGGTGATGAATCTGCTGTCGCGGCCCTTTATTTACATGGGGCATTTGTATCGAGCGGGTAATATTTCATCTGATATTTATTCTCCCAGACTGTGGTAATGATTACTTAAGAGAGGCATTGTAGCGCGTTTAAAATAGACTTTAACAAATGATTCTTAATGTGTGTGTGGTACTGAGTTAGAACAGAGTTGTTACGGCATATAATGAACTGACGAGGGACTTCAATGCATGGTTACCAGAGGAAACATCTTCTGTCAAGTATTCAGAATTTTGTGTTGTATTTACGCTCATATTAATCAACCCTGAAGTTTATAAAGGAATAGGAAGGACGAAGATCAGACTACAGTTACATCCTGGTATATTGTGGTCATCATACGCTATGTACAAACACACACAAAGAATTCTGCCCTTACTGTGCTGTTTAATCTCTTGTTGAAGTCTTTTCAGATCAATAATACTATTACTACAAAGAGTATTTCTAAAAGATTTAGCACATTATTCCTATGTCCGGCTCCCTAGCTCAATAGTTAGCATGCTGGCCTTCGGTACAAGGAGTCCCCTGTTCCATTCCCGGCTAGGTCAGGGATTTTAAACTTAATTATCCGGGGACTGGGTGTGTGTGTGTGTGTGTGTGTGTGTGTGTGTGTGTGTGTGTGTGTGTGTGTGTGTGTCATATTCAGTATTATAATTCATCAGAGGTACGTCTCCATTCACACAGAAGCTCAGGTCGAATATCAGGTGTCATATCGAAAGAACTGCACCAGGCAATTATTATTATTATTATTATTATTATTATTATTATTATTATTATTATTATTATTATTATTATTATTATTATTATTATTATAACTCACGCTAAAGCCATGTCACATCATGCAAATTTATCTAGTAGGGTTAGGAGATAGCTGGTAACGCAAGGGTAGGTCAGTAAGTGGTCGGTTCAAAACCGATATTTTCACAAGTTATGGTCCGTACTGGATATGCTACACTTAAAACTCCATGAGTTAAATATTATTTTGTTTTAAATTACACTCCTTTTCACTTTAAATTTTGAGAGGCGAAGAATTCGTCAAGAGGAAGTACTGAACGAAAGAGGGGATGGAGAAATGTGGTTGAGAGAAATCTTAGTTAAAGATATTCAGTGCCGGTTTTAAACATTGTAAGTGTAATAAAACTACTACTACTACTACTACTACTAGTACTATAATAATAATAATAATAATAATAATAATAATAATAATAATAATAATAATAATAATAATAATAATAATAATAATAATAATAATAATAATAATAATAATAATAATAATTGTACCGGACGGTACACCTCCACGCCGCTAATTTAAAATTTGCGCCAGTTGAAACTCCTCTGCTGGAGGAAGTCTGAACTTTATCGACGGCATTAATTTTTAAGTTTCTCAGAAGATGTCGCTACTTGGAAATTTTGGAGTTTTTGAACTGTGCCACTTTTGATGTATTTTTGTTTTACCGGTAGTAAGAAGTGTGAACTTTCTCTTCTAGAGGACACTACTGAAAAACTACAATGGTGCACCCTAGTGCGATGTGAAAGAACTGTTTTTTGGAGAAATTTTTATTTCAAAAGTTTGTTTCTTGTTAAATTTCTTTCTGTTATTGTTTAAGTTGGTTGTATATCCCTCTCTTTCCCCTTGTTTTGTATTTAGCCAATCCCGAATTTCTTTAATTAATTTCTGACCAATCTGATGTATCTTCCCCCAACTTGAATATGCTGCTTATCCCTAACCAATAAAGTGATTGTGGGCGGGTGTTTTCTTCCCTGAAACGCCTCGAACTTTCCGCGAGAGTATATAAACTGCTGATTTTAGGGTCTCGGGGCCACTTCTGTTCCATCTTTTAGTGTGTAAAGTACATAGCAGGGGGCGGGAAGCGCCTCTTTCTTCGGGCAGCAGCTCAATAACCAGGTAATGGCCTTTTAATATCTTCTTTTCTTGCTAGCTCAGCAGTTTAACTCTCGGGGCGGGTCCGAAGAGTTTCCACCATGTAACCCTTTTCCTAATATGTAACTACTCTTAGCGTCTATTCTCCTTTAAAGCTACATATTGGGATAGAGAGTGCTTAACCCTCTCGAGCTCCCACTCATATTGCTTTGAGGTGAATTTATTTCTCACAACCGATTCTTCCTTAACGTAATGTAAATTGTTCTTTTCTAAAGTCACCTCTGTAGTAGGAGATTAGCCCTTGCATCAGTGGCCTAGAGCCAAATTAGGTTTTGAAACAAATACATTAGGAGTGCAGATCGCCTCCTCTCAAATTGTTATTTTAGAGGTCATGTAATTAATCCTTTTCTCTCTTAATAGACCTCAGTAGGTTGGGTATTTTACCCCTGTGTCTATGTCCTGAGAGGACAACTTGAAGGTGGAGTTTGGTGTGGCCTTTGAGAGGCTTAAAGTTTGAGAGCGAGTAGCTCTTTCTTGAAAATTGAGTGTTGTATGCCTCGAGAAGGCTTTTCTGTGTAATTTGGAGCAAGTGCTCCTGCGCATGGATGGGGTTTTCTGCCCCTTTGTTAAAACTTATTTTGGAGTAAGGTTGGGCTGATTGCCCAAGAAGTGTGAATTCGGGGCTCGAAGCCCAAATACTGTAAATATTGTAACTATACTTTGTTGCCTTGCTACTCTGTACCTGCCATGCTTGTCATTTCTTAGTTTTGAAAAGAAAATATAACCTTGTTAAGTTTTATGTTAACTTTAATTTCGTAGCTTGAGACCTGTTCACACCCACACCTTCTTTCACCTCTACCTACCGCAACAAACACGGTAACAATAATAATAATAATAATAATAATAATAATAATAATAATAATAATATGTTACTTAATGTCATAAAGGCTCCTCCTTTGTAAATTTTGATCTCTGGTCGCAAGTACAACTTGTCAATGAACATAGTACTACCTAGTTTTGAGAACTATTTTGACCTCTTGCTTTCATAGCCAGGAAGAAAATAACGCAGTACGAATAACTTGCGGAGATTTTAATGCACTGTGAGAAGCGATGCAAATGTTAAAATGAACTTCACGTGTTACATTACATTCTTCCATTACATAAAATAATTTTTATTAGTTCTACGGCTCATTCCGTATCAGATTACATTAAATGCCAATTTTGTCGGTTGCTGAAATCACTCATTGACGGAACGTAATAAGTAGATGTTTGAGAGGAAAGCTATCATTGAATTTTATAAGTTTATTAGTTTGTTATCTTTCGTAATGAAAAGTTGTAGTCTTCAATTTAAGCAGAGTTTCATCTGAGATCGATATAACTACAATCAACACTGTTTGAGATAACCTTCCGGACAGTTAGCGACCTGAAACATGCATCCACGGATCAATATTTCATAATCACTTCTGTTCACCTTGCGTGTTCCAGGATGCTGATCCTGCTATGAGAGGGGAGAGAGTTACATTAAATTACAAGTGCAGGAATTTTGTTGCACGAATGCACGCGACTCTTCATTTAATCGTTCATGCGAACTTGCAAATGAATGTGTGGTTCTGGAAGATGAACAGTAGGTTTCGAAAATCTTGCATTTCGGTAGCAACTGTTAAGGAGGAAGCAGCCAGTACAGTGAGAAGCAAGGAAGAACTTACTTCCTGTTCACCGTCAATCAACCAAATCAGTGGCTTAGATCTCGGAGACCAGTTTGTATTTCTGCCAACAGACCCATGGTGGGCCGTTCTGACATCAACAGACGATTTCTGGGAAACACGCGCTTGGCTCAGATCCAACAAGGAAGATGAAGGGTTGTCAACTCCCAAGGAAACAAGGAACCACTTCTCCGTTGTGAAAATCATATAATCATAAATATGTCTCACGGTCATGGCCATCCATTAACAGCTGCTAATTTCAGATGACAACCAACACTAAGACACAGCCTGCACGGTTGCTAGGTAACATTGTCTGACCATCCATCCATACCTTACATCACTGCCTGCACGGTTGCTAGGTAACATTGTCTGACAATCCATACCATACATAACTGCGTGCGCGGTTGCTACGTAACATTGTCCGACCACCCATACCCTTCATCACAGCTTGCACGGTTGCTGGGCAACATTGTCTGACCATCCATCCATACATTACACCACAGCTGTACGGTTGCTAGGTAACATTGTCTGACCATCCATCCGTACATTACACCACAGCTGTACGGTTGCTAGGTAACATTGTCTGACCATCCATCCATACATTACACCACAGCTGTACGGTTGCTACGTAACATTGTCCGACCACCCATACCCTTCATCACAGCTTGCACGGTTGCTAGGCAACATTGTCTGACCATCCATCCATACATTACACCACAGCTGTACGGTTGCTAGGTAACATTGTCCGACCACCCATACATTACATCACAGCTGCACTGTTGCTAGGTAACATTGTCTACCATCCATACTTTACATCACAGTCTGCACGGTTGCTAGGTAACATTGTCTGACCATCCATACCTTACATCACTGTATGCACGGTTGCTAGGTAACATTGTCTGACCATCCATACCTTACATCACTGCATGCACGGTTGCTAGGTAACATTGTCTGACCATCCATACCTTACATCACTGCATGCACGGTTGCTAGGTAACAATGTCTGACCATCCATACCTTACATCAATGCATGTACTGTTAATAGGTAACATTGTCTGACCATCCATACCTTACATAATAGTCCACACGGTTGCTAGGTAACGCTGTCTGACCGTCCGTACCTTACATCACAGACTACACGGTTGCTAGGTAACGTTGTCTGACCATCCATACCTTACATCACTGGCTGAACGGTTGCTAGGTAACTTTGTCTGAACATCCATACCTTACATAAAAGTCTACACGGTTGCTAGGTAACATTGTCTGACCATCCATACCTTACATAATAGACTATACGGTTGCTAGGTAACATTGTCTGACCATCCATACCTTACATCACTGTATGCACGGTTGCTAGGTAACATTGTCTGAACATCCATACCTTACATAACAGTCTACACGGTCGCTAGGTAACTTTGTCTGAACATCCATACCTTACATAACAGTCTACACGGTTGCTAGGTAACATTGTCTGACCGTCCGTACCTTACATAATAGTCTACACGCTTGCTAGGTAACGCTGTCTGACCGTCCGTACCTTACATAATAGTCTACACGCTTGCTAGGTAACGCTGTCTGACCGTCCGTACCTTACATAATAGTCTACACGGTTGCTAGGTAACATTGTATGACCATCCATACCTTACATAATAGTCTACACGGTTGCTAGGTAACATTGTCTGACCATCCATACCTTACATAATAGTCTACACGGTTGCTAGGTAACATTGCGTTACCATCCATACCTTACATAATAGTCTACACGGTTGCTAGGTAACGCTGTCTGACCGTCCGTACCTTACATAATAGTCTACACGGTTGCTAGGTAACATTGTGTGACCATCCATACCTTACATAACAGTCTACACGGTTGCTAGGTAACGCTGTCTGACCGTCCGTACCTTACATAATAGTCTACACGGTTGCTAGGTAACATTGCGTTACCATCCATACCTTACATAATAGTCTACACGGTTGCTAGGTAACATTGTGTGACCATCCATACCTTACATAATAGTCTACACGGTTGCTAGGTAACATTGTGTGACCATCCATACCTTACATAATAGTCTACACGGTTGCTAGGTAACTTTGCCTGAACATCCATACCTTACACAATAGTGGTAACATTGTGTGACCATCCATACCTTACATAATAGTCTACACGGTTGCTAGGTAACGCTGTCTGACCGTCCGTACCTTACATAATAGTCTACACGGTTGCTAGGTAACATTGTCTGACCATCCATACCTTACATAATAGTCTACACGGTTGCTAGGTAACATTGTCTGACCATCCATACCTTACATAATAGTCTACACGGTTGCTAGGTAACATTGTCTGACCATCCATACCTTACATAATAGTCTACACGGTTGCTAGGTAACATTGTTTGACCATCCATACCTTACATAACAGTCTACACGGTTGCTAGGTAACGCTGTCTGACCGTCCGTACCTTACATAATAGTCTACACGGTTGCTAGGTAACATTGTGTGACCATCCATACCTTACATAATAGTCTACACGGTTGCTAGGTAACATTGCGTTACCATCCATACCTTACATAATAGTCTACACGGTTGCTAGGTAACGCTGTCTGACCGTCCGTACCTTACATCACAGCCTGCACGGTTGCTATGGTTACATTTCCGTCACACATTTTGTCGCGCCACGTTACACAAATTTTCGGATGACACCTAGCCATAAGACATATTTATGTCAGAACTGCGGTGCCGTCTCTACAGCTTGAGACTTGAGTAGTACCGTCATCGTAAATGGGGATTGGAGGTGGAGGGGCTCCTTAGCGTACGACTGAGGCGAAGAAGAGCAGATTATTGAACATATTATTCAACACTACCCTGTATATTACAATCGTGGATGCCCTCATGACATTATGATTTCTTTTACAAGTTGCTTTACGTCTCGCACAGACACAAATAGGTTTTATGGCGACGATGGGGTAGGAGAGGTCTAGGAGTGCAAAATAAGTATCTGGCGTTAATTAATATACAGTCTGGCCATTTGCCGGTGTAGAAAATGGGAAACCAGGGAATAAAACATCTCCACGGTTGCCGGCAATGGGGCTCGAACCCACACTATTTCCCGAATGCAAGCTCACAGCTGTGGACCCCTAACCGCACGGCCAACTCGCTCTGTGACTATCTTAACTGGCTGCAAAGTGTACATACTGTTTCAATCACTTTTTATTAACTGTAATATTGTCATACGACTAAATAAATTGTCATTTACGAAGCAAATTTACACTCTATTTTGAAGTCTTATTTCTCGATCTGAGAATTATATCGTAGGTAAGGGTTATACTGCCCGAATGCAGGTCCGAACCTCCGCAGAGGTGTTCCTGAGACGTGCGGTAGGGTGGCCAGTTCCTTTCCGCTCCTCCATTCCCTTACCCCCCGCCAACAGCCCGTGGCAACCCATCCAACTCATGACCACGCCCAATGTTGGTTAACTTCGGAGAACTCACGGGATCCGGTGTTTCAACACGGCTACTGCCGTTGGCAATTGTATCGTAACAAATTAAATAAATTGTGTTCTTTGTGGCACAAACATTGAGTGGACTTTTGTACGGAAGAAACATCGTGAAACATTGTATAATTCGTACTGTGTTGTATTCTTCCGTAACGAAATATTACGTGTTGAACTCACTAATATGCAGTGCATATTTCCTGGTTATTTCTACTGGGTTAGCTTTAGACGAGTAAGCTTGACCCAAGTTCTAATAGTAGGGAAAACTTTAATCTGTATACATTACGAATTAAGTATTGTGAAGGACACACCCAGGCATGTGGCGTTTGTAGATCTAAGAAAGGCATTCGATAACGTTGATTGAATGAAGCTATTTGACAATTTGAAGGTGATCGGGATCAAATGCCGAGAAAGAAGAATGATCTAAAATATTTTAAAAAAACAGTCCGCAGTGATAAGAATCGAGGACTTTAAAAAAGAAGCAGCAATCCAGAAAGAAGTTTATCCCGTCCCCTTATTTTCAATGTTTATATAAAACAGGTTATATAGAAGAGACAGCAAACGGTCAATAATATTGTGGAAAAACAATATGGCGTCCATGCGTGTCCATTTGCTTCAACTCTCGCAGGACGTTGTTGGGTGCTCTATAGTATCGTATGCCATGCTCGTCGGCTGCTAGTATGGCGACAGGCACAAATCTCAGCCACAGCGAGCGAATGCATTGCAATACCTGTCGCCTTCTCTCTGTTATTATGTGCCCGTTAGCAACCAGCTACTACAAAGCTTCAGGCGCGTAATTTTCTTTAAAAGGCACAAAATTCGTGGTCATGATAAGTTCGTTGTATTTTTCTTGTAGAAAAACAGATAGAGACTGATAACTGGCGCGAATTTCAGCTGTTGAAACTAGCTCAGAAAGAGAATATAAGCTTTTGAAATGTGGTGTTCCAGAAGAATGCTGAAGGTGAGATTGGTAGATCGAATCACGAATGAAGAGATGCTGACCAAAGTTGATGAGAGGAGATCGATTTGGCTAAATTTGACGAAAGGAAGAATTATTGGATATATCTTAAGCAGGCAGAACTTGTTCAGTTGTTTCTTTATTTTAATTCTAGACATGTATAATATAATCCAAAGTAAGGAAAAAGTATTTTATTATTCTTAAAATGGTTTTCTCAGATTTATAGCATGAAAACTGACATGTGACTAATTAGTCCCACCATGAACTAATGACAAAAACTCAGTAATTTATTACATATTTGTTTTGAAAGTTTTTCGTACACAATTCTAAATCACAATTTTCACAAAATATCACGGTTTTTCCCTTGCGTGTGGGAAATTTACACTGTTGTCAAGTGTATCTGTGAAGTAGCCTGTGTTCCAAACGGTCTCTACGGACTGGTTTTGGAGAGTAAACGGCTGCTGGGGCCTTCTTTCTCTTCTTTATGAGCTCTCTTTCAACTTCAAAACTTGGCCATCCTTGTTTTGCGGTAGTTAATAACCCCATTTGATAGATGGTAATGACACTGTCATGATATTTTCAATACCCAGACGGTCACTAACTCATCGATACAAAATTCAGGCATTCACAATTGTGACATCTAAGAAATGTTTGATGTACCATTTCTTAGTTCTCATGATTTTATAGCTTACCATAATTGACTCCAATAGGCCAACCCCAAATTTATCATGTCCACACTGCATAATGGGACGAAGTATTATCGGCACACTTTTTCTAGATAGATTTACACCCTAGTGCTGAATCGGTCGACCTCGGCAATCTTCGAGATTCGTACTGGCAACCTTTGAAACACAAACTATGAATCGCTTATGCGTTGCTGTGCGTTATCTGGCGTACACTTTACGTACTAGTACTGTTGTTGTTTACACAGCAAAGCCAAACTATAGAATTCATGCTAGGAACAAGATTCGCATCGACAAATGTTATATAATGTATTTGTGACACAGTTATTGGCTTAGGATAATAAAGGTTTAGAAAATTCATATCGATCGATCATATTATCGATTCAATTCATTTAGTTTCCAGTACAACCGGAACCGGGCGAGCTCCCTCCTTACTCCTCACCCACGTACACAAATCTTTCGATAAAATGTGTGCCGATAATAAACACGTCCTCAAGTTGAAAGAAAATTTACCCCAAATACCTAATCGCTCCTTTAGTAGTATTTGAATACTAACAGCAGACTTATCATCAACAGTATGATATTTCTTAGTGGTAAAAGATTCGAATTTTATGTTATAATTGCATGTGGTTTTAGAGAAAATATTGAACTCCTTCCTGCTCAGGAGGACATTCAAGTACTTCCTCCAGCTGAAGTGCTGCCAACCTTACGAAAAATAAATCCTATCCACTTACATCTAGATGTTCCTTAAATCATCTTGTGTAACTATAGTTACAGAGGAGTATTTATATGCGCATGCATCGTCCCACCATGTAGTGTAGAGTTAAATGGATGCAATTTCCTCTAAATTTATCCTTCTCTGTCAGTCAACAACACGCTCAGGGACAAAAATTACATACATTTGGGATAAATCTCTCCAATTCTGTGTTCATCCAAGGATAACTACATCTAGCTTTCTCTGAAAATCATAGACCTGAAAGTTAAACTCTCACCTAAAAATACACTTAGTATGGTTCGCACATAAATTTTATAATACCTGTTATTATTCTATACAATTGACATGTATGCAACAAGGAAAATATAACATCCATATATTAAAAACGTTTAATAAAACAGCATTTTCCAACCGGTCTAGCCGTTCTTCTAGATCAATTTGCCTCATTACATTTTTATTCTCTCTGAAATTACCTTCCGGGGAATTATCAGACATTTACAGGTACCTAAGTTCACTCAACTTTCATTAATACTAAAATCAAAATACTAAATGACCACACCAATAATTGAACGCTAAGGCTTACCCTAACCCGCAGTACATTCTGCGCTTAGCGGGTTGCTAAGCGACTAACACTTTCATTGATATTCTGATACACGTGATTTTCCACCTTAGTACTGTGATTTCATGCAGCCATGTTTGATTGCTACCTGTCAAGCCAGAGAGTATACACCTCCTCCGATCACGGAAGAATACTATTCACTGCTAGATTCTCTTTGATTCTCTGACCTTTCCAGCTTCTAACTATACTCAACACTTGGCAAAACGTTCTTAATAACTTACATGAGAGAAAAAGAGTCAACAGACGGAAAGGTATCTAATTGACTAGCCTTCTGTATGACCTTTAATAAAGCGCAGGGACATCTATCTTGGACACAAGATAAAACTTGGAAAAGACAACCTACGTGCAGAAATTCCTCGCAGATAGGTATGAGTTGGATAGCATTCCGAAAGCTAATATTCGTCCTGACTAACAAGGATGTTCCAATTAACTTGAAGACCAAGGTTTATAATACGTGCGTGCTGCCAGTTACTAGTTACGGTCTGGAAACGATAACTCTGACTAAGGCAAGTGATCGCAATCTTCAACGAACACAACGAGCCATGGAGCGACAGATGCCAGGGATAAGATCCGTTCAGAGGACATCAGGAGAAGAACTAATGAAACAGACATCCTAGAGAGAGTTGCAAGACTAAAATGGCAACGGGTAGGACACATAGCTCGACACGACTACAACACGTGGACCTCTAGGATTGTTCACTGGAGACCATGGGGACACAAGAGAGGCACTGGAAGACCCCAGAAGAGTTGATTCGATGACATAAAGCTGTTGGCTGGAACACGCAGGTTCCAAGTGGCTCAAGACCGAAGAAGATGGAAGCATATGGAAAGGCCTACATTCGGTAGTGGATTGAAATAGGCCAGAAAAGAAGAGAAGACAAATTCTTGAAAAAGTGGGTGTCTGCTTATTCAGTGACCGTCAATCGTCACTGTCATTTTCATACTTGTTTCACGCAAAATAGTTTGAAAATGTTAAGATCCAGATATACGCCGGAATGGTCGAAGCATACTGAATATTGTATGGAAAGAAGTGTTACAAACACCATTACGAATTAATCTATTATTATGTACCAGTCTTAAATGTTTATAAATGTACTAAAAAGGGAGGCAAAACAATATGACCACGAAAGGCATATCAAAAAGGGTTATCTGACCGATTTCTAGCAAATGTTGCGGAACAGCACGTGTCCTCTATAGTTGGGCCTGACGTTTAGCGCCACCGGCGAGAAAAAGTTGACTAACGCTGCTCGAAAGTGATCTGTTGCTATGGCAACGATAAAAGAGATTCCACATTTAAGGAAGCTATTACTACGTGGGTTGGCTTGCTCTCAGTCGCTTTTGTGATATTATTTGGAGCGGTGGTGTGTTAGTTGTTGCTAATTTATGTAATTACTAGCAAGATACCCGTGCTTCGCTACGGTATTATACTGAAATTTATAATTGAATGGATATCGATTTATATATAATCCGTCAAAATTCGAGATCTGACAAGTTTTCTGAGAGATTACGGCAAGTTTCCTCCCATTTTTCAATCTTTCTTTCCAGCAATCGATTTCGTACTTCCCGGGCTAGGACCACGTATTCCACCCGGTCAGTTCGGTCCCTAAATGTTTGCCATCTTTTCCTATAAGCATTTTTAATATGGATCAAATTCTTGAGGAGATTCGGCGTGGTGTCTTCTTGGGTGCCTTGGCAGTTCTGAACCCGCGGCCGGACTGCATTTGTAGTCATTACCCGTCCAGACCCGTTTCCAGCGCGGTCCGCACATTTGACGACGGTCCAGAATATTATTATTATTATTATTATTATTATTATTATTATTATTATTATTATTATTATTATTATAGATATTCTGGACCCCACAGCAAGATGCAAGACCGCTAATTGGCGGTAAATTCCATCTGCTGCCATTGTGACATTGTGACCAGCACCATTGTCGCGCGTAGGCAAGTACGCGGAATTTCTGGCGATACGAACGACATACGTCCGTGCATTATTGATCTTATTATAGAGGTGAACAATTGGACAGTCAATCTCATTCCTATAGTTTATTTCAAATGTTTTTAATTTTTATTTATATGCCAGGAGAATCTACTGTAATCTAAGAACGTTCTCCCAAGGAAAAGATGGTTCTTGAAAACGAACACAGGAAAGATTAAAAATGATCGGTTTATGATCAGAATAAGTACATCGAAAATCCACAGCCTGTTTCCAGTCATTCGACAGGGTCAGGAATGGAATGAATAAACAGTAAAATCAATTGGTCTAACCTCCTTTTACACCCCACCGTCGTTAGATTCATTCCTCCCCCCCCCCCTGCAAAAAGGAAAAGAAGGCGTGTTTCTTTATGTTTAAAAGAGATTCCAAACTCCAATGTTCACGTCTATAACCTTCAGTTTTGAGATATAAGTACACCCATAAAAATAATTCACTTTTTTCACATCTTTCACGCTCCCCCCTCCCCCGAAGTGAATTTTCCTGCAACAAACTCGTTTCTTTAACAGTAAAAGATCTTCTAAATACCAATTATCACTACTCTAACTTCTTCAGTTTTTGATTTATGTGTCCTCATGAAAAGAATTCAACTCCTTTTCACTCCCGCCCCGCAACATTATTCCCCCCAAAACGCGTTTTTCTTTGATTTTAAAGGAGATCCAAATACCAATTTTCACGCCTGTAACAAATATAGTTTTTATTAGATGTAAGTATTCTGATACAATTAAGCCAATTAATTTTTCAATAATTTCACCCCCCCCCTCATTGGATTTTCCGAGAATACGCGTTTCTTTACTTTTTAAAGCAGATTCCAAATATCAAATTTCACGTCTGTAACAACTTCATTTTTGAGATATCAGTAGCCTAATTAAAAGAAATCAACACTATCTTCAGTCAATTTAACCCCCTCCTTCCACCCAAGTGGTATTTCCGAAAACGAAAAATACACGTTTCTTTATTTTTAATAAGATAAAAAATACAATTTTTCACTTCTGCAACATGTTAACTTTTTTGAGATATACTGTAGAAATTCTCATTTTAAAATTTCACCACTTTTAGTTCCCCTTAAGTGGAGTTTCCAAAAACAAATCACCTATGTTTCTTTACATTTACAGGAGATTCCAAATACACACTTTTTACGTCTGCAACATTTTACGTTTCTCAGATATTCTGCAGATATAGTCTTTCAAAAAATTCACTCCAATTTGTCACTCCTGTTTAACATCCATTAATTGGATTTTCCAAAAGCAAAAAATACATGTTTCTTTGTTTTTAAAGGAGATCCCATATACAAATTTTCAGTTCTGTAATATCTTCAGTTTCTGAGATATATGTATCCTCATTAAAGGCATTCAACCAATTATTCACCCTCTTAAACCCCTCCTATTGGGATTTACAGAAAACAAAAAAATACGTTTTCCTTCATTTTTAAGGGAGATTCTAAATACCAATTTTTACATCTGTAAACTTTTAAAGTTTCAAGATGTAGACACACTTATTTTAAAAATTCACCTCCCCCCTTATTTGTATTTTCCAAAAACGAAAAAATACCTGCTTCTTTAGTTTTAAAGTAGATTCCAAATACCAATTTTCAGGTCTGTAATATCTCCAGGTTCTAAAATGTAAGTAGCCTTATTAAAGGCATTCAACCTTTTTTTCCACCCTTTTCCACCCTTCCTATTGGGATTTTCTGAAAACAAAAAAATACATGCTTCTTTATTTTTAAAAGAGATTCTAAATACCAATTTTTACATCTATAAACTTTAAAAGTTTTGAGATATAGATACACTCATTTTTAAAATTCGCCCCCTTTTCACCCCCCCCCCATTAATTGGATTTTCCGAAACCAAAAAATACGTGTTTCTTTATTTTTAAAGGAGATCCCAAACACCAGTTTTCAGGTCTGTAATATCTTCAGGTTGTGAAATATAAGTAGCTACATTAAAGGCATTCAACCCGTTGTTCACCCTTTTCCACCCTTCCTATTGGGATTTTCCGAAAACAAAAAAATATGTGTTTCTTTATTTTTAACGGAGATTCTAAATGCCAATGTTTACATCTACAAGCTTTAAAAGTTTTGAGATATAGATACACTCATTTTAAAATTTCACCCCCTTTTCAGACCCACCATGAATTGTATTTTCCAAAAAAATACGTGTTTCTTTATTTTTAAAGGAGATTCCAAACACTAATTTTCAGGTCTGTAATATCTTCAGTTTCTGATATATAAGTATTCTCTTTAAAGGCATTCAACCCCTTTTTCACCTCTTTTCACCCCTCCTATTGAGATTCTCCGAAAACAAAGAAATACGCGCTTTTTTATTTTTAATGAAGATTCTAAATACCAGTTTTTACATCTGTAAACTTTAAAAGTTTTGAGATATAGATGCACTCATTTCAAAAATTCACCCCCCTTTTCACCCTCCCATGAATTGGATTTTCCAAAAAACAAAAAATACGTGCTTCTTTATTTTTAAAAGCGAACAAAAGTTCCAATTTTCAGGTCTGTAATGTCTGCGGTTTCTGAGATATAAGTACCGGTATCCTGATTAAAAGGCATTCAACCCCTTTTTCACCCTCTTTCACCCATCCTATTGGGTTTTCTGAAAATAAAAAATACGGGTTTCCTTATTTTTAAAGAAGATTCTAAATACCAATTTTCACATCTGTAAACTTTTAATGTTTTGAGATACAGATACACTCATTTTAAAATTTCACACCCCCTTTTCACCCCCTTAGCGACGGAATATCCAAAAATCCTCTCTTAGCGAGCACCTACATACAAAGAATGACATGTTTCGTTCTACAAGAACATCCTCAGATTCTATCAAATCACTTAAAAACTAGCTTATATATGTACAGAACATGTCATTCTTTGTTAGTGTGTATTTTACAGGTATGTTTATAGTGTTATAATTTACATTGTATTTGCTGTGTGTTTGACTGACTGAAATGCCTTTGTTACATTTAACTAAGTCAACACTGGAAAACATGACTTCATTCTTAACAAATTTCCTTGTAAGTTAGTCAGTGGCTAGTTGTACAATTCTATTCTATATTTAATGTGTGTATTTGTTGAAGTTATTGTAAGTTGAGTGATTATGAAATCTCATATTTATCAGCAATGACGTGTTCTGTCTTAAATGCTGGAATTATTAGCACGAGCTTAGGAACGGGTCAAGGTTTATTGAATAGCATTAGGCCAACACAATTGATTTAATATTCAGCCGGTATGAAAGGGTGATATGACGCAGAATGAGGTTACTATGAGAACGCAGCTTACTTTGTAGTTACTACTTTCACCGCTCAATTGTCAGACTCCAACTTTCGTGGGCCCAACTATAGTTTATTCTTAAGATGTTTTAACATGTTTGCTTCAGATTTCCAATTTCATTTCACATAATAATCTAGGCTGCCGAAGAAAGGCTTACATACTTGTATGAAGATAAAGTTGGAATTCTAAAGGACAAATTGGGAAAAAATATTCCTTTATAGGAAGAGGAATTCTGGAATAATTTAGCACGGGATATCTTCGATAATTGTCAAACTTCCTTGAAATCATTTTTAAAAAATTGATTTTTTAATTGAATTGAATGACTGGGTAAACAACTGGTAGGTAATCTGACGTCTGGATGACAGCTCTAAATCTAGATCAGCGGTGACTGACTGATTCACAGAATATTGACTGACAGCTTTCAGGACAACTTCCGGCAAATGTTATCATTCAAAATAGTTCTTTAAGTAAGTTATATAACTTCATAGGTAAATTGTTGAAAAACAGCTGTGTATTTGCTAGGCCAAGAAAAGTCCATGACAACGTACTCCTTCCCTTAGAACATACTTGTACTCTGGGAATTTAGAAAATTTTCTGGCGATCGTGTCCAACAAAGTGTACATAATGCTATAATTTCCGTAAAATGCACATAATCACTCCACGATTCTTAAAATGTTATGAAATTCTTGTAGGAAAGTTCAGGATGGAGGTAAAGTCTCTAGGGCGTGCTTATGTTTGAATTAAGATTCAAAACAAATGTGTAATACGAATGATTAAGCAATTGCAGATTATTAATAGTGATAATCTTTCAAATACTGCTCACAATGGTAATTGCGTGCTCCGGATTTCTTTAATGTGACCCTCACATGCTCTAATTACTCCAAATGAGAATATTATTGTGATGTGCTGAAGTATACGGCTGGCGGGACAAGTTGGGCCTCACAATGGTGGCCTGTCATGAGCACTAATTACACAGGATGGCATCTCTCATTAGGGCTGTAAACTGCACTGTCATTGGTTGATGTCTTCATCCACACACAGGGGTATACAGACCCAATATCATACGGACTTACTTTGTGACATAGTGGCAAGAACAGTCAAATGAAGAACAATTCACTGTGCATTTCAATAGAATAATGAACTAGCAAAGATGAAAGCGAACACATTTTAGTTTTGCGAGAGTGTACATATCATTATCATAGCCACAGGATCTTCAGCTTTGCGTTGAATCTGTACTACTGAGACGTAACGTTTCGTTCTGTAATTTCCATATGCGTACAGAATTTAATTTTCCACTCAATATTCCTCCTTAAATCATGGGGCTCTCTCCCAAATCATATGCTTCACTCCTTGACCACAGTGAAACCTCCACGAGTTCGCTCGCGAAAAAGGAAAAACGATCGGGTGATAACGACTCTAGCATAAGCTGATCCAACAGGAACATTGGGATATTCGAAGATTAGAGTTAAGTGGTCAAATATCTGTGATATCTACTTTAGTGTGTGACATGACCGACTTGTTATGATGGTTTTAACGATTGCTTTCTTACGGTCGCGCAGCTGTGAGCTTGCATCCGGGAGATAGTGGGTTCGAACCTCACCGTCGGCAACCCTGAATGTGGTTTTCCATGGTTTCACATTTTTACACCAGGCAAATGCTTGCGCTGTACCTTAATTAAGGCCACGGCCGCTTCCTTCCCACTCCTAGGCCTTTCCTGTCCTGTCGTCCCCATAAGACCTCTCTGTGTCGGTGCGACGTAAAGCAAATAGAAAAAAAGATTGCTTTAATATCCGAGATCGTATGAACACTGCGTATTTATTTATCTTCCGCCTCGGGTTTCAAAGACCTGCTGAGTGCAAATAAATGGTCGCTCAACTTTATAATATTAAGCCAGTTGTTCTTTTACGTATGGGTCTTATTTATTTATTTATTTATTTATTTATTTATTTATTTATTTATTTATGTATTTATTTATTTATTTATTTTTATTTATTTACTATCATCTTGATTTCTATGGCTTGGCTCAGGCTATGGAGCCCGCTATTATGCCCAACCATAATACACTGCTCAATTTATGTTTAAGTCTTATGGCGACGATGAGATGGAAAAGGGCTAGGAGTGTGAAGGAAGAAGCCGTGGCCTTAATTAAGGACCCGTCCCAGCATTTGCATGGTGAGAAAATAGGAAACCACGTAAAATCATCTTCAGGGATGCCAACAGTGGGGTTCGAACCCACTATCCAGTTGTTATATTATTATTCATTCTTTCATTCACATATCATTATGGCAATCTATGGAGCACACTCACACACCCCACCTGTTCCTGTCCCTCAGATGCCTTTTGCATTGCACTTATGACCTCGCTTTTTCACCGGTATGTTCCTGACCGAGGTTCATCCCTCATTCATGCAATTTTCTTCGTAACTCGACCTCTTCGATACACATGTCTTCTATGTCTTTATATGCCTGTCACAGACTCAGAGGTTGGGTTTCCCATTTTTCCTGTAGAGTCATTGTCTTGTAGGTAGCTTCTCCGGGTCTATACTTTTGATGTGTCCATAGCATAGACCACAGATTCTTAAGCGGTAATAGCCTAGGTTAGAATGAAAACTAATTTGGTTAGAAATATGCAAGCATTTATGACCTAAAAATGTATTAAAATATGACAATAAATATGACTTAAAAGTTTTTAGTCACATTTTCGAAATCTTAAAAATATTGCCGCTGTTTAAATTATAATTATACTAAAAATATACTTTTAAAATCTAGAACATTCAATAATAATAAATAAGTAACAATATTAGTTTTATTATTATATCTTGAATTTATTTAATCACTCAATCCAGAGGTGACTCTCGACTCTGCACAGAATGAAATTAATATCACATTGTCGTGGGCGATCAGAAAGAATTACATTAGAAAATTACATATATTTTAAAGTTTTCAGATAGGAACGATCTTCTACTTTTACGCAACTATGTATTGTAACGGGGAAAAGAGCGCTCAACATCGTAGGATGTTACTGGGACATGTTTGAAATAACCTACGTCAAATCATAGAGTTCAATATGAGGGTCACTGTTCTGTCGTTTTATACCCCTGTCTCTTTATATAGAGCTTACCCTCCTAATTCACATAAATATATATTTCTAAGAAAGATAATTCTAAGGAAATACAGACAAGAATTAGGAGATGTTAAAAACCCGTCTTTAAGACAACTACAAGTAGGTATGCGAAACGGAATAAAAAAGATAAAAATATCAAAAAACACGAAAATTCACGGGGAAATGTGAGCATAATATGAAAAAAATACCGAAAAATTAAAGAAACAACGTTAAAATAACCCAAAATGATATTATATGACCCGTGAAAATTTCATAATTTTAGTTACCGTAGTTAAGGTCATGCTTAACTTGTATTTTCCATGGAAGTAATATAAGTAAATAAAATATGACATGTCATAAACATCCGAGCCCTAGTTATTAGGAAGTGTTCTTTCGTTGTGTAGTGAGAGCAACATAAATTCTAGGAGTTCCGATGGGCCGTACCCTAAAGTTTATGCAAAACTCATAGCATAACCGTTATGCAGGGTAGACTATACTTGTTACTCGCTCAGTAAGTTTGCATTCTAACCAGTTACTATCTAAAATTCCGGGCTATAGTAATAAGTCAAAGTTGTCAGACTGAGTGGCCTTCTGACCCCAACTTGGCAGGATCGATATTTGACGGTGCTCAAATATACCAGCCTCGTGGCGGTAGATATACTGGCACGTAAAAGATTTCTGCGGGACTTAATTCCGGCATCTCGGCGTCTCTGAAAACCGTAAAAAAATAGTTAGCGGGATGTAAAACAAATAGTATTATTTATAAAGCAGAGTTAAAGTAATCTCCGTACAGGTCATGAAATATCTTCGAGGAGCAGAAGGTACGTGTTATACAGGGGTTAACTCCATGTCCGCCTATCTTTGCCCCCATGAATTAGGCTGGTACTCACTTCTGGAACAGGCTGTGTGAATCTCAGGGCCGTGTGCCTCTCCAGAAGTGAAAATCCCATTTCTTAATTTTTCCACTTCCTGACGAAGAATCGAACCCACGTCCTGCCGGGTGAAATGAGCCCCCCTTTACCGCATTGACTAGGAAGCCACTCAGCTCCTTCACGCGACTCCTTATAATTGATCTCAAAAGGAAGCGAGTCGCTTCTTTCGCGACTTGTTCAGGACTAAAATGTTTTCTAAGGAATATTCATACTCTTGTCAGAGTTTCCTCAGCACTGATTCGCTTCGTTCTGACCATCATACAAACAATATTCCTTTATTGTTTAGTCGCGGAAGAAGTCGATGAACGGTATTCCATCAATTGCCTCTTGGATTCCGGATAGAATTTGGTAGCACCAGATCTCATCCCCGTGACGACCGTTCGCAGTAAGCTGGCGTTTGTTGACACATTACAGAAGCTGTATGGACGTTGTCAGCCATGTGTTGTAACGGATGCTGATTATTTTCTAGTGAATTAAAGGATTTTTTTTGTATCTTGTGTTTTGTTTTCTTTCTGAGATCATTTACCGAACGTTTTAGACTTATCTTATATCTGTTCCAATGTGGAACGGCTCACACCTGGAACCGGCTATGGTTAAGACCACTACAAACATAGGTCATCCCTTACGGAATAGTGTTTCGCACTGGGTTAGAAAGAAATGCTTACGCATACGTACTTATGCTGTATTCTTTTGGAGCCGCAAATTTGCATCGTGACGGATCGGCCTCAATGGTCTGGGAATGTGTGTTTCCTCTGCAGATATTTGGAGTACTAGTTTCACTACTAAAAGTTTTGTTTCTAAGATGTGTATAAGTACTGCATTATTTCAAGTCAATTGAGGCGTTGACATGCGATAGGTGGTAAGTAAAATAAATCAAAATTTAGCTTTTTCATGGAGAACATTTTAAACGCTCATACTAATGATATGGAAAAGGCAGCAAGTAAACTGGTACAGTAGATTAGTTTCTACGATTTGCTCAAGACGAAACCTGTGTTAAATTTACGAGGTTTGGAAGGGAGAAGGAAGTAAGTGCTTATGCAGGAGTTAGGTATACCTTTTTTCATTTGTTGAAAGTTAACTGCGTGTGAACCTTGTTTATATCTATTATAGTTCGACATTGTGATACTTCAGTTTCCAGAACGCCTCCGAAACCTATTCCATTGAAAACGATAAGTTGTTATTGGCAGCATCTTCACATGACGCTCATACTAGTTCGTTTTCAAAAATAGGAACTACGTGAGCCCAACAATGGTTCCAGAAGAAATTGCGGAGATAATCAGAGAGGCTAAATATTTTCGACCATTTCATGTAATCATGATGACGCCTGGGGATTTTCGTGACTTCGCCATGGAAAGAAAGAGATATTTAAATGCTTAACTAGTTAATATTAGCGCTGTGAGCTGGATAAGGATTTCAAAGAGCTGAACTTCCTTCAGCCAAGACAAGGCAATCATTAATCGAGTTAGAACCATGCAAAGAGCACAATATCCTAAAAAGAGGATGATCTTATCACGTCTTCAATAGCATACAGACCTTACAACTACATGCAAAGAGACTAACAATCATCGAACTGAAAAAAGGACTTATTGAATGTACTGGATATCTTGGGTGAAAAAACGTTTTATCGTGAAATTTCCGCTTGAAATACACATGTCAGCTGACAACGTTATTGCAAAGTGATTTTTACAACGTATATTATGGCACAATTTGTGCCTAAACACAATAATTAGCATAACATTTTGTGTTAAATTGATTGTACATGATTTACTTTCAGTAACATCTGCGTCAGAATGTTGGAAAAGCTATTTTTTCTTCTGCTGTAAAATTCACATTTTATGACTTACAATCTTTCCCACGGCAATGCCTCAATTTTATATCTATATTTACAAATCACAATACTTCAAGTTACATTTATCAGTATAGATTTAAATACTTGAATAATGAGGTTTTAAAAAGATATTTTGAGAACATTCGAAGGAAAATAGAAACGTTCCTGAAAACACGTGGACAGACAGAACAAAGCAAATGACAGTGAAGGAATGTTTGGAATAGATCCAAATGAGTCTAATGTAGGTCTTACATACGAGGTCGAGGAGGAGGAAGCAATAAGAGCCTTCACAAATGATGATACATTTCTTTGTCTTATATTGCATTATGTATGGCCTCAATAGCAGAACAGATTGCTTCAGTAAGTGTAGCAAGGTCGACAGAGAAGAATGGGGTTAGGTAAATATTGATAATTCAGAAGGGAATGTGCCAAATGATGGATTGCTCCTAATGACGTTCCGATATAAACATGTCTGTTGTGTTATCTTCAGCTGCCATCTCTCTGCAGGAGAATGAGCTCATTCAAATTGGCGTCAGCTACTAACAAGTTTCTCCCCCTCCTCTAGATCAAATAAGGGCATTCCTCCCAGCTCCTCTCATTGTATCACCGATATAATTACACTGGAAAATTCTCCAGGACAAATTACTGAAAACATGTTTCAATATTCACACTCGATATTGAGGACATTCTCGAGATCACCTTGGTAATCAATCACCACTGATCTGCGCTTAGGGCAGTCGCCCAGGTGGCTGACTCCCTATTAGAACTTTACCTAATCTTTCTTAAATCATTTTACAATATTTGTAAATTTATTTAATATCACCCTTGGTAAACCCACTTGCTACAAACGAATATTTGCCCCAATTTCTTCTCTTGAATTTTAATGTTATGTTCACATTGTGATCTGTCCTACTTTTAAAAGCACCACTCAAACGTATTCGTCTGCTGTTGTCATCCCATACCATCTATCCACTGACAGCTCGAAACATACCGCTTTGTTGATCAGCATGTCTCCTTTCTCCAAGCCTTTCCAGCCCTAACTGGCAACATTTTCTTAACACTACTGTTTTTCAGAAAACACAGAGAACAAATAGATCTGCTTTCCTTTGGATGTTTTCAAGGTCTCGAATCAAGTAATCCTGGTGAGGGTCCCATACACTGGAACCGTTCTCTAGTTGGAGTCTTACCAGAGACTTACATGCTCTCTCCTTTACAACCTTACTGTTACCCTTAAATAAGCGCTTAACCTTATGAAGTGATCTGTAACCATTATTTTACAATCCTGTTTATGTGTTTACCACAATGAAGATCTGTCCTTATATTAAAACCTACGTACTTACAGCGATCACCCCAACGCGGAACTTCCACCCCATCAACGGAGTAATTTAAATTGAGGGAATTATTCCTCTTTGTGAAACTCACAACCTGGACGTCCACCCCGTGGATCATCACACCTTTGCCTGCTGTCATTTTGCAGTCGCTCACAAATTTGAAACTTATTTATTACTACTCAATACAGCATAACATTACTCGCAAAAAGCCTCGACTGGGATTCTAGTCCTTTAAGTTTCCGAGACGCGGCGGTGCCGGAAATTTGACCGGTAGGAGTTCTTTAACGTGCCAGTAAATCTACCGAGACGAGGCAGACGTAATTGAGCACATTCGATTACCACTCGAATGAGCCAGGATCGAACCTGCCAACCTGTACTCAAAAGGTCAGCTCTCTACCGTGTGAGCTACTCAGCGGGGCTGGTAGTTGAATTTACTTTCTCTATTTAGTGAAGAATTACAAGGTAATAATAATAATAATAATAATAATAATAATAATAATAATAATAATAATAATAATTTCAACGGATATTCCAGAAAAATACATCATTTGCCACAAAGTAAGGAATTGGACGGGGCGAGTTGGCTGTGCGGTTAGGGCCGCGTAGCTGTGAGCTTGCATCCGGGAAATAGTGGGTTCGAACTCCACTGGCGGTAGCCTTGAAGATGGTTTTCCGTGGTTTCCCATTTTCACACCAGGCAAATGCTGGGGCTGTACCTTAATTAAGGCCACGGCCGCTTCCTTTCCACTCCTAGACCTTTCCTATTCCATCGTCGCCGTAAGACCCATCTGTGTCGGTGCGACGTAAAGCCAATTGTAAAAAAAAAAAAAATAAAAAAAAAAATAATTGGAAAGGTACATTAGAGCAATCACAATAAAAGGAGTATAGACCAAAGTGCTCGGAAGAACGTAAACAAGCCTTTTCGGAAGGAATGAAGTCTATTGGTTGAGTTATTTGCTTAACGTCTTACAGTATTGGAGAATTATTTACTACTACTACTACTACTACTACTACTACTACTACTACTCGCCGGGCTGAGTGGCTCAGACGGTTGAGGCGCTGGTCTTCTGACCCCAACTTGGCAGGTTCGATCCTGGCTCAGTCCGGTAGTATTTGAAGGTGCTCAAATACGGCAGCCTCGTCCGAAAACCGCAAAAGAAGTTAGTGGGACGTAAAGCAAATAACATTACGACTACTACTACTATTACTACTACTACTACTACTACTACTACCACTACTACTAATAATAGTATGACCTTATATTTACATTGATGCGTTCACGGCGCATACTTCTAGACATGATCTAGGCTTTCGGGCTCATGCCGTTTCAAGAAAACAAGGTGAAACTTGTTTACATTTCGCAGACAACTTTGATCCGCGTCTTCAGATGAAAATCTCGACTGTTCTCAAATTGGAGAAGTCGTTCTCGTGAACAGTCGAGATTTTATTCTGAAGACGCGGATCAAAGTTCTCCGTGAAATGTAAATAAGTTTCACCTTGTTTTCTTGAAACGGCATGTCTAATAACCTATTTATATTTATTATTAGCGCATGTACAATAACCATTTCAAATTCACAAATAACGTTCCGTAACAATGTTGGAGAGTCAGAGAAGAGCTTCGCTTAAGATACAGTGTGAGTTCTCTATAGCGCCTCTATAACCACGTAATGGACACTCAAATGAAACATAACATTTTAATTTTTTTTTTTCAATTCGCTTTACGTCACACCGACACACATAGGTTTTTATGTGACATGAAAAGGGCTAGCATGGGAAGGAAGTGATCGTGGCCTTAATTAAGGTACATCCCCAGCATTTGCCTGGTGTGAAAATGGGAAACTACGAAAAACCATCTTCAGGGTGGCCCACAATGGGATTCGAACCCACTATCACCCGAGTGCAACCTGAAAGCTATGAAACTCAAATCGAGCGGCCACTTCCTCGGTGATCTATTGTGTACTCCTCTTCTAGACATTAGTCAACATGAGATGGTGGCAGACTATTTGAGCTGGGAATGTAGAGACGCCATATCTCCTGTAGATGAATACGGAACCACAGTGCTACAATCAGGCGGAGAAACAATTCAATAAGGTTAAGTTTGATGCTCTCTGATTCGTAATCTCTCTGACTATCCGTGTTTACGTTACTGTTAAGCGGAGTTCAACCAATCAGAGAAGATTTGTAACAAAACAGTGCGGAAAGTAATTACAATACCGTAAAGTGTCATTTCCGTTCAACAATGCGGAAAGTAATTACAGTACGGTAAAACATAATTTTCCGTTCAACAATGCGGAAAGTAATTGCAGTACAGTAATGTTTCATTTTCCTTTTAACAGTGCGGAAAGTAATTATAGTAGCCTACAGTGAAGTGTCATTATCTGTTTAACAGTGCGGAAAGTAATTATAGTAGCCTACAGTGAAGTGTCATTATCTGTTTAACAGTGCGGAAAGTAATTACAGTACAGTAAAGTGTCATTTTCCTTTTAACAGTGCGGAAAATAATGACAGTACAGTAAAGTGTCATTTTCCTTTTAACAGTGCGGAAAGTAATTACAGTACAGTAAAGTGTCATTTTCCATTTAACAGTGCGGAAAGTAATTACAGTACTGTAAAGTGTCATTTTCCTTTTAACAGTGCGGAAAGTAATTACAGTACAGTAAAGTGTTATTTTCCTTTTAACAGTGCGGAAAGTATTTACATTACAGTAAAGTGTTATTTTCCTTTTAACAGTACGGAAAGTATTTACATTACAGTAAAGTGTTATTTTCCTTTTAACAGTACGGAAAGTAATTACATTACAGTAAAGTGTTATTTTCCTTTTAACAGTACGGAAAGTATTTACATTACAGTAAAGTGTTATTTTCCTTTTAACAGTACGGAAAGTAATTACATTACAGTAAAGTGTTATTTTCCTTTTAACAGTACGGAAAGTAATTACATTACAGTAAAGTGTTATTTTCCTTTTAACAGTACGGAAAGTAATTACATTACAGTAAAGTGTTATTTTCCTTTTAACAGTACGGAAAGTAATTACAGTAGCCTACAGTGAAGTGTCATTATCTGTTTAACAGTGCGGAAAGTAATTACAGTACAGTAAAGTGTCATTTTCCTTTTAACAGTGCGGAAAGTAATTACAGTACAGTAAAGTGTTATTTTCCTTTTAACAGTACGGAAAGTATTTACATTACAGTAAAGTGTTATTTTCCTTTTAACAGTACGGAAAGTATTTACATTACAGTAAAGCGTTATTTTCCTTTTAACAGTGCGGAAAGTAATTACAGTACAGCAAAGTGTCAGTTTTCGTTTAACATTGCGGAAAGTAATAACAGTACAGTAAAGTGTCATTTTCTGTACTATTCTGAGCACGGAAAGAAGGCAGTTACGCCATGAAATAAATTATATTTCGTGGATGAAATATTCTTTCTTCCTAAAGATTTTCCGTGATCGCAGCCGGAAAGTCACTTCATTAGCTTTAGATATTTATTCCTTTTCACTTCATGATTTGAACACCCTCAAATGGAACCCGCTACCTTGTGGCCTGCACCAAAGAGATCATTATAGATGGGCAACTTCAGCCTGTGGGACCTGTAATCCTTGTAATGTTTTTGGTTACAAAGTGATGCTTGTAACACTCAACTGGACCCTCATTTCTAATTATGATGTTTTATGAGACGTTTATGCCACATAATACAGTGTAGCTGTTCAAATACTTATAAATTCGGGGACTAAAATCCGATTAGAGCACTGGAGCAAGGATACAAAAATAATCAGATGATTTAGCCTAGCGACGTCAAGAAATAAATATGTTGCCCCTCTAATCTCTTAGGTCACTCGTACAGTCTGATTCAAGAAATGTTGTGACCGTTGGGTGAAGTGGACAGTATGGTAGCTCCATAGCATCCACTGCACTCACTACTGTCAGACTGTGTAACTGCACGGTTCCAAAGCATCAGTCTGATGATGATGATGATGATGATGATGATGCTTGTTGTTTAAAGGGGCCTAACATCGAGGTCATCGGCCCCTAATGGTACGAAATGAAATAACAAAAAGTTCAAATTCATCCACTGACCAAAATAAAATAAAACGTGTCATGAAGAATGAATGGATGGACATGAACTCAACAAAAACAAACAAAAAACAAACAAACAAACAAACAAAACAGTGGATCAGACTCAAGAAAAGATCGTAAATAATATTATTACTGACCAAGGGACCACTTATAAAGCACAATGATGCTTGATGTCTAAAGGGGTGCAAATTCCATGTCTAAGGCCCCACAGAATGATACATGTCGCGAGTAAAGTAGAACCACGGCATTTGTCATGTTGCGGTACTAATCAAAAGTAGCGAAGACTCACGGTGCTCGACAGAAGATGGTACTACTCACAAGGATTGCACTTCGTACAGGGAACGCAGACCTATGGTGTTTCTCACACAATGGCACCACTCAGAGCCAACGAAAACCGATAAGTTTCCCCATCTAGTTGTACTAATAACGGGCGCCGGTATTCCCGTGGTGTTCCTCACATAGTGGGTACTAATCACGGGCGCCGGTATTCCCGTGGTGTTCCTCACATAGTGGGTACTAATCACAGGCAACGCTGACCCACGGTGCCGCTCATATAGCGGTACAACTCACAGGCTACGCCCAGACCCGCGGTGTTGCGCACATGGGTACGACGCACGGGTACTGGAAACCCCCAGGCCAGCCTCTTTACTGCTACTAATCACAAACCTATTTCGTACCAACTTAGTGGTACTACTCGCAAGTACACGCAACCCATGGTGTTCCCCGCATGATGGTACGAATCAAGAGTAGTTTCATGGTTCTAATTCAATCATCTCTTGTTCGCCCCTTGTAGTAGCCTCTTACGACAAGCAAGGGATACCGCGGGTGTATTCTACATGTGCGTCCCCCACCCGCAGGGGGTAAGCATCAGTCTAAACAGTGATAATTCCATTCTATTCCTTATAAATAGACCCAAATGTCTATGCAGTAATACGCAAGAATACAAACTAATTTTGTTATTACAAAGTGTCGCCCAGCCCGTTCTTCCGTTATGTAGCGAGAGTAGCATAAATTTAGGGATTATGATGCGTCGTACCCGAAGGTTTTATGGAAAAATAGCAGAGTCGTTGTGCGGTCTAGAGTATACTTGTTACTCCATTCTAACTTATCACTGCCTAAAAATGTGGGCCGTACTAATAAATGAAAGTGGAAATGTAGCGACTTCTACAAGAGAGAGACGGAGTTTCCAAACTGGGGCTCAGGAGAAAAACGTAATTGTAGAAGCGGAAACATTTTTAGGAAAGAGATGATCAGTACTTTTTAGGCTTACAGATTTTCTGAAGGTTCAAATTACGTTTTATTAAATAATTAAAGCATTAATTAAATTGTACAATAAAATGTCGAGAAAGTATCGACGAAAATTATAGATCTTAAGGAGGGAAGTATGTATGCCTACCTCTTAGTACGGTTTCATGATGCGGGTTCAGGAATAATAATAATAATAATAATAATAATAATAATAATAATAATAATAATATGTTTTATTTATCCTGGCAAAGTTACGGATGTACTCCCTTTCTTACACTTAACCAGTCTTAACCTAGAACACTTAACAATAACTACTGATGGCAATAATATGATAATATTAACAATAATAACAGTAATAGTATTGACAAAAGTAATCACACTTTAAAAAATCATATCATCTATATAATACAAATCGTACGTAGAGTACATTAAAAATATATGAATAATGAGTACTATAATTACTACTTAAGAGAAAGTTTAGAAAATATATACAGTAAAGTGGAAGAGAGGGCCTCGAGCCCTAACTTCGCCACTGAAAACAAGGCATTAATAAATAAATAAATAAATAAATAAATAAATAAATAAATAAATAAATTTCTACAGTACACCGAAATATCGCCTTCAATTGAGAGGGGAAGAGAAGGATTAGTAAGAAGAAGGAAGTGATGAAGAAAAATAAGAAGATCTGTGAAAGGGAGAGGGAAATAATGATGGAGGGGCGGTAGGAGGAGGTGTTTTCAGGTCATAAATTAATGGTTCATGCATGTTTACCTACTATTTCGACACAGGCATGTTTAAAAGCTGAGCTGCTGGACATGCTTCTGATGTCCACTGGTAATAGGTTCCATTGTCGGGCTGCGGTAACGCTGTTCGATTGAGTTTGCAAATTAATTTAGGGTAACCAACAATTATTGCCTGGAATTTTGATGGGTTTAATTTTAATCCGTGATTTCTGGCCCATATATCTATGGTCATCAAGTCTTCATTCAGGTGACGTGTTTCTGAGTGTAGGTTTTCGGGTTTGCTGTGTATGTATATCTGTAGGTCATCAGCGTATAAGTGGTATTTTCAGTGTTTTAATCCGGAAGCTATGCCATTTATATATAAAGAGAAATTATACGTCACGTTTCTATGGCCAGATGGCCTTCCTAATGCCAACTTCAGTTTGAGTAGCTAATGAACATGAAATGGATGAAAGTAAATTAAATGAGGTAAACATGTCGAAGTAATAGGATGTGACCAATGGATAGGTACTGTTCCTGCATTTGAAGTGAAAATGGGAAACCTCAGAAGGTAAGAATACATAATTGACCAATAAACGAAGTTAGTGATCCCTGTGATTGACAGTAGGTGAGGGGACATAGCTATAAATAATCATGATAATATTTATTTTCTTCAGCGTTTGTCTCTCTTGGTGATGGGCTCCGTTAAATGGGCTCGTTGTTCAGGGCCATGTCAGGATGGAGACTGACGCTCTTCTGATCTTTGTGATCGTTGGTTGTCATTTTGGTCTCCTGCCGGTGACTTCTAACACGTAACCCGTTTCCGCGTTAGGATTGACCCCGTCCTTAGTTCACGCCCATCGACCCTCATCGCCATAAGATCTATCTGAGTCGGTGCGACGTAAAGCAACTAGCAAAAAAATTAGTTCATGCCCAAAACATCGTAGACGATTGTCGCGCATTTCGTCTTGAGACAGTGCAACGTCAAATGTCTCACTGATGGTTTCATCGGAGATGCTATCCCGTTCAGTGATGCCAGGTTCGTCTCCATGACGACCAGTCGATGCTCTGTCGCAGTTGCAGTCGACCAACATTCGCAACCATACAGTGCAACAGGTTGGATGACAGATCGATATATTTTTCATTTGAGATTATCTTTCATCCTTAGGTCGCAAGTGTCGCCGGTTGTTGTTCGCCATTTCATCCAGGCTGCGGATATTTTTGCATTGATTTCTTCGACAAATCGACCATCATCAGCGATCGTGGATCGTTTTACTCGCGGCAAGTCCTAGCCATCTATTTTAATGATTTCGATTGCTTGTGGATCTGATGTCATATTCCTTATTGAGGCGAAGGCTGTATTGCGCCAGGCGATCGCTCACTTTTTGGGTTTGCAGTTGCAGATCAACGTGGGTCTCAGAGGCCTATACGGCATCGTAAGCATAGAGAAGCGTCCATAGCAAAAATGGTGCAGGTCTGCTATTGCAGAGTACGTGTGGTAATAATGATAGTAACAACATGGTCTCTGTAAGTATATAAAGGCACTACAATATGACGACAATTAGGTTGCATCCGTGTGACTTTCGACACACGGTTTTACTTCAATTGATGACACAGAAACCGGGCGTAGCAGCGTGTGGAAGCGCGAGTAGTATCTGATGGTACAATACCTTACTGAAGCACATGTGTAATTGTGCCTTAGGTGAAAGTTTTATTGTATAGTATTGAATTAAAATATAAATACTATTATTACCGCAGTTATGTTGGTAAACTATCAACCTTGACCCCTCTGTAGAAATTCGCTCAGAGAGCTTAAAAACTTATATTAAAAAAATAGTTCAGTTGTCTTATCTACTCCCCCACTATATTCCCCAGACCCCCGGTACTATTTTGTTTTCTATAAATGTTCGTGCCATCAACTTCTTATTTTCAATCGCCGCTACTGAGTCGCTAAAACACTAGAGATCCTTTACAGGGTGACATCGTACGAAATGAAGGGCCAAACCAGACTTTTTGCCTTCGTTCAAGAATTCTATCTGTGCCGAGTTTATACCTACGTCCTTGATCTCTGATACAGTGGGAGTCATGTGCACAATAAAACGATAAAATGAATACAATTATAGAAAACTCAAACTGGGTACAAGAAGGAAGCGAACACGGTTATGTGCCATGTTTAATGTCTACACGAATAAGCCACCTTTGGAAGAGATCGACTAGAAAGGCCCTGTTACATAAGTAGGACAGATCATCCGCGTAAAGTATAAGGTACATCGCAGAAAACTATAGTAAGTATTCGTTTGTAAATCGGGGATTTTATGATTAGAATTGTTCCATTTTGACGTCATCATGCCGTCTGATTGGTAAAAATCTATCCTCCGGTTCTTGATGTATTATGTCGTAAAGTCAATGGGTATTCTTAATCGCAGTTGTTCTTCATAGAACAGTTGTCTTGTGAGCTCGTAGGTTAGACTCGAAGAAGCGTTTTTTGTCAGGCAGGGAACTTTTTTAAACATACACGCCCTTCACTCTTTCTAGTGTAGCTGGGTTATTCTTCCATAGGTCTTCCCAGATACTGTCTAAGGCGTATGTCATGATGGGGTCTGTTTGTACGTAGACTTTTTTCTCTTAGCAGCATGTAGTTATTAGGAACGCTCTGCCATCTGTTGTATATATTTGGAAGCTGGGAAATGTTAGGGAATCGAAGAGTATCTAGCAGAGTATAGTATTGTTCCATGATCTGAGGAAGTTTATACTCTCTGGCTTGACAGGTAGTAAACAAAAATGGCTCATGCAATGACATTACTGAGGATGAAAATCAAATATATCAGAATATTAATAGAAGTGTTAGTCGCTTAGCAACCTGATAAGTACAGAATGCTCACCTGCAATTATTGGAGTGATCATTTGATGATTTGATTTTATGATTACTCAAATGTGGCTGAACTTAGAGATCTGTCGATATCTCATCATTCACCGGCAGGTAATTCCGGAGAGAATAAAACAAAAATGAAGCAAGTCTGACCAATAGAACGACGAACGGATTTGCCAAAGTCGTTTCTTTAGTAAACTCTTTTAACGTATAGATTTGCTGTGTGTTTTGTGCCGGGCTGAGTGGCTCAGACGGTTAAGGCGCTGGCCTTCTGACTCTAACTTGGCAGGTTCGATCCTGGCTCAGTCCGGTGATATTTGAAGGTTCTCAAATACGTCAGCCTCGTGTCGGTAGATTTACTGGCACGTAAAAGAACTCCTGCGGGAAAACATTCCAGCATCTCCGCGTCTCCGAAAACCGTTAAAGTAGGTAGTGGGACGTAAATCAAATAACATCGTTTGTGTGTTTTGTGGTACGATTTTGTTTCCTTTTACTCTGAATGCTCTGATAATGCGAATAAAAGTATTACGTTAAATCTTGCCATAACCATTTTTATTGTAAAAAAAATTGATTTTTAAGCGTCTTCTTTTAGTATTCTCGTTTTTAGAGTTGACAACACTGGCTGCAATAGAAAACGGGAGAAGCAAATAACTTATATTTAAGAAGAGTTCCATTTCAATCTGATGTTAAGAGTATCACACCTAAAAGCACACCTTTTCCACTTTCTCGAACATGATCTTGGGCTATTTATCACCTCCACCATCCGAACACTGAGCTCTACAAACTGGACTTGTGCTGCCTCGAGGCACCTCAGACTTCTTGTTTATATGTACAAGATCGCAAGTAGATAACCAACAAGTTGCTAGTTAATTATTTTGCACCTTTTCTCCATAAAACGAGCATCACTACAGCAACTATACTCCTTTCCACGTTTAAGACAGCTCCTTCTACGGCCGTGGAATTCCTTCGACTGTTTCAGAAAGCAGGGCAATGTAGACACAAGCTCACCTCTTCCCGAATGTAACCTAGGTACATCGACAATAATTTGATGATTTCAAATTTAAGGAATGAATTAATAAAATTAATGTATGTATTCAATACCCTCAAGATCCTCGTACTTCGCTGCGGTTTTAAAATCAACGTTATATTTAAAAGCTTTAAATTCTGAAGAGTGCAGTATCAACTAAGCCTGTAAAAAAACACCCTCAGTTTGTACATCGAACGGTTTTGGAATAATGATTATTTTCGGATCTAACACTCATTTGAACCGTGCAGAATTGGAGTGTTATTATACCCTGTAACATAGTAGTGGTACTAAGCCGAAGATGGCTCAGCTATTAATGCACAATATGGCCGTTATACACTGCCTCTCATCAGCAACGACTGAAATTAAGGAAGGCTTCCTTAGAACATCAAAGGAACTCAGAACCTCCGCTGAAAAAGCTAGGCTACAACTACGGAAGACTACGATCTACCTCCCCACGGTTCGAGCTGAATTTCGGAAACTTTGACTCCTGGTCATGATGAGGAATGGCTGACTTGAAAGTCCCTGAATAGATTGAGATCTGGAGTGGGGAGATGAATGGTTAATTTAGCAAGATGTAGCAACTCTGATGAAAACGATATTCAGTGTAAATATGGAGAAGTCCAGACAGTACAACATTTGCTGCAAAGCCAACTGTGACCAGCGTCCTTACTCAAGAATACCTTCAGTACTCCGCAGCAAATGCACTGAAAGTAGTCAAGTTTTGGTCACAAATAATATAATATTTGAACTCTGCCTTATATGTCTCTGACGCGAAAATAATATAATTGCCTCTTATGGGGCTAGCTCAAGAGAGCTGTGCTAGGACTCCTGAGGCAAGATGGCCGCTAAACATTGGTCTTATGGGACTAACTCTAGGGAGTTGAGCTATTGGCTAACGGTGAAGCATTACTCTTGTAGGCCTAACTTTGGAAAGCTACCTGAGGTGTTCACAACTTGTAACTTTGGACCTATTAGGCTTATCTGACTAACTTCGACGAAACGACGCAGATGGGACTAGCTTTGGGGAGCTGGGCCATTGGTTAATTAAGATGCATTGCTCTGATGGAGCTAATTTGGTGGCCTCCTCCTCCTAACCATCTGCCCTTTACAACCTCATCCCATGGTGGAGTGATATAATACGCGTGGCTTATTTCTTCTCTATGGGTGGGTGTTGGAATACTGCCGTAAGATGCGACTAGAATGGGAACTCAAAATACTTTCTTGGAAGCATGGGTTGGCGACTACGGAACAACTAGCTTGCTCTCTCCCATTCGGAAGACTAGCGCACAGCGAGCCATCAAGTGACGAACGAGAATATCACTTATTATGTCCGGCTCCATGGCTAAATGGTTGGCGTGCTCGCCTTTGGTCACAGGGGATTGGGGTTCGATTCTCGGCAGGTTCGGGAACTTTAACCATCATTGGTACATTTCGCTGGTACGGGGGCTGGATGTATGTGTCGTCTTCATCATCATTTCATCCTCATCACGACTCGCAAGTCGCCTACGGGTATCAAATCAAAAGACCTGCACTGGCGAGTCGAACATGTCCTCGGACACTCCCTGCACTAAAAGCCATACGCCATTCATTTCATCACTTTTTATACACCAACGGTGAAGCATTCTTCAATTCTTTCAGTATTAGGGAGGTCTTGCTCGTGAACGGACGAGACTTTATTCTGAAGACGAGGAGCGAATTTCTCTGCGAAACGTAAAGAATTTCACATTGTTTTCTTGACATGGCAAGAGTCCAAAAGCTTATTATAATGTCTTCAATAACGGGCTGTGAAATCAATCCAAATGATATTCTTGTCAGCAGGACTCTCCCAACCACCCCCACCGCCCATCAAAGTCTGCCATCACTGATGTGCCAAAACCGCGAATGTGACAATGCTCTTTCTATCCCTTAGATCCCTTAAGACTGGTCACGCCCCCCGGCTACATATTAATATGCAGTCCATCAGAACTAATATTTTCGTTGTGTTAATTTTCCTATGCGCGATTGTAAAGGAAAATGGACCTTAGATACATCATACTCTAGGAGCGGGTAAATATGTAATGCGAAATACATACATACAGGTTCATTTTCCTTTACACTGTCTTACAGTAAAATTAACACAACGAAAATTGTTCTGATGGACTGCATATCAGTATGTGGCTGGGAGCGTGACCAGTCTTAAGGGAAATAATGGATAGGAAGAGCATTTTGACACTGCAGCGACAATATGTCAAACGGTTTCTGAGAAGCTCAAAATTGTACTTAAAATAATAATGAGACGATATTCTCCCGTTATATTGAATTAAACGAACCATAAGGATTTCCCATAAACATTTTATTAAAAATTGAAGTTACTTTTCATAAAAAACAAAAAAATATTTTGGAGTATTGAAAACAAGCAAGAAGTGGACTTATGAAAGAAAGGAGGCTCACAAAGAAGCGAATGCTGGAATAATGTGGAAGAATCAAAGCTCAAGGATGCAAACAGTTGAAATAACGTGGCCCAGACCAGGCCGAAACGAATAATAATAATAATAATAATAATAATAATAATAATAATAATAATAATAATAATAATAATAATAATAACAGAAGTATGGATATTAAGATATAATAATGAAATATACAGGAACATAGAAAACATAACAGAACCCATAAGAAAAAGGTGACTGCAATTTTTGGGCATATTTACAGAATGGATGATTCCAGATTAACAAAAAGGATTCTCAAGTATTTTTGGGACAAACGGGAAACAACTAGCTGGATTCAAGAAGTAAAGAAAGATTTAGAAAGAAATAATGCAAGAGAAGAAGAAACTATCGACAGAGATATTTTTAGAGAGAGGGTAGTAAGTATGGAAGGATTCCAAGGAAGATTGAACAAGAAGCCTGGTGCGAAATGGTCCGAGGACAGAAAGAAACAGCATAGTGAAAGGATGAAAGAATATTGGAAGGAACGGAAGAGAAACAACAAAATATGAAGAATTCAATTACAACTGGCACGTGCTCCTCATCAGGCCTCATAGGCAATAATAATAATAATACTAATAATAATAATAATTGCTATTTTACATTCCACTGGCTACATCTTTATGGTTTTCAGACACACCGAGTTGCCTAAATTTTGTTCCCGACGAGTTATTGCACGTACCAATAAATCTACCGACACGAGGCTAACGTATGTGAGCACCTTCAAGTACCACCTTACTGAGCCACGAACGAACCTGTCAAGTTGGCCTCAGAAGGCCAACACTCTACCGTCTGGGTTGCTCAATCCGATAAATAAATAAATAAATAAATAAATAAATAAATAAATAAATAAATAAATAAATAAATAAATAAATAAATAAATAAATAAATAAATAAATACACTTCTCGAAGACATCAGGTTGTGTTATTTTCGATAATCAATAACCAGAATTATTGCTTGTGATGCTTGTTGTTTAAAGGGACTTAACATCGAAGGTCATCGGCCCCAGAATTATTCGTGGACGGCTTGTATGCTAAAGGACGAAATCGCTGACCTATCCAGCCTCTCCGTTATTTATTAATCTGTTGCTGTTGTGAAAACGGATGATATCAAAGAACCGTACAGGGTATAATTTACCACCACCTAACACGCAGACACAGGTCCCAGCTCAGCTGGATAACAAGTAGCTCCTGTTTCTTCTAATCGGAATACCTTCCTCCGCAAGCTGTTCGCTGTTGCATACAATTTATTCAATATCGATAACAGAAGCCCATTTGTCAGAGCTAATTATTTGAGTAGAGACAGTCCGTGATGAAGCCGACCGATTAAAAGACCGAAATTATAAGTTTAACAACCGGTGGCTGCATTCCTTTCACTTCTCCGGTTCGGACGCAAAGAGGACTGTAGTAGTAGTAGCAGTATTTATTCATGGCAATTGTAGCGTAGCTTAGCGAGATAAATATTCACTATTTTCTCACTGCACTTTTTTATGATTTTCATTAGGACTTGAAATTACATTACTCTAAATAGCTCTGTAACTGTTTCGAACCTACAGACTACAGCCACGCCTTCCTTATCTGTGTTCCGAGGCAATGAAACATGATCGCGGTTGACGTTCAAAACAGCCTGCTGCGAATACTTCCAGAGAACGTACAGTGAATGAATGTAAGTGCGAATGACGTGTTAACGTGTGAATGAAATTAAGTGTTATAAATCGTACGTGAGGAGTTCTGGGGAAGAAATAATAATAATAATAATAATAATAATAATAATAATAATAATAATAATAATGGCGTAGAGATGTGGTGAACCCATCGCCCAGTGGGAAACCACTGCAGACAGCCACCCGAGTATTGGCGGGAAAACCATATCTATTAAGGTTAGGAGGAAATGCCTGCCCACAGCCGGAGAACATATTGAGGCCCTCCAGGGCTAACAACCTTGGTTATACTCAGAACGAGAAATTTACCCCAAGCTAAGCTAAAGTTTCTCAAGCATGATGGAAAAACAAAGACATGAAGTCAATACCTCAGGTGGCAACTTTTCAATGAAATCCACCTTCGCCGACAAGCGAAGCATGCATCCCGTTGGGCTTCTGGGGGGATGCAACATCATACTAAAGACGAGTCACGAAAGCTAAAATCCATCTCTAAGACGTTTTTGGCAACGTTCAACATACACAGCCTAATACGAACTGGTAAGATGAAACAGCTGACCAATGCCCTCCACAAAAATAAAATCGCAGTATTGACGCTGCAAGAAAATCTCTTCACTAATGAAGATGCGTGTGAGTTGAAGGATATCGGTTCTTCAACAGCAAATCCCATTAGATAGTAATGAAAAACACCCCTATCTTCGGTACAGCTTTTGCTGTCAACACCAGAATCATTAGGTCAGTCTCAAATTTTGAAGCTGTTAATGATAGGTTATGCCTACTATTCCTGCGTTGTTGCAAAAAAAAACATATACGCTATTCAATGCACGTGCTCCAACTAATGAACAAAACAAAAAAAGACCTGGAAGATCTGATAGATTCTGAAACCTTCTGGATGCCAGATTAGCGAAAATCCCGAAACACCACGTCAAGATCCTAATGGGCGATTTTAATGTGTAGGTAGGACGTGAACGGAAACACAGGTAAGTTGTTGGGCTCTATCCAGCACACAAAGGATCTAATAAGAATGGAGAACTTCTTATTGAACTATGTGATAACCATAAACTCCAATTTTCGTCACTTACCTAGAAAACTCACGAGATGGAGATGCCCAAACAAAACAATAGGAGAATTCCAAATAGACCATGTTGCAGTATCTGGAAGATATAGTCCGCAAATGATGAACGTTACCGTAAAAAGGGAATAAACATAAACTCAGATCACTGCGTACCAGTAATAAAGATTCATCCAATGCCTCTCAACAAAAAAGAAAATCGAACCTATCATAATTGGCTTTGATACAAAAAATCTCAGAGAAAGAGGGAATGAACTCAAAGAACTTGCCCAACCAGTGGAAAAAGACTTCAACAGCACGAGAAGGCAGATGATACAAGCTGCAAAAGGAGTGGCCAAAATCAAGATGAGGAAGAAGCACACGTGGTGGAACGATAACTGCGAGAAGACCTTAGGAAATCGTCTGAATGCCTGGAAAATGTATTACACCTCGAAAAAGAAGAAGATTGGAAGATGTACAAAACACAACAAGCACAAACAGCAAAAATAATACGCAGTGAGGAACGCAAGTATGAAAAGGAGCTAATGGAAACAAGACTTTCTTAGAGGTGAGTCCTGTGAGTACTTCAGGAATTTTAAAAAGAAGGTACAAGGATACAAGGCACGTTCCCTCCGCTTTCTAAAGAAAGATAGAACTCTTGCAACATCAAATGAATAAAACTGCCAAATCTTAGCTGAGTAATTTAACGACCTTCTAAACTGTGAAAAACCAGCCAACCCCCTCAAAACAAACCAGTGAGCCAAAACCTGCCATCTACTCCACCAAATCGCGATGAAATCAAACACCACATAACGAGACCGAAAAATAACAAGGCTCCTGCTGAAGATTCTACGATTGCGGAACTGTGGAAATATGCCCCGGAAGAAGCAATTGACATCCTACACTAAACCGTTGTAGACATGTGGAGAAAAGGACAACTACCAGAGGACTGGAAGCTAGCTTTGATTCTTCCTTTACACAAGAAAGGAAATATAAGAGATGTGAACAATTACCTTGGTATTTCTCTTTTCTCAGCAGTCTACAAGATCCTCTGACTATCCATCCTTGAAAGACTAGAACAGCAAGTTGAACACAAACTCGGCGAATACCAAGCAGGTTTTCGGAAAGGCCGATCAAGGGCAGAATAGATACTTCACCTGAAAACTACAGTAAGATACAATATGCTGAGGGGTCGAAGCTATGTATCGACATTTGTAGATTACAGGAAAGCATACGGCCCCATCGACCGTGATGTGTTGCTTAAAATACTTGCAAAAATGGGAGTCGATGAGAAACTGCGGATGACAATAAGGGCAACGCTAACACCAAATCCAAAGTAAAATTCCAAGGATGTCTCTCTGAACCCTTTGAGATCAAGACAGGCGTTCGACAGGGAGATGGGCTGTCACCTCTTCTGTTCAACTGCGTACTTGAGAAGGTAATATAGGAGTTGCGAAAGACGTTAAAAGAAAGAAACCTTTACAGACCCCTAAGGATTGGGACAAAGAATAACGGAGTGGAAATAGATAGCTTAGCGTTCGCTGATGATATAGTTCTGACAACAGAAAATTTCGAAAGTGCAACAGAACAGATCACCGTGTTGAAGGAAGTAGCAGAACAAACAGGTTTACAAATTTCCTTCCAAAAGACAGAAGTAATGTCGAACATCAAACATGACACGGCACAACTAAACACCAAATATGGAACGATAAACGGTGAAAATAAATTTAAATACCCTGGGAAATGGCTCCAGAAAAATCGACTTGACAAAGAGGACATAGCAGCAAGAATCAAGAAAATGGAAGTCACCTTCCAAGTTACCCGCAACACAAAAAGTGCTTTTCTCAGAATACAAAAATTCAACACTACAACACTGTCATCAAACCAGTATCGCTGTATGCATTTGAATGCCTTATCCTGACCGAGAAATGTTTGGTTGGGGATTTAGAGAGGAAAGAAAGAAATCCCATACACCATACTTAGCCCAAACTACAAAACTGGCATCTACATTAGAAAATCCATGCAAGAAGTATACTCTAAGATAGAGAAGATCACGGACACAATACGTAAAGGCAGAGTTCGCTTCTACGGTCATCTACGACGGATGATCGACTCTCGATGGACGAGACGTATCTTCAGTATATTTGACTCAAAACCAAAAACGGCAATGCCATGGTACGTTAAGGTCAAGAAAGATCTTAAAGAACTGGGCCTACAAGCAGAAGATGCACAAGACCGAAATATTTTCAGAGCAGCCATCAAGACTTTTGGGACTTTCCGGAACGAAAAACGGGCAACAGGTGCTAAATGGACAGAAGAACGTCGTGCTAAACACAGTGAGTTAATGAAGACGATGTGGATCAAGCGAAAAATGAACAAATGCCAGAATGTAAAGTGAGGCTTGTCGTAGCCCCTAGCTGGCCAATAAGCGAAGTTGAATAATAATAATAATAATAATAATAATAATAATAATAATAATAATGTTAAAATGGAAGGATGCAATATAAGAGAAGAATAAGCAATAGAGAGACGGAGAGAGAGAGAGAGAGAGAAATAAAGTGTTTGTTTGTTTTGCTATTTGATTTTCGTCGTACCGACACAGATAGGTCTTATGGCGACGATGGGATAGGAAAGGCCTAGGAGTTGGAAGGAAGCGGCCGTGGTCTTAATTAACGTACAGCCCCAGCATTTTCCTGGTGTGAAAATATGAAACCACGGAAAACCATCACAAGGGCTGCCGACAGTGGGATTCGAACCCACTATCTCCCGGATGCAAGCTCACAGCCGCACGCCTCTAACCGCACGGCCAACTCGCCCGGTGGAAAGGAAGCGGCCGTGGCTTTAATTAATGTACAGCCCTAGCATTTTCCTGGTATGGAAATGGGAAACCACGGACAACCATCTTCAGGGCTGCCGACAGTGGGGTTCGAATCCACTGTCTCCTGGATGAAAGCTCACAGCTGCGCGTCCCTAACCGGACGACCAACTGTCCCGGTTACAATTTGTTTGTGGGATGTAATACATACATCATCATTATAGACTGTTACGCCTTTCACCGTCCAGCCTGCGATCCTCTGTGAATTTACTGAATGTCGCCACAATCCTCTATTTTCAACTAATGCTGAGACCTCATTTAGTCCTATAACTCTTATCTTTAAATCGTTAGAAACTGAGTCTAATCATTGTTGTCTTGGTCTACCTCTACTTCTCTTATCCTCCATAACGGAGTCCATTATTCTCCTAGGTAACCTATCCTCTTCCATTCGCCTCACACGACCCCACCACCGAAGCCGGTTTATGCGTACAGCTTCATCCATAGAGTTCATTCATAACTTAGCCTTTATCTCCTCATTCCGAGTACCCTCCTGCCATTGTTCATACCTGTTCGTACCATCAATCATTCTCGCTACTTTATTGTCTGTTACTTCTAACTTATGAATAAGATATCCTGAGTCCACCCAGCTTTCGCTCCCATAAATCAAAGTTGGACTAAAAACAGACCGATGTAAAGATAGTTTCGTCCTGGAACTGACTTCCTTCTTAAAGAATACTCTTACCAATAACACAAATCATTTTCTCTATTCCTATCCCGACTGCATTAAGCTGGCGAGACCTATTAGAGTATCTACGAATGTCATGTCTTTCGTGGCTTTTCCCTTCCTATTTCCGATTCCTAGGATCTTCGGAATACTCGCTGTTTGGTTCTCTGCTGATTTGTGTTCATAAAGGACGGTTTTTCATTTTTAATTTCGCGTAAACGACCACCAGCACCAATATGGAACGGAAGACAGTCATTGGGATTCTCTATAAACGAACGAAGGCCTGTTTACTGTAAGTTCAAAATGAATTGAAAACCTACAACCTGTTTTTCCAGTCATTGACCGGGTCAGGGATGTAATGAGTGAAACATATATAGGCTATTATTACAATGGGGTCGCCACTCCCAAGGTGATTTATTAATGAGTGATAAATGCTATGAAATGATAATGGAGAGTGTTGCTGGAATGAAAGATGACAGGGAAAACCGGAGTACCCGGAGAAAAACATGTCCCGCCTCCGCTTTGTCCAGCACAAATCTCACATGGAGTCACTGGGATTTGAACCACGGTATCCAGCGGTGAGAGGCCGACGCGCTGCCGTCTGAGCCACGGAAGCTCCTTCAAAATTAATTGATGAATTAGTTGTCCAGTCCCCTGTACGAAGCTATTAAAACGAGGCATTTGTGGACGAAAAACTTTTACCTTAGAACAATACCTGTTCAAGGTCACTGTGTGTCAGTTATTAAGAGGTTCTTGACAACCATAACAACCTTTTGACATAGGTCGATAAAACAATATGAAATACTTTTACCACGTACGTTGCTGCTTTCTTTGAACAATTGGCGGCTTACATTGTAAACGCACTTCTTGATAAGAGTTTTCTTTAAAAATGTATTCCTACGGGGTTGCGAAAATTATTCAGGCAATTTTATCTCTGAAACCACCTATGCTACTATATCCTCACAGTTTGGACAGTAATCTGATCTAACATAATGATTTTTCTGTATAAATATTCACAGAAGACTGTATCACGCGGAATATCTCGTTCCTCAAATCGATTCCCAACTCGATAGCCGAGCTGAGTGGATCAGGACGTTGAGGCACTCGCCTTCTTACCCCAACTTGGCAGGTTCGATCCTGGCTCAGGCCGGTGGTATTTGAAGGTGCTCAAATACGCCAGTCTCGTGTCGGTAGATTTACTGGTACGTAAACTAACTCCTGCAGGACAAAATTCCGGCACCTCAGCGTCTCGGAAAGCCGGAAAAGTAGGGGAACGTATAGCCTATAACATTATTACTACTAATATTATTATTATTATTACTACCCAACTTGATGTAGTAGGCTACTGTACGGAGCGGAAGAAAGACGTGTTCGCGATAATTCGTCGGGTAGGTAAACCTGCTAAAATGTTAACTTTGAACATAGTATTGTTGATATGAATTCGCTTCTCGTCTTATAGGCCTAAAATCACATCCATTCTATGTACTTGCGTGTAGCCGAGAAAATGTGCGAGTGTGAAGTTGCCTGTTTTTAAGTCATCTTCTGTGGTATGTCCACATACGGCGATCAGTATGCACTCTAATCTGTTACACACTAAAAATCCTTTGTCTTTCCCGGTTTTACTAAGAGATGGCGCCAGCGAACAGTACGCAGCGTATGAATTTGACACTTACGTCAGTTTGTTCGTCCGACATTAACTTACCAACACACACAAGCTGAATCCACCAAATACTAGCGTCTGTGTTGTATCGTTCAGTGATCATGTCGACGTTTGTGTCTGGAAAATAAAATTTGCGTCACAAATTGCTTTTCTTATTTAATCGAAATAAAAAGATCGTGGAGAGACATCGTTTGCTGGTAGAAACATATTATGGTGAACACACTCCATCGATGAGAGCATGCGAGACATTGTTTCGAAAATTTAGACGGGGTGATTTCGATGTGAAACACAGTGCGCGCTCTGGTAGACCACAAAACTGAGAAGCGTGGCGAAACCGTTAACGCACAACGCTATCGCCAACAAATGGTTAATTTAAATTGATCGAAAGACGACCAGAATGGGCCAGAAGACTGGCAAAGTGATTATGTTACACGGCAATGCGCCGTCTCACACAGCAAACCAGTGAAAGACGCCTTGAAATCGCTTGGATAGGACATCGTTCCGCACCCCCGTACTGCCCCAACCTGACGCCATCTATCGCCTCTTCGCACGCGCTCGCAAAGCTGCACTTCAGCAATTTCGAGGAAATTGAAAAATGGCTCGACAAATGGTTTGCCGCAAAAGAAAAAGCAGTTTTTCGGGCATGGTATTCATAACTTAACCGAAAGATGGACGAAATGTGTAGGAGCCGATGGCCAATAATTTGAATTAACCAAGAAATGTATTTTCCTTGACAATTACGTACAAAAACCGGCAAAATCTTATGCATACACCTGGTATTAATCAGCAGTAGTATAATAAGCGGCTTCGGGCGCCTCCGCCGCCGCCCGCCTCCTCCTCCTCCGCCGCCTCCGCCGCCGCCCGCGGGAAATTTGAATTTTGGCGGGAAATTTGAATTTTGGCGCGAGATTTGAATTTGTAAACAAAGCCACGTGCTTTTTGACAGCTGTCATCGACAACAACGCATCGCTAACCTCAGTACTGCCATCTTGACGGGCCTAAACCTCAGTAGTGCCAACTTAACCTAACTAGCATGAGGTAAACAAAGCCACGTGTTTTTTGACAGCCACGTGCTTTTTGACAGATTTGTAAACAAAGCCACGTGCTTTTTGACAGACAACAACGCATCGCTAACCTCAGTACTACCATCTTGACGGACCTAAACCTCAGTAGTACCAACTTAACCTAACTAGCGCGAGGTAAACAAAGCCACGTGTTTTTTTGACAGCCACGTGCTGTTTTGACAGCTGTCATCCGCCATCTTTGAGCACTGTGCTGCCCTCTATATCGCAGTAGATGTAAAATTCGTCACCTGTCATCGGCAGTGCTGCCATCTTGACGGGTCTAAACCTTAGTGCTACCAACTTAACCTAACTAGCATGAGGTAAACAAAGCCACGTGCAGCTGTCATCCGCCATCTTTGAGCACCGTGCTGCCCTCTTTAGCTACTTACCTTTGACAGCTGTCATCCGCCATCTTGCATCGCAAACCTCAGTGCTGCCCTCTATGTGGTGGCGGCAAATTCTAATTGCTTTACAAACCTATGCCCTTTTTGACAGCTGTCATCCGCCATCTTTGAGCACGGTGCTGCCCTCTTTCGTCACCTGTCATCGGCAGTGCTGTCATCTTGGCGGGCCTAAACCTCAGTGCTACCAACTTAACCTCACTAGCTCGAGATAAACAAAGCCACGTGCTTCTGTCATCCGCCATCTTTGAGCATCGTGCTGCCCTCTTTAGCTACTTACCTTTGACAGCTGTCATCCACCATCTTACATCGCAAACCTCAGTGCTGCCCTCTATGTAGACAAATCCACGTGCTTTTTGACAGCCACGTGCAGCTGTCATCCGCCATCTTTGAGCATAGTGCTACCCTCTTTAGCCACTTACCTTTGAAATGTGGTACGTCATCTGCCATCTTGCATCGCGAACCTCAGTGCTGCCCGGTGGCGGGAAATTCTACGTGCTCTACAAATTCACGTGCAGCTATCATCCGCCATCTTGCATCACAAACCTCAGTGCTACACTCTATGTGGTGGCGGCAAATTCTACATGCTCTTGTTTGGAAACAAACCCATGTGCTTTTCTGACAGCTATCATCCGCCATCTTTAATCCAGAGAGAACAGCGCTGCCCTCTATGTGGTGACGGCAAATCCCACGTGCTTTACAAACCTATATGCTTTTCTGACAGCTGTCATGCGCCATCTTTAATCCAGAGAGAACAGTGCTGCCCCGGTGACGGCAAATTCTACGTGCTCTTGTTTGGAAACAAAGCCATGTGCTTTTTTTTGACAGCTGTCATCCGCCATCTTTAATCACCGTGCTGCCCTCTATGTGGTGGTGGTAAATTCTACGTGCTTTACAAACCTATATGCTTTTCTGACAGAGCTGTCATCCACCATCTTTAATCACCGTGCTGCCCCGGTGACGGCAAATTCCACGTGCTCTTGTTTGGAAACAAAGCTTTTAATCCAGAGAGAACAGTGCTGCCCCGGTGGCGAGAACAGTGCTGCAATCTTTAGTTTGAAATGTGGTGACAGCAAATTCCACGTGCTCTTGTTTGGAAACAAAGCCATGTGCTTTTTTGATAGCTGTCACAGTGCTGCAATCTTTAGTTTGAAATGTGGTGACAGCAAATTCCACGTGCTCTTGTTTGGAAACAAAGCCATGTGCAGCTGTCATCCGCCATCTTTAATCAACAGAGCACCATGCTGCTATCATGCGGGTAATTTCGTCATCTTTAATCCGCAGAACACCGTGCTGCCCTCTTTATGGCTACTACCTTAAGCACGTAGTAACGGGCAATTTGAAAAGTTCTGTTAGCTATCATCCGCCATCTTTGAGCACCGTGCTACCCTCTTTAACTAGATACCTTTGAAATGTGGTGGTGAAAAATTTTACGCGCTCTTGTTTGGAAACAAACTCACGTGCGTTTTTGACAGCCATCATCCGCCATCTTTAAGCAACAGAGTACAGTGCTGCCCTCTTTGTTGTGGCGGTAAATTCCACGTGCTCTTGTTTGGAAGCAAAGCCATGTGCTTTTTGACAGGTGTCATCTGCCATCTTTAACCAACAGAGCACTATGCTGCTATCATGCAGGCAATTTCGTTAGCTGTCATCTGCCATCTTTTAATGAACAGAGCACCGTGCTGCCCTATGCGGGGCAATTTCGTCGGCTGTTATCCGCTCGCATACCCGCAGTGACACATGTTTAGACTTGAACACACACATACTACTGTTCAAAACTTATTACAACTTGAACTGCATACTAGTGTTCGATGTTGCAGAACACAGCATTGCGAGACTAGAATCAAGCACTGTTTAGAAAAACAAAAAATTCTCTTCTCAACATACTTACTGAGCTGCTCTTCCTGCTCAGTGAAGGTACATCTCTATCGAACGTGCATTGCAAAAGCAAGATTGTAAAACATAACAAGACTAGAATCGAACACTGCACTTGATGTTAACTTCAACATGTGATTAGAACATTAAATCAGGTTCAAACATAGCAGGACTAGAATCGAACTCTTCCTACTCATTCAAGGTACACCTCTATCGAACATGCATTGCAAAAAACAAGATTGTAAAACATAACAAGACTAGAATCAAACACTGCACTCGATGTTGTTAACTTCAACATGCGATTAGAATATGAAATGAGATTAAAACATAGCAAGACTAGAATCGAACATTGCACTCGATGTTGTTAACCTTAACATGTAATCAGAACATTAATTGATGTGCTCAAAACACTAGATAAGTGATCAAGACTAGAATCGAACACTGCACTCGATGTCGTTAACCTTAACATGTGATCAGAACATTAATTGATGTGTATAACTTCCTTTACCTTTACTTACTCTGTCAAGGTACATCTTTATCGAACATGCATCGCGAAGCGAGAGTGTGCAAGTTTAGACTTGAATACATACCACTGTTCAAAAAACATATATACACATACTATAGTGCGATGTTGTAGTACACTATATTACAAGACTAGAATCAAGCATAGTTTAGGAAAAAAATCTCTTCTCAACATACTTACTGTGCTAGACGATAACATACTTACGAATTTAATCAACATCTTCTTTCTTGCTCTTATTCTTCTTCGAGAGGAAGGAGTAGGAGGAGAAGGTAATACCTAATCTAAAATAAAAGAATATGCCAATTCTACAGTATTTATTCACATCTTGTATGTACTAGTTTTATCATGAATGATTTTTCTTGTAGTGATGTTTGCATACTTTTGCTTTCTCGATGTAATTCTTGTATGTACATGCTTTTACGCATCAGTAAAACTAATAACACAAGATTTGTTCTCTATGCCGTGATATATAATGAAAATAGAACGTTGATTTAGTTCTTCTATTTCTAAATCAGTTAGCACGCTAAATCTATTAGGTAAAAATACTTGAAAGTCTTCGCAGACACATAAAATCCTTTCTCCAAATTTCGTTTTTAATCTTCGTAGTGAAATTACTTTAAATTGCTCATTTAGCGGTAGACTTGTTAACGGCTTGGTAGTTGGAGTTGAAATATGACCTAGCTGGTTAATCTTCTCCATGGTTTTTCTAAAAAGAATAAATATATAAATGTAGCGTTAGCACTTGCATCACACATAGTAATAATAGGATATAAAAGGGTAAGTGTGCTAGCCTAGAGTTACGATGTTCGGAAGAAAGCAAGTTTCAACCTATAGAGGTCAGACATGGCTGTGAGTTTGACATTATAAGATTAACCTCTTCTACAGCATGAAAGATTGAAGAGAACAACTATTTATCATTAGACTAATGTTACGACGTTCAGGAGAAACCAAGTTTCAACCTATAGAGATTAGACATTGCTGTAAGATTGAAATTATAAGATTAACCTCTTCTATGGCATGTAGATTAAAGAAAATAACTATTTATCAATAGACTAAAGTTACGGTGTTCGGAAGAAACCAAGTTCCAACCTATAGAGGTTAGACATTGCTGTAAGTTTGAAATTATAAGCTTAACCTCTTCTATGGCGTGAGGATTGAAGAGAATAACTATTTACCAATAGACTAAAGTTACGATGTTCAGAAGAAACCAAGTTTGAACCTGTACAGGTCAGACATTGCTGTGAGTTTGAAATTATAAGATTAACCTCATCTACAGCATGAAAGATTTGAAGAGAACAACTATTTATCAATAGACTAAAGTTGCTATGTTCGGAAGAAACCAAGTTTGAACCTGTACAGGTTAGACATTGCTGTGAGTTTGAAACTATAAGATTAACCTCTTCTACAGCATGAAAGATTGAAGAGAACAACTATTTATCATTAGACTAATGTTACGACCTTCGGAAGAAACCAAGTTTCAACCTACAGAGATTAGACATTGCTGTAAGTTTGAAATTATAAGATTAACCTCTTCTATGGCATGAGGATTGAAGAGAATAACTATTTACCAATAGACTAAAGTTACGATGTTCGGAAGAAACCAAGTTTCAACCTGTACAGTTCAGACATTGCTGTAAGTTTGAAATTATAAGATTAACCTCTTCTATGGCATGAGGATTGAAGAGAATAACTATTTACCAATAGACTAAAGTTACGATGTTCAGAAGAAACCAAGTTTGAACCTGTACAGGTCAGACATTGCTGTGAGTTTGAAATTATAAGATTATCCTCTTCTATGGCATGCAGATTAAAGAAAATAACTATTTATCAATAGACTAAAGTTACGATGTTCGGAAGAAACCAAGTTTTAAAGTTACGATGTTTTAGAAGAAACCAAGTTTCAGCCTGTTGAGGACAGACATAGCTATGTGCGCGTGTTTGAAATTATACCCCGTCTATAGCGTGAGGATTGAAGAGAACAACTATTTATCAATAGACTCAAGTTACGATGTTTTAGAAGAAACCAAGTTTCTGCCCGTTGAGGACAGACATAGCTATGTGCACGTGTTTGAAATTATACCTCATCTATAGCGTGAGGATTGAAGGAAACAACTATTTATCAATAGACTAAAGTTACGATGTTTTAGAAGAAACCAAGTTTCAGCCCGTTGAGGATAGACATAGCTATGTATGCGTGTTTGAAATTATACCACGTCTATAGCGTGAGGATTAAAGAGAACAGTTATTTATCAATTGCTTAAAGTTACGATGTTTTAGAAGAAACCAAGTTTCAACGCGTTGAGGACAGATATAGCTATGTGCACGTGTTTGAAATTATACCTCGTCTATGGCGTGAGGATTGAAGAGAACAACCATTTATCAATAGCTTAAAGTTACGATGTTTTAGAAGAAACCGAGTTTCAGCCTGTTGAGGGCAGACATAGCTACGTGTGCGTGTTTGAAATTATACCACGTCTATAGTATGAGGATTGAAGAGAACAACTATTTATGATTAGCTTAAAGTTACGATGTTTTAGAAGAAACCAAGTTTCAACCTGTTGAGGATAGACATAGCTATGTGCGCGTGTTTGAAATTATACCTCGTCTATAGTATGAGGATTGAAGAGAACAACTATTTATCAATAGACTAAAGTTACGATGTTTTAGAAGAAACCAAGTTTCTGCCCGTTGAGGACAGACATAGCTATGTGCACGTGTTTGAAATTATACCACGTCTATAGTATGGGGGTTGAAGAGAACGACTATTTATCAATACTCTAAAGTTACGATGTTTTAGAAGAAACCAAGTTTCAGCCCGTTGAGGACAGACATAGCTATGTGTACGTGTTTGAAATTATACCACGTCTATAGCGTGAGGATTGAAGAGAACAACTATTTATCAATAGACTAAAGTTACGATGTTTTAGAAGAAACCAAGTTTCTGCCCGTTGAGGACAGACATAGCTATGTGCACGTGTTTGAAATTATACCACGTCTATAGTATGGGGGTTGAAGAGAACAACTATTTATCAATAGCTTAAAGTTACGATGTTTTAGAAGAAACCGATTTTCAGCCTGTTGAGGGCAGACATAGCTACGTGTGCGTGTTTGAAATTATACCACGTCTATAGTATGAGGATTGAAGAGAACAACTATTTATGATTAGCTTAAAGTTACGATGTTTTAGAAGAAACCAAGTTTCAACCTGTTGAGGATAGACATAGCTATGTGCGCGTGTTTGAAATTATACCTCGTCTATAGCGTGAGGATTAAAGATAGCAACTATTTATCAATAGACTAAAGTTACAATGTTTTAGAAGAAACCAATTTTCAGCCTGTTGAGGGCAGACATAGCTATGTGCGCGTGTTTGAAATTATACCACGTTTATAGTATGTGGGTTGAAGAGAACAACTATTTATGATTAGCTTAAAGTTACGATGTTTTAGAAGAAACCGAGTTTCAACCTGTTGAGGACAGACATAGCTATGTGCACGTGTTTGAAATTATACCACGTCTATAGTATGCGGGTTGAAGAGAACAACTATTTATCAATAGCTTAAAGTTACGATGTTTTAGAAGAAACCAAGTTTCAGCCTGTTGAGGGCAGACATAGCTATACCTCGTCTATAGTATGCAGGTTGAAGAGAACAACTATTTATCAATAGACTAAAGTTACGATGTTTTAGAAGAAACCAAGTTTCAACGAATAGAGGTCAGACATACCTTAAAATCTTCGCGCTGCAAACTGTTACTCGGATGTATAAAATGCGTGCGTTCAAGTCTGAAACTCGAATGATAATATTCTGGTCGTACCTAAAAAAAGAAGAAACATATATGAATGTAGTGTAGGGTGCATCATCTAACCTAGTTATCTTTACAACTCAAAGTTCGAAAACATACCTTTAAAAAAATGCACGTGCTGCAGACTGTTACTCGGATGAATAAAATTGCGTACTTTCGAACGGTACCTAAAAAAGAACAAACATATATGAATGTAGATGTCTAGCGTAGAAGTTGCTTTGCAAATAAAAAAGTAACTAACAGTTCTACCTTACCTTAAGCTGAAGAATAATATTCACAGCAGACGGGAGATGTGTGTGTACGTAATAAACGCATACAGAGAACTGTGAGCACTTCGCGCAGACTGCAACGAGTAAATATTCTGCTTGTTACCAAGCGGATGTGAAAAAATCGCTGACAACTGCGGTACAGTCGGAACGAAGTGTTTATGCAACAAGAGCTCCCACCTGCAGTCCTGCAGGCTGACGTATTCGAACCTCCTGTTGATGCCGAGGTGTCAGAATTTAAGAGTTCGAGCCTTGGAAAGTTAGTGCGCGATCCTCGACTTCTCGAGGGTACATCCGCGGTATTCCTTACCTGTAGGTATCGAGCTAAAACTAGATCATGTAATGATGATCGCGCAGGGCCCCCCTCGCCTAGCATTTACGGCTTCTAGTTCGAACCCGCTATCTTCGAAGTAGCGAGAATGATTGAAGAGTGTTGAGGGTGATTCATTCGTCGGATGGAGGCGTTAAGCTATGTGCAGGCTTCTTCTAGTCGGGGTACGCGATTCAAATCCTGGTAACTTATGCCGTCGGGAAGGGCATCTAGCTAGATCATGTTATGACGATCGCGCTGGTCCCTCGCCTAACATTTACGGCTTCCAGTTCGAACCCGCTATCTTCCGAAGTAGCGAGAATGATTGAAGAGTGTTTGAGGGTGATTCATTTGTTGGATGGAGGTGTTAAGCTGGCTTCTTCGGTACGAGTAGGCTATGTCGGGATATCGATTTAAAATCCTAGTCAGGAGGGGCAACCGGTCGTATAAAACTATGGTGTGAGGCGGGGTGTGCAAAAAAGCTAGCAATAAGTAAGGGCTGTTGATAGGGGGAGCGTTAAACCTTATGCAGGCTCCTTCATCAGGAGAAGCCTACATGCCGGCACCGTGCAGGCTCTTTCGATAGGGGTGTGCTATATGCTCGCACTGTGTGTGTGTGTGTGTGTGTGTGTGTGTTTTAACCTCTCCGTACAATCATGATAGTTTACGTTAGGAACTTACATAGGCTAAATGCCACACATTCCGTAGCAGAGCCGGGAATCGAACTCGGACCTCCGGGGGCAGCAGCTAATCACACTAACTACTGCACTACAGAGGAGGACTATTTCAGAATATTTTACAACCTTAATTGGTACTGTGTTTTAAGAGCTTACATGCTACTCAGCTAAGAAGACGTTCGCGAGTTACAAGCCGCTTATCAGCACGCAGTGTCCTCGTTCAAGGCCGAGCCGGAAGATACGTGTACAATTTCAGCTAACACACGCATTCCACAACTCGCTCAGAATGACTGTGCCGATACTTCAAGGACTGTAGAACAAACCCATAGCCTACAGTTTAGTTTAGCGTGCATGCCTCTCACCCAGTAGTCTCGGGTTCGATTCTCTTGGGAATAAAAATGTGTTTAAATCGCATGAATGTGTTGAGTTACCCTTCCTGACGCAAAACTAGCAGTATCTAACCTCATACACTATAGTTTTCAACCGGTTGCCCTTCCTGACAACTCGGATTAAGAATCTGTTGAGAATCGGGGGTTTTACAGCTAGCTTAGATTTTAAATCACGAACTATTGTTTTACTGCCGGATGCCCTTCCTGACTAGGATTTTAAATCGCAAGAATTTGTTTTAAGACTAGTCGCCCTTCCTGACGCAAAACTGTCAGTATCTAGCCTCTTACACTATAGTTTTCGACCGGTTGACCTTCCTGACAACTCGGATTAAGAATCTGTCGAGAATCGGGGATTTACAGCTAGCTTAGATTTTAAATCACGAACTATTGTTTTACGGGCGGATGCCCTTCCTGACTAGGATTTTAAATCACAAGAATTTGTTTTAAGACTAGTCGCCCTTCCTGATGCAAAACTAGCAGTATCTAGCCTCTCACATCATACACTATGGTTTTCGACCGGTTGCCCTTCCTGACGTCAAAGAACTCGGATTAAGAATCTGTTTTACAACACGAGAATCGGGGATTTACAGCTTAAAGATGGCGGATGACAGCTGTCAGAAAAGCATATAGGTTTGTAAAGCACGTAGAATTTACCGCCACCACATAGAGGGCAGCACGGTGATTATAGATGGCGGATGACAGCTGTCAAAAAAGCACATGGCTTTGTTTCCAAACAAGAGCACGTGGAATTTGCCGTCACCGGGGCAGCACTGTTCTCTCTGGATTAAAGATGGCGCATGACAGCTGTCAGAAAAGCATGTAGGTTTGTAAAGCACATGGGATTTGCCGTCACCACATAGAGGGCAGCGCTGTTCTCTCTGGATTAAAGATGGCGGATGATAGCTGTCAGAAAAGCACATGGGTTTGTTTCCAAACAAGAGCATGTAGAATTTGCCGCCACCACATAGAGTGTAGCACTGAGGTTTGTGATGCAAGATGGCGGATGATAGCTGCACGTGAATTTGTAGAGCACGTAGAATTTCCCGCCACCGGGCAGCACTGAGGTTCGCGATGCAAGATGGCAGATGACGTACCACATTTCAAAGGTAAGTGGCTAAAGAGGGTAGCACTATGCTCAAAGATGGCGGATGACAGCTGCACGTGGCTGTCAAAGAGCACGTGGATTTGTCTACATAGAGGGCAGCACTGAGGTTTGCGATGTAAGATGGTGGATGACAGCTGTCAAAGGTAAGTAGCTAAAGAGGGCAGCACGATGCTCAAAGATGGCGGATGACAGAAGCACGTGGCTTTGTTTATCTCGAGCTAGTGAGGTTAAGTTGGTAGCACTGAGGTTTAGGCCCGCCAAGATGACAGCACTGCCGATGACAGGTGACGAAAGAGGGCAGCACCGTGCTCAAAGATGGCGGATGACAGCTGTCAAAAAGGGCATAGGTTTGTAAAGCAATTAGAATTTGCCGCCACCACATAGAGGGCAGCACTGAGGTTTGCGATGCAAGATGGCGGATGACAGCTGTCAAAGGTAAGTAGCTAAAGAGGGCAGCACGGTGCTCAAAGATGGCGGATGACAGCTGCACGTGGCTTTGTTTACCTCATGCTAGTTAGGTTAAGTTGGTAGCACTAAGGTTTAGACCCGTCAAGATGGCAGCACTGCCGATGACAGGTGACGAATTTTACATCTACTGCGATATAGAGGGCAGCACAGTGCTCAAAGATGGCGGATGACAGCTGTCAAAACAGCACGTGGCTGTCAAAAAAACACGTGGCTTTGTTTACCTCGCGCTAGTTAGGTTAAGTTGGTACTACTGAGGTTTAGGTCCGTCAAGATGGTAGTACTGAGGTTAGCGATGCGTTGTTGTCTGTCAAAAAGCACGTGGCTGTCAAAAAACACGTGGCTTTGTTTACCTCATGCTAGTTAGGTTAAGTTGGCACTACTGAGGTTTAGGCCCGTCAAGATGGCAGTACTGAGGTTAGCGATGCGTTGTTGTCTGTCAAAAAGCACGTGGCTGTCAAAAAACACGTGGCTTTGTTTACCTCGCGCTAGTTAGGTTAAGTTGGTACTAGTGAGGTTTAGGCCCGTCAAGATGGCAGCAGTGAGGTTAGCGATGCGTTGTTGTCGATGACAGCTGTCAAAAAGCACGTGGCTTTGTTTACAAATTCAAATCTCGCGCCAAAATTCAAATTTCCCGCTAAAATTCAAATTTCCCGCGGGCGGCGGCGGCGGAGGAGGAGGAGGCGGGCGGCGGCGGAGGCGGGCGGCGGCGGAGGCGCCCGAAGCCGCTTATTATACTACTATCAGCAACTATGACCGAGCTCGATAGCTGCAGTCGCTTAAGTGCGGCCAGTATCCAGTATTCGGGAGATAGGTGGTTCGAACCCCACTGTCGGCAGCCCTGAAGATGGTTTTCCGTGGTTTCCCATTTTCACACCAGGCAAATGCTGAGGCTGTACCTTAATTAAGGCCACGACCGTTTCCTTCCCAGTCCTAGCCCTTTCCTGTCCCATCGTCGCCATAAGACCTATCTGTGTCGGTGCGACGTAAAGCCAATAGCAATCAGCAATTATGAGTAAACCGTGAACATTGGTGACCCAAGAAGCAGCGAACGGATCCTGAACTTGACGGACAAACGAGCAGAGAAGAAGACGAAGAAGAAGAGTAGCCTATATACTAGATAAACTTTCATGTTGTTGTTTTACTAACGAACATGTCCTTGTGCGTTCACAGAATTAGCTTTTGATAACGAGGAAGACATAGAAACAATGGCAAAAATAAGTACAAAATGTAACTGCATTACTTCAGAGTAATAAATATAATAGCGTCTCGTAAGTAATGGATTATTTATAACCCTTGAACTAATTACCTGGAATGTCAGGATATTTTTTTGGTGTCCACGTTGTACGGTTGCGAATGCCAATAATGGAATTTTAATACATCTAACGGAGAGCATTGTTCTTACATTGTCCAGTAGAAAATGCTCAATGTTTTATTATGGGGGATATTTATGAGTGCAGTTCTTTATTGCTGCAGGTTAAAATATCTGGATGCTAATTGAAGTATTTCAGTTAAAACCGTTCACTGCAACTCGCTTTTAACGCTGTATTGGATACAACGACGAGATCTAACAATGTCATATAAATCCTATCCACAGTGTGTTTAAAAAGTCGCTTAGTACGACACCGCTTAAAACGGCGTATTGTTATCACATTTTCGGAGAAATGTATATTTGGTGATTGCTGACAGAAATATAAAGCTTATTTTCAAACTCTTTTCTTTTCCTTTGAGTACATTGTAGACTTCTTCTTCTGCTACTTTATCTGCTTACCCTCCAGGGTCGGTTTTTCCCGCGGAATCAGCGGGGGATTCCACCTCTACCGCCCCAAGGGCAGTGTTCTGGAGCTTCAGACTCTGGGTCGGGGGATACAACTGGGGAGGATAACCAGTATCTTGCCCAGGCGGCCTCACCTGCTAATCTGAACAGGGGCCTTGGTGGGAGATGCAAAGATGATGCTTGTTGTTTAAAGGGGCCTAACATCGAAGGTCATCGGCCCAGGAGATGCAAAGATTGGAAGGGATAGACAAAGAAGAGGGAAGGAAGCGGCCGTGGCCTTAAGTTAGATACCATCCCGACATCTGCCTGGAGGAGAAGTGGGAAACCACGGGAAACCATTTCCAGAATGGCTGAGGTGGGAATCGAACCCACCTCTACTCGGTTGAACTCCAGAGGCTGAGTGGACCCCGTTCCAGCCCTCGTACCACTTTTCTAATTTCGTGGCCGAGCCTGGAATCTAACCCGGACGTCCGGCGGGGGGGAGGGGCAGCTAATCACACTAACCACTACACCACAGAGGCTGAGGGATTGTAGATTTTAAGTCTGTTAAATAGTCAAGACAGGCATCGATGTGATGATGCAGACAAAAGAACGGGGAAAGTGTTTAATATTGAAGAAAAGACACACACATAATATGGGCGAGAAATGAAATGGCATATGGCTTTTAGTGCCGGGAGTGTCCGAAGACATGTTCGGCTCGCCAGGTGCAGGTCTTTCGATTTGACTCCCTTAGACGACCTGCGCATCGTGATGAGGATGAAATGATGATGAAGACGACACATACACCCAGTCCTCGTGCCAGAGAAATTAACCAATGATGGTTAAAATTCCCGACCCTGCCGGGAATCGAACCCGGGACCCCTGTGGTCAAAGAGCAGCACGCTAACCATTTAGCCATGGAGCCGAACATTAAAAGATGGCGAAACAAACGTCAGTATCGCGAAGGAATTGGGTGCATACAGGGAATGATGGAGAGAATATCTTACTTATTAGCCAAGACTGTGTGCGACATTATTGATCGGTTTACATTCTTGCTACTTTTTTCTTCACCTATTATTTTATATTTTGCTAACCTATTAGTGTTGCACGTACTGTGTAAACATTAGAGAAATAACTCTGATCAACCCCACTCCACCTAAAACCGTATTGCAAGTACAATGCTTCACTTATATTTTTGATGATGATGATGATGATGATGATGATGATGATGATGATGATGATGATGATGCTTGTTTAAAGGGGCCTAACATCTAGGTCACCGGCCCCTAATGGTACGAAATGAGATGAAATGTAATGACAATTTACAAGTCCAAAATCCTAGACTGACCAGAATACAAAACTTGAGGACGAAGAATGAATGGATGGATATGAATTTAAAACAATCAGTGGATCCGACCCGCAATGCCCGAGATTCCCAGAAACTAAAGTTAAACAATAGTATTACTGAACAAGGACTGCTTCTAAAGCACAATACCGAATCGAGGATGCTTGCAGTCTAAAGAGGTCCAAAATCCAAGTCATCGGCTCCTCATAATGGTACTTATCGCTAGGAAAGTATAACCATGGTATTTGTCATGGTGCGGTACTAATCAAAGGTAGCGTAGACTCGCGGTATTCCACACATTATGGTACTACTCACACATGTAACACAGACCTATGGTGTTTCTCACATAAGTGTACTAAGCACAGGGACTATAACTATCCCGTGGTGTTCTTCACGTGGTCGGTAGGCAAGGCAGACCCACGGTGCCGCTCATATAGTGGTACTGATTACAGGTACTGTAAAACCCACCCTGATTTACACACTGTCGCTACTAATCACAAACCTATTGTGTACCTAATATAGTGGTACTACTCGCAAGTAAAGGCGACCCATGGTGTTCCTCGCGTGGTGGTAAAAATTACAAATAGTCTCATGGTTCTAACTCGATCATCGCTTGGTCGCCCCTTTTAGTCGCCTTTTAAGACAGCCAGGGGATACCGTGCGTGTATTCTTGGTCTGCGTCTCTCACCCACAGGGTGTTTTGTGTTTGGTCCGCGAGAGCTATTTTATTTCGCTCAAGTCCGCCGGCAAGCCGGTTAGGAGCCCCTATCCGCCACCTGGGACGCGCCACGTGGGAGTATCACCTCTCCCCCTGCTACGCCAGCGTAGTAGCTTCGTGGCACTTAATGCTTTTTTGAAGTTTTAACTATAACCTGTTAATTTTTTTTTTTTTTTTTTTTTTTTTTTTGCTAGTGGCTTTACCTCGCACGGACTCAGATAGGTCTTATGGCAACGATGGGATAGGGAAAGCCTACGAGTTGGAAAGAAGCGTCTGTGGCCTTAATTAAGATACAGCCCCAGCACTTGCCTGGTGTGAAAATGGGAAACCACGGAAATCCATCGTAAGGGACAATGGGATTCGAACTCTCTATCTCCCGGATGCAAGCTCACAGCCGCATGGCCAACTCGCCCGGTAACCTGTTTATTAACCACGTAAATGTGCAGCCTAAACTTTATACATGCGGCTATTGCCTATAATGCCCGTTAATTGGCACCCCTTTAGGAGTCGTTATAACCAGTTTCGACTGTATTTTCAGTTTGTACACTCTGCTGGCGAAACCTAATGTTGACAGTGCACTATGTCTTCTGGTATGGGTTGGAAGAAATATTTTACTATAATTCACCTTTCTTAATCTCATCGTTGACTTTGACAGTACGAGAGTGACTGAAGAATGACCAATGCTAATAATGCCCTTCCTTATTCAGCCAGTCCCTATTTCTATAGGCGTGGAAAAGTCGCTCATAGGGTCGGCTGGTGCATGCATTTCAGTGGACACGTCAGCATGATATGTAACAGAAAATTATGGATCAGAGAGGAAAGCTAATAATGTTGATGATGGTTGTTGTTTAAAGGAACCTAATATCTAGGTCATCGGCCCCCAGAGGAACGAGATGAAACGAATTGAAATTTAAAATTTCCAACTTATAAGGATTTAAAAAAAAGACGAGTAAAATTATTGTTTTTGTTGATTTTTGGATCATCAGTCCATAGACTGGTTTCATGCAGCTCTCCATGCCACCCTATCCCGTGCTAACTTTCTCATTTCTACGTAACTACTACATCCTACATATTATAATCTAATCTGTTTCTCATAGTCATACCTTGGTGTACCCCTATTGTACTTACCGCCCACATTTATCTAAAAAACTAACTAAACAAGCCCTGGGTGTCTTGCGATGTATCCTGTCATGTTATCTGGTCAAAATTCGCCAAATCGATCTCCTCTCACCAATTACACTCAATATCTCTTCATTCAATCTATCCATCTCACCGTCAGCATTCTTCTGTAACACCAAAATTCAAAATCTACTAGTCCCGTTCTTTCTGAGCTAGTTGTTGTCCATGTTTCACTTCCATACAATGTCAAGCACCAGACGGAATTATTCAAAAACGCCTTTCTAATTCCAATGTCAATGCTTGAATTAAGCAAATTTCTTTTCTTAAGAAGGGCCTTCCTTTCTTGTGATAGTCTGCATTTTATGACCTCTTTCCTTCTGCAATTGTTAGTTATTGTATTACCCTAGTAACAGTATTCTTTGAGTACTTCATTTCCTAATCTAATATTTACCTGACTTCGTTCGACTGCACTCCATTACTTTTATTTGTATTTGTGAGAGTAACATAAATTCCAGGGTTTCTGATAGGCCGCACCCCTACTGTTTGTGCAAATCTCAAAACATAACGTTGTGCTCGCTAGAGTATACGTACTCAGTAACTTCTGCATTCTAACCTGTAACTGCCTGATAATCTAATAATCTTGCTTCAAGATTCAATGCTAAATTTCAAGAATCAACAAGTTTCTCTGTTTGATTGGAACACCTAACTGTCCAAATCCGCGAGGACTCCATGAATCACAGAAATAGGATGAATTAACTTTCATTTCGAAGGCTCGTTTGAAGTCTACTCCAGAAATTTCTGAATAAAAAATAAAAACCACTGCGATGAAATGTACGACAAAAATAATTGCTGCGAGTAGAGAATCGTTCAAAATAAGATTTAATATAAAATTGCACCGTTCAGAATCCACTAGACAGCATTCTGCGTACTTACCTCACAGTATAGCACTCTCATATCACTAGCATCTTGTTGAGACCCTCGTGTATTCTTACCCTAAAGGAAAAATAAAACAACACACATTACAATGATGATCAGACTCCTAAATAATCAAAGTGAATGGGAACAAGTTCAAACATGATACTCAAATGAAGAACCAAGCACTTTAGAACGATCTTCGTCTCAGATTAGTGATCTTATGACTCTTGTTTCATGAAACCAAGGACTAAAGAAAATCATTAGTGTTTTGCAAAATCAGACAAATTTGCCTTTGGATACAAGTTCAAAAGCCAAGTTGCGTGTACAAATATGTTCTTTCTATTAGTAGTTTAGCGTCCCGCCTCCTCAGAAAGATTTAGCGACGTTAGGATGAGAAAGGTCTAGGACTGGAAACGAGGTGCAGTCAGGGCGCTTACTTTTAACTATCCTGTCTGGCGTCCCTTGGTCAGTTCTTCTTCTTTCGACCCCGATTGTATTAGAATTCTCAGACCTAGGGAATCATATTTTAAGGCTCTTCCCTGTTTATCCCTTCCTGTACACAAAACAGCAATCTACACGAAATCATTCACCGTTAACGCAGCCCGAAAATGGAATCTCTTACAAGTGGACGTCTGAAGCATGTCCAGCAGCTCAGCTTTTAAACATGCCTGTGTCGAAATACTAGGTAAACATACATGAATCAGCAAGTTATGACCCGAAAACACCTCCTCCTACACCTCTTCATCATTATTTCCCTCTTCCCTTCACAGATCTTCTTCTTACTAATCCTTCTCTTCACCTCTCAATATTGAAGGCGATATCTCGGGATACTGTAGGAATGTATACATTTTCAAAACTTTCTCTTAAGAAATAGTTATAGTACTAATTATTCATATATTTTTAATGTACCCTACGTACGATGTGTAGGTATTATACAGATGATATGATTTGCTTTTTACGTGTGATTACTTTTATTAATACTATTAATGTTATTATTGTTAATATTGTTATCATATTATTGTCATCAAAGCCTCCGTGGCTCGGACGGCAGCGCATCGGCCTCTCACCGCTGGATACCGCGGTTCAAATCCCAGTCACTCCATGTGAGGTTGTGCTGGACAAAGCGGAGGCGGGACAGGTTTTTCTCCGGGTACTCCGGTTTTCCCTGTCATCTTTCATTCCAGCAACACTCTCCATTCTCATTTCATAGCATCTATCAGTCATTACTAAATCACTTTCAGAGTGGCGACCCCATCGTACTAATAGCCTATATATAATTCATTCATTCATTACATTATTGTCATCAGCAGTTATTATTAACAGTGTCCTAGGTTAAGAGTGGTTAAATGCAAGAAAGGGAGTACATCCTAAAACTTATTATTATTATTATTATTATTATTATTATTATTATTATTATTATTATTATTATTATTATTATTATTATTATTTCCTTATACAATAGAAACTAGAGGGTGAGTTGGGAGTGCGGTTAGGGGCGCGCAGCTATCAGATCGCATCCGTGAGATAGTGAGTTCGAACCCCACGGTCGGCAGTCTTGAAGATGCTTTTCCGTAGTTTCCCATTTTCACACCTTAATTACGGCCACGGCCGCTTCCTTCTTACACTTATGCCTTTCCTATCCCATCGCATTGTCGCCATAAGACCTATCTGCGTAGGTGCGATGTAAAGCAAATCGTAAACAAAAAGAAGAATCGAAATTCTTCGACTTCATCGTCTGATTATACTGTAAAATCTCAGTAACACGAACTCGCCTAAATCGAACATTAAGTTCACAAGAACGAAATTCTGGTCCCGGTAGCGAATTAATTATTTATTACGGAAGGTCTCGTCGGAGGAGTGTCAGGACTGAAATTTTTTAACTTATACAATGTAATACTTATCAAAACCAAATTTTAAAACACTAGCACGTATTAATAAGATATTCTTCCACACAAAATTTGGAGTTGGAAAGTTAATTGGTTGCAAGGTTATTGACAAATATTTTTTTTGTTATATGTTGAATGAAAAAGTGCTCCTTGCAGCACAATTTTAATTTTTTGGGGGTATAATTTGGCAGATGTGTCGGAAATACCCAAATATTTACGAACAACTCCGGGTTTTTCAGTCAGGTCCAAACTGTTGGAGATATAATTTTTTCTATTTTTTTATTCATTCTTCTTCTTCTTCTTCGTATTATTATTATTATTATTATTATTATTTTTCTTCAGTGTTTGTCTCTCCTGCTGGCTCCATTTTCTCCATTTAGTTCTGTCCTGGGCCATCTCAGGGTGGAGACTGACGCTCTTCAGATCTTTGTGAAGAGTATCGGCCCATCGCTGGTTTGGTCGTCCTTTTGGTGTCGTACCGGCGACTTCTAACATGTAACCCGTCTTCGCGACTGTGACGCCGTCTGTACTTAGTCCATGTCCAAACTATCGTAGACGATTCTCACGTATTTTTTTCTTGAATCGGTGCAACGCCAAATCTCTCCCTGATGGATTCATTCGAGATGTGATCTAGTTTAGTAACGGGAGCTGTCCACCTCAACGTCTTAGTCTCCATGACGTCCAGTCGATGCTCTGCCTCAGTCGTGGTCGGGCAACATTCGCAACCATACAGTGCAACAGCTCGGATGGCAGTACGATAGATTTTTGATTTGAGATTATCTTTCGTCCTCCGGTCGCAAGTGACGCCGGTTGTTGTTCTCCATTTCATTCAGACTACGGATATCCTTGCATTGACCTCTTCAACAAGTCGGACATCATCAGATATCGTACAGCCAAGATACTTGAATATTTCATTATCTTTCATTATTCATATAATAGGCAAAAATATCTAGTTTGGTGCTATTTTAGAATTAAAAATATTAAGGTAATTTTCAAGTGGTAGTAAAATGCAGAACTGCTTTTAATTCCTGTACATATACAAATCAAACAGCTTTGGAAAATCCGTCCGTCCCTTCTACTGGACCAATTTGCTTCATATATGTTTTATTCTCTTCGGAGTGACATGCCAGTGAATCATGGGACATTGATAGGTCTCTAAGATCAACTAACTTCGAGTAATCATAAAATCAAATCATTAAATTGTCACTGCAATAATTGCAGGTGAAGGCTTACCCTAACCCGCAATACATTCTGTACTTAGCAGGTTGCTAAGCGACTAACACTTTCACTTGACTACTACCTGTTAAAACAGAGAGTATAGGATACACTTCCTCAGATCACGGAATAATACTCTCCCCTGCTAGATACTCTAAACTTTCCCAGCTTCCAAATATACTCAACAGAATTAAAAGCATTTCTGCATTTTACTGGAAACCTACAACCTGTTTTCCAGTCATTGACCGGGTCAGGGATGTAATGAATGAAACATATTTAGGCTGTTATTACAATAGGATCGCCACTCCCGAGGTGATTTATTAATGAGTGATAAATGCTATGAAATGATAGTGGCGAGTATTACTGGAATGAAAGATGACAGGGAAAACCGGAGTACCCGGAGAAAAACCTGTCCCGCTTCCGCTTTGTCCAGCACAAATCTCACATGGAGTCACCGGGATTTGAACCACGGTATCCAGCGGTGAGAGGCCGACGCGCTGCCGTCTGAGCCACGGAGGCTCTTTGCATTTTACTATCACTTGAAAATAACTTTACATGCTGCTGAGAGAAAAAAATAAAAAAGGTCTACGTACAACCAGACCCCATCATGAGATACGGCTTAGGCATTATCTGGGAACACCTTTCGAAGGATAACCTAGCTACACTAGAAAGAGGGAAGTCCATATAACTTAAAAAGGTTCTCTGCCTGACAAAGGACGTTCTGACTACGAATTGCGACATACATAACGCGCTTCTTATTAAATGTTCACAAAAGCATTGAAAAGTGCAGTCAAAATAATATGACCACGACAGGCATATCAAGACGAGTTATTTGACCTATTTATAACGAATGCTGAGCAGCAGCGCGGCTCCTCTAGTATTCTCTGAAAATTTCAAGTGAATCTGGTTAAAACTCTGTCTACCGGGCGAGTTGGGCGTGCGGTTAGAGGCACGCAGCTGTGAGCTCGAATCGGAGAGATAGTGGGTCGAACCCCACTGTCGGCAGCCTTGAAGATGATTTCCAGTGGTTTCCCATTTTCACAGCAGACAAATGCTGTGGCTGTACCTTAATTAAGGCCACGGCCGCTTCCTTCCAATTCTTAGGCCTTTCCTGTCCCATCGTCGCTATGAGACCTCTCTCTGTCAGTGCGACGTAAAGCAAACAGCAACAAAAAAAAAAAAAAAAATAAAAAAAAGAGCATTTGCTGCATTGGAAAGAGCCGACAAAGTTTTAAGGTAGAAAAACGCAATTGGAGGTTTTGGGGAACATACGGAGGACGTATTATATTATTTTACACTTTATTTTTAGTACGTCCAGATATGGTTCACATTTCACTTTTGAACGTGGTGACGTGTAACTAGTGTCTTGTTCCACCGTTTGGTAGCAGCACACGCACAGGGGTCAACGAATGCACTCGTCATAGCCATTTCATGACAACACTGTCAGTGTAGGAGCAGACAACATGGGAAGCATCCGCCAGGGACAGCGCTGTACGTTTTAGTTCCTATAGAAAGAAGACGTAACTACTGTAGAAATTCATCGGCGCTTGGTGGTAGTCTGTGGAGAACATGCGCCGTCACGGAAAACAGTTTCCAACTGGGTGGAAGGTTGGAAAACATGGCGCACATCGGTGCGCAAGGGAACCAGTTCTGGAAGGAATGTGACAGTGTCAACACCAGCCAACGTCGCCCGAGTCGAACAGGCCATCCAAGGAATGAAATGCATGACATTTACGGAAATGGAGGCAGCCACGGGAATTAGCCCGAACACCCTGCAGCGGTTCGTACACAGCCACTTACAGTTGGGGAAGGTGTCATCCACGTGGGTGCCTAGACTCTTGTCTGTAGACGAAACGCAGAGGCGTGTGGACGTGTGCAGAGAACTTTTCAACGCCATGATCATGTTGACACTATCACATTCCTTCCAGAACTGTTTCCCTTGTCCACCGATGTGCACCCTGTTTTCCAACCTTCCACCCAGTTGTAAACTGCTTCCCGTGACGGCGCATGTTCTCCACAGACTTCCACCAAGCGCCGATGAATTTCTGCAGTAGTCACGCCTTCTTTTAATAGAAACCAAGTCATATAGCCCTGTCCCTGACGGTTGCTTCCCATGTTGTCTGCTCTTACGCTTACAGTGTTGTTATGAAATGGCTATGACGAGTGCATTCGTTGGCCCCTGTGCGTGTGCTGCTACCAAACGGTGCAACAAGACACTATAGTTCCGTTTTTATGATTTTCAACTTGACAGTTAACCGCAAGTCAGATGGTGGTGCCATACTGCTACGAATAGAAACAGCTGATTTACGATACACAACACGAACGGAAATGTATATACTGGGATATGCCCATAATAAATTATTCTTTGTAGCAACACACATAATTCACATAAGATGAACAACAATACACAATACATTTAGGATAAGGCTACAAGATAAAAATATGTCAATGCTCGAACAGATAAAACGTGAAAAAATTAAATTAAAGTTTCTACTTACCATGTAGAAGAGGTCGCGTTGCTGTTAGATTCAATTTCCTCTAAGGAAGGAAATAATCCTACAAAGGGAACACACCACTCATTTCTGAGTCACTATCGGCATTGTCATCGTATGTTGAGGTTTCACTCTCAGCTGACCCTAAAGAGATAATCACATCTTTAAACATAATCATCTGTGAGTCTTTCTTTCTCCCAAGCTTTAATAATCTCGGATTTCGTGTATCTCACAACGTTGCTCCAGTCCTCCGCATTTATACGGCCTGCGGCTTCGAAAATAAGTCTGTCAACTTGTACCTTGTTACACACTATTCACTACAATATAACGCGCTATACTATTAAAATAGGTACTAAACAATAAATCTATAAACTCTGCACTACGAAATATAAACGAAAAAGCTAGCACAAAGACCACCAAAGGAACTGAGCACAATACAACACACAGCTGATAGCACGTGGTTACAGTAAACACCAGATCGACAACACCGGTAACCGAAACTGGAATCTAACGCGCTTTATCGGAGCGATCGGCTGCCTATGATTGGCAGTTGATTAATTCACTTACCCTCCGCTAAAAGACAACGCTCAAACGTCAAGTCGAAACAGAACTATAGTTACACGTCACTACCTTCAAAAGTGAAATGTGAACCATCCATTCCCGGACGTATAAAAAATAAAGTGTAAAACAATAGAGTACTCCCTACGTACTTGCAATAAAACTGCCCTGGACTGTAAATTACTCCGTCAGATGTCTTTATCCTCTTCACACACTTTGAAGCTAATGATATCTGACAGAGTGAGAGAAAGGGACGGTAACTTGCTCCATACACGCCGTACCACTATCCTTTAAATCCGGCGTTTAGAGTTTTAAAAGTGGTGGTAAGGGAAAACTGATAATGGGATTTGATAGAGAACGTTTGGGAGATTTTTAAAGATTAAAATTGAAATTTTTTTGGTGAAAAATTACAACCTTACAGTCATGACTCTCCTTACAAGAATTTCGTTTACCACGAACTACGAACTCCTTTTCATACTATTACTAAAAACGTTTTCATTCCTCCCCTGAAGGGGGAGGCGGGCCTCTTAGACGGTGACGCCGTCTCTCAGGCCCGGAGATTTGTTGCGGAGAATGAGATGGACGGAGAAAGTGAGGGGGTCGGCTGCCGTGGCATATACTAGGAACTGTACCGGCATTCGCCTTAGTGCAGGAGAATGGAAAACCAGGGAAAACCATTCACAGGACAGCCGACGGTTGGGGCCAGCCGTCAGGTCCAGCCCTGCCCCGTCTCCCGAATACGGAGGTGTAGAGCCACGGTAAAGCCGTGGCCACCCCTCCTCTGCTCGGTTGGCCGATCAGAGTGCAGAGCTGTTGGACCACGAAAAGAGCCACTCTGCAACTACCGACCATTTTTTTTTTAGTTTCCCGCGTCATCATATCTCACTTATTGCGAACCACCGATGCGTATTTATTCTGCTTTTTAATTTGTTTCTATGCTAGGAATGTATAAAATGTGGCGTTGTTGAAGGTAAAATATTGTCAAACATAGTTTATTTGGATGTTATTTTACCATTTAGTGGGTAACATTGACGTTTGTTGGTGCGATTACATCGACAATGTACGTCACCGAGTCACAACAATTGAACCAGATTTCGGGTTGTTATCCCTTGTACATGTGCAGCGTTTCGCCCAGGGCGTGCCATTTGGACTCATCAATTGGACTCGCGCACTTTTCGGGATGAATACTGCGCAGTATACACACAGACCTTCAACAACATCAGTCAAATATACGGGGTTATAAACCACAGTGCCCTAGCCACTGAATTAAATTTACAACAAAGTGCATATAACTGAAAACAGCGAAAATTTACGAAGAGCTACTGATATACAAGAATTAATGAAAAGTTAAAACACATTTCCAAGAATATGGTAACTAGCTGAGGCAATAAATCATTCAGCATGACCTCTCCGGGAAGCGAACCTGGAGTTACACAGTCGATATTTCATGTCCACTTCACGCTAACCACTTATTAACACGTTGGGTTGAAGCCAAGAGAAGACAGGCTGCAGATAAGACCAACACAATGTGTGCGACAACTTCACTTCCTATCTTAATGAATAATCGCAGTACAACGAGTACAGTCAGGATCTATTGTTATATTCTTTTGCAACTCAGTGACTTGGAGCACAGTAGCGATTTTCATAGGAAAGTTCCATTTCGTGAACGGCGAGTACTAGAACCCTTAAAATATAAAAATGACGTTCTTTCTTCTTTGATTTTGGTACCGACAATGGACCACGTTAATTTGAATTCAGCTTCATCTGTTTCTCGTCCAGTTCTCCAGCCTTTCACTGTGCAGTCTCCTCCCTTCTTCTGTCCACAGTGCTTGGGTGCGGGATTATTTTCTAGAAAAATATTGGTGGCCTTGATCCCCGCCTTTTAGGCTTCCCTGTTGGTGACTTCCGTTCCTCATATTCCCATTTTTTCTGGGTCCTTCTTCACTTCCTAATTCCAGTTTTCCTGATCTCAAAAAGTTGTATTATAGGATTGGTCAGACTTGCCTCATTCATTCCATAGATATATCCGAAGAACATGGCTCTCCTCTTCCGGATGGTATCTGAGATTTTTTCCACTTGGCATTATTTCATTTATGTTCACATCCTATGAATTTGCTGTTGTCCCTTCGGAAGTCTGAGAAGCAAGATAGAAAACTTCGTCTAGTGAAGCGTTATCCAGAAACGTGTCCAGAACGCTGACAACATTTACTCGCTGAAGAGAAATTCTTATCCTCTCCCTCAGAATTCCTATGAAAAAGGGTATTTAATAACCGACATTCCGTGATTTTCAAAATAATTTAGAATTTCCTAATTAAATTGGAGTTTTGTTCGACCCTTTGCCGTTCATTGTGCATGGCGGCGTTTCGTCTTTTTATTGCCCTGATTCCCTTTCCAGTCTGGCAGTCTGCTGTCGTTGCAAGGGAAGCCTCGTGAAAGGTTTTCCCTGCCAAGGTCTGCAGCTGGTCCATCCACCTGATTGGAGGTCTTCCTCGCAATCACCTGCCATTAACCGTTCCCTCCACCACAAAAAATCTCACGGGGGCCTGTTCTTCTGGTGATGTGTCCGAAGTAGAGTTGTCAAGTGTCGCGTATAATACGGGATTTCCCGCATATAATGATCTGAAGTACTGTCCCCTTTTAACAACATACGGGACGCATACGGCGAAATTATTGCCATGGTTAAAAGTATCTATTTATACTTGCATTTACCGATCCTGTGTTTCAGTTCATTATTCTTTATCTAGCGATTCTGCACTATGTGTAGTCGGCGAGCGAACCGACGGCGCTGAGCCCAGGTATGGGATTAGCGAGAGCAAGGCACAGGGCCATCTTGTTTATGTCAACGCAACAATTAACGAAACCCTGCATTCTTTCACTTTGAAATTATTTTAACAGGAATCTTTAGAGCTGGCAGTTTGTGTTGTGCTGTGGTGGGGTGCGAATAAGGGAGTTCATACTAGAGTTGTTATAATGTGCGATTAAGGGAGATTCAACATAATCTACACTGCCGGAAATAAAATTGTGCACCCTCTTAGAGTTTTCCAGTTCACTCAAGATTTAGTGTTGAAACAGAGCATATGGAGTACATGAAATTATTACATTTACAGATCAATAGCTCAAGCGGTACTGAGGTCCCAGATGTCGATCCATGCTGGAATACCCATATTATTATGTGGTGTATCCTCCACAGGTGGGAATGCAGGCTCTGATTCTGACATCCTTTCGATCATACAGATGGCGAATACTGTCTTCAGATACATTATTCCACGCCTGTTCGACCCGTTCACGTAGTTCTGCAAGAGTTGTGGGTTCACGAGTCGTACGTGTCAGTTGTTTCATCATATCCCTCACGTGCTCGATGGGAGACAAGTCCGGAGATCGTGCTGGCCAGGGAAGTTTCTGCACGCCTTGCAGAGCACGTTCAGTTTCACGCTCAGTGTGTGTGTGTGAAAGAGAGCATTATCCTGTTGGAACAACACATCACCTTCCTGTTGCAATAATGGCAAAAGAACGGGTCTTACAACATTCTTCACGTACCGAGCGCTGATCAGCTTTCCCTCCACAAACACCAAAGGTGAACGAGAGTTGTAGCTTATCGCATTCCAGACCATAAGGCCTGAGGTGGTGTCAGCGTATCTTAGACGAATGCACTCTACGAGACAGCGCTCGCCAGGTCTACGTCGTACGCGCAAACAAACATCACTTGAATGCAAGAAGAATCTGCTTTCATCGCTGAAGACCACGGGCCGCCATTCCATATTCCAAGTGATCCTCTGACGGCACCAGTCGAGCCGTGCACATCCATGCTGTGGCATGAGTGGAGGACGAGCTAGAGGTGTGCGTGCCCGTAGTTCCACTGCTAGTAACTGGTTAGCAACAGTTCGTGTTGACACTTCTGGGCTCACAAACCCTCTTGTCTGTGCCGTGGTAGCTGTACGATCTGCCACTGCTACCCTTACAATACGACGATCTTGGCGGGCCTCTGTGCTGCGTGGACGTCCATAACCTCGTCTACGGGTGTGAGAATGTTCACGTGACCATTGCAACCAGCATCGTTGCACAACTGATGCAGCACGTCCAACTTGTGTAGCAATTCTCCGAAAGGACCATCCACTCGGAAGGTGACCCCTGTCAAACTCACTCAGTTGGCTGTAGGAAGCACGAGTGCGGCTCCTTGGTATGGTGCCTGTTTGCTTCGCACGTTTACATCGCACTGCGCTTTATAGCTGTAAAATATTCCCTATTAAAGGGTACACGCAGATAGCTCTCTGGCAGCTGTGTCACTACGCTATCTGTTGGCGGACGACTTTGAAACCATTATCAGTACATCTACTATCCCCCAGGAGACATCTGCCGTCGTCGGATCAAAATCGATGTCGTCTTTCCAGGTGTACTAATTTTTTCCGGCAGTGTATAATCTCTGTTTTGTCTGTCATTCACAGTGATCCTAAGAAAATGAGAATGTTTCAAGAGCTGTAATTGGTACGAGTTATAGATTGTTATGTCTTCTTTACAAGAAAAATGCAACGAACCTCTCACGACTACGACTTTACTTTTTTAAAGTTTCTGTCAGCGAAGTTACTGTCTCATTGCCATGATGACGTAAGTTAAGTACACAGCTGTATCTATGGGCATAATGTCGAACTGCGGACATCACCGATCGTGACAAATGTGCATTCAAAAGAAAGAGAATAGACATTATCAGTGACGAATTGCACAGTCATTTCATAAATATCGATAATTTATTCAAAAGATAGGTTTAAAGAAACTGTATGAAGTGTGCGATTTGCAAATACTGCTACTCTTGGAAAATATGCGTCATCATTGCTATCCACTTCACATGGTGACCATCATACTTGAACTGTTCAGTGAAAAATACTGTCATCGAAATGAGTGGTTCATTTTTATGTCATTATAGGGTTTATCTCTATCGATATTGAGGAGTCCACCTGGTGTTCACGGTCGTGGACGCGTCAAGTGTATAATATGAGCTGACACAGTGGTTGTCTCGTTCGTTGAAAATAATTTTGCCATCAGAATGTTGGCCGGCCGGCTAGGGGAGGTGAGGTGACGTTATAGAATTTCTAATCACTAAAATGCGTGCCAAAAGCCACGATTAAATTGCAAACCTCTCCGCAGTGCTCATATGGAGTGAAGGCATCTGACACTGTTGATGGTAATCTATTTAGGACAGCTGTACGTAGCTTTCTCAAGAGTACGCAGATCAATAGACGTCAACGTAAAACTCCGAGCTACAAATGCACTAAAAATACTACAATACATATTTTCATTCCATTCGAATGTCGTATAAAATCTGGAAAGTGTAACTTTTATCATCATAATATAATTTTAGTAGTATAAATCCGTTTTGTGGTGCTTGTAAGTAACCAGTCGTGACAAATGAACATTCAAAAGAAAGTGAAGAATTGCACACTCATTTCATAAATATCGATAATTTCTTCAAAAGGTGGATTTAAAAAATTGTACGAAGTGTGCGATTTGCAAATACTGTAACTATAGGAGAATACGCGCCATCATTGCTGTCCACTTCACAATTTTACCGCTGGGACGCCTGTTTTAGGTCATTATAATATGCTGTAATGAACAGTTAAGAAAAGAATGATAGTAAACCCAAAAATTACTTCCGGAACTTTCGTCAGTATAATAATGCACTTGCATTTGCTTCCGTTCAAGTGGATACCATAAATGTTAAAAATTCGAAGGTTACAAAGTGGTAAGTAAGACTGTCTAATACTGTACTGATTTTTGTATTCCTTAGGTCACCAGTAGTTCACCATGAGGCTACTCCACCAAATACTTTATGGCCATGCGAGATTTCTTGCACGGGTCCCCTTGTTCATAATGCATATTAAAAGTTCATTTAGAATAAAAAATTACGTTATAGGTAGTAATTTCGACTGTAGAAGATAGGCTTAGGTAGTAGCTGAAAAATAAAAATAAAGGTTTTATACTTTTATGTAGAAAATCAAACAGCAATACACTGTAATACAATTACTCTTACATTTCTTTCCTTCTACTTGAATCCCCAGTTTTAAAATTACCTATAAATTGAACATTCTATTTCTTTTCCCAGAATATTCATTTCTTTCTCTTTTTTTACAATTGACTTTAGATCGCACCGACACAGATAGGTCTTATGGCGACCATGGGACAGGAAAGGGCTAGAATTGGGGAGGAAGTGGCCGTCGCCTTAATTAAGGTATAGCCCCAGCATTTGTCTGGTGTGAAAATTGGGAACCACAGAAAATAATCTTCAGGACTGCCGACAATGGGGTTCGAACCCATTATCTACCGGATGCCTACTGTGTCATGTTAATTTCGTATTCCCTTTTGTAAGAGTATTCTTATATGTTAACCTGTTAACTAAATGTATTACTTTGTCATATGTACCACTGTTATAATAATATACGTTTTGTATTTCCATATTTTACTACCAATCTTCTCTTCTTTAGAATCCTCATATCTAAAATGTGAAGTTCATTGCATTCTTTAGTTCGTATTTTTATTTGTTTGTTGTTAACTAAATTTAGTAGTGAATTTTGTGTTTGTATGTTGTGAACATTGTAATTGGGCGAAAGCCTGTTATGTTGATAAATAAATAAATAAATAAATAAATAAATAAATAAATAAATAAATAAATAAATAAATAAAATTATTGCTCTATAACTGTAATATCAAGGCTCGAGTATATACAGAAGCCATTCACGCCTGATTATGAGTTCTTTATACTGACTTTTTGACATTGGAATCTTTCTCTTTTTGCTCTAGTGTGTGTCAATCATGCTACGACTGGTCTATGTTCACAGAGCTCCTTGTATACTTCTCGCTGTTTAAGCGATCAGCACTGAGTGTACCTGAAGAAACCACTTGCTTATGCATCATCATGTCCAATGATACATATCGGGTTTCTGATTGGATATTGGACAGCCGTATACTTATATATATACAAACTTATATACCTGAGCGAGAGTCAGCAAGACTGTGTGTAGTACAAATTGGAATTATTCTAAAATGCCAAAGCTCTTGATTGAAAACACTTGTACGGTTAGACAAAAGATTGTTTCTTCTGATTAGTCTTGATGGGTGGGCAATGTCATTCCCAAGCGGGAAGAGAAAAAGAAAAATAAAGGATTTAGTTGAGAAACTTTTTTAGGTTTCGTTTCTCTGTTAGCATGCGCGTTGCAGGGGAACGACTTATGAATAGATAAGTAACTCACAAATATACATCTATGTATGCTAATAGGTATGAAAAGACCTGAGTGTACGCAAGTTATGACATTCGTATGCAGTCGAGAAAACGCTTCTTCTTAATTTCGGTTTGTGTAGGAGGATATGACCCACAAGCTATATCTGATTTACTTTATATGGGGGCGTGACAGGTTGGTTGGCTTAACGCTGAGAGAAACCGCTTCATCGCAGTGCGCGGGCGCAAAGGAAGTTCAGATACACGGGGTCACATAAAGATGTAGCACTAAATAGTAAGTGGCTTTGGTCCACCAACGTAAACCGATCAGATTACCGCACGTGGTCGTCTTCAACAACAAGGGGAGTACTTGTATCTCGTGCGCGATTACAACACACTCGTTAGACTGGCTGCTATCCAAGGTACTGTCTTCCATTGAAAGAGTGGGCGAAACAAAATGGTTTGTATTGCCCGGAAATGTTAAGTGCTCTCCAATAACTCACAGGGTGACTCAGTGGAAAGCTGCAAAAATTAACGCTCGACCGGTGACGTCCAATCTGTAAGACGTTGAACAAAACAGGCGAAATGAATACAGAGGCCCTACATGAATACATACCGAACGAGTGCTTGCGTGGTTAGCGTCAAATTGTATTTGGGACAGAGAAGGTTCTAACCCCACTGTCGGCGTTTTCCGTGGTTTCCCAATTACACCACACAAGACTGTACCTTAATTAAGGCTACGGCAGCTTCCTTCCCACTCCTAGCACATAATACCTATCTGTATCCGTGCGACGTATTTTTTAAAAAAAGTACATATTTCATTATAGTGTGTTACGCCTTTCAGCGTTCAGTCTGCAAACCTCTGAATCAACTGAACTCTACCATTATCCACTATTTTCAACTAGATCAGAGGTAGTCTTTAGCTGCACACCTCTTATCATTAAATGATTACAAACTGCGTCTAGCTGTCGTCGTCTTCGCCTCCATCTACTTCTCTTACCTTCCATGACCTAGTCTACCTAGCTAGGTTATCCTCCTCCATTCACCTCACTAGACCTCCACCACAGAAACCTATATATCCATTCCGCTTCATCAGTAGAGTTCATTCCTAACTTAGCCTTTATCTCGTCATTCCGATTGCGCCCCTGCCATTGTTCCTACCTATTTGTACTGAAATGAAATGGCATATGGCTTTTAGTGCCGGGAGTGTCCAAGGACAAGTTCGGCTCGCTAGATGCAGGTCTTTTCATTTGACTCCCGTAGGCGACCTGCGCGTCGTGATGAGGATGAAATGATGATGAAGACGACACATACACCCAGCCCCCGTGCCAGAGGAATTCACCAATTATGGTTAAAATTCCCAACCCTGCCGGGAATCGAACCCTGGAACACTGTGGCCAAAGGCCAGCATGCTAACCATGTAGCCATGGAGTCGGACACCTATTTGTACTAGGGATCATTCTCGCTACTTTCATTTCTGTTCCGTCTGACTTATGTATACGAGATCCTGAGTCAACCCAGCTTTCACCCCCGTACATCAAAGTCCGTCTGAAAATAGACCAGTGTAAACATAGTTTCATCTGGGAGCCAACTTCTTTCTTACAGAATACTGTTCATCGCAACTATTGATAGCTTTGTTCCAGTCTTGTATCCCCAATCTGACATTCAATTCTCTTAGGTTCCTTCCAGACTGAAAAATGTTAATCGAATACTAATACTTTAGTTAACTGTTAGTTTATAATGCCATACGATAATTTTTCATAAACACTGTAATTCTTCTTGTAGTGCCATATCCTGACCCCCAGATGCTGGTTATCACCCTGGAGAAAGCACCCTTTTCTTTAGTTAACATGAAAAGTTGTTCGCTGTTGTTGATGCAAGTTCAGTCTTTGATGTTTTGGATCCATGACATCGGTGGTCTACCAGCTCCTCTTTCCTTGTAATATGAGGTGTAGAAGGTCGTACTTTCTACGTCTAGAACATGGTCTAAATAAGGTTTGATGATGTTTACCAGCTCACACTCAGTTCTATTTCTCCTTAACACATCATTATTTATTAAATATTTGTCCAGGGTATTCTAAGCATTAACATTTTAATTCTTTTCATTCAAATTTAAAAACTAATCCTATGCCTCTATGCCTCTTTAAAATACCCCCTAACGTTTCTTTTTAAATGTTCTGCGAAGAAAAGACTAGTCCACTCACTTGCCTTCTCAATATTCTGCATGGATGGGAAAATTGGGCCATAGAAGCTAAAGACAGAAATCGAATCAATGCCTTTGAAATATGGTGCTAGAGAAGGATGTTGCGAATACCATGGACAGACAGGCGAACAAATAATTCTGTCATCCAGGAAGTTTTAATACAAGACGACCGAGCTCGATAGCTGCAGTCGCTTAAGTGCGGCCAGTATCCAGTATTCGGGAGATAGTGGGTTCGAACCCCACTGTCGGCAGCCCTGAAGATGGTTTTCCGTGGTTTCCCATTTTCACACCAGGCAAATGCTGGGGCTGTACATTCATTAAGGCCACGGCCGCTTCCTTCCCACTCCTAGCCCATTCCTGTCCCATCGTCGCCATAAGACCTACTGTGTCGGTGCGACGTAAAGCCAATGGCAAAAAAAAAAAAAAAAAATACAAGACGGTCTATGCGAAGTTGTGTACCATAGAATCCTGCAATTCTTTGGCCACATTATGAGGAGAAAGGATGACAATCTGGGGAAACTAGTTGTCCAAGGAAACGCTTGTGGCAAATGGCCACGAGGGCGAGTCGCAAAAGAGTGGTTTATCCATTTATTTACTGCGCACTACAGGATTTCTAATGCCAATTACAGTGGCAATGTGTTTATTTTTGGAAGTTTCAAAACAGTCTAATAACCTAATACGGTATCTAAATTATTATATTATATCTACAATGAGAAACAAACAATATTTCATATCTAAACTATTATTTACTTCTAGTTCTAACACCCATGATTATATTTATGGAATGCGGCTTAATGTAGAAAGTTTTTTTTTTTTTTTTTTTTTTTTTTTTGCTATTTGCTTTACGTCGCATCGACACTGATAGGTCTTATAGCGACGTTGGGACAGGGAAGGGCTCGGAGTGGGAAGGATGCGGCTGTGGCCTAAATTAAGGTACATCCCCGGCATTTGCCTGGTGTGAAAATGGGAAACCACGGAAAACCATCTTCATGGCTGCCGACAGTGGGGTTCGAACCCTCTATCTCCCGAATACTGGATACTGGTCGCACTTAAGCGACTGCAACTATCGCGCTCGGTGTATGCAGAAGGTTTTAAGTACATTTTGTGTTTCAAATCAGCATTACAAGATATTTAGAGAGTTTTCACGGAGATGGTGAATTGTTTCAGAATCAGGTCTAGAGGTACATAGAAGTCTAAAGAATTATTTTCCTGAACTGCACTCTTATAGACATTGCATAGCCAGTAGAGCGGAGAATTTTTGTGAGCAGTGACATTTTTATACTGAAATGTTACATTTGTCCTCGCATTAATAGAATTTACAATTTTATACAGAAACTTCATGTCATCGTTTTGTCTCCTCAGTTCCAAGCTTTCCATTTCAACATTTAGGAGAAGTTCGTTGTATGATATATGTGGATAATTACCGTTCCTTTTTTGGAAATGTAAATATTTTAAATATCTCTTTTGGATTTTTTCGATCTGTGTAATATATATTTCGTTTGCAGGATTCCATACAACGCTTGCGTATTCTACTCTGAGCCTGAAAAATCAGAAAGATCACTAAGCTGCCATTGAGAACTGCTGTCCGGCATGGCATCAATCTATGAGCGAAGAAACGTGATGATGATGATGCTTGTTGTTTATCCATCGAGGTCATCGGGCCGTAATGGTACGAAATGAGACGAAATGGAATTGAGAATTAAAAGTCAAAATTCTCCACTGACCAGAAATTAAAACGTGAGGACGAAGAATGAATGGATGGATATGAATTTAAAACAATCAGTGGATGCGACCCACAATGCCTTACATTCACAGAAACTGACGTAAAACAATAGGATTACTGACCAAGGGACTGCTGCTAGAGCATAACACTGAATCGATGATGCTTGCAGTCTAAAGGGGGTCCAAAATCCAAGTTATCGGCCCATCATAACGGTACTTATCGCTAAGAAAGTAGAACCATGGTATTTGTCATGTTGCGGTACTAATCAAAAGTAGCAGAGACTCGCTGTATTCTACATATTATGGTACTACTCACAGGTTATGAAATTCGACACATAATACAGACCTATGGTTTTTCTCACATTGCGGCGCCATTTACAGGCAACGCAACCCTATCGTGTTCACCACATAAGAGTACAAACCACAGGGACCTGCACTATCCCGTGGTGCTCCTCTTAATAGTAGGTACTAATCATAGGAAAGCCAGAACCATGGTAGCTATCATCCCAGGGTCCTGCTCATATGGTGGTACTAATCACACGTACTGCAAAAGCCGACCTACGGTGCTCCTGTGTGCTACTAATCACAAACCTATTTGGTACCTAATATAGTGGTACTACGGGCAAGTAAAAGCGACCCATGATGTTCTCCGCGTGGTGGTACTAAACACAAGTAGTTTCATGGTTCCAAGACAATCATCCCTTGGTCGCCCCTTTTAGTCGCCTCTTACGACAGGCAGGGGATACCATGGGTGTATTCTTCGTCCGCGTCCCCCACCCACAGGGGGTTGTGTGTTTGGTCCGCGAGAAGTATTTTATTTCCCTCAAGTCCACCGGCAAGCCGGTTAGGACCGCCCTATCCGCCACCTGGGACGCGGCACATGGGAGTATCACCTCTCCCTCTACTACGCCAGCGTAGTAGGTTCGTGGGCGAAGAAACGAAGTTCTTGGATCACGATACTCAGCCATGAGACGAGAAAGAGAGAGATTCTACTAGTGTAGACAGAAGGAACACTAACATCAGTTTTCGCTTATTCACACAGTAAATCTTAGGAAATAACACCGGGCGAGTTGACCGTGCGATTAGGGGCGCGCAGCTGTGAGCTTGCATCAGGGAGATAGAGGGTTCGTGTTGGCAGCCCTAGAGATGGTTTTCCGAGGTTTCCCATTTTCACACCAAGAAAATGCTGGCAATGCACCTTAAGGCGACAGTCCGGAGATAACAATCGATATTTTGATCATTTTGTGTGACATTTTTTAATGACTGAAATTGAAATGATTGAGTGTCATTTTTCTTGTCACGGAGTTATTCCGCTGAATTCAAACAATTTATCACTGTAATAATGCTTTGTTTGCCAATTGTAATTTTACATTTAAATCCCTATTTTCTCCCATAATATTCTGCCAAATGTAAAAAAAAAAAAAGTATGGTGTGAGTATCACAGCTATGTTAAGAAAACTGCGTATGGAATTTTTTATTTCAGAAGTTTTTCAAAGTAGTAGGGATTCTTAAGTCCAAAATTTTAGAACGTAATAATTACACAAACTTTATTACAATATATCTCCTTGTATAAATAATGTACAGAAAAATCGATTCGTAGTGCTTTTAAAAGAAGTATTATATACCTAATTCTTCTCTTTCTTACTCTGCTTACCCTCGAGGGTTGGCTTTTCCCTCGGACTCAGCGAGGGGTCCCACCTCTACCGCCTCAAGGGCAGTGTCTTGGAGCTTCAGATTCTGGGTTGGGTATACAACTGGGGAGGATGACCAGTACCTCGCCCAGGTGGCCTCACCTGCTATGCCTTGTGGGGGGATGGGATGATTGGAAGGGATAGACAAGGAAGAGGGAAGGAAGCGGCCGTGGCCTTAAGTTAGGTACCATCCCGGCATTCTCCTGGCGAAGTGGGAAAACACGGAAAACCACTTACAGGATAGCTGAGGTGGGAATCGAACCCACCTCTACTCAGTTGACCTCCCGAGGCTGAGCGGACCCCGTTCCAGCCCTCGCACCACTTTTCAAATTTCGTGGCAGAGCCGGGAATCGAACCCGAACCTCCGGTCGTGGCAGCTAATCACTCTAACCACTACACCACAGAGGCGGAAATATACCTAATTACGAAATTAAAGTAACATGTTAATGAAAAAATCGAATGAAATATAAAACTGTATTTCGGAAAAACTATTAATTGATTGTATATGAAAGAAATGTTCATGATATCTCTACTGTTATGCAGGTGACATTCCCACAAAGTTCGTGAAAATCCATGTGTTAGGTAAAATATATATTTTTATCTCCGGAGTGTCGCCCTAATTACGGCCAAGGCCGCTTTCTTTCCAACTCCTACCCTTTCCTGTCCCATTGTCGCCATAGGACCTATCTGTGTCGTTGCGACGTAAAACCCATTGTACAAAAAAAAGTAAAATAATATAACAAATAAAAGTTGAAATTAGTACTCGAGGCTTATACACACTATGACAATAGCAGCACACAAAATGTTATGCTAACGGTGACGTCCTGTCGGAGCGACCTCTGGGAAGTTTCGACCACCTAAAGCGAGTAAACCTATACCACTAAACTCTTGCCACTGCGGGAGCTGTGTGTCTGGACAAAAACATGAAGGTGCCATAAATCAGAGTTCCTTTAAGAACTTCAGTTTGTGAGGTATATCAGTTTTATGCGAGACCGCAGGTTTCCTGGATTATTTGCAGAAGATTAGAACAAGTTGATGGCTGTCAGTTTGAAAAACTGTTGTGTCATCCAAAAGGTTTCCTAAACTCGGACTTGTCAATGATATTTTACTGTACAGTAATAAATAAAATTAATGTTAATAAAACAGTCCGCCTCTGTGGTATAGTGGTTAGTGTGATTAGCTGCCACCACCGGCTCTGCCACGAAATTTGAAAAGTGGTACGAAGACTGGAACGGGGTCCACTCAGCCTCGGGAGGTCAACTGAGTAGAGATGGTCTCGATTCCCACCTCAGCCATCCTGGAAGTGGTTTTCCGTGGTTTCCCCACTTCTCCTCCAGGCAAATGCTGGGATGGTACCTAACTTAAGGCCACGGCCGCTTCCTTCCCTCTTCCTTGTCCATCCCTTCGAATCTTCCCATCCCCCTCCAAGGCCCCTGTTAAGCAAAGCAGGTGAGGCCACCTGAGTGACGTGCTGGTCATCCTCCCCAGATGTATCCCCCGACCCAATAGCTTACACTGCCCTTGAGGCGGTAGAGGTGGGACCCCTCGCTGAGTCTGAAAGAAAAACCAATCCTGGAGGGTAAACAGATTAAGAAGAAGGAGAAGAATAAGATAAAAACAAATTGGCGGTACGCTTTCACTACTTTTTTTTTTTTTTTTGCTAGTTGCTTTACGTCGCACCGACACAGATAGGTCTTATGGCGACGATGGGACAGGAAAGGTCTAGGAATGGGAAGGAAGCGGCCGTGGCCTTAATTAAGGTACAGTCCCAGCATTTGCCTGGTGTGAAAATGGGAAACCACGGAAAACCATTTCCATGGCTGCCAACAGTGGGGTTCGAACCCACTATCTCCCGGATGCGAGCTCAAAGCTGCACGCCCCTAACCGCACGGCCAACTCGCCCGGTCTTTCACTACTTTAACGGACGTATGGTTTTCGCTGTTTCAGCTAACCTCTAACTGAGCGCGCGAGTTAACACAGCGCCATCTTATAACTGAGTATGCGTGTGACGTCACGTATTTAACACAAATTTTGCCTTTTTTTGAAGCGCTGGCTATTTCATGAAGATTTTCAATTTTTAAAATTATTATTATTATCATTATTATTATTATTATTATTATTATTGATGATGATGCTTGTTTTTTAAAGGGGCCTAACATTGAGGTCATCAGCCCCTAATGGTACGAAATGAAATGACAACAAAAAGTTTTAAAAAATCCACTGACCAAAATAAATAAAAATGTCATGAAAAATGAATGGATGGACATGAACCGAAAGAAAACAAGAAACAAACAAAGAAAACAACAGTGGATCCGACTCAAAAACGGTCATAAATAATAGTATTAAAGACCAACGGACCCCTTATAAAGCACAGTCCTGAATCGATTATGCTTGATGTCTAAAGGGGTCCAAAAACCAGGTCTACCGCCCCTCAGTATGGTACATGTCGCGAGTAAAGTAGAACCATGATATTTCTCAAGCTGCGGTACTAATCAAAGGTAGCGTAAACTCACGGTGTTCCAAACATGAAGGTACTACTCACAAGTATTGTACGTCGTAAAGGTAACGCAGACCTATGGTGTTTCTCACACAATGGTGCCACTCATAGCCAACGCAAACCGATGAGGTTCCTCACCTACGTGTACTAATCACGGGCGCCGGCATTCCCGTGGTGTTCCTCACATAGTGGGTACTAATCACTGGCAACGCAGACCCACGGTGTCGCTCATATAGTGGTACAACTCACAGGCAACGCCCAGACCCGTGGTGTTGCTCACATGGGTACGACTCACGGGTACTGGAAAACCACACTGAACCCCGCTTGAGTGCTACGAATCACAAAACTATTCAGTACCTAACAGAATGGTACTACTCGCAAGTGAATGCGACCCATGGTGTTCCGCGCGTGATGGTACAAATCAAAAGTAGTTTCATGATTCCAAGACAATCATCCCTTGGTCGCCCCTTTTAGTCTCCTCTTACGACAGGTAGGGGATACCGTGAGTGTATTCTTCGTCGGAGTCCCCCACCCACAGGGGGTTGTGTGTTTGGTCCGCGAGAGGTATTTTATTTCCCTCAAGTCCGCCGGCAAGTCGGTTAGGACCCCTCTATCCGCCACCTGGGACGCGCCACGTGGGAGTATCACCTTTCCCCCTGCTACGCCATCGTAGCAGGTTCGTGGATTATTATTATTATTATTATTATTATTATTATTATTATTATTATTATTATTATTATTATTATTATTATTTGTAACAGGTTGCGTGCTCTCTTAACTGTCCATGGAGACATTAAACATACTTTAAGTTAAATACTCTGGGCGATATACTGTAGGCCTACATGTCCTACCCAAACACTAAAAGCGCCTTAAAATGTTTCTGTCTATGTAGGGCCTACTTGTAGAGGAACGAAAGTTTTCGCTGTATGTGTATCTTGAGTATTCAGCCCGAAGGCTGGTTGGATCCTCCACAGCTACACCGAAAGCTATCATAGCCTAGGCGTCACTGAAGAGACATATTAGGTAAATGAGGAGTGAGGTAGTTTCCCGTTGCTTTCCTCACCGAGCCAGAAGTTGCTATTGCATATCAGTCTGCCACTCCCACCGAAATGCATGCACCAACCGACCCTATGAGCGATATTTTCGTACGATTCATAACAGGGACTGGCTGCATGAGGAATTGTATTACTAGCAACGCTCATACCTCCGTCACTTTCATATTATCAAAGCCAAGGATGAGACAGACAGGTCGATGGATGTTACAAATTTATTCTAGCCCACACCAGAAAATGTGGCGCATAGTAAACACTCCATCTTGCTAGCAACGGCTTGAGTTTACGTTAATACAAATAAATACATAAGTCTAAATAATCGGGAATGCAACCTAGAAAACGAGGTCTATTGAATGGAGCTGGCGTTGACACGTGACCATGATGCATCAAGAAACTGTAGGTGGATCTGCAATCCAATGTAATGGGAAATAAGGTTATTTCATTCTGTCCGTGAAGGGGGAGGGCGGGCCTGCTAGACGGTAATGCCGTCTCTCATGCCAGGAGATTTGTATTGGAGGAGTAGATGTGCGGAGTAGGTGAGAGGGTTGAAGGCCGTAGCCTATACAAGGAACTGTCCCAGCATTCGCCTTAGTGCAGGAGAACGGAAAACCACTGTCAGGACCGCCGAGGGCGGCAACCAGCGCCTCTCCTTCTCCTGAATGCAGAGAAGTAGTGGCCACGGTTCCATCGTGGATCTACGATCTACGCTCGGTTGGACTGCAGAGCTGTCGAACCACTTGTAGGCCGAAGCCTACTCTCCAACCGCCGACCATCTAAGGATAGGGAAAAGAGCAGAGGGCGTCCACGACAAAGGTGGCCTCCAGCTGGTGCTCAGTGGACAAGGACTGCCATGGAGAGAGAAAGAACAGTTTTTATGCTTATGGTAAATGGAATAGGAATGGACGATAATCAGTGAACATTAAAGAAGAAACAAGTGTTCTTAAGGTTAAATTGATCATTTAGTAAGTACATGTTAAATGTTAGGTTACCGAGCGAGTTGGCAGTGCTGTTAGGCAAGGTGTGAGCTTGCATTCGGGAGATCGTGAATTCGAATCCCACCGTCAGCAGCCCTAAAGATGGTTTTCCGTGGTTTCCCACTTTCACACCAGGCAAATGCTACGGCTGTACTTTGATTAAGCCCACGGCCGTTACCTTCCAAAACTTCGCCATTTCCCATATTCCATCACCGAAAAGCCCGGCTCCATGACTAAATGGTTAGCGTGCCGGCCTTTGGTCACAGGCGTCCCGGGTTCGATTCCCGGCAGGTTCGGGAATTTTAATCATAATAGATTAATTACCCTGTCACGGGGACTGGGTGTACGTGCCGTCTTCGTGACCATTTCATCCTCATCACGACGCGCAGGTCGCCTACGGGAGTCAAATCGAAAGACCTGGACCTGGCGAGCCGAAGTCCTCGGACGCTTCCCGACACTAAAAGCCATACGCCATTTCATTTCATCACCGAAAAACTTTGATGTGTTAGTACGACGCTAAACCAATGGCAAAATAAAAAAAGGTCAACCACAAGAGGATAATCAACCCAAAAAGGACTAACTCGCTCAGTGTGTTCAGCTGAGCTGTCCCTATCAGATGGTAGGAGGCCCTTTTCCTAGAGGGATAAAACGGGCTTCGTTATTTGTTTCTTTAACAGTAGCAGTGATAGAAATTAATGTGCAAGTCTATGTCTCCTTAAGCTGTATCTCAGACCTTGTTTTTCTTGTTCTTAAATTTTTGTTTTGGCGTCTATGAACCAGGTTTCACATTCTTTCCCTTCAGACTCTGCCAGTATCTTCCCATCCATTCTCCTAGTTCCTTCTACTCTTCTGTATAGGATCTCCCTTTTGTTACTAGCATTTCCCCAGTCTCCTGGAAACCGCAGAACTTTTTGGCGGTTCGTCAAAATCAATTTCTGTCGATTATATCGTCTTCCGGAAGTCTCATCTTCGTGAAGTCCAACCTCAGTTCTAGAAACCATTTCAGTTTTGACTTCCTCTTCCTGAAAATTCAACGATTGTCTTCGTCAGTCTGTTATTGTCCATGCTCAACAAGTGTTTACTGTTGAGAAATGTAACCTTGTCTTTCTCATCATTTCAATCACTCCTTCTGTTCTTTAAATACAGTTGTTTTTTAGATTTGAGTCTCCTCTCCCCAATTTTTATATTTGGCCAGAAATGTTTTATTCTCTCTTCTGGATATCTTCAACTCCGCCTTTTCCAATCATGTACAATGTTTCAGCTGCATACAGGAACTGAGGTTTAACAACGGTATCTGGATGCCTCAATTTGACCCCATAAGATAGAACCTTTCTATTGTAGGTTAAAATGAATTTTTCGTTATTATTATTATTATTATTATTATTATTATTATTATTATTCATTTTGGTTTGGACTTACTGAGGACCACGGGGCTCGTACCTTCTCGTCACGTAGGCCTTCTGTTTTCTCCTCTTCCAGTATTCCTTCATTTTCTGGCTGTGAACCAACTTTATTTCCTCCGTCCACATAGATCTGCTGGTTCCTGTGTTCTTCCTACTCGTAAGTGACGTTCGAAGAATTCTCCGCTGGATGGCTTGTCGAAACTGTGAGCAGGATTGTATGGACTCCTGCGGGATCCACAGTTGTTCCAGATCCGACTTGACCCATGATATCCACTTGTTTCTGAATCCCTTCCCTCTACCTGCCACAACTGTTGTATACAGGAATCACGGTATACAAAGCACAACATAAAAGTTTATTAGTTTGTAAATATTCACACAGTAGGTACAAAAATGAGCGAAATTTGACTTGCTGCTTGAAGTGCTGTGCACGTTAAATAACAACATAAACTTGTTGACTGATGGTCAGAGAGATATTTACATTTGTACAAATGGATATTTATATGTCCGAAGGAATGAATGTTCGTGATAGCAGATGACTATCTGTAGTTTGGAGAATTATAAAGGGAACTTGGAGTAAATTCCATAGTAGCAGAATGCTTGGCAGAAGTTTGAGAACTTGAAGGGAACTCGGGGCAAAGTTCATGAGTAGCAGAATGCTGGGCAGGACGTATGTCGGTGATACGGGAGACAGGATAACTTGAGGCGAAGATGTCCTGAGGTGAGACCTCCCGATCGTAATTAGTCCACCTGTTCAGTACACGTTTTTAAGAGGGTACCTCCGTGTCTGACATACGGTGTAGTCTGATCGCTGGACATTGGGGAATGCCTGGAGTGGAGAAGACGTCGCCCAATATTTACCCGCTGGCTGACGTCACACGATTACGTCAGCGCGCTGCTGTCCACACCTCGTGGTAACCAGAACGTCAATGTGATTGCGGGTTGCGGAACTTTTAGGCGGCGGAGGACACACACAAAACAACAACAAAGTTCCTGTTGATAAGTCTGCAGAGGTATATGTGGGATCGCCAGTTGTTCTAAATCCGACTTGACCGAGGAGATCCACTTGTTTCTGAATCCCTTCACTCTACCTGCCACAGCGAAGATCCTGTTGGTAAGTCTGTAGAGGTTAATGCGGGATCCCCATTTGTTCCAAATCCGACTTGACCGAACAGATCCACTTGTTTCTGAATCCCTTCACTCTACCTGCCACAGCGAAGATCATGTTGATAACTCTGCAGAAGTACATGCGGGATCGCCAGTTGTTCCAGATCCGACTTGACCGAAGAGATCCACTTGTTGCTGGATGCCTTCCTTCTACCTGCCACAACGAAGATCCTGTTGGTAAGTCTGCAGGGGTTCGTGCGGGTTAGATGCCCATAGAAAAGTAGGCGCCTGTTTTTTGTACAAGTATCGATGTATTTCTGATGTTACTATAGCTCATAGTATTATTATTATTATCATCATGAATAAGTGCCTTACAATAGGGAGATATCACCGTGGAAATGATTACTTACTACAACGAAGTACAATTAAAAGGAATGGACACATTATTCAGACGAAGAAAATATGTTATATAGAAAAGGGTTCGGAAACTCTTTATTTCCATGTTAGAACTAATTTTCTACAACTCTACATAATACATTAATCATGAGAAACACACAGGAACAGAACGTACCGGCTTAATACAGGAAACTCTTTATTATATGAAATGTTCAAAATGCCCTCCGTTAGCAGTGATACACATACTCCCGATATACCTCAACGCATCCGGGATACAGTGCAACACCATTTATTATCCTTGAGTGGAAATTGGAAACTATGGAAAACTGTCTTCATTTCTGACGACGGCGGAGGTGAAACCCTCCATATCCTCAATCATCATCATCAATCGTTCTACTGATCGCTATTCAACACGATAGAATGTCACCATCCACAGCAGTCTTCAGCTCTTTGTAGACTCAGATGAAGAGGTCCACCGGTGATCATCTTTTCTTGACCGAACCATCATCTTGTTGCTATTGCTCGAAGTCCCATCATCTTCTACTAAAGTCAATGGCTTGTCGCTCTAGCCACATCTGACTATCTTCTGCTAGAATCTTTATGATGCTACATGAACCACGTGCAAGTTCACCGACGGAGTTCCTGAACTATGACATCCTTGGTCGTTCTCTGGGTCTCTTTTCTAGTACTGTAATTTCGATTATGGTGAGTCTCAGTCTTTTACAACTGGATATTATGAAATAGCATTTATAAAATGAGCCTGGTGCTCTAGGATTAATTGAGAAATGACTGTACCGTACTGAACAGAAATCTATCACAACGGGAGATGGCACAAGTGAGTCCAGACACGCCAGTGAACACATGACATGAGGAGCCTGTTTTAGTATGCAAAACCTCTGATAAGAGCAGTCAGATGTCTCCTCGGGAGGACTTCTAATGAATACATTATCGTGATCGAAGACGAACTCGGGACTTCTGATGGACTGGCTGGTCGTATCCTGGTGGCACTGATCTCTCTCCACGACTCACGACCGACCAACAGTACTTCAATCTCCCAACTTCATCGCAGTGGTTGGTGCTTGCGATACGTGCACTTCTCTACAATTAGAAGACTTAGCGAAAATCGCTACTGGCAGGAATTGTTCTAGGAAACTTAGTTCTGCTTGGTGTCGACACATAAAAATGTGTTAAAACTGCGGGTCATTCGAAAATTTGTGTAACAAAATGTGTGACGGGAGTGTAACCTAGCGACCGTGCAGGCTGTGATGTAAAGTACTGTTACATAGCAACCATGGCTATGTCATATGGCTCGTGGTCTTCTGAAATTAGTAGCCGTTGATGGATGGTCTTGACCGAGAGACATATTTATGAAAATTTGATTTTCCCGTAGGGAAATTTGATAGCATTTCTTTTAATAAGAGTCATCCGGTCATCTGGGCTCAAGGAAGAGTTCCTTATCGTCGTCTTAAGACCTATCTGCGTCAGTGGGACGTAAAGCAAGTCGTAAAAGCAAATCCACAGTGCTAGCTCTTCAGGCAAGCAACTCAATGTTGACAATATCCTAGGGATATGAGCTACGAATTTTAGGTAAATAAAGAATGAGAATATATAATTTATTTATTCCAAAAAAAAATCATTTTCTTAGTCACTGTTATCTGGTCAATTAGATTAGCAGGTTGCCTTTTTCTACAACTATGCGCGCTAATGTGAGTCAATGCAGAGTTTCAATTAAGCCCTTATAACTACATTCCGTGTGGAGAATTTTCAAAAAATCAAAAACAGCGTGAGGACATTGAACGAAGGAATACATTACAAATAGAATTATGTACTGTACATAAGTTAACTTGGCTAAAATTTGAATAAAAAAGAAAACGAGTAAGGAAACAAGCGATTTTAGGACTTTTCTTGGGAACTGCATGTAGGCCGGAAGTAATTTTCGAAATTTGTTTTTTTTAGTTTGATAGAGCTGTGCAAGATTCACAATTTGAATTCTTTGTCTGCTAAGAAATGTTTTCAAGATTAAAATAATAATACAGAAAAATTCATTGATGATGTTAACTGAGGGGGGTGGTGGTGGTGGTGGTGGTGGTGGTGGTGGTGGTGGTGGTGGTGGTGGTGGTGGTAAATTGTTAATAGGAAGCTGAACTATAAAACTATCCCATTTAACTCTGACTACAATCTAAAGGGAAAAGAGGTCCTTCATCCCGTTGAAAAGGAAAGAGAGGGTCACGAAGGGCGTAAAAATGAAACACTCTCCAGGCCTCACAATTCTAAATCCATTGGCGTCAAAAGAGAACAAGAATTGACCAAAGGAGGTCGGATAGGAAAGACGAAAACCGGGAACGTGGGACTAGCAAGTGGAAGCAATGACAATGGTGTGCTGTGTTCGCAATGATAGGTGGTGGTTATTACTGTTTTAAGAGTGATTAGAACTAGTTCACGAAAATGAACTTACCTGGAAGTTTAATACGATCAGTGGGTCTGATATACAATGCCTTATACTTCATGTATGCTCAGTCTTCAGCCCTAAGACTGGTTGGATCCTCAACAGCTCTGCCATCAGCTGTCATAGATGGCCTAGGCATCACTGAAGAAGCGTACTAGGGAAATGAGGAGTGAGGTAGTTTCCCGTTGCTCTTCTCACCGAGCCAGAAGTTGCTAGTACATATCAGTCTGCCAAGCCCACTGAAATGCATGCACCAACCGACCCTATGAGCAACATTTTCACACCATTCATAGCAGGGACTGGCTGCAGAAGGAATGGCATTACTAGCATCGCTCATACCTCAGTCACTTTCATACTGTCAAAGCCAAGTAAGAGACAGAGGCAGATCAATGAAAGTAACAAAATTACTCTAGCCCATACCAGAAGACATAGTGCACTGTAAACACTAGGTCCTGCCAGCAAAGGCAATTATACTTCATAAGTGGATTAAAGCATGAACAGAATATCATAACGTTTAATAAAGGTATTTATTTTAAAATATGCATACAATTACTACAAAGAGTTAGAAGGGTTAATCAAAACTTAAAGCATTCGCTAAGTGAATAACGCATTAGAAAATGATAAAAAAATTAAAGGAGTAGCGTAGTTTTATAATGTTATTAAAATAAAAACTGGCCTAATTAAAATGAATAACATATTTTTAAATAAAGAAATATTTAAATTTAAGGAACGATTTTGGTTCTTTATTATTTATTTATTTATTTATTTATTTATTTATTTATTTATTTATTCCTCTTCCTCGTTTTGGCAGACCATGAACCACGTTAACTCGAATTCAGCTTCATCTGTTTCTGGGCTTTAATCCTCGTCCATTTCACCTTCATCCATTCACTGTGCAGTCTCCTTTCTTCTTGAAACGATTGGTGGTGTGGATAAATTGTTAATGGGAAGTTATACTATAAAACCATCCCATTTAACTCTCACTACAATCGAAGGGGAAAACAGGTTCGGGATCTAACTCTTCCCTGAAACCTGTTCGTGGCCTTGATGCTCGCCTTGTAAGCATCCCTGTTGCTAATTTCCGTTCCTTGTATTCCCATTTTTTTCCAGGACCTTATTCACCTCCTGATACCAGCGCACCGTAGTTGCCTGATCTCAAAAACTCTTACTATTTGATTGATCAATCTTTCCGGGTTGATTATGTAGATATGTCCGAAGAACATAACTCACCTCGTCGGGTATGTGAGGTCTTTTCCATATTTTGGGATACATATAATTCTTGTTTGCTTTTCCTTCTGTATGATTCATCCTCTGTTCTTTGGGGTCTCAGTATCCTATTTATTTATTTATTTATTTATTTATTTATTTATTTATTTATTTATTTATTTATTTATTAGCTTATGAAGTATTCCTCTCCGTTGATACTAATCAGTAGGGCCCGGATTCATATGCACTAAAACTCAAAAAATATGCATGCACATATGCACTAAAATGTTGTAATTATGCACAGAAATATGCACTAAAATAAAACAAAATACACTCACCAGAAGCATTATTTAATTTTAACTCACTGTTAAATTGATAAACATGAAATAACTCCTTGGAAAATGAAGCATGACAGTAGGTTTCAACAGTTTTTCAATGTTTTCATGAGTCGATGACTTTCTGTTGTGGGCCAGAATTAATTTATACGCCAAAAATGATCATTCTACGTCGACGTACGTAACTGGGCAATACTTCTACACTGGTACTGACTGCTCGGAACATTCTTCTGGAAAGACTTTAGGCATTTTTATAGTTTAATCTGGTGAAACACTGCAATCGACGAAGAGCAAGTTAACAGATGAACGCACTTGTTTAAGCGAACGTTGGGAAACTACTGTAAGGAGAAGGAGGAAGGAATGTCAGAAAGAAGGAAATAGCTGTTGTCTAGCTGGTTGTATTGCGACAGTGAAACATTTTTCCTTGATCAGGGAATGCTTCTTATGTTCCCAAGGAATGTACAACATACAGAGTTCATTGGATTTTTCATTTCGTTCAGAAGTCTTGGATAATTTATCACTCATACGAGAAAAATATGTCTGTATATGCACTAACGCTCAAAATATGCTCGAACGTTCAAAATATGCATTTGCATATGCATTTAAAAATAATCCGGGCCGTACTAATCAGAGAGCCGTAACGGTTGACGATCCTTAGGAAGTAGTGATTATTGCTGTAAAATGGAGCACAACCAGGCACATGCAGTAGCACTAATCGCAACGAAAGTCGACCCATGGTGTTCATCGCGTAATGGTGATACCACTAGCTTGTAACGACCCACGGGGTTCCGCACCTAACTGTACTAATCACAAGTAGTCTTATGGTTCTAATGGCATCATTCCTTGGTCGCCACTTTTAGTCACCCCTTACAACTGGCAGGGGATACCTTGGGTGTATTCTTCGTCTGTATCCCCCCCCCCCTCCTTCACAGGGAGTACTGAACAAGCTGACAGTTATAATCTTCTGTTGTGAGGAGTGGCTCCGAGGTGATGTGTTTGAGAGCAACAGCCCTACACGATACGAAAGCACTTATAGCAGTACTCTTGACACCAGCTATGTTCAGCTGAGTTGTTCCTCCCCCGCATGAGGTGCACACACACAGTATATTCCCCACCCACCCACACTTGTATAACAATGGAGCGCGTACAGCAGCTCTTCCCGAGCAGAAACCAGAAGTTACAATAGGTGAGTTATTACTCGACCAAACCCACGCCGGTTAGCTTCAAGGAAGGACTTTAGGGCGTAGCAAGGAAACTCACGTTAAGGCATCCCACACAACACACCGTACAAAATATGGGGAAGGTAGAAGAAATACGTGTGTTTTATCTTTATCAGAGCTGATATCTGGAACACATAGCTCATAGAGCCGAGTGTCCTCCGTGAATGAAGTGCAAGATTCTCGTGCCACTAGGAGGCTGCCTGTTCGAGTCCCGGGGCAGTTGATTATTATTCCTTTCCACTGCATCTCATGCATATCTGCGAAGCAAGAATAGCAAAACCATTTCTCATTCATCGGATACAAAAACGTACCCATTATAATCGAAACATTCAGTTGTTGTTTTCTCAATTAAGTTTATTTTGGAAAATGCAGAATCGCAATTGTATGCTAAGCCGATAAACATTTTTTTTTTGCTAGGGGCTTTACGTCGCACCGACACAGATAGGTCTTATGGCGACGATGGTATAGGAAAGGCCTAGGAGTTGGAAGGAATCGGCCGTGGCCTTAATTAAGGTACAGCCCCAGCATTTGCCTGGTGTGAAAATGGGCAACACCGGGCGAGTTGGCCGTGCGCGTAGAGGCGCGCGGCTGTGAGCTTGCATCCGGGAGATAGTAGGTTCGAATCCCACTATCGGCAGCCCTGAAAATGGTTTTCCGTGGTTTCCCATTTTCACACCAGGCAAATGCTGGGGCTGTACCTTAATTAAGGCCACGGCCGCTTCCTTCCAACTCCTAGGCCTTTCCTATCCCATCGTCGCCATAAGACCTATCTGTGTCGGTGCGACGTAAAGCCCCTAGCAAACAAAACGGGAAACCACGGAAAACCATCTTCAGAAGCCGATAAACATACATAGCTTCAAAAATGAATGTGTTTTAATGCTCAAAACATTTGTTAGCAGATAAAGTACCTGCTACGAAAAACGTAAAATTAAGAAATGTCCTCAACTGTGCCGAAAATTGAAGGGCCAAAAGGCAAGGAAATGTTTCAAATTTTGAGTCATGTATATTATCTATCAAACTAAGAAGAAAAAAATTTCGAAAATTACTACCGACCTAAATGCAGTTCTGGAAATACAGCCTAAAATCGCTTGTTTCCCTACTCGTTTCTTTTTTTTATTCAAATCCTAGCCAAATTAACTTCTATACATGATCCCTATGCCTTTGCTGGCAGGACGTTGTGTTTACGGTGCACTATGTCTTCTGGTATGGGCTAGAGCAATATTGTTACTTTCATTGATCTGTCTCAGCTTTATCCTTGGCTTTGACAAGATGAAAGTGACTGAGGTATGAGTGATGCTAGTAATGCCATTCCTTATGCAGCCAGTCCCTGCTATGAATGGTGTGAAAATGTTGCTCATAGGGTCAGTTGGTGCATGCATTTCAGTGGGCTTGGCAGACTGATATGTAATAGCAACGGCTGGCTCGGTGAGGAAAGCAACGGGAAACTACCTCACTCCTCATTTCCCTAGTACGCCTCTTCAGTGATGCCTAGGCCATTTATGACAGCTGATGGCGGAGCTGTTGAGGATCCAACCAGCCTTCGGGCTGAGGACTAAACATACATACATACAACATACATACATACACATGATCCCTTCTGTAATGTATTCTTTGGTTCAATACCCTTAGCAGATTTTTTGGAAAAATGTCCATACCAAATGTAGTCATAAGGGCTTAAGTGAAACTGTGCATTGACTCACATTAGCGCTCGTAGTGGTAGAAAAAGGCAAACTGCTAATCTAGTCGACCGGATAACGATGATTAAGGGGGGAGACCTGTTGTAACCAAGGTTGAAGTTTACAGAACACAACTTTTATTGCTTCACTTTATAATATTTACACAAATAACTGAAATTTATTTTGAAGCAAAAAGGAATATTGAATCTTGAGAAAAGTCTGTCTTTATACAATATGTACAGGTTTGCAGTCTTTATATACACTTCTATCTTGAAAAGATAGTCTTCGTGAATTGACACGTTGATAGTCGAGAACTATCTGGCACACTAACATAAATGTTTATGAGAGTCCTTGTTTGTTGAAGTGCCTGAATTCCTAAAAAGCAAGTTCAATTGATTGAAGAAATTCCACCTAGCGAAACTAAGGGAGCTTGCATAAGTTAGGGAATGAAAATGGCTTGTAAAAGAATTACGGAACATAGGCAGCGGAAACAGGTAAGGGAGCGGTGACCAGAGGTGAAACCTCGTACTGCCAGAAATTCAGTCCACCTGGTCGAAGCACATTTTCAAGAGGAGTAGCCTCCGTGCTCGACGTAGGGTGTATTCTGGAGCTGGACACCGGGGCAAGTGGGCGAGTGAGCAGGCCGGGAGCTCCTATTTATAGTACACTCGATGGTCAGGCACGCGCACTGAGGGCTGCGCGTCGAAGCTAGCAGAATGATACACAGGCGCGCTTTCAGCTGGCTGGCGGAGCGAGAAGTGAGCGCCGGACATACAACACCCTCCCCTCCTAAATACGCCGGTACGGCGTGAAACGGCGGCGGCGCTGGCGGCGACTGCGATGCTGGGGCGGAGCTGCTGATATCTCTGTTGTATTGTCCGGAGCTGGAACTGGGCGGAGTGGCGCTGTCTCGTCCTGAAAGGAACCCATTGTTATTAAATGATCTAAAGCGCGTTCAGCAATAGATTTATCTGGTTTAGAAATAGCATCAATAGCTGGACAGGGGCGGTAGCGCAGACGTATCTGATCTTGATGGCGGCAGATACGTTTCTCCGTAGTCTGTATCTCGTAGAGACGATGACCCAAAGATCTGCAGATGACTCCAGGTATCCAGAGTGGGTTGGATTTGAATGTCCTGGTGTAGACCTTGTCGTTGAGGGAGAACTTCGTTGGTGAGGTCTTATGCTGGGCCGGAAGAGGCTGTAACAGAGAAAGTAAAGTTCTGTGAGGTCGTCCATGGAGCTTCTGTGCAGGAGTGATATTATCAGCGCCGGGTAGAGTTCTGTAGGTGTTTAAGAGTTGGAGCAAGGCTTGGTCTTTAGTTAAGCCTGAAGAGACAGCTTTCTTCATACTTCTTTTAAATGTTTGTACGAAGCGTTCAGCTTCACCATTAGATTGAGGGTGAAAAGGTGGTGCTAGGATATGACGAATGCCATTATGTGTACAAAAGTTCTGAAAAGCAGTAGCTGTAAATTGAGGTCCGTTGTCCGAAATGAGTACTTGCGGTAAACCTTCTGTAGTAAAGATTTTCTGGAGAGCACGAATGGTAGCTTCGGTTGTAGTAGTCGAATGCATATCTACTACATATGGAAAGTTTGACAGTGAATCGATGACTATTAACCACATGGAATTGAGGAAAGGACCTGCGAAATCGATGTGAACTCGTTCCCATGGAGTAGTAGCAGGAGGCCATGAAGCAAGATCAGAAGACGGGGCGTTCTGATTCGTTTGACATTGCTCACAATGACGTATTAGCTTTTCGATGGCGGCATCAATACCGGGCCAGTAGCAGTGTTGACGGGCGAGTTGCTTTGTTCTGGAGATACCCCAATGGCTTTGGTGTAATAATTCGAGAACTTGTTTCTGTAGGCTAAGTGGGATAACCACTCGGAAGATGGTGCCTGCTTCTAGTAGTACAACTCCGGCACGAGTCGTGAGACGATGCTGCATACGATGATAAGGTGCCAGGTGGGCAGGAAGTTTGCTCTGAAGAGGCCAACCGTTGCGGATGTAAGTACGTACAGTAGCAAGTGTACTGTCCTTATCCGTAGCTTTAGCTATGCAGGTAGCATCAATAGGAAAACTGGATACAGTATCTTCAAGTTCTATGTCCAACTGAAGACATTCAGATTCTTGAGAATCGAAGGCAGTATCAGGACCAACGGGTAAGCGGGAGAGGGCATCAGCATTACAATGCTGGGATGTGGCTCGATATACAATCTGATAGGAATAATCAGAAAGGAACATGGACCATCTTTGAAGCTTTCTGAGGGAATTCTCTGGGATCTTATTACCAGGATGGAATAAGTGTACGAGAGGCTTATGATCGGTAATGATCAGGAAATGGTTGCCATAAAGATATTCATTGAAACGGCGAATACCAAAGATGATGGCTAAAGCTTCTTTCTCTATCTGTGAGTATCGACGTTGATGGTCATTGAGTGTTTTCGAAGCGAAGGCGATGGGGCGTTCTTGTCCATGACGATCCTTCTGGGAGAGAACTGCACCGACACCGTAGTCTGAAGCGTCAGTAGCTAGCGTGATGATCTTGTCGGGCTGAAAATGAGTGAGTTGTATAGCTTGAATCAAGGCGTTGGTGATTGTTTTCCAGGCCTGTTGGCATTGCGGAGTCCACTGAAACTTAACACCTTTTTTACGTAGAGCGTTTAATGGAGCTGCCACTGTAGCGAAGCGTGGAATGAACTTATTATAATAGTTCGCTTTGCCTATGAAGGACTGAAGCTGCTTGAGGTTCTGAGGTGCTGGCATGTTTACTATCGCGGAGACATTCTGCATACTAGGACGAATTCCATTCTTATCAAGTATATGTCCGAGGTAGTGAACTTGAGGCTGAAAGAAGGTACATTTAGCGAGATTCGCTCGTAATCCATTGTCTTTCAATGTCTGGAGAAGAAGGCGGAGATTGGTTAGATGTTCCTGATGATCTTTTCCAGTAACAATAATATCATCCAGGTAGTTAGCACAACCGGGAATTGAGGCGGTGAGTTGAGCCAAATAGCGCTGAAAAATAGCCGCTGAGGATGAAACACCGAATGGGAGCCGCTGGAGCTGTAGCAGTCCTAGAGGAGTGTTGAGTGTGAGAAATTTCTTAGATTCTTCGTCTAAAAGTAGCTGGAGATATGCTTCTTTAAGATCAACTCGAGAGAAGAATTGTCCACCAGAGAGACGACGGAATAAGTCTTCCGGACGTGGAATAGGAAAGATATCGGTTTCGAGTTGTGCGTTGACTGTAGATCGAAAATCACCACAAAGTCGAACATGACCATCAGGTTTCTTGATTACCACGAGTGGAGTAGCCCATTGACTAGAAGTAACTGGTACTACAATGCCAGTTTGTATCCATCTTTCTAATTCTTTCGTGACCTGGTCTTGAAGTGCTAGGGGTACTGGACGTGCTTTGAGGAAGCGAGGCGTAGCTCCGGATTTCAGCTGTATGTGAGCTGTATAGTCTTTTGCTGTTCCGAGCTGAGAGTCGAAGACTTCAGGAAACTGCGCTAGGAGAGCGGTAACGTCAGAAGTAGGATGCAATGTAGATACGACGTTAATGTTGTCATGTATCTGGAAACCAAATAAGTTAAATAGATCCATGCCCATAATGTTTGATGCAGTGTAGTTGTTAACCACGAGAAGAGGAATGGCCTTCTGAATTCCTTTATAACTAGCCTGAAGCTTAATTTGACCTTTGATGTCAATTTTCTTCTTGTTAAATGTCACAAGCTGGATGTCAGCTGGAGAGCATGAAGGTGAACCTAAGTCGTGGTAGGTAGTCAGGTTAATAATAGAGACAGGTGATCCAGTGTCTAATTGAAAATCGACAGATCGATCAGAGAATGAGAGAGGAATGATGATTTTGTGAGAATCCTTTGTGGGAAGAATAAGATTGATCTGATCAACTTCCATGTCTTGGCGGGGCTGTATATGCTTCCGGCGCGCTGCAGTAGTCTTAGCAGGGCGGAGCGAACTTTGACAGACAGTCTGAATGTGTCCAAGTTTATTACATCGTTCACAAGTAGCTTTGAAAAAACGACAGTCACGACGTTCATGATGCTTGAAACAACCGCGGCAGGAAGGCAGGAGTTTCGAGGTGCTGTTAGAATTGGGCTTCCGTGTAGCATTACGAGAGGGAACCTGGCGAGAATGCTTGGTGGAGAGCGCCTTATCCGTACGGTTCACTGTAGCAGAGGACTTGCGGGCCTTAGGCGAGACTTGTGCAACTTCGTGTGGAGAAGCTATGGCTGCGGCAGTCTTGGTAGTAAGCTCATAAACCGTAGCAATACGCTGGACGTCTTCTAAAGAAGGGTTACTCCGCTTGACAGCGTCAAAACGTATTTTGTCTTCAGGAGTATGTAAAATTATCATGTCCCGAATGAGAGAATCAGTGTAGGATGAACCACAACCGTCCTTGGAGCAGATGAACTGGCAGGGTTTAGCTAGACCACGCAATTCAGTTATCCATTCCGTATGTGTCTGATGGGGTTGCTTTCTGCTCTGAAAAATTTATAGCGAGCGGCCACTATGTGAGGAGCTTTGGCATAGTGTTCCGTAAGACGGGCCAAGAGCTGTGTGAAGGGTACCTCAGATAAGTGTTCTTCTGGACTTAATTTACGTAGTAATTCACACGTAGCATTGCCAACCGAACTAAGAAATAGTGCGCGGCGGCGTTGATCATCTGTGACAGAATGGCAGATGAAATGCTGTTGCAAGCGGGCTAAATAAACTGACCATTCTTCCTTAGCTGGATCAAAAGCAGAGAACGGAGGAATAGCTGATGGCTGTGTAGAGACAGAAATAGCTTGAATAGCCTGAATTAATGCTGCCTGTTGTTGTTGCATAAACTGTTGTTGTTGCTGCTGTAAGGCTTGGAAAACCGTAGCGAGTTGTTCCGCAGTAGCCATTGCGAGATGCGTGCGAGAAAGAGTAAGGTAAGCTGTGTGTCAGAACTGGTTAGAGTGTCGTTGTTGGTTAGCACGTCGCCGTAGAGTGGACAACTGGGCCCGTTGAATTGTAGTGTTGGTTTCGTGTGTACCTCGTCGCTATAGAGTTGGCAACTGGGCTGAAGAATTGTAGTTTGTTGCTTTTTTACCTCGTCGCCATAGAGTTGGCGACTGGGGCCGATGAATTGTATTTTGGTGCTGTTTTACCTCGTCGCCATAGAGTTGTGTTGTAACCAAGGTTGAAGTTTACAGAACACAACTTTTATTGCTTCACTTTATAATATTTACACAAATAACTGAAATTTATTTTGAAGCAAAAAGGAATATTGAATCTTGAGAAAAGTCTGTCTTTATACAATATGTACAGGTTTGCAGTCTTTATATACACTTCTATCTTGAAAAGATAGTCTTCGTGAATTGACACGTTGATAGTCGAGAACTATCTGGCACACTAACATAAATGTTTATGAGAGTCCTTGTTTGTTGAAGTGCCTGAATTCCTAAAAAGCAAGTTCAATTGATTGAAGAAATTCCACCTAGCGAAACTAAGGGAGCTTGCATAAGTTAGGGAATGAAAATGGCTTGTAAAAGAATTACGGAACATAGGCAGCGGAAACAGGTAAGGGAGCGGTGACCAGAGGTGAAACCTCGTACTGCCAGAAATTCAGTCCACCTGGTCGAAGCACATTTTCAAGAGGAGTAGCCTCCGTGCTCGACGTAGGGTGTATTCTGGAGCTGGACACCGGGGCAAGTGGGCGAGTGAGCAGGCCGGGAGCTCCTATTTATAGTACACTCGATGGTCAGGCACGCGCACTGAGGGCTGCGCGTCGAAGCTAGCAGAATGATACACAGGCGCGCTTTCAGCTGGCTGGCGGAGCGAGAAGTGAGCGCCGGACATACAACAAGACCCAGCTTAACAAAGGAAAATATAGGTTAATATTCATTTGATTGTTAAATATGCTACAATTGTTCTTGACAATTGCTGCACATATCCCAGTGTTGGCATGCTTCCTGGCAACCAGTAGCAACTTCAATAATGTCAGAATTTTGATTATTTTAATATTTTAAAATAAAATATTCAAAATTTCTCACCTTTTTAACAGTATATCACTGTTTCCCTTATAAATTCCAAGTTTATAAGAATTTTCGTATTTTTCCTTTTTTAAAGTGTGTATCAAAACTCCAGCTACAACATGAACCTCAATCATTAACGTAGACTGTGATTTGGAATTTTTTTGTCGCGTTTTTATTCCGAACACCAGAAAATATTGATAGCTTTTTAAATAAAATTATATAAAATCGAATTTAAATCCTATTGATCTGAATGAGGTACAGACTGTAGTACAACATTGTGGGAGCAAACTCTGAAAATATCATAATTATCCGCGAATCAGTCATAGAGTTATGAAGGAAACCGTGATATATTGTTAAAAAGGCGGGAAATTTTGAACATTTTATTTTTAAAATTGTAATTAGAATTTTGACATTATTGAAGTTGCTTCTGATTGCTCTTAAGCATGCCAATCCTGGGGGTATGTGGAGCATTTGTCAAGAACGTTTGTAGCATATACAACAATCGAATGAATATTGGCCTATTTTCCCCGTGTTGAGCTACGTCTCCCCTCTTAAGAAAAGGACTGCAATTCTTAGGAATAAATGAAGAATATACGTAGGTCGAGTCATAAGTCATGGCAACTATTTTTTTTTCTCGCGAACAGGAGACAACACAGGAAATCTAAGATATGCATTTGGAAACGTACGGTATGTACTTGCGTGTGATGCCACTAGGTGGTGTATGTAAACGGCAGTGTGGGTCTAAGCATGTACCAAATTCAGTGTGTGAGTGAGAGCGTCACAAAATGGAAGTCAACAAGCAGGAGCAACGATCGTGTATTAAAATAGCAGTTCTCCGCGGCAGAAATGCACGCCATTGCCATGCAGAGCTGCGGGAAGCATTAGGTGTGCATGCCATGCCCTATAGAACAGTCGTGAGGTGGGTGGAGACGTTCGAACGGGGTAGAGTATCAACTGTCGATTTGCCTCGCCCAGGCCGTCCAGTGTCCATGGACAAAGATGTACGGATAATGGTCTGTAACCTGTGGAGACCTGTTTACCAATAGCCTGTGTTCTGTCACTTTCCTACGAGAATCTCCTGCAGTCAGAATTTGTCTTCAGGAATATGCATATGTACATGTCCTATATTTCCAAATGCATATCTTAGATTTTCCGTGTTGTCCCCTGTTCGCGAGAATGAAATTAGTTGCTATGACTTATGACTCGACCCTCGTATCCTCATACTTTATTATATTTTATTTACCTAAAATTCGTAGCTCATTCCCCTACGACGTCTTCAACATTGAGTTGCTTGCGTAAAGGGCTAAAACTGTGGATTTTTCACCACTCAACACTTGGCCCAACACGGGAATTTTCCTGCCTTTAATGACTGCTTGTAGATCTCATTTGCTGTTTGCTCTTCTCAACAACCTTTTATTGGTAAAATTTTGGACCCAATATATTTATCGTCATCCTTCTATGCAAGCACATTCCTCGAGTAACATCGTGTGGTAAAATTTTTCAGATGGTTAATTTTAATAAATTATTCATCATCATCATCATCTTCATTGTCATCTTGTGCATTCTGTCTCATGATGTCTTTATACCTATGACGAATTTCCTCTAGGTGAGTAACTAATGAGACAATGTGCCACTGAAGAAAGTATTTATTAGCGTGTTTGTTGACCTTCCACGAGAGCATCTTCTAGGTAATCCAAATTATAGGTCATCGATGATAGAACATATGCAATGGTTAAATTCCATACCCAGCTTATTTTCTCCAAATGGCGCCAGCACCATATCTCAAAAGGCAACACATTTCCTAATGTTGCCTTTGCTCACGGTCCAGGTAGCAACACAGTATATCAAAAGTTACCAAACGTAGGTCCTTACAAGTTCTTTTTTACTGAAACTGAAGCATGGCGTGCCAAGATAGCACTGATTATTTTTCGCGAAATGCAACAGTTTAATCGCACTGAATCTCCTAGACTAAGAAGAACAAACAACTTAGTCGTAGAGTACAATAAAATATCAACAAAGTTAGCTCTACCAATCCACGAGGAATGTGAACCACTGAAATCAAGATTTCCACCAGCTAAAACAGAACAAGATATCATGAACAAAAATAAACAACTTTCCCTTTGCGAAAATAAAATGATCATAAACATGTCTCTCGGTGATGACCATCCATCGACGTCTGATGATTTCAGATGACCACCAGCCGTAAGATATAGCCTGCAGAGTGGCTAGGTAACATTGTCTGGCAATCCATCTATACCTTACATCACAGTCTGCACGATTGCTAGATAACATTGTCTAATCATCCATCCATACCTTACATCACTGCCTGCACGGTTGCTAGGTAACAGTGTCTGATCATCCATCCATACCTTACATCACTGCCTGCACTGTTGCTAAGCAACATTGTCTGGCCATCCATACATACGTTACATCACTGCCTGCACGGTTGCTAGGTAACAGTGTCTGATCATCCATCCATACTTTACATCACTGCCTGCACGATTGCTAGGTAACATTGTCTGGCCATCCATCCGTACTTTACATTACTGCCTGCACGATTACTAGGTAACATTGTCTGGCCATCCATCCAAACCTTACATCACAGTCTGCACGATTGCTAGGTAACATTTTCTGATCATCCATCCATACCTTACATCACTGTCTGCACGATTGCTAGGTAACATTGTCTGGCCATCCATCCAAACCTTACATCACAGTCTGCACGATTGCTAGGTAACATTTTCTGATCATCCATACATACCTTACGTCACAGTCTGCACGATTGCTAGGTAACATTGTCTGATCATCCATCCATACTTTACATCACTGCCTGCACGATTGCTAGGTAACATTGTCTGGCCATCCATCCGTACTTTACATTACTGCCTGCACGATTACTAGGTAACATTGTCTGGCCATCCATCCAAACCTTACATCACTGTCTGCACGATTGCTAGGTAACATTGTATGGCCACCCATCCATACCTTACATCACAGTCTGCATGACTGCTAGGGGCGTAACATTGTCTGGTCATCCATCTATACTTTGCACGATCGCTAGGGTTACACTTTCGTCACGCTAACTTGCGTAACGTGTTTGTGGCAATCGATAGGCTGTTGGAATGGACCAGTGCAGTTCGAAATGATTGGCACGCCTTCTTTATCACCCACTCCCCTCCAACTGATACTGATTTACCATGCTTCTTTATCACCCACTCCCCTCCAACTGATATTGATTTACCATGCTAAACTTGGGTTGCGCTGAACAGGGACTGAACGAACCATGGACGATGTTCATGCTCGATAGGAGGATATGAGATCGTACCCGAACTCTGATTGCGGTACACAGAAGCATACAATACGGCACATCGTCACCGATTATGTCAAGGGCTCTGTTTGAATGCGTCAGAATGCTATCGAATGGCTGGACAACTCTACCATTTCCCCATTTGTTTCGGCCAGTCGAATACAGGCACAGTATCAAATGTCTACCGTAAGAAGCGACTTGAAGTGTCACCTGGGGCTGTCAACTCGAATGAGTTGGTTGGATACCACGGGGACATTGCAGTGCCTTTCATTTCAACGCACACTATTTGGACGGTTGAATTTTATAGCATAGAAGTACAAATTACACGTTTGTATTGAAGGTTAGATTCGCGCATTTTAAACAGTCAACAATGAATATTAGGCCTCTTTGTTTCTCAGTCATCCATAAATATTTCACATCACAGCCTGCACCGTTGATAGGTACCATCGCGACACACATTTTGTATCGCTAAGTGCGTGACGTAAATTTTCAAATGACCCGCAGACTTAAGAAAACACTGACGGTAAATGAAATCCCAACACCAAGATGGCAATGGTTTGGAGGAATGCAATTTAGGCAAAGCAATTATCTAGGTTATGCGCCGACACAGGATTTCACCCTCTCCGTACCTCATCATCTTCTTCTCCTTTTTCTACCACTTTTCCCACACCTGTGGGGTCGCGCGTGCGAACTTTCTAGCACAAGTCGATTTGGCTTTGTTTTACGGCCGGATGCCCTACCTGACACCAACCCTATATGGAGGGATGTAATCACCATTGCGTGTATCTGCGGTGGTCGGTAGAGTAATGTGTTGTCTGAATATGAAGAGGAAAGTATTGGGACAAACATAAACACTCAGTCCCCGGGTCAGATGAATTAATCAGAGGCGATGAAAATCCCCGACCCGGCCGGGAATTGAACCCGTCACCCTCTGAACCGAAGGCCTCAACGCTGACCATTCAGCCAATGAATCGGACACATCATCATCATCATCATGATCATCATCATCATAATTCTTTTCTTTACAATTAGCTTTACGTAGCACCGACACCGTCGCACCATCGTCTTATAGCGACGATGAGATAGGAAAGGGATAGGAGTAGGAATGAAGCAGCCGTGGCCTTAGTTAAGGTACACTCCCAACATTTGCCTGGTGTGAAAATGGGAAAACCGGGCGTAGAGACGCGCGGCTGTGAGCTTGCATCCGGGAGATAGTACGTTCGAATCCCACTATCGGCGGCCCTAAGGATGGTTTACCGTGGTTTCCAATTTTCACACCAGGCAAATGCTGGGGCAGTACCTTAATTCATGCCACGGCCGCTTCCTTCCCACTCCTAGGCCTTTCTTATCCCATCGTCGCCATAAGATCTATCTGTGTCGGTGCGACGTAAAGCCCCTAGCAAAAAAAAGTAAATGGGTAACCATGGAAAACCAAATTCAGGGCTGCCGACAGAAGGATTCGAACCCACTATCTCCCGAATGCAAGCTGATAGCTTAACAGCACGGCCAACTCACTCGGAATCATCATCATCCTACGTCCAGATACGAACGTTACCCATGGGCATGAAATTAAAAGATCTGCACCAAGGACAGTCCCGTTTTTTAATCAGCAATCATAATCGCTGTTCTCATGTTTCAAGCCGGTCTTGAGCCACGTGCAGATTTACCAACATCACCTCGCAAAGCCCGCGAAGCGATCTGATTGGCTAATTGCAGCAGCTGATAAAATGACAATGGTGTGAGATATCGAATTAGTTCATTAAAATTATGTTTCAGTATGACCAACCTTCTAACGCTCATACAGGAACTCGAACCCGTCACCCCACCCCCCACCCCCAGACCCACACTCGTAACACTACATCACTCAGCTGCTACATGCTCTGAGCTTACCCGCTGTAACAGATGTGGTGGTCCTCACCGCCACACTGCTTGCACGGTGCCACGGGACCAGGCGAGGTGCGCCAAGGCAGTCACGCCGCCTCATTCCCTGGATGCCCCTTCATAAAAAAAAAGGCAGTTAAGATACACTACAGACACGCACAACACTTACCCTCACACAATTAACCTCCCCCGTTCTTAAATCTTCCAGTCCCTCCACCCTCGAACCCAGGACCCTCCGCCTCAGATCTCACTACCCAGCTTAACCAGGACATCTCTACCATGCTCAACATTCTCCTACTAAAACTACTTTCAGCCCAAAACCAGACTCCACACCCCAACATGCCCCCCAGACAGTTAATCATTAACTAACACCCCCAACCACCAAGAATCCCCCACCAAGACAAACCAAGTCCTCACTTCCTCAAAGCACTGGAACTCGGGTACAGCCGAGGCGGTGTGCCACCACCTGCAAAAATTAGATGCTGATTTTTTTACAAATTTAACACCTATAGATGCTGATTTGCCACTTAACATCCGCAAATACTTGCTCTTTTAATATGCTAAAAGAGCAGGTTGCGAACTTAACATACGATGCAGCGTTGCAAATATCCGAACGCAACACTAAGCTAGGCAAACCCTGAATACTAAGAGGCCAAGCCACATCGTATACCCTCTTCAGTCCCGAGCCTGTTGATACATTCAATGCGTTATATTTTGCTCAAATAATTTTTAAAAATTCACCATAGAAAATTAGTGTGTTTCACTAAGTTGTTTTATTCGTGTAGTATAAATGCTACATCAGGACTCAGAGTTGACTTTCCTACCATTATTACTTTTTTCCTTAAATTATTTTGTTTTATTGTAAGTAGACAAAACCACATGTAGAGCATATGCTACATACGGACTGAGGAGGATACAAAACACTCACAACACTACACACTTACACAATTAAGCAACATTGGGCGTGGTCACCCACTGGATGGGTGACCAACACAATACTGTCTTAGTCACTTACAAAATACGATAATATCACCTTACTGGAAATATTAAACTTTACAATGTCATCAATTCAAATTCTAAATTACACCACAGTCTAAAAACACTAACGACCGGCAGAGGAGCTCTGATGGGAGCACCGGTCTCGATACTTCACGTACCACCTGTCTAAGACAGGTGGACCATACAGAAACCTAGGGCCCGGTTCACGTTGTTTCCGACCACCCTGTATATTTTTCTCCTCTTTTTTTACAAGTTGCTTTACGTCGCACCTACATCGTCCACCATCATCTTATGGCGACGATGGGACAGGAAAGAGCTAGGAGTGGAAAGGAAGCGGTCGTGGCCTAAATTATTGTAAAACCCCAGCATTTCCCTGGTGTGAAAATGGGAAAACACGGAAAACCATCTTCAGGCCTGCCGACAGTGGGGTACGAACATTTTCTCCTCTAAGCATACAGACGATTAAAATCCCCGACCCGGCCGGGAATCGAACCCGGGACCCTCTGAACCGAAGGCCAGTACGCTGACCGTTCAGCCAACGAGTCGGACCCTCTAAGCATACAGTAAAATGTCTTAAAAAGTATATAATTCAAACAAATGTGTGGGGACCGTGTCGAAACCACAGCCATAAATATTTTGGGTGTAGAGTACTGTACGTTACGTGGTAGTTTAGATTCATGTGACTGAGCAGAGTTAAGTTTAGAGGGAATTCTCTTCTTGGTCACGCTCTACTCTAGTGATTGTTGAAAAATAATATTATTTCCAACCTCCATCAATTCGATGACATCCTTTCAATGTTCTCGGACTAGCGGCTCGACGGGACCTGTGTGAAGGTACGAAATACCCTTCTCTCCCAGTCAACGATGACCGCCAAGTGGTAAGAGGGTATTCATTTTTATGCAGTCATTTAATACATGCAGTTAATTGTTTCTCAAACTAAGAAAAATATTATAAAATTGTTCAAATATACTTACTAATATACAGTAATTCCCATAAATAGTAGTTAAAAGTATTTTTAATATTAACTATTATATTATAGACTTAACATATGAGATACTTCTTAGAATTTAAATACTTCATAGAGTACAGGCCAACGGCCGTAGCCGTATTGAAACACCGGATCCCGTGAGATCTCCGAAGTTAAGCAACATTGGGCGTGGTCAAGAACTGGATGGGTTGCCACGCGCTGTTGGTAGAGGTAAGGGAATGGAGGAGCGGAAAGGAACTGGCCACCTTAACGTACGTAAACTCCGGCTCCGCCTCTGTGAAGGTTCGGACCTGCCTTCGGGCAGAATACACCCTTACCTTACCTTGTAGAGTATAGGATACCTCCACATACATATTCTTACTACTAGCCAGATACATTTCCATTTTTACCGTTTAATTAATTTTCCCACATTCATCTTATAATATTATATAGTTGTTCACTCTGGTTTCTTCCATTCTCTGTTTATTTTACAAGTTGCTTTACGTCTCACTGACACAGATAGGTCTTATGGCAACGATGGGACAGGAAAGGGCTAGGAGTGTGAAGGAAGCAGCCGTGGACTTAATTAAGGTGTGCCTGGTGAGAAAATGGGAAACAAGGCTAAACCATCTTCAGGGTTGCCGACATTGGGGTTCGAAAACACTATCTCCCGAATACTGGCTATTGGCCCCACTTAAGCGACTGCAGCTCTCGAGCTCGGTGTGTTTATTAACTTAACAATAGTGTAAAGTTCGTGTTCATTTGATTCGACCTATCTCCCTCCCATCTATCTATTTCTCTCTGATCCTCCTTGTTTCCTTACAGTCTTTTAGTACGTGAGCCACTTCCATAACTTGATTTGCATAAAATGCATCGAATTTGCTCATATTTTAGTCTTATAGGTTTATTATTACATACAGTACTCCCATTAGCCACCAAATTATCCCTTTAATTTCCCTTTTTGTTAATATTCCTGTCCTTACTCCCATATTTTTAATTTTAGAAAATACAGCAATTGTTCTCCTGCTGTTATGGGAGCAGTAGGTGCACCACCGGGCGAGTTGGCCGTGCTGTTAGGGGCGCGCGGCTGTGAGCTTGTATCCGGGTGATGGTGGCTTCGAATCCCACTGTCGGAAGCTCTGAATATGGTTTTCCGTGGTTTCCCATTTTCACACCAGACAAATGCTGAGGCTGTACCTTAATTAAGGCCACAGCTGACTCCTTCCAACTCCTAAGCCTTTCCTATCCCATCGTTGCCATAAGACGTATCCGTGTCAGTGCGACGTAAAGCGACTAGCGTCGTGGCGTTCGGCCGTCGCAGATTTCTTACGTTGTACAGAACATAGGCTCTCTTAGCTACTTTCAGTGAATAACAAACGTTTATATATTGTGCATAGCTTGAAGAATGGCTACTGTACGATATTAACATAACAAATGAATAACAATCCAGTACTTTATATACCGGTGACAAGAACAATATGACTAAGAGACTACGTAGAATGTATAGACGGTGTCACTACAATACCTCGTATCTGACAATGCCCTTCCCATCCATTACTCTCCTCAAGACAGGTCGCGCCTCCTAGCCACATACGGATATGCAGTCCATTAGTACAATTTTCGTTGGGTTCATTTTCCTATTGTACCCGTAAAAGAAATTGAAGACTTTATTGTACCATGTTGTAGAAATCCATGGTTGTATGCACTTATACAATATAAGGCGTGATCAAACAGTTTCCCATTGAGGGGCTGCTACAGCAGACATGCAACGTAGCGCGACTCCGATGCGGGTATATAAGCGCAGACATGTAGGCAATGGGATTAGTGTGTCAGTCGTGTCGTGCCCAGGTGCGTGCGTTAAATGGTGGCCACGCCAACTGCCGTTATTACCAAATACGTCCAAACAGGACCAATGTGTTGTTATTCTGTTCTTGGCTTCCGAAGGATAAACACTGGTGAACATCCGTCGGAGAATGAAGGCAGTGTATGGGGCAGCATGTGTGTGTCGAAACTCACCCTTGTGGAATAGTGCACCATATTCCGTGCGGATCGCGTTTCGACACAAGACGGTGGTCGATCTTGGAGGCCAGCCGCATCCAGCAAAAGCGGGCGGTGGATGAGGCGATTAGGTCGGACCGATGTGATTATCATGCCTTCGGTCCCCTCAAAGAGGCCTTGAAGGGTCGACGCTTCCTATCGGAGGAGGATGTGCAGCAGGCGGTTACGGACTTCTTCACGCAGCAGGACACAGTGTTTACTACACGGGGATCTTCAACCTGGTGCGTCAGTGCTCACGGCGATTTTGTTTCTTTTTTTTTTTTTTTTTTTTTTTTGCTAGGGGCTTTACGTCGCACCGACACAGATAGGTCTTATGGCGACGATGGGATAGGAAAGGCCTAGGAGTTGAAAGGAAGCGGCCGTGGCCTTAATTAAGGTACAGCCCCAGCATTTGCCTGGTGTGAAGATGGGAAACCACGGAAAACCATCTTCAGGGCTGCCGATAGTGGGATTCGAACCTACTATCTCCCGGATGCAAGCTCACAGCCGCGCGCCTCTACGCGCACGGCCAACTCGCCCGGTTGTTTCATTTGTATCCCGATTCAAGAATGTACGACTGTGGAACGGAAACTTGTTGTTCGCCCCTTATACTGTATAATGTATTCAAGATTCACTTCCCTTTACACATTAGCCTAGAAAAATGAACCTACCGACAATAATTGTACTTAACTTATGGACTGCATATCCGTATGTGGCTGGAAAATAATGGATAGTAAGTCCATTGTAACATAGCAGGTACTGCACTGACACTGTCGTATGAGGATCAAGTAGTTACATAGAGAGACCGAGATGAGGGGTCACAGTACTGCATCTAATGCACATACAGACATGGACAAAGGTATTTATACCCCAAACCATCCAAAATAAAATACTTTATTGCTGGACCAATACGGAGTACAGGTCAAAATTACAAACCGAAACGTATGCCTTGTACAGGGGTGGTCATTACAAAGCACAAAATAAACGGGAAGTAAATAACAGTACATAAAAAAGCAACAAATTCGTACTCCATGACACTACTTGTCTGGACATAAGTATTCATACCATATTACAAAAGAGTTCACAACTCAATGAAGAAACAGTTATTACCAACTCGATCAGTAGCGCGTTTGTTTGCCTTTCCTGTATATTATGTCTTTTAACCTGCTGGGTATTGGAACTCCAGTTTCCGTGTTAGTTTACATGAAATGTTCCCCCATTCCTGTTATAGTAACTGTTTCAAGTGTGTTCTACTGTTATGTGGTGTTTTCTTCGTCTGGACTCCAATTCAGTCCGTAGATGTTCGATGGGGTTGGTGTCCTGCGATTGGGAAGGCGGTTTTAATGTGTGCGGCGTGTTGTAGAGTACCCACAAAAGAACAATTTCCGCCGTATGTTTGGGTTCATTGTCGTGTAGGAAGTAAACGTCATTAGCAATCCCAAGCTCTTCGGTGCTTTTGCGAACGTTTTCTTTCAGGGTGTTCAAATATTGAAATCTGTCCGTAAATACCAACTCCCCGACACCTGAAGCGACCATTGAGCCCCACACCATAACCCCACCCCCGCCGTGCTTCATAGTGGTAACGAAGTTCTGCTCATCGAGCTCTGTGTTAGGGCGTCTCCACACTAAAATGCATCCATCACTTCGGAAAATATTAAGGTTACTCTTATCTGTAAACATCACTGTCGACCAAAACGCATTATCTTTCGTCACACATTCTTTTGAAAATTGTAGTCTCCTCCGTCGATTCACTTTCGTTATGTGCGGTTTTTTTTCTAGATCGATACCCAGCACGATGAAGGACCCTCATTACTGGCTTGTTTGACACTGCATGATGGAAATATTCTGCCAGCTGCGATGCTATTGCCGAAGATGTAGTGTGTGGTTGTTTTTTAATTGTGGTTACTATGAACCTTTCTTCTCGTGCGGTCAGTTTCTTCGGACGTCCACTTCTTTTCTTGCTTATAAGAACATCCTGTCCTTTTAACCTTTGTATGATGCTTTGCACAGTTGGTTTACTTCTTCCAATGATGTTTCCGATCTCGGAATACGATTTTCCTTGGCGGTGAAGGCGTAGAGTAAGTCGTCTCTCTTCAACAGACGTTTCCTTGGTTTCCCTTGCCATTGGATCAGTACCGTGTATGACCAGCTGATCAGTCCGTCTCTGTCTGCATCTACAACACAACTAACGCCAATGAACAACACAGGTTCCTCTTTACTCGTCCAAACGCCATTTTTACTCGTAAGGTATGAATGCTTATGTCCAGGCAAGTAGTGTCATGGAGTACGCATTTGTTGCTTTGTTATGTACTGTTATTTACTTCGTTTATTTTGTGCTTTGTAATGACCACTGCTGTACAAAGTATACGTTTGGGTTTGTAATTTTGACCTGTACTCCGTATTGGTCCAGCAATAAAGCATTTTATATCGGATGGCTAGGGGTATGAATACTTTTGTCCATGTCTGTATAACTCAACCAGCAACATTGCGAACAAGATCAATACTTTTCAGCATAGCGCTGTGTCTTTTGGTTTGAAATTAAAACTGTATCGTGCAATTCCTTAGTGAGATTAAATTGTAGACTATCGTCTTGCGGATGACTCATATGCCTAGATATAGGTGTATTATGTAATAGAACGTCCCAGTTGAAAGTGAACGAGTCGGAAAATGTGGAAGAATTAGAAAATTTTTTAACCAGGATGTAGAAAACTTGAAAAATTCTGTCCTGACAGAGAACTAATAAGGAACCGACTCAAATAACTTCTACCTGATTCTCACTTCCACAGCATGTTCACTTGAATATCTCTAGTTATAAATATGGGTGGAGGTGGAATACAAAAGGAGGATCCATATCACGCTGGTTTAAAACAACGAGACTATGCTTCCATGACCACTTTATCTGAAGAGGTAATTCGTGAAGAACTCGAGCTAACAGCTGTGAACACCTAAAGTAAAAACTTGATCGCAGCCATTAAGCTGATTGTAAATGGTTTATACCTTTCTAACATGGAGATAAATTTTTGCACGGTGCTTGAAGAAAGTTGTTTGAGGTATGAAGCGATAGCTAAGAGAACTATAATACGAGACGTAGTTATAATAATAATAATATATTTCAAGAAAGCCTAGCCTATGATTCGGTTGATCGCAAATCACTCTTTCGAATGTTGAAAGAACAAGTTTCAAAAGTGAACACACTTGCAATCATAAAACAGACACTGGAAGTCAGAAAGTTCAAGGTTAAATTCATGCAGGAACTCTCAGGTCCCATTGAGATCAAAACGGGAGTAAGATATGGAGATGGACTCTCACCTTTAATCTACAACTGCGTTCTTGAAAACTTGATACAAGAATGGCGCAAACAGAAATCAGTCCTCAAATTTCACCAACCAATCACTTCAGGCATAGATTGCCTAGAATATGCAGACGACCTAGCAATATTTACCCGAGACATTTCAACAGCCCAAAATCAGACTGAACTCCTGAAATAAATTGCGGATAAAGTCGGCCACCAGATATCTTTTGATAAGACAGAATACGTGACCTGTAAAGGAAAAGCACCAAAATTCATGGAGACAAACAATTCAGGTAAATACAATATACTCGAAACAAAAGTAAACTAAATTAGATAACTAAAGTTGGAATCTACAAACCGACTCACCCAAAATATCTATAACAAAAATTTAACTTATATCTCCAAGCACAGAAAAACTAAGACATTTCAATACAGTGATTAAACCACAATGAATTTATGGGTAGGAAACGCTAATTCTGAACAGGAAGGTGGACATTAAACGCATTTAGAGAAAGGAACGCATAATCATAAGAAAAGTGTCTAAGCCCAAAACTAGCCGACGGATAATATCAATTCAGAGACAGACGGGATATCAAACAATACACAAATATTGACAGTGACATTAGGTTGAGATTCTATGGACATATTAAAAGAATGCATCCAGAGAGACTAACAGAACAAATAGTCTAATTGTGCCTGTTTTAGATACAATGAGATGGATTGGCGAAATCAAAACCGATTTGAAACAGACGGGAATTACTCCAGCAGATGTCCGAAACATTGTAATCTTCACATCCAAAATTCACAAATAGCAAGTTGACCAAGAGGAAAAGTCAAAGAAGACTGGAACAACCCGGTCTGAAGACATAAAGGAAAGCCACAGTAAAAGAAATATGGCCAAGAAGGAAGGCAAATGCACCCTGCAAGTACTTCGCATATAATTATAATAATTGTTCCGGTGTTATCCGTGGAACGCAGAGAGGTGAAAGAAGGTGAGGGCTTGAATGGATCTATGTACGATAAACTTTATAATAAAGATTATATTTCTTTACAGATCACAAACTTAACAAAATTCTTCACTAGGTGAAGGAGCACGTAATCAGCTACAATAACAATTTTGATACAAGAATAGAAAAAAAATAGGGAATTTACCAGTTTTGAGCTTCAAGCTCCAAATTTACAAATCTACCACGTCGCATGTGTTGCGTTTAATTAGATAAGGAGGTATACATATCTCCCAATACACCATTTTCACGAGAACTTGGCTCCAACAGTAACAATTTACGGCCTTCCAAAGGCACCACTCAAAAATTACACAAATCTCAAAAGAGAGCTTATATGCTCTACAATTTCAACCAAGGAGGCTGCGCTCCCAAACTCTTATAGCCTACACAAGGCAACTTTAAAAAAACCTTATCTTTGGCCTCTCTAGGAACAACCTACAATTTACAATCTACTTTATATAGGGGTATCTAGTACCCATACTACTGGGCCTTCGTGAAAAGAAGAACAGGTTAAATTACTGGCCCCAATTAAAAAATGTGTGCACGTGTACACTTGCGCTCCTTCAAAACCAAGTTTTAAAACCCTACTTGGGCTTGTGACCCGATGATACAGAGGCTAAACCTTCACTACTGAGGTGACTAGAAGGAAAGTTAATTAATGCTTTACAGGAAGGAAAACAGTTACAAAATCGTAGTCACCTCAAGACAAATAGAAGGGAAACTCGAGAGGGTAACGCACTCTCTATCCCCGAATTCACAGTTTAATTTTACATTAGTAAGAAGAAGTTTACATTTTTAGAAAACGAATTTTTACATAGTTAGAAATTAGAACCTTCCCCTCGTGTAAGTTTGCGGAGATAGCTACAGAGATATAAAACTGATGGCCACTACCTGGGCTGATGTTCTGCCTGCCGAAGAATGAGGCTCCCCGCCTCCTCTCTTAACACACACAGTCAGTAATTTGACGATCAATAAGACAAGGTTGCTTAAAAAAGCCGCAGCTTTTATACCCGAGAGGAGGGTTCGAGAAGACTCTGGACTAAATCCGGTCACACCCACTCATTTTTATTGGCAGAATAAAAAGTTACAAGAAGCCTGTGATTGGCTGAAAAATAATTACAGAAAATTTGTAATTGGCCAGACTCACAGCTTGCGGGATGAGAAGGAAGTGTTGCAAACCATGAAGTATCAAAATAAATTAAAGTCAATTTAGTTGAGAAAACCTCTAAACACAAAACTTCTTTAACTCAAATTATTTCACCTTGCACCAGAGTGCATGACCTCAGTTTTTATTGTAGAGACATCTATGGAGAAAAGTTCAAACTTTTTGTCTACACCAAAACAAAACAAATAAATCCAATCAGTTTAGGAAACTTTAAAGTAACATATTACTCAGTTATTCAGTAGTGACATCTTCTGAACAATGTCCCAACTATATGCCCACCGCCGTCTCGATCCTCCTATACTGCCTGCTCTATGCGAGCCTTTTTGCGACTACGCTGCGACAACATTTCTCCGCTAGATGGCAGACATAGACGCACAATGGTCTAAACTTATTCTAATGACGACAGCCTACAAAACACTATGCAGTATGGTCATATGTTCACTGAAGCTCGTAAATTACATCAGTAATATTAAATACCGGCAATATTACCTGCACGAAGTCGCAGTTGGCCTCTTCATGCACAATTTAAAGATTTTCCTGGACGAAGGCTTGGAGTGGTACCGTACTTTTTCTGTTCTTGCCAACGCAATATCAAATAATAGAGGTCTTACGAACTTGGTTAGGATAATATCACTAACATTTTGCTGATGTTCTTTGACCTCACACTGTAACAAAACACATTCTGAAAGTTTTTTAAATATTTGTTTTAAGTCGCACCGATACAGATGGGTCTTATGGCGATGATGGGATAGTAAAGGCCTAGGAATGGGAAGGAAGCGGCCGTGGCCTTAATTAAGGTACAGCCCAGAATTTGCCTGGTGTGAAAATGGGAAACCACGGAAAACCAACTTCAGGGCTGCCGACCGTGGGGTTCGAACCCACTATCTCCCGGATGCAAGCTCATAGCTGCGCGCTCCTAACCGCACGGCCAACTCGCCCGGTATTCTGAAAGGGAAGATGTCGCAAGTCCTCGTATTATGCTCATACGCTTGAAGGACTTCGACAATAGGGCACATCAGTTTAAACGAACTCCTGGAGATGCTTCACCAGAGCAACAAAACAAGGTTTTGGGTATCGAACTCCTCCTCTGTTCTGATGTATAATCAGTTCCATTTAGAGGTGTCGAAGCTCTAGGCAGTGAGATGTTGCTGACACAAATGTCACACTCCATCCTCTCTTCAACAACACGAACCTAGTACCCGCAAGCTAGGATTTGATTTCATGTTTCTAGTTTGATTGGAATATTATCGTCTGGATATCTGAGGTTGCCCAAAATGTCTAAAAATGAAGGCGTTTAGTGATTGTCCGTCACAATTTTTATCGCAAGGAATCCACTATCCTCCACGGCTTAAATCACCTTCTGGAAAAAATCCGCAGCCTCTTTCCAGTCATTCGACCGAGCCAGGAATGGAATGAATGAAGCCCCCATCTAGCAGGGATGATGGGAATTGTGCCGGCTGGCGAAGCCTGTCGCACCCCTCCGGGGCAATGAGTAATGAATGACAGATGAAATGAAATGATATTCGAGAGTGTTTCTGGAATTAAATATGACAGGGAAAATCGGAGTATCCGGAGAAAAACCTGTCCCGCCTCCGCTTTGTCCAGCACAAATCTCACATGGAATGACCGGGATTTGAACCACAGAACGCAGCGGTGAGAGGCCGGCGTCTACCGCCTGAGCCGCGGAGGCTCCATCAAATTCTGAAATAAGGTGTAAAGGCGCAGATGCGAGAGTAATCTGAGGATATCCAATTACTTCCTTCATTAGGCCCTTGCCTAGATAAAGCCGACAGCCGCTTTTCTCTCAATTCTCTTCTAGACTGTATTTCATGGAGTCGTATATTTTCTGGCTGCGAACAACCTTGCTGAGATTGGCAACATGGTATACAACAGTTGAATATTTCGGGGAAAGAATCTGAAGTTTCAGTTCTACGAAAAAATATACCTTGCACGAACGGAAAGAAACAAGTACCAACACCTTAAAATCAATTTTTGAAATATCTATAAACATAACATGATTAATTCATATCACAGTTCTATTCAAAATATAGCTAGTACGAACGAAAGTGACCAGACAAGTTTACTCATTGTACAAAATAACTCAGGTTTTCGCACACATTCATGCACCAATAACACAGTGCTACACCCACACTGACAGCGAAGATTGTGCGTCTACTGCTGCACTCTTGCGGCGATTTCGATAATTATTGGTAGTCGCGCCTTCCTGTGTTAAACTAGTGACATAGAGCAGGCAGTATAAGAGGATCGAGATCGAGACGGCGGTGTATATGCCTTAACTGTTTCAAGATTCGTCTGATAGATAGCGCTACTTAAGGCGCTTCTTTTAAATGTGCGGGGTTGAGGTGTACCGCCCGGTACAATAATAATAATAATAATAATAATAATAATAATAATAATAATAATAATAATAATAATAATAATAATAATAATAATCTTTATCTTTCGTAGAGTGTTGATCTCAATATCGCCCGTCAAACCCGGCAGCGGTAGTAGGATTTTTGAAGGTAGAAGAAAAGTCCATTCGACACTCCATGTAGTACGATGTCGGCATGTAAAAGATTTGTGGTGGCATATTTAGTGTTCACTCAACAAGATTAATTAATTGATTGATTGCCAGCAGAGATCTTATCCCAGCATCTGGTAGAGTAAAAGAGAACTTCGTAAGTGTCGTGCAGGCAGCCTATATGATATCAAACTGAAATGCCTGCCCGTAATATCTGATGCCGTACTCTTATTATTATTATTATTATTATTATTATTCTTATTATTATTATTATTCATTATCATTTGCCTTGTCGCTGCAACCATTGATCTCTTCTCTCTGTGATCCTTTTCTTCTCTCCATAACGTTGGCATCCCATCATCTCAACTACCTCTTCAATGATCTTCTTCCGTGGTTTCCCTCCACCTTTCTTTCCCATCACCTTGCCTACGAACAAGTTCTTTATGAAGTCGTTATGCCGGAGAATGTGACCGAAAACTGACGCTTTTCTCCTTTTTATCGTTGTTATTAAATGTCTCTGGGTGTTTATTTCTCTAAGCACTGCTTCATTAGTTTTCTTCTCAATCCAGCCAGTTCTTGTCATCTTCCTCCATAGCCACATTTCCACTGCCTCTAGTCGTTACACGTCCTCCTTCAAGAGAGTCCATCCTTCACAGCCATATAGCGGCACACTCCAAATGAACGTTTTGATTAACAATTTCTTTTGTTCAGTATTTAAGGATTTATTAGTTAAGAGCTGCTTCTTCTTCTCAAAGGCTTTCTTACACAGGGAAATTCTTCTTTTTATTTCCACAGTGCCTCTGTTGTCATCGGTAATAACTGATCCTAAGTAGCAGAACTTGTGCACATGTTTTTTTTAAATATTTCCAATTCTGAGATGTGCCTCTGGCTTCATCTTAGATTTGCTTACAACCATAACATTAGTTTTATTTACATTAATGTTAAGTTGGAAATCTTTTAAGATGATGTTAATTTGTTGAGCATGATCTGCATGTTCTTCACATTGTCAGCCAAAAGTGCAATATCGTCGGCAAATCTAATACAGTGTACAGTTGTTCCATTTATTTTAATGCCAGGTGTCTTTGATTTAAACATTTTCATGGCTTCTTCAATGTACAGATTAAATAGAAATGGTGATAAGGAACACCCCTGTCTTACTCCTTTCCTGATCCTCACCTTGCATACTTTATCATTACTTTCGATGTTTATTCTTTGATTGATGTAGAGGTTTAGTATTGCTCTTCTGTCCTTCCAGTCCAAGTGAATATCCTTCATAATTTTGAACAGTTTTCCACTGAACATTGTCAAAAGCTTTTTCCAGGTCTACAAAAGCTATATATGTATTTCTGTTAAGCTCTAGTCTTCTCTCCAAGATGGTTTTAAGTGCTATGATAGCATCTCTCGTTCCTACTTCTTTCCTGAACCCAAACTTATCATCATCTAGACTCTGCTCAATTTTCATTTTGATTCTGTTTTTTAATATGCATGTGAATATTTTTGCTGCATGTGAAACAAGGCTTGGTATTCTGTAATTGGAGCATTCTGTTGAATCTCCTTTTTTTGTGCAGAAGTACTGCTTTGCTTTCTACAAAATCCTCTGGCATATCTCCGTTTTCATAGCAGTACCTGGTGATTTTGAAGAGTTCATCCTTCAGCCATTTTCCAGAGCTTTTGCACAGTTCAGCAGGCAGTTTGTCTGGTCCAGGAGCCTTTATCTTCTTCAGCTGTTGCAGTGCTGTTTCGAATTCACTTCTCACTATGGGAGGACCTAGTTCATCTTGTGAAACCTGGTCTTGTTTTATGGTGTACTCATCTACACTGTCAATTTCTTCTCCATTATATGGATCCTCCAAATACTCTTTCCATCTCTTCATTACCTCCTCATCTTCAATTAACAGATTTCCTTCCGTATCTTTTATTATATTGGGTTTCATTTTAGCCTTGAATTGTGTTGTTTTTACTTGATTGTATGCTCTGTCAACATTTCCGATTTTCATATCATGTTCTATACTTTTACAAATGCCATCCATCCATCTATCTTTCTTTATTTCTTTCTTTCGCCTCACGGCACTTCTGCACTTCTGTGTAACTAAGTTTTTAGTTTCTTATAATTTATCATTCCTTCCGGAGTATTTTTTCGGTGTTCTTTGTTTTTTTTCCTGAATGAGATTTAGTATTTCTTCAGTCATCCAGTTCTTCCTGGGTTCAAGCGTCTTTTTTCCTAGCACTTCATCTGCTGCCGTTGTAAGTGAAGCTTTGACAGCATCCCAATCTGTTTTGTTATTGTACATGATCGTGTCTGTCTTTTCTTCAAATGCTACTTGTGTTAAAGGATCATTTAACTTTTCTAGATTCCATTTCTTGCTTCTTGGTTTCCTAAACTTCTTCAGCCTAATTCGACATTTTGCTGTCAATGTCTAAGCCAGGGTAGCTCTGGCATGACGTTACCTGATTTTTGTACCTTCTCTTAACTAGAATGTAGTCAATTTGGTATCTGTTATTATCTCCGAAATCCTTCCACGTGTAACGTCTTCTATTAGGCATATCAAATACAGTGTTCATTATGATCATGTCCTATTCTTCACAGAAGGTCATCATACGTTCTCCTCTATCATTTGTTCTTCCTAGACCAAACCTGCCAGCAACCTTTCTAGTAATATTGCTGCATACCACAGCATTCAAGTCTCCCATTATGATTATGTTATCTTTGTCATTGTTTAGTTTAATTATATCTTCTATTTTATTATACATTTCCTCAACTACATCGTCGTCATGTCCAGTAGTAGGGAAGTAAACCTGTATTATTACCATATCTGTTTGTTGGGCAGCTATTTTCACCATCATTATTCTATCATCAACATGATATGTGTTTAGCACGTTGTTTGCCCACTTCTTTCCTAATATTACAGCTACTCCATTTTCATTTCCACTGTACACAATTCTGAATGTGTCACTGTGGAAATCACCTTTGCCAGGCCATCCAGTTTCACATAATCCCATGATATCTATATTGTTTTCATCCATAATTCGTTTGAGTTCTCCTAGTCTTCCGGTTCTTAGCATTGTTCTTGTATTTCATGTCCCTATTTTAATCCCTTCTCCAAACTTCTGAGGATTTCGCTTATTGACGACCTGGGATACCTCAGTTACTCCCTTCCGAATCTTGGTGTCCGAGTACCATGATCAGTAGTATCTAAGTTACAATTCATACTCTCCATGGTTGCTATACTAGGAAAAATAATGTGGTGGTTTCCCGTTGCCTTACACATCGCAGTTTTACTCCCATTCAAGTCTTCCTGACCATGCCAGTAAATTTTCAGCGACAGTCCAGTAGACACCTTAGTCCTGCACTGTGCTGATACTGATTGCGCAGCTTCCACTACCAGGAAGAGAGACTCCTCCGCCTTTCCAGCTGTTGGGACATATCCTCATCCACCCTTCAAGCCGTTGGTCCTCTTCACCTGTAACCCTAGGTAGGGGCCCTATAACAGGGTACTACCATCCGGAGCCAGATGGACCCTGGTTTTTTAACGAAGTTTATACTCCTCGTGCTCCTCTTTCCTCGTCACTTGCGAGATGAGGCCCCGGGCTTGCAACCGGCATGGCGGAGTTATTATTACAGAAACACGCATTAGATGTTAAATCCTTCTACATAGGGTTGGCGTCAGGAAGGGCATCCAGTCGTAAAACAGGGCCAAATCCACCGTTCAACGCAGTCATACGCGCGATGCCACAGATGTGGCAAAAACGGCATGAGGAGGAGAAGAAGAAGAAGATGAAGAAAAGATAGAAGTCCGATCGCGAACATGAAATTGAAAGACTCTCGAGGTCTCACAAACGTAGGCCCTAATACCATATTGCCGGTAGCGTTGGAGCTTCGTGTCGCGTGGTGTCTAGTTTCCCCGTACGGGCTGTATCCCAGGACATGGGACAGGATTTCTATTACTTCCTGTGGGTGGGCGACACAGACGAAGATTACACGCACGGTATCCTTTGCCTGTTGTAAGAGGCGACTGAAAGGAGCTTCAGGAGATCCCAAATCGGAAATGTGGGTTGGCGACCAAGGGGCCCTTACCTGAGTCCTGGCATTGCATCCACTTACTTGTGCAAGGCTCCTCACTTCCATGTATCCTTTGCGACCTCTTGTTCTTTTCCGATGTGACAGTATTAGAGTATTAGAGCATTCGAGGCCTAGGGAGTCTTTCATTTTCACGCCCTTCGTGGCCCTTGTCTTTCCTTGTCCGGTACTTCATTTATCGAAGTGTGGGATTTCTTGTATTTTTCTCTCTGCCTCCCTGAATGTCGTAATAGGCGCCTGAAAGGGGCACCCATTGGATGATGGAATTAGAACCATGAGACTACTTGTGGTTAGCACCATAACGTACCATGGGTCGACGTTACTTGCGATTAGTACCACCATGTGAGGAACACCATGGGTATACGTTACCTAGGATCAGTACCATTATGTATGAGCACCACGGATCTGGGCGTTGCATGTGTTTTGTACCATCGTGCGTATCCCAGCGAGGTGGGAGAGCAGGCACTCGGCTGCAAAGACTAGCGTCTAGCGGGAATAGGTGCCGAGCGCTGCGCTCGAATGGGTAGGTTCCACTGTGCTCGGAATGGGTCTGCGTTATCTATGAGTAGTATCATTATGTAGTCCGACTCATTGGCTGAATGGTCAGCGTACTGGCCTTCGGTTCAGAGAGTCCCGGATTCGATTCCCGGCCGGGTCGGGGATTTTAACCTTCATTGGTTAATTCCAATGGTCCGGGGGCTGGGTGTTTGTGCTGTCCCCAACATCCCTGCAACTCGCACACCACACATAACACTATCCTCCACCACAAAAACACGCAGTTACCTCACATGGCAGATGCCGCCCACCCTCGTCGGAGGGTCTGCCTTACAAGGGCTGCACTCGGCTAGTAATAGCCACACGAAATTAAATTATTCCCATTATGTAAGCAGCACCATGGGTGTACATAGCCTGTGATTAGTACCAATATTGGAGGAACATCATGAGCCCACGTTACCAATGATTAGTACTATTGTGAGGGGTCGGTGACCTGGATTTTGGACCTCTTTGGAATATACAGGGTGAGCAACATAAAGCGGAACCAGCCCCGCAGTCCGGCAGCACAGCCTGCACGCGAAAGGTGCGTGCGTGGCAGGAAGTCCGCAGTAAATACAAGGTCGCGTAAGCTATATTTAACTAACTAACTAACTAACTAACTAACTAACTAACTAACTAACTAACTAACAGCACAAAACAACACACAAATAAAAGTAAAAGTAAAAGTAAAAGTTGAAACTGCCTTCCTACGTTGTTCAAGCATTTCTGTACCTGCTTAAGAAATTGTTCATTACCCTCTGCAGTTCTCTCTGAGAAATGACATCGACTTCTTGAGGAATGGTATTTCGAAGTTTATCTAAAGTGTGTGGGTTTGTTTTGTACACTTTCTCTTCCAATGCCCCCCAGAAATAAAAATCGCAGGGGTTATATCAGGTCGTACATTGTTACAGATTACTCTATCTTCAAACACTGCATGGATTTCCTGTGAGGAAAAGTGGGCTCTATGTGACGTCGCAGAGACATGCTGGAAAACTGCGACACTTCTTTCCCTCTCAGTTAATTGTCCAAAAAACGGCCGCTAAATGGTTAGCACATACCTATCACTATTGACAGTTTCCAAAAATAATTGGTCCTATTATTTTCTCGCCGCTATTAGTGCATCACAATCCAATTTTTGCATCATGCAGGGGTAATTGGTGAAGCTGATTAGGCTTTTCAGTACTCGAATAACGATTATTTTTTATATTAATATATCCACTTAGCTAAAACCAAGATTCGTCCGAAAATAACATTAGGTTAGGGTCAATCTCTCCATCATGTATGGCATTCAAAACCCATTCACGAAATCGCATTCGTAATGCAGGGTCACCCGGTTTAATTTCTTGCACTGCAGTAAATTTATACGGTTTTAACTTCAGTAACTTTGTACCCATTCGACCCAAGGCCGACTCACTCACTCACTCACTCAGGAATTCACGCACGCAGGATGGAGTGGTTCCGCTTTATACCAAATACAGTAGAGACAATACGCGACACTTACGGATTTAGCCTTGTTAAAATGGGAGACAATTCGACGGTGGCGCTCCTAGTGACTTGACCTGACAAAATCGCGCTAAATTCAAATATCAATGGAAATGTATATACGGAAATGGATAAATAAATTACGTCTAGAAAGAAAGTGTTATTGAGGTATTAACTTCGAAGTTGCTAAAGCAATTCTGGATAAACGAATGAAGAATTATTTAAAAAGGTTATTATTCAAAGATCGAAATTAGACATATAAACAAGATGTGAAATGGACTGTTGTGAAATGGCTTGATCTTTCATTTATGCATTACTTGTTTAGCTTTAGCATTCGTGCCTGAACTCTTACGGTTGGATTTGTCTTTTTTCTCATTTAAAAACATTGTATCATCAACATTAAGACACTTGTCAATAAAAATATCGGCACATTCCTTACACATATGATGCAATGAGTTAACATTTAATAGCTGGACAATTTTCCTCTTAACATGAAGCCTACTAACAGAAAGAACATCTGTTAATCTGAGAAGAGGGATAAAAGAAAGAAAAGTATGAAAATGTCGCCGATAGTGATGCTTTAAGTAATATTTACGTACAATTAGAGTAAAAATGTAACATACCCTTGGCTGTATAGTCGAGAATTTTTAAAGTCGCTGGCCTGGAAATAATCTGAATAAATCTTATAATTCTTATATAAGCGTAACATCCCTTCTTTCTTGTACACCTTATCCAAATCACTTCTGTGACATTTCAAAACCCACAGATCACACCTACAACAACACATCGGTATTGAAGGTTAACTGCTGCACTATACAATAAAATATGCGTATTACATTTTAAGCCAGTTAAAATATGGGTCGAGCAGGTCAGAAGATTATGAAGTACTATAAAGATCTCTGCCACTGGAAGAATATATATGCAAACACAGTATTACTTACATTTTCTTGTCACGAGGGAACCTGAAGAACGACCGCGCATTCTTCTCTACTTCATAGTTACTGCAGCCAAACACAGCACATACCATTCCCCTCATGTTGAGAGGAGATATCAAGGAATGACACACGCTACTATTTAATTATGTCAACTCACTGAAAACGCATAAATAACACCAAAAACTTCACACAAAAATACACGTGCTCTTATGACAGAATCAGTAGTTTTCAGGTCTACTCGCTAGAGAGAGCTCCAATAGCTGTCCCTCGAAATCTCGCTCAGTGTCGCGTATTGTCTCTACTGCTCACCCGGGTACAAGCATCATCCGAGAAAATGAGGCATTGTGAACTGGATCCACTGACTGTTTAGGATTCATGGCCATTTTTCATCATTCTTTTTAGATTCTATTCAGTGGATACATCTTGGATACGTCGTTTCACTTCGTTGCACCTCGCATCATTAGCGGCCGTTGACCTAACTGTTATGCCCCTTTAAACAACAAAAATTATAATCAGGATTTCTATCTCATTGTGGCAATGACAATGGTTATTGTCCTGGGACTAGCCTTGCACGGCTCGAGCGGCTGCGATGTTAGCGGTCATCTTTAGAGCAACACACTGGATGATAGTCATTATGTGTTACCCAACTGTTCGCTCAATGTTGTTCTTTTAATAAGATAACACCTTTCCTCTTTCTGAAGAAGCTGGTTTCATTTTTGGAATGCCTGATCGCTCAGTAACTGTATACATTTTTTAGAATCAAAAAGACCATTTTTGAAATTTAATAAACTGTCACAAGGTGAAATGTGCAGTTTTTGCAGGCAGTGTTTTTCTCATCAGAGAGTTGCTTGCTTCCCAGTATGTAAGGGTTTTTATTCACTTGTAGGGTGCCAAGGGCGCTAATTTGATGGATAGCTTCCCACTGTGATCGGAAAAGTCCTTCCACTTGTTTCAGAATAGGAAAATAAGGGTTTCCAAACTTTGTCTCTGATGCTCTTCTGAGCACATCGCATTCATGCATGTTCCTTAGGCATTCAGTAAAAAAAGGAAAACAGAATTTTGTAATTATACCATGTTTGATTTTAGTCTTGTAATTTAGAAAAATATTTACTTTCTTTGAAAGCTTAATTTAACTTCATTTATATAACGATACTTTATAAATCGACATAAATTATAAAACAATACGACACTTGACTAACAATTACAACAGTCTGGATCTGGAAACTTATTTGAAAAAATCACATGTTGCTGTTTTCGGATCAGTGGGACGGATCGAGACCAAGCGTTGTCACTGAAACCCGAATATCAGCGTCTACATTAGTACGTTTCTGTACTTCGTTTTCATTTGTGCGATAGCGCAAAATGTACACTCATACATGTGCGTTGTCATGAAAAACATTAACTGCGGTATTTCCTTTCTATAAATTGTAGGGCAGAGGGGATGTCATGGACCGACAAATCATTCAGAGACGTCGAGATGTGATGCAACGTGCAATTTCTGGAGCTAAACATGCCACTCCATCTGATTCTGCTCCCATATCATATATCAGTTTATTTTCCACTTCCTATCTGACTAGGTACTTCGGCTGGTTGATCTTCGTCAAGGGAGAGCAGTTGATGTTCAGTTTCAAGGAGATTTCTGATCCACTAGATTATCTGAACCAGAGGCGGAAAATATGGTCTGACTGTATATAACAGCAATTCCAAGTGTATCACAATTACATCACTTACGCTGCCTTATAGTATCTCTCCTTTTTCTGCTGCTGGCTTGTACCATCCATCGGCCAAATTAAAGGTTATATGTCGACGGCCTAGTTCTGATACCACGTATCTGACAATGATGTTCTTATCCATTTCTTTCCTTAAGACTGGTCACGCCTTCGCCGGCCCCGTGGAGTAGGAGTAGTGTGTCTGTCCCTTACCCGGAGGCCCCGGGTTCTATTCCCGGCCATACAGAGATTTTTACCTGTATCTGAGTGTTTGTTCGAGATCCACTCAGCCTACGTGAATACAATCGAGGAGCTATCTGACGGTGAGATTGCGACCCCGGTCTAGAAAGCCAAGAATAAGGGCCGAGAGAAATCGTCGTGCTGACCACACGACACCTGGTAATTTGCAGGCCCTCAAACTGAGCAGTGGTCGCTTCATAGGCCATGGCCCTTCGAGGCTGTAGTGCCATGGGGGCGGGGGTCACTCCTTCGAGCCACATACTGATATGCAGTCCATCAGAAACATTTTCGTTGTATTCATTTCCGCATGCGCATGTGTAAAAGAAAATGAATCTAACCGGATCTTACTGTAGAAATGAGTGAGTGCGTGGCATATTTACGCACTCCCTATAGCATAAGGTATTTAAGGTTCATTTTCCTTTACACACACTCATAGGATAATGAGCACAATAAACATTGTTCTGATTGACTGCATATGCGTATGTAGCTGGGACTAGGGGAAAGTTTTCATTCCCCTCCCCGAAGGGGAGGGGCGGGCCACCTAGAAGGTAACGCCTTCTCTCTGGCCAGGAGATTTGGCGGGTTTGGAGGATTAATTAGGTTTGTGGGCGGGGGGGATAGGTTTGATTCTGTGATGGAGTTGGGAGGGGGTTTCGACCTCTTGGCTAGGTATTTATTGATTTTTTCAGTTAGTACAGAATATTTACAAATTACAATTTTGGTGTTTTTACATATTGGTTTTTAACATTATCAGTCTTGTTCTGATGTTTCCGGTCTTCTTGCTGTTTTGGTAAAAGATTTGTCTCCAACGTATTGTTTTTACAGTTATAGTTGGGAATATGGAAATATATCCCTTGCCCCCGGTTTGATTGTTTGTGTTTATTGGGGGGCTATTAGGATATTTACAATAGGTGGTTACTTGAGCTGGGAGGCGTGACCAGTCTTAAGGAGAATAATGGAGAGAATGAATTTTGTCAGATACGTGGTATTAGAATTAGGCCGTCGATATACTGTATGTAAGTTATACAACAGTGAAGATATAGATCCTAAATTAGTATAACGATCTATGAATTGTGTGTGTACTATAAAATGTCACTCTTCGAAAACTTACAACTTGCATTATAGTTATGGACCACACTTGGGAAATGGCTGCTATGAAAATTGAATGCGCCACAAAGTATTTGTTCCTCTTAGGAAATCAACAATTTTAATCATGGTATAACATGTGTACGAAACTGTGAGGGAAGCTTTATTTAAGTCGGTCTTTTTATTAACAAACTAAAATTCTAATTTTTCTTGCATAGTAATTGCAAAGTGGAGATAAGTAGTTTTAAGTGAGGATATTTATATATTTAACAAGGTGTTGCTTTAAGTATGCAATATATATTAAAAGCTTATGCTAAAGCGCATATTCATTGCATAATTTGGTAATAAATATGAGGAACACTTCTGAGAAATATATATTATAAAAACGTGTTAATATTTATGATAGAGCTTGAAAGCATAATTAATGAAAATAGAAGAAGGATTACCTAGAAATATCACTCTCTCGGGTTTCTTCAAAACTGATTCATGTAACTGAAGCTGCCCTTATTTTCTAGTACATAAATATGTGGAAGTGGTAAGATGGTAGAGGTCAAGGAAGTTCAACGTCTGTCAGTGTTCTGCGGATGGCGGTGAAACTTAAGTCAAACTAAACCACTTAGTACTATTTAAGTTACTGGCGGCTCGTTTAATTTTGGCGATATGGGTTCACATATTTCATTTTAAAATGATAGTATAGTACATTCCGAGAGAAAATAAACATAAAATCATACTGTAGGGACAAAACACACACTCGCTTTAACAAAACATGTGAAAGTCGATACTGTAACTACCGACTGCTCTTAGCGAAAATAAATTTGAGGTTTGCATAATCTCCAAGACAATTTACCTACATATACACGTTAAATTGGATTTAATCCACTTTATTCAATACACAATGTTAACAAACTTTAAAATCAATACATGTTTAGGCCTTTTGGGCCATCGTGAGTACATACAAATCTTTTGGGACATCAAAATATAAAAGCACTTGTATGACAAAGTCTCTTTAGAAAATTGTATTTTCTCAGTGTGATCTTCTCTTTATATTTCTTGCGTATCTGTTATTATGATATGTAAACATCGTTAAAATGTTCATTCGTTTGTGATTTTGGGGTGGAGTCTATCTCGAATTAGCATCATTAGTTTCCCAACACCATCGTGGTACCGGGCGAGTTGGTCGTGCGGTTAGGAGCGCGCAGCTGTGAGCTCGCATCCGGGAAATAGTAGGTTCGAACCCCACTGTCGGCAGCCCTGAAGATGGTTTTCCGTGGTTTCCCATTTTCACACCAGGCAAATGCTGGGGCTGTACCTTAATTAAGGCACCGAGCTCGATAGCTGCAGTCGCTTAAGTGCGGCCAGTATCCAGTATTCGGGAGATAGTAGGTTCGAACCCCACTGTCGGCAGCCCTGAAAGTGGTTTTCCGTGGTTTCCCATCTTCACAGCAGGCAAATGCTGGGGCTGTACCTTAATTAAGGCCACGGCCACTTCCTTCCCACTCGTCGCCATAAGACCTATCTGTGTCGGTGCGAAGTAAAGCAATTAAAAAAAAAAAAAAAAAAAAAACATTAATTAAGGCAACGGCCGCTTCCTTCCCATTCTTAGTCCTTTCCTGTCCCGTCGTCGCCATAAGACCCATCTGTGTCGGTGCGAAGTAAAACAAATAGCAAAAACACCATAGTAGCGTCGCGCCATCTTCTCACTGTGCGCTTTCTTCCTGCGACTAAGAGCTTGAGAAAATCGCGTATCAAGTGAACCCCTTTCTCCTTCTCAGTCCAGAATTAACATCCTTGAACTGTCTGGAAAACGAACCCATGACTTTGGAACACGAGACAGCCACGCGACCTCGACAATGCGGATTAGTATTACAGTCGAACCTCGATATCTCGTTCCTCCAATACTCGAATTTTCAATATCTCGAAATAACTTCCATTTCCGGGCCGTTTGTCCAATTCTTCGCGTGTATTTATTTCTCTATTACTTCAATTTCGGTAACACAAATTTCTCGAAACAAACGTTTCCTGCCTTGAAGCAAAAAATACTCTGTAACTCAAATTTTGTACAACATTGACTGTGCAGTAGTTTATGAGGAAAAGTTAACAAGTACAGAAAGGGATACAGTGATGCTGGGAGCTAATAAGACGGGAACCGAAAAATAAACTTCTATTGATCGGCAAATCGAAGAATCCTCGTTGGTTTTCGGGTGTGAATTAATTACCGAACACATGTAAGGCTTTCCAGGCATTTGCTCTATTAACCAGCGTTTCGTCTTAGGTCTGACACTAGACTCATCAGAGTGGGATGTGTCAGACTCTACCCAATGACACTGGGGTGTATGCAGGTGACCTTCTCAGAAGCCCATATAAGAGGCACAGTCTGATAACTCCATACGGGAGATACATCTCCACAATGGAATTATTGCGCGCCTAGCAATTCCGAATGAAAAATTCAAAGTTCCCATGGAGGGAATTAGAAATTTTTCACCAATATAGCATATCAAAAACAGAACACATGTAAGGCTTTCCATTGTGGAGATGTATCATTTGATGAGTCTAGTGTCAGACCTAAGACGAAACGCTGGTTAATAGAGCAAATGCCTGGAAACCTTATATGTGTTCTGTTTTTGACATGCTCTATTGGTGAAAATTATCTAATTCCCTCCATGGGAACTTAGAATTTTTCAATTAATTACGAGTCACGTACGAAAGTAACTTCGGAAGTCGTGGATGACAAGCTCCATTTACGAATCTTAGCTGCGTGGTTTCGAACCTACGTACAGAGTCAGTCGAATATAAATTACAGTGTTTCTCACAGCAATAAATGTTGCTGAAAAGTATGTGGAAGAAAAGAAGGTTAACAGTAAAAGACAGAAGAGATTAACGATTTCTTTTCCAAAGATGTTAACGGAGGTATGTTTCTTGTTTCACTATTCTATGTACTGTACCCTGTATTCTAAAAAGTTACTTTAATAAGGGTCATAGTTAACGCGATGCCGTACAACTCGAGTTTGTTAGTATATTTCTAAGTATTGTGAAAAATACTGTATTCATTATAAGCCCGTAAATACATTTTATTCAATTATAAATGCTCAAAAACGGGTTTCTCTATATCTCGAAATAAAATTTAGCTCCCGAGGTGATTTGAGATATCGAGTTTCCACTGTATATAGTAGTTAGAGTAGTATAAACTATTAGATTTGTATTATATTTAGGAGGTCTATAATGCCTTAGCATTCTTCTGTGGATGCGTTCATTTTTCTCTCGATTTATCGGAACTTTTATCTTCCCTGTGGGTGGAGTCAAAAGGAGGCTACTAACAGGGGAGCACCCAAAGAATCTTTACTCGCTCTTTCGATCTCTAAGCCCAAAAGACGTATCCATCATCCTATGTTTTTCCATATAGCCGAGAAAATGTACAAGTAAGAATTCTTTTCTCTAATGAAAGACGTGAAAAGTTCATTTCCTGGAGAATCCTTACACCGTCTCCCACGATTATAAAACACAAGTTTTAAGCTATTACTGTAACAAAGATATCTACAGGTATCTAGTTTCAAACGTTTATTAACATTTCAATTAAACTCCACGAAAAAAATGGGAATGAAATATTGAAAAATACTATTAATATCAATATGCGGCATATCGTTACTTTTATTTAGGCGACTTTCCCACAAACTTTCTGAAAATCCACTTTCCACTTAAATAATTAAAAACAGAGTTTAACCATTGTCACCTTTTTTTACCCTGCATAGACGTCAATTATTCTCGTAGGTGACCTAACTTCCTCCATTCATCGATCATGATTCTACAACGGAAGCCGATTTATATGTACAGTTCGATCTTTCGAGCTTATTCCAACATAACGAATACCTTGCTGCCATTCTTCACACCCGTTTACACCAGCAATCATTCTCACCAGGCAGAATGTGTGGCTCAGACGGTTGAGGCGCTGGCCTTAGATTTACTGACACGTACATGAACTATTGCGGATCTAAATTCCGGCACCTCGGCGTCTCCGAAAATCGTAAAATTAGAGTGGGACGTAAATCCAATAACATTATTATCATAATTCTCACTAATTACATGTCTATTACTTCTAACTTATGAATATGATTCCGGAGTCCACCCAATGTTTATTCTCATACATCAAAATATCTGAAAAGTGACCGACGTAGGCTAAATTCAGGGTAAGTAACGTAGCATTACCGCCTACAATATATCGTTAACAACAAGAAATTTGAAGAGAAAAACATAAAACGTTTAGAGAAAAAACCATAGAAGAGTAGCCTATGAAATTGGTAATAATACTTTCGTGTGGCTGTTTCTAGCCGAGTGCAGCCCTTTTACGGCAGACCCTCCGATGAGGATGGGCGGCATCTGCCATATGTAGGTAACTGCGTGTTATTGTGGTGGAGGATAGCGTTATGTGTGGTCTGTGAGTTGCAGGGATGTTGGGGACAGCACAAACGCTCAGCCCCCGGGCCATTGGAATTAACCAATTAAGGTTAAAATCCCCGACCTGGCCGGGAATCGAACCGGGGACCCTCTGAACTGAAGGTCAGTACGCTGACCATTCAGCCAACGAGTCGGACTATGAAATTGGTGAACACATTTAATTAAAACTGTGCGGAAGTAAAATTTTCAACACAGACGCGCATTCTTAAAGGTAAACCTCTAACATAATTGAAATTAGGAAAACAATATCGATAAACTGTTATGTGAATCTGACGCTGAAAACACCTGAAGTTCATTCGCGTGCTGTAATAAACACAGCCCATGACTAGACAGCATCACACGGCTAAGTGTAAGACGATGACTATGTTTCCGACTCTAGTTATAATGTTGTGTGTGTTTATTTTAATTTCTCCGATTTTGGCCATGATGTTGTGTACGTTTGCTCTAGTTTTTCATATTTTTGCCATAATATTTATTTTAGTTTATACGTTTTTCGATTTTGGTCATGATGTTGCCTGTGTTTATTTTATTTTTTTGTCATTTTGGCCATAATATTGTGTTTATTTTATTTTTTCTGATTTTGGCCATACTGTTGTGTATGTTTATTTTGCCTTTTTTCCACTTGTGGCCATAATGTTGTGTGTTCGTTTTATTCTTTCCTATTGTGCCATTTCACCGTTCTATAGTTACTATATTTGGAACAAAAATGGCGCTTCGGCTATTAGCGGGTCAGAATAAAAACAATTAACAGCTGTATGAACTGAAGAGATGATAAATTCAACCGGCAATCACAGAAGGAATTTTTTTTTTTTAGAAGGCAGTGCGAAAGAATGACGAGAGCGGATTATTTAAATCCATTATTGAAAAAAAATCTTCCATTAAAGAAAGGATTCTTAATTGAGCACTACACCAAGAAAGACGGAATCGCGTAAAGAAACCCAGTAATAATTGGAGAGTTTAGTCTACTGTTAGAGATAAGATCAAGTCAACGATAACCCGCCGAACACCAGCTGTATTTGACATATACGTGAGATAAAAGACCAGCTGATAAGAAACGTCAAGTTGGAGCTTCGCTACGTCACGGTTGGGCTCGGAACATTTTATTTGCCCGATACTGCATAACATCAAGAGAACTGAAGTAGACGGAATAGAGTGCAATCCTTAAAGCACATAAAATTCATAACGTTTCGGCGAGCAAGGCAGTTTGAAACAAGACGATATTTAGAGTCTTATAGGCAAATTAAGCGGAACAGAAAACATATATACTGACCACATTAGCATTACTAAGCAGATTACCATGTATAAATCCACTAATGCCTTGTATTATTCTGTCCTTGATGCAATGGAGGCCGTCATGATGTTCTAAGAAGCTGAGGCGAGGACTACTCTGGCTATGGTAACGCTTGACGAGATGGATGATCCAGGAGGATAGTAGTCAGCTGTGATGACGAGATGATTCCTTATTACTTAAGCCGAACCAGGGAGCAAGACCTACCATCCCATGACGATCAACAGCGAGATGGAAGCCAGATCCAATAAGCAAAGATAAGTCCCCATTTAAGTCGTATCGTAAGTAGAAAACCTTATTTTTTGGGTTAATGTATAATATATGTAGTAACATTTTGTGTGCGTAATTAATATACGTGTGTGTGTTCACAAGGAAATAGGTATTCATCCAAAGTTACCGTAAATTCCAAACATAGGCGTTAAAGTACCAGTGAAATGCCGTTCGAAAATCTGTCAATATGAGAGTGGAGAAGTGATTGATATTTTTCATAATTTGTTGTCAGTGAAATATTAGAGTATTATGAGGAACCTAATATTTATATGCATGATGGTTTTGACTAAGAGCAAGCGTAAAGATCGTATTTAGGGAGTATTACAAGGAAATTTGATGGCACAATTTTAAGGTTACAGTGTACTATTTATTTGATACTATGACAGTAATGGTAATGAATATATATATGTGCAGGTGATAGTACATATCTTGTGTTTTGATGGAATGAGTGCTTCAATTATAAATGCTACGCGATAATGGAAGTGTTAAATAATGAATATAGTTAGCATATGAATTGCTAATGTATTTTGATGGTGATAGTTACTGTTATTTAAGGTGTCGGTCATAGTATTTCTTCGAGAAATGGTAGTATGTGTGGGTTGCACATGCTAAGGTGTCGGAGGTGAAACGTACTGTTTCTGATTGCTATTTTATTTCCCTAATATATATATGATACAGTTTAGGATACGATCTTAATGCCATCACTAAAGAATTAATTGAATAAGTAGGATCTTCGAAGAGCCGAGAGATCACTTACGTAAACATTTAGACCTTCACTGACATAACTACGAATGTTTTCATATATTCTCACTTACGGCAAGTCAGCTTACGATTTATTTATTTTCTTTTGGAGCAATATTAGACATCACTGGTAACTTAGACTTTCATATGTGGATTTTAGATGAGGATAGAGTCTTCCTATGTGTCAGTTTTTCCACACATGGTAATTCGTTGGAATATTAATCGTGATATACTTGGAAATGTTATGGTAAGTCATATACGCACTTTAGCTGAAATTTAACCATGAAGTAAAGGAATAATTGAATAATTTAGCAATGTAATCCTTACGATGGAAATAATTTGAAGATGCTTACGACTTAAAGTGGACTTAGTTTTGCTTATATGGAGGCTAGTTGGTGCAAAATATGAAACATTGAACAAATTGAAACTTCGAATAGAGTAGATACCTAAGAATCAGACAGTAATCTTTTCACACGATTTTTCTACTGTGCGTGGACATTGAGATGAACTGTTTTCAACCGAGTGATATACATTTCTGTAATTGTATGCGAATTTAATTCAGGCAATTGAATCTTGATGATTTCGAGAAGCAACTTAGCTTGATATTCAGAGATTCCAGATCTTAATTAATTAATTAATTAATTGAGTGATTAATTATTGGCCATTTTCTTTGCGTTTTCCTCATTTTCCAATTGAACTTTAATTTGAATTGTATATAGTAGGAATATAGTTTATTTAACTTAGAACTTTCGGATGCATCCAAATAATTCATTCATTACAAACATTATAATAATTATAATTATTGCAATTATCCAACTTTTTCAATTATGTTGAGTAATTTTACTTATTATGTAATTTAATTATTTTTCCTTTCATTTGAATTCCTTGGAAACTACTTAGTGATAATACAATTTTTCGATAGGCTAAGATTATGAGTCAGATGAATAAGGCATAAGTTCATTATTTTATTTATTTATCAGAGGTTTTCCCAAACCTATTTCTTCAAGACAACATCAATATATTTATGGAGAAACTGATTGAATAGGAAACCTGCTATACTGTATAAATGATTTTCAAGGTAATCAACGTTTATTCCAATTCAACCATAAATCAATTTATGAATAAAAGTTGAGTAGAGTAATATTGAATTCTTTCAATGTCTACTTAGAATAGGTACTAGGTATAAGCTTGGAATGACTGATTTTCGTTGCGTTCATGATGATGTCATGTACGATGTTCTTGGCAAGCCACGATAATCTGATTTTTGCGATAAATTTTGGTATCAAAAATATACGGTAACCGACTAATAGCGTGTTGAAGACGTTCATCTACGTAGGTTGGTATTTACCGTAGGCCGTCGGTGTTTCTTTCTCACGCGGAACTCACAACCCAAGAATATTCGGCAGATGAAAGTATTATCAAGAGCTAGTCTGGAAACTCATGTAGTCAACCTGGACGCGGGATGGTGCACTATTTTGACCATAATGTTTAGTGTGTTTGTTCTATTTTTTCCGATTTTGGACACAATGTTGTGTGTTTATATTGTGCATATTTATTTTAGTTTTCCCGATATTAGCTATATGTTGTGTGTGTTTGTGTTTTTTCCGATTTTTGCCATAATACTGTGTGTTCATTAAATTATTTCCGATTTTGGCCATAATATTGTGTGTGTTTGCTTTATATTTCCGATTTGTCCATAATGTTGTGTATGATTATTTTATTTTCCGATTTTGACCATAATATTTTGTATTATTATTTTGTACTTCCTGATTTTGGTAATAATATTGTGTATGATTTTCTTTTTCCTATTTTGGCCATAATGCTGTGTGTGTTTATTTTAATTTTTACGATTTTCGTCATAATTTTGTGTGCGGTTGTTTTAGTTTCTCCGATTTTGACCATAATATCGTGTGTATTTGTTTTATTTGTTCTTAACACGAAAGCACTGTAATCGTCTGGCACATTGCCCTGTGCTGCTCTCCACTCATATCGTAGGTTTGACGGGCGCCGAAACAATAGCCTCCTCCTCAAAATGCTCCATAAAGAAATTAGCCACTACGGGCTACGGGCTACGGTTCAAATCCTGGTCAAACCAAGTGATATTTGTGCTGGACAAAGCGGAGGCGGGACAGGTTTTCCTCCGGGTACTCCGTTTTTCCCTGTCATATTCCATTACAGAAACACTCTCCAATATAATTTAATTTCATCTGTCAGTGTCCGACTCGTTGGCTGAATGGTCAGCGTACTGGCCTTCGGTTCAGAGGGTCCCGGGTCCCGGGTTCGATTCCCGGCCGGGTCGGGGATTTTAACCTTCATTGGTTAATTCCAATGGCTCGGGGGCTGGGTGTTTGTGCTGTCCCCAACATCCCTGCAACTCACACACCACACATAACACTATCCTCCACCACAATAAGACGCAGTTACCTACACATGGCAGATGCCGCCCACCCTCATCGGAGGGTCTGTCTTACAAGGGCTGCACTCGGCTAGAAATAGCCACACGAAATTTATTTTATCTGTCAGTCATTAATCATTGCCCCAAAGGAGTGCGACAGGCTTCGGCAGCCGGCACAATTCCTAACCTCGCCGCTAGATGGAGGCTTTATTCATTCCATTCCTGACCCGGTCGGATGTCTGGAAACAGGCTGCGGATTTTCATTTTTTGTATATCACCTCGGTCTACCCATGTCAATTTTACCGTCTACACTTCCTCAAATCTAACTGAACAAGACCTGGGTGTCTTGTGACTTGTCATTCTATTCCTTCTTCTGGTCAAATTTATCCAAATCGATCTCCTCACACCTATTTGATTCAGTTTCTCCACATTCATGATCCTATCTACCCATCTCACATTCAGCATTCTTCTCTAACACCACATTTCAAAAGCTTCTACTCTCTTTCTTTCTGACCTAGTTATCGTCCATATTTCTCTTCCAGAAAAAAGTCTTTAAAAACATCTAATTCCTATATCACTGTTCCAAGTTATCAAATGTCTTTTCATAACAAAGGCCTTCCTTGCTTGTGCTAGTTTGCATTTTATGTGCTCCTTACTTCTGCCATAATTTTTTTTTTTCCACGATTGGTTTTGCGTCGCACAGTCACAGATAGGTATTTTCGCGACGATGAGATAGGAAAGACCCAGGAGTGGAAATGGAGAAGTCATGGCCTTAATTAAGGTAAAGCATGGTGTGAAAATGGAAATCCACAGAAAACCATGTTCAGGGCTGCCGACAATGGGGTTCGAACCCACTATCTCCCGGATGCAACCTCACAACTACGCGTCCCTAACCGCACGGCCAACTCGCCCGGTAATTAATTTATTCTACTACCCAAGTAAAAATATTAATCTACTTCCTTTAAGACTTCATTTCCCAATCCAATATTTGCTACACCACCTACTGCATTCCATTAATGTTTTAGATTTATATATTATAATCTTGTACTCCTTGACCAAGACTGTGTCCATACCTTTCAGCAATTTCTCCAGGTCTTGTGCAGACTCAAATGAAATAATAATGTCATCGGCAAATCTCAGAGTTTTGGATAGTGATTTATTTTCTAAATACCTCTTTGAATTCCTTCATCGTCTGTTCTATGTAAACACTGAACGTGTTATACAATTCAAAAACTGATAACCAGCGAAAGGTTATAAAGTTACAAATAGAATACTACTACTGGCTTTTAGTGCCCCTACTTGACCAAGTTTTCGACTACAAATAATGTATTGTATACCCCTGGTCTGGAGAAAAAGTAACCAGCACGAGTAAGGAACATAATGCCTCCATTTATCCTTTGTAGTTCGTAAGTGACCTTAAATCAAAGAATCATTGAAGACATGTTACGATATGTAAAATAAATACGACAGAATGGACTAACAACAACGCATCTTTGAAGAGGAAAGCGTCCCACTTTAAGAAGCTACACAAATATTACAATTCATCATTGTCTCTTCCAGATGACTTAAACAGACAACCGCAAGAAGTAACACAGAACAACGAGACGGAGGAGAAGGAAAGGGGAAGGTAGAAGCAGAAAGAATTAGGCACTTATTATGTATTATTTATTTTAGCAAAAAACAACAGATCCGAATGCGGCGGCATCTCCTACACAAATTGAGCTTGAGATCGTGCCCCCGGGGGGAATAGATTTACATGCATAATATTGGCGGAGCTCAGGGCTTGCTTTACAATTCTAATCACTCGAGAATCTTGTAGTTAAGTTTCACCTGCTCCTAATGGTGCGAAATATTTTTGATTTCCTTTCTTTTTCTTTCAGAATCGAACACAACAGCTGCACTTTTGCTCGGATGCAAATCAGAAAGGAATTTACGTAGAAGTTGGACAGTAAGATACGTGATATTGTTGTTGTTATTATTATTATTATTATTATTATTATTATTATTATTATTATTATTATTATTATTATTATTATTATTAAGACCGCTTCTGTGGAGTAGTGATTAGTATTATTAGCTCCCACCCTGGGAGACCCGGGTTCGATTGAGGACTCTGCCACGAAATGTGAAAAGTGGTACGAGGGGTGGAACGGATCCCACTCACCCTCGGGAGGTCATCTGAGTAGAAGAGGGTTCGATTCCCACCTCAGCAATCCTCCATACAGTTTCCGTTGTTTGCAACTTTTCTCCAGGCAAATGCCAGGATGGTACCTAACGTAAAACCACGGCCACTTCCTGCCCTCTTCTTTGTCTATCACTTCCGATTCCCCCCCCCCCCCCAACCTGTGTTCAGCATAGCAGGTGAGGCCACCCGGTTGAAGTACTGGTCCTACAATTGTATCCCCCGACCCGACGTCTCACGCTCCAGGACACTGCCCTTGAGGCGGTAGAGTTGAAAGTCGTCGCCGAATGCGAGGGAAAAAAACAACCCTCGAGAGGAAAATGATTTAGAAATGAATAAAAGAAGAAGAAGAAGAAGAATGGCCGCTCATTGTGGCCATGCTCGTTAAGACTTCATGTCTATATAGTCTTACACCGTGGTTAGCCGGTTCGAGTCCAGATCATGGAAACAAATTTCACCATCAGAATGTTGGCCGACAGGGTACGAGGGGGTAGTGGTGTACAAATTCTAATCACTAGTTTGCGTGCCAAAAGCCTGGGTTTAATTCCAAACTATTTAGCAGTGTTCATATGGAGTGATAGCATATGACGCTGTTGATGATGATTGGTCAATCGACTGGGGACGTTAAGCCTTGAGCAGACTCCTTGCATTTCATTCGACAAGCGTAGGCTATGTGCCGAGACAGGGTTTCATCATCATCATCACCATCATCATCACGTCCAACTCGTTGTCTGAATGGTCAGCGTACTGGCCTTCGGTTCAGAGGGTCCCAGATTCGATTCCTGGCCGGGTCGGGGATTTTAACCTTCATTGGTTAATTCAAATGGCTCGGGGGCTGGGGTTTGTGCTGTCCCCAACATCCCCAACATCCCTGCAACTCACACACCACACATAACACTATCCTCCACCACAACAACACGCAGTTACCTACACATGGCAGATGCTGCCCACCCTCATCGGAGGGTCTGCCGTAAAAGGGCTGCGCCCGGCTAGGAATAGCCGCACGAAATTATCATCATCATCATCATCATCACAATCATTATATCACACCTGGTGGATCAGCGCAGCGGCTTTCAACTTAGGAGCGTGGGTGGGTGACCGCGGTTGTCCTAGCTGAGTCTGCCATTTCTTTCACTTAGTTGTGTCACGTTCCCCACCTTCATCTCTCCTATCCGACCTCCCTTGGTCAACTCTTGTTCTTTTCCAACCCCGACGATATTACGTTTCCCAGGGCTAGGGAGTTTTTCATTTTCACGTCCTTCGTGGCCGTCGTCTTTCCTTTGCCGATACCTTCATTTTTCGAAATATCGGAGCCTTTCCACATCTTCCCTCAGATTAATATTAATAGAGAATGGTTGCCAAGTTCTACTTTCTCTTATGACAAGTTGCATATCAAAGTGGTTTCTTTAATCGTTCTGCTCGGCTGTGGAATCAACTCCCACCAGAGATGAAAGAACTACCTCCAGAGAAATTTTGTAAAGAGGTAAAAAGGATGTATGTATAATGAAACCTCCCATATATAATATAATTTTTCTACTGTGTGAATTCTCAGTATGAGTGAGAGGACGGATGAAAGTTTATGTGATCCCGAGTGAGTGAGACGGTACTGTATGTGGGTATGAGTGAGGCGTCCTAGCTAAAGTATGTGTGGGGATTCGAGAGAGAGAGAGAGAGAGAGAGAGAGAGAGAGGGAGAGAGTGTGTGTGTGTGTCGAATTACTTGAATGTTGACCATGTCTTGTGAGTAGTATGTAAATATGCCTGTAAATACAGTAACTGTATATAAGCACACTATGTAGAATGTAATTGTATATTTGAATATTGTAATTTTAAGTGGTGATGGGGGCACTTTCGTGTATGTGGGGCTATGCCCTTTCTCCATTCACCATCCACCAATTGTAGGTACAATTGGTGGAAAATAAATAATAATAATAATAATAATAATAATAATAATAATAATAATAATAATCACCGCCACATCGTTTCACAGTGAGATTCGCAGGTCGCCCATGTGCGCCATATATAGACCGCTCCAAGCAAGCCGAACATAATAATAAAGTTAAGCTTAGTCCGGAGACATTTCAAGGTGCGTTAACCTTATAACGAAACATAATAAAACTACTGTGGGAAGGTAAGAATTGTGTCGGCTGCCGATGCCTGTCACACTCCTCTGGGATTATGATTAATGACTGACAGATGAAATGATATTGGAGAGTGTTACTGGGATGAAAAATGACAGGGAAATCCGGAGTACTCGGAATAAAACCTGCCCCATCTCTGCTTAGTCAAACACAAATCTCACATGCAGTGACCGGGATTTGAACCACGGAACGCAGCGATGAGAAGCCGGTGCACTGCCGCCTGAGCCACAGAGGCTCTTATGGAAGACAATATTGTATATTATTGGACTTTTTTGTTAACAGCGTTTGATCAGACATTCTAAATCCAACCTTTCACACGTCGCCAATATATATAAATAATATAAACAGTACCTCATGTTTGGAGAGCGCTTGACCGTTCATTCTATATTCAACCTAACATACGCATTCATTGCTGACTCTTTACACATAAAATCATTTTCCTAGTAAAACGTGTTTGTGTAGGGTAAAGCCTGGTATATTCGCGATACAGGAAAGTTAGGTATGAACTTGATGGATACGAATAAAACCTAGAAAACAGGTCCAGGCTGTTTAAACCCTTCATACGGCTAATCCTCGAATATACCAGTTCCGTCTGGGGGTTGCAGCCAAAACCCACCCCGATAGAATCTAATGCGTCCAGAATCGAGCCCTACGCATGATCTCTAGCGCGCAGTGGTTTGAACGCAGTCCAAACCCTCCTATGTCACAATGCTCTTCCTACCCTTAAGTCTGGTCACGTCTCCCAGCCACCTGTCTATCAGAACAATTTTCTCCGGGCTGAGTGGCTCAGACGGTTGAGGTGCTGGCCTTTTGACCCCGACTTGTCAGTTCGATCCTGGCTCAGTCCGGTGTATTTGAAGGTTTTCAAATACGTAAGTCTCGTGTCGGTAGATTTACTGGCACGTAAAATAGCTCGTGTCTGACAAAATTCCGACACCTCGGCGTCTCTGAAAACCATCCAAAGTAGTTAGTGAAACTTTAAAATCAATAACATTGTTATTATAGAACAATTTTCGTTGTGTTCATTTTTCTCTGCATGTGTGTAAATGAAAAATAACCTTTCTATCTGTACGAATGTAATGTTTGTGGGATGGATTTTCTCACTGTTACAGTAAACTGTATTTAATTCATTTTCCTTTACACTTTCGCATGAGAATCTTCTGATTGACTGTCATACCTATACGGGGCTGGGAGACGTAACCATTTTTAAGGAAAATAATATATAAGAATAGCATTGTGACAAATGAGATATTGATTCTTCACCGGCGATATGGAAGACAGCACAGCAGAATCCAGAATACAACCCTTAGATTATATTCTGATGTAAACTCCAACCCCAATGAGCTAATTTCCTCATTGGGCAACTACGACCCCGAAGGCCTTAGATGTAAGAAGCTCAGAACCCTGCTCATCTAACCACCCACTCTGCAGGGTGCAGACCACATTCTGCCTAACTAGATTCCGTTCAAAATTTACACCACTTCCACATCTATGCAGCTAAATAGAATAATAACTGTTACAAAATTGCACTCATGGGGTAATAGAAATGGCGTATGGCTTTTAGTGCCGGGATATCCCAGGACGGGTTCGGCTCACCAGGTGCAGGTCTTTCTATTTGACTCCCTTAGGTGACCTGCGCGTCGTGCTGAGGATGAAATGATGATGAAGACAACACATACACCCAGACCCCGTGCCATTGGAATTAACCAATTAAGGTTAAAATCCCCGACCCGGCCGGGAATCGACCCCGGAACCCTCTGAACTGAAGACCAGTACGCTGACCGTTCAGCCAACGAGTCGGACACTCATGGAGTGAAGGGCTATGATTGCTGTGTGGTCTGTTTACTGCCAAAACGCGTGACTCGCAAGGACAGTTAAAATATTAACCCGAAGTTAACAAACCCATGGTTAGGGAATATTTAACCACCTTGATGAACCCGGACCTAGGTAGAACATTTTTTTTTCTTTTTACAAGTTGCTTTAGGTCTTATGGCGCCGATGGGACATAAAAGGGCAGGGAGTGGGAAGGAAGCCTCAATTAAGGTACATCCCCAGCATTTGCCTGCTGTAAAAATAGGAAACACCGGGCGAGTTGGCCGTGCGCGTAGAGGCGCGCGGCTGTGAGCTTGCATCCGGGAGATAGTAGGTTCGAATCCCACTATCGGCAGCCCTGAAAATGGGTTTCCGTGGTTTCCCATTTTCGCACCAGGCAAATGCTGGGGCTGTACCTTAATTAAGGCCACGGCCGCTTCCTTCCAACTCCTAGGTCTTTCCTATCCCATCGTCGCCATAAGACCTATCTGTGTCGGTGCGACGTAAAGCCCCTAGCAAAAAAAAATAGGAAACCACGGAAAACCATCTTCAGGGCTGCCGACAGTAGAGTTCGAACCCACTATCTCCCGAATACTGGTTACTGGCTGCAATTAAGCGACTACAGCTATAAAGCTCGGTCTAGGAAGAACAAATTAGGAACTTTAGCGACTAATTGATATGGACTAATGATGAGAGCGAAGTTTTATATAAAATAATCCCAGTGTCTGAAAATAGCTTTCTACCCTCTACACGGAGTTGGAGAGACAATTGTCTAATGTGCTTTTTCAAAACAAAGAACAACTCTTGGAGGTCGTTTTAACTTGCGATGTGATTATCTGGTGTAGACCAGTACTGGTTTCTGTCGTCGTCTTTGTCCCTCGCACACTATTGATATGTGACGTCACAAGATCCAGTTGACCTTCGCCGGGTACTGTTCTCGAGCTGTCATGGAACATGTGACACATAATGTATGTGACACTGTACCAGTGCTTGATTCCTTTCAGTATCTGGATAATGAACAACAGCAGGAGACAAATTTCGGCTCGAACTGTGGTGATTCAAAATCTGTCAGAACTGTGACAATCAGAGTTATTAGTGCGTGAAGTTCTTGGGAAGGAACCTAGATATTTGAGAAGTTGTGTGACACTGGTAATTTAGAGGGTAGTGATTACAGCCCGTGTGTAGCGGTAGTAGAATATGTCCATGATATAATCGAAATCGACTTTCAACCTCTTAGGTCGTGTTACGTACAGATCATCGGCGCACGGCGCATGGGTCATAACATTGCGGAGATTACAAGCGAATTCGGATTTTCGAGGTCAACAATGTCTTTTTTTATTTTTTTTATTTTTTTGCAATTTGCTTTACGTCGCACCAACACAGATAGGTCTTATGGCGACGATGGGACAGGAACGGCCTGGGAATGGGAAGGAAGCGGCCGTGGCCTTAATTAAGGTACAACCCCAGCATTTGTCTGGTGTGAAAATGGGAAACCACAGAAAACCATCTTCAGGGCTGCCGACAGTGGGATTCGAACCCACTATCTCCCGGATGCGAGCTCACAGCTGCGCGCCCCTAACCACACGGCCAACTCGCCCAGTAAAGTTTTCCTTGGGGGAGGGGTGATAATAATTTAATGATAATACGTGTCAGATTATACGATGCCTCGCCGCATTGTTGCACTTTTGAGGGCTCGCGGAGGAGCAACTCGTTATTAACATGACATTCAGTGTCTTCCCATGACTTGCCCACTCGGTGTGTACGTACCACCAAAGCAATAAATGCCATCACCTGAGCACTCAGCACTACCGTTGCAACTGACGAGGCGTGACGCTTAAAAGACTGCATCGTTGGCCTACCACTAATGTTGCCGGGGTTCGAATCCTAGCCATTCCTTGGTTGGTTTCCTGAATGAAAGGAGAAAATCTGGAATTTTCTGAATCAGAAGGCATCCGAATTAATATGATTCTAAGTGTGTGAGAAAAATTCAGCGAGAGATAGGCTTTGCGGAGGGTAACACCAAGGATTTATAAGGATTGTGCAAAGTTATCATGGCTTTACGTTGGAATTAGAAGCGCGAGAAGGCCTTTACCAGAAGAGCGAAGTAAAGCGCTGATTGATGCGCTAACGAGATACTGGCAAGACGTCAAATCCGGCAAATGAACAAGATCTACTTAACTCTGAAAATGAGATTGGTTATAAACACACAATCCATATAGGCTCAATTCCAATGTAAACAAAAAATCTGAAAGATTTATAAGTTATAGGCCTATTAACTGAGTGGGCACTTAAAGAAAATGACTTACATCTTAAGTAGGGAAATAGCATACATACATACATACATTATCATTATAGACTGTCATGCCTTTCAGCGTTCAGTCTGCAAGCCTCTGAGAATTTACTAAACGTCGCCACAATCCTCGATTTGCAACTAGTGTTCTGGCCTCATTTAGTTCTATACCTCTTATCTTTAAATCGTTAGAAACCGAGTCTAACCATCGTCGTCTTGGTCTCCCTCTACTTCTCTTACCCTCCATAACAGAGTCAATTATTCTCCTAGGTAACCTATCCTCCTCCATTCGCCTCACATGACCCCACCACCGAAGCCGGTTTATGCGTACAGCTTCATCCATCGAGTTCATTCCTAAATTAGCCTTTATCTCCTCATTCCGAGTACCCTCCTGCCATTGTTCCCACCTGTTTGTACCACCAATCATTCTCGCTACTTTCATGTCTGTTACTTCTAACTTATGAATAAGATATCCTGAGTCCACCCAGCTTTCACTCCCGTAAAGCAAAGTTGGTCTGAAAACAGACCGATGTAAAGATAGTTTCGTCTGGGAGCTGACTTCCTTCTTACAGAATACTGCTGATCGCAACTGCGAGCTCACTGCATTAGCTTTACTACACCTTGATTCAATCTCACTTATTATATTACCATCCTGGGAGAAGACACAACCTAAATACTTGAAATTATCCACCTGTTCTAGCTTTGTATCACCAATCTGACATTCAATTCTGTTGAATTCCTTACCTACTGACATCAAATTAGTCTTCGAGAGGCTAATTTTCATACCATACTCATTGCACCTATTTTCAAGTTCCAAGATATTAGACTGCAGGCTTTCGGCACAGTCTGGCATTAAGACCAAGTCGTCAGCATAGGTCAAACTGCTTACTACATTTCCACCTAAATGAATATAATCGTCAAGGGTCACAAATCTGCACATTTATTATTTCAGCAACATTTCTTGGTAATTATTTGTTTAATTCGTAATATTGATCACTAGAAACTTTTTATTATTTTACTTTTGGTGTTGTTCTGCCTATCCGTGTTCCTGAACTGGAAAATTGTTGGATATAAGTTATCCAGTTTGGAATCTAAACCATTCAGCGTTATGTTAAGGGTAGAGCCTTGCACGAATGCGTATATAAATGGATTTATCAACTAATATCCGTGAAGTTATTGTCTTAACGGATGCAAAGTGTATGGCGGTGCGGATAATTTTGATGATAACTTCTAAATCAATTTCATTGATTTTAACTAAGGTAAAGTTTTATTTTTGTTTGTGGTTAGGCGCCTCTTGACGGTGGTATGGGAGAATGGTGATCTATAAAGAGCCTCGAGATCATAAAGCCGTAAATCTGACCTAAGCCTAACTGGCTGCTGACAGCAATTAGATGAAGGAAGGAACAGAGGTAAATTCGTCGGTAGTTGTAGCAAGAGAAAATGCCTCATAAACCTGTGACTGTAGAGGGTTTGGTGCCAGCTGTCAGGCCTATTGCATTATGTTAACAGATCTGTCCGTTTCAATAACTTGGGTGTAATATACTGTAGTTAAATATTTACAATATCGGCGGATAACCATTCGCGGGGGCAGAGCGAATGCAGATAATATTTTGTATATCCGCGTAAGGCTCTAGGTGTGTGGCTTCAGGGACTTTGCATGGACTAGCTTTTCTTTCGAATATTTAGTCAGTTGAAAACTGTTAGGTAACAGAGGATTAATTAAGGGACAGATTTTCCTGATATGAAAATGGGAAACTTCGGAAAACCATTTTCAGGGCTGCATTTGATGAGGTTCACAACCATAATGTAAGCTTACAGATACACAACCCTTACCATGCAGCCAGCTCACTTGGTTAACTGAATGTATATTTGCCATTTAATATGAAAAACTATTGTTTAATAATAATGTTATTTGTTCTACGTCCCACTATCTACTATTTTGATGTTTTGGGAGACGCCGAGGTGCCGGAATTTTGTCTCGCAAGAGTTATTTTACGTGCCAGTAAATCTACCGACACGAGGCTGACATATTTAAGCACCTTCAAATACAACCGGACCAAGTCAGGATCGAACCTGCCATGTTGGGGTCAGAAGGCCAGCGTCTCAACCGTCTGAGCCACTCAGCCCGGCGAACTATTATTTTAATAAAACTCATTTACCGCTGTATTTTTTATAGGATTGTAAATTTACCTTGATTTTAACACGAAGAACTCGAATGTGTTGCTAGCACTGAATCAGTATGTTTGTTTAAAATTTAGTTTTACCTTAAAATGACAGACTGTGGGTAGAAAGGGGCGTAGAGTGTTTTAGATATGGAATATAGGTAGTGAACAGAAATCCTAAATAGGACTGCACTTTATTGTATCTAAAAAAGAGCATACTAGATTGTCCTAATATTCTTAACATTAAGCTTATTTAAAATTATAACTACCGGGAGAGTTGGCCGTGAGCGTAGAGGCGCGCGGCTGTGAGCTTGCATCCGGGAGATAGTAAGTTCGAATCCCACTATCGACAGCCCTGAAAATGGTTTTCCGTGGTTTCCCATTTTCACACCAGGCAAATGCTGGGGCTGTACCTTAATTAAGGCCACGGCCGCTTCCTTCCAACTCCTAGGCCTTTTCTATCCCATCGTCGCCGTAAGACCTATATGTGTCGGTGCGACATAAAGCCCCTAGCAAAAAAAAAAAAAAAAATTATAAATCCGATTTTCACCACTTTCCGTAGGAAACAACGTTTCAATTGACCAATGGTTAACCGAGATATCAAAGGATAATTGTTTTCATTTCCCGAAAGAAAAGCTAGTCCATGCAAAGTCCCTTGATGTGAGAATGGGGAAACGACGGAAAACCATCTTCAGCGGGGTTCGAACTCACTATCTCAGAATTGCAAGCCCACAGCTGCGCGCGTCTAACCGTACGGCCAACTCGCTCGGTATATTACCTAACAGGGTCCTTTCCATTGATAATAATGTATTTTTATCACAACTCATTGTAGTGTGTATCAATCAATCAATCAATCAATCAATCAATCAATCAATAAATCAATCAATCAATCAATCAAAATGGTAATTCAATAAATATATATAGTTATTATAAAAAATTCAATCAATCGCCATTAATCTGCATTTACGACAGTCGCCCGGATGGCAGATTCTCTCTCTGTCTGTTGTTTGCCTAGTCCTTTCTTAAAATATTGCAAAGAACTTGGAAAGTTTGTTGAACATCTCCTATGGAAAATTATTCCAAACCCGAACTCCTCTTCTCATTAACGAATATTTGTCCCAATCTATCCTATTGAATTCCAATTATATTTTCATATTGTGATCTTTCCTACTTCGAAAATCACCAACATAATTATTCATCTATTAATGTCATTCGAACCCACCTCTCCACTGACAGCTCGAGACATACCAATCAGTCGAGCAGTTCGTCTCCTTTCTTCCATTTCTTCTCAACCCAAACTTTTCAACATTTTAGTAACTCTACTCTTTCATCGGAAATCACCCAGAGCAAATCGAGCTGCTTTTCTTTGTTCTCTTTTTTTAATGTTGAAATATTTCTGAACACACTACGAAAAACGTAAAATTAAGCAATTTTGAAAATTGTGCGGAACGTTGAAGGGCGAAAGGGCCCGGATAGGTTTCAAATTGTGAGTCCTGGATAGTTCTATCAAACTAAAAGACGAATTTCGAAAATCCCTTCCGGACTAAATTCAGTTCCGTAAAAACTGCCTAAAATCACTTGTTTCTTTACTCGTTTTCTTAATGATTCAAATCCTAGACAAATTAAATTATTTATAAAAATGTTTCTGTAATTTCTTCCTTGGTTCAATACCCTCAAGCATTTTTCTGATTTTTTTAAATACTCCACAGCGAATATAGTTATAACTGCTTAAGTGAAACTGTGCATTGACTCACATTAGCGTTCATAGCAATGGCGCCCATATAAAAATATATAATGTATTCAGGTGTTTGTCTTTCAAGAAAATCAAGATGATTTAAAAATCGGTATTACATAGAAGTAGTAGGGGATACCGTGGAATACAACTCGCCATTCATCTTCCAAAATATTTTTTTTATAATTTTATTGTTTTTACGTCCCACTAACTAATTTTTTGACGGTTTTCGGAGACGCCGAGGTGCCGGAATTTTGTCCTGCAGGAGGTCTTTTACGTGCCAGTAAATCTACTCACACGGCTTCCAAAATATTAAAAATTCTATGTAACTCCAGGTCTAGCCCCCCATCCACCCTCGTTGTGGCGGAAAAAGACAAACTGCTAATCTAATCAACCGGATAACGATGATTAAGAACAGGATTGTAACTTTTAGGAACAAATAAAGAATATATTCTCATACATTGTTATATTTTATTTACCTAACTTCTGTAGCTCATATCCCTAGGACATTCTCAACATTGAGTTGCTTGCTGAAGGGCTAAAACTGTGGATTTTTTCCTTTTCTTAGCTTTTCTTCCCTTTTTTTTTTGTACGTGCGGTGAAGCGCGCGGGCAAATAAATAAAATATTCACGTGATATCTAGTCTGCTTCATTCCAAAACATGACACCGAGATACCGAAGGTGAAATGTTCGTGTCTTGCAAGGTGTTAATGCTGACAATATAACATTGGTTGCCTTTAAAAGTCTGTTGACAATGGCTGCGGTCGCGTTACGCAGTAGTCATGTCCCATTGCAGATGGACAGGCCAGTTTCTCTGCACTTTGCTCATGTTGTACCGTGGGAAGAGCAGCTCTAGCCGAGACTGGACGAGGAGAATATTTATGGCCGGACTGCCACGGACACTCACCGCCTGCACATGGAATAACAATGTTGAAAATATCTTCCAGTCTGTTGTTCTTTGCTGTATGTGTGAGTGAGTCATGGCCTGCGGGGGATGTACTCTGTGTGCTATTGTGGTCCTTATTTACTGGTTTAGAACAGGACTGACTGTTTCACTATCATTGGAAGATCCGTAGGCATGAATCTTGATGAGAAATTCCACCTTGCCTTACTTTCCTCACCTTAGTGGGACGATATCTCGTCAAGTGACAGCCGGACAGTAAATAAAATATCTCTGTGCACGCAAGAAAGGCTCCGTTTGAGCCAATAATATGAAATATTTTGTATTCTTTGACGTGCAGGCATAAAAAAGGAGGACCAGCTGTACCCCCACAATAAATCATCACTTGTTGGTAAATGGAGACAGGTAGGTAAACCGAAATAAACGACTCTCTTAGGTATTAAATCACAGACGAAATAAATCAGTGCCAGAGACATTGGATCACTGATCTATAGAGGATATTTTTCTGCAGCAGGAGCGTCATGACGGCAGGGACTGGAAGAAAATAAAATTCGTAATATTTGTCAGAAAAAATCTACAGTTCTACCCCTTCAGGCAAGCAACTCAAAGTTGAGAACATCCTGGGGATATGAGCAACGAATTTTAGGTATAAATAATATAAGAATGTATGAGAATATATTCTTTATTTATTCCTAAAAATTACAATCATTTTCTTAATCGTCATTTCCGGTCGATTAGATCACGGCCGATTGGATCCCTCGCTGCGTTCTTAGCTAGCTAGAGCGACGCATAAAGTCGGGCGTGATTAGATTAGCAGTTTGCCTTTTCCTACCACTACGAGCGCTACTGTGAGTCAATGCAGAGTTTCACTTAAGCCCTTATAACTACATTCGGTGTGGGCATATTTCAAAAAAATCCAAAAATACCTGAGGGCATTGAACCAAGGAACGCATTACAGAAATAATTATGTAAATAAGTTAATTTGTCTAGGATTTGCATAAACAAGAAAACGAGTAAAGAAACAAGTGAATTTAGGCTGTTTTTTCAGAACTTCATTTAGGCCGGAAGTGTTTTCCAAATTTATTTTTAGTTTGATAGAGCTATCCAAGACTCACCATTTGAAAACTCTCCGCTCCTTTAACCCTTCAACATTTGGCACAATTGAGGAAATTGCTTAATTTTACGTTGTTTATACTATGGGGACCACTACATTGCTAAGAAACTTTTTTTTTTTTGCTAGGGGCTTTACGTCGCACCGACACAGATAGGTCTTATGGCGGCGATGGGATAGGAAAGGCCTAGGAGTTGGAAGGAAGCGGCCGTGGCCTTAATTTTATTAAGGTACAGCCCCAGCATTTGCCTGGTGTGAAAATGGGAAACCACGGAAAACCATCTTCAGGGCTGCCGATAGTGGGATTCGAACCTACTATCTCCCGGATGCAAGCTCACAGCCGCGCGCCTCTACGCGCACGGCCAACTCGCCCGCTAAGAAACATTGAAGGCTTATCAATTCATTCTTAAATTTGACTGGAGCCGGCTCAAAATTTATACTAAAGGGTGTCACAAAAATATTCTTTTTAGGCGACATTTCTTCGATATTCTTTTCTTTCTTTTACGATTTGCTTTACCTTGTACTGACACAGATACTGTAGGTCTTATGGTGGCGGTGGGATAGGAAAGGACTAGGAGTGGGAAGGATGTGACCGTGGCCTTAATTAACGTACAGGTGAAAAATGGGGAAACCACTGAAAATCACTCTCGATGGTGGGGTTCGAACCCACTATCCCCCAAATGCAAGCTGATATCTAGCAATAGGACAAGTTACATGGTTTTAAACATGGGAACTCTTCAAACACTATCTCCTATAATAGTTTTCAAACTACAAAGTTTAATCTTAAAAGCATGAATTCTATCTCACATAGAACCAGGGAACACACTTTTGCCATGCAAATAAACATTTATTTTTTCTATTTTTTTAACGTCGCTTGAACACATCGAAGGTATTCGGCGGTTGGGAAGTGATATAATTAGGAGGCGTTCCTTTAATTGAAGTATAGCCGCGGCATTAGCCTGGTCTGAAAATGGGAAACCAGAGGCAAACATCTGCAGGTCTGCCAACTGTGGGGTTCAAACCCACCATCTCCCGAATGCAAGCTCACAGCTACGCGATCCAAACCATACGGCCGACTCGCTCGGTAATGAATATTTAAATCACTAAGCCGCGTGGTCAGTCCTGGACAGGCACGGGTCACCGCCAAGGCTCCTGAGCCCTCACATACTAAGGTGGAATACCCTGGGTTACGAAGATCTGTCCATTGAAACAGAGAATTGAAGGAAGAAGCTTCCAATCGATCGTTTCGGCACCTCCTCAAGAAAATACGGTCGTCGTGGACTACACTTTGTTCTCAGACGAGGCGTGGTTTTACTTGTCCGGATATATTAATCATCAAAATTCCGGTATTTGGACAAATGAAAATCTCAACGCGATTCAACAACAATTCTTTCATTAAGAGAAAATGTATGTTTGGTGCTAAATATCCCTATGGCGCATAATTGATCCACTCTTCAATACTATCATCACAACAATTACTATTAAAATGTTTTCATTCCTCCCCTGAAGGGGGAGGCGGGCCTCTTAGACGGTGACGCCGTCTCTCAGGCCAAAAAATTTGTTACGGTGAAGGAGATGTGCGGAGAAGGTGAGAGGATTGGCGGCCGTGACCTATACTAGGAACTGTCCCGACATTCGCCTTAGTGCAGGAATGGAAAACCACGGAAAACCATTCTCAGGACAGCTGACGGTGGGGACCAGCCCCTCTCCGTCTCTCGAATACAGAGGCGCAGGGCCACGACAAAGCCGCAGCCACCCTTTCTCTGCTCGGTTGATCGGTCGAAGTGCAGAGCTCTCGGACTAGCCGACGTCCACTCTGCAACCGCCGACTATATCATCATAACAGCTCATCCACCTTCGTAAATCAATTGAATGATGAGGAACTATACATTTGATATTTCCAGGTGGATGTAGCAGTATGCCACACTTCACATGCCAGTATGACCGAAATTCAGTCCTTCTTCGGCGATCGCGTCATTTCGAAAGAACTTGACCATCCTGCTCAGCCGATCTCACGCCGCCTGATTATTTTAACATGGACACGCTTTTTTTGCGCTGGGGTGTACCTGGAATTACAGTCATTAATTTTGCCTGGACAGAAAATCGTCACCGTGGTAACTAAGCAACCAGTGTTCGCCATCTTCTTCCTCACGCTGTGCCAGAACACTGCCTTCTATATACAGTAGATACAAATGGCGCCGTGTTCTAAACGATTTTGCATTGTCTTTGACTGGCGAACGTCTGGGTCACAGCAAAGCCCCTTACAAACGGTAACGTAACGTATCTTCCGAATATTTATGGCCATAAAATTGTGTGATATATCAGTGATCATTTTGTTATTTATTTATTTATTATTATTTGCTTTACGTTGCACCAACACGCATAGGTCTTCTGGCGACGTTGCGTTAGGAAAGGTGTAGGAGTGGGAAGGAAGCGGTCGTGGCCTTAATTATGGTACATTTGCCTGGTGTGAAGATGGGAAACCATTGAAATCACATCTTCAGGGCTGCCGACAGTGGCATTCGAATCCTCTATCTCCCGTATACAAGCTCACAGCTGCGCGCCCCTAACAGCACGGCCAACTCACCCGGTACCATTTTGTTGGACGTATATTTTGATAAGTGGGGCTATCTTGTGACATGACATGGATTTGGTGTGTGATGGATCACCTGCCATATTATTGGACGTAGATCATGATTTATTATCGAAATTCTTTATCACCCCTGTGAGTGGAGTGAAAGGATGGAATATGTGTACCCCCTGCATGTCTTAAGAGGCTACCAAAAGGGAACAACCAAATAATCTGTAATTGCTTTCTCGTCTTCTAAGCACCCCACCCCGCGATAAAAAACATATCCATGATTCTACTTTTTTTTCCGCGTAGCGCAGAAATTTACACATATGTTTTCTTTTTAGAAATTCAAGCAGTGACGTACTGACAGACTTTTAAGAACATGGTGGCTGGACGTAAATGGTCGCCACTTTCAGCACACTCATGTTGTGATGTCGTCACGTTCCTCAATAAATAAGTCGAGTCCTGTTGAAATTTCCTTGCAATATCTTCATTGGTATTGAAATTATTGAAGGAATACCGGGGTTAGTAACAAGTAAGACACTCTACGGTGTGTTTCAAAATACTCAAGAATCAGTTCATACCCAACATTGGAAGATCTCTCGACAATAATGGAAATAACAAATTGAAATTTCCAACCTAAGCAGACAGTAGCTTTAAAATGTGTGAGAGAAAAATTTCCAAGTAGGCATCATGTACTGGCTATGTACCTATAGCAGTGGCTCCCAAAGCCTGGTCCGCTGACCTCTGGGGGACCGCGGTGGTAATCCAAAGGGTCGTCGCTAATAATGTAAGTTTATGTATAAGTGATTTGTCTGTACAATGCTCAGAATTTGAAAATAATGGTATTTCTGTATCTGTCATGTCCGTAGTAGCAAGAAAATGCACTTTTTACTTTTATGTAATTTCGGTCTGTCTGTCTGTCTGTCTGTCTGTATGTATTTATGTATGTACACGCATCACGAGAAAACGGTTGAAGATAATTTAATGAAAATCGGTATGTGAAGTCGGAAGGTGAGCCACTATAATCTAGGCTATACATCATTTTACTCACGCAGAGTGAAATGGTAGTTTAGGGGAAGGCATAACATTTAATTCTCAAATATTTATATTATTAGTGGTCCTATCAATAAATACTACATAATGAAAGTTATACAGAATAAAATTTCCGATCATTTATGTCATACATTGTTACCGTACCGGCTTTGGGAACACAGATATGCATGAATTTGTATTTTTGTTAAATCCATATCAACGCCGAACCACGAGAAAGTCCGGCTCCATGGCTAAATGGTTAGCGTGCTGGCCTTTGGTCACAGGGGTCCAGGGTTCGATTCCCGGCAGGGTCGGGAATTTTAACCATCATTGGTTTATTTCACTGGCACTGGGCCTGGGTGTATGTGTCGTCTTCATCATCATTTCATCCTCATCACGACGCGCAGGTCACCTACGGGTGTCAAATCGAAAGACCTGCATCTGGCGAGCCGAACATGTCCCCGGACACTCCCGGCACTAAAAGCCATACGCCAATTCATTTCATTACCACGAGAAAATGGGTTAACAGAATTCAATGAGAGTCGGAAAATAGAGTCGGGGAATATGAAACTACAGTCGAAGTTATACACAATTTTATTCACCCTGGATGAAATTGTAGTTTAGGGGAAGGCGCCTAAACTTTAATTTTTAAATACCGGTACGTATGTTATTGGTCCTATTGTAAAGTACTGCATAACAAAAGTTATAGGGAATACAATTTCCGACCATTTATGTTTTATTCAGTTTTACCATAGCGACTATGATAAGAGTGGTATTTCAGAGTCGGAAGGAAACTAAATGTGAAGGTCTAAAATACTGAAAGCGCATAACATTGATTAACAATAACATTACATTGACCATTGTTCGTTGTGATGTTCTTTGTCTCTTATGCTGCCGCTCAACTCAGATAGATGAGATTATTGCTGCGTACCGAGTATAACAGCCTGACTGAATATTGGAGGGAAATATCTGGGGAATTAGAAAACTTTCTTCTCTAGCATGCCATTCTTCTGGTTCATACATTTTCTGATACTGCCGGCACGTAAGGGACTGGTTCATCATAGTATTCCAGCTATTCGATCGCTACCCTGACGCGCTGTTTTGAATGAGCCGTGTGTACACTTAAGGCAGAGTAGTAGTAGTAGTAGTAGTAGTAGTAGTAGTAGTAGTAGTAGTAGTAGTAGAATTACAATTACAAATCAGGCCTCTTCCAAATTATAGCACCACAATTCACTAAATAACTCTAAATTCAACCCTGAAAAGAGCCGTTTCTTAAGAGAAAGCTTCATCCTCATCACTTTCATTAAATTCTACATTCATTTTATTCCAAATTAGCAGTGAAGAGGGGGTTTATCCTCTGGCTTAGAGGAAAAATTTGCCTCCAAGTGAGATAGATTTTTCCACCTGTGTAGTGAACTGAGATTTTCCGACTCATCGGGTACTCCTAGGAGTGCTGGGAGTCTCCACTATTCGACACCCCCATCCGACCGAAATAAGACGAAGTGTGGTCACGGTTCACAGCTGTCTGCTGCTTGGTCACTCCAATTCTGGAACTTTGGACTGTTAGATCAGCAGCGTTAAAGGTGAGAAAATATGTGGTTTTTCATTTGATCAAGTATTTCATATGAAAGCATTGCTTTTAATCGCGCCATTCCTACTGACGTACATCGTAATGACTTATGTTCATTTCAGTTGGGAAAACTACTAAGACAGTCTTTCTGAGGATGTAAAAAGGCAGGTGGAGAGTGACTGTTTGTCATTATAATGAAAACTTCCCAAACTGATTGTGACTGATAGTAGACAAGGGGCCTACCATTACAATGAAAATTTCCTAACCCAGAATTCATACGAGAAAAGACGTTTGGTGACTTCCCCGTCACGTTTCTAGGGTAACGTTAAATGCTATGCAATTTAATACAATCTTGTTTACTACGTGTACTCTACCTAACCTAGAATTCTGTATACAGTGTGGAATTCCGTAGCGAAGCATGGGTACATCAGTTAGTTGTAAATATTTGAAGGGAGAAATGTTATTGTACACACACAATTTATACACCATTGTACTAAATTTACGAACTATGTCTTCACTGTTGTACAACTTCCATACATTATATGTAACTCTTAACTTGGCCGATAGATGGTAGAAGTTAGCAACGGAAAAAGGTCAAATACGGTACTACAAGGCAGTGTAAGTGAGGTAACTGTGAGACACTTGGAATTGCTAGTATCCACAAGCAGCATCTGCCTGAGAAAATCTCGCTGACCAAAAATCCTTTCTTTTAAATTGAACAGGAACCGCCTTGAGGAAGATCAAATAGCCGAAGTATGTTGGCAGCGGGAAAGTGAAAAATAAATTGAAATATGATATGGCTGGAGAGTCAGATGGAGTGGCATGTTTAGGTACACCACTGCTTTCGTAATATATAGGCCGTACTGTAGAAAGCGCGCCAAGCCAATCAGCTGATCAATTGAGGCAAGCTAAGCGAATGTTACAAATTGTACTTGTGAAAGTAATCCATAAGGATTGGGGCCATTCTTTGGATAATTGTCACTGTCGAGAGGCAGAAATTTATATTTAAATGCTTCCCTTTTTTTCTTTAAATTTATCACATCAGAATTTACATAAACAGCTGTTAATATGATGAGACCTCACTGTTTATGTTAGGTATGGTATCATCACATGGTGAGTAATGTAAATTCAAGGGACGTAATACTTCTCGTGGAATTTATTCATTTAATTGTTATCGTATAACACGTTTTGCTGGAAGTATAATGTGCTGAAAATTTAAATACAGTGTGTGAAAGTTCGCAGTTGCCACAATGCTAAGAACTTGTGCGTACCGCGGCGAAAATACAACTATACTAGTAAATATACATTAATACTTCCATTTTGTTAACCTTATGAAAAACGAAAGTCCCAAGCGAAAAAATACCTGTTACGAAGTATAAAGGAGAATGTTTCACTCATTTTCCAGAGCTGATGATGAATTTTGCTTTTGACTTTCTCGTTACACGAATTTACAGAAGGGCGTTATATTGTTGATACAGAACAAGTATAGAAGTGGACAGTAACCAATTGAACCTACATATGGTTATTTCTTGGGTTGGTAATGTTGAGCACCCGTTGGCTTTTCTCCCCAAAATTAATGCGAGTAAAAACAATTCATCGGCAATTTCCGTGAATGTGGAAAGTAACTAATAGATCTTACTGGTCAATGCAATCATATTTGGGAAAACATGGGCTATTCCTAAACAAAAACTGATACAAATGTTTGTACGGAAGAAAGAAGAAAGTCTTCGAAGGATAGTGCCAGAAGCGTCAAGAAAAAAAAAAACAAGAAAAAAACGAGAAAGCTACAGCATTTATGGCCATCTAGAGATATGGAAGTAAAGTTTATTATTGTACGTTTTTTGTCTAAATATTTGTATTAACGTATAATTATTATTTGTTGGGAACATTGACGAGTAAAACACTTAAGTTTTGACCGCGCAGATCGCAGTTTAAACCTACTTCTAAAATTACATAGACCTGACTTACGACTTATGATGCGATTACAGTTGTTACTGATCTCACCTGTAATATTGATACAACATTTGTGAATATTTCATAATTACAAGGTACAGACGCATCATGTCCTTGCATTGCACGGGTCGTACGGAGGAAACAGTTCGCCTCTTTGTGTCACGTCATCGGAGCTACAGTACGGCCTGTATATCACGAAGGCAGTGGCTCCAGGAAGTTCCATGAATATATCACAACTCTACGCCTTTGAACGACTTGTGGGCCCATGACTTCCCCTATACCCTACAATTTCTAGACAATAAATGCTAAGTATAATGCCTTTCATGACAACATACCTGTGTGAGTGTACCTTTTCTGCAGAAAGGGTCTTCAGATTGTGTGACTTCGCTTGTAAAACGCTTGGTCTTTGGAAAACAGCATCATTCGCCCTATTGATCCACCAATCGCAACAAGTGATTTTTTTCAAGTAAATTTCCAGATCCAGACTGTTGTAATTATTATTAGCCCAATGTCACACTGTTTTATAATTTCTGTGCATTGATAAGGTATCGTTATGTAAATGAAGTTAAACTTTCAAAGAAGTACTGTAAATATTATCCTAAGTTATGAGAATGAAATCAAACATGGTGACATTACAAAATTCTGTTTTTTTTTTTTTTTTTGTCTGCTGAATGCATTATTATGTTTTGTGGCTAAGGGGTCTTCGGACATGCAAGCGATATGCTCAGGGGGCCTCAGAGAAACCCTTCCCCGTAGCAATATTCGCTGAGTATGTCAGTACGCGGTTGTGATCGCCGAAAGAAGCGGGGAGAGAAGAAGCTATATTGGAGAGGAATACGTCAACAACCGCCTGCCTTGTGAGGCTCCGTGGTCGTTACTCTCAGTGGCAGGTAACTAGTTCCAGAGCCCCCATAAATTGCTGTCACCACACATGATTCATGGCCCTCTGTTCTCATTAAGCTGTGCACTATCGCGTTCGATAGCATTGACACGTTGCTATTTTCTACTCCGTTGTATTGTGGACAGTGGCACTTCTCGTTATGCAACCTTTTTCTCACATTGTAGAGGGAATTAAATCATTGTTCGTCACTGTTGCAGTACTTGAAGGGGACAAAACAACTCATCTGAACTGAAATCAGTCATTAATTTCTTATCGATTGTTGTGTTGTCTGCTTTCTCCGTGTATTCATACCTGTATTTTGCCTTTGATTTCATCATTCATTTTATCATGACTGAAATTCGGATCTTATGCAATTTACCACTTATCACAACCAAATTTGAAACGCAAGCACATATTAATAAGATAGAGCACCACATTAACTAGTCAATTTCAAATTTTATTTGTTGGAAAATTATTAACAAATAATAGTATTTTAACGTTATCGCTTGTTTCTTTACTCGTTTTCTTTTTTATTTAAATCCTAGCCAAATTAATTTATTTAAGTAATTATTTCTATACAATATGTTCCTTGGTTCAATACCCCCAGGCGTTTTCTATTTTTGAAAAATGTCCCCACCGAATGTAGTTGTAAGGGCTTATGTGAAACTCGGCATTGACTCACATTAGCGCTCATAGTGGTAGAAAAAGGTAAACTGCTAATATAATCGACGGGATAACGATAATTATGAAAATGATTGTAATTTTTAGGAATAAATAAAGAATATATTCTCATCATTTATTATATTTTATTTGCCTAAAATTTGCAGCTCATATCGCTAGGATGTTGCTTGCCTTAAGGACTAGAACTATGGATGGTCATACCTCTAATTTGGCTTTGATTTCATCATTCATTTTCTCAAGAATGAAATTTTGGACTTATGCAGTTTACCACTTACCACAGCCAAATTTGAAGCACACATTTGAAATAGAACACGACACAAAATTTGAAGTTTATTCGTTAATCTGTTGCAGAGTTATTAACAAATAATTTTTATATTGCATGGAAAGTGCTCCATGATGCACAGTTTTCATTATTTTTCGGTTATAATTTGACAAACTCTGAGTTTTTGTAGTCCATTATTCACACAATAGGCAAAACTTTAGTTTGGTGCTATTTTAGGAACCAAAATATGAAATTAATATTTAACTGATAATAAAATACAGAACTATTTTTAATTCGTGTACATATTGGAACTTTATCAGAAATTTCAGGGGGAATCTGATAAGAACTCTGTCGTAGGAAGCATTTTATACATGCCCATTTTGTAGTGGGAGGAGAACCAATAAAGACAATAAAATATGCAGATGATGTGGCGGTATTAGCGGAATCAGAAAAAGATCTACAAGTCATGTTGGAAAATACTGAGAGAGTGGGCAAAGAGTTTGGAATGAAGATCAATATTGGGAAGACTAAGGTGATGAGAATAGGAAAGGAGGAGATTGCTGTTAATATAACATTAGCGGGAAATAAATTAGAACAAGTGTAAAGTCATTCAGATACTTGGGAAGTTTGCTGACGTGGAATGGAAGTTGTACAGAAGAAATAAGAAGCAGAATATCGATGGGAAAAGAAGCCTTCGGAAAGGTGAGAGGGCTTTTGACATCTAAGGCAATCCCTATTGATTTAAGAAAGTGGTTCGCCAAGTGTTTTGTGTAGAGTGTAGTGTAGTATGGAGCTGAAACATGGACATTAAGAAAGAAACAAACAAAGTATTTGGAAAGTTTTGAAATATGGTTGTGGAGAAAAATGGAAAAAGTGAAGTGGACAGATAAAGTGAGAATAGGAGAGAAGAGACACCTCATGAAAACGATAAGGAAGAGGAAAATATCCTGATTGGGTCACATACTACGTAGAAATTGTCTTCAACAGAGGGTGATGGAGGGAAAAATAGATGGAAGAAAAGGAAGAATAAGGTTTGGAATGTTAACAGATGTGAAATAAGGGAGAAGCTATGAACAACTGAAGCAACATGCTCATGGTAGAGAATCATGGAGGCTGTCCGGTTGATACCTGTCTCAAGACAGATTCACAGAAGGAGAAGAAGAAGAAGAAGAATGGGCTAATGTTACTTTAAGTTAGAAAACTGCATTTAAAAGTTTTAAGAAACAAACTTGCATTAAAACTGCTCTGGAGTGTAAGTTACTGTCTCAGAGTTCTGTCTCTCTCTATGCACAGCCTAGGCCTACTACAAGATAAATATATTCCAGCGGGATTATTGAAATGTTAATTTGAAAGAACTTTGAAGCCAATATTACAAGACAACGTCAGAGAAAGGGGTGGATACTTGCTCTGTATACGCCGTGCCACTACCCGATAAATCCGGTATTTAGAGCTTTCAAATGGCGTTACCGAACATGTGGTAACGGGATTTAAAATACGAAGAATTTGGGGATTTTTAGGTTAAAATTGAAAATTCGACTTTTGATCAAAAATCGCAACATTTCAGTCATGACTGCCCTTAATAATAATAATAATAATGTATGTATGTATGTATGTATGTATGTATGTATGCATGTACGTTTAGTACTCAGCCCGAAGGCTGGTTGGATCCTGAACAGCTCCGCCATCAGCTGTCATATATGGCCTGGGCATTACTGAAGAGGCGTACTAGGGAAACGAGGAGTGAGGTAGTTTCCCGTTGCTTTCCTCACCGAGCCAGAAGTTGCTATTACATATCAGTCTGCCAAGCCCACTGAAATGCATGCACCAGCCGACCCTATGAGCAATATTTTCACATCATTCATAGCAGGGACTGGCTGCAGAAGGAATGGCATTACTAGCATCGCTCATACCTCAGTCCCTTTCATTTTGTCAAAGCCAAGGATAAAGCTGAGACAGATCAATGAAAGTAACAAAATTGCTCTAGCCCATACCAGAAGATAGTGCACTGTAAACACTACATCTTGCCAGCAAAGGCACAATAATAATAATCGTTTTACACCTCAGACTACTTTTATGGTTTCCGGAGACGTCAAGGTGCCGGAATATTATCCCGCTGGAGTTTTCTTGTGAGTGAATCTACAGACTGCCCACTCTGCGGTGTTGGGGTAGCCTGCCTGCTTCTTTCCCGGAGGCTCCGAGGTTGATTCCTTGCCAGGTCAGGGATTTTTATCTGGATCTGAGGTCCACTCAGCCTATATGATTATTGTTGAGGAGCTATCTGAAGTGCGATAGTGACCCCCGGTCTAGAAGGCCAATAATAACGGCTTAAAGTATTCAAAGTTCTACCGAGGGGTGCTAAGAGCGTCGTCGACAGATCTTGACCAAAATGCAGAAATCCTTCGAGGGATGAGAGAGAATAAGGAAGTGGTTGCGTCATGAGAAACAGTAATAGTGATAATAAAGCAAATGTTGAAGAACAACATATTGAGCTCGTATGCGGTCTTACACCTGAAGATAATAATAATAATAATAATAATAATAATAATAATAATAATAATAATAATAATAATATTAATAATAATATCATTTTACGCCTCACTGACTGCTTCTATGGTTTTCGGAGACGTCGAGGTGCCGGAATATTATTCCTCTGGAGTTTTCTTACTTGTGACTGAATCTACAGCGTGTCTGCTTCTTTCACGGAGGCTCCGAGGTCGATTCCTTGCCAGGCCATGGATTTTTATTTGGATCTGAGGACTGGTTTGAAGTCCACTCAGCCTACATTATTACTGTTGAGGAGCTATCTAGAAAATATTTCAACCTCCCTGTTCATTACTGCATTGCCGATTTGTATTGGTAACCTGATGTATCATATATGATACATCGAAAACAGTCATGATTTCAAATTCCCCTGGAAGATGAGGATGATGATACTGTGAGTTTGACCCTGGACGACTAATCAAAGACAAAAATGTTCAAAAGTGATCATTGCAACTTCCTGGAGCAAAAGGCGAAGCAAATGACATGAAAATGGAGACTGGCAGGTTGTGTTATATCCAATTTACACAAGTTTTTCTTCGATTATTCATTATTATATCTTCATGTAAGGTACTTGTCCGCCTCTGTGGTGTAGTGGTTAGTGTGATTAGCTGCCACCCCCGGAGGTCCGGGTTCGATTCCCGGCTCTGCCACGAAATTTGAAAAGTGGTACGAGGGCTGGAACGGGGTCCACTCAGCCTCGGGAGGTCAACTGAGTAGAGGTGGGTTCGATTCCCACCTCAGCCATCCTGGAAGTGGTTTTCCGTGGTTTCCCACTTCTCCTCCAGGCGAATGCCGGGATGGTACCTAACTTAAGGCCACGGCCGCTTCCTTTCCTCTTCCTTGCCTATTCCTTCCAATCTTCCCATCCCTCCACAAGGCCCCTGTTCAGCATAGCAGGTGAGGCCGCCTGGGCGAGGTACTGGTCATTCTCCCCAGTTGTATCCCCGACCAAGAGTCTGAAGCTCCAGGACACTGCCCTTGAGGCGGTAGAGGTGGGATCCCTCGCTGAGTCCGAGGGAAAAGCCGAACCTGGAGGGTAAACAGATGATGATGATGATGATGTAAGGTACTTAAATTATGCATTATTAAGAATGATCACAAGGAGCCTCCGTGGCTCAGACGGCAGCGCGTCGGCCTCTCACCGCTGGATACCGTGGTTCAAATCCCGGTGACACCATGTGAGATTTGTGCTGGACAAAGCGGAGGCGGGACAGGTTTTTCTCCGGGTACTCCGGTTTTCCCTGTCATCTTTCATTCCAGCAACACTCTCCATTATCATTTCATAGCATTTATCATTCATTAATAAAAATCACCTTGGGAGTGGCGACCCCATTGTAATAACAGCCTATATATGTTTCATTCATTACATCCCTGACCCGGTCAATGACTGGAAAACAGGTTGTAGGTTTTCATTTTTCAAGAATGATCACAAATAAATCATAAATGACAAATAAAAATTAATATTTTTCATTTACTGAGCAATTGTTGAGAGGAAAACACATTGCGCCAACTCCGTATCAAAAATGAACTTTAATCCTGCTTCTTTTGGCCAGTAATTAAACTTATGTTAGATGTTGAGACAAACACAACAGAAAGAAAGAATTAATCAATTAATTGTAGCAAAGTGGGAACGAGAAGTATCCGTGGGGTGATGTGGCACTACGGCGAACAGTCATGATCTCCAAAATAAGGTGAGCAGTGTAGGGTTATGATGAGCGAATTTCTTTACAATTATAAATACAATCTATATACAGGGTGAAGCGAAATTCGCGCACTCGGGCGTCGCAGCGCGACTCCTCACATGCCAGCAATAAAAAAATGTCTCTCACAAAAGTTCGTCCTGCGAGTATATCCGGGAGAAAAAGGTCGTTGAAGAATGGCAATCTGGCAACACTGTAACCACATGTAGGGTAACTAATTCTGTCAGCACTTGTTAGTCGTGCCGTACAGTTGGAGCAGCAGATAGAGTTTTGAGTTAACATGCGGGAGATCGAGGGGTCGATCCTGGGTTAAGGCGTATGTTTTTTATGTCATAAATGTAGTCCAGGTGGTATGGTATTTGGCATCTTAATCGTCAATAGCGATTGCAGCGGGTTCTCTAGAAACCACTTGCACTTACATACTACGATCCTAGAAATGGGCGAATATTCGTTTTCATTGGTCAGCTTCGAAAGACGCCCTTTCCACGTCGTAGGCGTGAATTTATTCGCACCACTTCATCTACTAGATGTCCGGCTCCATGGCTAAATAGTTAGCGTGCTGGCCTTTGGTCACATGGGTCCCGGATTCGATTTCCGACAGGGTCGGAAATTTTAACCATGATTGGTTAATTTCGCTGGCACTAGGGCTGGGTATACGTGTCGTCTTCATCATCATTTCATCCTCATCACGACGCGCAGGTCGCCTACGGCAGTCAAATCAAAAGACCTGCATCTGGCGAACTGAACTTTCCTTGGACACTCCCGGCACTAAAAGCCATACGCCATTTCATCTACTAGATGCGTTACAACGTGTTCAGCGTTACTAAATTTTGTAAATGTAGGATACATGTGACCTAAGAAACGGTGTCTTACTATGTTACAGTATGTAATGTCCGATGGAAATTAGCAAATAAAAAAAAGCGCCTCAACCCAGGATCGAACCCTCGACCTCCTGCATGCTAACCCAAAACTCTATCCACTGCACCAACTGTACACCACGGCTAATATGTGCTGACAGAGGTAGTTACCCCACATGTGGTTACAGAGTTGCCAGATTGCCTCTCTTTAACGCCCTTTTTCTCCCGGATATACTCGCAGGACGAACTTTTGTGAGAGACATTTTTTTATTGCTGGCATGTGAGGAGTCGCGCTGCGACGCCCGAGTGCGCGAATTTCGCTTCACGCTGTATATCCAATCCCCATTCCGTCTGTCATTCACAGCGATTATGAAAAAACAAGACGGTTTCAACAGCTGAAATTCGCACCAGATATGTGTAGTTGCCTCTCCTTTACAAGAAAAACACAACGAAACTCCCAAAACCAGGAATTTGATGCTTTTAAAAGAAAATTACGTGTCTGAAGCTTCATTGTCGATGATTGCTAACGAGCACAGTAGTATTTTTACAAGTTGCTTTACGTCGCACCGACACATATAGGTCTTATGGCGACCACAGGCCAGGAAAGGACTAGGAGTGGGAAGGAAGCAGTCGTGGTCTTAATTTAGGTATAGCTCCAGCATTTGCCTAGTGTGAAAATGGGAAACCACGGAAAACCATGTCCAGGGCTACCGACAGTGGGGTTGAAACCCACTATCTTCCGAATACTGGATACTGGCCGCACTTAAGCGACTGCAGCTATGTAGCTCGGTCGCCAGGATTTGTACCCAACGCCATATTAGTAACATAGTCAGTGCTAGCAAACGAGCCAAGAATAAGATACAATAAAGCACCTCACCAACGTGTAGCCAGAATTGAAGCCACGCATGGCCGCCATATTATTTGAGCTACAATTTTTCTTTTGCTATTTGCTTTACGTCACGCTGCCACAGGTACTGTAGGTCTTATGGCGACGATGGAATAGGAAAGGCCTAAGAATGGTAAGGAAGCGGCCGTGGTCTAAATTACGGTTCAGTCCCAGCATTTTCCTGGTGTGAAAACGGGAAACCACGGAAAACCATCTTCAGGGCTGCCGACAGTGGGGTTCGAACCCACAATCTCCTTCATTCAAGCTCACAGCTGCGCGCTCCTAACCGCACGGCCGACTCGCCCGGTCTGCAATATCATAGACCGGTTGCTGTCTGTTATTGATCAAGTTAACGAAGGTATGGACTTAGAGAAGAAATCAGAAATCTACAAATAAATGGCGGGACGGGTTCGACCGTAATAATAATAATAATAATAATAATAATAATAATAATAATAATAATAATAATAATAATAATAATCGTATGGCCTCAGCTACCGTGTGCAGACATTTCAATTTGACGACATCTGGCTGTCTGCTCCTCAATTTTCGACGTTCCGTTTTACTCTAGGCCCCCACTAGATGGCAGACCGAGTAAACCGAAACTCTCTTGGGCGTCTATGGCTGAGATTTAATGAATTTTGTCGGTAAACACCAAATGTGCCACCAGAGATCTTTTACATGCCGACATCGTACGACATGGAGTGTCGAATGGACTTTTTTCCGCCCTTCAAAAATCCGACTACCTCTGCCGGGTTTGAACCCGCTATCTTGGGATCCGGAGGCCGACAGGGGCAGCTGGGTTTGACCGTGATAAAGCTAGACGAAAATATTGCTCATGCATAAATTCTGTTGAGCTCAGCTTAAAACTCATCAGTGCATGAAGTTGTTTATTGTCTTGCCACCATCTTGGCTACAAATGTGATTCAACAATGAACGCTAAGAACTGAGAATAATTTATTCTTGTTTCCTGTTAGCTACAGCTTTTCTGAAGTGAAAGTATTGTGGGCTTAAAACCATGCATAAATATCGTACTTTTTATCACTTGTAAGACGTCCGATTTTTCGGACGCTGTGCACTAATGGGTTTAAAGGAAGAATGTGTTTTATACCAAGAATAGATTTGGAAATGTTGACATATCATTGATTCTTAAAAGGAGGCAATTTCCTATATGTCACAGGCAGCAAGGCACATGAACAAACTTTACCGAACTTTCATAAATTTAGGATGAATATCTTCACTCCATTGTTTACCCATAGATAACTATAGACCTATGGAGTAATTCAAGAATTCTCAGATCCATAAACATCGACATACTACTACCATTTAAAACTACATTCAGTATGTTAGAAGTGAAGCTTCCACGGTGTGAAGAATTATTTAATTTAATTTCCGGGTTGAACCGTGTTGTACGCACATTACGTACAGTTTGCCGACGTTTCGAATACATTGCAGTATTCTTTGTCAAGGCGACTGAAATACCCCTACTCGATAAGAGGTAATCAGTCTCCCAGGCAGAAATTCTTCTTCTTCTTCATTATTATTATTATTATTATTATTATTATTATTATTATTATTATTATTATTATTATTATTATTATTATTATTATTATTATTATTATTTGACGTTGTTGAAATGTTGATAGGAGTTGCAACGAAAACGAAGGTAAGGACTTAGGGAAGAAATCAGAAATCTACAAATAAATGGCGGTACGAGTTTGACCGTCATAAAGAAATTATTCTGCCTGGGAGACTGATTACCTCGGATCGAGTAGGGGTATTTCAGTCGCCTTGACAAAGAATACTGCAATGTATTCGAAACGTCGGCAAACTGTACGTGATGTGCGTACAACACGGTTCAACCCGGAAATTAAATTAAATAATACATTCAATATGGTTCATGAGGAAATTTCACAATTCTTGTTACGATTCTACACAATTGACATGTACCTAACATGGGAAGTGTAAGATTTTTTCCTATGATATACTGTATTAGCATATTCATTTCAAATTTATAATTACATTTCACATACTAATTTTTACTGTCCAAGACATGCTTACATGCTAGGGTCAAAAATAATATGTCAAACCGATACACACCGCAGTTTATTTCGACAATATCCATCACGCGGTACCGTATTGTACGTCTCGTTCTACATTATGCTTCATGTCATACCCAACTGAGGAGCACAATTACAATTATTTAGTTGTTGCGTTTCTTTTCTTCTTTTCCAAAAATCTCCTCATCCTCTTTCTGAAAATTTGCTTGCGTTTTTTCATTACAAGATATTAGAATCATTCCGTATTGACGGTTTTCACTTTACAAAGGTGAAAAATGAGAGTATCCTCCTAACTCAATGCAATAAATATTCCGTCATTAGACGGAGTAAACAAATTCAAACATGTTTCGGCTCGTTTGAGCCATCTTCAGTGAAAAATGAGGGGAGTTTGAAATAATTTACATAATATAAGTTGAAAAATGCTAAAAAACATAATGAAGGAGCAAATGAAAAAACAAACAAAAGAGAGCCTAGACGGAAACAAAATTAGCACAAATATACAATATTTACATCAACATGCGGAGCAAAAAACAACTCACTGCGACAAAATTCAGTGAAAAGGTGTTAATTTAAAATAATAATTGAAACTAAAAACTGTGTTGTTGTTGTTGTTGTTTGAGTCATCAGTCCATAGACTGGTTTGATGCAGCTCTCCATGCCACCCTATCCTGTGCTAACCTTTTCATTTCTACGTAGCTATTGCATCCTACATCTGCTCTAATCTGTTTGTCATATTCATACCTTGGTCTACCCCTACCGTTCTTGCCACCTACACTTCCTTCAAAAACCAACTGAACAAGTCCTGGGTGTCTTAAGATGTGTCCTATCATTCTATCTCTTCTTCTCGTCAAATTTAGCCAAATCGATCTCCTCTCACCAATTCGATTCAGTATCTCTTCATTCGTGATTCGATCTATCCATCTCACCTTCAGCATTCTTCTGTAACACCACATTTCAAAAGCTTCTATTCTCTTTCTTTCTGAGCTAGTTATCGTCCATGTTTCACATACAATGCCACGCTCCACACAAAAGTCTTCAAAAACATCTTTCTAATTCCGATATCAATGTTTGAAGTGAGCAAATTTCTTTTCTTAAGAAAGCTCTTCCTTGCTTGTGCTAGTCTGCATTTTATGTCCTCCTTACTTCTGCCATCGTTGGTTATTTTACTACCCAAATAACAATATTCATCTACTTCCTTTAAGACTTCGTTTCCTAATCTAATATTCCCTACATCACCTGCCTTCGTTCGACTGCACTCCATTACTTTTGTTTTGGACTTATTTATTTTCATCTTGTACTCCTTACCTAAGACTTCATCCATACCATTCAGCAACTTCTCGAGATCTTCTGCAGTCTCAGATAAAATAACAATATCATCGGCAAATCTCAAGGTTTGGATTTCCTCTCCTTGGACTGTGATTCCCTTTCCAAATTTCTCTTTGATTTCCTTTACTGCCTGTTCTATGTAAACATTGAAAAGGAGAGGGGACAAACTGCAGCCTTGCCTCACTCCTTTCTGGATTGCTGCTTCTTTTTCAAAGCCCTCGATTCTTATCACTGCAGACTGATTTTTATACAGGTTGTAGATAATTCTTCGTTTTCGGTATCTGATCCCTATCATCTTCAGAATCATAAATAGCCTGGTCCAATCAACATTATCGAATGCCTTTTCTAGATCTACGAATGCCATGCATGTGGGCTTGTCCTTCTTGATTCGATCCTCTAAGATCAGACGCAAAGTCAGGATTGCTTCACGTGTTCCTACATTTCTTCTGAAGCCAAATTGATCTTCCCCCAACTCAGCTTCAACTTGTTTTTCCATTCTTCTGTAAATAATACGTGTTAAAATTTTGCAGGCATGAGATACTAAACTAATAGTGCGGTAGTTTTCACACCTGTCAGCACCGGCTTTCTTGGGAATAGGTATAACAACATTCTGCTGAAAATCGGATGGGACTTCTCCTGTCTCATACATCTTGCACACTAAATGAAATAACCTTACCATGCTGGTTTCTCCTAAGGCAGTCAGTAATTCAGCGGGAATATCATCAATTCCAGGTGCCTTGTTCCTATTTAGGTCACTCACAGCTCTGTCAAACTCTGACCTCAAAATTGGGTCTCCCATTTCATCAGCATCAACAGCCTCTTCATGTTCCAAAACGAAATTATCTACATCGTTACCTTGATACAACTGTTGGATATGCTCCTGCCATCTTTCTGCTTTGTCTTCTTTCCCTAGAAGTGGCTTTCCATCTGAGCTCTTAATATTCATGCACCTAGATTTCCTTTCTCCAAAGGTTTCCTTGATTTTCCTGTATGCAGCATCTACCTTTCCCAGGACCATACAGCCTTCGACATCCTTGCACTTCTCCTTCAGCCATTCTTCCTTAGCTACCTTGCACTTTCTATCCACTTCATTCTTTAATCGCCTGTATTCTTTTCTGCCCTCTTCATTTCTAGCATTCTTGTATTTTCGTCGTTCATCAATCAGGTCTAGTATCTCCTGAGTTATCCACTGATTCTTAGTTGATCTTTTCTTCCTTCCTAACATTTCTTCAGCAGCCCTACTGACTTCATTTTTCATGACTCTCCACTCTTCCTCTACTGTGTTTCCTTCGGCCTTTTCATTTAGTCCTTGTGCAACATGTTCCTTGAAACAATCCATCACACTCTTTTCTTTCAACTTGTCTAGATCCCATCTTTTTGCATTCTTTCCTTTCTTCAATTTCTTCAATTTCAGATGGCATTTCATGACCAACAAGTTGTGGTCAGAGTCCACGTCTGCTCCTGGGAAAGTTTTGCAATCCAACACCTGGTTTCTGAATCTCTGCCTAATCATAATGAAGTCTATTTGATACCTTCCAGTGTCTCCAGGTCTCGTCCACGTATACAGCCGTCGTTTGTGGTGTTTGAACCAAGTATTGGCGAGGACTAAATTATGGTCAGTGCAGAATTCAACCAGCCGACTTCCTCTTTCGTTCCTTTGTCCCAATCCAAATTCTCCTACTGTGCTACCTTCTCTTCCTTGGCCTACCACTGCGTTCCAGTCTCCCATCACAATTAGATTCTCGTCACCTTTGACATATTGTATTAAATCTTCTATCTCCTCATATATTCTTTCAATTTCTTCATCATCCGCTGAACTAGTAGGCATATAGACCTGCACTATTGTGGTGGGCATTGGTTTGGTGTCTATCTTGGCGACAATAATTCTTTCACTATGCTGGTCGTAGTAGCTTATCCGCTGCCCTATTTTCTTATTCATTATTAAACCAACTCCTGCATTACCCCTGTTTGATTTCGTGTTGATAATTCGGTAATCGCCTGACCAAAAATCCTGTTCTTCCTGCCAACGTACTTCACTTATACCAACTACATCTAACTTTAGCCTATCCATCTCCCTTTTCAGATTCTCTAACCTACCACAACGATTCAAACTTCTAACATTCCACGCTCCGACTCGCAGAATGTCAGTATCCATCTTCCTGATGATCGCCCCCTCTCGTGTAGTCCCCACCCGGAGATCCGAATGGGGGACTAGTTTACCTCCGGAATATTTTACCCGGGAGGAAGCCATCATCAGAACATCATTCATACAGAGCGAGCTGCATGTCCTCGGGAGGTGGTTACGGCTGTAGTTTCCCGTTGCTTTCAGCCGTGTAGCAGTATCAACACAGCTAAGCCATGTTGAGTATTATTACAAGGCCGTATCAGTCAATCATCTAGACTGCCGCCCTTGCAACTACCGAAAGGCTGCTACCCCCCTTTCGATGAACCATTCGTTAGTCTGGTCTCTCAACAGATACCCATCCGGTATGGTTGCACCTGCGGCTCGGCTATCTGCATCATTGGGACACGCAAGCCTCCCCACCGCGGCAAGGTCACATGGTTCGCAGAGGAGGAAAAACTGTGTTAACCTAAGAAAACAAAGGAATGTTATTGTTACTAAACAATATTTTGTAAACTATGAGGTCCACAACCTCACCATGTGCTACTATTGTTCATTTCCATCTGCATCATTTGTTTTTTCATTCCTTTGTTTTCTTAGATTAACACAGTTTTAGTTTCAATTATTATTTTAGATTAACACCTTTTCACTGAATTTTGTCGCAGTGAGTTGTTTTTTGCTCCGCATATTGATGTAAATATTGTATATTTGTGCTAATTTTGTTTTCGTCTAGGCTCTCTTTTGTTTGTTTTTTTTTCATTTGCTCCTTCATTATGTTTTTAGCATTTTTTCAACTTATATTATGTAAATTATTTCAAACTCCCGTAATTTTTCACTGAAGATGGCTCAAACGAGCCGAAACATGTTTGCATTTGTTTACTCCGTCTAATGACGGAATATGTATTGTATTGAATTAGGAGGATACTCTCATTTTTCACCTTTGTAAAGTGCGGTTTTTCAGTTCAGATTTTGTAGGTTTTATTGTGTTTGCCCGATTTGACTTTGTGGCTGATGATAGCACATATTTTGTGCCGAAACTAGTACCGCATGTGAACGATATGTGATTCTTTCACGTTAATAAATATCTTTGTATTGAATAGGAGGAACCCTCTTAATTTCAAATATTGTGAAGCTTCATTGTATGAAAGACATTAACTTTGAAGGTGTTCTTCTTTGTCTCGAGTATTTGCAATTCTAATCTTTTTGATCAATTTTGCAATGTTCAGAATTATACTAGGACTTACTAAATTGATAAATATACAACATTAGATAAGGATTGGTGTGAGTTTTTCAAATGAAGCCCTGACATTGAAACATTTAGTGAACTGCTTAACATTTTTCAGGTTTATTTCGCCATTCCAGGTTGCAATGCAACCAATGAAAGAGTGCTTTCCCTGATTAATACACATTGGTCACAAGAAATAAACTGTTTGCTGACCGAGTCGGTTAAGGGTATTTCAATAATGAAGTATAAATTTTAAAAAAGTGCCATGTGGAGAGTTTTAAAATTATTTATTACAAGAAAACAATTCATCTTTGTTGTCGTAAGTGGATGCTGTCGTTAAGTATCAGTAAAAATATCTACAATTTCAGCATATTCTTCAACATAACAATAATAAGGTGTGTAATACTAAACTTTGTGTTTAAAATCAAAATTCCATCTGTCCTCCATTTTTATGAAAACCACGAACCTGCTACGCAGGCGTAGCAGGGGGAGAGATGATACTCCCACGTGACGCGTCCCAGGTGGCGGATAGGGGGGTCCTAACCGGCTTGCCGGCGGACTTGAGGGAAATAAAATACCTCTCGCGGAACAAACACACACCCCGTGTGGGTGGGGGAGGCTGACGAATAATTCACCCACGGTATCCCCTGCCTGTCGTGAGAGGCGACTAAAAGGGGCGACCAAGGGATGATTGAATTAGAACCATGAAACTACTTTTGATTCGTACCATCACGCGGGGAACACCATGGGTTGCCTGTACTTGCGAATTGTACCACTATGTTCGGTACGAAATGGGTTTGTGTTTAGTAGTAGCCATGAGCTTGGCCTGGGGGTTTCCAGTACCCGTGCGTCGTACCCATGTGAGCACCACCGCGGGTCTGGGCGTAGCCTGTGAGTTGTACCACTATATGAGCGACACCGTGGGTCTGCGTTGCCTTTGATTAGTATCCACTGTGTGAGGAACACCACGGGGCCCGTAGGATCGGCATCCGTGCCTAGTACACCTAGGTGAGGAAACTCATTGGTTTGCGTTGGCTATGAGTGGCGCCATTGTGTGAGAAACACCATAGGTCTGCGTTACCTGTACGAAGTACAATACTTGTGAGTAGTACCGTCTTGTGTGGAACACCGTGAGTTTCGCTACTCTTGATTAGTACCCCAACATGACAATACCATGGTTCTACTTTACTCGCGACATGTACCATTCTGTGGGGCCTTAGACATGGATTTTGCACCCCTTTCGACATCAAGCATCATCATGAGTGGTCCCTTGGTCAGTAATCAATTATCTATGATCTTTGTTTGAGTCTGATCCACTGTATTTTGGTTGTTTGTTTCCTTATTTATTTATTTTTTGTTGGGTTCATGTCCATCCATTCATTCTTCATGACATATTTTATTTTTATTTTGGTCAGTGGATGCCTTTGAAATTTTTGTTCTTTCATTTCGTACCATTAGGGGCCGATGACCTTCGATGTTAGGCCCCTTAAAACAACAAGCATCATCATCATCATTTTTATGAAAAGTCTTCCTTTTATTAAGAGTCTGTACTCCATTTTAAAATTTAGTGTTAGTCACCCTAAATTTAGACCTGCAGTCGCTTGATTTTAAGCAAAAAATTTTGTATTGTTAATGGCCCAGCCCCTCTACGAACAGTCTTAGGTTGCGTCGTAAATCTACAGAGGTAATGTGGTTTGTGGTGCGAAGAACAGGTATTGATGAGATTAGATGTTACAACCTTGTCGATCAACTCCATATTATACTATATTTACTTTCATCCTTGGCGTTCTGTAAATTATCGTTTTGCAACTGGTTTTATTTACAACAAACTTCATTCCATGGTAACAAGAAAGATATAATTACGTCCTACAAATTTTAATTTATTGTTTTGTATTACTTGTACAGCCTCCAAGGTAGTATTAAACACTGAAATGTAGTGGCCACAAAAACTTTACAACCACCCATTCTTAATTACATGGGAAAAAGTAATGAACGACAAAAGTTGTATGTGTATTCGGAATGAAATCATGTTTGTTGAAGTACAGGTCAATTTCCATGTCTAGTGTGTTTGAAGGGGGTATGTAATGTAACCATTAGAATTGTTATTTTTTAATCTTTTAATTGTTTACTCTGTGTTACGATATTGCTAGGATAAGCCGGCAAAAGTAGAAGAAATACTTTTTTCAGTAAAGATAAATGGTACGTTTCCTTTGTAGCTGGTAATTTGAAACGCTCCGACATTCAAAGCCTTGTATTTAAAAATTGGTGTTTAATATGTATAGTTTGCGCGCGAGTAAGGAGTCAAGTTTGCAAAACTACTGGTTGATCGCTTTCTAACCTGGCAAACGTGTTAAGTCGATATAATTATGCGGTGAAGTTATAATCAGCATTCATGTGGTGGTACCCCTGTAGCCATCGTCGACATCTTGTTATTCCTAACTTGAAATCTTTTTTAACACCATCTTACTAAAAACAAATAACCCTTTTTACATGTTGTTCTGTAATCGCTATCCAATTACAAAAAAAAAGGTAGCATAGATGAAGAAAAGAGAGGCTTTATCACACTGCATATGATATGAATGCGCAAAAGGAACGAGAAGAAGTGTGTAAGTAAATAGTTTCGCTTCTTTTGAAGACAGGTTTCTTTTCGAACGTACTTAATGACGTGCCGGTGTTGACACCAGCCACTTCTTCCTCCGTCCCATCCTAATGATGGCCAGCCAAAACTGAGGAGAGATCGTTTATTTAACATAATACAGCTGTGGAGCTCATTTTATGTTAAAAGGATGTACATAATAGTTATTATGTGATATCAATAGGAGGTTCCCATTTAAAGTTACACTTCAAGTCTGCTGGAATATGTTAATAACGTATTAACGTTATAATGTACTTCGGAGCAACAACAGAGCGCGCTTCTCCTAATAATAATAATAATAATAATAATAATAATAATAATAATAATAACACTGATCATTGGCGGTAGGTCACAAATGAAAATCATTGAGAAACAAGAGAGGAAAATTCTCAGAAAAATCCTAGGACCAAAGTTCGAAAACGGAATTTGGATGAAAAAGAAACCACACGAAATTTTTCAATTCACAGAAAAAATCACAGATACCATCAGAAAGAGACGACTAAAATTCTACGGACACCTACACAGAATGGATAACAACAGGCTGACAAAGAAAATTATAAATCTAGCTCTAACCCTGATAATCCGCAACAATTGGTTAGCAGAAATTCATGAAGATCTACAAGAAATGGGTATTGAGGACGAAACCATTCAAGATAGAACGAAATTTAGAAGCTTTGTAAACAAACATAAATTTGCAGAGAAACCAACAAGAAAAAATACAGGCTGGACAGAAACACGCAGAAAGGAGCACTGTGAAAAAATGAAGAGATATTGGGAAGAAAAGAAGAAGAAATATTGTGCAAAATAAGTTCAAACGCGCTCCACAGTTGGGCACAACGAATCAAAATAATAATAATAATAATAATAATAATAATAATAATAATAATAATACATAATCTTTCTGGAAGACTGTGCGGAATTCCATCAAGTGCGACCATCTCTCAAAAGAAAAGTGCACAATGTTTCCGCTTGGGAATTTCCTCAAACTCACAGACTTGAATCCCCCTGTGCGCAGGCATGGTAGAATACACACACGGTACCCTCTACCCGTCTTAAAAGTCGACTAAAAAGGGACCCAGCGCATCTCAATTTCGGAGCGTGGCTTGGTGATCCCTGTTTCTCTAATTGTATGTGGTATTGCTTCCACTTACTTTAGCCCATTCCGTGATTATTCGTACTTGGAATGTTAATGAGATTCTCTCCGAGAGATTCTCATACGGAAAGTGTGGAATGTTTGAAACTTATCAACATTTCGGAAATTGATGCTGAAAACCTGGAACAGTCTGTACGATTCTTTTCATGTATTTTTAGAATTGGATTTTCGTCGCACCGACACAGATAGGTCTTAAGGCGACGATGGGATAGGAAAGGGCTAGGAGTGGGAAGGAAGCAGCCGTGGCGTTAATTGAGGTACAGTCCCATCATTTGCCTGGTGTGAAAATGGGAAAGCAGGGAAAACCATCTTCAGGACTGCCAACTGTGGGGCTCGAACCCATTGCCTTCAGGATACAATCTCACAGATGCGCGCCCCTAACCGCACGATGAACTCGCCCAGTCTGTACGGTACTAAAAAAAATCGGCAAGAATTAAGAGATCGTAAATTCTTCTCTTGGAGTTCACTAACAGACGGCGAACGTTTCTGCAGCGCACTCTGTGCCCAGCAGATCCCTGGACAACAACCTCTGTCGGTGCTGTTGAGGAGAGAATGAAACTCTTCTTCATGTTCTACGATCCTGCAAACGCGGAGAGCTTCTTCGAAACACTGGACACCATTAAATTAGATCGTTCACAAGCAAAGAAGTGGGGAAGAAGGCCTTTGATGTCCACGAAGAAGTTCACGGTTTGGCCATGAACGGCAGTTGAAGTCGTATCGACATGATAGCTTTCAGAGAACACAGCCCAAAAGGCTGCATCATACTGTACGGCTCGAACATCACAAAAGCCAAACGTAAGAGGAAAAAGTAGAGAAAAAAGAAAAAGATTCACGAACCCACAATCCCTTATTACAAAACTAAATAGAGATAGGACTAAAAACGCGGCATCATAACTCGACACTCCGCTGACACATGGAAGTGTTTCTAGCTACGGATGGAGAACATTCATGAAATAGTTACGATAAGTTAGGCTCCTGAGGCACACATATTTAGTGCATAACACGTCGTTACTGACAAAAACTTTCGAAATTACTTACTTAAGCATAAATTGCCTGGCCTTCGCAGATGACCCCACACTCCTAACATCAAGTACGGATGAAACTACACACCAACTCTCCTCACTTAGTCAAATAGCAGTTAAAGTAGGGTTGAGGGATGCCATTAACAAAACAGAGTTCATCACCAACGTCAGCGAAACACCCAACTCAATTCCACACGAGGATGCAGTAGTAGAGAAGACTAACTTCTACAAATACCTCGGAGAATGGATAACATCGAATGTTAGTGAGGAGGTAACAATGAAAGCCAGATTTGCCCAACTGGAGAGAGCCTTTCACGTCTGTAAGAGCATTTACAAGTCCAAATCCCTTTCCCTTCGCCTCAAGCGCTATGCAACTCTACTGTGTGCCTCAGAATGCTTGAACATAGTCAAGCAGGGAGAAATCAGGAAATTGTAAATGGGAAAAATCATGAGCCCCATTAAAGAGGGAGGTGAATACAGAATCAGGCAAAATAGCGAGCTTTACCAAGATTTAGAGGGCATAACATCAGCCATGAGAAACAGGAGACATATTTTGTACTGTCACATAGTCAGAATGGACACTAAGAGACTGACCTCAAGAATCTTCAACACCATTTCTAGAGGGGTGGGGACAAATGCTAAATGAACGAAACTATTTTGAAAAGACCTAGAATTTAAAAAAAATCCCAAGGATATATTCAACAGAAATAAATTTAGAATGCTGATCAGAACATCCGACAGGCTCCACTCACTGATAGCGTCCTGGAGTGAAAGTGAAGTGGACTAATGAAAGCACCCCACAGCGCAAAGATGAGGGAATACTGGGCTAAGAAGAAAGTTCATCAGAGTTAGGAACCACGTGGTCCAAGAGGCCTCAAGGAAGCGAGAATACACCTGTACATAACTTATATCGGATACATCTTTGTAAATAGCAATGGCTTAGAAATTAAATCGACTAACAATTTTAAGGGCATATAGAATCGGAGTTTTGTTCAAATTATTAAAAAAATTATTAACAATATTTATTCCCTGAATCCTCCCCTTTAAAAAAGTATATTGAACATTGCTCTATCACAATTCTAACCAAGTTAAATTAGATATTTCTCAGAAGTGGCGTGGCATCATAATGTTCGCCATCTGTCATGGGTGGCTATCTTTCGAAATTGTATGTATGTTGACAATGCGTATGGCTTTTTGAATAATTTTCCAGTAGCCCTTGGCATTTTAACTACAAACTGAATAATAATACTTTTCGAAACACAACTTACATGTGATGCATGTACACGAACAGTAAGTTCAAAGAATTAAAAAAAGAAATGGCGTATGGCTTTTAGTGCCGGGAGTGTCCGAGGACAAGTTCGGCTCGCCAGATGTAGGTCTTTTGATTTTACACCCGTAGGTGACCTGCGCGTCGTGATGAGGATGAAATGATGATGAAGACGACACATACACCCAGTCCCCGTGCCAGGGAAATTAACCAATTAAGGTTAAAATTCCCGACCCTGCCGCGAATCGAACATGTGACCCCTGTGGCCAAAGGCCAGCACGCTAACCATTTAGCCATGGAGCCGGACAGTTCAAAGAATAATAAGTGGAGACAAGCGAACATCGAATGCATGCTGGCCAACAGGGAAACTTACAATATCTCTCTCACTACTACCAATATGCCTCACATTGGAAAGCAAAATGTTTTAAAACATACATACTACACTATCAACCACCACAGAAATCCGCATGTAGGGTTGGCGTCAGGAAGGTCATCCCGTAATTAAACAAGGCCAAATCCACATGTGACAATATTCACAAGTACGTAGCTAAAAAAGGAACACAGTCCATTAGGGTGCCAAAAGAAGACTGCAGGATGCCTTCATATGTGGTGAAGATGATGCAAACTATGGAGCAGGAACCTTTTAACTTTACACTCAATTTCCCGAATATTTACTTTTCTGCATTCAGGCAACATTTTTGCAGCTTCTGCTCAACCCAAAACAAAGAACCTTCAGGATATATTTACTTAAATGTTTTACATACATGGAAACAATTGTATGTAGATCTGCAGTTTCTTCAAAACTTTCTTGGTCATAATATATTTAAAAAACTGCGATGAAAAGTTCTTAGGTAAAAAAATTATATTTCCCCCAATATTCCTGTTTAAAACATATTATCGTTTCAGTATACATAGAATAGCTGTTCCCATACAGAGTAAAAATTTAGGTTATGTTCCTAACATGGTTCCCAAGGAAATGTTCCTATAAATTAACATTGTGAAGATAGGTGATTCCATATCCCCTTAAGAATATCATTTGTTTTTCAACAGGATTTCTTAGCTGAAAACCACATATTAAAGGCAGTGATTCTTAATTTATTTTCACTTTTTAATTAGACACACAACACTGTGATGTTGCGTGTCGATGGCCCAGCTGTTTCTTAAATATACAGCAGTTTAACGGTAGCATTCTCTTGGGCTATTAAAAATGGGCCGCTTGCTTTTATTGCCAGCGGCATCCTGTCGAAAACAGCCCCCTGTAATTTTATTGAAAAGAAACCACTAACGATCAAGGTATCAATTTTTAAATGATGTGTCGGTGTTATCAAACAATGGCTATATAAAGAAGAAAAAACATTTTAATCTGCCTATAAACCCGAGCAGTAATAGTTGTGTGGCGAGTTGGGTAGTGTGAAGGTTTTCACCTTCAAGGTGAAGGTAAAATAAAAACAAATTGCGAGAATTCTATCGGTTAGAACAAGATACATCAAGTATTTATTTACGCAACAGTCACGTAAAATGATCTGTTACGTTACGAGTGAAATCTTTACGTCCAAGAGACTGAATTTCCAAGCAACTAACGCAGCTGATCACTTTAGTGACTTTTGCGTACAATATTATATTTCATGCCTTTGTGGCTCAGGTGGCAACGCGTCGGCCTCTCACCGCTGGATACCCTGGTTCAAATCCCGGTCACTCCATGTGAGATTTGTGCTGGACAAGGCGGAGGCAGGACAGGTTTTTCTCCCGGTACTCCGGTTTTCTCTGTCATCTTTCATTCCAGCAACACTCTCAATTAACATTTAAATTCATTTCTCAATCATTTATCATTCATTCCATTCTTGACGCGGTGGAATGACTGGAAATAGGCTGTCGATTTTTTATTTCCATACTATCGTGAATTTATTTTTTACTTATTCTCAAAAAAGCCGCTGCTGATAAGTGTGAAAACTACCGCATCGTTAGTTTTGTATCACATGCCAGTTTTACACGAATTATTTACAGAAGAATGGAAAGACAAATTGAAACTTAGCTGGGAGAAGATTAATTTGGTTTCAGAAGAAATGTAGGAACACCGTGAAATAATGATGAATTTACGTCTAATCTTAAAGGATCGAATTAGGAGGAACAAGCTAGCGTACTTGGCGTTCGTAGATCTGGTAAAAACGTTCCATAATATTGACTGGACCAAGCTATTTGAGATTCTGTAGATCATTAGGATCAGATGCCAAGAACGAAGAATTATCTACAATCTGTATAAAAATAAGTCTGCAGTTTCCCCACTGCTATTCGATGTTTATGTAGAACAGGCAGTAAAGGAAATCAAATAGGAATTTGGAATCAAAATCCAAGGAGAGGAAATCAAAACTCTGAAATTTGTCGATGATATTGTTATTTTATCTGAGACTGCAGAAGATCTGGAGAAACTGCTCGATGGTATGGACGGAGTTTTGGGTAAGGAGTACAAGATGAAAATAAGTAAGTTCAGAACACAAGTAATGGAGTGCAGTCGAATGAAGTGAGGTGACGCAGGAAAGATTTGATTAGAAAATTAAGTCTTAAAGGAAGTAGATGAATATTGTTCTTGGGTAGTAAAATAACTAAAGATGGCAGAAGTAAGGAGGACATAAAATGCAGAGTAGCACAAGCTAGTAAGGCCTTTCTTAACAAAAGAAATTTGCTCACTTCGAACATTGATATAGAAATTAGAAAGATGTTTTTGAAGACATTCGTCTGGAGGGTGGCGTTGTATGGTCGATTACTAACTCAGAAAGAAAACGAATAGAAACTCTGGAGATCTGGTGTTACAGAAAAATGCTGAAGGTGAGATGGATAGATCGAATCACGAATGAAGGGTTACCGAGTCGAATTGGTGAGAGAAGTTCGATTTGGCTAAATTTGACCAGAAGAAGAGATAGAATTATAGGACATACCTCAAGCCACCCAGGACTTGTTCATTTTATTTTTGAGGGAAGTGTAGGCGATAAGAACGGTAGGGTTGGCCCGAGGTATGAATATGACAAGTAGATTAGAGCAGATGTAGGATGCGGTAGTTACCGTTGAAATGAAAAGGTTAGCAGAGAATAACCTGGCACGGAGAGTTGCATCAAAACAGTCCTTGGGACAGATTACCCAAACAACAACACTAGAGTGAATACTTAGTTATTGTAAATTTATTTAATTACAAATAATTTCGTTCCGTCTCGACTCAAATCGTCCATGTTTGATCCATGCATCCATCCAACCAACTGAAATGAGATTCATTAGAATCATGAAACAAACAACCAGAAAGGACAAGATCAGAAATTAAGTGAATAGGAAAGTAGGTGGTATTGAGGTTCCTATTATCAGTGTCATAAAGAAACGCAGACTTTAGTGGTATGGGCTCATGATGAGAATGAACAGGGAAAGTATTTCGACCTTACTATTGTAGGAAGAAGACCACAGGGAAGACCAAGAAAACGTTGGATAGAGACTGTAAGATCAGATGTGGAGGAGAGAGGATACAAATGGGAGGATGTACTGGATCAGAATGTGTATGAAGACAGAAGATGGCGAGCGCTTGTACACCACACCCGGGAAACTGGAGTTGGGAAATGATGATGATGATGATGATGATAGGCGTTTTCTTATTTTCTTGTTCGTGTCTTGCTGTTAAAGATGTGTATATGGGATCCTGCTGTAATGCAACATAAAAATTAATGTCATTTAAATCAGCTAACAGTCCACAAATCTACCAGAAACATGGTCCCTTGGTCCTGGATTAATGAAGGTAATACGAACTTGATGATATACTACGATATATGGAATATTTATCTGTTGGAAATGGATTAACTTATACATTAGTCAATAGGCTTATTCCGATAGCGGCAGTTTACTTGGACTGGGAATGGAGAGAAGGGAAGGTTGCATATTATCACTTCTACTCTACAACATCTATGCTGAGTGTGTCTTCAAGAGAGCTCTCGATGGCTGGAATGGTGTAATTTCGATTTGCGGTAGAAAAATTAGCAACCTGATTTGCAGATGACACTTGCCTTATAGCTGGAAGCGAAGAGGAACTCACTGACCTGTTCACAAGAGTGAAGAATATTAGCCATGGTCAAGACCATAGTGGAGACTGAAGTAATGGTAGTTGATCGGCAAGGCCAAATCGAACTTACAGGATAACTAAAGGACCTGGAGATAGTAAAGAAATTTGTGTGAGTCAGGCATCATTGACACGGGAAGCTGTGAATTAGAGACGTATTGTTCTAGGTCGTGCTGCAAGGGTTAAACTCACTAAGATCTGGAGAACCGGACAATATGAAAAGCTACGAATATGCGCATGGTGGAATCACTAGTGTTCCCAGTCTTTTCGTACGGCTGTGAGACCTGGAAAGTGAATTTTAGGGGAAAACGTCGAATTGATGCCTTTGAGATGTGGTGTTGGCGGAGAATGGTGCGTGTACGCTGGACGGAAAGAGGAACCAATGGTTCCATTACGAACGAAATGAGCATCAAGAAACGTCAATCTTCCCATGTGAGTGAGTGTTACCTCCAGTTCCTAGGCCACATTCTCAGAAGAGACCTTGGAAAAGAGGCAAAGTTTAAGGCAGTAGGACACGGGGAAGAACAACAAGTAGATGGTTAGATCAGGCAAAGAAGATTACTGGCCTACTACTACAGATCATGTTAAGATAAGCTGAAAACAGCTCTGGATGGAGACATCTTATCAAGGCTGCAACGCAGAAATGAGAGAGTTACGATGTCTCAACGCTCAGCAAAACGGCTAATGATGATGATAGGGAAACGTAGTGCTGCAATCAGGCGGAGCAACAGGTCAACAATTTTATGTATGGTGTCCCTTGATTCATGATCCCTCTATCCGTGTATTCGTTACTCTTAAGCGGGGTTTAACCAGACAGAGACTATTTCTAATGAACGAATTCGTAAGTAATTACAATACGGTAAAGTATCATTTCCCGTACTCTCTGAACATGAAAAGAAGGCGGTTACGTCATAGTATGAATTAAAATGCAATTTTTTAGTTTATGATCAATGTATCATAACTACACAACTCGCTAATACTTAATTTCATGATAGCGCCCATGCACGAAATCAGGTTGTAACTCAGCTAACTCATGTGTTCAAGATACACCCAAGAACTAGATGTTTGTTTATAGTGATGAATGTATTTATGTTTCTCAGTATGTAACCAAAATCCATAAAATAAATAAATAAATAAATAAATAAATAAATAAATAAATAAATAAATAAATAAATAAATAAATAAATAAATAAATAAATAAATAAATAAATAAATAAATAAATAAATAAATAAATAAAACATAAATAAATAAATAAATAAATAAATAAATAAATAAATAAATAGGTACTCCATAACCATAAACAGTCGTTGAAAAATCGCTATCATATAGGCCATCTTGGTTTCGATATTACTGTGTTATTAGTGTATTTAGATGCACCATAATCAAGAATCGAGTCCGGCTCGATGACTAAATGGTTAGCATGCTGGCCTTTGTTCACAGGGGTCCTGGGTTCGATTCCCGGGAGGGTCGGGAATTTTAACCAACATAGGTTAATTTCGCTGGCACGGGGGCTGGGTGTATGTGTATTCATCATCATTTAATCCTCATCACGCCAACTTGGCGGATTTTCCGCTAAATTTGGCGGAATTAGAAGACTGTCGGCGGAGAAATATATCATTTAGCGGACAGCGGATTTTTTGGCGGAATTCTAGATTTATTATAGCGGAATTTAGTGTTTTAACCATTTTACGTTTTTTAAAATTTGTACTCCAGTCTATCTCCGAGCTATTCCGTATTTATTTTCAGGAGCTAGCAGTTACATGAGGAAAACATGTTATTTGGATTTGATGTTATGAGATCATGGTATTATCTATCTATATAAAAATGTATGTATGTATGTGTGTAATTGACACATCTCCTCCTAAACCACTGGAGCAATTTCAATCAAATGTTGAACACTTGTTATTTGCTATCTGGAGACGAGCACTGTTGGGGTAAGCCACCTCTAGCCCCCTTAAGGGTTGGGCTTAGTGGGGGGTTAGGTAAAAATATAATCGAAAATAGTGTCGAATCCTTAGTTTTTGGGGTCGCTGAAGTGAATAGTGACACTCCCGATTTTTTAAAATTCAAATTTCTGCTCCCATTTGGGTGGGGGGCGAGGGGGGACTGATATATAAAATTAAACGAAAATAGTGTCGAATACATAGTTTTCGGGGTCGTCGAGGTGAATTGTACACTCCGGAGTTTTAGTATCAGGAGACAAACCATGTGGGGGTAGGACATCCCAGGAACGCTTAGGGGCGGGGTTGGCGAGGGGTGAGATATAAATATCATCGAAAGTAGTGTCGAATAAATACTTTTCGGACTCGCTGAAATGAATAGCAACACTCCGGAATTTTTTAATGTCCAAGTTCAGCCCTCTTCGTTGGGGGAGGGGGTGATGGGGGAGTGATATATAGAAATAATAGAAAATACTGTCTAATACGTAGTCTTCGGGGTCGCTGAGATGAATAGTAACACTCTGGAATGTTAGTATCAGGAGACAAACCACGTGGGGGTAATAAATCCCAGGAAACATTAGGGGAGGGAGGGGCTGTGATATACAAATCATCGAATGTAGTGTCGAATCCATAATTTTTGGGGTCGCTGAGATGAACAGTGACACTCCGAAATTTTTTAAAGTCCAATTTCAGGTCCCATCGTGGTGGGGGAGATGGGAGAATGATATATAAAAATAATCGAAAATAATGTCGAAGCCATAGCTTACGGGGTCGCCGAGTTGAATAGAAACACTCCCGATTTTTTAAAACTCAAAGTTTAACCCCCTTTAGGGGGAGGGGGAGTAAGATAAAATGATAATCGAATCTACTGCCTAATCCATAGTTTTCCGGGTCGCTGAGATGAATAGTAACATTCCGGATTTTTAAAGTCCAACTTCAGCCCCCTTTGGCATGGAGGGTGAGAAAGGGTGAAAAAATAAATTGTCAAAAATGCCCAAGATAATAGACGTGTGTATGTTCCAGTATGACTTTCAAGTATGACTTACTACCTGGAAAACATACTGTGGGAGTAAGACACCCCTAGAACCACTAGGGAAGCGGGTGAAATATAATCCATATTAATAAATAGAAGTCAGTTTGGAGAGATCTATATATATAAATCTATATATATTGAGCCCTGACAGCAATCCCTGTGACCATTTTGCACATCTTAATTCTGTATCTCAGTGTTGGGTTATGCCGCGGCAAAGCAAAGCAGTCGGAGATCCATGAAGCCTCCACTCTAGGGACGTGCAAGTCCGACGAGTCGGGTCACAGGTTCATATAGTGGACTGTTATCAGTGTGGTTTAAACGTAGAAAGTAATCATCATTTCCTGCCCAAAAATTACGTGAATATTCCGTAACAGAATGTCAAGAGATCTAGGATATTGGCATATTCATCAAGATACATTGACCATCATTTCATTTTATCCTAAATTAAATAACTATCCTAGTATTCCTACGCTACATCAAATGAGAACTCTGTGAAATGTTTCATTTATGGAAGGATTTTCCGTTTAATGACTCAAAATAACTTCGAATGTCAATTACATAATGATCAAATTATTAGCAACACAAACGGATATAAAAAGGAAAAAAAATAAATGTTACGTTAAAATTGAAATAAACACCTAACTTCTTGCTCTTGTTACAAAGAAATTATAACATCGTCAATCAAGAGAAAATCGAAAACAAAAGAGACAAAGTGTCCCACTGCTGAAGGCTTACAGTGAAAGATCTATTATCCATCACGCATTTCGAAATAAATAACTGGGAATTATTGAATCGTCCACTTCAGAATGCTGTTTCTACTCAAATATCTCATAATATTCCGTCATTCTAATTTAAATCATCGCATTATTTATCGGTAAACTGTCTACCTAGCAACTTGAAAACACCGTTATTCTAAATTCATAAATCATCATAAATGCGAGAGAAATGTTTGAAAGACACAGGATCGTAACATAATATGTCATCCATCAAAATCATGCATTTAAAAGACAGACTCGATCCTCTCGAACATCCATCGAAGACTGCACCTAGGTAAAGGACATCAATAGACATTGCAGCATCTACAATAACCTTCTCTAACTACGTTGATTCTGCGCCTCCGGATTCCACTGCGAAGTTTGGCCTGAAATAACTACATCAGCACTAGGCATCAACTCAAATGATCTACAAAATATCCAACTAGCAAAGAAATGATTTACTTACCATAGGAGATCATATTCCCTTTACGACATGACCCAATACCTTTACGTTACCGTTTATTTTGTGAAGATCCTGAACATCCCTTTAATACCGTGCGCTCTGGTCAATCTTGTATAAAAATAGGATAATGTGACGACCATCTATTAGTGTTCGTGAGTGCAAAATCCTACAACACTATTCTTAAATACGGCCTCGTGCCTAAATAAATCATTCATCACAACAACATCAAAATTCACGCATGACCAACACAATTCCTAACGCCAATGCCATCATCAGGACCTTCATATTACATCATCATAAAATACGCAATCCTAATGACACGTCTATAACCATCCACATCTCACTATCCACATACATATTTTCAAAGATCCTACCGTATCAAACACCTTATCACGTCGCACAAATCGTCATGCACAGCGAATTCACAATACCTAGGAACAATCTATTCAGGCAATTACGTCAAAAACTACTAAATACGTTGCCGCATTAACACCATATCACCACAATAATATCACACTTCCATTATCAAACACCGTATTTCTGCACAAGCACAGAATATTTGAAGACCACAGAATCGCACGTCGCAAATACTAAGCTCCTCCGGGGTATTTTGAGCCATGAGTTAGGTTAACGTTCATCACAATAACACCATTACGGTACCAATAACATCGATGCCGAAAATCATTCCGTAAAACCTTGCTAGCAAACATTAAAAGAAATCTTACACGACCCATCGCATATTATCACAACGTAGATTGACTCACCGCACTAGACGCAACGATCATAAGTAATACAACGCAATGATTAACAAATAACGGTCGCCTTCAAGTTGAAAATTATACATGTCTTAATCGACATTAAAAATAAATACTACTCTACATCTAAAATAAGCAACTACGTGGCGGAATATATAGACGATATTCAAGTACTCATCCTGGGTTGTTGCTCCACGACGGTGTCACCTTCCGTGTTCAGCTCTCACTTATTAATATTATCCATTAGTGTCCATCACATTCCTGGCCAGATCCTTCGAGGTCTCTCTATTTTAGTTGTTCATGTTAATACGTGCAGTCATCTCATATGTATAACCAATAACTGACGGTTCCATGTTACCTGAAACTCCGAGATATCAATTAGGACAGGGTCATACACCTTGATACAATTTTACAGTTCAATTGACACACTTGCCTTTGCACTATCGATAACAAGATATCTTGTTTTACAATATAATATGTGTTTATAATATGCCAATATCACGCTAATATATTTCTTCAACACAATCTTTTCCCCACGAATTTTTGCTTCCGATCCTTCTAAGATACAGATTGAGAGTCAACTTCCTCAGAGACAAAACAAATTCTACAACAACATAATTATCGCAGACGGTTTGCTTTTTAGAATTCTTCTATGCTTCTAGCTCCCATATGTTCTTGACAATTGGAAACATTTGACACATAATGCGTAACGATCTCGTATAAATCAGCTGTACTAGCAAAGGAACTTATTTAATAATTGCTGCCTTGTATTTAGGTTAGTAATCGACAGTTTCATTCTTCATCTCGATCGTCGAATCGTGCGAGACTAGATGTACAAGGTATGGCCCTCTCATATAAACTTATGATTCACACATTTCATGGCCCTCAGTAATATTCTGTCATTGATATTCTGCCGTTCATGCATTTCAGAAACTTTACTTGAGGAATGTGTATTATTCATTTAATCCTGCCCTATGTTCCACGATGTTTAATTGTCTACCAATATTTCCAAGGCACCACGGGGTTTAGAGGTTGTTATCAATCTGCCGATATCTTTAATTCAGCGATGCCGTTCACATAATTAGACAAGTCAACTGAACTCAAATTCACCTGGAGGTGTGATTTTTTTTTTTGCTATGGGCTTTACGTCGCACCGACACAGAAAGGTCTTCTGGCGACGATGGGATAGGAAAGGCCTAGGAGTTGGAAGGAAGCGGCCGTGGCCTTAATTAAGGTACAGCCCCAGCATTTGCCTGGTGTGAAAATGGGAAACCACGGAAAACCATTTTCAGGGCTGCCGATAGTGGGATTCGAACCTACTATCTCCCGGATGCAAGCTCACAGTGGAGGTGTGATAACCGGACATAAGATTTCATTGACATTATTTCTCAACATAAACTTCCAATGTGTTCACCAATCTCATCCTGACATACATTGGAAGGTTATAATATAAAATAAGAGTTTTGTCTGTACATTGCTCAGAATTTGAAAATAATGGTATTTCTGTATAGGTCATGTCCATAGTAACAAGAAAATGCACTTTTTACTTTTCCGTAATTTCTGTCTGTCTGTCTGTCTGTCTGTCTGTCTGTCTGTCTGTCTGTACACGCATCACGAGAAAACGGTTGAAGAGAATTTAATGAAAATCGGTATGTGAAGTCAGGGGATGAGCCTCTACAATCTAGGCTATAAATCATTTTACTCACGCTGAGTGATATGGTAGTTTAGGGGAAGGCCTAAAATTGAATTCTCAACTATTTATGTTATTAGTGGTCAGGGGCGTATTCTCCTTGAATGCAAGGCATTCATTGCATGCGTTATGATAACACAAAGAACTGTCTGATGTACGATTTTAGGTTGTTTCAAGTCAAATATTAACGATTTCATCTCTCAGAAGCTCAAAAGGTCCGCGCAACTGTACTGGTTCCGTTGCTTGACTACGTGTGTTGCTGGTGTAGTCTCGCCGTCTACACCACTCTAGGAAGAAAGAGACAGCGAATGGGGGAGATAGGGATGTAAGGCATTCAATCTTAAAATTGCATTCGGTGGCAGACGTAGTTCTGAAACCCTCCGAACGATGAAATTGAAACTTGGTCAGAATTTGTCACCCCATACCGGTGCTACCCTCTGCCATCTGTTAGCAACTTGGAGAAAGTGGGCATCTTTACAGCGAACGGGACCCACAGATTACGCCCCAGCGAGAACCCAACGTGACGAAACTGACCAATGCCAATGGGGTGACTTACCTCCAGTGCTTGAGTTGTGGCTAACTAGTGAGTTAATTCATTGTGTTTTCGGTGTTTTATTATATTTTGCGCACATGTGGTATTAACGATGGATGAGTCTAAAACGGATATACCGAGATCGATAGCTGCAGTCGCTTAATTGCGGCCAGTATCCAGTATTCGGGAGATAGTAGGTTCGAACCCCACTGTCGGCAGCCCTGAAAATGGTTTTCCGTGGTTTCCCATTTTCACACCAGACAAATGCTGGGGTTGTACCTTAATTAAGGCCACGGCCGCTTCCTTCCCACTCCTAGCCCTTTCCTGTCCCATCGTCGCCGTAAGACCTATCTGTGTCGGTGCGACGTAAAACAACTAGCTAGCTAAAACGGATATAATTGTAGATCAGTTTGAAAAGCCATTTACTGGCCGGGAGAACTCTACCTTCCCTCGTAAATTTCTTCTTCTTCTTCTTCTTCTTCTTCTTCTTCTTCTTCATCTGCTTACCCTCCAGTGTTGGCTTTTCCCTCGGACTCAGCGAGGGATCCCTCCTCTACCGCCTCAAGGGCAGTATACTGGAGCTTCAGACTCTGGGTCTGGGATACAACTTGGGAGGATGACCAGTACCTCTCCCAGGCTGCCTCACCTGCTATGCTGAACAAGGGCCTTGCGGGGGATGGGAAGTTTGGAAGGGATAGACAAGGAAGAGGAAAGGAAGCGGCCGTGGCCTGAAGTTAGGTACCATCCCGGCATTTGCTTGGAGGAGAAGTAGGAAACCACGGAAAACCACTTCGAGGATGGCTGAGGTGGGAATCGAACCCACCTCTACTCAGTTGGCCTCCCGAGGATGAGTGGACCCCGTTCTAGCCCTCGTACCACTTTTCAAATTTCGTGGCAGAGTCGGGAATCGAACCCGGGCCTCCGGGTGTGGCACGTAATCACACTAACCACTATACCACAGAGGCGGACCCTCGTAAATTTAAAAACAGTAAACAAGAATTGTGTACGCACGTTCAATCCAGAAACTTACAGTAAAACTGTTTGGCTCGAGTTCACCTACATGTAATTAGGGTGAGTAGAATTGAAATTTACTAAATACATTGTGTTGACTGCATGGTTACTAGTTGCATGCCTCAGTGGAGATTCCAGGATACGCCACTGTTAGTGATCCAATGAAAATCGGTATGTGAAGTCGGGGGATGAGCTTCTACAATCTAGGCTATAAATCATTTTACTCACGCTGAGTGAAATGGTAGTTTAGGGGAAGGCCTAAAATTGAATTCTCAACTATTTATCTTATTAGTTGTCGTATTTTAAAGAAAATGGGTATGCAAAGTTGGGGAATAAGTTGCTACAATCTAGGCTATCAATAATTGTATTCACGCTGAGAAAAATGGTAGTTTAGGGGAAGGCCTAAAATATAATTCTCAAATATTGTTGTTATTAGTAGTAATATCTTGATGAAAGTCGGTATGCAACGTCAGGAAACAAGTCGCTATAGTCTAGGCTGTAAATTATTTTATTCACGCTGAGTGAAATGGTAGTTGAGGGGAAGGCCTAAAATGTAATTCTCAAATATTTCTTATTGGAGGTGTAATCGATGAATGCTACATAACTAGGGTTATATAGTATTAAATTTCCTATTATTCATGTCTGATACATTGTTACCGTACTGGCTATGATCACAAAGATATTAATGATTTCGGATTTTTGTTACTAAGTCCATATCAGCGCCGAGTACCCAGAAATGGGTAAACAGTATTTAATGAAAATCGGTATGTAAAGTCGGAGAATAAGAAACTACAGTTTATGGTATAAAATATTTTACAAATCACAGAGTCGAAAGAAAACTAAATGTGAAGGCCTACAATATAGAAAGCTCATAACATTGATCAACAATAACATTACGTTGACCATTGTCTGTCGTGATGTGCTTTGTGTCATCTGTTGCCCTTCATCTCCGGTAGATAGGATTACTGCTGCGTACAGAGAATTTATTTGATTTACGTCGCACCGACATAAATAGGTTTTATGGCGACGATGGGATAGGAAAGGGCTAGGAGTGCCTTAAGCCTTAATTAAGGTACAGGCCCAGCATTTGACTGGTGTGAAAGTGGGGAAACCACGGAATACCATCATCAGCGCTGCCGACAATGGAGTTCGAATCCACTATCTCTCGGATGCAAGCTCACAGCTGCGCACCGTTAACCACACAGTCAACTCGCCCAGTCATACAGAGTGTAACAGCCTGCCTGAATATTGATGGGAAGTAGCTGGGGAGTTAGATAACTTTCTTCTTTAGCATGACATTCCCCTGGTTTATAAATTTTCTGATACTACTGGTACGTAACGCATTGGATCATCATAGCATTCGGGCTATTTAATCCCTACTCTGAGGCACTGATTGGAATGAACAGTGTGCATATTTAGCGGAATAATGGCAGATGAGTTTTCATGGAAATCTGCGGCCTGATCATCCCAGCTCTGGAACTTTGGACTATTAGATTGGCACCGCAATCTAACCGCAGCACTGTTCGTTAAAAGTGATAAAACGTGCGGCTTTCCATTTGATCGAATATTTTATATGATAGCATTGCTTTTAATCGCTACATTCATACTTACGTTTTTGTAATGACCTATGTTGATTTCAGGTTAAGAAAAACACTAAGTCAGTCTTTCTGAGAATCTCGTAGCGAAGCACGGGTACATCAGCTAGTTAAGGCATAAAAATGAAAAGAGACGTGAATTAATGAGACCATTCTAGGCATCCTAGAAACTTAAAACTTGGTAACACACAAACTGATGACTTCAGGATCCCTAGAAATATTTAAAAATTCTCAAAATTCTCTGAGAGGGACACGCTGGGAGTTTCAAATCTGCATAAGAACACAGTCGGTGATATTTATCCAGAACGATAACCTATAGGTTTCATGGACTTAAAAGTTTCCTGAAAGTCCAAATTGAAAATTGAAATTTGGCAAAATTATAGCTTTTAGCCTGTAACCGACAGAAAATTTACGAGATGTTTAAACATTTTAATTTGTACTCCTGGAAAATATCGAAATATGGAGGCAATTTTAATGACGGTGCAGACCTTCCTTTCGGGGTATTTGGTGGCTAGACGGTAAGTCGTTTCACAAAACGGATGGCACAATCTCTGTTCAATTTGGATTGATCTACAACTTTGGTCCTATGACTTTTTGTCGTATCTCTATACTTTATGTTAAATTTGGCTCTATTTCTGGATTTACCTAAATTTTGTATTTTTTACACGTATAATTATTGGTTTGATTCACTTACAGGAAAGATGGGATCATCAAATTCTACACGAATATTGGCCCACCAAGCCAAAGTCTATGTTTGAAGCTGTCGCATAAGTATCTGAAAAGTAATTCACTGTGTGAAAACCTCACATAAATTTCACCATATTCAACGTTTATAAAATAATCTTGCCTTTAAATAGATGAGATACGAGAAAATATCACACAGCCAGCCATTTAGATCGCTAAATGAGGCCAGAGGCGTCTTTTTATACAATCCGTTTTCCAATACGAATGCACCGTTTAGCAGCAGTTACTCTGTAAATGAAGGTGAACATGTATATACTTCCGCATGTCGATCTACATTTATTAATTTAAGTCGATTTGTAGCGATCTAGAGGGGGGTGTCTTACATTGTAATTAATACTTTACAAATCAATAGTGACTGTCAGCAGGAGGGCGTCTGCTGTTGTAATCAGTAATCCCCACATCGACTTTAACTAGCAATAGGAATGGGGTCCTTCTCCAACGCCTGTGTACCATTGTCATGTATAATTCCCTTCTTGATTTGACTAGCAGAAGGCAACGGAGTGTGCATTTTTTTTAAAACTCTTTTACCTGATTCTCTTTATCATTAGGTATAGTTATAAACAAATTTTCCCATCAAAATGTGACTGACGTTACGCATAGTAAATTGCGGCAGACAAGTGGACCTGTCGTTATCATCACAACTCTGCAACTCCCACTTTATATTGAAAACACCGTCTGCGGACCTCCCTATGCTTTTTTCTCGGATAACGCCAAGAGACATGCAATTAAAAAATTCTTCTTCACTTCATGTACAGCAATTTGCTTCGATATCCGTATACATTTTAGAATACCGTAGCGAAGCACGGGTACATTTGCTAGTAAATTTATAATGCGTGGAGAAAGGGTACTTATCTCTTAGTTGACGAATGACGACAGATAATGGAACTATGAGAGGGTAGCATTTATATTTATGCTATGAAGGAAGACCGTTTAATGAACTGGCCTGTTTTGTGTGTGGCCCTTGAGGTAGGGGATTCACCTAGTTTGCACCCGGCAATAAAACGCCTACAAGTTTTAGCTCGCCGACTCGCAGGAAGGGGGTTAACCCAGTGAAACTCACAGATCAGGTGAGTGCAGACGTTTGTTTTATTATTATTATTATTATTATTATTATTATTATTATTATTATTATTATTGCTCATTTTATTGCTCATTATTTGAGATCGGATTTCTTGGCGGAATTTTAGCGGATTTTTAGTAGTATTTAGCGGAACTTGAAAATATAAGTTGGCAACACTGCTCCCGTATGCAAGCTCACAGCTGCGCGCCCCTAACCGCACGACCAACTCGCCCGGTTATCCGTATTTCACCAAGTGCCTTTAATACCAGCACATAAGCAGTAAACAGCTAACCGTTATATGAAATTTGGAGTTAATACATGTTTAAATTTAACATTGTCCAACAATCCTTTACTTGCGCAGACATTAACACCTATATCATATGAACTTGTGTGTCTGGCATATCTTGCAACCAAGACATAAACCGACTGCGATTTTAAGTTGTGTGTTATCCATACGTGTGCCCACATTGGCCGACGGCAAAGTGTTAAGCCAAGTACCAGAGAGCGATATCATGCTCAATCAATGTCTGGTGGACATGGTAGAATCAGAGAGTCCAGAATTCAGCGGGAGTTTATCATATCATACCCTATTTGTGTATCTAGAAATTCTCGAAGCCGAACCGTTAGGCACGCCTCTATTCATCCAAGACCCAATTCTGGCGTCACACTGAGATAATTAACATTAAGGTCATGAGGATCGGGAAATTACAAGAAACGTGACAGCGGAGGATGTTTTCTTACCAAAGATTTGAAGGTGGCATGGGTGCTTTCTGTTATCCCACATTCTGACGAGAGAATTATAACCGCTCCTTTAATATCCTCATCAGTTACTTCAGTTCCTATACAAGGACATTTATAAGATACAGTATTAGTTTTAGCCTCAGTTGGCGGCAGTTCGATTTCTCGTCGATTTTCTTTCATTTTGCAACCCAGTGGCGAAGCCTTAAAGTTGGATTCCTTCGGGACACGAAAAACATTTTATACGAAGAGCAGCGAATTCTGAGAAATACATTTATCAATTAACTGCTTTAATTTGTCTGCAGCAAGAAGTCTCACCCTTTTTGGAACTCGTATTAAAACTCTCGTAATGTGAGTACAGTTTGATGGTTCAGTTTGGAGTGACTCATTCGGAGATTCAATAAAGAAGATGTCATTATCGATGAAAGGCTCATTCGGATGAACTCTCGTCCAATGAGCTCGCAACCCTTTCGACTGAAAATTTTATCATCGTGACAACTGCAAAGAAAACACGGAAGACGTGCAGTATTATTATCCGTAGAAAGAGATAGAATTTTAGAAGGAATGTTTTCAAAAAAAACGATAGATGGGATTATTGTTGCGTCCCGAGTAAAACAGTCTGCCTGAATATTGGAAAGTAGGTGGGGAGTCAGATAATTTTGTACATTCTGTATGATTGTCCCATCAACAAGTTATTAATGTGCTTGATTGAACAAACTTCAGGTCACACTGTTTGTAATCTTCCCCTTAGTAGCAGTTAGTAATAAACGGTTTCTCAGACTTGGACACAAGTGGAATGCCTCGCCTCATTTTGGCCGATAAAAATAATCTGTTCAACATGGTCCGCCATACGTTGGAAAAACCTAACGGTACGAAATAGCATTTTACAACGACTGTAAGAACAACTTTCTTGCCCAGATGAAAAGTCGTGTGCTTGGAAACTCCTTTTACACATTCTGCAGCAGAATAACAACTTCTATCTCGATTCGCATGAATATAATTTTCAATGCATGTTACTCACGGCTGCGTGGGCCTTATTATTAATTCATTCCTGAGAGTATATATGAAGTTCGTACATAAAATATTAGACTTGTCCTCCTTAGAAGAGTTTTATTACGTGAATGATAATGGTGTCCCACAAATTAAAGCTAATTCACTGTCTTAATCCCTTGAAATTCCTCTCTCGGCTCTGACAAAAGAAACCAAACAAAAAAATCCACCCTGTCGCCTGCTTTACAAGCACTACGTCATAGGCTCAGAATACATCTATACACGAAACGAACGGTTATTTGTCTATATATTTTCTCCTAATATGGACACTTCCTGTTGGACCAGTTTGTCTGTTAGCAAAAATAAACACGAAAATTTGTCACGATAAATTTGAATAAACATCGGTATTATAGAAAGATATACGACTTATTTATTCGGTGATGTTAATGACTTTCTTGAATGAAGGACAATTAAACCGTAATTTGTGTACACATTTGACGCTGCTGGTGGTATTAATTATACCTTAAAATGTCAATTTGGTATTTTATTGGGTTACACAAGGTACTTGTTTTAATAGCAGGAGCCATCGTATAAAGTAGAAGTGTCAATAGCTGACGCCGTAACCTTAATATGCTAATAGAGGGTGTATACGAGAAAGGAATCTTTAAGAGTGTAGCAGGTGGAGTGTCGTGTAATTATTCAAGAAGGGTAATAATGAGTTAGTTATCACCCATCGTAGCTATGAGAATACCGTAAAGTTAGGAACGGAATAAAAATCTGAAGTACCTGAGAAAGTTTACTGCTGTGGTTTTGAAATTTACTAGCACTTCGGATATTCTTTTTCATAGATCAAGTTTTTCCTGGACCAAACGAGTAGTAACTATCGAATAGTAGAAAATCCTTTGATAAGAACATATCAGATCAGTTGGATTCAGGAGGCCAGTTAGATTGCATAGCCATAGATCTTTCCAAAGCCTTTGATAGAGTGGAACATGGAATATTATTAAAGAAATTGGAAAGAATAGGATTGGACGTAAGGGTTATACGTTGGATAAGAACATTTCTAAATTCAAGGGTTCAGAAAGTCAAAGTAGGAAATAATATATCACAGGAAGAGAAAGTTTGGAAGGGAATAGCACAGGGTAGTATAATCGGTCCGTTACTTTTCTTAATATACACGAATGATTTAGGGAACAATATAACATCAAAAATAAGATTGTATGCAGATAATATAATTGTTTGTAGGGAAATAAAAACATTGAGGATTGTTCAGAATTACAAAGGGACCTTGAAAGTATCCAACAGTCGGTTGAAGAAAATAATATGAAGGTTAATGGAGGCAAATCAACTGTTACAACATTTACAAACAGGAGCTTCAAAACTGAATTTGAATATACTTTGGATGAGGTAATTATCCCAAAAGATGGCAAGTGCAAATACTTAGGTGTGAGATTTGAAAGTAATTTGCACTGGAAGGGTCATATTGATGACATTGTTGGGAAAGCATACAGATCGTTACGTGTCATAATGAGGCTACTTAAAGGATGCAATCAAGAATTAAAAGAAAAAAGTTACTTAAGTATGGTTCGTCCATTATTGGAATATGCAAACAGTGTTTGGAATCCTCACCAAGAATACCTAATAAAAGAACTAGATGGTGTGCAGAGGAAAGCAGCAAGATTTGTAACAGGGGATTTCAGGAGAAACAGTAGTGTATCAGAAATGTTGGAGGAACTTGGGTGGGAAACTTTAAGTAAGAGAAGGGAGAAAACTAGACTTATAGGATTATATAGAGACTATACAGGAGAAGCATGGGGAGAAATCCGTGAGAGGCTTCAGTTGGAAAATAATTATATTGGCAGAACTGACCACAAGTATAAAATTAGAAGGAATTTTAGCAGAAGCGACTGGAGTAAATTTTCATTCATTGGGAAGGGCGTGAAAGAGTGGAACAGTTTACCAGGGGTAGTGTTTGATCCTTTTCCAAAATCTGTACAGGTATTCAAGAAGAGAATAAACAGCAACAGGGAAAATAAATGAAATGTTAGAGGGCATTCGACCAGTACAGGCTATTGTAAATAAAAAATGTGTGTTAAAAAAATTAATTCCATCCCCTGGTGCATGGAGTTTGGACAGCCAAAGTAGGGGACTACCTGTAGGGGTGAAGTACAGTGGGGACTTCAAGGGACCTGGGGCCGCTACGGTAGCTGTGAAGGCCCTTCAGGAACTCTGAAAAGTGGTGGCAAAAGGGGGTTCTGGTTAAGACGCAGCAGGTCGTTATGCTACTTAGGTTCCAAAATGGGTAAAAAAAAGTAAATAAATGCAATGTAAATTTTAATCTTATACCAGTTGCATAGTATTATTTGAAGTAATTCCACATGCTGTATATGAGTTGACTATGTTTGTAAGTATAGGAGATATAATAAGTAGAATTTTGTAAACAATATAAATTTATTAAGGTTGATCTGTTTGTTTAATAGATAAAAATTGTTAGCATAAATTATATATTATTGTATTCTAGAAATTTTTTTCTTCTCTTATTAATTTAAAATTTAGTGATTGACAATAATGTATTTTAGTGTACCATTTGTCACCGAGGTAGACACCTCATTTGCAAATAAAGAGATTTTGATTTGATTTGAAGAAAGTAATGACACGATGTGGGCTGTCAGGAGGAATATAATTGTTCAGTATAGAGGAGATAGGGGAAGTCCGTGCAATTTGAGGTATGACTTTATACGTCCATAACTCTATTGCTGCCTTCTGTCATTTCTTGATGGATGCAGTACTTTTGCATCCATCTCTTGGCACAGGCCAGATCAAAGTGTAGCTTCCACTGAAGTCCCGGTCTCATCAATGGCTGTGACAATATGGAAGCTGCTGGGGTATGGGTGGTGCTGAGTAACGACATTCAGAGCACGACTAGTGTCTGAGTGTTATGAAAGGTGTTGCTCATAGGGTCAGTCGTGTTGCAATAGCACTGCCTGGCCCAGTGAGGAAAGCAATAGCAAACTACCTCACTCCTCGTCCTGCCTAGTACGCTTCATTTTGGTGCTGCCATTGGTTTTTGCAGTTTTCATATAACTGCATAGCCTTTGGTGGGGCAATTTGAAGATCGAATCAGCCTCTGGGCTGATGACCTAACAGACAGACAGACAGACAGACAGACAGACAGACAGACAGACAGACAGACAGACAGACAGACAGACAGACAGACAGACAACTCTATTGATCTTACTGAAAATTTCTAAAATTTTATACAAGATAATTAATACGATGTATCAAATAATTTGGTGAAAAAATGTTAATATTATCTTTAGGTGATTCTAAAATGTGTTATGTAATTTGGACCGATAGCGCGTTAGTTGAACCAGGTGATCGTGTAATTTAGATTGGTAAATATAAACACTTAAATGTTATTTAATGAATTTATTTTGAAGAGTAAGCAAAAGTACGACCCTATGAATTGTGGTCATCGCTTTTGGCACGTATGAGGATGATAAAACAATTCATCCTGAATTGTGGCGCAGTTTTCATGATTCCACATTTTGTAACTATTACATTGAATCCAATCGCATCCTAATACATGTCCCGTATAATGCGGTGAGATAGTTCCTCAACTGTAACCACGTAGGCTGTGTGGACCTCGAACCGGCCCTCAGATCTAGGTAAAAAAATTGGCCTGGTCGGGAATCGAACGCGAAGCCTATGGTTAAGAGCCAGAAACGCTACCCCTACACTGCGGGGATGGCCTCGAATTATAAAACAAGTTCTTTTAGGATCACCAGTAAAACTACGAAGAAACGTAATTATTGCAATTTTTCAACCGTCGAAATTACACGACATGCAAAGATTTATTCAAATCTAAATAATATGCAAATTATTTAAAATTTATGAATGAAACTATATAGCCTCAGTGGCACAGGAGGAAGTGCGCCGGCCTCTCACCGCTGGCTCCCGTGGTTCAAATCCCAGTCACTCCATGTGAGATTTTTGCTGGACAAAGCGGAGGCAGGAGAGGTTTTTCTCCTGGTACTCCTGTTTCCCCTGTCATATTTCATTCCAGCAGCACTCTCCAATATCATTTCAGTTAATCTGTCATCCATTAATCATTGCCCCAGAGGAGTGCGACAGGCTCCGACAGCCGGCATAATTCCTATCCTCGCCGCTGGATGGGGGCTTTATTCATACCATTCCTGACCCGGCCGAATGACTGGAAACAGGCTGTGGATTTTTTGAATGAAACTATGTTAAACCGTACCTAGATATTTCATCAGTACTTGTAAAAGCTAATAATATTATTTGCTTTACGTCCCACTAACTACCATTACGCCGACGAGCCAGAATTTAGTCCGGCAGGAGTTCTTTTACGTGTCAGTAAATGTACCGTCACGAGGTTAACATATTTGAGCACCTTCAAATACCACCGGACTGATCCAGGATATAACCTGCTAAGTTGGGGGTCAGAAGTCCAGCGCCTCAACCGTCTGAGCCACTCAGCCCGGCACTTGTGAAAGCTAAACAACCTGTTGGCTGAAATAACTACTTGACAGTACATTTACTTGTCACCGTATAAGCTTACAAGTAATGTAAGTATTAAAATAGATTTTTTCCCTTCCCCTTTTAACACTGACCCCCACTAGGAAAGTAACTTCCAGGAACAGAGTTACCCTCGGCTGCCTTGTTGACCTTGCCTCAGACAACGGGTTACCAAACATGCAAATACCAAAAATATTATCGGTCCAAATTACACGGACTATCACTACCTACCCAGTGGAGGAGCAGTGTCGTTGTTTCCATCAACAAAGGAAAGGGGGACGAGCTGAGTGGCTCAGACGGTTGAGGCACTGGCTTTCTGACCCCAACTGGTTCAATCCAGTAGTATTTGAAGGTGCTCAAATACGTCAGCCTCGTGTCGGGAGAATTACCGACACGTAAAACAACTTCTGCGGGACCAAATTCCGGCATCTCGGCGTCTCCAAAAACCGTCAAAGTAGTTAGTGGGACGTAAAGCCAATAACATTATTAAATTTATGCCCCCATAAAATGAACATTTGGGACAGGATAATAGGAAAAAGTAATTCGAAAAGAGGCCACTGTAGAAGAAGAACACTTCGCATTCATACCAGAGAGAGAAATTGAGAGGGCCGGGGGGGGGGGGGGGCAGATGTTATGCTTGCACTCGGATAGCTCGTGGGAAAAATAGTGGGAATACATTAAAATCTTCACTTCATATTCATAAAATGTGGCCGAAATGAAAATGCTCTGATTAATGCGTGGGGTGACCAAACTGGACAGAATAAGGAATGAAGTAGTATGGGGGACTTCAAAGATAGTGGAGACATCAGCGATGGGTCAGAAAAGAAGCATGCAGTGGTGTCGTCCTACGAGGCGAAGGGTGGACCAGGCCAAGCGAAGACGAGCTGCCGGGAACACCGAGCCCACGCGAAAAAAAAATGTAGGTTTATAGAGGGAGAAAATGGGTATTCTTCGATCCTTCAAAGTCGTCAGTGGAATAAGAAGAAGAAGAACAGGAAGAAGAATGCCGCGTGGCCTCCGGAGAGGCCTGGTATAGGTCTTTTGACCTGACGCCATATAGGTGACCTGCCCGTCTGTCAGGACAGAGCCCTACCTAGGATGACTTCGAATGCTTCAGGAAACACAAACACACACACCCAGCACCCGAGACACCAGACTTAACCAGTGAAGGTTAAAATCCCCGACCCAGTTTTGAATCGAACCCGGGATGCAGTGAACCAAAGGCCAGCACGCTAACCATTTAGCCATGGAACGGGACAGTGGAATGATAAGATTACATTTAACATAGGAAATTCATAAAAAGTTGAAGTACTAGAAAACAGAGGGATTCCATCAGGGTGCACATTCATGAGATGAACTTCATGCTTTGGACGCTTCACACATTTATATGGAAGATGAGCAAGGCATTTATGGTGGAATATATTAACGAAATGCAAGAATAATAGCTAGCGTAAGGTTAGAGTACAAGAAAAATAAGAGATATGGACCAGAGAAGTTGTAAAGTTTTGCTAAGATAAGATTTAAATCAAGAAAAATTCCAAGCGATTTTTCAGCCTTTGTATGTGTTTGCTTTGTAACAATGTTAAGTTAAAATGTAAAACGTAGGAAATTGAGGGGTGGTTTCAATAATTTTATACTCCCCACCTACAATCCTGCATATGTTTTCAAATCGACAACCCTGTTCTTAAAGGCTGATTTATATATTTCTTGATTTCCTTGCCTGTCTTTTATAATAATTGTACCGGGCGGTACACCTCCACTCCGCTAATTTAAAATGTGCGCCAGTTGAAACTCCTCTGCTGGAGGAAGTCTGAACTTTATCTACGCTATTAATTCTCTACTTTCTCAGAAGATGTCACGACGTGGAAAATTTTGGGTTTTTGAACTGTGTCATTTTTGATGTGGTTTTGTTTCACTTGAAGTAAGAAGTGTGAACTTTCTCTTCTAGAGGACACTACTGAAGATCAACAATAGTGCAACCTAGTGAGGAGTCAAAGAACTATTTTTTTTGGAGAAAATTTAATTTCAAGAGTTTGTTCTTTGTTAAATTTCTTTCTGTCATTGTTTAAGTTGGCAATATTTACCCCTTTCTTCCCCTTGTTATGAATGTATCCAATCCCGAAATTCTTCTATTAATTTCTGACCAATCTGGTGTATCTTCCCCCAACTTGTATCGGTTGCGGGGTCCTACCCAATAAAATTATTGTGGGCGGGTGTTTTCAATCCCCTAATGCCTAGAACCTTCCGCGAGAGGATATAAACTGCTGATTTTCGGGTCTCAGCGCCACTTCTGTTCCATCTTTCAGTGTATTAAGTACATAGCAGGAGGCGGGAAGCGCCTCTTTCCTCGGCAGCGGTCAGCAACAAGGTAATGGCCGATTAATAAATTCTTTCTTTGCTAGCTCAGCAGTTTAACTTTCGGGGCGGGTTCTAAGCGTTCCACTATGTAACCTTTTCCTAAAATGTAACTTCTCTTTTCATCTATTCTCTTGTAAAGCTACATACTGGGATAGAGAGTGCTAACCCTCTCGAGCTCCCACTCTCATTGTCTGGAGGTGAACTTATTTTCTCAACCAATTCTTCCGTAATGTAATGTAAATTGTTATTTTCTTAAGTCACCTCTGTAGTATGGGATTAGCCCTTGCACTAACGGCCTAAGGCCAAGTAGGTCTTGAACAAAGTGTATTAGGAGTGCAAGTTCGCCTCCTCTCAAATTGTTTTAGAGGTCATTTAATTAACCTGCTTTTCATTTAATAGACCTCAGTAGATTGGGTATTTTACCCCTGTGTTTATGTCCGTTGAGGACAGCTTGAAGGTGGAGTTTGGTGTGGCCTGGGAGAGGCTTAAATTAAAGAGCGAGTGGCTCTTTTGGAAACGGAGTGTTGTATGCCTCGAGGAGGCTTTACTGTGTAATTTGGAGCAAGTGCTCCAGGGTTTGATTGGGGTCTTCTGCCCCTTTGTTAAAATTTGTATATCGGAAAGTTGGGCTAGTCGCTCAAGAATTGTGAACTCAGGGCTCGAAGCCCAAATTCTTTAATCCCTGTAATTGTACATTTCAAATTGTGTTTCGGCTACTAAGTACCTGTTCTTTGTTATTACTTAATCTTGAAAAGAAAATATAACCTTGTTAAATTTTACATTAACTTTGATTCCGTAGTTTGAGACCCATTCACGCCCGCACCTTCTTACACCTCTACCTACCACCAAAACACGGTAACAATAATAATAATAATAACTTATGTAACAAAAGTGCTTTCCTATAAATACCAAAATTCACCATTGTATCATCGTCGTCAAGCCAGTATCTCTCTATGCGTCAGAATGCCTTATCCTCTCTCAGAAATCTGTGCTCGCTAAATTAAGAGCAAAATTAGAGAAATATTCTCCACAACATTCTTGGGCAAATTACAAAAACGGGGTGTATATAAGAAAACCCAGACAAGAAATCTACTCAAAGATCACGGACACAATGCGCAAAGGCAGGGCTCGCTTCCACGGTCACCTACGACGGATGGACAAAACGGATTTTCAATAGTTTTGACTCAAAACCGAAAACAACAATTTCCTGGTACGTTAACGTCAAGAAAGACCTCGACGAAATGGGCCTACGACCAGATGACGCCCACAAACGAGAACTTTACGAAATAAGCACCCTGACTTTCGGGACTTTACGGGATGTGAAGTGGACAACTGGTGCAATGTGGTCAGATGAAAGCCCGCACGACAAAGCGAGCTAATGAAAACCTACTGGATGAGTCGAAGACTGGGTAAACGTCAGAATGTATGATGAAACGTATCGTGGTCCCTAGTTGGCCCATTAGCGAATAAACAAACAAACAAACAAACAAACAAACAAACAAAACAAACAAAACAAACAAACAAACAAACAAACAAACAAAACAAAACAAACAAGCAAGCAAGCAAGCAAACAAACAAGCAAACAAACAAATAAATAAACAAATAAATAAATAAATAAATAATATCGTATGGCCACCGGAAACGTGTGGTGGAGGTCTTTCAGCTGACACATATAGGGGACCGTAGCGTCTGTGAGCACTGGGTCCTACGAGGGATGAATTTTAATTTCGAAGACAACACACGCCCCCAGTTCCCGAGCCATCAGAATTAAGGTTAAAATCCCTGACGTAGCCGAGAATTGAATACAGGACCCTTTGTGTCAAAGGTCATTACGCTAATAATTTATCCATGCAGCAGGACGTCCATTCACTTCTCCGTCCCATTCCCACTCACTCGGTACCTCTCGTCTCCGCAGACGGATTTCTTGCGGTGTTGCCGAGCATTGTGTTGAATACTCAGCCCGAATGCCGGTTGGATCCTCAACGTTCCACCATCAGCTGCCATAGACTGCCTAAGCGTCATACTTGGGAAGTAAGGAGTGAGATGAAATGCCGTATGGCTTTTAGTGCCGGGATATCCCAGGGCGGGTTCGGCTCGTCAGGTGCAGGTCTTTCCATTTGACGCCGGTAGGCGACGTGCGCGTCGTAATGAGGATGAAATGATGATGAAGACAACACATATACCCATCCCCCGTGCCGTTGGAGTTAACCAATTAAGGTTAAAATCCCCGACACGGCCGGGAATCGAACCCGGGACCCTCTGAACCGAAGGCCAGTACGCTGACCGTTCAGCCAACGAGTCGGACCTCATGTCTCGTTACTTCCCTCACCGATGCAGCCATAATTTGCTATTATATATCAGTCTGCCAAAACCACTGAAATGCACGCACTAACCAATCCCATGAACGACATTTTGACTCCATAACAGAGACAGGCTGTATAAGGAGAACTACATTAGCAGCATCGCTCATTCCCCTATCACTTTCATTTTGTCTAGGTCAAAGAGAGCTTGAGGGAGGCACTATGTATTCCTACCCCTTAGTCGGTCTGACATAAAATAAAATGTTTTTTAGTGCCTGGCGTGTCCGAGGACATGTTAGGCTCGCCAGGTGTACGTAATTTATTTGACGCCCGTAGGCAACCTGATCACCATGATGATGATGATGATGATGAAATGACGATGAAGGCGTCACATACATCAAGCCCCCGTGCCAGCGGAATTAACTAATGATGGTTAAAATACCCCACCTTGGCGACCCCTGTGACTAAAGGCAAGCACGCTAAAGCCATGGAGCCGGGCAGTTTTGACATATGTCTTATGTGCGTTACGGAATTTGGCGTGACGGAAGTGTAACCCTAGCAAATATTCAGGCTGTGATGTAAGGTATGGATGAATGACCAGACAATGTGCAATCGTGCATGGTGTGATGTAATGTATGGATGGATGACCATACAATGTTACCTAGCAACCATGCAGGTTGTGATGTTAAGTATGGATAGTTGGGCAGATAATGTTACCTAGCAACCATGTAGGCTGTGACGTAAAGTATGGACAGTTGGGCAGATAATCTTACCTAGCAATCATGCAGGCTGTGATGTAAAGTATAGATAGATGGGAAGATAATGTTACTTAGCAACCATGTAGGCCGTGATGTGAAGTATGGATGGATGACCAGATAATGTTACCTAACAACCGTGCAGGCTATGATGTATTTAAAGTATGGAAGGGCGGCCAGGCAATGTTACCTAGCAACCATGCAGGCTGTGATGTAAAGTATGGATGGATGACCAGACAATGTTACCTAACAACCGTGCAGGCTATGATGTATGTAAAGTATGGAAGGGTGACCAGGCAATGTTACCTAGCAACCATGCAGGCTGTGATGTAAAGTATGGATAGATGGGAAAATAATGTTATCTAGCAACCGCGCAGGCTGTGTTGTAAAGTACGGGCGAATGGCCATGACCGAGATCAATTTTCTTCTTTTTCCTTACATGGGGTAGCGGATGAGATGAAATTATATGTATTTTAAGACCAAATGCCCTAGCTGGCGCCAACCTCAGTTGAGGAGCTAATGTTGGTGAATGAAACTGTGAACAGGAGGAAGGAATGGGCTGTGTGGCCTATGACAGGAACTGTTCCGGTTTTTGCCTGGGAGTTGAAATGGGAAATCACCCCAAGAAAAATAGCCAAGCGGACCAGCCTCAATTAAAATAACACATTGGTTCTCGCCCATCCCACAAATGCATTACTTTTATTTCTTTAATACTCTGTGGGTCAGCGTCTTAAGATTTTCTTGTGCGAATCTTGTGATTGGATATAATTACTTTACGTCGTCTGAAAGTAGTAATGATATTAAATTGTGGAGAACTTTCCCCCGTCATGGTGGGGCGTGTGGCGCCGGAAGGTAGGTGCTGTATGACTCACTCATATGTATAATGTTGCGAAACTTGAGTCTTATTGACAAGCCAGTCACTGGTAACCCAGTTCCATACAGCTGAAAGGTAGTGCTCGGTAGCTGAAGGCCACCAGATAACCCACATATGTGGCCGTCTGCTATGTGCACACTGTGTTCCCTTCTCACACTATGTTTGGCTGGTTCTTTCTTTGGGTTCCTGCCTTCTCATTTTCTCTCGCCCTCTTGTTGCTTGTTCTGTCTCCAGATAGATAGATAGATAGATAGATTTAACTACGCTTTGCCAGCGTTTACATATATTTGTAAATTAATACGGATTTATACAGTAGAAAAATAAAAATAAAACGTCAACTATCCTTGAAATTAAATGAAATGTCGTATGGCTTTTAGTGCCGGGATATCCCAGGACGGGTTCGGCTCGCCAGGTGCAGGTCTTTCTATTTGACTCCAGTAGGCGACCTGCGCGTCGTGATGAGAATGAAATGATGATGAAGACAACACTTACACCCAGCCCCCGTGCCATTAGAATTAACCAATTAAGGTTAAAATCCCCGACCCGGCCGGGAATCGAACCCGGGACTCTCTAAACCGAAGGCCAGTACGCTTACCGTTTAGCCAACGAGTCGGACAACTATCCCTGATATTAGCTAAATCGGGATGGTATAACAATAATAATAATAATAATAATAATAATAATAATAATAATAATAATAATAATGAGAAGAAGAATAAACAGCCAACAAAACAGGTTTAAGAATTTCTGTAGAAAAAATTAGTTTATGACAAATATTAAAAAATGCTCCAGCATTTCTAATAATAGAAATTGGTCGAATAAGAATGGTAAATAAATTCAGATATTTGGGAGAAACAATTTAAGAAAATGGTTTGGAAAAGTCCGATGTGGAGGAAAGGACACACAAGATGAAAAGGGTATGCCGTATAACAAGGAATATTTACAACAAAAAGTGTTTGTCTAGAAACCTCAAAATACAACATTACAACACAGTAGTCAAATCCGAATGTCTATACGCGAGTGAATGTCTAGTACTGAATTACAAGCTGAATAAATTAGAAGTTTTGGAAAGATACATTATATGGAAAATACTCGGACCGCTAAGAGTTACAGAACTTTGGAAATGAAGAAGTAACGACAAAATATACCGGAACACAGGAAACATAACAGATGCAATGTGGAAGAGGCACTTCATATTGTTTGGAAATTTGTACAGAATGGATGACAACAGGTTAACCGAAAAGATCTCCAAATATCCTTGGAACAAGTTGTCAACGACAACTTGGATTTGTGAAGTCAAACAATATTAGGAAAGAAACAATATAAGAGGAGAAGAGGAAGCGACAGAGAGAGATTTTTAGGAGGAAAGTATTAACAATAGAAGGATTCCGAGGTGGGAAGGGAGGGGAAACAGGCTCAGAATGGTCCAAGGTGAGGAATAGGATACATAGTGAACAGATGGAGGAGTGTTGGAGGAAGGAGGAGGAACAGCAAAGGATGAAGCATTTGAATTGTCACGTGGTCTCTAGAAGACACAAATGGAGAAAGAAAGAAATGCTGAAAAGGTAGGACTCCAGATTTCTATTCCGAAGACAAAATATATGACAAACATCTGTGATGGACCTGAATGGATGATCACTAATCTTGGAAAAATAGGTCGAGTCAAGAATTTCAGATATCTTGGTGAAGTCATCCAGCGGAATGGATTAGAAGAGGAAGCAATCAATGTCAGGATGAGGAAGTTAGACCAGGCATACCAAATGACAAAGAATATCTATAATAAAACGTCTATGAGTATAGGGGCCACGTTCCGACACTATAATACAGTTGTAAAACCTGAGGGATAATATGCGTCTGAAACTTTGACCTTAAGTAGTAAAGGTTAAGCTGACTGGCTGGAAAAAAGAGAGCGCAGAATACTAAGAAAAATCCTAGGTAATAATAGGTGGGTTGATGGACAGTGGCGAATGAGTCCAAATGAGGATTTGTACAGCAAGACAGAACCTCTCACAGCGTCAATTAAGAAGAAACGGCTATTATTTTACGGTCATCTCTTGTGGATGACTGATGATCGGCTAACAAAACGAATATGGAATTTTATTCAATCTAAGGCAACAAGGCCGAGATGGTTCCAAGAATGCGAAAATGATCTGAGGCAGATAGGTATTTCAGACCAAGAAATTCATGACAGGAACGCATTCAGAAGATTGGTGAACAACTATCAAGGTTTCCAAATGGCATCAACTTCCAGAAGACGGAAAGAACTTTTGTCTGAAGAGCATGAACAGGCACTCGTCGCTGGGCTCAGAAGATACTGGCAGGAAGTCAAAGCCGGAACTAGAACAAGATCTAGACACTGAAATGAAGTTGGTTGTTACCACGCAGTCCATGGAGGCTCAACTCGATGTATTAAAAAATGATTAAACTAAGGAATTTAGACACTGTTGTTAAAGCTGAGTGCCACTATGCAGCAGAAACATTGGATGTGATTGGCAAAGGTGGGCTTGAAGATATCCGGAATAGAGAAAAAAATGTTCAGGAAAATTCTAGGCCCAAATATAAGAAAAGGGGGAAAAGAGACGAAAATCTGAAAGATAATTATATCAAAGAACAGAAGGAGTGGATGAACTGATGAGGAAGAGAAGGGTACAGTTGTATGGACGCTTATTGAGGATGCACAATAACAGACTAACGAAGAGAATCTTTAAATTCTTCTGCAAGAGGAAGACAGACCTGAGATGGTTTCGAGAAGTGAGGTTGGACTTGAATTGGGGTTTTGGAAGATGATATAATAGAGAGAAATCCATTTAGACAACTCGTCAGCAAGTTCCGTGGTTTTCAGGAGACTGGAAAACGCTAGCGAGAATAGGCAGATCCTACAAAGAAGAAAAAAACAAGGAAATAGAAGAAAGGATGAAAAGATACTGACGGTGAGTAAAAGGCAGAGAAGGCTGAAAATAATGCAAAAATTGTGAAACGTGGTCCATAGGTGGACGAAAGAAAAAAAAATAACAATAATAATCTAACTGCGGGTGATGGTGCTACAATTATGGTCATCTTATTGATTATTAACAATTCTAGAAAAATATAAAATTCCACAATAGACGACGCTGTTAAATAGTGAGTGAAGGTTACACTTTGGGAGTCTAGCATTGGACACAATCGATTTTTTAGAATTTGCTTTACCTCGCACCGACACGCATAGTTCCTATGGCGAGGTTTGGATAGGAAAGGGCAAGGAGCGGGAAGGAAGCACGGCTGTGGCGTCAATTATGGTGCAGCCCCAGCATTTGCCTGGTGTGAAAATGGGACACCACCGAAAAACCAGGGCTGCCGACAGTGGGATTCGAACGCACTATCTCCCAAATGCAAGCTGAAAGCTACGTGACCCAAACCACCTGGGCACTCGCTCGGTCTGATACAGGTCGAAAACAAACACCCAGCCCCTGAACTGGAAAAATTAACCAGACTAAGTTAAAATCCCAGGCCCGACCGGGTATCGAACCCGAGACTCCAGTGACCAAAGGCCAGCACGCTAACCATTTATCCATGGAGCCGGACCACTAACAGGTTAGAATATGGACCTATTGAAGCGGGTAACTAGTATAGTCCACCCCACACAACGGTCATGTTACGAATCTTGCATAAAGTACAGGGGTGCGGCGCATCAGCACCCCTGGAATTTATGTTACTCTTGCTACATAGCGGAAGAACGGACTAGACTACACTTCCTAATAACGAAATTAGTTTGCATTCTAACCTATTACTGCCTAAAACTCTGGACTCTATTCACTGCGCCTATTTTAAAGTTTCGAAATTCAATTTTCTACATTTTGGGACACAGGGATTTTTACCGATGGTCCCAGTGTTCGAACGAAACAGTGGGCATTTTCTATTCTGCACATACTGTTTTTATCACAACTATTTACCACAATCATTATTGTTATATTTGTAAAGCGCTCTCTGCTTGTTTAATTGGGAAATCATTAAGTTATTCAGGATGAGTCCGCTCATGAAGATTGGTATGAAACAGGTCTAGCGAATGATGGATGTTGTTTGAGTTGATCTGTAACACATATCGCAACGACAAGACTTGGTACGAATCAGCGATCACTTCATTGGCTGAGAGATAAGATCCGGTAGCGCGATCGGTCGTGGGACTTCTAAAAAGATGAACTTGAAATGACTTTGTGTCAGTCCAAAGTGAATATTGTTAAGAAGTGTCAATCAAGATATGCTAACGATACATGTCCTGTAGAGTGATAGATAGATTGTGAAGTCTATATATTGTATGTAAATAATTACAATGTTGAAAGCATATGTAATGTTGTTGCGTGTAATGAAAAAGGAATGTTCATTCATCGCACGTATTATTCTTAGATCTGTAATGTGGTAGACAGAACAGGGTGTGCCGTAAATGTCTACATCCTGTAGGTCTGTATCATTTGATTTTTAATTTGACAGGCAATAGGGAGTTTGACAACCTGCAGCTTGATGTTATCGTGGAATAAGGTCGTCTTATGCATGCTATAATTTTAAAAAGTACGAGGATAGGGGCGTTTTCCCAAGACACGTGTTTAAATTAAACTGCAGTAGATAGCCATTCGTGTTCTATATAGTAGATGTGTTCGATTCCAGCTGAGGGTGGTAGAATTTTAATACGATAAGAATCCTTTGCTCGTTGCCTTGTAAATGTCGGCAAACAATAGGACTCTGGTGTATACATTACATGCATACGTCAGATTCCATGCGTATTTACATCGTTACAATGGCATGATAATATGTATTTCATCCATCCTGAAGTGGTGCACGTTGAGCTATTTTCTGTTGCAAGAGTTGTCCATAAATGTGACTGTAATCAGCACCGACTAGATACGACGGAGCAGCGAAACCTTTTTGAAGCTCTGGATGCATGTAAAAAATCCATGGCATGTTACGGGTTGCAGCTTCAATTCCTGGTTCAACATCGTCTAGTGAAAGGTCCTTTACTACTTTAAGGAGATTGAAAGCCTATTTAAAGAACAGAATATCTAATGATCGGTTGAACAGTTTCTTACTATTTGCTTTACGTCGCACCGGCACAGATAAGTCTGACGGTGACGATGGGAGAGGAAAGGGTTAGGAGTTTGAAGGAAGTGGTCATAGCATTAATTAAGGTACAGATCCAGCATATGTCTAGTGTGGAAAGGGAAAATAATGGGAAAACACCTTCAGAGATGCCGACAGTGGGGTTCGAACCCACTATCTCCCGAATGCAAGCTCACAGCTGCGCGATCCCAAACGCACGACCAACCCGGTCGGTTAATTTGGTTCTTCTGTCATTTCATCGAGATAAATAATGTACTGGATATTTGTTTTGAAAAGGCTAATCACTACTTTCCTTTTGCACTGTAAGACTGATGAATCAATTCAAGACGTTTTCTGACCTCCCTTGGGCATCTCTTGATGTTTCAAAAGCCATCGGTATTATGTTTGCGAGGAGTAACATCGGTATTATGTTTGCGAGGAGTAACAAGTCCTTAATTTTCACGCCCTCCGTGACCCATTTCTTTCTTTTGCTAATATCTTCATTTCTGAATGTTTCGGACCTGTTCATTCCCAGTCTGATTAGTAGTGAGAAAACGCTTGCCCAGCTTTACTTCCCCTTAAAATAATAAACACGGCCACCGCTAATAATAATAATAATAATAATAATAATAATAATAATAATAATAATAATAATAATAATAATAATAATAATAATAATAATTGTACCAGGCGGTACACCTCCGCGCCGCTAATTCAAATTTTGCGCCAGTTGAAACTCCTCTACTGGAGGAAGCCTGAACTTTAACTACAGTGTTAATTCTTAAGTTTCTCAGAAGATGTCCCTACTTGTAAATTTTGAGGTGTTCTGAACTGTGTCGTTTTCGATGTATTTTTGTTTTCCCTGTAGTAAGAAGTGTGAACATTCTCTTCTAGATGGCACTACTGAAGGACTACAATTGTGCACCCTGGTGCGAAGTGAAAGAACTGTTTTTTTGGAGAAATTTTGTGTTCATAAGTTTGTTCTTTGTTAAATTTCTTTCAGTCATTGTTTAGGTTGGCTGTATAACCCTTCTCTTTCCGCCAGTTTTGAATTCGACCAATGAGTAATTTTTGTAATTAATTTTCCACCAATCCTGGTTTTCTTCTTCAGTCTTGACATGTAATCTTTTGGTCGTCCAATAAAATGCTTGTGGGCGGGTGTTATCATTCATGAAAGATCTCGAATGTTCCGCGAGGGTATATAAACTGCTGATTTTCGGGTCTCGGCGCCACTTCAGTAACACCTATCATTGTGTAAATTATGTAGCAGGGGGCGGGAAGCGCCTCTTTCGTCGGGCAGCAGTTCTTCAATAAGGTAATGGCCTTTTAATAACTTATTTTCTTGCTAGCTCAGCAGTTTAACTCTCGGGGCAGGTTCGATACCTCTTACCATGTAACTTTCCTCTAAAATGTAAAAGACTCTTGGTATAAATTCTATCTCTTTAAACTACAAATTGGGATAGAGAGTGCCTAACCCTCTCGAGCTCCCTTTCATATTGTTTTTGAGGTGACTACGTTTTCTCAACCATTTTTCTTCGTTTCGTAATGTAATAAGTTTTCCTATCGTGTCACCTCTTTAGTATGGGATTAGCCCTTGCATATGCGGCCTAGTGCCAAATAGGTTTTAAATAAAATGTATTAGGAGTGCAGTTTCGCCTCCTCTCAAGTTGGTATTTTGGAGGCCATGTAATTGACCTTTTTCTTTATTTAATAGGCCTCAGTAGGTTGGGTATTTTTACCCCTGTTTTAATGTACTCGGAGGACAGCTTGAAAGTAGAGTTTGGTGTGGCCTTTGATAGGCTTGAACTTTGAGAGCGGTTTGCTCTTTCTTAAATTTGGTTTCTGTGTGCCTCGAGCAGGCTTTACTGTGTAATTGGGAGCAAGAGCTCCTGGGCATGATTGGGTTTTTCTGCCCCTTTGTTGAATCTTGTATATGGGTTAAGTTGGGCTTATAGCTCAAGAATTGTGTGTCTGGCTCTCGGAGCCCAACTCCTGTAACCACTGTAATTGTACATTCTCGATTTGTTGCTAGGCTACTAAGTACCTGTTATATTTGTTATTTCTTGATCTTGAAAAGAAAATATAACCTTGTCAAATTTTAAATTAACTTAAATTTCGTAAGTTGAGACCTGTTCATCCCAGCACCTTCTTTCACCTCTAACTACCACGGAGAACTCCGTAATAATAATAATAATAATAATAATAATAATAATAATAATAATAATAATAATAATAATAATAATAATAAAGGCATTAATAGGTTAGAATGAAAAGTAATGTAGTTATTAGAAAGTGTCATCTAGCCCGTTCATCCATTATGTAGCAAGAGTAATATAAATTCTAGGGGTTCTGATGGGCCGTACCCCTAAAGTTTATGCAAGACTCATAGCATAGCTGTTGTGTAGGGTAGACTATAATTGTTACCCGCTTCAATAAGTTTGCATTCTAACCTGTTAAACCAAACAAAGTCCATGGTGTAGCAGAGCCGAAGGGCCTTGGCATACCAAGCGTCCGCTGCTCAGCCTGAAGGCCTACAGATTACGAGGTGTCGTATAGTCAACACGACGGAACATCTAGGTCGTTGTTCTTGGATTTCTAGACCGGAGCCGCCACCTCACCGTCAGATAGCTCCTAAATTGTAATCGCGTAGGCTGAGTGAACCTCGAACCAGCCCGCAGGTGCAGGTAAAAATCCCTGACCTGGCCGGGAATCGAACCTGGGGTCTCCTGGTAAGAGGCAGGCACGCTACCCCTAGACCGCGGGGCCGGCCATTCTAACCTACTACTACTACTACTACTACTACTACAGGGAGGACTTTCTTTGAACCAGTTTGGATTTAGAAAGGGCAGAACCACAACCCAAGCTATTGAGTGGGTGATTCGAATACAGGCAGAAAGCAGTGAGAAATGTTTTAATAACGCTAGATCTCAAAAATGCTTTTAACACTGCTTCTTGGAGAATTATTTTGAGAACTTCGTAGGAAGAATTTTCTCGGTACCTACACCAAATAATTACTGGGCCGATGACCTCGATGTTAGGCCCCTTTAAACTACAAGCATCATAATCATCATCATCAATAATTACTAAGTACTTCAAAGGACGAATAATACGATTTGATGATTTAGAAGACCTTGAAATGAGTGCTGGCGTTCCACAGGGATCTGTCCTAGGACCCACCTTGTGGAACAGTCTATATGATGACGTCCTACGTCTGCAGCTGACAAAAGGGACAACATATATCGGTTATGCAGATGACCTTGCAATAGTGGTAATAGCAGAGAATGTAGAGGGACTGACCTTCCGAGTAAATGCATCATTGAGACGAGTTAACCTTTGGATGGTAAATAATAAATTGAGACTGGTACCACATAAGACTGAGATGGTAATTTTGAAAGGTTCCAGGAATTGGAAGAATGTCCGCTTCTTATTAAATGATACAGAGATTCTCCAAGGGAAGTCTGTACGATACCTTGGGGTTCTTATTGACAGGAATTGCACATTTGGTACACATGTGAAGGCAGTAACTCAAACTGCAGAGAAGAAGGCATCGGCATTAACTAGACTTATGCCTAACATCGGGAGACCAAGAACAGTTATGATACAGATGATGTGCTATGCAGTATATTCCACCTTACTTTATGCAGCACCTATCTGGCACAATGCACTCAGGAAGAAGATTCACCAAAGAGCTATAGAAAGATTACAGAGGAAAATGCTGCTCAGATTTATCTGTGCATATCGAACTGTTTCGACAGCAGCATTACAAGCTGTAGCTGCCAGTATTCGAATTGACCTCCTCATGGTAGAGAGGAAACTTTGGCATGGAAGGGGTTCGGCTATATCTGCTGAAGAAAAGAAAGCCTTGAGGAACCAGCTCTTACTGGACTGGCAAGACCGATGTTGGCCAATGGACAAAAAAGCTAATACCCGACATAGGAGGCTGGCTTAAATGTAGATATCGGCAGGTAGAATACTTTGTGTCGCAGGTTCTGACAGGACATGGAAGATTTGGCAAATACGCCATGAAGAAGGGAAAGACGCAGGGAGATGGTTGTTGGTACTGTTCTGAAAGGGATACAGTAGAACACCTTTTTGCTACTATGTTCGATGGGAAGAAGAACGAAGGAAAGCCTGTCAACAACTTGGGCGACGACTCACGCCAGGAAATCTGGTTCAGATCATGTTGGAGAGCCCGCTTGCCTGGAACACAGTAAAAGCTATGGCGACAAGCATTATGGGGACGAAGGAGAACGAAGAGAAAGGAAGAGCATAATTACTCCATTCTGACGTCATACCGTCAAGCAGTTCCAGAATGGGCTGAGTGAAGAGGGCAGGGGTTTTTAGTTGGTGGAAATCCAACTCCCACACAGAGTGGTGTCTTTAAAAGTTTTTCCCCTGACACAACAAAGACTACTACTACTACTAATAATAATAATAATCGTATGGTCTCAGCTACCGTGTACATATAATTTGACGCCATTTGGCTCGGTTCATCAATTTCGACGTTCCGTTTAACTCTGGGCCTACTAAATGGCAGAATATACTGAATCTCTGTTGGCGGTTTAAGGCTAAGTTTTAATGATTTTTGTCAGGTAAACTCCAAATGTGTCACCAGAGATCTTTTACATGCCCACATCGTACAACATGGAGTGTCGAATGGACTTTTTATCCATCCTTCAAAAATCCGACTACCTCTGCCGGGTATGAACTCGCTCTCTTGAGATCCGGAGGCTGACACTCTACCACTGATCCACAGAGGCTCCTTCCACCAACACTACATGTAATAAGATCCTAACGAATCAATTATTTCATTTAGTATGAAACAAGTTAGTTATTTTTTTACAATACACTACTGAGTTAACTGTTACGCTTGGCGTCAATCAAGTGCGTTTTAAATGGTACTTAAACACTCCGTGATATTGAGTTATCTCCTGCTGGTGTGAGTTGTTAAACACGCAGTATAACATGCGACACGAATAGAAAGGCAGGAAGGACAACTGGTCAACTATCAAATGTCACTTGCGACGTTTTCTCTTATTTAATGAAAACTGCTAATAAATTATACCATAAAAATTGGAAACATTCTCATAAAAGTCTCTTTTCTTTTCCTCTAAATCCAAGTTTAGAATATAGAGATGGTATAAATTTGGTTATTTCACGACGTGGGCAAGATGGGAATAGAATTATGGTCGTTGTCAACCCCTCGTAAAGAAGAGCTGTTGACAGATAATGAGCGTACTCCTAACGAGGTGCTGACGGCTCCATACAAATTACTCGCAGCGGTGAAGATGTTAGGTCCAAATGAGGTCCTGTCGTCACGGGACTTCATTTGTTATTGTCTACTCTTCCTAGTTCCCCTCCTCTCCACGTTCGTAACCTGAGCTGCGATCGATGGTAACCATGTTCCAACACGTGTAAAAATCGGAGTTGCTTCAAACTTTAGGAAAACCGTAAATTTAATGGCGGTGGATTTTTTCCTTAATGCCCCGAACATTGCGAGCAACATCCATTCCCATTAACGTGGACATGTTTTAGCGCTAAAGTCTAGCGTCATCAATATCCGGACACAATAGTAACCATGGCAACTTAGTGTTCGTCATCTATGTATAGCCTAATACTACTCACACAAACACACAATTAAATCTTCTTCTCAATTCTCAATCCTAAGATTGGTTGGCAGCAATTCGTCTTCTCCACTCTTCTCTGTAATCCGCTAATCTCTTCATTTCCACATATGAGCCTGTTCCTACGTCATCTCTGATCTGTCTTGAATATTGCAGTCTAGGTCTTCCTCTTCCTCTTTTACCTTGAATCATTCCTTCCATGACATTTACTATGAAACCATTGTGCCTATAGAGATGGCCAATTAATTGGTCTCTTCTCTTTCTTATTGTTGCTAAAAAAGGATCTCTTTCACCTATTCGTCTTAGAACGTCTTCATTGGTGAGTTTTGCTGTCCATGAGATCATTTCCATCCTCCTCCGGCACCACATCTCAAATGCTTCCAGACGTTTCTTACCACATGCACGTTTCTGAACCCTACAAGACCACACTCCAGACAATGCACGTAATAAATCTCTTCTTGGTTGCGACATTTAAATTCCTTGATGTAAGTAGTACCTTTTCTTGTAAAAAGCAATCTTTGCTTGGGAAATTCTGCTCTTTATGTCGACTGAACTTTTGCCATCTGGAGTGATTTTACTTCCTAAGTAGGTAAATACATAGTTGTGTATCATTAATTCTGATGTCGACTGCAATATGCTGGCGGTTGCATACCATAATTTCGGTCTTTTTTGTATTAATTTTCATGTTATACTTACACAATTAAATATAAATCAATATAAACTCAACAACTGCAAAAATACGTTTAACCTTTGTCCCACATGAAAACAAAGTAAACAAACATTTAGCTTATTTTATTCTACGTTTAATTATGTGGAGTAGAAGTTTTTATCATACCTAGTGAAAATTTTAACGCAGGTTGAACTAAAGAAACCTTTAATTCACGTATTAATACTAATATTTTCCATTTCCAACAGAGCGCACATTTTGAAAATTCATAACTTTAAAAGTACTGATCTGATTGTTGCCAAACATTAATATGTCTTAAAATAACTTATTTTTAATCTTGCATACATTCTAGGATTTTATTTCCTCTGATTTTTGTGTAAAAGGCTGTTGTAAATTTTGCGAAACAACATTTTCTCATGACTGGGTGATCATAGCCAATCCTTGTCTATCCCTTCCAGTCTTCCGATCTTCCCACAAGGCCTCTGTTCAGTATAGCAGGTGAGGTACTAGTCTTCCTCTTCAGTTGTATACCCCAACCGAAAGTCTCAAGCTCCAGACACGGCCCTTGAGGCTGAATCCCGGGGAAAACTAGCCCTGGGGGGTGAACGATTAAGAAAGAAAGAAAGAAAGAAAGAAAGAAAGAAAGAAAGAAGGAAAGAAATATATGATTTTACAATTCTTATTTTGAATGACATATTTATAAATAATTTAATGTCATTGATTTTACGACCCGCAAACTACATTTACGGTTTTCAGAGACGCCGATGTGCCTGAACTTTGCCCCACAGGAATTCTTAAACGTGTCAGCAAATCTACCAGCAAGAGGCTGACGTATTTGAGCACCTTCAATTACCACCGGTCTGTGCCAGGATGGAATCTACCGTCCGGTTTACTCTGCCCGGCTAAGGCATATTGATGTTCCCAGAGCAAAGCAATGTCATCTCCGTATAGGCCATAAAGGCCCTTGGAGGGGTGGAAGGTAAAGGCTTCCACTATCCGTACCTCGGCACTTAATGGTATAGAGTGGTTAGCTCGACGCCCGGCCACGTTTGACTCTAGGAATTAACCTGGTACTCATTTTTTGTGGAGATTGGGCCATGTTTCTTAAATTTTACGACTTCGTGACGAGAAATCGAACCTACGTCCTTCTGGGCGAACCGAGCATGCCTTTGCCACTGCGGCCAGGCAGCCCCTTTGATTTTCCCAAAGTGAAATACGACTTTTTAACATTTTCTTTACGTTGCACCGAGACAAGTCTTATGGGGACGATGGGCTTGGAAAAGGCTACGAGAGGGAGGGAAGCAACCATGGTCGTAATTAAGGTACATCCCCAGCATACGCCTGGTGGTAAACGGGAAACCATGAAAAATCACCTTTACGACAGCCGACAGTGGGGTTCGAGCCACTACCCCCAAATGCAAGCTGACAGCTACCTGACCAAAACAAACGGTATTTGTTCCGACTTCCAAACATCTGACAACCTCCACTGGGTTTGAAGCAGCGACACTCTGACTAGAGAATGATACACAGATGCATGAATCAAAACAACAAAAAACTTTATAAAGAGGATAGTAATAGAAAAGCTTCGACGTCAATGACTAAAGGACAAAGAAACGAATTTTTCTTTCTCCCTTGCGATTCCCTTTGAAATGCCAGGCTCATAAAATCATTATTCTGAAGCACACAGAGAATACTGTAAAACCAAGGTGAAGGAGCTACCGGCTATCAAAGCTCCGGTGATAGACAAAGTCCTTTACATTTGTAAGGAACTCGACTCTAAGTCTCACGTGAGTTATTGCTCTTGCACCTGCCATTAAGCAACACGCGCTGGCAGGAATTGTGGCTGTCTTTCGATCGCATTACTGCTCTAGAACCAGCTGGTCGACAGGCAGAGAGCCAAGTTGCTTCGATTGTCACACAAACAAGCATTTTCTCGAACGAAATATGATGCCATGGAAGTCGTAATCATTTTCTCCAAGTAATTTATAACATTTAGATTCTTAATATCGCACAATTTCAATTCAATATTTAATTACTTTTATTCAAGAGTCCATTCGTAACCCATCAGCATATGATTTCGTGCAACGAACTTCTGCTAAATTTAGGAGTGGAGAGTTCACAACATTGAAGACAGAAAGTTGCGGTGAAGTTTAATGAAAATGAAAATCCACAGCCTGTTTCCAGTCATTCGACCAGGTCAGGAATGAAATGAATGAAGCCCCCATCTCACAGCGAGGATGGGACTTGTGCCGGCTGCCTCCTCAATAAATAGTGGAACCTTTTCCAAGGACAGCCTGTAGAAGTGGCTCAGGCGATAAAGCACTGGTCTTGTGAGCCTATGCAAAGACCTCACACTGCTGTCCAGACTCGGGAACTGATTGACTCCTTCAGGTGGGAAGTTTCGGATCACCAACCCTATATCCCTGACCTTGCTCCGGGATCACCACCCCTATATCCCTGACCTTGCTCCGGGATCACCACCCCTATATCCCTGACCTTGCCCCGGGATCAACACCCCCATATCCCTGACCTTGCCCCGGGATCAACACCCCCATATCCCTGACCTTGCTCCGGGATCACCACCCCCATATCCCTGACCTTGCCCCGGGATCACCACCCCCATATCCCTGACCTTGCTCCGGAATCAACACCCCCATATCCCTGACCTTGCTCCGGGATCACCACCCCTATATCCTTGACCTTGCTCCGGGATCACCACCCCTATATCCCTGACCTTGCTCCGGGATCACCACCCCCATATCCCTGACCTTGCTCCGGGATCACCACCCCCATATCCCTGACCTTGCTCCAGAATCAACACCCCTATATCCCTGACCTTGCTCCAGAATCAACACCCCTATATCCCTGACCTTGCTCCGGGATCACCACCCCTATATCCCTGACCTTGCTCCGGGATCACCACCCCTATATCCCTGACCTTGCCCCGGGATCACCACCCCCATATCCCTGACCTTGCTCCGGAATCAACACCCCCATATCCCTGACCTTGCTCCGGGATCACCACCTCTATATCCTTGACCTTGCTCCGGGATCACCACCCCTATTTCCCTGACCTTGCTCCGGGATCAACACCCCTATATCCCTGACCTTGCTCCGGGATCACCACCCCCATATCCCTGACCTTGCTCCAGAATAAACACCCCTATATCCCTGACCTTGCTCCAGAATCAACACCCCTATATCCCTGACCTTGCTCCGGGATCACCACCCCTATATCCCTGACCTTGCTCCGGGATCAACACCCCTATATCCCTGACCTTGCTCCGGGATCAACACCCCTATATCCCTGACCTTGCTCCGGGATAAACATCCCCATATCCCTGACCTTGCTCCGGGATCACCACCCCTATGTCCCTGACCTTGCTCCGGGATCAACACCCCCATATCCCTGACCTCGCTCCGGGATCACCACCCCTATATCCCTGACCTTGCTCCGGGATCACCACCCCTATATCCCTGACCTTGCTCCGGGATCACCACCCCTATATTCCTGACCTTGCTCCGGGATCACCACCCCTATATCCCTGATTTTGTTCCGAGCGATACCCACCATTTTCTTGGCAGCTGACACGTCATCTTGGCGTGAAGCGCTTCGGCGACAATGAAGAAGTGAAAAGGGCCGTGAACTCTTGGCTGTCAGACCAGGCGGAAGACTTCTTTAGTCGATATTAAAACGAAGGCGTAGCTTTCAATAGTGTAGCGTAACAATTAGAACATTTGACAATCAGCAGATCACTGCACATGCCAACGAGAGTGCGGACCGAACATCATACCATAATGTTATTAACCACAACTACTTGAAGTTTGATCAAAAGCGTAATATTACGCGGGAAGGAACTCGATAGCTGTCTTCACTGACCATATTTGAGCTTCCTTACCAATGTTGATACAGTTTTTATTTATTGGAAATCTACAACCTGTTTCCAGTCATTTGACCGGATCAGGATTGGAATGAGTGAAGCCCCATCTAGCGGCGAGGATACGAATCGTGCCAGCTGCTGATGCCTGTAACACTCCTCTGGGGCAATGATTAATGACTGACAGATAAAACGAAATTATATTGAAGAGTGTTGCTGGAATGAAAGATGACAGAGAAAACCGGAGTACCCGGAGAAAAACCTGTCCCACCTCCGCTTTGTCCAGCACAAATCTCACATGGTATGACCGGAATCTGAACCACGGAATCCAGCGGTGAGAGGCCGTCGTGCTGTCGCCTGAGCCACGGAGGATATTTATTTATTTATTTATTTATTTATTGATTTATTTATTTATTTATTTATTTATTTATTTATTTATTTATTTATTTATTTATTTATTTATTTATTTATTTATTTATTTATTTATTTATTTATTTATTTATTTATTTGACTGTAGCAGTGGCGAAGTTAAGGGTCGTGGCCCTCTCTTACACTTAACCTCGTAAATTACAAGATAATGCATGTATAAAACAAATGTATATTCCATTATAGAATTAAAGATAACTAAGCTAAAAATTAAAGATTTGGAGGACATAAAATGAAGTAAGAAAGAAAGCAAAGATCAACAAATAAAATAATATAAAATAGAAGGAAATCCCGAGCATAAAAGTAAAAATGAAAGAGAAAAACGTCATAATGAAAAAAGTAACATACAAGCTGAAAAATGTAAGAAATTCATAAACAGAACACATTACATAATAAAGTAACAGAAATACAAGTGATCTATATACTTGAGTTAAAAGCTAAATATTATGTAACCGGGCTGAGTGGCTCAGACGGTTGAGGCGCTGGCCTTCTGACCCCAACTTGGCATGTTCGATCCTGGCTCAGGGTATTTGAAGGTGCGCAAATACGTCAGCATCGTGTCGGTAGATTTACTGGCACATAAAAGAAATCCTGAGGGACTAAATTCCGGCACCTCGGCGTCTCCGAAGACCTTAACATAGTAGTTAGTGGGACGTAAAGCAAATAACATTAACATTTATTAAAAATATTATGTACAGTTACATTATAACAATGAAAATAATAGGCTTTTGGGCTTATGCCATGTCAAGAAAACGAGGTGATACTGTTTACGTTTCGCAGAGAACTTTGCTCCACATCTTCAAAAGAAAATCTTGACTGTTCACGAGGAAAACTTCTACAATAATGAGTGTTTGGATTTAAGAATGCTTTACCGTTGGAGAACTGTAGTGGTACGCTCGTTCGTCACCAGGTAGCTCGTTGTATGCTGGCACAGCGCTCCAAGCGGGAGCTGACGACAACATTGAGCTCCAATCATGGCCGACTGGATCCCTCTCTGCGCTCTACCTAGCTAGAGCGACGCATCAAGTCGGCCGTGCTCCAAATGAGATTTTCATCACACCATGTGTGCGTGAGAAGTATCATAGAATACATCAGACGAATCAGGGACGAATATGCTAGAAGAAATTAATTGAAACTAATAAAATAGTTCTGTTCTATTCTATCCTGGTGTCTTTCGTTGAATTTTATGATTGCAGAAGCCTTCCTCGGGAACAATCGAGATTTTCTCCTGAAGACTCAGAGCAGATTTCTCAGCGAAACGTGAACAGTTTCACCTGTTGTTCTTGACACGGCATAGCCCAAAAGCTCATATCATGTCTCCAAGCACGGGCCGTGAAAGCATCAATCTATATATATATATAAATAAATGTCATTGTATGTATGTATGTATGTATGTATGTATGTATGTATGTATGTATGTATGCATGCATGTATGTATTACATCTTCTCCTAAACCACTGGAGCGATTTACACCAAACTTGGTACACTTACGACTTAGTATCAGGAGACAAACCGCGTGCGGGTAAGACACACCAAGTACCCTTAGAGGCGGGGAGGCGAGGGGGGTCACATATAAAAATATACGAAAATAGTGTCGAATCCATCGTTTTCGGATTCGCTGAGATGAATAGTGATACTCTGGAATATTTCCAAGTCCAAATTCAGCCCCCTTTTGGGTGAGGGGTCAGGGGGAAGTGATATTCAAAGTAATAGGAAATCGTATCGAATCCATCCTTTTCAGGGTCGCTGGGATGAATAGTGACACTCCGGATTACTTTTGACAAAATGCGTGGGGGTAAGATACCCCATGTACTAATATGGGCGGCGGGCCGAGGGGGTCATATATAAAATATATGAAAATGGTATCGAATCCATCGTTTTTGGATTCCCTGCGATGGATAGTGACACACCGGAATTTTTCCAAGTCCAAATTCAGCCCCCTTTTGGGTGGGAGGTGAGGGGGGTCACATATAAACATACACGAAAATAGTGTCGAATCCATCGTTTTCGGATTCGCTGAGATGAATAGTGATACTCCGTAATTTTTCCAAGTTCAATTTCAGCCCCCTTTTGGGTGGGGGGCGAGGGGGGAGTGATATATCAAAGTAATAGGAAATAGTGTCGAATCCATCCTTTTCGGGGTCGCTGGCATAAATAGTGACACTCCGAATTTCTTTTGACAAACTGCGTGGGGGTAAGGCCCCGTGCACCCATATAGGCGGGGGGCGAGGGGGTCACATATAAAATATACGTAAATAGTGTTGAATCCATCATTTTCGGGTTCGCTGAGATGAAAGGTGATACTCCGGAATTTTCCAAGTCCAAATTCAGCCCCCTTCTGGGTGGGGGGCGAGGGGGTGACATAAACATATACGAAAATAGCGTCGAATCCATCGTTTTCGGATTCGCTGAGATGAATAGTGATACTCCGGAATTTTTCCAAGTCCAAATTCAGCCCCCTTTTGGGTGAGGGGCGAGGGGAGGGTGATATAAGAAAATTATCGAAAACAGCGTCGAATCCATCCTTTCCGGGGTCGCTGGGATGAATATTGACAATCCGGATTTCTTTTGACAAAATGCGTGGGGGTAAGACACCCCATGTACTAATAGGAGCGGGGGGGGGGCGCAAGGGGGTGACATAAAATATTCTAAAATAGTGTCGTATCCATACTTTTTATCGTCACTGAGGTGAATAGTGATATTCCAGAATTTTTCAAAGTTCGAGTTCTCCCCATGTTTGGGGTGTGGGTCGAGGGGGAAGTGATTTATCAAAATAACCTAACACGGTGTCGAATCCATCCTTTTCGGGGTCGCTGAGATGAATATTGACAATCCGGATTTCTTTTGACAAAATGCGTACCCCACGTACCCACTGAGGCGGGGGGAGCGAGGGGGTGACATATGAAATATTCGGAAAAAGTGTCGAATCCATATTTTTCGTGGACGCTGGGATGAATAGAGACATTGTGGGATTTTTTAAAGTCCAAGTTCAGCCCCCTTTGGGGTGGGGGCGAGGGGGAATGATATAAAAAAAATATCGAAAACAGTGTCGAATCCATACTTTTCGAGGTCGCTAAGATTAATAGTGACACTCCGGATTTTTTAAAGTCCACTTTTTGGGGTGGGGGCGAGGGGAGAGTGATATGTCAAAATGACCGAAAATAGTGTCGAATCCATCCTTTTCGGGGTCGCTGAGATGAATAGTGACACGCCGGATTTCTTTTGACAAACCGCGTAGGGGTAAAACACCACATGTACCCATTGTTTTAAAGTCGAAGATCAGCCCCCTTTGGGGTGGGGGCGAGAGGGGAGTGATATATCGAAATGATCGAAAATAATGTCGAATCCATACTCTTTTGGTCGCTGAGATGAATAGTGACACTCCGGAGTTTTTGACAAACCGCGTTTGGGGTAAGACACCCGAAGTACCCTTAGAGGCGGGGGGGGGGGCGAGGGAATGACATTTACAAATATTCGAAAATAGTGTCGAATCCATACTTTTCGGGGTCGCTGAGATGAATACTGACACTCCGGAATTTTTTAAAGTCCAAATTCAGTCCCCTTTGGGGTGGGGGCGAAGGGGAGTGAGATATCAAAATAATCGAAAATAGTGTCGAATCCATCCTTTTAGGGGGCGCTGTGATGAATAGTGATATTCCGGATTTCTTTTGAAAAACCGCGTGGGGTAAGACATCCCATGTCCCCATAAGGGCGGTGGAGACGCAAGGGGGTGACATAAAATATTCGAAAGTAGTGTCGAATTCATACTTTCTATGGTCGCTGAGATGAATGGTGACATTCCGGAAATTTTTAGAGTCCAAGTTCTGCCTCCTTTGGGGTGGAGAGCGAGGGGGAGTGATATATCAAAATAATCGAAAACAGTGTCGAATCCATAATTTTCTGGGTCAGTAAGATTATTTTTTTATTCTTTTTTGGAATGAATCAAGTACTTCCCAGTCAATTCTAGCTTCCACAATAACAAGGTTTTACTCGAATATTAAATAATCTAAAACTTGAAATCAGATACATCTAAATAACTCTAAAAGTACATAATTCGTCGTAATATCAACATCTCAAACTAAATCAATAAGCATCCACTTCACAGTTAACTAACTGGTGATAAAAATACTAAAGGTAAACATTCAAAAGCTACCCGGACAACGCCGGGTACTACAGCTAGTGTTAACAATAAAAATAATAACAGCCTAATATTGTAAGAAACAACAGTGTTTTTCAGCTGTACAGTAAAATGGAAAAGTTGCTAGACTACCTACCACAATCACACAATCTATCATACGTCACCAGTCACACAAAATATCAGTTGTATTCAACGAGTAATCTCTATATGCAGTCTTAAATTTTATTGTCTTAATAGCTCCTGGCACTACAGTTCGCTGCTTTGCAACAAAAATACATCCCTCATTGATAGGCTTACCACAATTTTCAGTCCCTAGAAGGGCTCAGCAGAGGAATGAACAAATTGGCAAACACAAAAACAATAATTCTTCTTTTTAAAACGCAGCCTCCGAGCGGAGGTTGGCGATCCACGTAACTAGCTCTGATCTTGACAGCGCAGAATGGAATGCCACTTCTGAAGTACAGCAGTGCCATCTTCGAAGGTCTTTCAGCCATGAATTTATCCTTCTCCCAATAGATCTCTTCCAATGTATCTTTCCTTCGGTAATAAGCTGTAAAAACTGATACCTCTCACCTCTCATGGTACCGTATGTCCTAGGTATTGTGTTTTCCTCTGTTTTATGGTGAGCAGTAGTTCTCTTTCTTTTTCATCCGGCGAAGGACCTCGGCATTTGAGATTTTCATTACTCAGGACATCCGCAAGAGACGGCGATACAGGAACATTTCGAAGGCATCAATACGTCTTTCTATGATTGGATCCAGAGTCCAGCTTTCACATCCATATAGGAGAACAGAAAATATATAGCAGCGGATAATATGAATTCGTAGTTGGAGTCTGAGATCTGACCTCACAAAGAATTTCTTCAGGGTAATGAATTGTTTCCTGGCCTGCTCAATTATATATATTATCTCCCGTTTGGAGTTACATTGGTCATCCAAGAAGGTACCCAGATATTTTAGAGAAGACACTTACTCAATTATTTTATCTTTTATTGAGATTTGTCCGAATTGTCTTCTCAGAGAACACCATCAGTTTCGTCGTTGAGGAGTTAACATATAATCCAAACTCTTCACTGTGCTGAACTAAGGAGTTTATCATGCACTGGAGGGCAGGTATGTCATCAGCTATGACTACAGTTTCATCTGATGTTGTTGATGATTTTCCCGTTAATTTTGATCCCACCATGGTCTGGCAATATTTCTTAAAGAATGCCTCTGAGTGCATGTTAAACAACAAAGGTGACAGTAGACAACCCTGGCGGATGCCCTTGCTGATCGAAGCAGTTTCTGAAACTCCTTGATCAGTTTTGACACTTGCAAACTGATTCCAGTACAGGTTACTGATTATACGTAAGTCACCGGAGTCAATACCTGTTTATATGAGAATCTCTATCAGCTTATTGTGCCTGACATAATAAAAAGCTTTCTTATAGTCCATAAAACATGCATAGACATCAACATTCATATCTCTGCACCTCTGTAACTCTGTAACAACACATTTAATGAGAAGAGTGTACCAACGCCATTTCGGAAACCGAACTGATTCTGATCCATGTCGGATTCACATTTTTTGTATATTCTAGTGCGAATGATTCGCAGGAATATTTTGAGCACGTGAGACATCAAACTTATCATACGATAATCATCACACTGAGACGAGTTAGGCTTCTTCGGTAGTAGTATGAAGGTTGATTTCAGCCAGTCTGATGGTATTTCTCCCGACACATATATTTGATTGAATACTGATGTTAAGATACTGAGGACGGTAGATCCCTGTTCTGTTATTACTTTGAGAACTTCAGTGTACACACCGTCAGGTCCAGTTGTTTTACCATTCTTTTGAATGTATGTTAATGGTAGAACTAGACACGTTCTTTGTTTTGGAACTTTGGCAAATTAAACTGTCAACTGGGCGGTGAAAATAACCAGTATAGGAACACAAGACATCACCAGTATTCTACATCAAGGTGTGTGGACAATGACATAACGAGATTTCTCTACGTGAACATCGAGCTCATGCGCCCTTGCCAACAGCAGTGACAAATCAATATTTATGACAGGACTTTTGTCTTGTTGAAGAATACTTTCAGGTGTGGCGAGACGTTTATGAGGTAACGCAGGTTCAGTGCTAGCCTGCTTGTATTCAATGGAATACGAGACAACGAGTTTTAACATCTGATTAACAGCATCCGCCCATTCCGATAATTGCATTGTTCTCTGGTGTTTAACCCAACGGAACACAATTGAATGAGCTATTCCACATCAGCACTGAATGAAAATCCTGTTCCTTCTTCAATACTCCTTTTCTTATTAAAATAATCATTGTGAATCATTCATCACAAATAGCAAGATTCTCGGTGTCTGTGGTGATTATTGTTTTAAGAGGAAGTACAAATGTGAAACTTGGTTCCAAAATGTAGCAAATCGATTTTGGCAATTTGTCATGAAATATAAAAAATTAGCAACACCCATAAAATATATAGCCCTTTTACGAAAATAATGGGAACTTATTCTATAGCATACTGTCTCCTAGCCAATAGAACCCGTTTCTAGCAAATTTTCAATGATCTTAACCCTCTACTGCATGAAATATTTTTCGTTTTCGTTTGGTGAAGAAAATTTCAAGCTTTAATGTTCAACATACCTTCAGTGTTTTAGATGTACCAGCAATTATTAACTGGGGCTAATAGCTTAACACTCTTATGTGATGTGGATTGCCATAGTTGAATATATATATACGATTTTTCACGATTTTACGCTAAGCTTTTAACATTCAAAGACCGAACATTACTACCTACTGGCCATTGACACGTACTGCAAGGCGCAAGTACAGCTTGCAGAACCGTAGTTCGGTAATGTCTTTGAGGTTGAGCCAGAGGTACTCCTGAAGCCTGTGGTAATGTGATGGGGAGGGCCCACGTAAAATAAACGGTGGTTGGTTCGCGTGGATGTTGGGATATGTGTTTAATTGATTGTACAGTTGAAGGTGTGCCGTAAAACTACCTCTGTCTACAATATTTATCCATTTCATCATCATCATCATCATCATCATCATCTGTTTACCCTCCAGGTTCGGCTTTTCCCTCGGACTCAGCGAGGGATCCTACCTCTACCGCCTCAAGGGCAGTGTCCTGGAGCTTCAGACTCTTGGTCGGGGATACAACCGGGGAGAATGACCAGTACCTCGCCCAGGCGGCCTCACCTGCTATGATGAACAGGGGCCTTGCGGAGGGATGGGAAGATTGGAAGGGATAGGCAAGGAAGAGGGAAGGAAGCGGCCGTGGCCTTAAGTTAGGTACCATCCCGGCATTTGCCTGGAGGAGAAGTGGGAAACCACGGAAAACCACTTCCAGGATGGCTGAGGTGGGAATCGAACCCACCTCTACTCAGTTGACCTCCCGAGGCTGAGTGGACCCCGTTCCAGCCCTCGTACCACTTTTCAAATTTCGTGGCAGAGCCGGGAATCGAACCCGGACCTGCGGGGGTGGCAGCTAATCACGCTAACCACTACACCACAGAGGCGGACATTTATCCATTTACACAGGTGAAAAGCTATTTGTTGCCTAAAGGCAACAGTATGCAGTAGAGGATTAAAGATAACCCTGTTTCAATGTAGACCTTCTCAATGACTGTAAATCAATTTGTTATTAAGTAAGTTACAATTTTTTATTAAATTATATTCCACAACACGTTTCGGATCTTATACTCTGTCGTCAGGTGGTTAAATAGTGACATCAAATTTTTGCTCAATTTGATACGCAGTTGTTTCCACGGAAACACCGTACTTCGTCCCTCCTTCACCGAGTTCTTACGACATCTCCACCCAACTTACTTTTCTTCGCGTTTCCGTTACTTCTTAAATGTTAATAACAGAGATACGAGGGTTCAAACATCAAACCCGCTCGTCATTCCTCATCATCGAACTGCCGCATATAACAGCTTATTTTCTGTCTCTCCCACACGAGAATGGAACCGTTTACCAGACGACGTCAGAAGAATACCAAACAACCACAGTGTCATGTAAAAGAGCGTTAAGAGGTACAACAGGATACGAGTGAACTGTGCAGTTCTGGTCTTTCATAGATCGTGTTATTACAATATTAATAAAAAACTGACGTTTTCTTTACTATTGGCTTTACCTCGCACTCACACAAATACTGTAAGTCTTATGGCGACGATGGGATAGGGAAGTGATAGGAGTGGCAACGAAGCGACCGTGGCCTTAGCTTAGGTACAGCCCCGGTATTTTCCTGGTGTGAAAATGGGAAACCACGGAAAACCACTTTCAGAGCTGCCGAGAATGGGGTTCGAAACCACGACCTCCCGAATACAAGCTACATGACCCCACCCACGTGGTCACTTCCTCGGCATTATTATTATTATTATTATTATTATTATTATTATTATTATTATTACCACGTTACAATTTCAATTCCTCCTCCTTAGTTCTTTCCTTTTCTTCCAGTATTCTTTCATTGTTTCACTGTGCTTCTTTTTCCTGTCTTCAGTCCACTTTGTGCCTGTTTTCTTTTCCTTCCTCCCTTGGAATCCTTCCATTTGTAAGACTTTCTTCCTAAAAATCTTTCTTTCCAATAATTATTCTTCTCGTATGTTGTTCCTTTCCAGGTCTTTCTTGACTTCTTGAATCCAGGTGGTAGTTGATTTCTTTTCCCAAAGGTACTTGAAGATTCGTTTAGTTAGTCTATTGTCATCCATTCTGTAAATGTGTCCAAGAAATAGCAATCTCCTTTTTCTTATTGTTTCTGATATGTTTTCTATGTTCTGGTAAATTTCATTGTTACTTCTTAATTTCTAAAACTCTGCAATTCTTAGAGGACCTAATATTTTCCTTACAATTCTTCTTTCTAATAATTCTAATTCCAATTTATTCTAATTTATCGAGCTTGTGGTTCAGTGCTAGACATTCGCTGGCATAAAGGCATTCTGGTTTCACTACTGTGTTGTAGTGCTTTATTTTAAGTTTTCTTGATAAGCACTTTTTGTTATAAGTATTCTTAGTTATACCGTAAGCTCTTTCCATCTTTTGTATCCTCTCCTCTATAGCAGACTTTTCTAAACCATTTTCTTGAATTGTCTCACCCAAATATTTGAATTTCTTTACGTTTTCTATTTGACCAATAACCGTTACTAAAAACTTTGGGGCACTTTTTACATTCGTCAAAAATTTTGTTTTCTCGGCAGAGATTCTCAAGCCTGTCATGTTGGCTGTCTTTTCAAGGAGATTGACTTGCATTGCTGATTCTGTAAGGCTTTCTGAAAGTATGACAAAGTCATCTGCAAATAATAGGCAATTTATTGCAACACCTTTGTTCTTCTTCCCCAGCATGAGTGGCAATATTTTGCATTCTTTCAGTTTTCATTCCAAATTCTTACAATTTTCTCCATGACAATTGAAAAGGAGTGGAGATACTCCATCGCCCTGCCTGACACCTGTATTTATTTTGAAAGGTCGAGATATTGCACCCATAAATTTTACTTTCGAGATAGTGTCTGTAAGTGTTTCACGAATTAGGCTTTTCTTCCCTCTCTAAATCCACCTTGATATTCACCTAATTGACTGTCCAGTGTCGATTTTACTCTATTTAGTAGTATTGTTGAGAATACCTTGTTGGCAACTGGAAAGAGAGATATACCTCTGTAGTTGTTGACATCTTGCTTGTTACCCTTCTTGTGTTATTATTATTATTATTATTATTATTATTATTATTATTATTATTCATTTTACAACAATGTAATTATGTATATTCCACCGGGGTGAAATTTTATTTCAGTTATAAGATATTTTGATTGCGTTAGAGAAACTTTGCTTTACTTAGTACCAATTACTATAGCAGTAGATCCTCCCCATTAAGCATGATTGGAATGTGCAGTTATTGGTTAAATTTAAGAGAAGTCCTTTTGGCCTTAACTATTTCAATTGTTGTTTATAAAATACCGTTGGTCTATGTATCTATTTCGTTTAAGAGTAGGGGCTATGTGCTTTACACTAACTTACACTCTTGCTCATAAAAACCAGAACACCTTGAAAGATTAGAGATAAGAAGTTCATATTCACAGGACATGTGCATTAGTATGTTCTGAAGAAATGATTAGTATTTGAACCATGTCGGCCCTCAGGTTCAAGGTCCACATGGTTATCTCGGCGCACCACCACCGACTGGTAAAATGTGACTGCGGCTCTCGTAGTCGTTATAAACTGAAGGTAATGGATCAGTGATGGAGTTGCCTGAAGACGACTCTTTGTTGGTCCAGTAAGTGTTGCTGCTTCCAGGCCATACGTCAATATAGCTACTGGATACATTGTGTACAAGCTGATCTTGGAAAGTGACGGAAATGTTTCATCCCAAAGCATTTGACGTACAGCGTGATTGAATTTGGAAGCTTTCTGTATTCTGTTGCTAATCTATTGATGTATGGTATTGTCTGATGACAGAACACTACCAAAATGCTGGAAGTTGTCTACAATATCCATCTCCTCACCTCCAGTTCTTACATGAACAGTTGGAGAGTTTCTACGCATCACCAAGCCAACTGTCTTCGTTTTGCTGATTTTGAGACCTCCGGTTGTAAAAGCTTCATGCCGGAGATCTAGGCTAGTTTGTACTTCCGCTTCTATATCGTTTTTATAGAAAAATGAAGTTCCCCCCTTCTTGTCTAAAAAAATTGATAAAATAAGGAATGTGGATTGGAAAGAAGCTTGCTGGAGACTCTAGAAGTAAAGAGATTGCAATGGTATGGTCACATGAAAATAACAGGACTCCTCGAACATACTTTGACCACAATGTTCCTGGGAAGAGTCCAAGAGGAAGACCTCGTAATGTTTGGGAAAAACAGATATTGAAGGACTTTGAAATTAGAGATGTGAACTGGCGTCGCATGTATGAGCAGCATCTGTGGATGGATAGGACAAACTGGAGGAGACTTGTACACAACCGCAATCGGCTTGCTGGAGCGAAGAAATGATGATTATGATGATGATGATGATGATGATGATGATGATGATGATGATGATAATTGCTCATTAGAGAGTTAAGCATGCTAAGCCTTTGCAAAAATAAATGCCTTTTATTTTTTACTTCACACTTTATGGCAACATTTAAAGTAGTTATTTATATACACGGTGATAATAATTTCGTGTGGCTATTTCTAGCCGAGTGCAGCCCTTGTAAGGCAGACCCTCCGATGAGGGTGGGCGGCATCTGCCATTTGTAGGTAACTGCGTGTTATTGTGGTGGAGGATAGTGTTATGTGTGGTGTGTGAGTTGCAGGGATGTTGGGGACAGCACAAACACCCAGCCCCCGGGCCATTGGAATTAACCAATGAAGGTTAAAATCCCCGACCCGGCCGGGAATCGAACCCGGGACCCTCTGAACCGAAGGCCAGTACGCTGACCATTCAGCCAACGAGTCGGACTATACACGGTGATTACAAAGCATGTTAGTCGGCACATTTAATACAAACACATTTAATTCTATACGTCCTTATGAAAATAAATATATACATGTATATATACGGAGTTCAGTAGTTATGAAAGTGCAATATACACCCCTCCAGGTTTGCGTTATCTGACAATGTCCTGGAATAGCGCTCGTAACTGTTGTTTCTCCTGCACGCAGAGCTGACAGTGATCTTGTGACCTTGACATGCCTGAACTAACTGAATCCCTCCGTACCACTACATACCTATAAGTAGATGATCTTTGTAAACTATGAACAACAACAGTGCCTTATCCCTGTTAGGAACTTGAAGCAAGTAATAATAATAATAATAATAATAATAATAATAATAATAATAATAATAATAATAATAATAATAATAATAATAATAATAATAATAGTTTCAATATCATCATCGTCATCATCATCATCATCATCATCAATTAGTCCTAAAACATTTCCTGATTATACTCTCAATTGCCCGCTCCTTCACTGAAACACAATTCTGTGCTTGGATAACAATTACAATTTAAGGAAGGTATTTTTAGGTCTTCCTCGTGGATGTTTTCCTTCAATGAAGCTCTCTGTCACAGTTCACATTAAATTAGAATGCCTCATTGTCTGACCCCACCATGACGACGATTACGGATGGTGCGAAGGATTGATCTCCGTTGGTTCACGGTGTCTACAACTCTGCTGTTTGACTCTCCACGACACACTTATCATCATACGGTAGCACCACATCTCAAAGGCTTCAAAAGACGGTTTCTTCCATTTTTACTTAGTACCCACGTTTCACAAGCATACAGTGCAATTGTCCATACAAATGTATGTAGCATTCTCATTCGGAGGGGAAAACTAAGTTGACTGGTACACAGTAATCTCCCCTTTTGTATTAAAAAAAAAAGTAAACAAGTAATTTACACACCGGAGAATGCCAAAATCCAAATCGAAAACTTACTAGAACCAGCAGGAAGAATAGGCTTACAAATCTCTTTCCCAAAGACAGAATTAATAAAAAACGTTGAAAATTGTCCTGATAAAATAATCATGAATCAAAATAAAATCAAAAAATCATTTGTTTAAATATTTAGGTGAATGTATAAACAAACAACAACAAAAAATAGTTTGAAGGTAAGAGAAAAGAAGATCAACGTAGCATTCCAGATCACTAGAAATATATACAAAAAGAAAGGCATTATCATAGCACACAATGAAGCATTACAATACAGTGGTGAAAGCTGAGGATCCTTATTCAACTGAAACACTGAAACTAATGCGGAAAGTAAAATAAAAAAAATTATGAACATAGGAAGAAGATTGGTTGGAAGCATACTTGGCCCAAGGAAACAGAAGCAGAAGACAGTACAACAGATCATAATCTAACAAAGAAATCTACGTATAGGTGTAGAATATAGTATACATCATGCGTAAAAGAATATTGTCGTTTTTTTGACATTTCAATAGAATGAATAATGAGAGATTGACAAAACAAATTTTTAATAAAATCATAAATCTTGTAGTACAACCAGCATGGAAGCAAACATTGACAGTAAGGGGAAAACCTCAAAAAGTGATCTTCAGGAATGAACAAGAAAGAAACAAGAAATCTACGACATAACATAGAACAGCTTCGGAATATAGATGATGATGATGATGATGATGATGATGATGCGGTGATTGTTATTTAAAGGGGCCTAACTACTAATGGTACGAGGTGAATGAAATGAAAATTAAAATTTCAAAATATATTCACTGACTAGAATCCAAAACGAATGATGATGTAAAAAATGATCGTGAAACGAAAGCAATCATTGGATCCAATTCACAATGCCTTATGTATTGGGATGATACTTATCTAAAGGGGTCCAAAATTCAGGTCACCAGCACCTCATAATGATACTAATCACTGGAAACGTAAACTCATGGTGTTCCTCGAATTCTGGTACAAATCACGGGTAATGTAGACTTATGGGATATCACACACAATGGCATCACTCGCAGATAACACAAACCCATGGGATTTCGCATATAAAGGCGCTACTCACAAGCAACGCAGACCTATGGTGTACCTCACATAGTGGGACCAATCACCGGCTTCGGTATTCCCGTGGTGTTGCTCTCATAGTGGTACTAATCATGGGCAATGTAGACCGACGGTGCGTGACACAATATCGCAACGCCTGCGGGCAACACAAACTCATGCTGTTTCTCATAAAGTGCTACTACTCACAGGCAGTGTTGCCAACTTAGCGGATTTTTCGCTAAATTTTGAGGAATTAGAAGACTGTCGGCGGAGAAATATATCATTTAGCGGACAGCGGAATTTTGGCGGATTTCTAGATTTATTATAGCGGAATTTAGTGTTTTATCCATTTTACAATCTTTTTTTTAATTTGTACTCCATTCTGTCTCCAAGCTATTCCGTATTTCTTGTCAGGAGTTACCAGTCAGATGAGGAAAACATGTTATCTGGATTTGATGTTATGAGATCATGGTACCATAAATTTGTAATACGTGGGGAAAGGGTACTTATCTCTTAGTTGACGAATGACGACAGATAATGAAACTGTGAGAGAGTAGCATTTATATTTATGCTATAAAGGAAGACCGTTTAATGAACTGGTCTGTTTTGTGTGTGGCTCTTGAGGTAGGGGATTCACCTAGTTTGCACCCGGCACTGAAACGCTTACAAGTTTTAGCTCGCCAGCTTCGAGGCAGGTGGTTAATCCCAGTGAAACTCACAAGGTAACTGCAGACATTTATTATTATTATTATTATTATTATTATTATTATTATTATTATTATTATTATTATTATTATTATTATTATTATTATTATTATCAGGGCCCGGATTTTTATGCAGTAACCGCTTAGTTTGCAAACTAATTTGGTTAGTAGGAAGTGTCGGCCACCCACTCTTCCATAATGTAGCAAGAGTAACATAAATTACAGTGGTTCTGATGGGCCGTACCCCTATTGTGTATGCAAACCCCGTAGCACAGTCGTTGTGAAGGTAGACTATACTTGTTACTCGCTTCAGGAAGTTTGCATTCTAACCTATTACTGCATAAATATCCGGTCCCTAATTATTATTTAATATAGGATTTCTTGGCGGAATTTTAGCGGATTTTTAGTAGTATTTAGCGGATCTTGAAAATATAAGTTGGCAACACTGCTCACAGGTAACGGGGGCCCATTCTGAACACAGTGGAACCGACATGTGGAATACACAAGATGATACTTATCACAAACAAAGCCCAGACCCGTAGTGTTTCTCGCATAGTGGTACTGCTTTTATGTAACATACACCCATGGTCTTCCTCGCAAGGTGGTATTACTTACAAGTAACATTGACCCATGGTGTTCTGCACATAATTAGAAGTAGCCTCATGGTTCTAATGTCATCATACCTTGGTCGCCCCTTTTAATCGCCTCTTACGACAATCAGGGGATACCCTATATGTATTCTTCGTCTGATTCCCCCACCCACAGGGTGTAAGAAAGAATATAGCAAGAATTGAATTATTGATTTAACGTGCTCTATAAACGTGCTATTCGATTAAATAAATAAATAAATAAATAAATAATCATAAAAATACCATAAAATATCTAGAATCTCAACTGAGATCTAACCCGCAATCTTGAGATTATATGACGACGACTAATCGTCTGAGTCTCTGAAGTTGGCAACAAGACTTATTTCCTACTAATAACATGCACATCTTAATTCTTTCGTGTCTTGTTTGCGAGACACGAGCTTCTTCGTGTTAACAGAGGCTCCTCTTAGTGAAGCCATCAAGGCTCCTGTAACTCCTGCCATACGCACTCCATCATGTTATTTGGCGAGCATCACTTTCGATTTCCTGACATGACAAATAAGAAGGTGTAAAGGTGGAATGTGCAGATTGTCGTGTGTTTTCGTTCACAGCCGTCGTTAATCATCAGAATTATATTAAAACGGTTTAAGAACATTAGAGCTCTTCTTTTTTTTATTTATCTAGCAAAAACGCATTTCCTCTCCCAGTCCCTCATCAATCATAGTCACGCGTTGTGAGGTGTCAAAATTACTGCTTCTCTTCTTGATGATTGTAATCACCAGTTAGGGGCTGTCCAAAGTAGGGTGCACAAGTTTGTTAACCTGCCCGCAAAGCAACCATTAGCTAAGTGCCACATGAGGGATATAAAAGAGGATTACCATGTATCACAAAGAGAAATTCGAACGGCACTGTTTCGAGGTTACATACGTTAAATACGTGCATTGTGGAATACGTAATAACAACTGGTTTTTCCTCACATTTGCTACCTTATTTCTCTTTTACTTCTTCATTATTATTATTATTATTATTATTATTATTATTATTATTATTATTATTATTGTCCGACTCATTGGCTGAATGGTCAGCGTTGAGGCCTTCGGTTCAGAGGGTCCCGGGTTCAATTCCCGGCCGGGTCGGGGATTTTAATCGTCTCTGATTAATTCTTCTAGCCCGGGGACTGGGTGTTTGTGTTTGTCTCAACACTTTCCTCTTCATATTCACACACTACACTACCAACCACCACCACAGAAACACGCAATAGTGATTACATCCCTTCATATAGGGTTGGCGTCAGGAAGGGCATCCGGCCGTAAAACAGGGCCAAATCCACACGTGCGACGCAGTTCGCACCCGCGACCCCACAGGTGTGGGATAAGCGGTAGAAAAAGAAGAATTATTATTATTATTATTATTATTATTATTATGGCCGACTCGTTGGTTGAATGGACAGCGTACTGGCCTTCGGTTCAGAGCGTCCCGGGTTCGATTCCCGGTGGGGTCGGGGATTTTAACCTTCATTGGTTAATTCCAATGGCTCGGGGGCTGGGTGTTTGTGCTGTCCCCAACATCCCTGCAATTCACACACCACACATAACACTATCCTCCACCACAACAACACGCAGTTACCTACATATAGCAGATGCCGCCCACCCTCATCGGAGGGTCTGCCTCACAAGGGCATAACTCGGCTAGAAACAGCCACACGAAATTATTATTATTATTATTATTATTATTATTATTATTATTATTATTATTATTATTATTATTATGGATGGGGCCCCACATAAGATTAATTCTAATGCTGAAGACGACATATACTCACCCAGCCGCCGTGTCATTGGAATTAACGAATGAAGGTTAAAATCCCCGACCCGGCCGAGAATTGAACCCGGGACCCACTGGACAAAACACCTGCACGCTAACCATTTAGTTATGGAGCCGGACATCATCTTTTACTACAGCAAAGAGATGTCATACCACACGGCACAATTTCCGTCACGCATATAGCTGGCAGTCGACCAGCAGGTGGCCTTGAAGTACTGGCAAGCGCTTGGACTAACGAGAATACTACATTTTCCTTTAATAATTTAAAATAGTTCGGCAATAAATGTCAAGAAATTTGCATGCTTTTAAAGACACTCTCCAAATCTACAGGCCAAGAGCTTTCGTCACAATGCTTTACGATGTCAATCGGTTAAGCCGTTCTCTCAAACTAGCGGTAACAATCATCAACCTAGTGTTTTAAATATATAGATTATTATTATTGTAATTTGTTGTATTTTAATTTCTTCGTAAGTATTATATTATTGTACTTAGGAAGCAAAATGTTCATTTATGTTATATTGTGAAGTACACTGACTGACAGAGCAAATGCAACACCAAGAAGGAGTGGTCAGAACTTTATGCCAATTGCAGGGTAGACTGACGTCACTGAGGTATGGTCATGATGTGAAATGCGCCGCTGTGCTGCGCACGTAGCGAACGATAAATGGGACACGGCGTTGGCGAATGGCCCACTTCGTACCGTGATTTCTCAGCCGACAGTCATTGTAGAACGTGTTGTCGTGTGCCACAGGACACGTGTATAGCTAAGAATGCCAGGCCGCCGTCAACGGAGGCATTTCCAGCAGACAGACGACTTTACGAGGGGTATGGTGATCGGGCTGAGAAGGGCAGGTTGGTCGCTTCGTCAAATCGCAGCCGATACCCATAGGGATGTGTCCACGGTGCAGCGCCTGTGGCGAAGATGGTTGGCGCAGGGATATGTGGCACGTGCGAGGGGTCCAGGCGCAGCCCGAGTGACGTCAGCACGCGAGGATCGGCGCATCCGCCGCCAAGCGGTGGCAGCCCCGCACGCCACGTCAACCGCCATTCTTCAGCATGTGCAAGACACCCTGGCTGTTCCAATATCGACCAGATCAATTTCCCGTCGATTGGTTGAAGGAGGCCTGCACTCCCCGCGCCCGCTCAGAAGACTACCATTGACTCCACAGCATAGACGTGCACGCCTGGCATGGTGCCGGGCTAGAGCGACTTGGATGAGGGAATGGCGGAACGTCGTGTTCTCCGATGAGTCACGCTTCTGTTCTCTCAGTGATAGTCACCGCAGACGAGTGTGGCGTCGGCGTGGAGAAAGGTCAAATCCGGCAGTAACTGTGGAGCGCCCTACCGCTAGACAACGTGGCATCATGGTTTGGGGCGCTATTGCGTATGATTCCACGTCACCTCTAGTGCGTATTCAAGGCACGTTAAATGCCCACCGCTACGTGCAGCATGTGCTGCGGCCGGTGGCACTCCCGTACCTTCAGGGGCTGCCCAATGCTCTGTTTCAGCAGGATAATGCCCGCCCACACACTGCTCGCATCTCCCAACAGGCTCTACGAGGTGTACAGATGCTTCCGTGGCCAGCGTACTCTCCGGATCTCTCACCAATCGAACACGTGTGGGATCTCATTGGACGCCGTTTGCAAACTCTGCCCCAGCCTCGTACGGACGACCAACTGTGGCAAATGGTTGACAGAGAATGGAGAACCATCCCTCAGGACACCATCCGCACTCTTATTGACTCCGTACCTCGGCGTGTTTCTGCGTGCATCGCCGCTCGCGGTGGTCCTACATCCTACTGAGTCGATGCCGTGCGCATTGTGTAACCTGCATATCGGTTTGAAATAAACATCAATTATTCGTCCGTGCCGTCTCTGTTTTTTCCCCAACTTTCATCCCTTTCGAACCACTCCTCCTTGGTGTTGCATTTGCTCTGTCAGTCAGTGTATAATAGTTACTTTATGTACAGTAAGATAGCATAGTAGGATAGTAATTTGTTTAAGTTACTTTATTTTTCATTCGATGTTATTTTCATATTCACTGGTTAAACCAGTTAAACCGTATCTATCTACACATGGTTAGCCTAGGTAGGGTATTCGACAGTAAAATTGGGCCAAACCAACACAATTGCCGGTTTCAATAATTGGAAAAAGATCAAGGAGAGGAAATAGGAATAATAAGAAGTTATAAACATTCGGGACTTTCAAAAAGCTAAGAACATGCATAATGCATAGTGAAATTTGGAGGCAATGTTACTGTAACAGAACTGCAGTAGGAGTAATGTAATGGTGAGTATTGACTTGTTTCAACAAGTAATATGTGTTCACAAATCGTCGTTGCCCCTGCTATGTGGCAATGTTGAGGGAGAAATACTGACCCGCAGCACACATATCATTCATTGAAATTAATTATACAAAACGCATGCCCGGTGTGGTACAAATCTTGTCATACCAAAGCAGTTGATGTAGCACTCAACGAAACCTGCCGCATTATTACTGGATGTTTGAGACCTACGCCTTTGGAAAAAGTGTATTGCCTTGCAGGGATAGCACCTCCCGATATTCGCCGTGAAGTGGCAGCCAAGAAAGAAAAGAGAAAGGTGTTGACATCGAAAGCCCACCCTTTGTTTGGATATGAGCCACCACGCCAGCGGCTTAAGTCTAGGAAAAGCTTCTTGAGAGTAACCGAAACACTTGCAGGAACAGCGCAGCAAGCAAGAATTCAAGAATGGCGCGTCAGGAGTCAACATACGAGTAGTCAATGGATGACCCCAAAAGAGGAACTCCCTCCTGGCCATGTCACAGATTGGGTGAATTGGAGAACACTGAACAGACTGCGCTCTGGTGTTATGCGGTGCAGGGTAAACCAGAAGAAATGGGGTTTCGAAGTGGACAGTACCTTGTGTGTATGTGGAGAAGAGCAGACCACAGCCCATTTGCTGCAATACAGTTCATGCCCATTCAGCTGCACAACAGAAGACCTGGTTAAAGCGAAGCCAAATGCACTTGATGTTGCAAGGTTTTGGGCTCACATAGTTTAATGTGGCTCTTCGCCATTGGAGTATTTATATTATGTTTTATGTTTTTCCTCATCTTTAATTTTAAACTTATGTATGCTTCTGACACGATATAAATAAATTATACAAAACTGAGCCTTACATGACAGAATCTCGCCGGACAAAGTTCTCAGCTGAAATATTTCACATTGCGGTTTCTGGACGCACAATTATGATATGTTGTTTTAATATTATGGTAGATACAGTGAGAAATGTTACCGTAGACTCACCAAAATTTCAGTGCGCACTAAATAACCATCTGCCCTTAACCTATTATTTACTATTTTAATACAGGATAACCAGCTCAGAAAGAAGGATAATATAACCTTTTGAAATGTGGTGTTACAGATTAATACTGAAGGTGAGATGGGTAGATCGAATCACGTATGGAGTGATAATCGAATTGGTGAGAGGAGATCGATTTGGCGAAATTTCACTAGAAGAAGGGATAGAATAATTCGACACATCTTAAGACGCCCAGATTTCATTCAGTTACTTCTTGACGAAAAGTTTAGCTGGTAAGAACAGTAGGAAGATACCAAGGAATGAATATGACAAGTAGATTTAGAGTAGATTTGGTAGGTAGTAATTACGTCGAAATGAAAAAACGTTAGCACAGCATAGAATGACTATTTGACTGTGGATATAACAACATATATACAGGACAGTTAATTTTCCTTAGATTTTGCCACAAAGACGTCAAAGTCATGATTTGTACAGGCTCAGTATGATTTTAAGCGTAACTGGTGGAGATTATCGTTTTAAGAGGAAGTGCAACTAGGCAACCATCCTCTATATGACACTCATCAGAGAGAAAACACAGAAGGGATCGGACATTTCAAAAAATGAAGTTATCGGCCAAAGAACAATAACGGCCACAAAGGGCGGGAAAATGAAGGACTCCCTACGCCTCGAATGCTTCAATACCGTCGGGGTTAGAAAAGAGTAAGAGTTGAACAAGGCACGTGGGATAGGATGGATGATAGTGAGGAGCCTGGCACAAGTATTTGGAAGCAATGCTAGGACTCATCTGAGTTCCCCGTGGTCACCAATGACAGGCAGGGTTTACCGTGGGTGTTCTTATACCACCCCCACCCACACGAGGATTTAAAGCGTAGCCAAAAAGTACGCATCATTTCATTACTGACAACCTTTTAAAATCTTCGATATATTTATTTTGTTATAATATCTGTTGTTAGATGCAAAAGAATTGGTGAAAAGATAGAACTTCAAATGATACCGCTATGAACTACTCTGTACTATTCATATGACGCCAATCATTGCATTTCTCTATTTACTTCAGTCACTAGTGTCGGGGAAAACATGTACACTATTTCAGCTGCCTTGTTTTTTTATCTCTCTCTTACTCATTTACTGATGAAAACTTAAAAATGATAAATATAACAAAATCCGTATAAGAATCTAATTTAGCGTATGCGTGTCAATATCTTTAACAAAAGATCAGCGTTTTTAGAAAGAAAACATATTAAATAGGAGCAAGAAATTTCAGTATAATATTTCTCTCAAACATAAACATCTGCTTGACATATTTAAATAAAACGACTTAAAGGTTTAACTTCATTCGGTTAATTGTTGACAGTTTCTGTTTTTAAATATGTTAGAACTACTGAAATGGATAAACCGGCCTTTTTGATATTCGACTAATATCTGGATAGATTTCTGAAGTCAGACAACATCAAGACTGTTTATATATTTATTCTTCCAATACACAAGAACCCATTTTCACTCAAATAAGTTGTTGTAAAGGGCAGATGAAACTTCACTACTTCTCGGCTGTTGCTGTCTTTGGATCCAAAAATCTGACCTCAACAGTGAAAACCAAAGAGCAGTAATAAGAAGAATAACTCAAAATGATGACGAAGGGTCATATCTGCATGGTATTAGTAAATCAGCTCCCATAGGTTTACTTACACAGACTTGTTGTCGTTAACATTTTCTTATAAAAGTTGAAAAAAATAGTATAATTGTACCACCTAATCAATAAATTCAATTTATTCACAATTCCAATTGCAAAAACTTCAGATTAAAGTAACAGTACATGTTTCGGCCTTATTGGATTATCTTCAGCTGCATAGAGTCCGGCTCCATGGCTAAATAGTTAGCATGCTGCACTTTGGTCACAGGGGGTCCGGGGTTCGATTCCCGGCAGTGTCGGGAATTTTAACCATAATTGGCTAATTCCCTTGGCACGGGAACTGGGTGTATGTGCCGACTTCATCACCATTTCACTATCATCACGACGCACAGGTCGCCTACGGGAGTCAAATAAAAAGACCTGCAGCAGGCCACTCCGGAGGCAACACGCCATTATTATTATTATTATTATTATTATTATTATTATTATTATTATTATTATTATTATTATTATTATTATTATTATTATTATTATTATTATTATTGTACCGGGTGGTACACCTCTACGCCGTACGTTTAAATCTTGCGCCAATTAGAACTCCTCTACTCGAGAAACACTGAACTTGGAACTAGACCAACTTAAATTTTTTCTCTGAAGATGTCACTGTGTGAATTTCGACTTGTTTTTGTTTACTAATTATCAAGAAGTGTGGACATTCTCTCATAGATGTCTCTACTAAAAGACCATGATCATGCACCCTGGTGCGAAGTGAAGGAACTTTATTTGAGGAAATTTTTAACTCATAAGTTTTTGTCCTTACTAAATGTCGTTCTTTCATTTGTAGGTTGGCAATGTTAATCATTCCTTCCGCCAGTTTTGAACTTAGCCAATCCAGAATTTCTGTAATTAATTTTTGACCAATCGTGTCTTTCTTCTTCGATTTGGTGTGTAACTGTAAGCTACCCAATAAACGCCTGTGGGTGTGTCTTAATTATTCATGAAAGGTCTCTAACCTTCCCCGAGGGTATAAAAACTGCTGATTTTCCTGTCTCTCGGCCACTTCATCAACATGTAACTTAGTGTATGGACGTGTAGCAGGAGGCGGGAAGCGCCTCTTCCATCTGGCAGCAGTTCTTCAGTAAGGTAATGGCCGCTTAACTTCTTTATTTCTTGCTAGCTGAGCAGTTTAACCCGCGGGAAAGGTCCGAAACCTTTACAATGTAACCTACCTTTCTAAAAATTTAAACTTGTGCCGGATTATGTAAAAACTGCATATATCTGTAACTGTAAATCGGGGATAGAGAGTGTTTTACCCTCTCGAGCTCCCCTTCATTTTGACTTGAGGTGACTACGTTTTGGTTACTGATTTTCTGCACTTCCTTAATGTGTTAAATTTATTCATTATACGAGTCACCTCCATAGTTTGGGAATAGCCCTTGTTTCATCGGCCTAGTGCCTCTTAGGTTTTAAGAAGGTTCATGTAAGAGTGCAAATTCACGCCTCCATTCAGTTTTGCATTTTGGGCCATTTACTTAACCTATTCTTTTTCTACTAAGCCCCAGTAGGTTGGGTAAAAGATACCCCCGTTTCATTTTGTGTAAGTTGTGCCTTGATGGCAATTTAGTGTAAAGCTTGGTATTGTCTTTAATAGGCTTGGAAAACTAAGAGCGGGTCAGCTCTTAAGTATTGGATATGTGCCTCTAGGAGGCTTGACATTGCTAGGTGGGAGCAAGTGCTCCATGTTATTAGGGGATTTCTGCCCTTTGGTAAATATGTGTTTGTGAGCTGAGAGCTCAGAAATTGTAAAACTTGGGGCTTGAAGCCCATAATTTTAAATTGTCTCTAAATTTTGGATTTTTTTGTTTTGGTTAAAACCTTGTCATTTTACCTAACGCTTCATTGTTATAAAATTTGCTAAAGTTGAATTTAAAAAAAGGAAATATAACCTTCAGTTTAAGTTTTAAATTTTGTTTTTCTTTTCTTGGCATTTGTAGTTAGACCCATTCACCCCTGCACCTTCTTTCAACTCTGCTGTTCCACAGATAGATACCTTGGAACAATTATTATTATTATTATTTATTATTATTATTGTTATGATTTTTATTTCATTGCATTGAAATAAATAAGAAAACACAGTTTTCGGGCTTATAAGAGTAGAGATATGATTTATATACACAGTTCTATGCTTTTCCGTGCAGCGGAACATTGACGAAAACTGGCTGTCATGGTTACAATGGCTTGGGGAAATTGATGACGCAAAACCCAGATACACCCCATTCCAAAAACATATCCATGTTTAACTTTTGTCAATATACTCAAAAACGAGCTTAATTGTGAGTTATGACTCCAATTCTTACCACTTTCTCAACGAAAATATTTCGTAATAAGTGGGTTAAACTCAATGATTCTGCTATTAAATTTTCTCCTTTCTTAGAAATGTGTACATTATTTGAGGAGCCACGGATTTGAACCAGTGTCCTCTAAATAAAAATGCACTGTCACTTCTAGCTCTTCACGTTGTGAATAAGCTGCCTGTTATTCGGTGGACACATCTTCTCTGCAAGACAGCCTATAAAGTGTCTTGAATTGTTGTCATGTTCCTGGTCTTTATTCAAAACTAAACTACTCCAGCCAAGTGTCGTCTCTTTAAATTGTGTGTATGTGCGTGTTCTTTTTGTCGCAGTAAGGCAACAAACATGTTGAAATGCCTTTCAAAACAACACTTAGTTGGTTCCTCTTTGTCGTTTTTACAATCCCTATATACAAGTGCTGTTTGTGTTTAAGGGCAGCCTTTCACCTGCAGTCTGTACGTGGCTTATTAACGGGTGCCGTTCGTTTTGAAGTAGACAATAGGTGGACAGTTCTGTGCAGTTCAAGTTCAGGACAAAGCTGCGTCGACCAGAACACAATAGCTCGAGTAATAATGTTAAAATAATATGTATTAACTGCTTCTTAGCATACTCATTGTTATGCAAACTAACGCAGTTTCTTCAAAAAATAAAAATAACTAGCGAACTCGAGTTGGTTGAAATTCATGACGTCAAGTTTCATTGTCAAGTCCGTAATTACACTGCAGTAACAGTACGACTCGTACCAATTAACATAATGTGTTATTATCAGAATGAAACAAACTAAGAACAGCGTTTAAACATGTGAAAAATGCTATTTTGCGTGGAAAAAATAGCTTTACATTTTACAATTTCCATAGAGTGACAAAAGGAAGTGGCCGACGACTTGTTTTCCCCTTCTTTATAATCATTAATATTATTACAATTAGTAAAAACACAATGTTTGTATGCCAGCGAATGCCTCTCCATGAATTAAAAGTTGGAGAAGTTCCAGATATTAGAAGGAGGAATACTACGGGAAACTTTGGGCCCAATCCAGACTGAAACCGACTGGAAACTTCGGAACAACAATTAAGTCTGCAAAAATGTGGAGAAAATTTCAGAAAGCACTAAAAAGAGGAGGTTATCATTTCTCGGACATTTGTTCAAAATGGCCAAAACCAGACTAACCTAAAAGTTATTCGACTACCTGTGAAACAAGAAGAGAACGATGGCATGGATTAAGAAAGTTCGTAAATATCTAGAGAAGTCCAACATCCAGGAATTTCAGATGTTAGATCGGAAAACATTTCGGATCATGATTCAAAATTTGGAAAGGTTTCAAGTCGAAAGAACTGTAAAAACGGGAAGAGCCTGGGCGGAGGAACAGAAGAAACAGCATACCTCCCGTATGAAGGAGTACTGGAGGAAGAGGAAATTTCAGGCAAAAAAAATGAGTTGTAGCGTGATCCTAAGTCGTCAATTCGCAAATATAATAATAATAATAATAATAATAGTAATAATAATAATAATAATAATAATAATAATAATAATAATAATTACATCGTTCATGCATCATCATTATAGACCGTTATGCCTTTCGGCGTTCAGTCTGCAAGTCTCTGTGATTTTACTAGGTGTCACCACAATCCTCTATTTGCAACTAATGCTGTGGCTTCATTTAGTTCTATAACTCTTATCTTTAAATCGTTAGAAGCTGAGTCTAACCATCGTCGTCTTGGTCTCTCTCTACTTATCTTACCCTCTATAACAGAGTCCATTATTCTCCTCGGTAACCTATCCTCCTCCATTCGCCTCATATGACCCCACCACTGAAGCCGGTTTATGCGCAAAGCTTCACCCATTGAGTTCATTCTTAACTTAGCCTTTATCTCCATATTCCGAGTACCTTCATTCCATTTTTCCCACCTGTTTGTACCAGCAATCATTCTCACTACTTTCATGTCTTTTACTTCTAACTTATGAATAAGATATCCTGAGTCCACCCAGCTTTCACTCCCGTAAAGCAAAGTTGGTCTGAAAAATAGACCGATGTAATGACAGTTTCGTCCGGGAGGTGACTTCCTTCTTACAGAATACTGTTGATCGCAACTGCGAGCTCACTGCATTAGCTTTACTACACCTTGATTCAATCTCACTTACTATATTACCATCCTGGGAGAACACACATCCTAAATACTTGAAATTATCTTCCAGTTCCAGCTTTGTATCACCAATCTGACATTCAATTCTGTTGAATTTCTTACCTACTGACATCAATTTAGTCTTCGAAGGGCTAATTTTCATACCATACTCATTGAATCCATTTTCAGCTTCCAAGAAATTAGACTGCAGGCTTTCGGTACAATCTGCCATTAAGACCAGGTCGTCAGCATAGGCCAAACTTCTTACTACATGTCCACCTAACTGAATCCCACCCTGCGCATAAACCTTTCAGCAAATGATGCATCTGAACTACGAACAACAAAGGTGAAAGATTACTGCCCTGTCTAACCCTGTAAGTACCCTGAACCAAGAACTCATTCTACCATCAATACTGCAGCCCAATTGTCAACATAAATGCCTTTGATTGATTTTAATAATCTACTTTTGATCCCATTGTCTTCCTGCATGGTGAGCATCTTTTCCCTCGATACCCTATCATATACTTTCTCTAGATCTATGAAACAAACAACTCTCTATTTATGTCCACGTCCGTGATTTTTTCACAGTATTTGTAGAGCTCTTGGTTGGATCACCTTTTGTGTTTGTTCCCTTCCTTGACTGGTCCTGATATCTTCCTCAATATTGTTCTCCCCTGCATTTCGTGCTTGTCAGCGAGTCCATTCCTGTTTAATATTAGACATTATGTCTGTTAGTGCTTCATTTTAGTGTTTCGGGAGAGACACTTTTTATTTTGGGTGGTCTTGGTCAGTTCTACATTATTAACTCTCCTTTGGAGAGACTGGGTTTCAGAAATGCTCCCAGATACTTGAACATGTTGGTTTTCTTGACCGTTTTTTGCTCCAAATGCAGTGTACAATGAGATTCACTGATATTATTATTACTATTATTATTATTAATCGGTTTTCCCTCCAGGGTCGGTTTTTCCCTCGGACTCAGCGAAGGATCCCACCTCTACCGCCTCAATGGCAGTGTCCTGGAGCTTCAGACTTTGGGTCGGGGGATACAACTGGAGAGAATGACCAGTACCTCGCCCATGCGGCCTCACCTGCTATGCTGAACAAGGGCCTTGCGGTGGGATGGGAAAATTGGAAGGGATAGGCAGGGAAGAGGGCAGGAAGCAGCCGTGGCCCTAAGTTAGGTACGATCCCGGCATTTGCCTGGGGGAGAAGTGGGAAACCACGGAAAACCACTTACAGGATGGCTGAGGTGGGAATCGAACCCACCTCTACTCATTTGACCTCCCGAGGCTGAGTGGACTCCGTTCCAGCCCTCGTACCACTTTTCAAATTCTACCATCGAACCCGGATCTCCGGGTGTGGCAGCTAATCACGCTAACTACTACACCACAAAGGCGGACTATTATTATAATTAAAATGCATAATAGATCATAATAGATCCCAGAGAATCACTGGACAGATGGAGGAAATATTTTGAAAATCTTCTCAACGTAAAAGGAAATGTTCCTGGAGGTGTCGCAAACAACGGAGCTCATGGGGAGGAGGAAAATGATGTTGGTAAAATAACGCTTGAAGAAGTGGAAAGGATGATATATAAACTCTATTGTCATAAAGCAGCACTAATAGATGAAATGAGACTTGAAATGGTGAACTATAGTTGGAAGGCAAGGATGAAATAGTTTCATAAATTAATAATATTTGCATGGAGTGTTATTAAGCTACCTTCAGATTGGACAAAAGCAATGATTTCACCTATCTGTAACCAAGGGAACAAGAAGGATTGCATCAACTATCGAGGTATCTCATTGACTAGTACACCAGGCAAAGTATTCACTGGCATCTTGGAAGGGAGGGTGCGATCAGTGATTAAGAGAAAGTTGGATGAAAACCAGTGTGGTTTCAGACCACAGAGGAGCTGTCAGGATCAGATTTTCAGTATGCGCCTACTAACTGACCAAGACCACCCAAAATAAAAAAGTGTCTCTCCCGAAACACTAAAATGAAGCACTAACAGACATAATGTCTAATATTCAACAGGAATGGACTCACCGACAAGCACGAAATGCAGGAGAGAAAAATATTGAGGAAGATATCAGGACCAGTCAAGGAAGGGAACAAATACCAAAGGCGATCCAACCAAGAGCTCTACAAATACTGTGAAAAAATCACGGACGAGGCCCGTCTACAGGGTGATTCATTCCAGATTTACTAACCAGCTTCTTGTTTACTGGCAAGGGACAAAGACCAAGTCCCCATAGTTGATGGAAGTAAACAAAGATCTGCAGGAACTTCAAGGAACAGAAATATATTTTTTTTTGCTAGTGGCTTTACGTCGCACCGACACAGATAGGTCTTATGGCGACGATGGAGTAGGAAAGGCCTAGGAATGGGAAGGAAGCGGTCGGGGCCTTAATTAAGGTACAGCCCCAGCATTTGCCTGGTGTGAAAATGGGAAACCACGGATAACCATCTGCAGGGCTGCCGACAGTGGGATTTGAACTCACTATCTCCCGGATGCAAGCTCACAGCCGCGCACCTCTAACCGCATGGCCAACTCACCCGGTAACAGGAAGAGACTTAAAAGACCGGACATCTTTCAGGAGGATGATCAAACAAAAGAGGTTCCAGAGCAAACCACCAAGAAAGATGACAGGTAACCTCTGGACAAATGAAAGGAAAGAACCATACAGTCAGAGGATGCACTATTACCGGGCAAACATGAAAACCCACCCCAAACGCAATAGTTGAATATCGTGGTCCTTAGTCGGCCTATTCGAAACCACAACAAGAAGATAATGTTATTTGCTTTACATCCCACTAACTACTTTTGTTCGGAGACGTCGAGGTGCCGGAATTTAGCCCCGCAGGGGTTCTTTTACGTGCCAGTTTTAGAAATACAGTAGAAATGATAAATAACTTGAAATGTTTACATCGTTATAATTATTCCTTTAAACTTTCATTTGCACCATTACTTTTGCAGTTACCAAAATTTAATTGAACGATGGTGCAGGTTGCGAGAAGTAAGTATGATCTATAAGATCGCAGATTTTTAGCCAATAGTACAATAGGTTAGATTACAAACTAATTTGGTTATTAGGAAGTCCTTAGGTTATTAGGAGAGTAACACAAATTTCAGTGGTCCTGATGGACCTAGTCCTGCAGTTTATGCAACACTCAAAGCAAAATCGTTGTGTAGGGTAGACTATACTTGTTACCCGCTTCAATAAATTTGTATTCTGACCTGTTACATCCTAAAAATCCGGAGACTACACATAACTCCATGTACACACCTCTTACATGTTTCAAAGCAACGCACACAGCAAAACCAAAAAGTCACTGCACGAGTCAAACATGGACGATTTGCGTGTTGACGTATCAAAATTAAATATTGCATTAAAAATAAGTGAATTTATGTCAGTATGAAATAAAGTATTGTACACAAAAGCAAACATCACCGTTTGTAACTTAAAAAAGGGTCACTTTCCGTGTCAGTTCTGTAAACAACTACTGAGCTACAATATTTTTCAGAATTTTGTCAAAAGAGTAAGAGGAGTAAGCCTGCCAAAATTGGGCCAAAGAATCAAAATTGAGTTATTGGTCGTTTTTGAATATTTGATATATTATTAGCATTATGCCGGAAGAAGGAAAGCACAAACTCACTTCGAATGCTTCAATTTCTATACTGTCAGCGACTCGAGTGAAACTTATGGGAAATGTACTTGACCTATCTTGAATATCATTCTGATAGCACCCGATACTTGAAAGAGAATCTTCCGTCCGTACTATTAGTAGCATTTGGAGACGATTGAAAGACATGTGGTCTCTAGCCTATAGCGGGAAAAGTTTGTTTAGTTCTTCCGTGTTTCGTTGTGCTGAAGTATTGTGCTTTTGCCAGTTGTGCTGGCATTCTGAGAAGAGAAGAGACTGTTGTAGTGTCTGTAATCATCACTTGTGAATGTTATATAGCAAGTATGGTTCGAATAAAAAAAAAGTCTGGTAAGCGCAAAATATCTGGAAACATTTAAAAAATTCTATTTGGTCGGGGCGTCGACCCATGTGGATCTTTTGCCCCTACTGGCACCATATTGTATGAACCTGCGTGTAATTGGAATGGCGGTAGTGTGAAATGTTGTGTGTGAAGAAAGGAAGACACCCAGTCCCCAGGCCAGGGATAGTAATCATTACAATTTTAAAACCCCGACCCGGCCGGGAATCGAACCCGGAGCCGCCGGGTGACAGGCGGACGCGTTGCCCCCTACACCGCGGGGCTGAACTACTGGACTGGACTGGTTTCTCAAGTAAGGAAGATGTCGGTGAGGTTACAGAGGCTGAATCTTCAGCATTCGCATAAATAAAACAGACAGAATGGTGGAAGAATTTGAGAATTGTTCAAAAAAGAAGGGTAGAAACAAGAAGAGGTACAGGGAGGATGGGGAGAACGAAGAGTATGGCAGGAGAGTTTTAAAGTAAGATTTCAGTTGCAAAACTTTGAAGTCATTTTTCTGAGTTCGATATTTTCCTAATTCTTAGTATAGATTTCTCCTACACTATTAACGCTACAGGAATGAATCTACATCTTGTTCTTACGTTACATAGTTACAAAAATAAGATGTATAAAATGTATAGGCCTAAGTATGGTAACATAAGAGATTTATTTTTGGAAAAAATATGAGTTCGGGGAAAAATCATATCCTGGCAACTAATAAACATCTTTAAAAACTGCTCCTTATTCTTGTCAAGGAATGTTCAACCTTAAATTGGCAGGAGTTTCAAGTTGATATCTTTGATGAATTTTAAGAAAATGGTACCGGAAAATTGGAAAATTAACATGTGCATGACAGGGCAGGCTTATTCCCCTATGGAACTTTTTGTTTCACAGACCCTCCCCTTCCCTTCTCCACGAACACTAATTTGAATGATACTTCACGTGAAAACTATCACCTACAATACAACCCTCTCCAACTCCCCACCCCTAGGTCTATGACACCCACCCACAGAGGTGCCACATTTTGTAATAAAACAATCACCATCCCCATCACAATTTATTTTTGTTAGTTGCTTTACGTCGCACCGACACAGATAGGTCGTATGGCGACGATGGGACAGGAAAGGGCTAGGAGTGGGAAGGAAGCGTCCGTGGCCTTAATTAAGGTACAGCCCCAGCATTTGCCTGGTGTGAAAATGGGAAACCACGGAAAACCATTTTCAGGGCTGCCGACAGTGGGGTTCGAACCTACTATCTCCCGAATACTGGATACTGGCCGCACTTAAGCGACTGCAGCTATCGAGCTCGGTCATCACAAAATTAAACTCCACCGTTCTAGCTGTTCAGACAAACAACTCAATGTTGAAAACATCCTAGGGATATGAGCTACGAATTTTAGGTGAATAAAATATAATAAATTATGAGAATATATTCTTTATTTATTCCGAAAAATTACAATCCTTTGCTTAATCGTCGTTATCTGGTCGATTAGATTAGCAGTTTGCTTTTTCGACTACTACGAGTGCTAATGTGAGTCAATGCAGAGTTTCACTTAAGCCCTTATAACTACATTCGGTGTGGACATTTAAAAAAAATCAGAAAACACTGAGGGTATTCAACTAAGGAATACATTGCTGTAAAAATATTTAAATAAGTTAATTTGGCTAGGATACGAATCAAAATGAAGACGAGTAAAGAAACAAGCAATTTTAGGCTGTTTCTCCGGAACTGTCTACTTTGTCTGTATGTTTTCAACGTTAAAAGGTGCTACCGTACAATACGCGTATTATGTGAACAGTCAAGGCCCCTGAACAAATCGCTACAGAGGCAGCACTCTAGCGCTGAGAGACCGATTTACAAGGAGAATAACAGCTGACTATTTGTTTTGTTGCAATCAAGTAAACTGTAGGACGCAAGCTTAAGAGCTCTGTCGAATTCACAGCACGTCAATTCTTTTCTCGCACTCAAAGATCCACTGTCTGTGGTCTGGACGATCCTCTGCTTGTCATGTACAGCATGTGTCGTCCTCAAGTGGGCTCTCCAACACAACCCACAGCCTTGTCCACTTTCCAGAAAACAGTCTTTCCCAGAGATATACGTACAAGTGAAAGAGGATATGTAGGAAGCATTAAATATGTCTCCTAATACCGAGTGAGTTGACATAGCGGTTAGGGTAGCGCAAATGTGAGCTTGCATTCGGGAGAGAGTGGGTTCGAACCACAATGCCGGCAGCCCTGAAGATAATTTTCCGTGGTTTCCCCTCTTTCAGATCAGGCGAATGCTGGGGCTGTATCATGATTAAGGCCAGGGCTACTTCCTCCCCACTCCTAACCCCATCATAAGACCTATCTGTGTCGGTGCGTCGTAAAGCAAATTATAAGAAAAAGGTCTCCTATTAATGCAGAATTTACGTACTTCTTTTCAAATATAGCCTGGGGATCCGCGAAGGAATATTTTCTCAAAATCTACCCCAGAAATTTCCTCCTTTCTTAGAAATGTGTACATTACTTCAGGGTTCCCGATCCACGGATAAATGGTTAGGGTGCGTCCCGGGTTCTATTCCCGCATGGACAGGGATTTTAATCCTTATTAGTTAATTCGGATGGCTTGAGGGCTCAGTGTTTGTGTCGTCTTGATCATTCAAATTGTCCGACTCGTTGGCCGAATGGTCAGCGTACTGGCCTTCTGTTCAGAGGGTCCCGGGTTCGATTCCAGGCCGGGTCGGGGATTTTAACCTTCATTGGTTAATTCCAATGGCCCAGGGGCTGGGTGTTTGTGCTGTCCCCAACATCCCTGCAACTCACACACCACACATAACACTATCCTCCACCACAATAACACGCAGTTACCTACACATGGCAGATGCCGCCCACCCTCATCGGAGGGTCTGACTTACAAGGGCTGCACTCGGCTAGAAATAGCCACACGAACTTACTATATTATTATCACTCAAATTCATCATAGGTAACCCCAATCTACAGACGCGCAGGTCGCCCATACGGCGTCCAATCGATGGACCAGCACCGGGCCTCTTCGGAGGCCACACGCCATTATTTTTTTTTTTGATTCGTTGTGCCCAGCTGTGGAGCGCGTTTGAACTTATTTTGCACAATGTTTCTTCTTCTTTTCTTCCCAATATCTCTTCATTTTTTCACTGTGTTCCTTTCTGCGAGTTTCTGTCCAGCCTGTATTTTTTCTTGTTGGTTTCTCTGCAAATTTATGTTTGTTTACTAAGCTTCTAAATTTCATTCTATCTTGAATGGTTTCGTCCTCAATACCCATTTCTTGTAGATCTTCATGAATTTCTGCTAACCAATTGTTGCGGATTTTCAGGGTTAGAGCTAGATTTAGAATTTTCTTTGTCAGCCTGTTGTTATCCATTCTGTGTAGGTGTCCGTAGAATTTTAGTCGTCTCTTTCTGATGGTATCTGTGATTTTTTTCTGTGAATCGAAAAATTTCGTGTGGTTTCTTTTTCATCCAAATTCCATTTTCGAACTTTGGTCCTAGGATTTTTCTGAGAATTTTCCTCTCTTGTTTCTCAATGCTTTTCATTTGTGACCCGCCAATGATCAGTGTTTCAGATGCCATTATTATTATTATTATTATTATTATTATTATTATTATTATTATTATTATTATTATTATTAAAATACTTTTTCACTTGAGATATTTATATGCATGATCAAAATAAACCAATGTTACATTATTGAATACAGGGCAAGTTGGCCGTGCGTTTAGGGGCACGCAGTTGTGAGCTTGCATCCGGGAGATATTGGGTTCGAACCCCACTGTCTACAGCCTAGCAGATAGTTTTCCGTGGTTTTCCATGGTTACACTTACCTTAATTAATGCCACGGCCACTTCCTTCCCCCTCCTAGGCCTCTCCTGTCCCGTCGTCACGTAAGACCTATCTGGGTCCGTGTGAGCTAAAACAAATTGTAAAAAAAAAAAGAATATTAAATTTAGAACCTGCACTCTTGGTCGACGTCATTAGGTTATAGGTGATCAGTGAACCACCTGATCACATTAAGTAAACGTAATTAAAAAATTCCACTTCCATTTGTCTTCAAATTTTGGGCTGTCCTTATGTGAATAAATTATATCCTGTGTTAAATGGGAAGCATTTTGGGCTCGAGAATCACTCTCAACACAGCGGCTGCCAAACTGTCGAGTTATCTCACCCGCTCAGTGTAACAGTTACGCTTAGTGGAAAAATTCGCTGTGATAAATACGGCCAGGTCGAAAGAATTTTACTTAAAATGACCGCAAGGAGAACAGCTTCCCAAAAAAATCCACAGCATATTTCCAGTCATTGGATCGGGTCAGGGATGAATGAATGAATGAATAAATGAATGAATGAATGAATGAATGAATGAAGCCCCATCTAGCGGCGATGATAGGAATTGTGTCTGCTACTGAAGCCTGTCGCACTTCTCTGGGTCAATGGTTAATTACTAACAGGTGAAGTGGTATTGGGGAGTGTTGCTTGAATGAAAGTTGATACCAAAAACCGCCGTACCCGAAGAGAAACCAATCCCGTCTCCACTTTGGCTAGTATCTCACATGGAGTGACCGAGATTTGAACCCAGTAGTGAGAGGCCGGTGCAGTGCAACCTGAGTCACGGAGGCTCTTCCCAATTAGAGACAGACTATAACAATTTTCACATGATAACTATGTTACGATGTACAGCAAAAATATACATTTTTCAATATGCTATTTCTGCATAAATTGTGAGATGAAAACAAACATTTGTTCACTTGATAAACACAAAAAAGTAAATAAAATCATTAGTTCAGAAGTCGTGGAAAATGTTTTTTTTGTTTTTTTGCGAAAAGCTCAATATTTGGAAATTGACTAGGTAGCCTACATTTGGAAGTGTAAGAGAAGGATTCTCTTAAGTCGACACCTTATGGCGGTAGGTATGTCTAAGGGTGGAAAGAAAGGATGCGCTATCTGAAACTCCTGCATGTTTGAAGAGGCTACTAAGAGGGGAACAACAACAAAATCTGTACTCGCTCTCTCATCTTCTAAGACCAAAAACATATCCATGATTCAGTGCTTTACCATGTAGCAATGAAAAATCACGAGAGCTAAATTTTTGATTCACCTTGGCGGCAAGTTGATCTGGTGACTACTGTTGATTCTGCTGAATTTCTTCAACAGCGGATGCCAGGATTTCGACATTGCTGTGGGACATACCGACTTCCTGAGGTAGTTCCGTGAGGATGCTGGAATGAAAGAGCAGCACGATCCGGTTTTCCTTTATAACAAAACCTGTGACAAAGTTCGGTGAATAATCCTGTACTATCAACATAGATGAACAATGCACGACAGTGACCTTACTGTCCTTCGAAATAGTCTCCTCGCATAACTATGCACTGATGAGATCGGCAATACATGTCCTGGAAACTTTGCAAGAAGCCTTCCTTTGGGATGGTGTTCAAAAGCCTCGTCACGTTTTGTTGGATGTCAGGAATATCGTCAAATTTCTTTCCTTTCAAAGCGAGTTTGATGAGTGACTTTTCGGCTCTGACCTTTTTCCGATGAGGGGATCCCGAAGAACGCCATTCCATGCTTTGCCGTTTCGTTCCAGGGTCGTACCTGAGACGCCAGGTTTCATCCTCAGTAACAATACAGTTCAAGAAATTTGGTGTCGCATCTGCCGTTTCGACAAAATGTTGTGAAGCCTCTAAACGTGCCTGTTTCTGATCGTCAGTCAAGTGATGTGGCACAAGACGAGAACACGTTTTCCTCTTCCCTAACTTCTGGGTAACGATTTGCGGCACGGATTCACGGTTAATCTGCACTTCATCCGCTATCATGCGCACAGATAACCGCCGATCATTCGTGATTAATGTCCTCACCTTCTGAATGTTTTCGTCAATGACGGCGGTCGCCGGTCTTCCGCTACGGGGGTTGTCAGAAACACTTTCCCGGCCTCCTCGAAAACGGGCGAACCACTCGTACACACACTTCAAGTACAGTGCTTGATCTTCATAAACACGTACCAGCATCGCATGCGTTTCTTTCGGTGTCTTGCCAAGCTTAAACCAAAACTGTACTGAACCCTTTGGTCCATATTGAGGGATACCTACTTTTCTTACCTATCAGCCAAGTTCATGAGATCTGTCTCTTGGGTTGTATCGGGTTCTTCGTCACTTGCTGAGGTAAAGGTAGGGTTCAGTAATTCTAATCTATCTACTGGAATGAAAGGTCTATTTAAAAGATTCCTATTTATTCAGGAAAATTCTGAAGCAATCTGATATGTCAACGGTGTCATAGAAGTCAATTGTGTCCACTGGACACCACAATCATTTTTACATAAATGTCAGAACACTGGTGTGAGACTTTAACGTAACTGCCTGAAGGGCATTCTTACTAGAAACCATTGTCTCAATTATTAATCATTTAAGAAAGGAAAGTCTGGAAATCCTTAAATTCGGCTTCCATGTGAGACCACATGTACCATCATAGTGATTCGTTATGGTCCAGCCCTCGTAACACGAACTCTGGACTCTGGGTATAATTAAGGCAGTTCAATTGGTGTGTGCCACACAGTGGTTTTACGGCATGGACCCTTAATTGAATCGATGTGACCTGCGTCTATGTCATGGACCGACATCTAATCTTCTAAGTTACTTTAAAGTCATTGTGGATGATGACCGCAAGGAAATGAGGCTACAATGGCATACGGCCCTAATCTAAGTCACTGAGGTTGATGACCCCCTGACCATCCAAGTTTCTAGGCTGAAGGCTAAACACAATTAAGTTACATCGGTTGATGACCAAAGTTTCCACTTTACTATCCCAGCACATTCACTGCTCAATCAATCAAAGTTCAATAATTACAACAATAGCAATGCTCACAAACTTTGTGGCAGTAAAATCCATTTCCTTCGGATATGTCCCCTTAATCGTTACTTTATTTTTTAATATTCCCCAGAAAACAAACTAAAATTTCCAGAATGCATCTCCAAGTTATTCGCTTGATTAAAGTTATTTCAAAATGCGGTTTCACTGAATTTAATAATTAAATAAATTTAAATGATTTGACGAAATGTTAACGAACAGCAAATTTTTATCTCCGCGGACTCTGGTTTCTTCACAAATTCCTACGCAGCTGTGATGTGAATTCAATCTAGTGATATTTATCTGGCTGGAAAAGAATTGTTACATAATTCATGTCCAGTTATATATCTTGTCTCATGATTTCACACTTTAAAATCCAATCTAGTCCTAACCGTTATTAACACTTGGATATCCTAAGAATCTACGTACAAACCAAACAACTCGTCATATAATTACGATGTCATATCTCGTCATACCATTTATGAATTTCGCACACCCCTCACAGACAAACCGATCATCTCAATCATCGCCCTATATTTTGGACAGCCCTGAATTTGGTTACTCTGTTCCTTATACTCAAAGTTCGTGATTTCAAATGTTCATTACGTCCCCAATTAAACAAATTTTACAGTATTTCACAGTACTCAGATCATTACCGGCTATGAATTTCAACTAAATCCAGCATTTTAACGTTTTCCCCAGCCGAGAATACAGTACAATCTCAATTCCACGCCTGTCCCGTTATCACAGCTGAGGCCTCTCGTCCTCAAGTTCGCTTGGCAGTAACATGAAACACCTGGTTTATTCACAGTTGACTGGCTTCTCAAAATGTTCTCTTTAAACTCTGCCGACAAAATTAAACAAATACGATATTCTAACCAACAAAATGCACAGATTATGCTTCAAGATGCCCACACTAATTATACGCGTCGCCAATTAATACCGCTGTGGATTTCTATGAATTTCTTTCCATTCCCAACATTATAAAATGTACCTCGGGCTATCGTGTCCCGGCTTCAATGACAGGACTCTAACCTGATTCGCACATCTCATCTCAACTCATATAAAACATTCCTCGGGCTTCCGTGTCCCGGCTTCAATGACAGGTGCAACCTGATTCACAAATCTCATATCAACAAAACTAACCTCTGTTTCCCAGCTCCACAATTATCATCGACAAAGAACTGGAATAAAATCCTCACTAGAAATCTCGACGTCTAATATCGCACAATGCATTAATCATGAATAACTTCGCATAAAGGATATCGTATTTAATAACTTGATTTTTACGAGAAAATGACTGAAACATTCTACTAGATCTTTTTATTGTCAGTCAGACACAGTTTAAAATGGGCCTAGAAAAACGTTTCTCTCCGTGACCAAATTCATCACCCTAGCTTCTCACCCGACAGCGCGCTTCCACTCGATTGAAAATGAGTAACCATGGATTCCTACCTTATTAACGTCAAATTGCAGACAGAAAAATTTACGTCGAATGAACATCTTAATTTGACATCACAAAATATAGGCAGTACACTCACACGGATGACGATCTACATTGGACGTGATATCACTTCGAAACCCTATTCAATAACTTTTACAACATTATACGGCACTCGCAAGACTTCAAAAAGTTATCCAAGTGGGAAATAAAACAAATGACTCTTTTAGTCGTACTCTCACATTTACAAAACTTAGTAGGGGTGACCACTGCGTCGTATATCCTCATTCAAATACATTTTTAGAGATCATGAGACAAGATATAAGAGGTAGTATGATGGAAAGTCACCTACCTTATGTAGTCACACCATTGTTCGTCATAGGGCTCACCTGCGACCCTGGAATTTTATTTAGCCATTTTTACATTCATGGCTTCACAGTTCATTATTAATTTTCTTCAGGTTTCCTGGAATAAAGCATTAAAAAAAAAGAAAATACCCTTCACTTGTTTGCTGAGCGCACACGATGGACTATAATTATTTCCGCACACGAATTACTTAATCACATTAGAATTTATTCAGTACTTTGACCGTCCTATCTGGTACAATTATTTCACTCAAGAAAACTATCTCCTCATGGAGACAAAACCTAGCCACAATGGCTAAAATCTGCAGTTGAACTCAGTCTACTTTCGTTGGTTTGATTTCGCAGAGCAGCTCAACAATTTTTCGTCCGCTTTGTATCACAAATGCCGGAGAAGGAGACTTCGTCATGGCGTCCCTTCATATTTATAGCAGTTACCCCCTCTCTTCGGATATCTCCCTTTGCCGCCAAGAAAATTTCTATAAATTTTCTGACTTAACTAAACTGTAATTTCAAGAGTTTTGAAAGTGACTACATGCTTGCTACATTTCTGGCGGTAGTGTTCATGGACATTTAAAAGTTGTACGGGTTCGATCTGTGAGATGATTGACCCCCTTTGATAGGCACTATATTTTTTTGACTTGGCTTGGGTCACGCCATGTACACGCGCTTTGAAATAGTTCACAAAAATGACTTGAGATCCTTCCGCCATCGACACGTGTGGCTGACGTCACGTACCCCAGAGCGTGGGACCGAAGGTAATCACCCCCTCGTCACGTGTCAAATCCATGCTATCAAGAATCCAACTTTTAAATGATTGCCGATTTATGCATAATGTTCTTAGGGCACAAAGGTCATGGGTTCAGTACATTGATCTTTTGGTCGTTCATGTTCCTGTTCGCAGTTCAGAATCAACGCACTAAACACAGGTCTTACACGGCACACACACGATGCTCAACTGACCAATGTTGGGAGCAGGTGGTCAAAACCTGCTGCTACGGAGGTGCAGCGCTGTGTGTCGCCAGCGTCGCCGGATCGACCGTTCTGACTTCATTCACCGAACTTCATTGTTACAGGTTGTATGTTTATCGCGAAAAGTTCCTGCAAGTGTTCATTGACAGATTATGTATTCTATATACTTTAAATATTAAGTGGTGATGATTTTCGTTTTAAGAGGAAGCACAACTAGAAAACCACCGTTCATTAACATTAATCAGGAGAAATGAATATAAATAAATTGAAAGTACGAAGAATGGAGACTGAACAACTAGTTGCGTGGCTTGTGTCCCGGAGCTATCATTTTGCATTCGGGAAACAGTGGGTTCGAACCGCATTGTCGGCAGCCCCTGAATGTGGTTTTTCATGGTCTCTTACTTTCACACCAGGCATTACGGTCATTTCCTTCTCACGCCTAATCCTTTCCTATCTCACCGTCGCCATAAAGACCTATCTGTGTCGGTGCGAAGTGAAGCAAATCATAAAAAAGGAACAATGAGGGTTTCGCTAGAAACGAAGGGTGGTGAGTGTGTGAGGGTTGGAAAAGAACAAGAATCTACTACTACTACTACTACTACATGTTTTCATTCCTCCCCTGAAGGGGGAGGCGGGCCTCCTAGACGGTGACGACGTCTCTCAGGCCGAGAGATTTGAATCGGAGAAGGAAATATGCTGAGGAGATTGGCGGCTGTGATCTATACTAGGAAATGTCGTGCATTCGTTTTAGTGCAGGAGAATGTAAAACCACGGAAAACCCCGGAAAACCATTTTCAGGACAGCCGACGATGGATACCTGCCCCTCCTCTGCTCGGTTGGACGGTCAGAGTGCAGAGCTGTCGAACCACGGACCAGCCGTGGCCGAGACCCACTCTGCTTCCGCCGACAAGAATTGACGAAGGGAGACTGGATAGGATCACTGTAAATGAGAAGCCTGGCACAATAAGTGGAAGCAGAGTCAGACTCAGCCAGAGGCCATGTGATCACGCACCCATGCTACCAAGAGAGAATCCTCGGGGATTACCTCTCTTGGTCACCTCTTATGACACGCAGGGGACACCCTGGATGTTCTCTACCGCCCTCACCTACACGGAGATTTAAACGCCAAACACAAAGTGTGAATCACATGTAGAAACAATATTATAGTCTACATCTTATAGTTGGTTGGTTAAAAGTCCGGCTCCGTGGCTAAATGGTTAGCGTGCTGGCCTTTGGTCACAGGGGTCCCGAGTTCGATTCCCGGCAGGGTCGGACATTTTAACCATAACTGGTTAATTCATAATTTCATCCTCATCACGACGCACAGGTCGCCTAAGGGAGTCAAGTCAAAAGACCTGTACCAGGCCACTCCGGAGGCCACACGCCATTATTAGCTGGTTAAAATAATGTAGCTTTAAAACAAGGAAATAAAAAATAAATGGTCTCAATGAAGAGATTCAAAATGAGAACCTGCAGGTGTTTTTGTTCCACAGCCGTTCATATCAAGGAGCTCAGTTTAACACATCAAAGACTTAGACTCACTATATTTGTTTTCTCCGGAGAGACTTAATCCCTTTTGAAGACATTTGATCTTCCAGTCACATTAAACGAACACCCTTAATACGCTACTGCCTGTCCACTTTATGGACATTTCTATATCACGCATCTGAAAAGTGTGACGAGTAAAAAACGTATCAACTTGTTCTCTTAAAGGAAACGTCTCTATTCCACTTAAGGTAGTACAATCATTTCCCCTACCATATGGAGTTTCTAAAATGATTTTTTCCAGGCATTTATTTACGGAAACTCGATTGGCTTTTATGTCAGCTGATCATTTCTCTAGTGACGTAAACTTTGCAGCGATCTTTGAAAACCTCGCTGGAATATTAAAGTTATTTCAATAGCTCGACAACTGTTTTATATCTCAGCACAGCACGTCCGTGCTAACCGGACTAAATTAGGTTGTCTTTAACAGCTAGATGTCGACGAAGGGTAGCAGAATAAGCGTCTTAAGGCGAAATGAAAAAGAGAATTTACCTTATAGTCTCAACTTACAAAACGTATGGGCTTGATAACCTCGTTGTATTGCACCTCTAAAACAGCAGCCATATCACCACCAATAATATCCAAAAAGTGGTGATGAGTTATAGAGTTTCTTTACAGGGAAAGAAGATAACTATTTCTAACCATAGGAGGAAATGGAAGATAATCGTGGTGGTTATTCAGATCATTATGGGGAATAAAACTACATTATTCTGATACCTCTTACAATAGGCAGGAGATATCATGGATTATTCTACCGCCCCCACGCAGAAGGGTTTTAATACTGCATTAATCGTGTATTATCTAAGAGATACATGGTGGTGATTATTTGCAGTAGCTTGAGCTTGCTTGAGGCTAGAAATCGATCTCCTCTCGTAGCCTCCTGACTCAGAAGTGGTGATCTTCATGCAATACAAATGTCACGATCTGCTGCCAGCTTTATCTCACAGATACAAAGCGAGTAAATTTGTAAGTATTCCTGTTTATCTCTAATACATGTGATTTGCTGTAAAATAGCTCATTATTATTTATGTTAATGCTTGCAGCTAAAGACCTTTTGAAATTGAGAAATGAAGATGAAGGTGATTTGTAAAACTGTATTGTGATCAGTGAATTGTTTCATTAATTAGTAACATTACGATCATACAAATCTGAAGACTGTAAAAAGAACAATCAGCTAATTAACTAAAACTGTTTCAAAAATGTTAATGTCCTTTCTTAATATATCAAAGGATAAACCTTAAAGTGAATTTGATTATTTATTTATTTATTTATTTATTTATTTATTAAGTGGCAAAGTTAGGGCTCTTAGCCCTCTCTTACACTTAACCACATACAATTTTTTTATTTTTTTATTTTCACAGTATTAATTTAAATTATCATTCTGATCAATTACAGTTATTGAACTAAGTAAGTCAGATAAGAAATAATAATAATACAATTAATTAAGATCACTAATGATGAAAAGTTATAGGATAAATAGAGAGTTAATAATAACAAAAAGATATCAACTTAATACCTAAAGAATATATCCACTAACTTTCTTAAAGGAAAACTTATTCAAATATAAGGCTAAAATAAATTAACAGAATATTAGTATGTTAAAATCTGAGTATACGAAATTCGATGTTACTGTGTAGTCTATTTCTAGGAGAGGAGTAAGAACGTAAATGGGATAGCCTAACATACTTAGATCTAGTACGTAATTTTTTGTTTCATTCACACGTCATTCACTATTACATTCATTCGAGTCAACTGTTGGTTTCTATGAAATTATGTACGAGTATTCCTCAGATACGACGCGAGCAGTGATGCTACTTTTAGGACGCGTCTAATGCAGTGTTAACTCATTCCCTTGCAATGGTTGGTACAGCCGTTATGTGTACTCTAGTGCAGTTAAGATCGCTTTGTTCTTTACACGTTTTAATGGCTTACCAAAATCTAAAAGATATATGACATTTAGGAACAAATCTAATTCGCGCTCGTGAATTGTCTTCTCTAGACGGAAAATTATAGGATCACGGATATGTTTTCGGGTTTAGGGGACGAGAGAGCGACTGCAGATTCTGTGGTTGTTCCCCTCTTACAGATAATACAACCTTTGACTGCATCCACAACGGGAGAAAGAGAGTTCTGATAAACTAAAAAATGAGTATTGACAAAAGAATGGTGAGGGTCATGAAATGTGAGAGAGCGAAATATTTTCTCACACCAACTATTCTAGAACCGGCTAGCCACGATCTCAAATCATAAAGAATTGATTCCTTAATGAACATGGCCAATAGTAGGGCACCTGTCGCATCATTGGGCAAGGCCCAAGTAAATAATTTCAGCTCAACACATTGCTTTTCTGAGAAAGTCCCTCACAGGTAATATTCACAACAACCCTTTCAACCGCTTACAGCTGAACTAACGATCAGTTCAAAGAGGTCGAGGTGTGTCCCTTTTCCCTGCACTTGCAAGAACAGCATTATATAAAATTGGCTCCTTGATTCGTTCTGATCGGCTATGGAATGAACTCTCACCAAAAAAAAAAAAAGTTCCTACAGAATTTTTTTGTAAAGATGTAAAGGGAGTCTATGTTTAATGAAACGTTCGGTACATAACGTAATTTTCTACCTGTGTGAATGTATGAAAGTTGATGTGATCCCGAGCGTGTGAGACTATGTTGGTATGAATGAGCCGGTCTAGCGGAAGTGTATGTAGGGATTCACGTGAGTGCAAGTACAATTACTTGAATGTTGAACAGATCCTGTGAATATTATGTAAATAATACGTCTATGTAAATACTGTCATTGTATATAAGCACATTCTGTAACCTATAATTATAATTAAATAATATTGTAATTTTAATTGGGGATGGGGGCACCTTCGTGTAGGTGAAGCTATGCCCTTTCTCCGTTCACCATCTCGGAATTGTATCTACATTCTTTTGAAAATAAAATAAATAATATCCATTTACCTGCGAAATTGTTACATTCGATTCCTTGGCTGAATGATCAGTATTGAAACCTTCGATTCAGAGGGTCCCGTATTCGATTCCCGGCAGGGTCGGGGAATTTTTTGCCATTTGCTTTACGTTGCACCGACACAGAGAGGTCTCATGGCGACTATGGGATAGGAATGGCCTAGGAGTTGGAAGGAAGCGGCCGTGGCCTTAATTAAGGTGTAGCCCCAGCATTTGCCTGGTGAGAAAATGGGAAACCACGGAAAAGCATCTTCAGGGCTGCCGACAGTGGGATTCGAACTCACTGTGTCCCGGATGCAATCTCACAGCATGATGATTGAATTGCCGTGACTAGATATCGGATTTTTAGGCAGTATTAGGTTAGAACGCAAACTTACTGAAGCGGGTAAAAAGTATAACGCTCGTGTTATGAGTCTTGCATAAAGGGGTACGGCTAGGGTTGTGATAAGCTTCAGAATGAAATTCAGTACACCAACATCGACAAGCTCCAACCATAGCCAGCGACTCCACGGTAGCACTTGCCACCGTACGCATAGTGGTACGGGACGCAATCGTGCTTTTGATCCCGTAAAAACATTTGATAGGCGGTATTCATCCTTGTCCCCGTGCTCAAGACCAAAAGTTGGCGCCTATGGTTCCAACGAGTGTATTTGGGTAATTCCACGTGAACTGTGCCGTCCATTACCAAAAGACAGCCTTGTTATATGCCGTTATTGTTAAAAATCAAATAGAGAAATAATAAGAAATCATACTTTAAGTAAAATACCTAATTTACAGAGCACTCCAAAATTAGGTAATAATCAATGTTATTTGCATAGATTTTTAAGTAGTATATTCCCTTTCAAAAACATTTGAGAAAGTTTTTAAATAATTTGCACAGATTTTTAAAATTCAGGATATTTAGGGATAATTTAAGAAATTAAAAATCTAGTCAGGACGTCGGGACACATACTCAAATTCAGGACAATCCCGCTTTTTCATGACGTATGGCAACCCTAGCCGTATGGCCCATCGGCACCCCTAGAATGTATGTTACTCTTGCTACACAGCGGAAGAACGGGCTAGTCGACAATTCCTAGTAACCAAATTAGTTTGCATTACCTATTTACTCCCCGAGCAGCCGGACTCTAGCCTTGACATGTGTACAGCCCTTTCGAGGCTTGTGTCACTGCGCACTAGTTTTCTGCTGGAAACGTTTCAACCTCTTATTGCAAGCAAACGTATTCAGTGTATTCTTGTTCTTTCTTATGCAGGAAACTGCCTGATAAGCCATGCCACATTTTTATACACGGTTTTCACAGCAACACTGGTCTCTAATTTTTCAGAAACTTTAAGTTTCTCTCCAACATGCATAATTTCGTGTCGTTATTTCCAGCCTGGTGCATCCCTTCTGAGGCAGACCCTCCGACGAGGGTGGGAGGTATGTGCCATGTATAGGAAACTGCATGTTATTGTGGTGGAGGATAGTGTTGTGTGAGTTGTGGCGATGTTGGGGACAGTACAAAAGAACCAAGTCTCCGAGTAATTGTATTAACCATTTAAGGTTAAATTATTCGACTGGGCCGGGAATCGAACCCAGGGCACTCTGAACCGAAGAACACTACGCTAGCCATTCAGCTCAGGAGCCGAAAAACAGATAATGATGATGATGGTAATGACCTCGTATTGTATCCGGAGAGGTCTGGTGCTGTTATTTTTATTTGACGCCCATGGAAGAACTGTGCGTCATGCTGGGGGTACAGACAAAGCATCGCTTTACTCCACGCACAGGTGAGATAAAGAGTTCCAGTAAATCGAAAAAATGTGTGTATCCACAAATCAATGGTAAGGTTCATGAATTCTGATTTACTGGAAGTACTTTTGTGAATGTATGTTCAGTGCGGGAATCGAATGAGAGGCAGGTTCCATCATTCCCGTGCGATGACTAATTTTGTTACATTTAAGCATGTCAGAAATCATTTTAATATGGACATGTTTTTGGGCTGGAGTCTGTCTGGAATTAGAGTCATAAATTTTTGACACAGTGGTAACCAGTGTTTGTCTATGTATACTAGGTCAGTAGCGTCATCTATACGTTCCAATAAGAACGCAAGTTTCCTGAGAATGAGTACCATTTACTCCCTGTCGAACTTAGTGCTAATTTGAACACTAATAGGAACACAAATTGCCAGCACATCTACCTCGTGGTTGGGGGTTTGAATGGGATTAGAAATCAACCTCCTATCTTTAAAATACTTTTTAGTCCAAGCCTTGGCTTCTGCTACACTACTTTTCTCCATTATCTTAATATTCACATTTTCTCACAACCCTTTTATCATAAGTTCAGAAATCTTTTCAACCCTACTATGTTCAGCATTGCTACTAAAAATGGGAGCCGCCCTCTTCCATTTTTGGTTTCCAGCAACAATAGAAGGATTAAGATAAAAAGAACTGTTTTATTTTAATGACCTGGCAAAAATTGCCCCTTTAATACTTTTGGCCTACATTATTGAAATAAATATTTTCATTAGAGCAATTATTATTACTTCAGTAATAATTGGATCGCTGGGGGAGCTTAACCAAAGCTCTTTACGAAAGCTAATAGCCTATTCTTCTACCAACCATATTGGTTGAATAATTACTGCTAGGAGAAAACTTATGAGAACTATATTTCATTATTTATACCTTCCTTAGTTTACCCATCATCCTGATATTCAATACCCATCGTATTTATCATTTTAACCAAAACTTACTAACAATAACCAACGACCGAACTACAAAATCTTGCCTTTTCCTTCTCCAGTTCTAGTTAGTACAAGTGTCTCTGATGCAATAAAATTTCGTGTCTGACCACTGTTTGGTAGTGTCAGCAGCTGGTCAAAAATGTCTCTACTTCATGCGTAATACGTTGACCCCCCAGCCACTTCCACTACGAGGAGTAGAACGTACACCGATGCTGTGTTCAGTCTCCGTGTAAACCGCTTAACAACCCAACAGTACGTTCAGTACTTTCCTTATCACCAGTAGGACTACTGAGCCGAAACCTATGTCTGTAGATTAATATGTAAATACATTTCTGTTTCATTTCATCAGTATTGTATTCTTCACGTTGAAAACATTTCCTAGCAGACAGAGTAGGGTCCCCATACTACGGAAAACGTAAAATTAAGCAATTTCCTCAATTGCGCCTAAAGTTGAAGGGCTCGGAAAATTTTAAAATCGCGAGTCTTGGATAGCTATATCGAACTTTTTTAAAATCGAAAATCACTTCCGGCCTAAATGCATTTCTGGAAGAACACTCTAAAATCGCTTGTTTCTTTACTCCTCTTCTTTTTATTCAAATCCTAGCCAAATTAACTTATTTACAAAATCCTTTCTGTAATGTGTTCCTTGGTTAAATGCCCTCAGGCGTTTTATATTTTTTGTGAAACTCGCATTAGCGCTCGCAGTGGTAGAAAAATCTAATCTAATCGACCGGATAACGATGATTAATAATAGGATTGTAACTTTCAGGAATGAAAATCCACAGCCTGTTCTCAGTCATTCGACCCGGTCAAGAATGGAATGAATAAAGCCCCCATCCAGTGGCGAGGATAGGAATTGTGCCGGCTGCCGAAGCCTGTCGCACTCCTCTGGGGCAATAATTAATGAATGACAGATGAAATGAAATGATATTGGAGAGTGTTGCTGGAATGAATTGTTACAGGGAAAACCGGAGTACCCGGAGAAAATCCTGCCCTGCCTCCGCTTTGTCCAGCACAAATCTTACATGGAGTGACCGGGATTTGAACCACGGAACTCAGCGGTGAGAGGCCGGCGCAATGCCGCCTGAGCCACGGAGGATCAATTTATATCATATTTTGTTTACCTAATATTCGTAGCTCATATGCCCAGGATGTTTTCAACATTGACTTGCTTGCCTGAACTGTGTTTTTTCCGCAAACAATATTTAATTTAACCTCTACACTCATGCCCTCTATTACAGACACTAGTACATTTTATCCGCTACCAGAAAAAGCATACAATCGTGCATATAACTCGCTTTTTCATCTTCTAGACCCAAAAATGTACCCAAGATATTATGCCCTACCCTATAGTTGAGAAATATCATCCCCTACCCACTGTGAGATCGAGGAAGAATGGTTTTAAATCCGATCAGGGACCGACTTATCGAGCTTTGACCGTACTTTCTCTATACTGAGCAGTTCCCTTCGTTAAACATTCACCTGTAAAGCGTTCGGGGTTTGGTATCACTGAAGATGGAGGAGCTGACAATAAGTGATGTAGGGAGTACGTCTATAATCTTAATGCGTTTCACTTGTTTGAAACCATGTATGCTAATTAATGTAGATGGCAGTAGTGGTGATGGTGGTTATAGTATATTGTTCCGTGGTACTTAGTTCGAGTCTGTGGTCACGCAAGCCACATGGCGTGCATTCCTACGAAGATGCATACATTTGCATACGGTTCTGTAAGACTTGTCTGCATCTTGATTAACGCTAATGAAGTTGTGCTGCCTCTTAAACTTTACCGTATACTCCATATCCATAACTCTACTCACCAGATCTCGCTCCGTCTACTTGCACGAGACGCAGAGTCCAAGACTGGCCACTGCGCTGCAGAACAGAGTTACAATCTTCTTAGTCCATACTCCGACTGAAGACAACTTCACCCTCCCGCCTCCCTCATGCACCATAAGATCACTCAAATTTAGAGTGATAACTTCAGGGCATGTTGAATACACCATTGCTTCCCTCTGCTTCTATTAGGCTCCTCAACTTCATCCTACCTAACTTCTTCTTTCGAATAACCCATTTGGAGGGTACGATAAATCAACTTTGGATATTTTTCATTGTATTCTCTTTCCGTTGCTTCCACACTTCCTTCTTCCTTCGAGTGTGTCGTTTTTTCTCTTCTTGAGTCCACTTTCTTTTAATTGTCGGTTTCTTCCTCTCCTGAATTTCCTGCCTTTTGAGTCACTTCTCTAAAAAGTTTTCTATTGTGTGTGTTTTAATTCCAGCGTTCTTCATATCTTTTTCAACTTCAACAAACCATTTGGGTTTGGATTTGTATCTGTTCAATAAATTGAAGATCTGTTTAGTTAGTCTTTTCCTTTCCATTCTATAAATGTGTCCAAAAAAAACTGTAGTCTTCTCTTCCTCATTACACCAGTCACTTTTTCAATTTTCAAGTATAGTTCTCTCTTTGGCCTTCACCTGTATTCTGCATTATTGTTTCTTTTACCTCCCAGTTTGTTTTTTCAAAATTATTCTTTCATCTTTCTGTAGTTTTTCGAGATCTCCGGTTCTAGTTTGTTTAAGTGTCTCTGCTGCATATAAAATTGCGGGTCTGACCATTGTTTGGTAGTGTCTTAATTTCGTGTTCCAGGATAAGGACTTTTGTTATATACATTTCTTGTTATATGAATCATTCCTTCCATTTTGTGTACTCTGGTTTCTATGGCTGTCTTTTGTGTTGTTCGTTATCCATTCTCCTAGGTATTTAAAGCCATTTGTTTCACATATCGCTTTGTTATGAAATGTGATGTGTTGGGGGGCGTCACTGATGTTTGTCATGAACTTCGTTTCTTCAAATGAAATTTGTAATCTTTTTTTTTTTAGGCGTCGACCTATAGAGATCTTTTGCCCTTACTTGCAATATGTGATATGAACCTGCATGTAATTGGAATGGAGGAAGTTTAGAGTATTGAATGTGAGGGAAGGAACGCTAAGGACGACACACGCAACCAGTCCCCAGGCCAGGGATATGAATCATTTACAATGAAAAAACCCTGACCCAGCCGGAAATCGAACACGGGGCCGGACACTTTGTAATAATACTTTTGATGGTTGTTTTTGCAATTCTCTGATTTGTTCTTGAGCATTTTCCAGTGAGTCAGTAATTAATGGCATGTCACCGCAAAAGCTAGACAATGTATAGTGATTTTATTTGGATTTCCTCTTAGTTGAATATCTTTAGTATCAAATCTTACCTATCTAATAATAACGTTACTGTTTTTACGCCCCACTAACTACGTTAGATGGTTTTCGGAGACGCCGAGGTGCCGGAATGTTTTCCCGCAGTAGTTCTAGTAAGTCTACCGACACGAGGCTGACGTATTTGAACACCTTCAAATACGACCGAACTGAGCTAGGATCGAACCCGCCGAGTTGGGGTCAGAAGACCACCGCCTCAACCGTCTGAATCAATCAGCCCGGCATCTTCTTACCTATTTGACCTAAAGTAGAAGCCTAAATGGTGCTTTCACATCTGCTTTCTCCTCTCATAGATTTATGTCCAATCACCACTGCCATTTATTCTCGTTATGGACATTATTAATTATTTTGTTTTTGCTAATGGTTTAACATCGCACTAAAATATTACAAGTTCTCGGAGACGCAGCGATGAAAAAGAGCTAGAGATAGGGAAGGAAGTAGCCATCGCCTAAATTAAGATACAGCCGCAGCATTTGCCGCAAGTACCAGGTGTATGATTTTGACACATACGTCACTTTGTTCATCTGACATTAACTTATCAACACACAAAAGTTGTGTTCACCAAACACTAGCATCTGTGTTGTATCGTTCAGTGATCATCGACGTTTGTGCCTGAAAAAGAACATTCGCGGCACGCATTGCTTTTCTTATTTAATCAAAAGATAAAGGCTGCGGAAAGTCATCCTTTTGCTGGTAGAAACATATGGTGAAGACGCTCCATCGATCAGAACACGTGAGCCATGGTTTCGACCATTTAAACGTGGTGATTTCAATGTCAAAAACAGTGCGCGCTCTGGTAAATCACAAACGTGCGAAGACGAGCAATGAACTCTTGAAGCCCGGCGAACCTGTTAATGCACAACGCTATCGCCAACAAATGATTAATTTAAATACAGCACTGTTCGAAAGACGACCGGAATGGGCCAGAGAACATGACAACGTGATTTTGTTACACGACAATGCGCCGTCTCACACAGCAAAACCAGGGAAAGACACCTTAAAATCCCTCGTATGGGACATCCTTCCGCACCCACCGTACTGCCCCGACCTGGCGCCATCTGACTATCACCTCTTCGCATCAATGGGGCACGCGCTCGCAGAGCAGCACTTCAGCAATTTCGAGGAAGTTGGAAAATGGCTCGACAAATGATTTGCCACAAAAGTTAAGCATTTTTATATCGCATAGTACACATAACCTACCTGAAAGATGGGAGAAGTGTGTAGAAACAGACGGGCAATATTTTGAATAAACGAAAAATGAACTTCCCTTGAAAAATACGTGTTTTATTTACAACAAAAACGGGCAAAAACTTATGAATGCACCTGGTAAAAATTGCAAACTTGAGACTATTATTTATTTCTGTAACAAGTCTGTACAAAGTTTTCTTTCATTCACTACAGAAATTGTGAATGAACTGAATAAATGAATGACTACATGAATTAATTATGTAAATGAGTGAATTATGTTCATGTACAGTAAAACTGCATAAGTCATAAATTATGGGAAATTGTATTCTCTATAGCGTTTGTTCTGTAGTATTTATGGATAGGATCACTAATAACATAGATTTTTGAGAATTACATTTTAGGCCTTCGCCTAAGCTACCATTTCACTCAGCGTAAATAAAAGCCTAGATTGTAATGACTCATTCCCCAACTTTACATACCAATTTTTATTTATTTCTGTACAACCATTTTCTCGTGATGCGTGTCCATACATACAGATATAATGAAAAATGTTAAGTATAATTTCCTTCTTATTGTGGACACGACCGATACAGAAACAGCAAAGCAAAGTCATCTCCGCTCAGGCCATGAAGGCCCTTGGAGAGGTGTGGAAGGTAAAGGCTTCCACTATCCGTAACCTCGGCACTTGGTGATGTAGAGTGGTTAGCACTACGCCCGGCCACCTTTGCTCCCCATGAATTAACCTGGTACTCATTTTTGGTGTAGGCTGAGCGAACCTCAGGACCATATGCACATGCGGAAGTGGAAATCTAGTTTCTTAAACCTTACGACTTCCTTACGGGGAATCGAACCCACGTCCTTCCGGGCGAACAGACCACGCCTTTACCGCCTCAGAGAGGCAGAACCTTATACAGAAATACCATTCCTTTTCAACCCTTATATGCACAGCATTGCATATGTGCAAAGGATGATTTACTTGCTTGTCATATCTGCTTTACGATTTTACAAGACGTGCGCATTTACTTCTAACTTGCAAGCGAACACGGTAGTTGTCGCTAGTCTAGCAAAATATGAACAATCTTTTACTGTATGATTTTTCTTGCTGATGAGCTGGAGTGGTGTAAACCTGAAACAGCTACGGTAAAACAATTAAAATTTTTTCCTCGAGGAATTCGTGAGCAAGGGCATCCCCAAGAATGATTTGTCGCAGTAGCTACAGTAATCTTACAGCTCTTCATATACCGGTACGTAAATCATTCAAAACTTTGACGTTTTATTTATTTATTTATTTATTTATTTATTTATTTATTTCATGCCTTCATTTGTGGCGAAGTTAAGGCTCACGGCCCTCTCTTACACTTAAACACATATCTAATAAACTTCATAAATCAGAATAGTGAAAAAACATAACAAAATATAAATCTTAACCTCATTCATTCTTCCATTCATACTGCCATTCATACAAGCTGGTTATACATTTAATAGGTAATCTCGGCAAGACCGCTTGAAAGAAGCTAAGGAAGTGCAATTCCTAACACTAACTGGAAGGGAATTCCATAGCCTTGCACCAGACACTTGAAAGGAGCGGTTAAATGAAGATGAGCGATGCACAGGGATTGAGAGTGTAGTAGTCGATCGTGTGTTGTGTTCATGGCAGGAGGAGAGTAAATTAAACTTTGAGGAAAAATACTGAGGTTTAGATTCATTCAACAGACGAAATACGAGAGTTGAAATGTGAAGATGTCGTAGTTTATCGATTTTTAACCAGGAGAGAATAAATAAAAACTATGTATTTTCACAAATATTAAAAGAAATATTTTTCTGAAAACTATGCATTACTTTTGGATCACAAAATCATAATATTTAGAAGAAATAATAAATTGCGCATTTAAGGGTTAATTATGAGCAATGTACAGAAAAAACCCTTATTTTATATAGATAGATCGATCTAATGTCTTGCTCTCTCCAGTGATCTCTATTCTCGTTATGGATACGATCACGAATGTATTACAGAGCGAGATTACATGGACCTCCGTTTGTTTGCTAGTGGCTTTACGTCGCACCGACACAGATAGGTCTTATGGCGACGATGGGATGGGAAAGGCCCAGGAGTTGGAAGGAAGCGGCCGTGGCTTTAATTAAGGTACAGCCCCAGCATTTGCCTGGTGTGAAAATGGGAAACCACGGAAAACCATCTTCAGGGCTGCCGATAGTGGGATTCGAACCTACTATCTCCCGGATGCAAGCTCACAGCCGCGCGCCTCTACGTGCACGGCCAACTCGCCCGGTTTGGAAGGAAGCGGCCACGGCCTTAATTAAGGTACAGCCCCAGCGGACCTCCGTTACCATGACGATATTATACTCTCAGGTAACAGCTGGTTGGATCTACAATATCAAGTTCAGTCATGGAGCAACCGCCTTAGCCAGTATAGCCTCTGTCTTATCATCAAGAAGGCTCAGTACCTACCCAAAAAGAGACCAATGCGAGCGATGGTTCTCTTCAAGTTAATCGCGAGGATCTTATAAATTCTACCTCTTTCAGATATGTGGGATCCCGTTTGCAGAGTAATGGCAATCAGAATAATGAAGTGCAACCCAAGATGAACGTGACTTCAATGCGCTTAGGAGATGTTACTGGTATGCTATCATTGCATTTTTAATGTTATATCTCCGATATATCGCAGTGTTATGCACCTGAACATGCTCAATAGATCAGAATGTTGACCAGCTATGAAAGGTGTACAGCACCAAATCCACGTCTCGGAGATGATGCATCGACGGACCATAGGAGTTACAAGACTGGACCACGTGTGCAACGACACAGTCAGGCGGGGATGGGTCACTTCTGTGTATGAAAAGATGTGAGTGAGATACTTCCAGTGGTACAACAAAGTCAAAAGTGTTGCGCAAGAAACTGTTCCCGGCGCAACATTAAATTTTGAAGTCGATAGTCGAATCCCACGGTGAAGACCTGAAAGAGCAATAGTTTGTAGGTCTGATTTAAAATGCGTGAACGTACATTCATTTGATGACTCTGATAAACAAAAATGGCATTCTAAGATCGGACAAACTACTACTACTACTACTACTACTACTACTAAATACTTTTCATTCCACCCCTGAAGGGGGAGGCGGGCCTGTGAGACGGTGACGCCGTCTCTCAGGCCAGGAGATTTGTGGTGGTGAAGGAGATGTGTGGAGAAGGTGAGAGGTTTCGTAGCCTATACTAGGAACTGTGCCTGCATTCACTTAGTGCAGGAAAATGGAACACCACGGAAATCATTCTCAGAACAGCCGACGATGGAGACCAGCCCATCTGTCTCCAGAATGCAGAGGCGCAGAGCTACGGTAGGGCCATGGCCACCCCTCCTCTGCTCGTTTGGCCGGTCAGAGCGCAGAGCTGTCGGTCCGCGGACCATCCGTGGCAACTTGTGGGCCGAGACCCACTCCGCAACCGGACCCTGCACCTGTCAGAAAAACAAGAAGGATTTGCGTCTCACTAGCAAGTTGTACGGCTTTCAAAGACGCCGAGATGATAGATTTTCTTTCCCACGGGAACTGTTTTACGCACTTGACCACTTTCAAATACCACCGGTCCAAGCCACTACCGTCTGAGCTACACAGCCCGGCTGCTGGAATGAAATCCGGAACAAATCTTACATTTGTTTCTTGTGTAACAATATCGCAGATAAACTGATGTTTACCTGAAATAATTTACGTAGCCCAATCATCTGACAGGTGCCCTACTGGTGGTCATGATCAGTAAGGCATTAGGTCTTTTAAGGTCTGACACCGTGGCTAGCGGCTTCAAGTCCTGTTGATGGAAAAATGTTCACCTTCTGAATGTTAGCCGGCAGGTGAAGTTCAACCGAGCGAGTTGGCAGTGCGGTTAATGTCGCTCGGCTGTGAGATTGCCTTCGGCAGCCCTGAAGATGCATTTCCGTGGTTTATATTATTCACAACAAGCAGCGCATACAATGGGATCGTTCGCAGTCAGTACACACAGGTCTGTTCAGTTTGGCACTGGTAAGTGGCATCTTCATGGTATCACTACCACTTGCTCTTTGTCCTAATTGTTTTTAAATATAAATTCGCCACATGCCTCGATATTGTCAAATTTATACGCTTCTTGTTTATTTCTTACTTTATATTTGGTAATAATAATTTCGTGCGGCTATTTCCGATGATGGTGGGCTTTATATTTGATAATTTCCTCCCAATGTTATTAATCTGTAACAGAGTTATAGTTATTTAAATGTACTTTGCATACTCCACTGTATTCTGCAGTTATTTCACTTCAATCTGTTAACGCGTGTGTCCGTTACGCACTTCCGGCTGGAATCGAACCCTCGAGAAGTGCGTCGACTGCTCTTCGGGGCATTAAATATCCTCGAGAACCGTTCTTATTGGCGGACGCGTTAACTCTTGCCCCGCACAACTCAACTCTACTGTGCATGCCTTATGTTTTACGTATAACTTTCTAAAAGCTTCCCTATTATCTTTTCGTTCAATTTTTTAAACTGGCATCTCGATTAATAATAATAATAATAATAATAATAATAATAATAATAATAATAATAATAATAATAATAATAATAATAAAGTTTGCAGTTCTATGGAAACTTGCTGAGGATGGACAATAACAGACTGATGAAGAGAATCTTTGAATTCTTCAGAAAGAGGAAGACAGACCTGAGATTGTTTCAAGAAGTGAGATTGGACTTGACGAAGTTGGGGATTCTGGTTGATTATTTCATGAACAGAAATCACTTTAGACAATTCATCAAAACCTTCCGTGGTTTCCAGGAGACTGGGGAAACACTAGTGATCCTATACAGAAGAACGGAAGAACGAACGAAGTAGAAGAAAGAACGAAAATTATTGGCAGAGTGAAGGCAGAGAAGACTAAAAATACCGCAAAAATTATTATATGATGTCCTTGGACGGCTGAAACGAAAGAGATAATAATAATCATAATAATAATAATGATAATAATAATAATCATTAAACTTTTAACTACAAAAAGAAAATCAGAAGAGGGATACAGATAGGTTACGCAAAATACAATCTTGTGATCGACTGCCCTGCTTTCGCTGATGACTTTGCGATATTGACAGGCGACACGTAAACAGCCACCACGTAGATAAACACACTGAAAGTGGTAGCTCAAGAAACAGAACTACTGTTCTCCTTCATAAAGAGAAAAATCATAACAAACTGCAAAGGCGCACCTGACCATATCAGCACGCATCGCGGGAGAATTACAGGAGTGGACTAATTTAAGTGTCTGGGAGAGATCGTACAGTCATATGGACACGACAAAGAACCAAAGTGAGAGCCAAAAAATGCAGCTGATATGCCAACTGACCGAACATGTTTACAAGAAATCTCTATCATCAATGAAAAATTTTGACACTACTACGCAACAGAATGTTTGATGAATAGGAAAAACGAACGTGCAGACATCAGAGAGAAGGAAAGAAAGAAAAATATTGAAAAGAATCTTAGGTGCACGTATAAGATGATATGTACATTAAGAGAAGTAATGAAGATCTACTGTATATAGAAAGACGGAGAATCAAGGGAGAGAAAAAGGAAACAGTTGTTTATGGACACTTAGTAATAGGCTAACCAATGAGACTATTCAACCATTTCAAGACAAAATGCACCTGGATACTATAGATGCCTAAAATATATGAGATAAGTCAACATTTGAGAGGCAGACATACAGAATTCACAACAGCTCAAACTGTGGAAGGATTTCCAGATAGAAACAACGTCTAGAATGGGGAGAGGAAATGACTAGCAAGTGAAAATAACTAATGCGATGCGAAAAAGGAGGATTACTTTTTTATGGACACATGGCCCGAATGAATTCAACACGGTTAAGCAACCGCATTTTCACTTTCCTCCAAGAGAAAAAGGTAAAGGGGGCATGGTTCAGTGAGGTACAGAAAGATCTGCAGGAGATTGGGATCTCATTTGAAGATATCCAGGAGCGTGTCCCACTTAAGAAAAGACTCCAAGAACATCAGAGTTTCCTACCAAAGCCGAAGATGAAAACTGGAAAGGCATGGACGGAAGAACGAAAGGAGCAACACCATATACGAATGAAGGAGTACTGGACCAACATTAAAGCTCAAGGGAAATAGTTGAAAGGTCGTGGTCCTTAGTTGGCCGAAACGAAACAAGAATAATAATAATAATAATAATAATAATAATATGCTATCCATCCTCCATTATAAGACCCAAGAAATGTAATTCTCTTTCTGATCGTGTCTGATATACTTCGTCCTGGTATAGATACATTTTTCCTTCTATGTCTATAATTCCCCTTCTCTGTTTTCAATGGCCGCCGGATTTTCCTCATTATTATTATTATTATTATTATTATTATTATTATTATTATTATTATTATTATTTCGTGTGGATATTGTTAGTTTGGTGTATACCTTTTAAGACAGACTCTCCGTCGAAGGTGAATGGCACATGGCGTCTATAAGAAACTGTGTTTTATTGATGGAGAATAATGCTGTGTGTTGTGTATGAGTTGCAATGAAACATCACTGACACCTAGTCCCCAAGCCGAGGGAATTCATTATTTAAGCTTAAAATCACCGACCCGACAGGGAGTCGAACCTAGGTCCCTCTGAACCGAAAGCCACTAAGCCACCTCTCAATTTTTAATTCGTAATCACGTGAAAATCCCACATCTACATTAGCTGAGGTACAATACGCAAATACGATGCTGAGAATCCAGTCACCTCCATTATCTCGCCACCTTCACGTAATTCTCTTCCTTCAGTTTTAAAGGGGCTAGGTTAGTCAACATAGAAGAAAATACTTTGGATAGCCATCAGGAGGTTGAGAAGAAAAAGAAATGCGGATATTTGCACGACGTATCCTGTTTGTAAGCAAGCAATGACCTCCCCGCTGGTCTATTGAGGTGCTGGAAGCATCGTTAGCAGCTTTGGGCAGGTTTTATTGTAAAACAATATTTAATGTGCACTTTTTAATTCGTTTTCTTCTCCGCATGCATGTAGGTAGGTAGAATGAATAAATTACACTTAGCAGCATGTACAACCGGAGGCCAAAGTGTTTCACAAGTCAGCTCTACATAAATAATGATATGTGAGCATCCAGCATTTTATTGCTGCTTCCATTTATTTATACGATGGGACAGGAGGTCACGGAGTTAAACACCCCGGAAGGTGGTCTCGTTGAGAACCTATTAGAGGGCAGCAGCCATAAAACCTAACTTCATGAAGTTGTACTGGATAAAACCTGCTGATTAGTCATCGATATTGAATTTTAAAGAAATATGTCTAGAAAGAATGTACTTTTGAGTCAGGAAATAGAGTAATATTCTATGACGCAGTTCATAAGCAGCATTGGGTGAACATATCGGATCCAGGTTACAAAGGACTTACACCAAGGATCTGTATTGGGTCCACATTTGTTTATGTTATTTATGGACCTAATATCGCATGGATAAGAGATCAGTCCCCCTTGCGCGTGGTGTTTTCCGACGATATAGTGCAGTGCAATACATGCATAGATGCTATGGAGGAGATCCTAAATAGAAGACATCACTCTGAAAAAACGTAATATCTCCAAAATTATAATGCAAGGAACAGTGCTAAAATAATACAAAACTGTAAATATCTAGGGTATGTCGAAGCAAAGGTTGGAAATTTGGTAGAAGTGATAACCTGCAGGATCAAGGCACGGTGGATAAATTAGAAAAAAATCAGTTGTACTCTTTGATCCGCGAATAAAGCTAACAGTGAAGGAAAACTATACAAAACTGTAGTGTGTCAAGGATGATATGGGGTGCTGCAACATAGGCAATAAAAAAAGTTTCAGGTGCAGTTTAATGCGGCGGAAAATGAAAATACTCAGATAGACGTGTGGGGTCACAAAAACTGAACAAAATAAGGATTGAGGTAATAAGCAGAACTTTGAAGGTCGTGAAGAAATGAAGAAAGGTCCGAGAAGGAAGAATGCAATGGTATGGGCATATAAGCTGAACAAAATATCCCCATATGGGGAGAAGACTGCTGGAGATGGAGGTCATAGGAGAAACAGAGGAAGACCAAAAGGGTGGTGGGTGGATTGTATGAAGGAGAAGGGGTAACGGGGATTGACCGGGTGTAGTGAAGCCCACCTTCCCAGAACATTGCCCCTACGAAAACATCGTAACTTATATATAGAGAAAGAATAAGAACAAACAAGAAAGATAGAAAGAAAGAAAGAAAGAAAGAAAGAAAGAAAGAGTGAATGAATGAATGAATGAATGAATGAATGAATGAATGAATGAATGAATCCAAAGGAGCAAATATCATTCAAACAACCAACAAGCAAACAAACAAACAACTGAACAGGCCAACGAACAAAAATACAAGTAAACGAAGAAGTTAACAAGCAAGCTAAGAGAATAACATTAATCCAGCTTATTGATGGGAGAGGTAAAGAAAGAAAGAAAGAAAGAAAGAAAGAAAGAAAGGAAGAAAAACAAAAGAAAGAAAGAAAGAAACAAACAAACAAACAAACGAAAACCTAAAAGAAAAGCAAGTTAACAAATACACGGAATTAAGTGACCAGCCAACCAACGAACAAACTAACCAATCAAGCAAAGGTACTAACAATTAGCAGCAGTGAGCAATATTTTGTCTAGGACTTGAAACAGGACATTTCTCCGAAACATCTCAGAGGAGACTGATTTGAATGTGGGACCTCGAAATGAGCAGACTCTTAGCTGTGTAGAAGACAGTGACTGAATGTAGTTGGACTTTTAAATTTAAGACAAAAATCTACTTTATACGTAATTAAATCTGAAGCACAAACTGTCTTCACTTACCTTATTTCACAAACGTTCGTTATTTTTACGACATGACGAAAGTAAGGAAACTTTGGTAGAGTACTCATCCCCTAAGGCTATACACTGAAATTCAAATATCACCGCCCTATTTTACCATTTTGCCATTTTACAAAAAAAGCACTAAAATATTATTTAATTTACCGCCCTTAACACCTACAGATTATTTGTATAAGAAATTCAGACTCGAACCACTCCACATTTTACGTGATAGAGCTTCAGCTATGATGGTAGTATATAAAATTAAGCATAATTTGTTTCTTACAAACACTATCTGTATCATAAACTCTGACATACACTCATATAACACTCGAGAAGCAAAGAGAGTCCATGCCTTATGGCACTACTCTGTGAAGGTGTACAATGCTCTCCCTAAACAAACATAATAGTCAAAAACAATTTCAAATTTTAAAAAAAAAATAAGTACTCAATGGACAAAAGAAAATGAGCAGTATATCTTACAACCAAGTAATGTACAGTGGTATTATATATATATATATATATATATATATATATATATTCTGCCCGTTTAAGCCACGACTAGCATTTGGAGGCACGCGACCCTCTCAGGGGTGCTCAGTAAGGGATTGACATGTTCCATGATAAAATGGTGTGGATCAAGGAGATGGGCAGATATTCGTAAATAATGAACCATCAAATCCAAATAAATGGTGGATGATTTATTCCAAAAGAAAATAATACCTTCCTCAAAAATGATGATTATGTGAAATGATCGCTAAAATTTAATTTTATATCAACTCTTGCTGTACATCCAAAAATTAAAACAAATGAGATGGTACAAATTAATGAATTCTATTTAATTCTGACAAAATTGTTTCGTCCATGTCACATTGTTTTGTGAATATTGCTTTGAATATTATCTTTGATTTTCTAGAGAATGATGCTTGCACGCATGTCAATTCATGCCGGAAAATCTGGAACAAGATTTTAAATATTGAAGTTATGACTGAGCAAAATAAAAAAATAAAATACAAAAGAATTTTAACGATTTACTTCTATCGCTTAATTTCACTTTTAATTTAATTACTTTTCCAATTTAAATCGACTTTTCAATAATTATCTGCTCGTTGTAACATAACACACGTGATATTACGTGGCAAAGTAGGCAAGCAAATGAGAGAAAGAAAAAAAATTAAATTAAATCCTTAACCATGTGTCATAATCCTGACAACGCCGAAATTCGGAACAACGATGGTTACACATAAAAATCGATATTGCACGACAAAATTAAGTCACACAACCTGTGGAATAACAACATAAAATACACGCAATGATCTCCCATTACCATCATCCACCAAAGAAAAACAATTACAACCCACTACAACTAAGAGTAATATTTACAAATATACATCTGCCCGCACGTTGTCCATTCATCTCCTGGGAATAGCAGACTCCTGTAAATAATGATCTGTACCTGTATAAAATCCACCTGGCACAAACAATCTAGGTAATGATGACTGAAAGAAAAAAAAATAATAATATCGCCAATCTACGTTATCAACATTTAGCGTATATTGAGGAAGTGAATAATATTATACAACTTCGATTTAAGACTATTGGTGATGACGCTCATCCAGTATGACAAATAATTATCTCATACACTCAATTTTATTTGAAAGGAAGACATGTGGTTTACTTCGTGATTCATTATTGAATGAAGACGCTATCTCCTACCGCTCACAAATAACAACTCGCACATGCGTCAAATGACGATAAATTATTCCAAAATCTCAGTTCATCAATGCATTCAACATCGCAAAAATATATATTAAATGTGCCTCTATCCATAGAAACGTGAAGATTCGCCTTCAAATAGCACATAAAATCAGCATAATTCATGCCATAATTCACCACATGGCACAAGGTGAGAGGTAAAATAGCGAAAATAACTCGCAACATCCGTTCAAAAAATTATAGGAACATTTACATAAATGACTTGAACCACATATAAATATAATAATAAGATACTATCCTTCCTTAAAAAAGTATGAAATAGGATTCAAAGAAAGCTATCCGTATCGTTAACACAGCGTTAATATGTCAGATGAGCCGGTTGCCTCGTGTGAAATATAGCAAACACTTTAGGGCAAAATATAAGAGAAATATATTTCGAAGAATGAAAATATCACGCTTACACAATCCTCAATATCATAGTAACCGAATAGAAATGTAAAATTCCTTAAAGATTAGTAGATGGCTGATATTTAAATCAGATACATGTCCGATGACATTACTATTTGAAACCCGCATGGCCGATGATGTTGACACCCTGTCATCATCCACCTTAAAATCACGTAGTGAGTGAAACCGCAACTCCAACATCGAATAACGCCAGACACTAACATGGTAAAGATATCAAAAAGCTACTCAAACTACTGTACAATTAATAATCCCTTCAAGAAGAAAGTTAACTACATACTACAGCTACATAGAACAGATAATACCCAGTATAAATGAAATGTCGACTTAACTTGGATGTCTTGATGACCATGGTGTTCTTCTAGGCAGGATTCAAGGCATTAGGACGTCGTTGGCGTCGGTTCTGGGTTATTAGTGCTGCATCAGGATCCAAGTGATGTCTCCAAGGCACACGAACTTCACACTGCAGGCTTCCATGTCCTTGGCCGGTATCGAACTCGTATTACTTGTAGTACGCTGAAACTTTCACAAAAATATTAACACAAATGCATCGAACTCGTGGTTTCACAATTAGCAAAGGATGATACGTGCCTTCTTTCCTAACACTATTGACGTCTGTGATGATGTTGAAATGAACTGTTAAAGCCGCACTGAAATAACACGGCTCCCCTCGTAGAGCGAATATCAGCTGTCCAGGCTTGTACGAGATCTTCTGTAGTAGCTTCCCGAGCAATCACCCAGCCCGCAGAGAATAGCAGCGAAACAGACTTGAGAGAATGACTGCGAATATTCCAGTACTAGCTTGCCACCGATGTTCCGAGCTCTGACGTCACACCTCGTGGTTCAACTGACATCCTGAATTCCTCGGCGTTGTAATTGAGATGTCCGTTAATTTCTTGTTAAATAATTATATAATTAATTTCCTAATTAACTTAATTTTCAATTATTACTATTCGTGCCTTCCTGAAGTATGGTATCACGGTTTTATGCATACTTGTTGGAGAGTGACTATTAGGATGTCGGATCTGACGTGTTAATCTGACGAAAGGTTTTAAATGTAATACTTGTCGTGGGTGAAAGGTTCGGCTGTATTAAAATTTTTCTCGTCTTCTCTCGTGGTAATAACATGGTCTTTCACTCCTCAGCAGGTTACACCAAAGATAAACAAAAAAAAAATCATCCCTTTGTATTTCTCTGTCGGTACACCGCGCGAGACACCTGGGGTACAGTCCGGTCTTATAAAATTCACGGCCGACCACAGTAGACCAAAATGTCACATCCACCTCTTGGCTAGATTAAAATTTTATTCCCAATAAAATTTTACTTAATGATTCCAAATGTCTGATCATGTGGCATTTTGGTTTCAGATCCAGCAGGTAATTCATAGGCGAAGTTATTGAGTGAGTCCTTGCAATGACTGAAAATTGGAGATATGTTGCTAACACGATGACTGTGGTTACTAAGCGTACGGGGTTTGTGTGTCTCTTCTTTCTTCTATTCTCCCATGGCTCGCTCCGTAACGTGGACACGTGCTGGACTTTCGCCTTCGGATGGATAATACCGTTTTAAGTGAGCCGAGTTGAACATAAATTCATGTCTGCCGTCCAAACTTTGCACTTTATAGGCATTGTTGTTATAGGCTTTAATGATCTTGTAAGGACCGACGTATAAATCTGCAAATTTCCCATATTTGCGTTCAGTAGGCTCAGATAGTATGGGTTTACGGATCAACACATAATCCTGTTCATGTAGTGGTTGGCGGAACTTCTTATTCGCTACCCTCTTCAGTCGCCGTTGTGCCTGTTTATGTAGGTGCTCGGCGGTCTGAATAATACACCTTTCGAGAGTTGGTCTTGGGTCTGGTAAACATGGTACTACATTTTCCCACGGTCTCGCTGGATACTGATTGAGATGAATGACTCTTGGAATTTGTCTCGTGGATTCGTGCACCGTGTTGTTTACACATTCCATGATGATGGGTAAGACACTAACCCATTTCCAATGTGCGTCCTTGCAATAGATGCGACAAAACTTGGCGATTTCCAACATTATACGTTCAGCCGGATTTCCAGATGGGTATCGCACGGAATTCAAAGTGTGCTTAATGTCCAGTCTTCTCATAGCCTCCTGGAACTCGAGCGACGTAAATTGGGAACCGTGGTCTGTCAGTAGGAACTCTGGTTTACCCATTAGTGGAATAATATTCTGGGTGATTCGTCTCAGAACAGCATTGGTGTTACCCTTTTGAATGGGAAACAGGGACACAAATTTTGAGAAAACATCCACTGTAACTACCACATGACGGTTGCCTTTGACACCACGGGGCAAAGGTCCGAAGAGGTCTAATGCGAACAGTTCTTTGGGTTTGGTTGGCAGTATCGGGATGGGGTACTGCTTCTGTAGATGAGAGCTGTGCTTGACCCGCTGACACCTATCACATGTCCTAATTGTCATTCTGACACTTTCACGTAACTTTGCCCATTGGAATGCCTCCTGGATGGTCGCGACTGTTCTATCTACTCCTCCGTGTCCAATCGTTCTGTGCGTAAGCCAGATAATTCCCTTTTGCAGTTTATTCGGTACGACAATTCTCAGTTTCGTGCGGTCTTGATCCACAAACTTGTAAAGTATGTCATTCCTTAAAGAGTATTGAGGAGCCATACGATGTACTTGTTCGTAATTTGCGTCCCCAGGTACCATTCGTTGTTCAAAGTAGTCAATGATCTTCCTGGTGAACTCATCTCTACGTTGCGATTGCCGTAAATACCTCAACTTACGGAGTACTTCTTGATCTTCGTCATTCAATGCCAAATAGTTTATCCTAAAGGTGCTGACGTCAGGGTTCCTGCTTAGGACGTCGGCAATGACATTATCTCTGCCATGGCAATGTTCTAGCTCAATTTGAAACTGTTGGACAAAAAGTGCCCAACGCGACACGCGTTCGCTTGACATTGTGGTTTTAAGCATGAAAATGAGTGCTTTATGATCAGTTCGTAAAATGACTGGGAAACCGAATATTATTTTTTTCCAGTGTTGCAAGGCACAAACAATTGACAACATTTCCAGTTCGGTGGTATTGTAAGAAACCTCGTGACTCCTCAATTTACGGCTGTAGAAGGCAAGATAAACTTTGTGTTCTCGGTTAACCGGATCCTCTTGATACAAGACTGCTCCAATCCCTACGGTGGAAGCGTCTGTCTGGATAATAAATTTAGAATTGAAGTCCGGGTATCCTAATTTAATGTTGTCTGTCAGCATCTGTTTGGTTTTCATAAAAGCTTGACTGCACGTGTCATTCCAACACCAGCGATTGTTTTTCTTTAATAAATCCTGCAGAGGAGCGACGGTAGTAGTGTAGTTCGGGCAATGGTCAGAAAAGAACTGACACATTCCTAAAAATTGTCGGACATGTTTAATTTTGGATGGTTGTGGGAAGTTTTGAATAGCCTGGATTTTCACAGGATTAGGTCTTATGCCTGTGCCATCAATGATGTGTCCCAAGAACAATATCTTTTGCTGGCAAAAATTAGATTTTTGGAGATTAATTTTAAATCCGGTGACTCTTAAGTTTTCCAGCAACCTTTCCAGATTAGTTAAATGTTCATCCATATCTTTCGAGGCCAGCAACACATCGTCTACATAGCGAATTGTAACCTCCTTAACTTCATCAGTCAAATTCTTATCTAATGCCCGGATGAGAGCTGATCCAGACGTCTTAATGCCAAAGGGCAAACGTTCAAAAACATAGGTCTGCTGGTCGAATAAGAAACCGGTTAGCAAACGGGATTTTTCCTCTAATAAAATGTGGTGATATGAAGATGTGAAATCTACCCCAGTGAATACGGACATGCCTCGAAATCGCCTGATCACATCTTTAATAGATGGTACTTGATCGAACTCCGGAATAAGCCTCTCATTGAGCTGTCTGGCGTCCAAACACACCCTTAACGATCCATTAGGTTTTTGCACCACCGTCAGTGGGTTAACGAAAGGTGTTACTGCCTTCGAAACAATACCATTGGCCTCCATTTCATTAATTATTTTCTTGACCTCGGAGTGGTGTTTCTCTGGAATAGGGTACGGTCTCCGTTTGTAAGGTGCCCAACTATTTACTCGTAGAGCGTACCGATAGTTTGGGATTTTTCCTGGTTTATTGTCAAAAACCTCCTCATACCGTTTTAGAAGATGGAATAATTTCCGTCTTTCTTCGTTGGAACAGTCAGTCTCTTGAACCTTCTTTCTTAATTGGTCGTCGAAGTCTTCTTCTCCCCTTTCTTCCATTACTTTCTCTATTGCAGCGAGGATTTCTTCCGTGTCTTGATCGGCATTCTCCCTGTCCCACAGAAGTATTTCGTTTAAGGCCTGGGTATCAACGTCTTCCGAATCCTTGCGTTCCATTTCAATGGCCTCCAGTACAAGAGGATTATCTATAGTAAAGGACATCCTTTCAGTACTGCCTGATCCACGGAACTTGATTTCATTATTGGGAACGTCAATAATAGCATTGTGCTCCTTTACAAAATCGAATCCTAAGATAATATTGAAATTAATTCTAGGCATGACCACAAATGGATGAGAGAATATAGTGTTGCCAATCATTAAGTCAAGGAAGGTCTGTTCTTTGCATGTAGCTGATCTATCATTAATTATCCCTTTAATTTTCACGTTGGATACGGGAATAACAGGAAGTGTCTCTCTTCTTTTCAATTCTTCAAACAGTGATTTTGAAATTACACTAATGGTTGCTCCTGTGTCAACAAGACAATGGATTCTAAGTCCACCAGCTCTGGCTATTATAATAGGCAAACCCTGGGATGGTTTTGCATGAAATTGATGGGCGTCTTCGATTAAATCCTCGGATTTAATAAACCATGCGTCTACTTGGGCGATTGTCCATTCTTCCGGGTGGAAATTACTGTTTTCGGCGCGCTGGAAGTTTAGTTTGATGGGGACGTTTTTTTTTTTCGGAGCCTTCCCCTGGCTCGTATGGAGGTGCAGATGGACTTAAGCTATTCGATCCAGATTGTTTTCTATATTCTTGGAATGCTATACTTTCTGCATTCTCACAATCCGGATTTACAGCCATATTTTGCATTGCCTTTTTCCACTTGTCCTCTTCATGATTTCTTCTCCGTAGCTCATCGATGTATCTCATACTTTCTCTATGTCGTTCTTCCATGGTATCTCGGAAGTTCCGCTGATTTTGACTAGTATTTTGTCGTGAGTGGTCGTAGGGTCGATTTCTTCTGTCCCTTCTAGATCCGTCTCGGTATCGATTGTATCGATACCCTTCCTGTCTCCTATCCTCTCTCCTATAATGCGGAGGTAATCTTCTGCACTCTTCTTCCCTATTCAAGCCTGATCTGCGTTGTGGATTAGGGTAAGAGTACTGTCGATTTGCTCCTCTTCTCCCTGTTACATTTCCCTTCTCTTCTGATCCAGAGATTTCTACAACATTAACTTGTGGATGGTGTGGTTTCGGAGGTCTTTGCGCCAGCTGAGCGTTAGTATTATCCAGCTGTCGCAGAATTGCATCAGCTTGAACTGCATTTTGAACATTGGCAGCTATCAAAATGCGTTGGACTTCTAGTGGAAATTGTTTCTCTAAGGCTCTAATTAAATCCGTTTCTGATAATGGAGCGTCCAACTCTTTCATCCGCCTAAGCTGTAAGGCAAAGTAGTCCGCATAGCGTGTAGGTCCATTAACATTGTATTTCCTGGAGTATAATTCTAATCTAAGATTTTGTTGATGGTCCGAACTCCAATACTTCTGCAGAAATGCCCCTTTGAAACCTTCAAAATTTTCAAAAGTATAGCGGAACGCATGGTACCAGTTTACAGCTCCTCCGTCTAAGAATTTCTCCGCAGTTCTAAGTTGTCGATCAGGTGGAATTTTGTTTTCTTTCATGTACTCCTCCAGCTCACGAATAAAGCCTTTGGGAGATTGTTCCTGAGTGCCGCTAAATTTCCTAGGTTTATCTTCTCCCGTCCGTATAATATTTATAATTTGCGGAGCATTCCCAATTGGTGAACTAGCTATTTCCGGATGGAAAAGATTTAAGTTGACAGGGTTTTGTTGACCCTCTGCGTTATCCCGCTCTGTCCGGATGTTTACATTGGCCTGTTCGTTGACCGTTTCTTCGATCTGGCTCTGGCGATCCAGGATGGAATTGATTAAGACTCTCGTACTTCTGTCTTGGAGTTTGAGAAAGCTGAGGTCCTTTTCCAGGATTTTCACAACGTCGGCCATTTCCCCGACTCTGAGACAGTTTCCTCGAACATCCTCTGATAGAGTACTGACTTTATCCGTGATGTTAATTTTATCCTCGTCCATGATTTTCTTTAAGTCATCGAATTGAAGATTTAATTCTTCGATCTCAATCCGATTCACCTGGCAATTACTTTTGACCTCAGTGAGCTCTTCACTGATATTTTTAAGACCTTTCCTGACGTCGCCTATTTCCTTTGCCTGTTTTACCTTCGCATCCGATACCTCCTTTTTTATGGACTCGACTTCGTCCCTAACATTGTCCATACTGGCTTTAACAAGGGCTATATCACTTTGAAGTGAAGTGACCTTGCCAGTGAGAACTTTATTATCCTCTTGTAATTGTTGAGTTAACTGGGTAACCTTTTCTAGCGTTTTATTCTGATTCTCTCGACACTCTAACGCGATGTTATCAATGCGACAATGTGTCTCGTCCAGTTTCGCAAGAAGTTCGTCCCGACCTTTCCGTGACTCTTCTTGGATTACCGTCCCCATAAGGTTCATCCGTTGTTCCACCTGTTCTATAGCTTTCCTATTTTCCTCACGAGCCTTTCTATTCTCCTCACGGGCTACCCTATTTTCTTCCATCACTTTACTTAAAGTGTTCGTGGTTTCCTCACGAGCTTTTCTATTTTCTTCGCAAGCTACCCGATTTTCTTCTATCACTTTACTTAAAGTGTTCGTGGTCACTTCACGAGCTACCCTATTTTCTTCTTGATGATCGTTCATACGCTGATTCAGCGCAGCCAACAACGCCCTAATCTCGTCCATTATGAATAAGGATCAGTTATACAATGCGAACCTAGCCAACAGACGTCAATAATGCCAAGAATCCCCCCAAACAGTATAGTCATCAAGCATAAGTGAAATTAAGTATTTACTGCGAGCATCATTCTTTCAACACGCATGATCCTACTACAATAAAATAAATAAGTAATTCGCGTAATTTGTCAGAATTCAAATATAACAGAACAAGATGGTTCAAAGAATGTAAATTTGATAAAGTATCGAATATTACGAATATGATCCACCATGTCAATCCATCGAGCCCCACGGTGAAAGAAGCCAATTAATATCTGCCCGTTTAAGCCACGACTAGCATTTGGAGGCACGCGACCCTCTCAGGGGTGCTCAGTAAGGGATTGACATGTTCCATGATAAAATGGTGTGGATCAAGGAGATGGGCAGATATTCGTAAATAATGAACCATCAAATCCAAATAAATGGTGGATGATTTATTCCAAAAGAAAATAATACCTTCCTCAAAAATGATGATTATGTGAAATGATCGCTAAAATTTAATTTTATATCAACTCTTGCTGTACATCCAAAAATTAAAACAAATGAGATGGTACAAATTAATGAATTCTATTTAATTCTGACAAAATTGTTTCGTCCATGTCACATTGTTTTGTGAATATTGCTTTGAATATTATCTTTGATTTTCTAGAGAATGATGCTTGCACGCATGTCAATTCATGCCGGAAAATCTGGAACAAGATTTTAAATATTGAAGTTATGACTGAGCAAAATAAAAAAATAAAATACAAAAGAATTTTAACGATTTACTTCTATCGCTTAATTTCACTTTTAATTTAATTACTTTTCCAATTTAAATCGACTTTTCAATAATTATCTGCTCGTTGTAACATAACACACGTGATATTACGTGGCAAAGTAGGCAAGCAAATGAGAGAAAGAAAAAAAAATTAAATTAAATCCTTAACCATGTGTCATAATCCTGACAACGCCGAAATTCGGAACAACGATGGTTACACATAAAAATCGATATTGCACGACAAAATTAAGTCACACAACCTGTGGAATAACAACATAAAATACACGCAATGATCTCCCATTACCATCATCCACCAAAGAAAAACAATTACAACCCACTACAACTAAGAGTAATATTTACAAATATACATCTGCCCGCACGTTGTCCATTCATCTCCTGGGAATAGCAGACTCCTGTAAATAATGATCTGTACCTGTATAAAATCCACCTGGCACAAACAATCTAGGTAATGATGACTGAAAGAAAAAAAAATAATAATATCGCCAATCTACGTTATCAACATTTAGCGTATATTGAGGAAGTGAATAATATTATACAACTTCGATTTAAGACTATTGGTGATGACGCTCATCCAGTATGACAAATAATTATCTCATACACTCAATTTTATTTGAAAGGAAGACATGTGGTTTACTTCGTGATTCATTATTGAATGAAGACGCTATCGCCTACCGCTCACAAATAACAACTCGCACATGCGTCAAATGACGATAAATTATTCCAAAATCTCAGTTCATCAATGCATTCAACATCGCAAAAATATATATTAAATGTGCCTCTATCCATAGAAACGTGAAGATTCGCCTTCAAATAGCACATAAAATCAGCATAATTCATGCCATAATTCACCACATGGCACAAGGTGAGAGGTAAAATAGCGAAAATAACTCGCAACATCCGTTCAAAAAATTATAGGAACATTTACATAAATGACTTGAACCACATATAAATATAATAATAAGATACTATCCTTCCTTAAAAAAGTATGAAATAGGATTCAAAGAAAGCTATCCGTATCGTTAACACAGCGTTAATATGTCAGATGAGCCGGTTGCCTCGTGTGAAATATAGCAAACACTTTAGGGCAAAATATAAGAGAAATATATTTCGAAGAATGAAAATATCACGCTTACACAATCCTCAATATCATAGTAACCGAATAGAAATGTAAAATTCCTTAAAGATTAGTAGATGGCTGATATTTAAATCAGATACATGTCCGATGACATTACTATTTGAAACCCGCATGGCCGATGATGTTGACACCCTGTCATCATCCACCTTAAAATCACGTAGTGAGTGAAACCGCAACTCCAACATCGAATAACGCCAGACACTAACATGGTAAAGATATCAAAAAGCTACTCAAACTACTGTACAATTAATAATCCCTTCAAGAAGAAAGTTAACTACATACTACAGCTACATAGAACAGATAATACCCAGTATAAATGAAATGTCGACTTAACTTGGATGTCTTGATGACCATGGTGTTCTTCTAGGCAGGATTCAAGGCATTAGGACGTCGTTGGCGTCGGTTCTGGGTTATTAGTGCTGCATCAGGATCCAAGTGATGTCTCCAAGGCACACGAACTTCACACTGCAGGCTTCCATGTCCTTGGCCGGTATCGAACTCGTATTACTTGTAGTACGCTGAAACTTTCACAAAAATATTAACACAAATGCATCGAACTCGTGGTTTCACAATTAGCAAAGGATGATACGTGCCTTCTTTCCTAACACTATTGACGTCTGTGATGATGTTGAAATGAACTGTTAAAGCCGCACTGAAATAACACGGCTCCCCTCGTAGAGCGAATATCAGCTGTCCAGGCTTGTACGAGATCTTCTGTAGTAGCTTCCCGAGCAATCACCCAGCCCGCAGAGAATAGCAGCGAAACAGACTTGAGAGAATGACTGCGAATATTCCAGTACTAGCTTGCCACCGATGTTCCGAGCTCTGACGTCACACCTCGTGGTTCAACTGACATCCTGAATTCCTCGGCGTTGTAATTGAGATGTCCGTTAATTTCTTGTTAAATAATTATATAATTAATTTCCTAATTAACTTAATTTTCAATTATTACTATTCGTGCCTTCCTGAAGTATGGTATCACGGTTTTATGCATACTTGTTGGAGAGTGACTATTAGGATGTCGGATCTGACGTGTTAATCTGACGAAAGGTTTTAAATGTAATACTTGTCGTGGGTGAAAGGTTCGGCTGTATTAAAATTTTTCTCGTCTTCTCTCGTGGTAATAACATGGTCTTTCACTCCTCAGCAGGTTACACCAAAGATAAACAAAAAAAAATCATCCCTTTGTATTTCTCTGTCGGTACACCGCGCGAGACACCTGGGGTACAGTCCGGTCTTATAAAATTCACGGCCGACCACAGTAGACCAAAATGTCACTATATATATATATATATATATATATATATATATATATATATATATATGTCTTTATATTTGTAAGACTGTTACGTATTTAGAAATAAGCTATTATTGTATTGTAAATATTTTGTAAACTCTGCCAATATTTAATCTTGTATTGCGCCGTAATAGCCTCGGCTCAGGTGCCCTTTCTTGAGTAAATCATTTTTTATAGCTGCCAACTTGACTAACATACTGCAATCACGAAACATAATCATCAACAACTAACATCAGTAAGTATCAATAATGGACGTTCCCTAATCCAAGTATATGATAATAAATGATCAATCAAGATATTTATAATTAAGTCGGTTTTCAAGCTTAATGGGGAATTAAGGAAATACGGACACTGTCTCTCACCCTCACTCAATCTACTGTTATATAATTATTTCTGCCTTTATTTTTACCTACGTATTATAACTAGAGTCCGGATTGTTAGGTACTGATACGTTAGAATGCAAACTTACTGCCAGTAACAAGAATCCCACTATCGACAGCCCTGAAAATGGTTTTCCGTGGTTTCCCATTTTCACACCAGGCAAATGCTGGGGCTGTACCTTAATTAAGGCCACGGCCGCTTCCTTCCAACTCCTAGGCCTTTCTTATCCCATCGTCGCCATAAGACCTATCTGTGTCGGTGCGACGTGAAGCCCCTAGCAAAAAAAAAAAGAATTTTGCTATTATTTCTCGACTAAAGGAAAACTACGCTGTAATAATACACACAAACAATTATATTATATGTACAGATGCCGCAAGTCAATAAGAATGCACAAACGTTGTCTCCAAACCGTACCAATGTCACGACAAGACAAGATTAGGTTAAGTCAAGTTGATAACGAAGTTTCCTTCCATTTCAGCTGAACTCATCTTTACATAGGAGAGAATGTAGCTTTTCTTTTCGGAGGAGTTCTTACAGATTTTTCTTGCTTCTTATACATCCTAATTGAATTCTATACCTAAGGATCGGACGAAATAAGAACGCAATTTAATAAAATGCTGCGTTCGTCATTTCACATCAACTACGTTATTAAATACATTATTCGAACAAGCCACAATTCTACTTACGTGATATTACCCAAACAGATTTACAATACCACAGAAAATATGCTTTAATTAAACCTGCAAATGTAACACTAGTGATTTTAACAATACGGCAGTGGCAATACGTGATTTTCACAAATCACGAAATAAATCATGACTGTGTAATGCCACCTTGCCAGATTAACAGTAACTGTAAAGCGTCGTATCGGCAGCTAGGGTCCCTAAACTGTATGGTTAGCGACACGTTAGAAAATAACTAAAAATCACTACCTTCAGTTTCCCTTTCTATTTTACCTTCAGTATTAAAAGAGGAGAAAGAGGAAGGTTTTACACTTAGTGTATAGGATTACGTGTCAGGGAGCATAACACATTTTATTATATATTATCACTAAGAAACAATGCAGGACACTGTCCAAAGGCACAGAAACAACAGTTTTCACAGCAATGAAAATATTTATTTCATACACTAAGTGCATATTGCAAAATTCCTTACAATGAACCGAAAACGTTGTTGTCATTCTCCAACATTTTGGTCAACATGTGTGGCATATAATTCTCCTCAGAGCAGAATATTTTTCACGATGGTGTTCGACTTCAAGCACCGACTGTATAGCGAAGTGATTAAGTTGGAATGTGTGACCTGCTTTGCGTCCATTGCGAGAGTGGCTCATTATCAGGCTAGGATTTTGATGACATGGCAACTTTTAATTGATTCACATAAGACATTGCTAGCTTGTACAGAAATCCTCATCATAGTTCCCGCATTCTACCACTTTCATCACTATCACACTTCAACATGGAACTTGGCAGTCAACTGGGTCTTTTCCCTGAATTTTAATACATTACTATACAACAGCGACACATAGTACATGCCTGATTTTTGTATCACATAGAGGTGTCAGCCATCCAAAAGGGAAATGTTAATTAGGAAGTACATATCTAAAGTATTTTAATTACACTAGTCTTAGAAACAAAACAAAATGTGCGATAAAACCTTTTACATTCATGTTTTACCAACAAGCTTCCTCAAACAATAAAAATGAACCATTAAATGTGGCTACTTAAGCCACAAAGAAACACAATTACGTTTTAAATACACAATATTCCTATTTAGGAACAGTTTGCTTTGATATAGTATCCCTGAAAACATTGGACTATGCACTGTCCAACCTTGCATTCCTTCCACCACCATCTACTATTTTTCGTGATACAACGAATCATCAGCCTGCGTCCCTTCGTCTAAACGTAAACATAAGCCGAAATTTATGGTGAAGTGAAGAATTTCTCTCATTTGAATTCGGAGTAAAATAATGCAGCCAAAGAAACTTGCAGTCGAAAGCTACGTAAGAAATAAAACTCTTGCCTTGATATGTAATCTGGTCGGTAAGTAGAGTGTCCATAAGTGTAATCTATTTCTGAACCCGATACTCCGTATAAAAAAATCAAAGATATCCCCATCATTTAGCAGGCGTGAGGACTTGTTTGCACAGTAACACAGCTGACAACGCGATATATTTGGCGCGCTCAGCACCTGGCACGTCGAGTGCTTCGGTAGAGGTTACGGCAAGGAGAAACTAACCTTTCTATCGATTAAGTTTGAAATTCCCGGTAACTGCTGCATTCTAGCAGACACTAGATAAACTAACAGCTCCAATTAAGGAACGGGAACCGTATGAGATACGTCCAGCTGCCTATAAACAAGCGCGAAAATCCTGCCCCAGGAAAGCACTGCTCCCGTATCCCGTACGGGCATAGTGTTGAAAGTCCTAGAAATGAAAAGTAACTGGATCAGTTTTTGCCACATTTGCCCTATTGTACTTTTAGGTAATTTTCTAACATTATACGTCATTATATGGTCATTTTATGCAATTCATTAGACTATTTTACACTTTCTGACTCATGTTCTTACATGTTTGAGGATTTAGAAGCGTTTACGCGTGTGGTATTGGACATTATCTCAACTTTAAGTGAGGGTAATGCGGAGACATGAGAATCTTCACAACGCTTTGTCAATCTGGGGATTAAAGAAACCTTGTGCACCACTTATTTCTTGGAAATGTCCACATTCTAGGAGAGACACCTCCAATATTGGAGAAGACTTCCTCCTGAGCGGTGGAGATTTTATTCTGAAGACGCGGCTCAAAGTTATCTGCGAAATGTAAAAAATTTCACCTCGTTTTCTTGACACGGCACAAAGCCCTAAAAGCTCATTATCATGTCTATAACATAAATATAGTTTTAACAACCCTATTAATAAACTGATTGTAAAATTTCATTCAAAATGATGTATCTTTTTAAAGTTTTCGGATCATTTTACTGGGTTTTTGCTGTCATTTTATAGATCAATTTTTAAACATGGCCTTGCACATTACTCACTCGAATTAGCAAGTGTTTACTCTTTAGGACACACTTCTTTCCACAGCTGGTGTCGTGAACGTGGATTGCCCACATGTTGTTCTTTGTGTCATCAGTCCATAGACTATTTAGACGCAGCCCTCGTGCCATCCTATCCTGTGAGAACCTTTTAATTTCTAAGTAACTGCCGCATTCTACATATCCTCTAATCTGTTTGTCATATTCATACCTTGGTCTGCTCCTACAGTTCTTAAAGCCTACACTCCCCTCAAAAGCTAACTGCACAAGTCATGAGTGTCTTAAGATGTGTCCTATCATTATATATCATCTTCTGGTCAAATTTAGCCACATCGATCTCCTCTCACCAATTCGATTCACTATCTCTTCATTCATGATTCCATTTATCCATCAGCATTCTTCTGTAACGCCACATTCCAAAACCTTATATTCTCTTACTTTTCACTTCCAGCAAAACGCCTCGCTCCAGACGAAAGTCTTCAAAAACATCTTTCTAATTCCTGTATCAATGTTCGAAGTGAGTAAATTTATTTTCTTAAGAAAGGCATTCCTTGCTTGTGCTAGTCTGCATTTTCTGTCCTCCTTAATTCTGCCATCATTAGTTTTTATACTATCCAAGTAACAATATTAATCTACTTCCTTTAAGACTTCATTTCCAAATCTATTATTTCCTGCATCACCTGACTTCGTACAACTGAACTCCATTACTTTTATTTTGGACTTATTCATTCTCATCTTGTACTCCTTACTCAAGACTCTGTACATACCATTCAGCAATTTCTCCATACCTCCTGAAGTCTCCGATAAAATAACAATATCATCAGCATATCTCAGGGTTTTTATTTCCTCTCCTTGGATTGTAATTCCCTTTCCAAATCCCTTTTTTAGTTCCTTCACTGCCTATTTTATATAAACATAATAAATAATTAATAAAATTAATTATATACAGATATCGTTTGTACTACTGACCTTGTTGTTGTAACGAGGTTAGAAAATGACGTAAAAATGACGATTCAGAAAGGCCTCAACAAAGACCCTCTTGGAAGTCGTAAGCACATCATTCAAGCATTCAAGCCAGGAAGGTACTAAAGAGATGGAAGTGTTTGTGTCCCTGTCGCACTTTTCACCTAACAATGAAGAATTGGCAGTCGTAAAAATATTGAACAATTTTGTTGTAGGAATCAACAGGAAGGAAAATTCTAAGTGCCTCCTGGGAGAAATGTTAATTAGGCGCTAAGGTGGTTAACCTGTTAATCGGCCGTTAATTTATGAGCAAAGAAGTGTAGACCTGTTCGGTAAAGAAGAAAGCCCCAATTACCTGTGAGGTGATACCAAAACACACCTGCAGGCGAGACCAGGCGCACACCTTCGAGGCGAATATAAATGAACGATTATGGAACGAGAGGAGAATGAAATTGATTTGGTAAACGGAAGTTTTCGGAGAAAGTTTATTTCTGTCGGGCACAAATTCCACATAGACTGCTTCACCGAACGTGTCTTGTAGTGTACTTTAAAAATTTCCCAGTATATCATAGAGAAATTGTCAGCAATGCTTAATTTCATCTGACAGAAATGCCGGCGCCGTCGGGTAAATCGTTAGTGTGTTACTTTCTTGATCTCGGTGAAATGGGTGAATTTTCGGAGACGGAAACATCCACAAAACTCTGCACCTTAATTATACCGTTCTGAGCCTAACGGACATACCTCATTTTATTTAAATTTTCCAGTTCTTTTCACGATAGTAATATTTAAGGGTCACTCTGCCACTTTCGTCAGCAAGTTAGCAGCAGCTCACTTAGAAAGCGATGAAAAACACTGATAAATTATGCCATGACTCAAACATTTATTGAAATACTAAAAGAATTAGCAGCGTTACGTTGTCTTTAAGAATCTAGTCTTAACTCTGGGATATAGTGAAAAAAAAGCAAATAAATATCACTACATAAAACGAAAACAGTATGTTTTAATTTAAACGGAGATTCAATTTGTAATTTACTAAATTGGTCATTCTACAAAGATTAAAATTCTTGAGATACGTCCTTTTGGCTTAGGACGGTAGAATTTTAACGACCAGTGCTGAGCTCCTAGTTCTTCTTCCTATTATGTGTACACGTATTGTTGGGAGATCAGAAGAATGCACATGCCCGGTGAGGCACGGGGCGAAGGGGTTTTCACCAGCAGAACCCGTGACGCAATGGTTACCATAGTAACTCCGCTACTATCCAGGCGACTTTATATTATCTTCTACTAGTAGCTCTTCGCTCTTGTCAGTTGTAATCCAGCAAACTGCAAAGTGTGAGTCAATGTTTTCGTGTAGCAGATAAGAGCAGATAAGAGTCGATCTGTCTGGGCAGAACAGGAAGTTCGTGCTTGCAGGCCACATTCCTCATTCGTGCATTCTTCTCATCTCCACACAGTCAATTCAAGGTTTAATCCATGTATTATTAGCCAATCGCTTGTGTTAAAATTTAGAGATATTTCCGCTTACAGTAAGTACATCATCAAAGTTAAGTTTAAAAAATTACAGTACTTATCAACAAAAATAAAACCTAATATTTAAATGTACTTGTTTTGATTCTTTTTATTACTCATTTAAAAGACTTTTCAGTTTAGGCCTTCTAAAAGCCACGGAAGGTAAGCCTGAGCGTTCGCCCTGATCCTTCTTTTCTTGACTTCCAACTTTGCTGTTTCCTTCACTCTTGTGTCCAGATGTTATTACCTTTCCTCTTCTGCTTGACACCCTTGAAATTTTGTATCAATCTTCTGAAAGTTGTTCTGTCTTGTCTGTTGTTCCAATCTCTGGCATATCTTTTTTTACTCCTTGCATCCACTGGTTGCCATTCTAGCTCTTGTAAACACTCTGCTGTTATCCGTCCTCATTATATGGCCAAAAATGTAATTCTTCTCTTTCTGATCGTGTCTGATACCCTTCGTCCTAGTATAAATCTTTTTTCCCCTTCTATGTCCATAATCTCCCCACTCATTTTTCAATGGTCGACGGATTTTCCTTGATATTTTCCTTTCCTCTTTCTCTATTTCTCCGATTTTTATACAGAACATGCATCCTGCGGTATAGAGACTCTCCGGTTTGAATATTATATTGTAGTGTTTGATTTCCCTTGACAGATTCTTCTTATTTTAGGTCAGTTGGTATGCTAGTTCCAGTTGTCTTCCTCTTCATAGAATAGAATATATTTATTTGCCACCTACAGGGTGTCCCAATTACAGGTGATGTGATAGAAAATTATATTTAAAAATAAATAGTATATACAAGTACTGGGACAAACTCATGATCGAATACTGTTCCATCAAGCCATCCGACACGGGTTTTCCCAACGTCCCTTACAAGAACTAAGTGGACAGAGGAGTGAAAGCTGGCTCATAGTCAGCAAATAAAGGAGTATTGGAAGAATAAGAAGAAGAAAGCAACTACTTTATCGAAGAGTAGATACGAGCCCCGTGATCCTCAGTACGCCTAAACGACAAATGACAAAGAACAAGTATATACAAGTATTCGAATATAGACAAACATACAGATATACATCTACACATGTTTTCTACAGACTATTCACAAAATAATTCACATAATTTGCAAAATTATCACATTCCACCCTTGAGAAAAGTTTTCCGAACTGCAGTGGAAGGGAGGTGAAAAATTCTGAGTGACCCTTCTAGCTGATTAATGGCCCTAAGTGCAACCGACGGTTTGCTTCTTTATTCAGTCCATTAATGCGATTTAATCACCTAGATATTTTAAATTGTTAAATTCTTTACTTTTCTCGTACTCTATTTTTTGTGCTGTGGGTAAATCTCTAATATTCATCATGAATTCAGTCTTTTCAAAATATATCTCAGTTCCAACTTTTCCAGCTACTTTTTTCATAAGATTGATTTGTTCCGGTGCATATATTACTGTAAATACAGCATTACACATTCTTCTTATAACATACTTAAAGAAATTAAATTCCCACATAACCTCTCATTAAATACAGTAGTATAAATACTATACCTAACACAATGATGCCAATCTCAAAACAGTCGAAAATACCACCTCGTGTGTGATATATCATATTTTTAACCTTTCTTTCTCTCTTTCTCTTCCTTTTACCCTCCAGGGTTGTTTTTCCCTCGGACTCTGCCAGGGATCCCACCTTAACCGCCTCAAGGGCAATTTCGGAACGTAAGACTTTGGGTCTGGGAATACAAATGGGGAGCAGGACCAGTACTTCGCCAAGGCGGCCTCGCATGCTTTGATGAATAGGGGCCTTTTGGGGGTGATGAGAAGATCGTAAGGGGTGGATAAGGAAGAGGGATAGAAGCAGCCGTGGCCTTAAGTTAGGTACCATCCCGGCATTTGCCTGGAGGAGAAGTGGGAAACCACAGAAAACCACTTCGAGGATGGCTGAGGTGGGACTCGAATCTCTCTCTATTTACTTGACCTCCCGATGCTCAGTGCACCCCGTTCGAGCCCTCGTACCACTTTCCAAATTTCGTGGCAGAGCCGGGAATCAAACCCGGGCCCCCGGGTGGTGGTAGTTAATCACTCTAACCACTACACCACAGAGGCGGTCCAGATTTTTAATTATAAATGTGTATTTAACAAAAACATCCAATATACGAGAACGTTGCGATAGATATAAAAATTATAATACGGTTGTGCATAGAAAAGGAACCGAATGCCACGACTTGGCATTTTCATTTAGTTACTTCGGCAATAATAGCCTTATTATCCATAAAAAAAACTATTCAAGATTCTTCACATTTAATTTGGGACCAAATGAAGTTGCACCGGGCCAGTTGGCCGTGCGGTACCCTCCTGCTTGTACCACCAATCATTTTCGCTAATTTAATGTATGTTACTCCTAAATTATGATAAAGTATCCTGATACGACCCAGATTTCACTCCCGTAAAGCAAAGTTGGTCTTAAAACAGATCGGTGTGAAGATAGTTTAACCGGGCGAGTTGGCCGTGCGGTTAGGGACGCGCAGCTGTGAGCTTGCATCCGGGAGATAGTGAGTTCGAGCCCCAGTGTTGGCAAACCTGAAGATGTTTTTCCCGTGGTTTCCCACTTTCACAACAGGAAAATGCTGGGACTGTTCCTTAATTGAGGCCACTGCCACTTCCTTCCCACTTCTAGGGATTTCCTATCCAGTCGTCGCCATAAGACCTTTTTCTGAATCTGCGCGACGTGAAGCAAATTGTAAAAAAAGGATAGTTTCGTCCGGTAGATGACTTCCTTCTTACAGAAGACAATTGATCGCAACTGCGAACTCACTGCGTTAGCTTTACTGCACTTTGAATCAATCTCACTTACTATACTACCATCATGTGAGAACACATTTCCTAATACTTGAAATGATCTACCTATTTCAGCTTTGTATTCCCAACCTGACATTAAATTCTATAATAATAATAACAATAATATATCTCAAAAAACTTGTGACTCAGTAGACTGATATTATTCCATATTCTATAAGAATTCAAAGTTGATAAGGAAAGCGAGAGACTTAATTCATAAGACGCTGACTGGTACAACTTCAGAAGTTTAATTTCAAGGTGAACTATCTGGCCCTTTTGATACCACAGGACTTCGACAAGGAGATGGCTTATCTCCGTTATTGTTCCATCTTGTGCTTGAAAACGTTTATCAGGACACGTAAAAGGAATAACTACTGGTCGAATACTCAAAAATAAAATTCAACTGTCGTGTTTAGCATTTGCAGATGATCTAGGTATTAACAGCAGAAAAGAAGTATTTCAGGTCCCAGAAAGCTTCATGGAATTGCAGCTAAGACCGTGCTCCAAATATCGTATGAGAAAACTCCGTACAATGAAGGATCCGCTCGTTATCTAGATGGGAAACCTCTGAAGACTAAATACGGCAAAATTAATCAAGGACTTAGGAGAAGTAATTCAGCCATCAGGAATGAATCGTGAAGCAAATAAGGAGTGGATCCCAAAATTACGAAAGGCATATACACTCACCTGGAATAGATATAACAAAAAATCAATATCCAGGAACGCAAACTTAAGAAATTATAACTCTGTTATCAAACCTGAAGCAATATATGCCTCGGAAACCTTGAACATTGGAGGCAGATCATTTATTAAAGACATGGAGAAACATTAGAGGAAAATATTGAGGAAAATCCTCGGTCCACCCCACTCACAGGGATTCTGGATGAAACGGAAGTCTCAAGAGATTTATCATCATTCTGAAAATATCTTTATTTCTTTTTTTGCAATTTGCTTTACGTCGCACTGACACAGATAGGTCTTATGGCGACGATGGAATAGGAAAGGCCTAGGAATTGGAAGGAAGCGTCCGTGGCCTTAATTAAGGTACAGCCCCGGCATTTACCTGGTGTGAAAAATGGGAAACCACGGAAAATCATCTTCAGGGCTGCCGACAGTGGGCCTCCAACCCACTATCTCCCGATTACTGGATACAGGCCGCACTTAAGCGACTGCAGCTATCGAGCACGGTCTGAAAAGATCACCGACACCAGCAGGAAAAGGCGATGAAAATTCTATGGCCACATTGTCAGAATGAAACATGACAGTCTCACCAAAAGGTTTCTCAACCTTTGTCTCGCAATGACAGTCAAGAAAAACTGGCTTTGTGAAATAGAAAAAACAACACCTTCAGGAAATCGGCATCTCACAGGAAATTGTTCAAGGTCGACTCCAATTCAAAAGCAATCAACAACCATCATTTTGCTGAGAAAATGAATACGAGGACCAGTAAACCATGAACTGAAGAACGGAAGAAAATTTTCAGTGCCCAGACGAAGAGATTTTGGAAGAAGAAAAAGCCAGCACAGCTAAGTAAGTTCTATCGCACTCCACAGATTGGCATAATGCTGTAAAAGGGAAAAGAAATACGCAGGACAGAGATGACATTCAGGCAATAATTAAACTTACAAATTCTAGTCCATGTCTATTCAAGCGAAGTTCAAATATTATAGTGCGAATGGAATGGATTGTATCTGTGTGCCGAAAACTCTAAGAAGGGTAAGGATCTGGTCACTGGGAAAAAAAGTTAATTTACCAAAAAGGTCAAAAGTAATTCGCTATTCAGACCAAAGCTGGAGCACTATGGAACGATTGAGAAAATAAGCCAATTTTCGAAATAAGTTACCTTCCGAACGAATGTATTAACACGTGAAGCGATACCGACTCTACGCCTGCCTTAAAAAAAGGATGAACAAAGGAACTGCAAGCCCACATATATGGCACTTGTATAATTGGAAATGGAGTTTTATAACGTTAATTGGTTCAAGCTGTTTGAGATTCTAAGTGCGAATTGGTATCTAGTAAGGTGTTGACAGTAGCAAGGATCGAGGGATACAGAAAAGAAGTGAGGCAAGTTTGTGGTTTGTCACCTTTCTTGTCAACAATATACTGAACGGGCAAAAATATAAATAGAAGAGAAAATCTGAATTAAGTTTCAAGGAAAGGAAATCAAATTCTAAATCTACTCGATGATTTTTTTTTTTTAAATATCTCAGTTTTCAGAGAATACTAAAATGAAATGAAATGGCGTACGGCTTTTAGTGCCGGGAGTGTCCGAGGACAAGTTCGGCTCGCCAGATGCAGGTCTTTTGATTTGACTCCCGTAGGCGACCTGCGCGTCGTGATGAGGATGAAATGATGATGAAGACGACACATACACCCAGCCCCAGTGCCAGCGAAATTAACCTATTAAGGTTATCGGGAATCGAACCCGGGATCCCTCTGACCAAAAGCCAGCACGCTAACCATTTAGCCATGGAGCCGGACAGAGAATACTGAGAAGTTGCTAAATGGCAGACGCACAGTATTGAATAAATACAGCGAGAATTCAGTGGGATGGCCACATGCCAAAGTGAATCAGACGTCAAAATCGGATATTTTTAACTTACTGTATTACGTGAAACCGAATACTATGACCTATTTCCCACCAGAACGGACAAAAGTTACCTCTATCGAAGTGAACGAGATATCACGAAGTTTTTACAACATAAAGATGCTCATGCAGATTTCATTCTGCCAGAGTGAACCGAACACCGAAGCAAAATAGCTTTCGAAGAACGTGGTGCATAATCCCATCCATAAACTTCGTAGAAACAACAGACGAGACTTTGAAAGACTTCAGTTCTGGTTTCTCAGACCAGTGTGTGTTTTCTTACACTTTGCTTTACGTCGCACCGATATAGACATACGTTCCTAGATAAGTGGTACATGGAAATAAATATTTTAGGTCGCTTTTAGTGTTTGGGTAGAACGCGTAATCGCGGAGAGTTTTTAACTTAGGATTATGTTAAGTGTCTCAATAGAGATGTAAAAGATGTTGCAAAAAATCCTGAAACGTAGTTTTCATTCGTGCTTCAATATAAGGAAAAATTTGTGCTAAATAGGTGACGTCATACGCATACTCTGTTATAAGATGGCGCTGTGTTGACTCACGCGCTCAGTTTGGAGGTTAGGATTCGTTGTGTATATTGATGTGCCGATCATCATGATGACCGATTTTAATGTAGACATCCAAAGAAATGGAAAGGCATTTGATTTTATCAAACATCACTTTAATTTGAATGTTGTGCCGAGTAACTCTCCCAGCACAATGGACAATTCATTTCTTAATCTTACTTTTACTCGTAATATCACTCCCGAACTCTTAAATGATATCTCTTATTTCTCGTATCGCAGGCCCGTACTACACGGAGTTATTACCCACAATGCATGTTCTACTGAATAAAATTAGCTATACACATAATATTTGTGTGCTTTGTGTGGAGTGTGGCGCTTTATGAGGCTGTGACTTGGACGTTGAGACAAGAGGAAGAAAGAAGACTGGAAGCATCTGAAGTGTGGATCTGGCGGAAGATGGAGAAAATCAGTTGACAGGAAAGAGTAAGGTGTGAGGAAGTATTAAAAAGAGTGGGTGAAGGAAGGGGAACGATATTAGAATGCATTCAAAGACGGAAGAAAAATTGGTTAGGCCACTGCTTGCGACGAAATAACCGAAGCATTGGAAGGGAAGATACAAGGGAAAGTGAAGAGAGGAAGGAAGAGGTATCAGTTAGTGGACAGTATAAAGGTAAATAGGAACTATTGGAAGACAAAGAGAATGGCTGAAGACAGAACAACGTGGAGAATTCATGCGAAGACCTGTCGATAGGCAGACGACCAGTGATGATGATGATGATGATAATATTTGTATTTTATTTCTAATAAGTAAATCTACGAAAGCCTCAAAACCCTGTGGTCGTAACAATAGTGAGAGCCTACCGCCAATTGTTCGACTTGTTCAGCGTCGTAGTAACACATGGAAGATTTTCGGCGACAGAGTATGGGGAAGAGCTAGGACTGGGCTGGTAGAGGCCGTGACATTAATTAAGGAACAGCGTGGTGTGGAAATAGGAAACCACTGAAAACAATCTTCAGGGCTGCTGACTGTAGGGTTCGAATCTACTATCTCTGATAGCTACATGACCCAGACCGCGAGGTAACTTGCTCGACAGACCCGTATAAGCCTAGGGAAGGAGAAGAATATTCGAGCGGAAGCAAGTATCAAAATTTCAGCTCTAACGCGTTTGAACTCGTGATCTGGTTGACTCTAACCACAGAGGTATACTTGCTTTTGAACTTAACCCTCCTTCTAAAGGAGAGAGAAAAGTTGTTTTCATTAAACAAGTGGGTGCACGGTGTGGATCACGTAGATGTCACCTTGCAATCAGAAGATAGTGAGTTCGAACCCCATTGTCGGCAGCACTGAAGATGCATCTCCATGGTTTCCCAGCTTCACACCAGGCAAAAGATCGGGCTGTGCATTAATTAAGGCCACCATCGCTTCCTTCACACTCCTAGCCCTTACCTATCCCATCGTCAGCATAAGACCTAACTGTGTCGGCGCGACGTAAAGACAATTGTAAAAGGTTGTTGGTATGAATATTTCTTATGGCTGCGGATTAGCTGACGATTTGCATTACAGAAGTTAGCGTGACGGAAGTGTAGCCTAGGTGATGATGATTGCGTTTGTTGTTTAAAGGGGTCATCGGCCGTTTATGATAGGTGGTGAAGCGCAATCATATGATTATAAAATTCCAAAATCCATTCACTAACTAGAATTCTGATTATGAACTTAAAACAGTCAGTGGATCCAACCCGCAATGCCCCAACTTCACATAAAATAATTTAAAACAATGATACAAACGGAACAACGGACTGCTTCCAAAGCAAAATCCTATCTCGATGATGCTTGTTCTCTCAAGGGGTCCAAAATCCATATCACCTACCCCTCATAATGGTACTAATCTCTTTACGTCGCCCCATGGTGTTCCTCACATAATGGTACTAATCACATTACGTCGCCCCATGGTGTTTCTCACATAGTGGTACTAATCGCAAATAAATTCGACCGATGATGTTCCTCTCGTAATGGTACTAATCACGGGTAATGACATGCTTCCGAATCCATCATCCCTTGGTCCCCCTTTTGGTCGTCTATTACGAACAGGCAGGGGGATAACGTGGGTGTATATTCTTCGTCTGCTTCCCCCAACCACAGAATGTTTGCGTAGCCTAGCAACCGTGCAAGCTGTAATCTATACTATAATATATAAGGAGGTAAAATTTGTTTGTATGTAATGGCTAATCTCAGGAACTACTGGACCGATTCTAAAAATGCTTTCACTAATATAAAGATACATTATCCCCGAGTACTATAGGCTATATTCTATTTTCAAAACAATTCTAGTGGGGGGCTACATGGGGAGATATAAAAATACTAGGCTAATATAGGCGACATATCGAATTTGTCGTACAAGGACGAGACAAACCTCATGTTAAGCACTTTGACGCAAAGAACAAAAAACTCAGTAAGCCCTACGGGCCCGAAAACCATGTTTCAAGGCCCTAAAATCAACCGTTATTGAGATATTGGGCACTACACTACCCCTGCTCTAGGAATCGGATAAATAGATGAACTGCCGTAACCATGGCAATATCAGCTCCAGTATGCTTACATCAGAATATATCACAAAAACCTAACATGTTACAGACATAAAATTTGATACTTGAAATCTCCTTTAAAATAAAAGGACACAAATTTTTGTTTTCAGAAAATCCACTTATGGGGTGAGGGTTGAAAAGACGTGAGGAAGGAGTTTAATTCTTTATATGAGGACAAGAAGCCTACATCTTGGAAACTGAAGATGTTACAGACGTTAAAATTGGTAGGCCGTACTTGGAATCTCTTTTAAAAATAAATGAACGCACTTTTTCTGGAAAATTTACTTAAGGAGGTGAACAATTTTTAAAAAGCGGGTGATATTTTAAAATGAGTATCTTCTTCTCTTCTATCGGTTTTCCCCACACCTGTGGGGTCGCGGGAGCGAACTGTGCCTCACATGTAGATTTTACGCTATTTTACGACTGGATGTTCTTCCTGACGCCAACCTATGTGTAAGGATGTATTTACTATTGCGTATGCCTGTTGTGGTTGGTAATGTGGTGTGTTGAGTGAATATGAAGAGGAGAGTGTTGGGACAAACACAAACAACCTGTCCTCGAGCCAGAAGAATTAATCACACGTGATTAAAATATCCGACCCAGCCCGGAATCGAAACCGGAACTCTGTGAACCGAAGGCTTCAACAATGAACTCTCAGCCAAGGAGTATATCTCATAAACTTAACAAGTTACAGGCGTGAAAATTGGTATTTGTAATCTCCTTTAGAAATAAAGAAACAGCTTTTTTTTTTTACTGTTTCTCACATCTAGAGCTAGCTCCATGTCGCATGTTCCAGACTTAGCTCTGCCAGTAGCTTGGTCATTTACTTTAGGGATTTTCAGATAATGTCTTAGTGCAGTACCGAGGAACAATTATTTTTTTATCAACTTACGAAATCCTCGCGAGCGAAGCCGTGGGTAACAGCTAGAGTAAAGTATGGATGGACGGTCAGACAGTGTTACCTAGCAACCGCGCACGCTATATCTTACAGCTGCTGGTCATCTGAAATTAGCAGCCGTTGATAGAAGGCCATGACCGAGAGACATATTTATGATCATTTGATTTAGTCAAAGGGGAATTTTTTTCCATATTATGGAGAGGAGAAGCTGATATGAAAATCATCAGGAAAGCAGCTCTACTGGTTATATCTTTGAGATGAAAATGCAAGTCTGATAAGGCTTGATATTGAAATGCACATGTTATACCGAAGATAGAATGAATAAATCTTTGTAACCTTTGAATGAATAGCAGGATGTAGAACTTCGCAAAGAGAAAGTTGTGAAGTGTCTTAATGTCTCGTTATCTGATTAAGCTCAGCGAGCAGAATAATGAGACACGTCGTGAAGAAGCCAATACGAGCTATTAAAAGACTGGTTCCATCCACATTGCATGAACAATAATTAGTCTTCTCCTTCAACTCAAGAACCAGAATTCATTCAGCCTCATATATTGGTGCTGTTAATGTCTGATTCGCCAACTTATAATGGTTTACAAAACCTGAAATGATTGCAAAATGCTCGCGTCTGTTTCTGGTGCTATGATTCGCATTTCCATAAGAATGTTAGCTTGGTTTAGCAATAACTGGCTCTGACTTGCTACTAATTAGCGTGCTGTTCAAACATCGCTCATTGCATGACACCTCCACCGTCATTACACAACGGAAGCTCTCACAAAACAGTCCAGAAACCTACCAATATTTAATCATGCGAGCAAATGCTGTCCGATTGCTTTTACACTATATTAAATTATACAGTATTATGAACTAGCTGACTAAATACAGTCCACAAATGAAAGAAGAAGAAGATGATGATATGTGGGTTACTTTTTTACGCTCGTTCCCTCTGGACGTTAACTAACGTGATACAGGCGTTAAGACAGAACCTGGTAATTCGAACATGTTTTCTGTTTAATTGATGAAGTGTTTGGCCCAGGGCGACAGTAAACAAGCTTTCATCAATACACACAAGGTAACAGGCTTGGGAGGAATTTGCATCTGCTGTATCTGTTCTGGTTGCCTCATCGCCCCGGGAGTACTGAAGCTAAATAACCCACGAAAAGATTTACAATCGGCTCTGGTGCTCTTCACCTCTTAACAGCTGTATTAACTATTTCATTTGAGTTCTGGCTTCTAAACAAATTCGACGTGAACTCATATGTAGCGGTTTCGAAAGACCTCCCATTATACTTCTAATTGGTAAACATGAATAAAATCTTGCCGTTGCTGTTGGGTAATTATGTTTTAACTTTATTTTCCCTTGTAATGTTAAGCTAGTAGTTAGCTCAACCCATAGTGTTGTAAGCCGTAGTGTTAAGCGCGGGAAATACTTAAATTCGTGTGTGTCGCGCAGCTGTGAGCTTGCATCCGGGAGAGAGTGAGTTCAAACCCCACTGTCGGCACCCGTGAAGATGTTTTTCCGTGTTTTCCCATTTTCACACAGTCAAATGCTGGGGCTGTACCTTAATTAAGGTCACGGCCGATTCCTTCCCACTCCCAGGCCTTTCCTGTCCCACCGTCGCCATAAGACCTATCTGTGTCGGTGCGACGTACAGCAAAAAGCAAACACAAAAAAAAATCGTGTGTGAACTTGTATATGATGACACTGAATTTATAATGTTAAACTAGTAGTAAAAAAAACAAACCCCATGGCACTACAGCCCTTGAAGGGCCTTGGCCTACCAAGCGACCGCTGCTCAGCCCGAAGGCCTGCAGATTACAAGGTGTCGTGTGGTCAGCACGACGAATCCTCTCGGTCGTTATTCTTGGCTTTCTAGACCGGGGCCGCTATCTCACCGTCAGATAGCTCCTCAATTCTAATCACGTAGGCTGAGTGGACCTCGAACCAGCCCTCAGGTCCAGGTAAAAATCCCTGACCTGGCCGGGAATCGAACCCGGGGCCTCCGGGTGAGAGGCAGGCACGCTACCCCTACGCCACGGGGCCGGCAAACTAGTAGTACTTCCTGTAATATTTTCTTTCCATGGAAATGCTTTTTGTACTCTTGTTGTAGTTGAATTTGTTGTTGTTGTTGGGTAATTATGTTTTAACTTTACTTTATCAGACTACTATAAGTGATCATTGCCAGTGGGATATTTAACAATTGTGATGTATTTGTTAATAATAATAATAATAATAATAATAATAATAATAATAATAATAATAATAATAATTAGATAGAAGTGGGAAGCATGAAGGTGCAGGTTCCCCAGAATCCAATGACTTGCTTGCCCCAGACTGTGTGAGGGTGAATTGTTTACCACCTGGGGTACATTTCTGAATATTCGTTTTCTCTATGTTTTGAGTATTACGACAGTTGTAATGGTGGTTACCTAAAAGGAAACTATCAAGCCTTGAAGCCACCGCCACAGTAACAGGAAGAGGCAAGCCTTCTAAGAACAAATGGATCACGTCAGTTAAGTCGGATATGGAACAACTGGATATCCCACTGGGAAAAACTCATGACCGACTACTGTTCCGTCAAGCCATCCGACACGGAGTTTTCCCAACGTCCCTTACAAGTAAGAAGACTACAGGAACTAAGTGGACACGGGAGAGAAAGCTGGTTCATAGCAAAAATATATATATGTCGTATGGCTGTTAGTGCCGGGATATCCCAGGACGGGTTCGGCTCGCCAGGTGCAGGTCTTTCTATTTGATACCTGTAGGCGACCTGCGCGTCGTGATGAGGATGAAATGATGACGAAGACAACACGTACACCCAGCCTCCGTGCCATTGGAATTAACCAATTAAGGTTAAAATCCCCGACCCGGCCGGGAAGGGAACCCGGGACCCCCTGAACCGAAGGCCAGTACGGTGACCGTTCAGCCAGCGAACCGGACATAGTCAGCAAATGAAGGAGTATTGGAAGAAGAAAGCAACAACTTTACCGAAGAGTAGATATGAGCCCCGTGGTCCTCAGTAGGCCTAAACGACAAATTAATAATAATAATAATAATAATAATAATAATAATAATAATAATAATAATAATAATAATAATAATTTACGGATATTAGAGACCACAATAAGCAACAGGTACACGTTTTAAGAAGCTTGCTTTGCAGCCCAGTGTCATTACTTTTTCTTTCTAGCAGCCTGTCTCCTTTCTGCTGTCCACCCGCTGTTCTGCCGTTCTTCTCCACGAAAGCCCTTGAAGTTATTGATCTGGTGTCGGTAGGCCTACTTGGTTCTGTTTAATAATGTCTTCACAATTTAGTCCAATTTTTTCTTTTTCAAATCCATCCTGACTTCCCTGAACAACTTACCACGTGTGTTAGGTCTACAATTGTGTATGGTAAAAATTTTCTTGCTCAATCGCTTGTCACCCATTCCAAATAGTTGGCCGTAGAACTTGAGTCGTCGCTTGTTGATGGATTCCATCACTCGTGCGGTTCTCTGACACAGTTCCTCTCGTACTCTCAACCTGTATTGTCCAGCCACGATCTTTGGGTCCATTATCTCTCGAAGGATCTTCCTCTCAAACCTCTCAGCTTCCATTAGACCAGCCTTTCCAGTAACTCGGATGCATTCACTTCCATAGAGACATTCGGATTTAATCACCGTTTTTTAATGTCTCAGTTTAGCTTCCATTGAAATTTTCCTTGCACAGGTCGTGTGTTCTGCGAAACGCTGCGGCTATCATATTCGCTAACTGCTGTTAGCTTCTCTTTAATTACATCCCATCTGCACAATCTCACCGAGGTGTTTAGCTGTTAACTCTTTCTAACTTACCATATTTTGTATTTAGGAGATCCTCAGTCCAGCCTAAACGATCGCTAAATCATCAGAAAAAGTTAGACAGTTGATCACGACAGCGATTTTTGGATCTCTAATGTATACTTAGCTCAGTAAATTTTTTGGCAAATCCTCTTTTCCCATTCACGGATAATCAATCAATCAATCAATCAATCAATCAATCAATCAATCAATCAATCAATCAATCAATCAATCAAGATCTGTATTTAGGGCAGTCGCCCAGGTGGCAGATTCCCTACCTGTTGTTTTCCTCGCCTTTTCTTAAATGATCGCAAAGAAATTCGACATTTATTGAACGAACATCTCCCTTGGTAAGTTATTCCAGTCCCTAACTCCCCTACCTATAAGCGAATATTTTCCCCAATTTGTCCTCTTGAATTCCAGCTTTATCTTCATATTGTGATCTTTCCTGCTTTTAAAGACGCCATTCAAACTTATTCGTCTACTGATGTCCTCCCACGCCATCTCTCCACTGACAGCTCGGAACATACCACTTAGTCGAGCAGCTCTTCTCCTTTCTTCCAAGTATTTCCAGCCCAAACTTTGCAACATTTTTGTAGCGCTACTCTTTTACCCGATATCACCCAAAACAAATCGAGCTGCTTTTCTTTGGATTTTTCCCCAGTTCTTGAATCAAGTAATCCTGGTGAGGGTTCCATACACTGGAACCATACTCTAGTTGGAGTCTTGCCAGAGACTTATATGCCCTCTCCTTTACATCCTTACTACTACCCCTAAATACCCTCATAACTCATAACCATGTGCAGAGATCTGTAACCTTTATTACAATCATATTTATATGATCACCGCAATGAAGATCTTTCCTTATATTAACACCTAGGTACATACAATGATCTCCAAAAAGGAACTTACACCCCATCAACGCAGTAATTAAAACTGAGAGGTCTTTTCCTATTTGTGAAACTCACAGCCTGATTGTTAACCCCGTTTATCATCATACCATTGCCTACTGTCCATCTCACAACATTATCGAGATCATTTTGCAGTTGCTCACGATCTTGTAACTTATTTATAAATTTTATATTTTATTTGTAATTTATAATCTTGCCTAACACATAATTAAAGAGAGGTGGTGATAGTCCATCCCCTTATCTTACTCCTGTTTTAATTTCAAACTCCTTGGAAAATTCACCCATGAATTTTACTTGAGCGCGGGCGAGAGTTCGGGACTGTTTGATAATTTCTGCCGTATTCGTGTTGTTGTTGTTATTATTATTATTATTATTATTATTATTATTATTATTATTATTATGCATATAAATAGGAGGATTACAAGGGAGTTATCATTAATGGACTGCCTTAGAGGCTGTCATGTCATTTTAAATTGGGTTTAATGGTTTAACTGAAGAACCATTTTACTTTTTTCGATAGAACAGTTAATAAGGGAGGTTATCGTCAACGATTGGTTTAATCAGTCTTCAGCCACAGTGCCGCTCCCGGCTTTAGATGAACAACAATATGCCCTCGAGACTTAGGCACAACTGTATTGCTCAATACTCTCTGTGATCTACCCCATTCTGCCTCCACTTTGTTCAGCTTCATCGTACTTTACGTTACTGCCACGCGCTTCAGTAGAAGGATATGAGTTTAACATGCCGTATTAAATGTTTGAATACAGGCATGTAACTTCACATAAATTCATTAAGGAATCTTGAAATCCATTATTATTATTATTATTATTATTATTATTATTATTATTATTATTATTATTATTATTATTATTATTATTATTATTATTATTATTATTATTATTATTATTATTGTACAAGGAAGCAATCGGGCATACTCTGGACAACATCAGAAAATGAATGTACATTGCCTGGCTGCGGATCCTTTCTGTTCCAGAAGCTATTACTCTAGGTCTAGATGGTCTTCTTTAAGACCAATTTTGACAATTAAATCTATCGATATATAGGGAATGTCTGCAACAAAAGAGGAACTCATCCAAAACCTTTGTCATAAATATCAGTGTGACGTCTTGCGTGTTTAGAGATAACGACCAAAGACGACCAAAGACGACCTAAGGCGTTTGAAAGACCTCATCGACAGTACGGAAGTACAATATTTGTCAAACCTGTCTTGTAGTTGCTCTCAACAGGACTCAAAGAGGTGAAGGGTTGTCTGTTGAGTTGAACAACTGTATAATATCGTCAGCATATAAGCCATCTGATACAGGTTTTCCTTATCATGAACAAACCATAGTGCATAATTTGTCGTAGGAGACTTCAATAGCCATAACAGAATTTGGGGTTATGAAGATGCCGAAGATGGTGAAGCAGTGATAGAATGAGCTGGCTCTAGTAATTTACGATTGAAACACGACAGCAAATTACCATAATTTAACTGTGAACGTTAGAAACGGAGGTACAATCCAGATTTTATATTCGTCAGCGAAGCAATATCCTCCCAATACCCTAAAAATATTGGCTCACCAATCCCAAACACTCAACACAGGCCTATTTTATGCCAGATTTCTTCTACTGTACGACCTGAAATCGTACCATTCAGAAGACGTTATAACTTCAAAAAAGCAAATTGGAGCAAGTTTGCTGAGACACTAGATAGTCTCGCATCCAAGAAAAATCCGTTACCTGAATCTTATGAAGAATTTTAGACTACTGTGCAGAAATCATCTAGCAAATACATTCCACGTGGCTGACGAACCCATTGTATTTCTGATTTTGATAGAGAGAATACCAAACTATTGGAGGAATATATGAAACATTTCTATGACAATTCATTTAGTGAGTAAGCATTGGATGCTAGCTCAAAACTCGCCAACTCTTTGGCAGATATTAATAAAACGCATTGGATATAAATGTTAGAAAACTTGGATATGACAAAAAGTAGTCAGCTTGCATGGAGAATATTACGCCGACTGAATAACGATCCTACTCAGAAAGTAACTCACGCAAACGTATCTCCTGCTCATCAGCACCTGCTACATGGAAAAACGCAAGGACGAGAAAGGGCTGTGATCGGAAAGGTAATGGCATTATTTTACCTGATGTGAAAATGCGAAACCATCTTCAGGGCTGCCGACGATAGAATTTGAACCCACTCTCTCCGAAATGAAAGCTCACATGGCCAGTTGACTCCGTACTTAGAACTACACTGCATCTCGACCTAGCGCCTCCGAAACACGAAATATCCACCACCACACCACTGTTATCTCCTCCGTGATCTAATCGATCGTTAATTAACCACATTTAGGAAGGCACCCAACTAGATTACCGATAATGAAGGCGATTCATCATAGTTGACTACTGGAATTCTGTTTTAATCTAATTAGACTGAGAATCACGAAAGATTATATTTATGGTATCAAGTGAATAGATTTATGATAGAAATAAGGGACCTGAACTGAAATCAGTGTGTTCAGCATTTTAACCAAACACCGAAGGAAGGAGCTGGACCACACTGATAGCTGTAAAAATTAATATTTATTGAATTACTGCCTTTTGAATATTTCGTTGACGTTTAGCAGGCACTGTACAAGCGCGGTGAAATGTCTTCAGAGTATCTCGTCTTAACCAGGACCGCGTATTGAGTGGAAAATTGCTCAGAGCGGAATCGTAAGAGACCAAAAGTATTTTCCGAATTACACAAGTTTTCGCAGTATTTTTTAATTTCGTGTGGCTATTTCCAGCCGAGTGCAGCCCTTGTTAGGCAGACCCTCCGATGAGGTTGGGCGGCATCTGCCATGTGTAGGTAACTGGGTGTTATTGTGGTGGAGGATAGTGTTATGTGTGGTGTGTGAGTTGCAGGGATGTTGGGGACGGCACAAACACCCAGCCCCCGGGCCACTGGAATTAACCAATGAAAGTTGAAATCCCCGACCCGGCCGGGAATCGAACCCGGGACCCTCTGATCCGAAGGTCAGTACACTGGCAATTCAGCCAACGAGTCGGACAGTTTTCGCATTACACAAATCTTTTTTATGTTGAAAACCTTCCTTAGGAGTCAAATTATCCCCATACTACGAAAAACATAAAATTAAGCAGTTTCCTCAATTGTGCCGAATATTGAAGAGATAAAGGGCCCGGAATAATTTCAAATTGTAAGTCTTGGATAGCTGTATCAAACTTCAAAGAAATCGAAAGTCATTTCCGGCCTAAATGCAGTTCCAGAAAAACAGCCTAAAATATCTTGTTTCTTTACTCTTTTTCTAATAATAATAATAATAATAATAATAATAATAATAATACCTTGAGCGATTTAAAATCAGATTACAGGTAGATATTTATTCTTTTGTGGTTCTGCTCAGACAGTCGATCATCTACTTTTTTTTTTTTTTTGCTATTTGCTTTACGTCGCACCGACACAGATAGGTCTTATGGCGACGATGGGATAGGAACGGCCTAGGAATGGGATGGAAGCGGCCGTGGCCTTAATTAAGGTGCAGCCCCAGCATTTGCCTGGTGTGAAAATGGGAAACCACGGAAAACCATCTTCAGGGCTGCCGACAGTGGGATTCGAACCCACTATCTCCCGATTACTGGATACTGGCCGCACTTAAGCGACAAGTTTACTTTTCTGCTGTCCCGTGTTTGTAATGAAAAATCTTAATTTGAGTACCACCTGAACAGTTGTGATCTTGTATTTTGTAAACCATTGCGTGATATTTTCAAGAAGCCTTCTTGTTATAAGCAATTCTTGACATTCATTCAGTACATCTTTGACAAAGGGAACTCTGAACCTTTCGTTTACAAATATTTTAAGGTTATAAACTGCAACCCTATAGTACTGGATATTCAATAATATAATGTAGGCCTACATAAAAATATTAGCCCACTGGAGCTGACGGGCCTGGAGCACGTTAAGCCCCCAACCTCAGCCAGTTCAAACTCGATATTGTGAAAGAGTATAATCACAGCTACATTAGCAAAGAGGGTATGTAAAGAAAAAAAGAGCCAAACATATAAACGCCAGGACTTATTTCGTGATGAAAAGAGCAGAAAAAGAAATGGACAAAGTGAATGGGATGAGTTGCCTCAATGGGCTACGTTGTTAATGGAACTCAACTCTAAGTCGTGTTTCAGAGCTTTACTCAAGCAAAAACCGTTCTTCACGAGGTCCTTTTTTACTCCTTCTCTCCACCTGCCGTTTACATATTATCTTCTTGTTGTCTGTACACACATTTAAGAGTAGTTTTAAATATTGTCGAGAAAACATGCGCTGTCTCTGCTAAAGATATTTAACACGCAGAAGAACTGGCTCGTAGACTCCGCATTGGAAAGGATATTACGGTGAGAACCTCTAGAGCGGCGTTTTCAGTAGGTGGAAACCATACCTTTAGGGGTACGTGCCGCACCGTTCAGAGGTTCATGGAAAATAACCAGGAAAGTACAAAGTCTGCAAATCAAATCCACAAAAATCAGAAGTACCGCAAAACAACGTAGGGTAAGAAATACCCCAACATTTCGGAAGTAGAATTACCGCACGTGCTGAAAATGGTTAAGATATGCATCAAGGCCTGCCACAAAGAGAGATATTTATGTTCTTACACCTTTAAAAACAAGAAGTACCACAACAAGCTTAAGGCAAGTACGGATTTCAAACTATCGCATGTTTTGAGCCTGTTTTTGAGATTCCAAGAGCGTCGAGGCAAGGTCAACTATCTCATTAACAATGTTTCCGACTGGTTAGTGATTTGTGTAGGTTAATAGCTACCACAGGCTTTTCAGACAACACAAACTATCAGTGGCGGTTTCTGGTATAGCGCAATGGAGCAATGAACCTCCAGTTTATATCAAATTGTACTCAACTACGTAATTTTCATAACTCCCTTGTCAATCTCGAAGCTCTTGCTAAGTCCCTCTATCCGTAATATACTCGTACTGGCTTTCAATTCATGTGAGCTGCGCAAGGTTTGTGGCTGGATACTTGCCTGGAATGAACCCCCTTGCAAAGGCGGTCTCTCCGTCCGTACATAGGCGAAGGAAGTGGCGAGGTGTGGGGGGACGAAAGCCAGCACTAAGGCAAGACCAGGATATCGCAGAAACGGATCTCTGTTCTTTACGCATGCGCAATAGGCCACTGTCTCAAGACTAGCTAGTCGTGTTGTTGGGGTTGGGGTATGTGCCTGCCATCTGTTGGCCTTACGGGAATTTGACTAGGCAACAAAGAACAGAACACGTGACTAGCGCTAGTGTTGAAAAGCATCGTTACTACCAAAAGTCACATTAAACTGTCAAATTCCAATTAATATCTTGTCCCAAATATATCATTACTTACTAAACACCTATTAATTTGCCTTCTTTGGAATAATTACCTTTTGGAGAGAAACTTAACTCAAAAATCATTGAGGCAAAGAATAGCGGCAAGGTAATACCAATGAAAACTTTTAAATATAGTTGTTACTATTCCCATGACATCGGAAGCAGAAAGGTGTTTCTCTACCTTGAAGAGAATAAAAACTTTCTAGCGCAGCACAATGACCGAGGATAGACTTATTGCTCTTGCTATGTTGTCAATTGAAAGGAACTTTGTTCGAGACTCTGCGGACTTCAATGAAGCAGTTTTTTCTTATTTTGCATGTGGTAAAACTCGGCATGTAGGCCTACCGTATTTTCTGCTCCTCTTGTATTTGATCACTTTCTAGAACTTATGTCATCTTAGTTTAGGAGGTTACGGCCCACGATGGAAGAGAAGCTGGCGGAGATGGGAAGAGGAGAGGTTGGGGGGGGAGGCAATTTTTTCTTCTTTTGAACCCCCAGTGATGAAAGTCACGCGCCGCCACTGCAAACTATTATTTATTTATTTATTTAATAGAATAGCACTTTTACAAAGCACGTTAAATTAACACTTGAATTCTTACTATGTTCCTTCTTCCTCCCCGCCCACTCCGTTTCACTCGTTCTTTGTTTCCGAAGCTGCTTACTTTTTATTTCTTGTTCATCCTGAAGATCAGTTTTTGAATTTTGTATTTAGGTAACTTCCTGTTATGTGTATCCTTATGTCAATACTGGCTTCCTTGAGGTGATTTAATGTCTGTGTAAAGCATGCTGGTTTATGATTTTATTAACAAGTTGCTTTTTCAGTCTATCATTATTCATACTGTAGAAATGCCCCAGAAAACGGGAATCTTCTCTTACGCATGATGTGAATGCTATACTCTCCAGATGTACATAGATTTCTTAATTAGATCGTGGCCTGTTATATTCTGCTTCTGTTGTCCTTGGACCAAGAATGCTTCTAACCAGTCTTCTTTCCATGTTCAAAATTTTGTTTATTTCATCTCTCCGCATTAACAGAGTAAACGGGTAAAAATAGGTATACAAATCTCCTTCCCAAAGACAGAATTTATTAAAAAACGTTAAAGATTGTCCTGATAAAATAATCATTAATAAAAAATAAATAAGAAAGTTAAGTCCTTTAAATATTTAGGTGTGTGGATAAACATAAACAAAAACAAAGACGAAAAACACAGTTTGGAGATAAGAGCAATGAAGATGAACGTAGCATTCTAGATCACAAGAAATGAACAGTATACCAAAAAATTATACCCGAAAATTAGAAGCACCGCAGAACAACATAAAAGAAGAACTACCAAACATTTCGGAAGTAGAGTTACCGCAAGGGCTGAAATTTCTGAAGAGACGCTTCGAGGCCTGCTATGAAGAGACAAATTTATGTTCTTACACCTTTACGAACAATAATTATCACACCAAGCTTAAGGAAAAGTACGTTTTAAAACTATCTCGCATGTTTCGAGCCTGATTTTGACATTCCAACAGCGTCCAGGCAAGGTCATTGATTTCATTATTTCCTACTTGTTAGTGATCTGTTTAGGTTAACAGTTGCCGCGTGCTTTTCAGACTACACAAATTATTATTATTATTATTATTATTATTATTATTATTATTATTATTATTATTATTATTATTAAATATTTTTTTTGCTAGGGGCTTTACGTCGCACTGACACAGATAGGTCTTATGGCGACGATAAAATATTATTAAATAAAGAGTTTGTAAATACTTGATAATCTTTCTTATTTTCTTAATCTGTTTACCCTCCAGGGTTGGTTTTTCCCTCGGACTCAGCGAGAGATCCCACCTCTACCGCCTCAAGAGCAGTGTCCTTTAAGCGTGAGACTCTGAGTCGGTGGGATAAAACTGGGACGGAGGACCAGTACTTCGACCGGTGGCCTCACCTGCTATGCTTAACACGGACCTTATGAGGAGATGAGAAGATCGGAAGAGATAGACAAGGAAGAGGGAAGGAAGCGGCCGTGGTTTTAAGTTAGATACTATACCTGTATTTGCATGGAGGAGAAGTGGGGAAATAGAAATAGTAGAAATAACAATAAATTCTAGAACTTACCTTAATAATGCCCTGGTTTGTCTCCACTCCATATAAAACAGAGATAAACATAAGTATTATTTCTAAATATTTGAGTCTGGCTTGATAGAATCTGATGATGTCCTTTTAAGAACGAAACATAAGAACGAAACATGTCTTTTTTCGTTTAGTAGTGTGTATTTTGACGATGATGACGATGATGATGATGATGAATGTTATAGTTAAAAGGGACCTAACAGCTAGGTCATCGGTCCCTAAAGGTACGAGGGGAAAGAAATGAACATTTAAAATTTCAAAATGTATCCAGTGACCAGAATATGAAACGAATGATGATGAAAAAATGATCGTGAAATATAAACAATCATTGGATCCAATTCACAATGCCTTACGTACTGAGATGATAAGTGATCGAAAATCCAGGTCACTGGCCGCTCATAATGGTACGAATCACTGGTAAAGCAGAAACTTTGTGTTCCTCCTATAGTGGTCCTAATCGTAGGTAACGTAGACTCATGGTGTTTGCCGCATGGTGGTTTTAATAACAGGTAATGTAGTCCCACGGTAACACAAAAAAATTGCTAAATAGTATAATTATTTAGTAAAATATTACTAAAAAGTACAATTATTTAGTAAAATATTGCTAAAAAGTACAATTATTTAGTAAGCACAAACCTATGGTGTTTTGCACATAAGGGTACTACTCACAAGCTACGCAGACCCATGGTGTTCCTCACTTTGTGGAACTAATCACAGGCCACGTATACTCATGGTGTTCCTCACATAATGGCATTACTCTCAGGCAACGCACACCCATGGTTTTCATGACGAAGTGGTACTTATCACGGGCACCAGCCAAACCCGCAGTTTTTCTCACGTAGTGGTACCAATCACAGGCAACGTAGACCCATGGTGTTTCTCATAACATGGTACTACTCATAGGTAACGCAGACCCATTCGGAACACAGTGGAACCGACCGGTGGAATGCACACGGTGATATTTATCACAAGCAACACCCAGACCCATAATGTTCCGCATATAGTGGAACTGTTCCTATGTATTGTAGACCCATTATTTTCCCCGCAAAGTGGTACTAGTCGCAAGTAACGTCGACCTATGGTGTTTCGCACATAATAGTTACTAAATACAAGCAGTCTCGTGGTTCTAATGTCATCATCTCTTCGTCGCCCCTTTTAGTCGCCTCTTACGACAGGCAGGGGATACCGTAGATGTATTCTTTATTAGCGCCCCCCACCCATAGGGGGTAGTGTGTATTTTTATCCCTTGTCTAGTAATATTTTTTACAGGTGTGTTATAGTGTAATATGTATATTGTCCGGCTCCGTGGCTAAATCGTTAGTGTGCTGGCCTTTGGTCACAAGGGTCCAGGTTCGATTCCCAGCAGGGTCGGCAATGTTAACCCTCTACTGCATGAATTATTTTTCGTTTTCGTTTGGTGAAGAAAATTTCAAGCTTTAATATTCAACATACGTTCAGTGTTTTAGATGTACCAGCAATTCTTAACTGGGGCTAATAGCTTAACACTCGTATGTGATGTGGATTGCCATAGTGGAATATATATACGATTTTTCACGATTTTAACATTCAAAGACCGAGCATTACTACCTACTGGCCATGGGTACGTACTGCAAGGCGCAAGTACAGCTTGCACTACCGTAGGTCGCTAATGTCTTTGAGGATGAGCCAGAGGTACTCCTGAAGCCTGTGGTAATGTGATGGGGAGGGCCCACGTAAAATAAACGGTGGTTGGTTCGCGTGGATGTTGATGGAGTGGAAGGAGTACCTTTGGTCGTAGGGTTGTTTTGTCTTATGTTATATGTGATATGTGTTTAATTGACTGTACAGTTGAAGGTGTGCCGTAAATTACCTCTGTCCACAATCCCTTTATACAGGCGAAAATTTATTTGTTGCCTAACGGCAACAGTACGCAGTAGAGGGTTAAACATAATTGGTTAATTCACCTGACATGGAGACTGGGTGTATGTGCCGTCTTCATCACCATTTCATCCTGATCATAACGCGCAGTTCACCTACGGGCGTCAAATCTATAGACCTGCACCTGGCGAGCCGAAGTCCTGGGACACATCGGGGCACTAAACGCCATACACCATTTCAATATTTATATTTAACTTGTGTGTTTGACAGACTGAAAACTTTTAAGTTTCATTTAAATGAGTTGACACTGGAAAATATGGCTTCCTTAAAAAAATATAGTTTGCAATTAATTTTACATGTCTCCCCCACCCCATCCTCTAAGTCTAGGAGTGCTACGGTGTCTTACCGCTTCAGTACATTTTTGAAATATGTAAGTCAAGGCCACTCAAACGCCTAAAATTTCACGCGTCCAAACCGAGGCGTAGAGGCTCTGCGCACTGTGCATCAGTCCGATTCGGCTCAACTTGGCCTGACTCGGATGGTGTAGAGCGACGAATCGTTCGGTATAGACGGCTTGTTTATCAGTGAAATAGATAAGCGCAAGACAACATAATAATGGAGCAGCCTGTTTCGAGGAAAGTAAAGAATTCCGAAAGTCCATTTCAATCGAACTGGAAGCTTTCGTACTTTTTGTCAGTCGTGACAATAACGCCAAATGCTTAATCTGAGGGACAATAATTATGTGATCATCAAAAGTATCTATTTTTCAGTACAAAGACTTTGCTCGAATTCTGCCAGAATTTGTCGAAGGAAGATTTTCCTAAGCTGCATCGAGAAACATGTTAAGATTATTTCCATGTTTGGTTCCACATGAGTATGTTAAAGGTTTTTTCTGTTTTGACTGATTTCGTGTGAGTATTTCTGATCGTAATTTAAAGAATGCTCCCAGAATTGTTGGCAGCCGATCCCTTGTTCCAGATATTACTAGGATAATTGCAAAGAAAAAGGAAAAGAAGAGATAAAGAAGTTTAAATGTATGCTCAAACCAAATTGAATGAAGAGATATTTTAACGCCGGTAACCCTGTCGTATAGAACTGAGTGTCTCCGCTCACCGCACGTAAACATTTCGCAGTGAGGGGAGAAACAGCGGGGAAGGTGCGAAAGGCGGAGACCGACCGAAAGGATGAGACACATGTAGAGAAAGAGGAGAAGGGGTTTGTACTCTGTTTAACCTAGTGAAGTCGTCTCTTGCATCTTGCGCCGTGTAGTGCATCGGCGCATGCACCTTGAGAGGCCCTGTAGTAGTAAGTCATATGTGTAAGACGTACGGCAGATGATTATGAAAATATTTTTAACAAAGGATGCAACAGACAGTGAAAGTTCGTTAGTTTAACAGGACGCGTTACATTGCCTCATCTTTACCTAAAAGAGTGAACGTACTTCTCTCTTAAAAGTACGTCACTGTAACTGCAGTACATTTCCCTCTCCATTTGCACACCAGACTGTCTGTCACGAGCATAATTAGCATGAATCGCTAGCGTGGTTAGCATAAAGTAGTACATTAGTGCCCAAAAGGTAAGCATAATCACTAAACGAGGCCATACCGCCTGATAGAAATGTTAGACGGATTGCTGAACAAACGGAAGCTGACTCACACACCATATGTCGCACGACTTGTCCAAAAACACAGTGTCAGAAAGGTTCTGATAGCTAAGCTACACCTTGGACAACAACTAACAAAACTTGGCAATGTCTTCCACAACAAAATATGCTGTTAATAGCGTGTATGGTTACCCCTAACGGCCACACATGCCTCGCAGCGGCGTGGCATGCTCTCTATCACATGGTCCAAGAGCTCTTGTGGGAGTCGATCCCATTCCTCCGAAAGAGCAATACGAAAGTCTTGGAAGGTCCTTGGTGGAGAATGACCGAATGCAATTTGCCTACCCAATGCATCCCAGGTATGTTCTATAGGTTTCAGATCCGCAGACCTTGCTGGCCACTCCATGCGATGAATGTCTTCCCAAGCCAAAAATTAGTCTATCAGAGCAGCGCGGTGCGGTCTAGCGTTATCGTCCATTAAGAGGAAGTCTGGACCAATCGCACCTCTGAAGAGTCGAACATGTGGTCTCAAGCACCTCATCCCTGTATCTCCGAGCGTTAACAGTGTTCCTCGGACCATCCATGAAGATATGCAGGTCCGTATGCCGCTCCACACCATGACGCCGCCACCACCACCGTATTAGTCTCGTTCCACGATGTTCCTGTGGTTATATCGGCTACCCAGTTCTCTCCAGATGAATGTGCGACGGAAATCGTTGTGCAATCTGAAGCGGGATTCATCTGTGAAGAGCACATGCCTCTTTTTCATTCATGGTCCAGTTTCGATGTTGACGACTCCACAGTAAACGGGCCAGTCTCTGTGCTGGAGTGAACGGAACGCACACCAGTGGACGTCGCGCAAACAGCCCTGCTGTTCTGAGCCTCCGGTAAACTGCTTGTCGGGAAACGGCAACCTCTGAGACGGCTGCAAGCTCCGCCGACAATTGTCTTGCAGGTGCACTCCGATTTCGTCAGGCGGTTAAGGCCAGATATCGGTCATGCTGTGGGGTGTTTACCCTTGGTCGACCTGGTACTGGCCTACGACTAACATCTTCTGTGTTTCGAAATCGTCCCCAAAGCCTGAAAATGACACTTTGTGGCAAATTCAAGGATACGGCGACTTCGGTCTGTGTCTGGCCTGCTTCCATGCGGCTAGGTATTCTACCGTGCAAAACGGGGTCAAAATGGCGGTCGTTGTGCCATTTTATTGTCACGTTCACCACGAGGCTACACTCCTCATATTATAACAGGGCAAACACGACTGAGGGATTATGAGGCGAATATGGTAGTTGTATATGTCGTACTATTTGCGGTCTACTTCCTGTTGCCATGCTTACTCGTATCTTATGCTTAACTTTTGGACACTGTGTAGTAAGGGGTATTAAAAAAATAAATCATCCGTCCTCCATAAAGATCTGCAACACATAACTTACATTACGGTATATAAATAAAATAATAAGTCTTCTGGAAAACTCATAATAAGGAGATTGCGATTTCAGGTATAAATACAACTGTATAATTTGCAGAGCATCTCTTATGATCTGTAATAAGATTTTCTGTATGTCGTAAAAAAGAGTTCTTATAATTTTAAAATTTGAAGGATGTCTTCTTCGGCAGGGTACCTCTGGATCCAAACAGGAGGCCTCTGACAACCCATTGACTAAGACGAATATTATATTAGGCTAATCGGTATGGCAGACATTGTGTATAAACATCCTGAGCTTGTTGCAGATCTCTCTCGAAGCCAATGGTAGGATCTAACACCATCGCTTTATTGTCTTTCTTATTGATGGCCATCGTTGAGTCGTCCGTAGGGACGCAGCGGACTTCTTCGTGCACCTCCCATCCACTCTGCTTCGGGCCTTAAGCAATTGATGTCCTTGCTCGATGTTCTGTTTTATACAGTAAAACTTCGTCATAAAACCTGAATATTATGCTTAAAGCATTACGTACCGATTTATTGTACCCCCGCTTCTTTAAACATGTCTAACGTAGGCAAGTGGAATAACCCAATCTTGTCGATGGACAGGATTTTTCAAAAAAAATAATTGTTTGCGAAAAACAAATTTATTCCTTTAGTCAGGATTCCAAGAAACACGCATGAGTCGCTTGCCCACTGTGATTACTCAACTGTACACCACTATTTTATTTATTTATTTATTTATTTATTTATTTATTTATTTATTTATTTATTTTTTTAGTTCCGTTTGGGCCTGCTATGGACCACGTGGTTCTTATCTCTAGCAGCTTTCTTCTTTGACCAGTACTCCTTCATTCTTGCACTGTGAATGTCTTTTCGCTCCTGAGTCCATTTCACACCTCCTCCCGGACGTACTGTTTTTTCTGTTAGTGACTGGAGAGAGTTTGATGTTCTGATCAACGTTCTGTACCTATTCCTGTCATAAATTTCACTGGGAGCAATGTCCAATTCTTGAAGGTCTTTTCTGACGAGTCTTGCCCACTTGGCATTAGTCGCTTTCCCTCTAGAGATGGTGTGAAAGATTCTGGAGGTGAGCCTCTGATTGTCCATTCTCATGACATGACCGTAGAAGTTCAATCTCCTCTTCCTCATAGATGTTGTAATGCTCTCCAATTGTTGGTACAGTTCGTTGTTGTGCCTGATTCTGTACTTGCCTTCTTCTTTAATGGGGCCCATGATTTTTCTCAGGATCTTCCTTTCCTTCAGCTCCAGTTTTCTAAGTTGCCCTTTTCTTACCATGTTTAGGCATTCTGAGGCATATAGTACTGACGGTCTCACTACAGTAGTGTAATGCCTGATTTTGAGGTTAAGGGAGAGGGATTTGGATTTGTACATACTCTTACATAGGTGGTAGGCATTTTCCAATTTGATGCATCTGCTGTTCATGGCCTGATCTTCATTCATGTTTGGGGTTATCCATTCTCCTAGGTATTTGAAGGAGTTAGTCCTTTGTATTGTTTTGTCCCCCAGTGGGATTGATTTGGGTGCATCTTTGATGTTGGTGATAAACTGTGTTTTGTTGATGGCGATCTTCAGCCCTACTTTAGCTGCTATGTGGTCGAGAGAGGATAGTTGATGGATAGCTTCCTCCACACTGGATGCCAGGAGTGTAAGGTCGTCTGCGAAGGCTAAACAGTTGACTGTTAACTTGTCTTTCTTGTAGCCAATTCTCAATCCAGAGTCATCCTGTAGCATTTTCGTCCACTCACGAATGACTTTTTCAAGTAGGCAATTAAAGAGGATTGGAGATAGGCCATCCCCTTGTCTAACACCTGTTTTGATCTCAAATCTCTGGGACAGTTCCCCTCTGAATTTGATTCTGGCAGTAGTGTTGGTAAGAGTTGCTTTCACTAGATTCAAGGTTTTCTTATCTAGTCCCAGTTCAGCGAGTGCCTGGAAGAGTGACTCTCTATCTACTGAATCGTAGGCCTTCTGAAAGTCAACAAATGTTGCCACGTAGGGTGAGGCGCTTAGGTTTTTGTAAGTGATGATGGTTTTGAGGTTCAGGATTTGTTCGGCGCATGACCTTGACTTGCGAAACCCAGCCTGGTACTCTCCGATGCAGGAGTCTAGTTGAGCCTCTACTCTTGTGAGTAATACTTTGGAGAGTATCTTATTTATTTATTTATTTATTTATTTATTAGCTTCGCTACGGGATTCACAGAAAGACTGTGGGTTTCCTAAGTGAAGTGAACTTGGGCCATTACGAACACGTCAGTAGGAATGTAGCGATTAAAAGCAATATTATCATATAAAATACTCCATCAAATGAAAAACCGCACATTTTCTCATTTTTAACGAACAGTACTACGGTGCCGATCTAACAGTCCAAAGTTCCAGTGCTGGAAAGACCAGGCCGCAGACAGCCGTGAACACTCCTCTGTCATTATTCCGTTAAATATCCACACTGCTCATTCCAATCAGTGCCTCAGAGTAGGGTTTGAGTAGCTCCAATGTTGTGATGAACCAGTTTGTTTCGTACCAGTAGTATCAGAACATTTATAAACCAGAGGAATGGCACGCTAAAGAAGAAAGTTATCAACTCCCCAGCTACTTCCCGCCAATATTCAGGAAGGCTGTTATACTCGGTACGAACGGGCGAGTTAGCAGTGCGGTTAGGAGTACGCACCTGTGAGATTGCATCCGGGAGGTGGTGGGTTCGAACCCCACTGTCGACAGCCCTGAAGATGGTTTTCCGTGTTCTCCCATTTTCACACCAGTCAAATGCTGGGGCTGTACCGAAATTAAGGTCACGGCCGCTTCCTTCCCACTTCTAGCCCTTTCCCATCCCATCGTCGCCATAAGACCTATCTGCGTCGGTGCGACGTAAAGCAAATTTTAAAAAACTCTGTATACAGCAGTAATCCCATCTATCGGAGGTGAGTGGCAACAGAGACAGAACGCACATCACAACAAACAATGGTCAATGTAACGTTATTGTTGAACAATATTATGAGCTTCCTGTATTGATGCCTTCACATTTACTTTTCTTTCGACTCTGTGATATTAGGGCGTCTTTCAAAATTATTTTTAGCGTAGACTGTAGTTCCTTATTCCCTGACTTTACATACCAATTTTCATTCAATTCTGTTTACCCATTTTCTCGTGGCTCGGCGTTGATATGGACTTGGGAACAAAAAATACAAATTAATGAATATCTGTATTATAGCCGGTACGGTAAGAGTGTAATAATAGATAAATGATCGGAAATTTAATTCTTTATAACTTCAATTATGCTGACGACTTGGTCTTAATGGCAGACTGTGCCGAAAGCCTGCAGTCTAATATCTTGGGACTTGAAAATAGGTGCAATGAGTATGGTATGAAAATTAGCCTCTCGAAGACAAAATTGATGTCAGTAGGTAAGAAATTCAACAGAATTGAATATCATATTGGTGATACAAAGCTAGAACAGGTCGATAATTTCAAGTTTTTAGGTTGTGTGTTCTCCCAGGATGGTAATATAGTAAGTGAGATTGAATCAAGGTGTAGTAAAGCTAATGCAGTGAGCTCGCAGTTGCGATCAGCAGTATTCTGTAAGAAGGAAGTCAGCTCCCAGACGAAACTATCTTTACATCGGTCTGTTTTCAGACCAACTTTGCTTTACGGGAGCGAAAGCTGGGTGGACTCGGGATATCTTATTCATAAATTAGAAGTAACAGACATGAAAGTAGCAAGAATGATTGCTGGTACAAACAGGTGGGAACAATGGCAGGAGGGTACTCGGAATGAGGAGATAAAGGCTAATTTAGGAATGAACTAGGTGGATGAAGCTGTACGCATGGTGGGGTCATGTGAGGCGAATGGAGGAGGATAGGTTACCTAAGAGAATAATGGACTCTGCTATGGAGGGTAAGAGACGTAGAGGGAGACCAAGACGACGATGCTTAGACTCGGTTTCTAACGATTTAAAGATTTAAAGATAAGAGGTATAGAACTAAATGAGGCCACAACACTAGTTGCAAACCGAGGATTGTGGCGACATTTAGTAAATTCACAGAGGCTTGCAGACTCAGCCCGGCCCCTTGACTACTAACTGTACTCATAGAAATATTGTAAATCGAACCAAACCCCATGGCGGAACAGTCCCAAAAAGCCATGGCCTACCAAGCGACCGCTGCTCAGCCCGAAAATCTGCAGAATACCAGGTGTCATGTGGTCAGCACGACGGATCCTTTTGGCCGTTTTTCTTGGCTTTCTACACGGGGACCGCTCTCTCACCGTCAGACAGCTCCTCAATTGTAATCACGTAGGCTGAATAGACCTCGAACCAGCCCTCAGATGCAGGTAAAAATCCCTGACCAGGCCGGAAATCGAGCCCAGGGCCTACGGGTAAGAGGAAGGCACCCTACCCCTACACCGCGGGGCCGGATATTATTGCGGACCACTTGGATTATCGTCGCGGCCCCCCAGGGGTCCGTGGACCACAGTTGGGGAATGGCTGCCCTAGACAAATGGGAGGCAATTTACGTATATCATCTCTAGTAAACAGCAGGCAGTTGTTATAAGGTAGACTAAATACCACCCCGTTCTGACTGTTTACTCTCTTGTTGGTGCAAGTTCAAATACTGCTCACTCATGGATTCTAAGCTATATACCGGCGGTCATACAGCCTACGCGTGAACTGTGAGCTGTCGATACACTCAACAGGGAAGCAATGACGAATAGGACTACACAATTCTACTGTTTCACCAGTGGCGGTGGGCTCTCAGGAGCACAGGAGCACGTGAACACCCAGTTTTATGACATATTTACGCATTCATTCTTTTCTTTCGACCTGATTTCGACAATCGATCGAAAGCATTCGACAATCGACTTATATCGAAGCTCCGTTACACCGACAGTTGTTCGTTTTGACTGACAGTGCAGCGAGCACACTGGATAATGCGCTATTGTGCTGAAGACTATACGCATGCGCAAAGCAGATGACGTCATGGTTTTCTGCACTGATATTCCCATTAGCGAGGAGCACGGTAAGGTACGTGCCTTGTCGTCTAGAGCCACCCTCAACCCAGTGGCAGTATTACAGTTGACCACAAGGGTCCGCCACCTCCCCTATTATGGTTAGCCACAGCCTCCCAGGAGCTACTATTGCATTACATTACCGGCAGATTTCGCTAGTACCCTAATTCTGAATAGGCATTTTGGTGTCTATTCAGACTCTTTTCCAGAAAGAGAACTGAATACAATGGCGCATATGTATCTCTGCCTAAATAAGATACAGCTGAAGACTGAACTAGAAGTATTGTATATGAGAAATGGCTTTCAGAAAGATGATGGGGCCATTTCCATGTTGCAGTTTCTGCTTGACGATAAACTAGATAGGGACACATTTCCACAAGTATGTGAATTACTCCGAATTGTTGTCACAACCCAAATTACGACAGCGGAGCATGAGAGGTGTTTTCTACTTTGAATACGAATTAAAACGTTTCTGAGGAACACCATGACTGGAGAACGACTGTCAGCGCTGGCTATGCTTGCTATTGAGAAGAGATTTGTCAACAACATCAGTGACTTCAATCGTAAAGTAATTGAGAAATTTGCACGATTGAAAGACAGAAGGATTGCTTTCCTGTTCAAATAATCAGCATTTACGTGAGTTGCTAATCTAAATCCTATCATTTAAATAAGCACGATCTAGTATTGTTGGTTGTACTGCATGCTAAGTTGTTTAGACTAGTGGCTATAATTTGCAAAATGAGAATAATTACCATGTGATACAGTAGAACCCTAACTAACCGAGATAATGTGGAGACTAATGGGGTCAATTCAGAAATAATTATTTTAAAAAAATTACCGGTAAATGCGGTACACATTCCTTCTATGCTTCTCGTCATACCCAGGTAAACTTCGTGCTGTTTAAAAACCAGGAATAGTGCTCGCATCCTTCAGTGTTCGCAGTGCAGTAAAGCTATTATGAATTTTGCTACTGTTCTACACTAAGACAGCCTGCCCGCGGTGTAGGGGTAGCGTGCCTTCCTCTTACCCGGAGGCCCCGGGTTCGATTCCCGGCCAGGTCAGGGATTTTAACCTGGATTTGAGGGCTGGTTCGAGGTCCACTCAGTCTACGTGATTACAATTGAGGAGCTATCTGACGGTGAGATGGCGGTCAAAAAAGCCAAGAATAACGGCCGAGAGGATTCGTCGTGCTAACCACACGACACCTCGTAATCTGCAGACCACCGGGCTGAGCAGCAGTTGCTTGGTGGGCCATGAGGTTTGGTTTGGTTCTACACTAACACGCAGGTGAAATTCGTGCTGTTTAAAAACCAAGAATAGTGCTCGCATCCTTCAATAATCTCAGTGTAGTAAAGTTATTGTGAATTTTACTTTTGTTCTACACTAACAAATTAGTCTCGTATAAAATTTATCCTCGGTTACAGGGGTTCTACCAAAGTATTTGTGAAGAAGGAACCGTACAAGGAACTGTTAGTGAAATGATTTATGTACCTATGTTACTCTTTTGCTGATTTGAGACATGAACAAAAATGTTGTGAACCTCCTAAAAATTTGGTCACGAGCCGCCACTGTGTTTCACAAATCAGGCTTACGGTAATTACTGTTGAGGAAAGGTATTTCCGTTTCTCTTGTCTTCTAGGATGGATGTTATTATACCAAATGACGCTCTTGTACAACACAGTGTACGACTGTGTAATACATTTCGTTCTACACGTTACCGCCTTGTAGAGAGAGAGAGAGATTAAAAAGAAAGAGGACGAAAAAGTCAACGTAACATCGTCTAGCACAGAGTTCAATGTACTTGCGCGAAATCTTGTCGACGATCTTCACGATGTAAGCACCGCCGACTGTTTCAATTGACTGCCGCAGGAGGGCTGGTCAGACAATTGCCTGTCGCTGCATGACGTCACGGACAATCAGCGCCCCATACGGGAGCTGGACACACAATGCAAACATTTGTTTTGGTGGGAGTGAGCGACTGTTATGGTTACAAGTAACGTTCAGACACGACTTTTGGCTTGGATGATGAGTTTCAAGCTGCCCACTTTGTCAGAATCATTGCTAAGGGAGTTCCCTTCACAAGCTTGAGCTCGCTTCTCAGCTTCAGCCCACGTGTTTAGTGCAAAATATTTAAGTATTTATTTATTCATGCTGTTGTTGTTTGGATCATCAGTCCATAGAATGGTTTGATGCAGCTCTACATGCTGCCCTATCCTGTGTTAACCTTTTCATTTCTACATAACATCTACTCTTATCTGCTTGTCATATTCATACCTTGGTCTACCCCAAACGTTCTTACCGCCTACACTTACCTCAAAGACCAATTGAATAACTCCTAGATGTCTTGAGATGTGCCCAATCATACTATGTCTTCTGCTGGTCAAATTGTGCCTAATAATAATAACAATAATCAAAATAAATAATTATAATTTATTAGTAATAATCACCAATACGATTTAGTACCCCTTCATTCGTGATTCGACCTAGCCGTCTCACCTTCAGCATTCTTCCGGAACAACAAATTTCAAAGGCTTGTTTCTGAGCTAGTTATCGTCCATACTTCACTTCCATAGAATGTAACGCTCCAGACGAAAGTATTCAAAAACATCTTAATGTAATGCTATTGTTTCTTCGTCCCACCAACTACTTTTGACGGTTTTCGGAGACGCCGAGGTGCCGGCATTTAGTCCCGCAGGAGTTCTTTTACGTGCCGGTAAATCTACCGACACAAGGCTGACGTATTTGAGCACCTTCCAATACCACCGAACTGAGCCGGAATCGAACCTGCCAAGTTGGGATCAAATGGCCAGCGCCTCAATCGTCTGTGCCACTGAGCCCAGCAAGAACGTCTTTCCAACTCCTATAACAATGTTCGAAGTGAGCAAAATTTATTTTCTAACGTGCTAGTCTGCATTTGATGTCCTCCTTACTTGTGCCATCACTAGTCTAGTTATTCGAATACGTAAGTAACATTATTCATCGACTTCCCTTAAGACTTCATTTCCTAATCTAATATTTCCCGCATCACCTGATTTGGTTCGATTGTATCCCATTTATATTTGTATTGAATTTATTTATTTTCATCTTATACACCTCCTCCAAAACTGTGTTCATACCTTTCAACAATTTTCCCTGATCTCCTCCAGACTCAGATAAAATAAGAATATCATCTGCAAATCTCAGTTTTGATTTCCAAATTCCTCTAATTTCCTTTGACGCCTTTTCGACATAAAAATTTAAAAAAAATGCTGCAGCCTTGACTCACTCCTTTATGGATTGCTGCTTCTTTTTTATAGCCCTCGATTCTTAACACCTATCTGATCCCGATCACCTTCAGAATCTCAAATAGCTCGGCCTAATCATCATTATCGAATGCCTTCTCTAGATCTACGAACGCCAAGTCTTGTCATTCTTAATTCTATCCTCTATGATCAGACGTGAAGTCAGGATTGCTTCATGTGTACCTACATTTTTTTTACCGAGCTCGATAGCTGCAGTCGCTTAAGTGCGACCAATATCCAGTATTCGGGAAATAGTGGGTTCGAACTCCACTGTCAGCAGCCCTGAAGATAGTTTTCTGTGGTTTCCCATTTTCACACCAGGACTTAATTAAGTCCATGGTCGCTTCCTTCCCAGTCTTAGCCCTTTCCTGTCCCATCGTCGCCTTAAGATATATCTATGTCGGTGCGACGTAAAGCCAATAGCAAAAAAAAAAAATTTTTTTTCTTGTCTTCTCCCATCTCAGCTTCCATTTCCATTCTTCTGTAAATATACTATTGTATCGAATAGTACCGTTAAAATATTTTTGGTCAAGGTGACCATACATCTCGATTAACTGGATTTATCGCATATTTGAGCCTTGAACAACCAGCAATTAATTCAACTCAATATTTGCTTGCGAGTCCTGAGTTGCTGAATGTAAGTATTGTAAATCTTCTGCTAAATACCCATATGAGTTGGAGGCGGTAGAATACGTCCACAAAATCTCCTGCCTGTCATTAATGGCGACTGAAAAAGCTCCCAAGGGCTTTCATCTTGGCTAGGTCCACGTGCCAATTTCAATTAAATTCTTCATACTTTGTTGTTTTCCCTTCTATTCATTCCAATATTCTTTCATCCTTTCACTATGCTGTTTCCTTCTATCCTCGGACCACTTCGCACCAAGCTTCTTGTTCAATCTTTCTTGGAATCCTTCCATACTTACTACCCACTTTCTAAAAATCTCTCTGTCCATAGTTTCTTCTTCTCTTATATTATTTCTTTCTAAATCTTTCTTTACTTCTTGAATCCAGCTAGTTGTGGCCTTTTAGTCCCAAAGGTACTTGAAAATCACTTTTTTAAATCTGGAATCATCCATACTGTAAATATGTCCAAAAATTGCAATCTCCTTTTTCTTATGGTTTCTGTTATGATTTCTATGTCCCTGTATATTTCATCATTAGATCTTAATTTCCATACGTCTGTTATTTTCACAGGGCCTAAGATTTTTCTCATTCTCCTTTCTAGTACCTCAGTTTTATGTAATCTATAGTTTAGTACCAGGCATTCACTGCATATAGGCATTCCGGTTTCACCACTGTAGTGTAGTGCCTTATTTTAAGATTTTTAGATAGACACTTTTTATTATAAAAATTCTTTGTGATACCATATGCTCTTTCCATCGTGTGTACCCTTCTCTCTACTGCATATTCTTCTTCTTCTTCTTCTTCTTCTTCTTCTTCTTCTTCTTCTTCTTCTTCTTCTTCTTCTTCTTCTTCTTCTTCTTATTATTATTATTATTATTATTATTATTATTATTATTATTATTATTATTATTATTATTAACTCAATGTTTGTAAGAATACCGGGAAGTATTTCCCTACGTATTATCAAATCACATTTCCGAAACACTTCATGCCCTTTAATGCGTCTTCTCAGTGTGCCTGTTCTTCGTATTTTGGGCATAATAAAATCTCTCTCTTGAAGCAATTATATTTGTTAAGAGCCTCGGAGAATCTCGACGTAATAAGCGAGGTACCACAAAAGGAAAACCCACTATACGTATTGTGCATACCCTCGTGCTGGGAAATCCCAGCGATCGACCCAGGACAGATTATTGGGAAAGACCTAGCTTGGAATACGTGGAAGAGAACCGGAAAATATTGGTCTACACCTGAAAGCTAGCGACAGTCTTCTCAGCAAATCTGTATGGTACCTCTCGACAATTTAAAATGATTCTCATTTTGACTAATAGCCGTAGAATGACGCAGCTTTTAGAACACCCAGAATGGAATATACCCAGTCACACAATTATATATTTGAAACAATGCAGCTAGTGAGAAATGCATGAATTAGAGGAATCAGCATTCGCTTTCTATGAATTGAGGGACATCACGAATAAGGTGACGGGTTGAGTGGCTCAGACGGTTGAGGCGCTGGCCTTCTGAGCCCAACTTGGCAGGTTTGATCCTGGCTCAGTCTGATGTTATTTTAAGATGCTCAGATAAGTCAACCTCGTGTCGGTAGATTTATATGCACGTAAAAGAACACCTGCGGGACAACATTCCGGCACCTCTGCGTCTTCAAAACCGTCAGTTAGTTAGTGGGGCGTAAAAAGCAATAACATTATTATTATTATTGGTCCGGCCCCGCGGTGTAGGGGGCAAAACGCGTCCGCCTGTCACCCGGCGGCCCCGGGTTCGATTTCCGGCCGGATCAGGGGTTTTTAGTTTTAAATGATTAATATCCTGGGCCTGGGGACTGGGTATCTGTGTCGTCCTTAACGTTCCTTTCCTCACATTCAACACTCAACACTTCCGCAATTACAATTAGACGCAGGTTCATATCATATGGTGCAAGTAGTGGCAAAAGAGCTCAGCAGAGTCGACGCCACGAACAAATATATTATAAATATTATATTATTATTATTGTTATGAATAAGGAATAATGAGAAAGTAGAATGTAACTAAAGAACTTCAATGCCATGTGTCTTCCATGTATATATTTTCGCGTTATCATCCAACAAGGAACTTACGACAAATGCACAACGAACTGAATTGCATACGATACCGAAGAGAACACTACACGTTCGTGTTATGACAGCAAAAACTAGAGACTTCGAACTAATTAACAATAGCCAACAATAGATGGTAGGGGTACAATTATAGCTTCTGCCGGATCCACCGAGTTCATTAGGGCTTCCGGGATTCAGGGCTGCAGCATGTATCAATGCTAACTGACGGCATTTTGAACATTTCGTGTAGTCCTACTCCTTGGCTGAGGCGCCTGGGTTCGATTCCCGGCTGGGTCGGGAATTTTAATCGCGTCTGATTAATATTATAGGCATTTCTGTTTGCCCCAGCACTCTCCTGTTCATATCCAGGCAACACATCACACTAGCAACCATAACAGAAACACGCAATAGTGATTACTAAAGCCCGGACTTGTATGCAGTAACAGGTTAGATTGTAAACTAATTTGGTTAGTAGAAAGTGTCGGGCACCCGCTCTTTCGTAATGTAGCAAGAGTAACATAAATTATAGGGGTTCTGATGGGCCGTACTCCTAATGCTTATGCAGTCCCCATAACACAATCGTTGTGAAGGTAGACTATACTTGCTGCTCGCTTCAGTAACTTTGCATTCTAACCAATTAATGCAGGGAAGTCTGGACTCTAGTGATTACATATCTCCACAAACGGTTGCGGTCATGAAGGGCATACGGCCGTAAAACAGGTCCAAATCAAAATCTCACCCTCGATCACACAGGTGTGGGGGAGAAAGCGGTAGAAGAAGAAGAAGAAGAAGATGATGATGATGATGAAGAAGTTCCAACTGCTATGCTAGTACGTTGTGGTCCTCTGGACTTTCCCGTTCAGTCGCCTCTTTGGATGGACAGCGATTACTATGGATGTATCCTTTTTTACACAATTTGCTTTACGTCGCACCGACACAGATAGGCCTTATGGAGACGATGAAAGGTCTACGAATGAGGTAGAAGTTGTAACTGTTCAACGTTGATCGTATGAGGAGAAAATTCAGAGATATGAATTTTTCCATATTAGTAGAAATCTCAATCCAACTGAGCTATACTATTTATACGGTACAGACTTGTACCAAATTCCGTAGACTTGAACTAAACATAGTTCTTCGTCCAGAATATTTACTGAAAATAACACAAGCCGTAAGCTTGTTTCGTCTCACGCAGATCCGATAACATTACCGCACCTAAGTACTGTATCGAAGCGACAACACATTGTACAAAATTAACTATGTCGCGGAGCGACCACACACTGTTTCAAAAATCAAATAACGTCGTTCAAAGTAGATGTTCACAGTAGAAGTAGTAGTGATGGAGTATCCGTAAGTATCTCGCTCCGCACTTGATAATATCACCGGGCTCCCCCACTCTAGGTAACAGCTTCATCTCAGATCTCGATATAACGAAACATCTGATTCGTAGATCGCATTATCATCTCCCCTTCTCTTATCTCTTGTCGAGTCCAGTAGGCGTGGCGATGATGTACTCTGCTGGTATGCAAGCCTCGAGCGCGGGTCGCTGTTTACTGCCTTCGCCAAACCCATGAGTCACGCAAAATCCCCAGCTTTAAGAATAACTTTCCGTGTACACAAACATGAGATGAAATGAAAACAACTATGTCTCAACATATTGACCGTATTTACAATAAGGAATTCCTATCCTACATAATATAATAATTTAAATAATAAAACGATGTTATCATATATACAATATGATTCCAAAAGGCCTTGATTACAAATGATTGACGTTGAATAAATATGTTATTACAAATAATTGCCGATGGCGGATAAACTTGATATCAAATGATATCGCGTAAAATGATATTATATTAAATTAGTAGGGCTGGAGAAGCCTCGACGGTTTCAAAGTGACCGTGGCCTCAGTTAAGGTACAACCCCAGCATTTGCTTCTGAGCGGCCGACAGTGGGGTTCGAACCCACTATCACCAGAATGCAAGCTGCTAGCTACGTGATCCAAACAGCACGCCACTTGCTCCGTCCTCCTTGTTTTCCATGGTCAATGTACTAAATAGAGTTGTAGAAAATGAATTCTAACAATGGAAATAAATAAAGAGTTCACGAGAATTATCTCAGGCCCTGTGAAAACAACATAAGTATGAAAATTATGATCAAATGATGAAATATACAGGAACATAGAAAATATAACAGAAACCATAAGAAAAAGGAGATTGCAATTTTTCGTACATATTTACAGAATGGATGATTCCAGATTAACAAAAAGGGATATGCAAGTACCTTTGGGACAATAAGGCAACAACTAGCTGGATTCAAGAAGTAAAGAAAGATTTAGAAAGAAATAATAGAAGGGAAGAAGAAACTATGGACAGATAAATTTTAGAAGGAGTGTAGTAAGTACGGACGGATTCCAAGGAAGATTGAACAAGAAGCCTGGTGCGAAGTGGTCCACGGAGAGAAGGAAACAGCATAGTGAAAGGATGAAAAAATATTGGAAGGAGCGGAAGAGAAAACAACAAAGTATGAAGAACTGAATTGAAATTGGCACATGGTCCTTAGCAGGCCTCATCGGAAAGAAGAATGAGTTCCCGGACTTATATCCATGTAACATATTTTTTTCTTCTACGTGTGAGGAATGCCTTTGCGGCGTGACCTAGTGTTTACAGTGCACTATGTCTTCTGGTATGGGCTGGTTCGATGTTGTTACTTTCATTGACCTGTCTCAGTCTTATCCTTGGCTTTGACAATATGTAAGTGATTCAGGTCTGAGCGATGCTAGTAATACCATTCCTAATGCAGCCGGTCTCTGTTATTATGATGATGATGCTTGTTGTTTAGAGGGGCTTAACATCCAGGTCATCGGCCCCTAATGGTACGAAATGGTATGAAATTGAAAAATCCATAATCCTCCACTGACTAGAATTCGAGAACGTTAGGACGAAGGATGAATGGATGGACATGAAGTTATAACAATCAGTGGATCCGACCCGCAATGCCCCACATTCCCAGGAACTAGCGTTAAACAATAGTATTACTGACCAAGGGACTGCTTCTAAAGCACAATCCTGACTCGATGATGGTTGTAGTCATCGGTCCCTCATAATGGTACTTAACGCTAGGAAAGTAGAACCATGCTATGTGTCATGTTGCGGTACTAATCAAAAGTAGCATAGACTCGCGGTATTCCACACATCATGGTACTATGCACAGGTAATGAAATTCGCACATGTAACACATACCTATGGTGTTTCGCACACTGCGGTGCTACTTACAGGCATCGCAAACCTATGGCATTCCTCACAGAAGTAGACTAAACACAGGGACCACCGGGCGAGTTGGCCGTGCGCGTAGAGGCGCGCGGCTGTGAGCTTGCATCCGGGAGATAGTAGGTTCGAATCCCACCATCGGCAGCCCTGAAAATGGTTTTCCGTGGTTTCCTATTTTCACACCAGGCAAATGCTGGGGCTGTACCTTAATTAAGGCCACGGCCGCTTCCTTCCAACTCCCAGGCCTTTCCTATCCCATCGTCGCCATAAGACCTATCTGTGTCGGTGCGACTTAAAGCCCCTAGCAAAAAACAAAAAAAAAAAAAAAAACAGGGACCCGCACTATCCCGTGGTGTTCCACACAGAGTGGGCACTAAGCATAGGCAAGACAGAATCATGCTGTCGCTAATCTCATGGTGTTGCTCATATAGGGGTATGAATCACAGGTACTGTAAAAGCCGGCAACGCCCTCTATTGCTACGTATCACAAACCTATTGTGTACCTAACATAGTGGAACTACGCGCAAGTATAAGTGATCCATGATGTTCCACGCGTGGTGGTACTAATCACAAGTAGTTGCATCATCCTTTGGTCGCCCCTATTAGTCGCCTCTTACGACAGGCAGGGGATACCGTGGGTGTATTCTTCTTCTGCGTCCTCGACCCATAGGGAGTATCTCTGTTATGAATGGTGTGAAAATGGCCATTTCTGTGGGCTTGGCACTGATGAGGAAAACAACGAGAAACTTCCTCAATTCTAGTTTCCATAGAATGCATTTTCAGCGACGCCCAGGCCATCTATGACATATGATGGTGGAGATCTTGAAGATCCATTAGCTTTCAGGGTGAGGACTGAACATACATAGGCCTACATACATACATACATACATACATAGATGAGAGGAATGTGTCTTGAATGTTTGACTGTGCTTTATTGTTACACCTTATATGATAGTAGGAACAGAGAGGGTGAAACCCGGTGCCAGCACGTAGCCTACTCTTGTCGAATAACACCTAGGGTCTGTTCAAAGGCTTAGTCTAATGTCCTTATGTCACGGACGGACTACCATCAACAGCGTCACATCCCTTCACTCCATAAGAAATCCGCCTCCTTGGCTGAATGGTCAACGTACTTGCCTTCGGTCAGAGGGTCCCCGGGTTCGATTTCCATGACCTTTAATCTTTAATCTTAAATAGTGAATTTTCCCAGGCTCGGGGACTGGGTATTTCCACAGTCACCAACATTCCCCCAGCTCACACACAACACTATCCTTCACTACAAAAATATGCAGTTCCCATACACTGCAGAAGCCACCCAAAGGCTGTACCAGGCAAGCCGAACATGTCCTCGGACACACCCGGCACCGTACGATATATACAATAAAAAATCTCCTTAAGAACACTCCGAAGGGTTTTCGAACTGAATCCAGGCTTTTGTAACGTATTCTTATTCTTATTCTTATTATTATTATTATTATTATTATTATTATTATTATTATTATTATTATTATTATTATTATTATTATTATTCAAGTGCCATATCGGTTCCCCAGACGTTGGCGATCACCCTGGAGAAAGCACATCATTCTTCAGCTAATCTGAAGAGTTGTTCGCTATTGTTGATGCAAGTCCAGTCTTTGATGTTTCGGAGCCATGACGTCGTTGGTCTAACAGCTCCTCTTTCCTTGTAATATCAGGTGTAGAAGCTCGTACTTACTACCTCGTAGAACATGGTCTAAATAGGCTGTTTTCCTGGCTTTGATGATGTTTACCAGCTCACACTAAGCTCTGGCTCTCCTTAACACTTAATTATTGCTTACAAAATCTGTCCGGGCTATTCTGAGCATTCTCTTGTGTAACCACATTTCAAAGGTCTCTAATCTGTTCATCTAGGAAGCTTTGAAAGTCCATAAAGCCATGTTGACCAGGCGTAACATCTCAGCTTTGGCCTGAGCTTGAGGTTTAGATTGCCGGGCTGAGTGGCTCAGACGGTTGAGGCGCTGGCCTTCTGACCCCAACTTGGCAGGTTCGATCCTGGCTCAGTGAGGTGGTATTTGAAGGTGCTAAAATACGTCACCCTCGTGTCGGTTGATTTACTGGCATCTAAAGAAAACTCCTGCGGGTCTAAATTCTGGCACGTCGGCGTCTCGGAAAACCTTAGAAAAGTAGTTAGTGGTAAAACCATTATTATTATTATTATTATTATTAATATTATTCTTAAATCTAGTGGTTAGAAATTGTAGCCTATACCACTACACCTCCTACCCTGCCGGCCAAAGTTCTGATGGCGAATGTTTTCTCAGCCAATGCAATTCGAAATGGCTAACACTCGTGTCACATCATAGAGCTTTGACGTCTTAACCATCATGGCCAACAGGCCAGCTGGCTATTTATGATTTTATTATTCTAAAAATACTTTGAAGTTATATACAATGGAATGTGAAAGAAAATGTAAATAAATACAGGTACTTCTTGTTGATTTGACAAAATGCCAAGTATAAAATTCGCTGACGTACGTAATTATGGCATTAGAAGGCGGCGATTTCAGAACTGGTGGATGGAAAGAGACAATGAAGAAAAAGCAAAGAAATACCATTAACCTAAGCCATCTGAATACAAACTAGTAAACAAGCATTTGGTCGAAGAAGGCAGTGCCTCCTGCAGCAATAACAAGCGTGAGGCCACGGCTTGTTGGAATACAAATACTCCTTGCTCGATCTATAAGGAAAAGTACGAGTCTCCCCTCTACTTTCCAACCGACAAGAATTCAAACTTCAGACTGAATAGAAAAGCAGCAAAAAGAAACGCTACATACGCTCTATATTCAAGGCGGCATTTCGAAACACGTGTCTAACGCAGAATGAGAATGTACCTCTAGTGCTCCCCTCAGCAATGGAATTGCTCGCAACGAGGTCGACGTTTGAGATCTGAATTAGAAACAGGTTAAGTCAGAAACTCAGGTAAAAATCACAGCTGGGTAGTAGTTTGCTGATTGAATGTCGTTTAGAGAAAAGTCATATTGGTACAAGTAAAAGGTCTACTGTCCTTTAATCCAACACCGTCATCCACCTCCGGACAGAGCATAAGGACGATAAACCAATGCACAGACACATAATATACAGTGTGTGTAGGCAGGCTGTCATCCAGCGTTTCTCAACAGGTGATACCACTGTACCTACTGTTATGCGAAAGATAATCACGTCGATCTCGGAAGTTGAATACTTACAATTTCCTTAAAAAGTACCTAAAATATCCAAAAAGAAAGGACCTAAGACAGGAAAAAAGGACGAAAAATGAGATCCTAATTCATTCATAATTCTAGTTTTAATTCCATAATTAACGAAGAAATAAAATGTGCAAAATTTCAGTGGTATGCAAGATACAGTGCAAAAATGTATGAGTGAAATATTTCTTCTTTCAGAGAGTATATGTTTTAATTAACGACATTAAAAAAAGGAATTCCATGTTTGTTGAAATAAAGTACTGCAGAATCTAGAATGAAATATTGTCTTCCACCTAGAATGAATTCAGCGAAACCGCAATGGACATCCTGGAAAAAGAAATTGAAATTAATATAACCGGAACCATATTTGGCTTAATGACACTAGGGTTACAAAACTTGTAATTCGGAAACATTACATCAGTTGGCTTTGCAGTAGTCATCTCCAGGTTCCCAGGTATAAAGGACCGTCGGTTTTTCAGACAGCACGTTGCGAAATATCGAGTAATGTTCCTATATGTCAAAGGTTCGAAATCTTCCCCTTCGAAAACACTTACGTCAAAATTGTCTCACCGATCTCGATAGCAACAGTTGCTTAAGTGCAGCCAGTATCCAGTATTCGGGAGATAGTGGGTTCGAACCCCATTGTCGGCAGCCCTGAAGATGGTTTTCCGTGGTTTCCTATTTTCACACGAGGCAAATACTGGGGCTCTACCTTCATTAGGATCACGGACGCTTCCTTCCCACCCATAGCCCTTTCCTGTCCCATCGTCGCCATAAGACTTGTCTGTGTCGGTGCGACGAAAAGGAACTTCTAAAAAGGAAAAAAAGTTTCATTTCAATATTTCACTTGAAACCCCTGGGTTTTTTCAAGCACTTCTTCTTCTTCTTCTTGTTGTCTTTATGGGGCCTCTAAATATTATTTCGGAATTAGCGTCGACCTCTAAGATCTTTTGCTCCTATGTTTTCCTTCATTCCCACCTAGATATACCTGCTCCCTTCACAAAGCTGCAGGTTGTTCTCATTGGGTCTTCTTGTATTTCTTCTCCCTCTTCACCTGGTAGTCCTAGAGTGGAGAGAGTGATTCTTCCCAGCGCCTCACATTCGAAAAGTATGTGTTCAGTTGATTCCTCTCCTTCATTGCATTTCCTACATATATTGTATCTTATTACTCCAATTCTATGTAGGTGTTTTCTATTTTCAGATGGCAGTGTCCTGTCAACAGTCCTACTTTAACCCATCTTATATTTTCTCTGCTGAGTTTCAACAGTTCTTTAGTATGCTTCTTGTTTGGTCCTCTTATCAGTTCCTTTGCAAGCCTGCATCTTGGAGTATTTTTCCAGTTCTGCATTTGTTTCCATTGTACCAATTTTCCTATGTAGTGTCGGGCTTCTCCATAGGAAATCCCACATACAGGTTCTAGGCCTACAAAATGAGTTTCTGCCCCTTTCCTGTCCAGTTTATCTGCCTTTTCATTTCCTTCTATACCTGTATGCTCTGGTATCCATATTATTTTGACAATGTTTTACTTTGAGGGCTCCAGGAGAAGTGAATGGCAATACCAGACAATTCTGGATATTATCCGGAGTGCTTCTAGTGCCTTAATGGCCGCTTGGCTATCCGTAAAAATGAAAATGTCCTTATTCCTCTAGTTCATTTTCAGATTTTCTTGAAGAAATGTGATAGCTATCACTTCCGCTTGAAAGACTGTAGTGTGTCTGCCCAGGCTCATCTGGATTGATCTCTCAGGCCTTCCCCCGTTGATCCCTCCTCCTGTGCCATCCAGTCTTTGGGACATCAGTGCACCACGCTATATCTTCTTTTTCAGTATTCCATTTGTTGATATCCCAGTCTTCTTTTTTTATTATCTGGGTCTCAAACTGTTTTTCAAAGCTGTACTTTGGTAGCATATGATCAGAAGGAATGCTCCTTCCTCTGTTATTACTCTGTTAAATTTGCAGTGTGCTTGGTTGGGTCTTTGTCCATTCCAGCACTCTGATACTGCCAATCTATATGAACTCATTCTAGCCTGTCCTATTTATGAAATTGCATAGTGATGGGAGGTCTAGTAAAGTATTCAAGGACCCAGCTCGATAGCTGCAGTCGCTTAAGTGCGGCCGGTATCCAGTAATATGGAGATAGTGGGTTCGAGCCCCACTGTCGGCAGCCCTGCAGATGGTTTTCCGTGGTTTCCCATTTTCACACCAGGCAAATGCCGGGGCTGTACCTTAATTACGGCCACGGCCGTTTCCTTCCATTTCCTAGGCCTTTCCTTTCCCAACGTCGCCATAAGACCTATCTGTGTCGGTGCGACTTAAAGCAAATAGCACCACCAAAGTAGTCGGTGTAGTTCTCATAGGCCGAGTTATGCCTATGCATCTGATCTGTTTTTGACATGCTCTATTGGTGAAAAATATCTAACTCCCTCCATGGGAACTGTAAGCTATCCAATGTTCTACTGACTTTTCCTTGGCTTACTTTCTGCCACCAGATGATTACAGCATAGGCTCTAATGATCATTGTGTACATCTACATTACCATTGATGGTCTCTTTTACATGCATTCAGCAAGTTCTCTTGGCCCGGGTTATTTCTTCAAGCACTAGTTTCATTCTTTCATTTCTTCTCGTTTCAGATATGCTTAAAATATTATGTAGGCCCTACTTTATATACAAAGGATGGGTGAATTAATAATGATTCGAATTGAGAATGGGCAGTAAAAATATAGTTGAAAGAAGGCGTGGTTGTTAAATAAAGCCGTTAAGACCTTAAAAAAAGCTAAAAAGGACCAACAAGTCAAGAAACGCCGAAAAGAGGGAAGAGAGGACAAATAAAACCCACCATGTTCTGGCCTACAATGACCAAGAATGACCATGTATTATGTTGGGTCTCGTCTTCGGACAATCGAGAAAAAATTATTTTTTTCTCAACTTCCAAGCCATATACTATAAATGTCACTGTGAATCAGTCACTATAAGTCACTATAAATGAAACTTTAAACGTATGCAGAAAAGTTCATTCATCACTTCATCCCCCTAAGATTCACCAGGCCGTATTACCTCTCAACTTAAAAATAAAACTGGTTCAAACATTGATACTTCAAATTTTTAACTATTATGATGTTGTGTTGCTGGATTCTACCAGTGAACAAAATAGGAAATTGCAGAGAGCTTTAAATTCCTGCATTAGATTTATTTTTTCATTGAATTTTGCCTCGCATGTACTACCCCTTTTTATGCACAGCTTTCTTGGTTAAAAGTAGAGCAGCAGAGAAATCGCTATGTATCAACCCTTATCTATCGACTCTTGACTGAAAATATACCTGAATATCTCTCCAGTAATTTCCGTCTTGTATCTTTCTTTCATGACCGTGACACGCGATCTGGGTCAACAATTGCAATACCTCCATATCATACATCTGCCTTCAGTAATTCTTTCCTTGTGTCGGGCGCCAGAATATGGAATGCTTTACCCCCTGAAATTAGAAATTGTTCCTCATTGATTACCTTCAAAAGACAGTCTAAAGATTTCCTCTTGAATAAGTAGCCTAGATCATGTGTGAATGTGTGAGTGAATGTCTGGAGTAAATAGTTCCCAAAAGTTCACATAAATTACTGTTATATTATATGAATTCCACCTAGAGTAGTTAATATTGAATTTATTTTTCTCATTTTAGACTTAGGATGCAATCTTTTAGTTTTAGTCTATATTAAGTTATATTATTATTATTATTATTATTATTATTATTATTATTATTATTATTATTATTATTATTATTATTATTATTATATACAGTGTGTTAAGTTTGAATATTAAGTTTGTATTCAGTATTAAGCCACATAATGTGGTTAAGTGTAAGATAGGGCCAAGAGCCCTAACTTCGCCACAAAATAAAGACATTAATAATAATAATAATAATAATAATAATAATAATAATAATAATCATAATAATAATAATCATAATAATAATAATAATAATAATAATAATAATAATAATAATGTAATGATGGTAGCATTCATTTAGAGACGGTGAACATTCTTAGGATCGGCGAGGAATAGGAACATCTCAGCGAGAAAGTACCTGTTGCCATTTACTAGCACAGAATTAGTCGAGAGAGATTTTCCTTCATACACCTTGGCACTACAACAAGCTTAATACAAGTCCGGACTTAAAACTGTACCTCAAATGTCTTGAGCCAGTTTTCAAGATATTAAGTGCATCAAGGCTAAGCTCATCGTTCTCATTAATAATGTTTCTATTGGCTACTGAACTGTGTAACAATTACTATTACAGATTATTCAGCTAACACACATATGTATTATTAAATTAAGAGTCTGTCAAATAAAATTTGTCATCAGTTTTTATTTATTTATTTCTTCTTCTTCTTTCTTCGTTTCGGCCTGCTGTGGACCACGTTATTTCAACCGTTTGCATCCTTGAGCTTTAATTCTTCCCCAGTACTCACGCATTCTCGTTCTGTGAGCCTCCTTTCTTTCATCAGTCCACTACTTGCCTGCTTCCAACTTTGGCCTTTCTTGGAACCTCTTGTATCCCTGGAGCTTTTCCTGGAGACGAGCACGTTTCTGGATGTCTTCGAGTGCGATTCCTATTTCTTGAAGGTCTTTTTCAACTCCGATATACCAGGGTCCCTTGGTTTTCTTGTTAAGAAAGTAGGAAAAGATCCTATTGGTCTGTCTCTGTGTGCTCATGCGTGCTATATGGCCATAAAAATTAATCCTCCTTTTCCGAATCGTGTCCGTTATCCTCTCCATTTGCTGGTACAAATCGCTGTTGTGTCGTCTCCTGTACTGACCATTTTCTTTGATTGGTCCAAGAATCTTTCTCAGGATTTATTTATTTATTTATTTATTTATTTATTTATTTATTTATTTATAAAACTAAACAACGAGTTGCCGAATTACAGAGTTCCACAATGAAAAATGTATTTACAATGCAAACATAAAAATATAAATGAAAGAGCAATTAATAAAAATAATTTAATGACAAAATAGCGGAAGAAAATTAAAAACTAATAAAATAACTGTAGAGAAACAACTGATAACAACTCAACATAGAGACAAAAGAAAAGAACGAGCAAAATTAAAGACTGAAAGTAAAACGAAGAAAATATGTTATAGCTAGGCACGGTAAGATAAATACAGATACGACACAGATACGACAGATAAGTAACGGTATGGTACAGTAAAAAAAACATATGTACAATAGAGGGGACAGCAATGAGAAGAGTAGAAAGGAATATGAAGAAATGAGCTAAGTTAAGGAAGAATCTATTAAAGGAGGCATACGAAGGAAAAACGTCCAAGATCTCATCAGGAGATAAAAAGTTAAGGAAAGTTGGAATGCAGATAAATCAAGCTCTTTGAACAAGAGATAGGCAGGAATATATATGAAAAGGTGGATTTATCCTGGTTTTGCGAGTTGGATCATGTAGGAAAAAAAATGGACGCAAATTCGGGAGAACGAAATTAACCATTAACAGCGTCATATGGGAATCAATGTGGAACTATAGATACAAACGTGGTTTTATTTTCTATTACGAATATTGTAAAATAATTCTTCTTATTCTTACGTTACCGCTTCCGTAGGATAACGGGCAGCTTTTTCATGGTTTGGATTTTTCTATTCTCCTCTTCATTCTCTCTCTTACTTCTCCCATTCTTCAGATGGTATTTTCAGTATCCTCTTCTCTTGTCTCCCACACTGGTGCTTCTCTATCCTATTCTTGTACCTTTCTCTGTCAATGAGCTCTGCCTATTGGTTGGTGTAAATTCATTGCTGCAGTTCTCTGTCCCTTCCACCTTGATCCCCATTGCAGTCCAGACAACCCACATACACTGACTGAGCAAATGTCATGGGATAGCGGAGCACTGATGCGCAGGTGTGTTGTATGCGCACCACACGCCCCCTGTGCCAGCGGCCGTTGTATAGGAGACCTTGTGAGCAGTGGCTCTGCATTGCCCGACGGATGGGAAGTGCGATTTCGGAAGTGGTGCGGGAATTCGGCTTCACACGATCAACCGTGTCCAGGATGTATCGTGAATGGTTGAATGCGGGTGTCACCGTCCACAACAGACGAACGACCGGCCGTCCAGCCACCCTCGATGATCGTGACCGGCAACATCTTTGACGGATTGTCAGTAGTGACAGACGGGCAACCGTGCAACAAATCACGGCTCAATTCAACACAGCCCGTACTAGACACGTCTCCCAGTGGACAATCCGTAGGAACATGGGTTCTATGGGGTATGGGAGCCGGCGCCGCACACGGGTGCCACTGTTAACCCAACGTCATCGGGCACAACGACGCGCATTTGTCGCCAGTCACCAGGGATGGACACTAGAACAATGGCGTAACGTGATATGGTCGGACGAATCACAATTTCAACTGCACCATGCCGATGGGAGGCACCGTGTATGGTCCAGACCAACCAACTGCATCTCTCCTTCTTTTGGATCTGGCCAGTTTGGCCATGTTTGTTGCAGTAGTTTCCGCCTTCATAATTATCTCTCTGTCCAAGGCCCTGACATTGCATACAGTATTGAAACCTGCTGGCAAACCAAGATATTCCAATACTTGTAGTCTTGCAGTATATTCATCATCAAATGTAAGAACTGTCATACACACCCAACTGCAGTCTTGGGATACCCACAAATATATTTTCCGGGATTCTAGACCATACAATATTATTGAAAGATGCATTTGTGTTTTGAATGGTTCCTCTCAAACACTTCTTTAGTAACGCTGGATGGGCTAGAACCTTAAATACAGGCTTGATGGCAAGCATGATAGCTTTTACTATTGCATTTTTGTGTGTAAATGTACCCAATGTACCAGCTTCTTTGGTCCTCTGGTATTTACACCAGTTCCGAGAACAATAGTTTGATGAACATTTTCACTAACATTTTCACCTTGTTCTGTAGCTACATCACGCTGTACCCGTGGATATGTTCAACAATGCTGATTGCCTTTATTCTTTCTCCTTTTAAACACACTTTTAGGCTTTGTCATTGTGAAAAGAACACAAAATGAGGACACAAAGTACAAATATAGAAATAAATAAAAAAATATTACCACTTTTTTACATTCAAACTGCTCAAAGCCGACGCCATATTGAATTGACAGAATAGCCAACTGATGTAACAGAATTTGCTTTGAAATATAAGCCAAACCACAGCCTTCTAGACCAAATAATTCGTAAGATATGCTGTTTATAAAACTTTACAAGATTGTTTAAAAGAAAAATTAGGATTACAGTAATATATATAAAATGAAATTAAAAATAGTAAATATTGGACTATTATAATAAAACATATACCAAATGAATCAGAATCAATCATATATTATTAATGTGTAAAAAAGTGAAAATATCAAAGTTAACCGATTTGGACCTTTACGACTTCTGTTAACAAATGAAGGCTCTGACCCTTCAAGGAATCGAACATGGGACACCTTGGATCAAAGACTATCGCGCGAACCAGTTGGCCATGGAGCTGAAAATAATAATAGGAAGGTTTCCTTCCTAACCAAGTGCTTACCCCACCCGACTATACACCAAGAACCGTAAATGCAATATCTGTGGGTGTGCGCAACTACACGCTGATTAAAAATGATCACCGTGTATTTTCTCGTGTCCGATTTGGAATTACAAGAGATCACGTGTTCGATCAGAAGTGTGTTTTGCATTTTTTAGCAGTTCGTGCGGATTCCTTTGTGCCGTGCTGGAATTACGGCAGCATGCAATCTCACGTGTTCCACTTGATCATAGCTATCCCCGTCTTTTTATTATTGCGATAAAAGTTCGAATTATCAGAATTGGGTCTGATTTCTAGACCGCATTTCCTCAGTCTTCTTCATTTACCAGCTGGAAATCGTGAACGACGGTTGTATGATTGATGTCTTGTGTAAGACGAAAAAGAAGGACGCAATAATATCGTTTCCTTGACATAGAAATCATTCTGTCATAATCTCTGTTCAAATGATCGTCAGTGGAGGCTGCTACCTGGGAGGTTTCAGCACTGTGGAATTCCCCAACGTGAAACATGAACTATGAGAAGGAGAGCAGAAGTCAGTTACTTTTGCGGGAAGTAAAATGTATGCATGATATTCCCTCGCCTTCGTAATGATTAGGCAGTAATGAAAACTAATTGGACTATTAGGAAATGTAGACTAGCCCGCTCTTCCATAATGTAGGGAGAGTGACATAGTATTCAGAGGTTCTACTACGCCGTACCCCTACTTGTTATGCAAATCTCAGAGCAAAACTAGAGCATAAGCTACTGTACTTGTTAGACCTACTCACTGTAGTAACTTTGCTTCTATGGTATTAATGCCTGAAAACCTTGGCTCTAGTTTCATCATCTTCTTCTTCTTCTTCTCCATCTTCTTTCCCGGCCTTACGTGTACCCACAGTGGACACTCCCAAGTATCACTTCTGATCCTTAGAGAGTACTCCCTGCGGTTGGATTCTCCGCTACTGGAATGCCGTTTCTATTCAAGGCCTTTTCGGCTGTATGTCACCATGTTTCTCTCGGACGCCCGCGTTTTCTCCTTGGCTGCTCGATTGCAAGAGCACTTTTAACGGATTGATCATCATCTCGACGTTGTACGTGTCCGTACCTTTTTTCCTTTGCTATTTGCTTTACGTCGCACCGGCACAGATAGTCTTATGGCGACGATGGGATAGGAAAGGCAGGAATGGGAAGGAAGCGGCCGTGGCCTTAATTAAGGTACAGCCCCTGCATTTGCCTGGTGTGAAAATGGGAAACAACGGAAAACCATCTTCAGCGCTGCCGACAGTGGGATTCGAACCCATTATCTCCCGGATGCGAGTCCACAGCTCCGCGTCCCTAACCGCACGGCCAACTCGCCCGGTCGTGTCCGTATCAGAGCAACTGCCGCTCCTCCAATTTCTCACTGATAGGGGCCGTACTAAATGATCCTCGTATATGCTCAGGGCTGGTTTACACGGGTAGAGTAGCGAGGCGAGTAGAGTGGATAGTAGAGCTACTAGCATCGTGTAAACGACCGGGATAGTAGCAAGTAGAGTACAGTAGTTAGTAGGCAGTATAGTTGAGTGGGTTTCCGCTGCGGTAAAGTAACTCTACCACTATCCTTCCCCCTCCACCGGAACCGAGATCCGAGAGCTGGCGGAGAAGTCCGAGGACGCTCGATTTTTCAGCTGGCGCGTCATTCGACTGCTGTATCTGCATGTGTATACAGACGGTGGTATTACGTTGAGCGTTTATTTGGCGGCAAAATGAAATGGACGGAAGAAGAAACTTGCAAATTTGTGGAGCTCTACAGCGAAAAAGAATGTTTATGGAACATAAAAAGCGTTACTTATAGAAATAAGAATATGAGACGGGCGGCGGAAGAGGACTTGATTGCGAAAATGGGTAAAGAGGGTTTTGGGTTAACGGAACTGAAACACAAAATAAAAAAATTACGATGTACATACAATCAAGAACTCATGAAAATACGAAGATCCAAGAAGTCTGGAGTCTACACTCGAAGATGCAACATAAAATATAAACAAGTGTCAGCTCGATTTTCACTTAATATGAAGATTTCTCAAGTTTCAATGTTACACAGCGTGTTCATCATGTGTCTCGACATGTTTAAGTTAGGCAATACAATGGTGCAGGACTGTGTACATCAATCATATTAATAATATACATAGGGATCTTCTACATATCACTTGCTACTGCCGTTAATTTTCAGCAATAACAGTAATTTCCCCAACAAATTGAATAGTTTCCATATGTTGTTTGGAATATCCAAAATAATTATTGTTTACAGTACAGTGTCAGATCTAGAAGCTTAAGCTCTACACCTGGGCCGTACAAGCAAGGAACAAAAATAATTAAATAGATCAATAATTAGCATATTTATGGCGAAGAAGCTACTGCAAATTAGGCCTACGCCAGCGTAATTTACAGTGTACTTATGGCCGGTTACGTCTCAAAACTCACGTGCGAAAATTAGTAGCAAATGGTATCAAAACTCACGACTGCAGACTAATAGCTAAATTAATATTCCAATGAGTCTCAAAATTCACGACTCGGACAGCAGGTGCCTGCGATGACGGCAGGAGAGGTGAGGTGCGCGGTGACTCACTCACCAGGCCTCTCCTGAGGCCACAATACCATTAACATCAAATTTATATCAAAACGAAAAATACGTTATATTACCTTTAAAACCACAGAAAAATGTTTTGATGATGATGATAATAATAATAATAATAATAATAATAATAATAATAATAATAATAATAATAATAATAATAATAATAATGTTGCATCCGGGAGATAGTAGGTTCGAATCCCACTATCGGCAGCCCTGAAGATGGTTTTCCATAGTTTTCCATTTTCACACCAGGCAAATGCTGGGGCTGTACCTTAATTAAGGCCACGGCCGCTTCCTTCCAACTCCTAGGCCTTTCCTATTCCATCGTCGCCATAAGACCTATCTGTGTCGGTGCGACGTAAAGTCCCTAGCGAAGAATAATAATACACCTCTGTGTCATTCACCGACCATTATTTTCCCCTGTGTGTTGGGGTGGCAGAGTAACATCCACAGTATCCTCTGCCTATCGTAAGAGGTGACTAAAAGGAGCCCCAGGGGTACTTACATTTTTTAGAAAAGGCCCTTGTCTTTCTTTGCCCGAAACCTTCATTTTCTAGAAGTATGGGCCACCTTCCATTTTTTTCCCTCTGATTAGTATTAATAGAGGATGGCTGCCCAGTTGCACTCCCTCTTAAAACAGTAATCACCACCACTACCTTTTCCTTCATTGTTTTCAACACTTATTGATTTTTAATGAACCTTTTCACATTTTCTTGGCTGGGGAAAGAACCACCATCATAAAATATCATCAACATCAGCGCTGTGGAGTCTTTTTTAAGTCACATAGCAACAGAACGTCAAAGATAGCGATTGGCTACTTCGCTATATTTTAGATAAAATTCTGACCCATTTTAATTTATGATTTTATAAATTTGGTGACCCAAGTAGTCAATACTGCGAGTATATAACATTGCGTTTCGTGTAATCGCGTGGGGGCGTGATGTAATATATTAATCTATGCTAAGTAAGGCATCTGGGAGTACATGACTCAGTCATACGTGTGGAGCATGAGTTCATATTATTTTCGGAAAGCGTATCAGAGACCGTTCATCATACTCGCCCATTTTCTGAAGGGAATGGAGATAAGTAATTTAATTTCCCTGCGATGAGTTTCATGACCAAATTAATCTCTAATGAAACTAAATGAGTGAATTAACAGTCGTAATATTTAATATCGGTAAAATAAAGTTTCTTATGTAAGTAAATGCCGTCTTATGGCCTCATAATGGAACTAAGCCCCGGTAATTACTACCAAGTGAAAATGTATTTTAACTAGCAGCAGGCAATATACCTACTTTAACTTTATGTCGTCCGGCTGCATGGATACATGGTTAGCATGCTGGCCTGTGGTCTAATGGGTTCAGGGAGTCCCAGGTTCGACTCCTGGCCGGGATTTTCACTTTCATTTGTTAATTCCTATGGCTCGGGAACTGAGTGTTTGTGCCGTCTTCAGCATTGGACTTCATGGATTGCAAAAAAAGAGGCGTATTTCTATGTTTCATCTATTCACATAATTCAATCGATTATCCATCCGACACACTTACACCGAAAAATGTATTCATGACGCAACCGATTATTCTACGCGATATAACTGAATGATATTTGAAATTCATTTGATTATTTATTCCATTATTTAAATAACCGGATGGAAGCTATTTGATTTTTAAAAAATATCCGATTATATCATCACTAGTAGGGTGGGCATATATCCATTCAAAGAACTGGTCCTGCTCGTGAGGTTTGAGACTGGCCCAGATAGAGAAACCTATTCTTGCTAATCCTCTTCTTAGAATTCGTGAATTTTGATACTCGTGAGTTTTGAGACTCGTGGGTTCTGAGACGACACACTGATGGCCAATGGGTATTCTTTCTATAACTTTTGAAATGAATTCTGTAAAATTTCATTCGGATAAGATTTAGGTTGGCTGAAATACAAAAAAAATGGAAATAGAAACATCACTACAGTCTAACTGGGGAAAGGAGTACCTCACCCCTTCACCGTGGAACAAAAACCTTCGCCAGAATTATGATCGATCTATAATTAGACTGGAGCTCGTTCATATAGTTTTATCTTAGAAATCACCACTACAGTATTCACAGACGAAGACTAGTAAAATCCTGAGGGGATGATTACACTGTCGTTACTTTCTGTACAATAATGAATAAAGTCATAAAAATTCAATCGTTTGTGTTCCTGGGTTAAAATACATGCTTGTACTGCCAGGGAACTGCTCCTTCATTAACAAAATGATTCCTGAGACGATCCCTCATGTTCTTGGCCAACTGTGTCGAGTTTGTCCCCCCATATTTCTCCAAATTGCCAAGTTCTCTCAGAATTAATGCCGATGCCCCGAGTGTATATCTCCTACTAAGCCAGCCTCTTACCCATTCCCTTTTTTCCTCATTTACTTCTTCTTCTTCTTCTTCTAACGCTTCACTAACCTCTTGCAGTAATGTGTTTGTAAATGTCTTTAAACACTTCGTTACGATGTGCTTACGTCTTGACATGGTGCTACTACTGTACTCTACTCTACTGTATGACTTTACTCCCGCATGAACGATACGAGTGTCAACTCTACCAGACAGCGGTAGAGTAGAGTAACGTGGCTACTCTACTAACTACTCAACTCGCCTCGCTACTCTACGCGTGTAAACCAGCCCTCATTGCGTACTCAGTCCAAGAGCATCGCAGCTATCGCAGCATCCGCATTTCCGTTACATTCATTTGCTGATCATGTTTCTTCTGCCTTGTTCAGCACTCGGAGCCGTAAGTGAGTGAGTGACTGTTGTTAAACAGTCTTGTATTATCTAGCCTTTGAGGTTTATAGGGATCCGTCTGTCACATAAAATGCCTGTCAGCAAACGCCATTTGGTTCATTCACTATCGATGCGATGCTTCACGTCGTCATAAATCGTCGTATCGATGGTAATAACTCAGCCCAGATACTTGAATGTATCCGTTGTTGCCACTAGATCATCTGCTATGAAAACTGTATTGGGTGGACTTTGAACTTCTGGCTTGGCCAACTTAAAGAACATATACTCCGTCTTCTTACGGTTTAATCTGAGTCCATTTGTCTCCAAAGCTTTACACCAAAGTTCTAAGGCTGCCTCGATCTTTTCACATGTTTCACCAACAAGGACGATGTCCTCTGCATATAGAAGGGTCCTAGCCCCATTTAATAATGTATTTATTTATTTATTTATTTATTTATTTATTTATTTATTTATTGAGCACCACAGGATTTATAATCCCAATTACAATGGCCAATTGTTTACATTTGTTTATTCGTCAATGAATTTAAAATTATTTACTATTCTAATATTATATTTACAATGAGAAGGAAACGGTAATTCATATGCAATCTAATTCAGTCTTTACAAGAAACAGTGAAATAAAAATAATAATTTTCAAATATCTGGTGTGATGGTAAGTGGATCTCCCACATTTTCATATTTAGAATGTAGTTGTATATCTCTGTCTGCTACTAGACATAAATGGGGTCGTTTTGAAAATCACTGGTTTATACCTGATGGGCAAAACAAAACTGGTCCGGGAAAATATTTACAATAGGACTGACGCGGGTCTGACGAGGGACTGACGAGGGACTGACGAGGGACTGACCCTTGTTAATGAACATCGCAGAAGATGATGGAAACGACTTCACCTGAAGAAATTAAAAATTGGGGTTCTAAAAGTCCTGACTCCACTCCATTCAGAAAGCAAGGTAGATTTCAACACGTGTAGGTTCGTCTGGACGCTTTAATGCATGCACAATCGTAAACTTGTCCTTTTGATGACGTTTTGACAGACGATCTCCTAATTCCCTCTTGCGCAGATGAACGGCGTTGAGATTTCGTTGGATTTCGCTCAAGATCTTCCTTCACTCGAGCAATATTTCCTGGTGTTCGAACTGTTTTCGGATGGTTACGGATTTTATTCGTTTCACGCCGTTTTGCCGCTAAGGTTTGATTGCAGACATTGCTGGAGATCTTGTCAAAACACTTCCAGTCTTAAACTCTAGCACAAGATGTTCTGCATGGGTTTTCCACGAATCGTACTTCGCATGACACTCGAAAATAAACACGCGCTGTTTTATAGTGAGCACCATTTGGTGTTGCGTTCAACTGGTCACTAAACACGTCGGCTCCTCTTACTCAACCGTAATGACCAGGGCCCGGATTTTTATGCAGTAACCGCTTAGATTGCAAACTAATTTGGTTAGTAGGAAGTGTCGGCCACCCACTCTTCCATAATGTAGCAAGAGTAACATAAATTATAGGGGTTCTGGTGGGCCGTACCCCTATTGTTTATGCAAACCCCGTAGCACAGGCGTTGTGAAGGTAGACTATACTTGTTACTCGCTTCAGGAAGTTTGCACTCTAACCTATTACTGCATAAATATCCGGTCCCCAGTAATGACACAGTGACTTACTCGGGAGATGCGAGAGCTGCGCACGCGCAGACTTGTGACAGCAACCGATTGGTGCATCGAATTCACGGTTTCCAGCGTTTCCTGTGATGAGCAGTTCTCCTGTTCATTAACAAGAGTCAATTCGCCCTCAGTCTTACAAATAATATCCGAGCCAGTTTTACTTTTCCACCCTGTATAAATCACTATTGGTTTATAGCTGTTACACATTTCTCAAAAATGTATATTGCGAAGATAAACGAAAGAATTTGTGGTTTTCCATTTGATATGAGGTAAGTTGTCTGACATTTTAAGCTATACACTTTGGCCATTTCCCGCAGCTTTAAATAAATTAAATGTTCGCGTTTGGTGGTATATTTCCGCCTCAGATGTTGTTTCATGCAGGTCATATTATTTACGGTGCTTTTACTAGAACTCCACCTTGAACGACTTTTCCCAGATCACATTTCTCCCTGAGGGACCACCCAAGATAGCTGTGCAACGCTAGGCAGCGCCCAGACAATGGTATTCAAATGCTCCGTCACACAAACCCTTCCAATGATTTTCCGCTCTTCCCCACAATTAAACCCTATGGTAAAGGTTTAATGTCATGGTTTGTGTACAGTCCTTGTGCGGTAGAAACGCATCAAACACACAAGGTCGGAAATTACACTTTGAGATGATTATGACGACGATGATTTGTGATCATTATTTATTTATTTATTTATTTATTTATTTATTTATTTATTTATTTATTTATTTATTTACTTATTTATTTATTTATTTTGGTCATCGTACATAACTCCGCCACTTTTCCTTCCTTCTCATGATTGCAGCTTCTCCCTCTTCATCCGTCCAATGTTGTTCCTTCTTAGGCGCTGTTTCTGGTTCCTCCTCCTCCTCCTCCTCCTCCTCCTCCTCCTTTTTCTTGTATTCTCATCGGATGTATTCAGGACGATCTGATTCATGCTCCCAGAAAAATAGTTGGTGTACTGAGCTCATACTATTCTCGTAGATTCAATAGCCAAGGAATTTTCCTTCTTCCTCTACTTCTCCTTCCTTTAATTTTACCTCCTTAGATACACTGAAGGGGTCTTATATTTAACATTTCGAATGATATGGCCAAAGTATTCAAGCTGCTTCTCTTGACATGAATATGTCTTAAGGCTGGGGAGCCGTCCAAAATTTTGTGTAATGTAACGCGACAAAATGTGTGGCGGAAGTCACGTCATATTAATCGTTACCGAAGGCCTGGGTCACCAAAGATGCTGCGGCTGTGGATTTGTATAAACAGAGTGTGTTGAAATAGAGGGTATACCGTCAGTGACGTCACATCAGTTGTTACCGGAGGCCTTGGTCGCCAAAGATGCTGCGGCTGTGGATTTGTATAAACAGAGTGTGTTGAAATAGAGGGTATACCGTCAGTGACGTCACATTAGTTGTTACCGTAGGCCTTGGTCACCAAACATGCTGCGGCTGTGGATTTGTATAAACAGAGTGTGTTGAAATAGAAAATGTACCATTAGTGACGTCACATTAGTTGTTACCGGAGGCCTTGGTCGCCAAAGATGCTGCGGCTGTGGATTTTTATAAACACAGTGTGTTGAAATAGAAAATGTACCATTAGTGACGTCACATTAGTTGTTACCGGAGGCCTTGGTCGCCAAAGATGCTGCGGCTGTGGATTTGTATAAACAGAGTGTGTTGAAATAGAAAATGTACCATTAGTGACGTCACATTAGTTGTTACCGGAGGCCTTGGTCGCCAAATATGCTGCGGCTGTGGATTTGTATAAACAGAGTGTGTTCAAATAGAGGGTGTACCGTTAGTGACGTCACGTTAGTTGTTACCGGAGGCCTTGGTCGCCAAATATGCTGCGGCTGTGGATTTGTATAAACAGAGTGTGTTGAAATAGAAAATGTACCATTAGTGACGTCACATTAGTTGTTACCGGAGGCCTTGGTCGCCAAAGATGCTGCGGCTGTGGATTTTTATAAACACAGTGTGTTGAAATAGAGGGTATACCGTCAGTGACGTCACATCAGTTGTTACCGGAGGCCTTGGTCGCCAAAGATGCTGCGGCTGTGGATTTGTATAAACAGAGTGTGTTGAAATAGAGGGTATACCGTCAGTGACGTCACATTAGTTGTTACCGTAGGCCTTGGTCACCAAACATGCTGCGGCTGTGATTTTTATGAATGAGTGTGTTGAAACAGAAAGTGTACCGTGAAATGACGTCATATTAGTTGTTACCGTGGGCCTTGGTCGCCAAAGGTGCTGCGGTTGTGGATCTGTATAAATAGTGTGAGCTGAAATTTATTTTTGAAGAATCGTGTGGTTCAGTCAGTTTTTTTTTCATACAATTGGCTTTGCGTCGCTCCGACACAGATAGGTCTTGTGACGACAATGGGATAGGAAATGGCTGACAGCTGTAGTATTTTCCTAGTGTGAAAATGTGAAACCACGGAAAACCATCTTCAGTGCTGTCGACAATGAGGTCCAAACACAGTATCTCACGAATACAAGCTCACAGCTGCGCGATAACAACCAAACGGACAACTCGCTCGGTATTATTGTTATTATTAATATTACTATTATTAGTATTAGTATTATATATTTGTTGTTACATTTGGCAGTGTACTTTGCTTTAGTCTGAGCCCAGAATCCCCTCATTCTTTCTGAGTGGGCCTGCTTGCGTTCCTCTGTCCAAGGTACACCGTGTCGTCTTTTCGGTTGTTCATCTCGGTTTAGCCCGTTCGTCACTATCTTTTTAAGGAAAATACCTCCGTCAATTCCGGTTTGATCTCTAGCACTTGAAGGTCTTCTTTGGTGTTTCTAAACCAAGGCATCGTGGTTTTAAGTTATGAATCAAATAGGTAAAAGATCTGTTTCCGTCCATTAGTTTGAGTTGACCATGAAATCGTGGCCGTATTTTACAGATCGTTTCTGTAATTTTCTCTATTTTGTTACAGACGTTCCTATTGGATCGTTTTAGGTGAATGCCATTCTTGTAGTTGGATCCCATGATTCCCCTAATTATTCTGTGCTCCTTTATCTCCAGTTCTTTGAGGAGTCCTTCATTGACATTTAGGGATAGCGTTTCGGATGTATACACAACTACTGGACTCAGAACCGTATCATAGTGACGTATCTAGTATTTTGGAAAGGCATTTTTTGTTGTAGATAGTGCGTAGACTATTTCAAGTTTGCGTATTCACTCCCTAAGTGCTTCCTTGTCCAGATTATTATTATTATTATTATTATTATTATTAATATTATTATTATTGTGAGCCTCCGTGTCTCAGGCGGCAGTGCGTCGGCCTCTCCCCTCTGTGTTCCGTGGTTCAGATACCAGTCAGATTTGGGCTGGATAAAGCGGAGACGGGAGAGGTTTTTCTCCATTAGTTTGAGGTGACCATGAAATCGTGTCCGTATTTTGCGAATCGTTTGTGTAATTTTCTCTATTTTGTTATACACTTTCTTATTGGATCATTTCAGGTGAATGTCATTCTTGTAGTTGGATCCCATGATTCCCCTAATTATTCTGCGTTCCTTTTTCTCCAGTCCTTATCCTGTTTTCCCTGTCATCTTTCGTTCCAGCAACACTCTGTAATATCATTGCATTTGTCAGTCATTAATCATTGCCCCAGAGGAGTGCGACAGGCTTCGGCAGCCGACACATTTCCTATCCTCGCAGCTAGATTGGGACTTCATTCTTTCCATTCCTGAACCGGTCAAACGACTGGAAACAGGCTGTGAATTTTCATTTCCATTATTATTATTATTATTATTATTATTATTATTATTATTATTATTATTATTATTATTATTATTGTTGTACCGGGTGGTACACCTCCACGCCGCTAATTCAAACTTTGCGCCAGTTGAAACTCCTCTACTGGAGGAAGTCTGAACTTTATCTACTGTGTTAATTATCAAGTTTTTCAGAAGATGTCACTACTTGTACATTTTGACGTTTCTGAACTGGGTCGTTTTCGATGTATTTTTGTTTTGCCTGTAGTAAGAAGTGTGGACATTCTCTTCCAGACGGCACTACTGAAGGACTACAATCATGCACCCTACTGCGAAGTGAAAGAACTGTTTTTGGAGAAATTTTGAATTCATAAGTTTGTTCTTTGTTAAATTTCTTTCAGTTATTGTTTAAGTTGGCTATATTATCCCTTTCTTTCCGCCAGTTTTGAATTCGACCAATAAGGAATTTCTGTAATTAATTTTCCACCAATAATGTGTTTCTTCTTCATACAGTGTAGGGGTTTTGTTGTTAGCCAATAAAATGATTGTGGGCGGGTGTTTTCATTCCTGAAACGCCTCGAACTTTCCACGAGGGTATATAAACTGCTGATTTTCTGGTCTCCGCGCCACTTCAGTAACATCTATCAGTGTGTAAAGTACGTAGCAGGGGGCGGGAAGCGCCTCTTTCTTCGGGCAGCAGTTCAACCACCAGGTAATGGCCGTTTAATAACTTCTTTTCTTGCTAGCTCAGCAGTTTAACTCTCGGGGCAGGTCCGAAGCCTTTTTACCATGTAACTTTCCTCTAAAATGTAAAGGCACTTGGTATCAATTGTATCTTTTTAAACTACATATTGGTATAGAGAGTGCTTAACCCTCTCGAGCTCCCACTCATATTGCATTGAGGTGAACTTATTTTCACAACCGTTTCTTCCTTAACATAATGTAAATTGCCTCCTTCTATAAGTCACCTCTTTAGTATGGGATTAGCCCTTGCAGTAACGGCCTAGTGCCAAGTAGGTTTCATATAAAGTGTATTAGGAGTGCAAGAACGCCTCCTCTCAAGTTGGTATTTTAGAGGCCATGTAATTGACCTGTTTCTTTACCGAATAGGCCTCAGTAGGTTGGGTCAACTTGAATGTGGAGTTTGGTGTGGCCTTTGATAGGTTTGAACTTAAGAGCGAGTCGCTCTTTCTTAAATTTTGTTTTCTGCGCGCCTCGAGGAGGCTTTACTGTGTAATTGGGAGCAAGTGCTCCTGGGCATGATTGGGGTCTTCTGCCCCTTTGTTGAATTCTGTATATCGTAAGGTTGGGCTTATAGCTCAAGAATTGTGTGTCTGGCTCTCGGAGCCCAAATTCTGTAACTCTGTAATTGTACATTATCGATTTGTGTTTCGGCTACTGAGTACCTGTTCTATTTGTTATTTCTTAATCTTGAAAAGAAAATATAACCTTGTTAAATTTTATCTTAACTTTAATTTCGGATTTTGAGACCTGTTCACCCCCGCACCTTCTTTCACCTCTGCACATCCACAATACTCCGTAACAATTATTATTATTATTATTATTATTATTATTATTATTATTATTATTATTATTATTATTATTCCACCAATAAGCATACCATGTTTCACATTTTTCATAATTGCAAAGACATATTTCATCTATTGGGAATGCGAAATTAACCGATTCTGATTTGAAGGCCTTGGTAGACGCTTTGAATAAGGTTGGCTATGATTCCAGAGTGAAAAAGCATCAACAATGAACAATTCTGTATTGCTCTACAAGTACACGTATTACCTGACTTCACTGTGTATGCAGTATGAATATAGTAATGTAATCATTTTAGTCCATTTCAAAAGTTGTGATCAATTAGCATGGTTCGCTTATGTCATACTGAAATTAGCAACACCGTCCCACTGCCCGAATTACCTTACGTCATCTAGTTGTTATTAACTTTAATGTCATCATCACGACAAGAATGGTGGCACGAATTATTCTGAAATCGCTTTCCAGTATATTATAAACAGTAGTCAGTACTATCAAACAGGAATTCTTGACATTATGCGGAAACAAATAACAGATAATCATTATCTGTTTTCTGAAATAATGAAACGATCTTATAACATTATGATGAAATTGACTTTAGCAACGTCCGCAACACGCAAATATCAGTTCCGCCAGCGAGATGTAATAGATGTTTATTTTCGCTTGTCAGAAGTGATCATGCAAGCAGAATCGACCTAGTTAGAGGAGATAACGTTTGTTATCTCCGTGTAAGCAATTCCTAGAAGCCTTGTTTTCACTCTGAGTCCCACCGAATACGGAATAGTACTGTACCATCTTAGTATTAGATCCAATCAGTCAAAGCCTACAGAACCGTATGGACAAGATAGCAAAGACCCAGGATATCAGCATTTCCTATGCCAAGTTCGTTAAAGAAAAAGTCTACAGTTGTAGCCCCTCACGTGGGAAACTCAATGTTGAAAATATCCTAGGAATATGAGCAACGAATTTTAGGTAAATATAATATATATTAATTATGTATTCCTAAAAATTACAATAGATTTCTTAATCATCCTTATTCGGTCGATGAGATTAGCAGATTGCTCTTTTCTATCAATACGAGCGCTAACCTCAGTCAATGCATTGTTTCACTTAACCCTTTACTGCATATTGTTTCTTTCAGGCAACATATAATTATTTTTTACATAACATATTTATTTATTTATTATTGTACTATACCATTACTTATGTGTTATATCTGTATTTATCTTACTGTGCCTAGCTGTAAGTTCTTCTCTTCGTTTTACGTTCAATCTTCAATTTTCCTCGTTGTTTCTTTTGCCTTTATGTTTTGTTCTTAATTGTTGTGTCTCTATTGCTATTTTGTTAGTTCTTAATTTTTCCTCTGTTTTTATCATTAGATGGTTTTTCCTCATTGTTCTTCCACTTTTATTTTGTGTTTGCCTTGTGTTACTCCACTGTAAATATATGTTTCCTTTGTGGAACTCTGTAATTCGGCTTCTCGCTGTTTTGGTTTCCCAAATAAATTAATTAAAAACAACAGCCCGGCAACCAAAGGTACTCCTTCCACCCCATCAACATCCACGCGTACCAACCACCGTCTTTTTTACGTGGGCCCTCCCCATCGCATTACCACAGGCTTCTGGCTCCTACGGTCGTGCAAGTATACTTGCGCCTTGCAATATGTACCCATGGCTAGTAGGCAGTATGAAAGTAAGGGCTGCTGTCCTGAAGGAAAATCCACCAACACAAAGACACCTTGCAAACCACACAAGCACATATAAAGATGCAGTCTACCATATAATTAAGCACCACTACGAACGCTCATGTGAGTTGATGTAGAGTTTCACTTAGGCACTTATAACTACAATCGGAGAAGACATTTTTCAAAAAATAAAAATAAACGATTGAGGGTATTGAGCCAAGGAACACACTACAGAAAGAATTATGTAAATATGTTAATTTGCCTATGGTCTGGACCAAAAAAGTATTGTGTGGGTGATTTTTATTTGAAAGTACAATTGCGCGCTTTTCTATTTTATTTAATTCTTAGAATTTTACTTATTAGGACCATGTACTGCATTTTTTAAATGTATTTTGCTATTTATTTACATTATTGTGCTTATATTTGCTCTTGAAGAATGACCTGATTGTTTTTAATTGTAGGTTTTCACATTTAACTTTACTTAACTCTATGATCTTAATTGATGTTTATTTGTATTAAATTTAACTTAAATTAAGTCACTTTTTAATATTAATTTTGTCACTTAAATTCAATTTCACAAATTTTATTTTAATTTTTACTATTTTACTTATTTCATTTTATATTGTAAACATAATGTGATTATGTATAAGAGGGCCTAGAGCCTTAACTTCGCCTCCAGCCTCCAAACAAGGTAATAAATAAATAAATAAATAAATAAATAAATAAATAAATAAATAAATAAATAAATAAATAACCCCACTAAGAGTCCTCGAGGTACAAGAAAGAAAGTTCCTGAGACAGATAGTGGGACCAAGAAGTTTACCAGATGGAAGCCGATGGTATCAAACAAATCGTTAGCTATTTTTTTTTTTTTTTTTTTTTTTTTGCTATTTGCTTTACGTCGCACCGACACAGATAGGTCTTATGGCGACGATGGGATAGGGAAAGCCTAGGAATGGGAAGGAAGCGGCCGTGGCCTTAAGTAAGGTACAGTCCCAGCATTTGCCTGGTGTGAAAATGGGGAAACCACGGAAAACCATCTTCAGGGTGAGCTAAATAAACACCAAGAAAATCTCATAGATGCCGTCAGAAGAAGGCGACTAGCTTTTTATGGACACCTATCCAGAATGGACACAAAAAGGTTATCCCATAGGATCTTCAAGGCTGCTAACAAGGGCAAAGCTACTGGATTCGTGTGGATGAAGCAAGTGGAGAAGGACCTTTCGGAACTCCATATAAATCAAAATGACATAGCTGATCGGAGTAACTATCATACAACTCTTAAAACTAAATCCTTTGTAACATCCCTCACAGAAGTTACCCACAGACCAAAATACAAGACCAGGAAATGGTCTGAGGAACGTAAGATTGAATTTAGCCGGAAAATGAAGGACTACTGTGCCATCAGAAAAGCTCGAGGTACCAACAAGAAAACAGCTGCCAAACCAACCGCTGAGAACACCAATTGTGGCAAACAACGACAATGACATCAAGAAACAGATGGCCCTAACGAAATAAAATAACTAACTAACTAACTAACTAACTAACTAAATAAATAAATAAATAAATAAATAAATAAATAAATAAATAAATAAATAAATAAATAAATAAATAAATACATAAATAAATAAGCAAGCAATAACACAGATAAATGAACTACAGGAGATAGCCGAGAAAACAGGTTTAAAAATCTCCTTCACAAAAACAGAGGTGATGAGCACGGACAGGAATAATGTGAAGAGAACAATGAAGACGAAATATGGCGAAGTTAAGGTCGCAAAGCAGTTTAAATACCTGGGAGAGATTGTCAGTAGGAACGGGATGGATAAAGAGGCCATGGAAAATAGGAAACTTAAGTTGGAAAGGCTAAACACTGCCACCAAAGCCATTTACAACAAAAAGAATCTTTCCATTAATGCCAAACTAAGACATTATGACGCTGTTGTAAAACCAGTGATTCTGTATGGGGTGGAAACAGCAACACTAACGAACCTGGAAAAACTACTAAAGATTGAAGGGAGAATATTAAGGAGGATTTACGGCCCAAGGGTGGTAGAGGGAAACTACAGATAACGATCAAATAAGGAAATATACAAAAGAACAGAAGACCTGGAAACAACAATAAGAAAAAGACGGCTGCGATTCTATGGACACATGATCAGAATGGATCCAGCAAGGTTAAATAAACAAATTTTTGATAAAATATACTATTTGAAGAGCCAGGGGGGATATGCCAAGCAGATGAAGGAAGAACTCAAGAGGTTAGGAATTGCAGATGAAGAATGTCGTGATAGAGACCAATTCAGGAAAAGACTTAACAACATAAAAGTTCTTGTTGAGGAAAAGAAAGAGCGCAGAGGGGAAGATGGACTGAAGAGAGAAGAGCGCAACATTCTGAAAGAATGAAGGCACTGTGGAGAAAGAGGAGGGAAGAATAAATAAATAAATAAATACATAAATAAATAAATAAATAAATAAATAAATAAATAAATAAATAAATAAATACTTTAAGTAACTATCCCCTTTAACTTCAAACAGAATAGGAAAGTTCAGAAGTCTGATCCATGGTTACACAGTTGTACTTCATCAATAATCACTACCGGCACCAATAGCTGCCTCTGTGGGTCCATGGTAGAGTGTCGGCCTCCGGATCCCAAGATAGCGGGTTCAAACCCGGCAGAGGTAGTCGGATTTTTGAAGGGCGGAAAAAGTCCATTCGACACTCCATGTCGTACGATGTCGGCATGTAAAAGATCTCTGGTGATACATTTGGTATTTACCCGACAAAATTAATTAAATCTCAGCCATAGACGCCCAAGAGAGATCCGGTTTACTCTAGGTCCGCTAGATGGCAGACAGAGTAAACCGGAACGTCGAAATTGACGAGCAGACAGCCAGATGGCGTCAAATCGAAATGTCTGCAAACGGTAGCTGAGGCCATATGATTATTATTATTATTATTATTATTATTATTATTACCGGCACCAATGCGTTCGGAGAATTAAGGTAGTCCTGGACACGTTAAGGCACTCAGCTTCCACACCAGGGACGTAGCCAGAAGGGGTGTTACTGGGGTTAGATCAGCATTTGCCTGTGTGAAAATGGAAAACGACGGAAAATCATCTTCAGGGCTGCCGGCAGTGGGAGTCGAACCCACTATGTCCCGAATGCAAGGTCACAACCGCGCCCCTAAGCGCACGGCCAACTCGCCCGGTTTTAAAACTGTTGACTTTTTCATATTGTCCTTGTTCTGTATTTTAATGCAATGCAATCTGAATATCAACATAATTGTATCAGTGTCCGTATATGGACAAGTTATGCATGCACGCACCACACACGCACCATCATTATCTTCTATTTAACAAGTTGCTTTACGTCGCACCAAAATATGTGTCATATGGCGATGATGGGACAGAAAAGGGCTAGGAGTGGGAAGGAAGCGGCCGTGGCCGTAATCAAGGTACAGCCTGGTGTGAACATGGGAAACAACGCAAAACCATCTTCAGGGCTGCCGACAGTAGGGTTCGAATCCACTATCTGCCGAATACTGGATACTGGCGACAATTAAGCGACTGCAGCTATCGAGCTCGGTCATTATGTTCTGTCAGCATTTTGTAACTATAACCCCCTCCACCATCGGCCGACCCTAGCTACGCTACTGTTCCACATCCTTCTTACGCCTTCCCTTGGCATGTGTCGAAGATTCAAGTTTACCATGTTGCCACTGTACCTCAACAGGCCTTATACGCGTTTTATTGTAAATGATGTCCGACTCGTTGGCTGAATGGTCAGCGTACTGGCCTTCGTTTCAGAGGGTCCCGGGTTCGATTCCCGGCCGAGTCGGGGATTTTAACCTTCATTGATTAATTCCATTGGCCCGGGGGCTGGGTGTTTGTGCTGTCCCCGACATCGTTCAAACTCACACACCACACATAACACTATCCTCCACCACAAAAACACGCAGTAGCTACACATGGCTGATGATGCCCACCCTCATTGGAGGGTCTGCCTTACAAGGGCTGCACTCGGCTAGAAATAGCCACACGAAATTATTATTATTATTATTATTATTATTATTATTATTATTATTATTATTGTGAATGATTCTGCAGTTATTATACAGTTTGTAACGATAACGTACATCTAAGCTTTTAGGACACATTAATAATAATAATAATAATAATAATAATAATAATAATAATAATAATAATATTGGAGACTACACAATATAGCATCAAAGGCAGGCCTCCAGATATCCTACGAGAAAACCAAGTACATGGAAAATCTACGTCAAAATAGCAAAAGAACTCCGCTAGAGATGGAAAACGGCACAATTTCACAGGTGCCCTCCTTCAAATACCTTGGAGAAATTATACTACCATCAGGATTAGACAGTAGTGCCAATGTAGAAAGAAACACCAAACTACATAAGGCATACAGACTGACGTGGAATTACTACAACAAAAAAGTCATATCGCGTAATGCAAAATTACGACACTACAAGACAGTTGTATTGCCCGAAGCTTTATATGCCTCAGAAACCATTATGCTTAGGTGGTCACTCTAAAATTACAGAAATTGAAAAGCAGGAGCGGAAAATTCTCAGGAAAATTTATGGTCCTACGAGAGAAAATGGAATGTGGATTAAGAGGAAAACAGCGGACCTCTACTCCTTCACCGACAGGTTTACTGATGCTGTACGGAAAAGGCGCCTTAATTTCTATGGCCATATCTACAGAATGAACAGCGACAGACTAACTAAAAGATTATTCAAAGTAATCAACTCAAAGAAGGTCAAAATAAAATGGCTAGAAAAAAACTAAGGCGGACCTCCGAGAAATACATATTACAGAGGACATCATGGAAAATCGTGGAGCTTTTAGAACCAAAGTAGCTAATCATAAATTTAGGGAGAAACCAAAAAAGACAACTGGTAGGAAGTGGTCGACAGAACGCAAGATGCATCACAGTGCATTCATGAAGAGATTTTGGGAGGATAAGAAGGCACAAACCATCAAGCCAACTAACAAGTTCAAACGCGCTCTATGAATGGGCATAACGAAGGAAGAGAAGAATAATAATATTGGATTTAAGTCCCACTAATAACTTACGGTTTTCGGAGACGCCAAGGTGCTGGAAGTTAGTCCCGTAGGAGTTCTTTTACGTACCAGTAAATCTACCAACACGAAATTGACGTATTTGAGCAACTTCAAATATCACCAGACTAAGGTAGGGTTGAACCTGCCAAGTTGGGTGTCACAAGGCCTGCGCCTCAACCGTCTGAGCTACTCAGCCCGGAAGAATAAGAAACGTTTCATGAATATATATATATGGAGATACTGAGAAAGAAGAATAATCTACAATCTGTACAAAGAATGGTCTGCAGTGATAAGAATGGAGGGCTTTGAAAAAGAAGCAGCAATCCAGAAGGAATTGAACCAAGGCTGCATTTCGCCCCCCCCCCCCCCCTGCCTTTAAGTATTTATATAGAACAGACGGTAGAGGAAATCAGAGAGGAAGTTGGAAAGGAAATCACAATCCAAGGAGAGGAACACAAAGGCCTGAGGTTTGCCGATAACATTGTTATTTTATCTGATTCTGCAGAAGATCTGGAGATATTGTTGAATGGTATGGACGGAGTCTTCGGTAAGCAGTACAAGATGAAAATAAATAACTGCAAAACAAAAGTAATGGAGTGCAGTCCAACGAAGTAAGGTGATGCAGGAAATTTTAGATTAGGAAATTAAGTAATTAAGGAAGTAGAAGAATATTGTTACTTGGATAGTAAAATAACTAACGATGGCAGTAGTCAGGAGGACATAAAATGCAGACTAGCACAAGCAAGGAAGGCTTTCCTTGAAGAAAAAATTGCTCACTTCGAACACTGATATAGGATTTAGAAAAATGTTTTTTAAAACATTGTATGGAAGTGAAGTGTGGACGATAACTAGTTCAGAAAGGAAGAGAATAGAAGATTTTGAAATGTGGTGTTACAGAAGAATGATGAAGGTAAGATGGGTAGAACCATTCACGAATGATGAGATATTGAATCGAATTGAAGCAGGGAGACCAAAAACCCACTAATTCCAATTTTTGGAAAATTGAGTTATGGGCTGGATGGGGCTTCTTAGTATGTTTCGCATGGATGGAAGGCTAGCATACCCTAATTCCATCATTCATCTGCATACAGGAGGTGTTTTTAAAATCCATGGAAAGCAAAACACCTCTTACTCCATGGAATTATAGAGTTCTTGCTTTCCATGCTTTATTTTCAGGTAGCTGGCAACACCATTGCTTAACCAGCTCAGCGGAGATTGAGAGGTTAAAATTGAATCAGCTTCAAGTTCCGACAGGAAAATAAGTTGAAAGAAACAAAGAAGTGAAAGCAAATGGAAGCGAAACGGTATTCAAAGGCTTAAAGGAAAGGGCAAATCGATAACCTCAAATGTTTAATTTGATATTGTATTATCCAAAAAGTTGAACATTAAACAATATATCACTGCTGAGGTGTGAAGTAGGAGTTTTCTTCTCATGTATAAATATTATATATAAACATACGGTACGCTTTAAATAAATGCATTAGTAATAGCATTCGTAATTTTCTAGGTTCAAAAATAAGTGCTCTTCTAAATTCCCTGATGGAGTAAAGCTACACATTACTGAACCGAGAAATTCCTCACATCAGAAAGTAAAGCAATACGATATTTAGCATCCCACAAAAATGAAATCCATGTGAGTAAAACCGCGAAAGGTATAAAATGGAGTCGATTTAACATCCAGAGACCCAATACAACTGCATATTTCCCACTCAACAAAAGTACAACTCACAGTTGCCACTGAAATTACAAAAGCAAAAGGACTTGCAAAAATTAATGAAGTTAATTTCTGAGGAAAGTAGGACATATTACAAAACTCTTCTGACAGTAATAACCCTGATTCACACACTGAACAAGAGAATCAAAATTAAACACAATATCTGTAATGAAAGTCTTAAGTTTATTTGTGGTTTTATTTATGTATTTTGGTACAATTTAGATTATTTAATGGGTATTAGTCTCATGCTGTACCTTTGAAATTTAAAAATGTAATAATGCTAATTATAATAATAAACTTTCATATTGTATCGTTTCATGCGGTAGTTATGATATCCTGGTTCCTTTTCTGTCACATTTTCTATATTTCATTATTTTATACACTCCGGAAGTCAAGAAAACCCTAACTCCACCACTATTTAATTCTAATTGCAGCATAAAATAATATAAACACTTAAATTATGAATATAATTGATAAATAATATACTTTTACTTAATATGAGCACATAAACGCATTAGATTTAAAATCAGTGAGGGAGATAATCAGTTTTTTCTCTCTCCTGTAAAACTAGTTTACTGGAGTTAGTGGGTTTTTGATTTCCCTGCTTCAATTGTTGTGAGGAAGTCGATTTTCCTAAATTCAACAAGAAGAAGAGATAGAATGCTAGGACACATCGTATGATAGCCAAGGCTTCTTCAGTTGGTTTTTGAGGGAAGTGTAGGTGGTAGTCCTAGATATGAATTTAATAAGCAGATAGAGCACATGTGGGATGTAGTAGTTACGTAGAAATGAAGAGAATAGCAGAGGATAGGGTGACATGGAGATCTGCATCAAACTAGTCTACAGACTGATGACTCAAACAACAACATTTAACAACAATTTACTAAAAACAGCTTTGTCCAGTTCATTCAGCCACTTTCCTGGGCCGATTGGTTGCATTACTTTTTTATTCTTTGTGAAATTACCTGCCAGTGAATCATCAGGCATTGGCAGGTCTCTAAGTTCAGTCAAGTTTGACTAATACTGACTGTACTTTGCAGGTTGCACACCGTTAAGGAGCACCATATTTACGTAACATAACGGCCAAGCTAAACGATTAAATATGACGGGCCCTAGGTAGACCTGCAATTTCATACACATGACTTAATAGTTACTATCTGAAGAGAAACACTGTGGGGGTTAAGACACCCCTAACACCCCTACGCTTCGAGGTTGTGAGGGAGTGACATGAAGAAATCATCGAAAACAACCAATACTAGTGTCGATTCCGTACTTTGCGGGGTGACTAAGATGGTTAGTGATACTACGAATGCTGTTTAACACTTTACTGCATGAATTATCTTTCATTTTCGTTTGGTGAAGAAAATATCAAGCTTTAATGTTCAACTTACGTTCAGTGTTTTAGATCTACCAGCAATTCTTAACTGGGGCTAATAGCTTAACACTCGCATGTGATGTGGACTGCCATAATGGGGTATATATACGATTTTTCACGATTGGAAGTAGCCACACACAAAGGTTCCCTCAGCCTCTCTGCTTGCTACATATCGCCCAAAGCCACATTTGACCCGGCTGATCTGGACAAAATTATACGCCATAGACATCAACATATACTTGCGGGAGATTTCAACGCCAAGAAACCCCGCTGGAACAGCCGCACTTCAAATACAAGAGGTAATCAACTCTCACGCCACTGCGACGACAAACTCCTCCTCACCCATGGTCCGGATCGACATACCTACTACTCCCACAATCCAAACATTGCTCCTGACACCCTCGACATTGCCATATCCTCCAATATCCGTCACTACATCAAATTAACCACCATCGAAGCTCTAAATTCTGATCACCTCCCTGTGCTCATGACCATAACCTCCAGCCCCAATCACTCACCTATACCCATTCCCATCCACCTCCGCAAAATTAACTGGCAATCCTTTCGTGATCATATCCAGTCCAACATCACCGGCAACCCCAGCATCAAAGGACCCCAAGATATTGATACACTGACTACAACAATCACCTCCGCCATCATTGAGGCTGCTGAATCTTCCGCCGTGGGACCCTCTTTCTCCAAGACAAGAGTTGAAACTCTTCCCACCGAAATACTAGATCAAATCAAAATCAAGAACCGAACCCGCAAACTATGGCACCGGTTCAGAGCCCCGTACCTAAAGTCCCTCTGGAACCGGCAAACTAGAAACCTAGCCATAGTTATTAGAAACCACAAAATCAGAGCCTGGAGATCCAGATTAGCCGAGTTAAGTGTGGCCGACAACTCACTGCACAGGATGGCTAGGAGATTCACTAGGAAGCGTACTGGCATACCCAACCTTCATGGTATTCGAGGATTGGCCCATACAGATGTCGACAAAGCCAACGCTCTTGCCGACACTTCTGAAACCACTTGCACTCCTAACATTGACCCCTCAGACGATAACTTCATCGATCTCGTCGAGGAGGAAATTGAAAACTTAGGTGAACACAGTATACCTCCCGACTTCAAATTTGTCACTCCCTCTGAAGTCACGGCCGCCATCCGTAAACTAAAAAATAGAAAATCTCCTGGTATTGACAACATTTCGGCCACCTTTCTCAAAAACCCTTCCCAGAAAGGCGTTAACATTCATCACTAAACTGTTTAATGCTATATTCAGGTTTGCTCATTTCCCTTCTCCCTGGAAATTAGCTAAGGTCATTATGATACCCAAAGCTCTAGCTGACCCCACCTTTCCACAAAATTATAGACCGATCTCTCTCCTCTCCATCCTCTCAAAACTATTCGAAGCAATTCTTCTCACCCGCTTACAGAAAATCATCGATGATAACCACCTCCTTAATGACGAGCAATTTGGATTCCGTAGTGACCACTCCACTACCCACCAGCTAATCAGACTCACTGAGGAGATAACCAAGAACTTTAATCACAGGAGGCATACAGGAGTCTGTTTCTTAGACATTTCGCGCGCGTTCGACCGGGTATGGCACCAAGGGCTCATCTACAAACTCATGCTTTACGGAATCCCAGGCTACTTGGTCCTACTCCTTCATAGCTACCTTTCTGATAGGAAATTTCAGGTTCAGGTGGGTCACTCCCTGTCGGACCCCCGCCCTATCAAGGCTGGGGTCCCCCAGGGTGGAGTCATCTCCCCAGTGCTTTTCAACCTCTATATGGCTGACATACCCCGCCCACCGCGCGTGAATGTCTACATGTATGCAGACGACACTGCAATCTCTGCTGTCTCTTGGCAACCACCCAGAGTCCAAAATTACCTACAAGATGCTCTCTCCACTATCGAACCATGGCTTCGACAGTGGAGAATCAAAATCAACGTCAATAAGAGTTGTGCTACTCTCTTTTCAAAACGAACAAGAACTGACCCAGAACCACTGAATTTTTTCGGCGAAGCAATTCGGTGGTCCGATGTTACTAAGCACCTGGGTGTTTCCCTTGATAGAGCACTAACATTTAAACATCATGTTGCCAAAATCTCGGCCCAGGCACATCGCCGCCTCCATGAAATTGTTCCACTCATGAAAGCCGACAATGGGCTCAACTTGGAAAACAGACTCCTGTTATACAAATCCTCCATTCGGCCAATCCTCGAGTATGCCAGTCCCGTCTGGGGGATCGCAGCCAAAACGCACCTGCAACAAGTCCAGAGATTTCAAAATCGTGCCCTTCGCATGATTGCAGGTGCCCAATGGTTTGAACGGAATCGTGACATCCACACCGACCTCAATATTCAAGAAATTTATCCCAGGATCCAAAAATCCGCAAAGAAATTTTATTCTGGTCTCAGCTCAAACACTAACCCCCTTATCTCCACTCTTGGAAACTACGAAACCGAGGGTCTCCGTCATAAGAGACCCAAGGCCATCCTAATGTAAACCACCCCTCGGGGTGCAGGTCACATTCTGACCAGTCCGATTTCGTTCAAGGTACCACCACCATCCACATCAATGCACTCTAGTTAATATCTGTCGAAAGCAGCACTCAAGACCGGAAGGTCGAAGGGCTAAAATGGCTCAAAGGATCCGGGCTCCAGCCCGCATATCCATTGAGACGCGTGGTCTGTCTGTCTGTCTGCCGAGCTCTTAACATTCAAAGACCGAGCATTACTGCCTACTGGCCATGGGTACGTGTACAAGTACACTTGCACGACCGTAGGTCGGTAATGTCTTTGAGGTTGAGCCAGAGGTGCTCCTGAAGCCTGTGGTAGTGTGATGGGGAGGGCCCACATAAAATAAACGGTGGTTGATCCGCGTAGATGTTGACGGGGTGGAAGGAGTACCTCGGGTTATAAAAGCAAGGCATCACTGGTATATGTGTTTAATTGACTGTACAGTTGAAGGTGTGCCGTAAAACTACCTCTGTCCAAATCTGTGGTGAAAAGTGATATGTTGCCTGAAGGCAACAGTATGCAGCATAGGGTTAAGTCCAAGTTAAGCCTCCATCGGCATGCGAGTCAGAAGGGTTGAAAAAGAAAATGTCCAAAATGACCGACATTAGTGTTTAATCCACATTTCTCGGGTAAGCAATTCTAATTGGTGACAGGGCCTATGACAGGTGGAATCGTATCCCTTAACCGTCTCCAGTCGCCCGGTGCGGTACAAGAGCGCTCTCCATCTTTGTCTATCCCGATACATTTCTTTCTCCTCAACGTGGTGCCATTCCACTCCTCTTCCAAGTTCAGTTTTATTTGACTGATCCACCGTTTCCTAAGTTTACCTCTAGGTCTTTTGCCTTCCAGTTCCTTTTCCGGCCATTTTCTTGCTGTTCTCATTTGATCCATCCTTCTTACATGACCGTACCATTAGAGTCTATGTTCTTACATTTTCGCTTAGCGACTGCTTACTTATGTATTATGACGGATCTCTTCATTCCGGACTTTACCTCTTTTTCTTTTGTGTAGCATTTACCTCAGGAACATCATTTCTGCGGCTTAAAGTCTGCTACTGTCTCTACTATTGATCCGACAGGTCACAAGGCGGAAAAAGTACATGCAATTATCACTTTTTGCATTATTTATCCCAAAGGATCACCTACTTCCTAGACAAATGGGCTGCAACAAGGGCGAAGTTCCACGCCAAACATAATAATTAAAACCAAAACTTCAAATTAAACATATAAAAATAACTCTAAAACTACACAATAGTTCCTAAGATATCAATCAACGTCACAATAAATAAATCTACACAAAAATTCACTTGACACATAACAGGCAATTTTTTTTCTCCAATTTGCTTTACGTCGCTCCGACACAGACAAATCTTGTGGAGGCGATGGGTTTGTAAAGGGCTAGAAGTGGGAAGGAAGCGGCCTTGGCCTTAATTGACGTACAGTCGCAGCATTTTCCTGGAGTGAAAATTGGAAAGCACGGAAAACAATATTCAGGGCTGCTGACAGTGGGGGAGGAAATGTTTGCTTCGAAAAATCGAGAAATTCGTGTAACCGAATTTCGATTAAAAGAGAAATAAATACACGTGAAATATAGGACAAACGTACGGGAAATTTAAGTTAGTTCGAGATACTGAAAATACGAGTAACGAAGGTTCGAGGTTCGACTGTATTTGGCCTATTTATTACAAATGCACTTGAGCAGCATGGGACATCTAGTTATTATTTAATTTAATTTAGATCCAAAGGAATTAGGAGGAATTTTTTGGGTGCTTTCCGACAAACGATCAGTGTTACGAAAAATTTGCAATCTTTGGGCTGGCAGACTTGGGAGTAAGGGGAGAAGCTACTCGTATGTTCCCAGCTGTCAGTGGAGAATTGGCGTGGGATGACATTATTAGATGAACAAAGTTGTGTGAAGTTCTTAAAAGTATGGAACATCATAATATGAATATAAAGTTTAAATTCAAGAGAACAAAATTGAGCCGATAATAATACTTATTTTTCCTCAAACGACAGAGTTTGCCAAACCAACACAGAATATCATACAATATAAATTTAGCACTTAATTGAATCACAATACGGAATAAAAACAATAATTATATGAAAAGTCAAGACCTGGAGATGTCCAATCCTTTGCTAGGAGAGTACCAGTTAGATCACGTTGCCATCAGTAAAAGGAATAGCAAGGAAATAATGAACGTCAAGGTACTCAGAGGTGCCAATATTGATTCAGACCACTACCTATCTTTGGTCAAAGCAAATTCCATTCCACTCACGAAGTGCAGAGGTAACAATTACACCAGAATTACCTACAGAAGGCACTGATAGATGCAACAACAGAAACCATCCTTGCAACCAGAAGAAGTAAACACCCATGGTGGACACCAACATGTGATAAGGCAAAAGAGGAGAGAAGACAGGCATGGGTGAAATGGAACTGCAACAAAAACACGGAAAATCATACAGCCTTCCTAACAGTCAGAAAGAACACGGCCAAAACCATTAGAAATGCTAAGAGGCAATATAACAACGACTTCATACATCAGGCAGAGAAAGACTTTCAAAGAAACAACACCAGTAACTTGTACAAAACTCTAAAATCTCAGACAAACGCTTACTCAGCCCCTACACTCCACCTACGAGGACCAGACGGAGAACTGAAAATGAACAATGAAGATTGTACTACAGCCCTTGCAAAAATATTTTGATGGCCTCCTCAATGCATAAGAACCAGAGGAAAAACTACAATTTCAACCTAAGAATGTTATTAACCCTGACTCCCTTCCTCCTACCAAAGAAGAAATCAAACCGATCATCTCTGAACTGAAATCTAACAGAGCAGCAGGCGAAGATGGCATCATTGCAGAATTATGGAAACATGCAGATGAAGAGTCAATTCACAGTATCCACAGAATCATAACTGACATCTGGACAACAGAAACGCTACAAAGGGATTGGACTTCAGCTATCATCCACCCGCTGCACAAGAAAGGAGACAAGTTAGACCCTAACAACTATAGAGGGGTCTCTCTCCTATCAGTGACTTACAAAATCTTCTCCAAAGCATTGCTTAAAAGAGTGGAGGCACAATTAGATTCCTGCATAAGAGAGTACCAAGCTGGATTTAGGAAGTCAGGATCATGCACAGAGCAGATTCTGAACCTCAAAACTATCTTTACCTACAGAAACCTCAGCACCTCACCCTATGTAGCAATTTTCGTTGGCTTCCAAAAGGCTTACGACTCGGTAGACAGACAGTCCCTCTTTGATAAGTTGACTGAAATGGGATTGGATAAGAGGACTTTGAATGTTGTAAAGGCTACTCTAACGAACACCATGTCCAAAGTCAAATTCAGAGGGGTATTATCAAAAAGCTTCGAGATCAAAGCAGGTGTTAGACAAGGAGATGGTTTGTCCCCTATCCTGTTTAACTGTCTTCTGGAGAAGATCATTCGGGAATGGAGGAACACACTAGGTCAACTCTGGATTAAAAATCGGCTACAAAAAATACAAGTTAACAGTTACTTGTCTAGCCTTCGCAGATGAACTCATATTCTTAGCTTCAAGTATGGAAGAAGCTACGTACCAGCTATCCACCCTAGAACGCTTAGCAGCTAAAGTAGAGCTAATGACCGCTGTCAATAAAACAGAATTTCTGACCAACATCAGAGAACCACCCAACTTCATTTCTTTGGGGGACAAAATAATACGCAAGGCCAACTCATTGAAATATCTTAGAGAATGGATAAACCCAAATGTTAATGAGGACGTTGCAATGAAGAGTAGATGCACTAAATTAGAAAGAGCCTATCATCTTTGTAAGAACATATACAAGTCTAAATCCCTATCCATGAATCTTAGACATTACAACACCGTAGTAAGACCATCTGTACTGTACGCCTCAGAATGCCTAAACATGACCCGGAAAGGACAACTCAGAAAACTGGAACTTAAAAAGCGAAAGATCCTCAGAAGGATTATGGGTCCCATTAAAGAAGGAGATGGCTACAGAATCAGGCACAACAAGGAACTGTACAGTAAAATAGATAGCATTACAACAGCTACGAGGAAGAGAAGACTAATGTTCTATAGTCACGTGGTCAGTATGGACAGCCAGAGACTCACTTCAAGGATCATCAACACTGTATATAGAGGTAAAGCAATACATGCCAAATGGACGAATTTAGTGCGGAAAGACCTACAATACCTAAACATTGATCACACTGACATTTACAACCGTGATAAGTTCAGAAAGTTAGTCAAGACATCAGACTCTCCAGTCACTAACAACGAAATCACTGCGTCCAGGAGTAGGAGTGAAATGGACTCAAGAAAGAAAAGACATCCATAGCGCTAGAATGAAGGAATACTGGGCTAAGAGGAAGAAAAGAGCTCACCAGAGTTAAGAACCACGTGGTCCATCGTAGGCCTAAACGAAGAAGAATAAGAAGAAGAATAAGAAGAAGCAGAAGAAGAAGAAGAAGAAGAAGTAGCAGAAGAAGAAAAAGAAGAAATAATGTTATTGGCTTTACGTCCCACTAATTACTTTTACGGCTTTCGGAGACGCCGAGGTGCCAGAAATGTTTCCCGCAGGAGTTCTTTTGCGTGCCAGTAAAATCTACCGACACGAGGCTGACGTATTTGAGCACCTTCAAATACCACCGGACTGAGCCAGATTCGAACCTGTCTAGGTGGGGTCAACCGTTACTGATAATGTAGAGGAAACAATATTTAGTCACAAAGAAGCAGATAAATTACTTCAATTGATTTAATTAAGTGAGTGCAGCGTAGAGGTGATGCCTCCAGATCGATATCGAGGCTTTCAACGTATGTAAGCCCCAGCTCACAATGGTAGTTGGTAGTTGAGGAATGGCATCCCTTTTCTGCTCTCGGGTGTGAAGGCGATCATTCGATTCGTCTTGTTCCACCGTCAACCGCAAGGCCATGGGCCTCTTTTCCACGTAGCCTATCAGCCAAGGAAGACCGGATGTGATGGTGTCTGGTGTTCCGTCAGCATTTGCCGAATGGGCAAGATCCTAAGACGTGTGCCAAAGTTTCAATCTCATCGCATCGTCTGAAAATATTTGGTTTATTATTTAACAGGCACTTCTTCCCACTTATATAACATTTCCATTTCTTATTTCAAATTTTATAAATAATTTACAATAACAATATGATACAGTTCTAATTACTTACGAACTATGGACAGTGGTAAGTGTGTGTTTTAACTTATTAATTTCTCCTAAAATATACATTGTTAATATAAATTAATCTGAGAACTATACTATTCATGGTACACAAGTATGCTACTCTTTTTAATTTATATCTGCTCTCTGTGTGAGTTCCCCTCTGACTGACCCTAACAAGACAATCTCCTCGTGAAATATGTCCACGTTTGGTATTTTATTAATTGACTGACATATTTTGTTTAATGGTGAATTGATATGGTGATTTGTGTTTGACCTTTTTAATAAAGAAAGTTAAATTGTTTCTATTACTTCCAAGCGATGCAAACAGGTTTATTTGCTGGAGTAATTCTCAGTTATCTGCTTTACCGTTTACTAAGGGAGATATTCTATTAATGTCCAACTTCTTTGAAATCATTCTGAGAGAAGACTAGGTAGCCAACAGATAGGTAATCTGCCTCCTGTACAACAACCCTGAATGCACATCACTGGAATATTAAATGGAAACTTTCTTCAGCCACGTACATTGTTGTTGAGAGTCGGTCGACTGTAGCGACTGGTTGAACTACTCCACAATCAGACTTCGTGGTTGCAAAGTGCTATGTGTGTTGACAGCTTTAAGTGCTGCATCGTATGAGACTGGGTGGCGAGAGGACCTCTTTTTCATCCTTCAGACAACATGACTGAGTACTGCAAGTAAAGTAACAGAAAATAGGATATGGGAACGATCAGGTGGTGCTGTGCATTTGACGGGTATCAAGTTGGGAGTGTTGTTTCTGTGTGGCGTTGAAGTGAAGAGTGTCAATTTCACCAAGCTAAAGCATGTTTTCATAAGGTGACCAGCATTTGTGGATTAAAATCGAAGTTGCATCAGAATGTTATCGAGGGTTAGGTGAAGCATGTAGCGAGAATGGACTACCGTATAGGACGGTTGGACGATGGGTCAAGGCGTTTCGTGCGGTTCGAAATGAGATTGCGGATTTGCACCGCACAGGTTCCTCAAGATCAGATTGGCGCCGTGAGTGTTCTGGACTGTCAGGGAATTATGCGTAGAGGTTGGTCTCGGTCATCAAACGGTGTGGCACAAACTGACGAAATTTCTTAACACGAGAAAATTTGCCCCCACGTTGGGTTCCACATCAACTCACCGACGTACAGAAGTGGCACCGGTATGTAGTGGCTGGCATCCACCTGGACAGATACCGCAACGAAAAAGACGCATTTCTGCAGCGTATTGTCGCCATAGATGAGCCGTGAGCACGAGCCTGAATAACAGCGTCAATCGAGTGAATGGCGTCACCCTGATTCACCCCGTCCACAGAAATTTCGACAGGAACCCAGTCGGGTGAATCTTACGCTGATTGCGGCATACGACTACGAGGATGTTATTCTTACCCATGCTGTGCCTGAGCGACAAACCGTCAACAGTGACAGGAGCGACATCTACGTCCGGCTATGTGGTGCAAACGTCAACGTTTGTTGCGAAACGATCGCCCTATCGTGTTGCATGGCAACGCACTTTGACATGTCGCAAACAATGTGAAGCTCTTATTGCAATGGCATTAGGAGGTCTTGGAACACCCTCCGCACTCACCGGACATGAGTCCTGTGTTTCCGAAGCTGAAGGAAACCCTCCGAGGTCACCGATTTACTGACGTGGCATCTGTACTCCGTACAGCAGGGCGCTCCGTCGCTGTCGTCAACAGAGAACGCCACCAGTTTTCCGACGTTTGGCAAAAGGTAATCAACTTTGCGGGTGACTGCTCTGAAGGAATGTAATGCAATTGTACTTGTTAGTTCATTAAATATTGCCTTTACTTTATTTAAAGCCCTCGTACTTCTGTCAGTTTCCAAGCTGTGACCTTGAGATCCAGCGACCAATATTCTAACACTGAGGGATCTAGCTGTTTATTACTCCAGTATTAAGATCTATTTCTGCGATATTGGTCGGCTTGCTACTTCGAATGGAAGGAATTCTCTGATTGATACAGTCTCACGCTCGTTTATATGCTTGCGTTCTCCAAGATGATTGAGATATATTCCCGTTTAATCTAGTTAAAAGAACAACATTTAATAAGAGGCGGAGGGAGGGAACGCTTCAAATCACGTTTATCGAGATGTAGATTGCAGGTGGGCATGCAACGTCACGTCCCGTTTCCAAGTGCTGCACTCTCTCGAATTAATGGTGAGTTATCATTGTTATTAGAACAAAAGGTGAGTGATCTATACGTAGCTACACGTGGGTCCAACTATGGCTGCAATTACATTTTTGCTGCAAGATCAATAAACATACAAATTCCGATACCACCATGGGCGTTAATGAGAGTTTTGGGTGAATATTGAATCTCCATAACTATCGACTATTCTTATATTCTCCTTGTTTTTTTTTTAAATTTGCTTTACGTCACACCGAGATAGATAGGTCTTATGGCAACGATGTCCGGTTCCATGGCTAAATGGTAAGCGTGCTGGCCTTTGATCACAGGGGACCCGGGTTCGATTCCTGTCAGGATAGGGAATTTTAACCCTGATTGGTTAATTCCCCTGGCATCATTTCATCCTCATCACGGCGCGCAGATCGTCTACGGGCGTCAAATCAAAAGACCTGCACCAGGACTCTCCGGAGACCACGCGCAATTATGATTATGGCAACAATGGGACGGGGATGGGATAGGAGTGGCAACGAAGTGACCAAGGCCTTATTGTACAGTTTCAGCATTTGCCTGTTGTGGAAATGGGAAACCACGGAAAACCATCTTCAGGGCTGCTGACAGTGGGGTTCGAACCCACTACCTACCGAAGAATACAAGCTCACAACTGTGTGACCCTAACCGTACAACTAACTCGATCGGTACAGAATATTCTAAAATGTGTTTCACATACAAGCACAGGTGTAGTTTGAATTTCAACCAATAATACTCATGTTTAGTTTATTCTGTATCAAATTTCAATAGCAGCAACTAAATACAGAAAAAAATAAATTGATCACAATATTTTCATATTCCATACACAAGTAATTAAAAGAATTTTTTTGGTCCCAAAGAAATAGGATTGTTTTACACGTTTCAACCCCACGTACTGACAGACAAATCCAGAGCTATCTACATTTTCCGTATATATTTTGATCTGGATATCACATTTTGACTAAACAACTTAAAAATTGGAAGGCAACGAGAATTTTATATGATGAAGCCACTAACGGAAATACATTGTGAGAAGACAGCAGATTAAGTCGGAAAATATTATCATCAAACGTGTCCCGCGCCGTATGTCGGACCTTCCGATCCTTATCTCAACTGGGTTTGCGGTCAGAAAAGGGCGTTCGACCGTAAAATCGTGCCATGTAATTTCATCTCATCCACGACCACGGATCAAGAAACTCGTAGACATGCACATGCATAATGTGGATGTTTACTTTTAGTTGTATTTAGACCTAACTGATAGAGAAAGTGCTTTGCACTATAGTAAATCGTTCTCACCATGCTATCTCTCACAGTTATAGGTTTCGCTGAAGACATTCTGGTTTTAGGCAGAAATAAAAAGGCAGCACTGGAACTGACCCGGATGGCAATACAACTGTTTTACGAAATTTGCCTATATATAAATCTTAAGAAGTGCAAAAGCCGATCTATTGAAATGGGAAAAGTTAAGGAGAACGAAATCGACTTTCAACCTATTAGGTCGTATTACGTACATGAAGTACATGTTAGAGAGATGTTAAGTACAGAACAAAAATGGCCAACCGGACACCAGTGGGATCCGAACCCACAACCTCCTGATTTCGTGTCGGTTGCTCTACCAATTGAGTTATGATGGCGTAGGTCATCTTTGTTCTGTTGGAAAGGATCTAAGCTACAGGACTGGCACTACTACCAACATACTCTAGAGTGCATGCAAATCGCCCGTTGTAGGCCAAATCAACGAAGAATGAATTTTCGAGAACGATTTGATGATCGAAGAAATAAACTGTAATCCCATGTTTAAAACAAGGAGATGTACTCCTATATCTTGGTCTGCCTTTCAAATACCACATTATTTTCAACACAAATCTTCAACAATCTTCAACACAATAAGCAAGAATCCTTGGTATCCTCGTAAATGCTTAAATCTGATAAAACCAAACCAAACCCCATGGCACTACAGCCCTTGAAGGGCCTTGGCCTACCAAGCGACCGCTACTGAGCCCGAAAGCCTCCAGATTACGAAGTGTCGAGTGGTCAGCACGACGAATCCTTTCGGCCATTATTCTTGGCTTTCTGGACCGGAGCCGCTATCCCACCGTCAGATACCTTCTCAATTCTAATCACGAAGGCTGAGTGGACCTCGAATCAGCCCTCTAGTTCAGGTAAAAATCACTGACCTGGCCGGGAATCGAAACCGGGACCTCAGGGTAAGAGGCAAGCACGCTACCCCTACACCACGGGGCCGGCTAAATCTGATACAGTCCTTAACTAACTCCCTGTTCAGTTTCTCTGCCCATCACACTACTAGTTACAGTGATTCATTCATCCCCGCTACTATCCGTCTGTAGAATTCCCTGCCGACTGAAATTAGAGACATTCCTAGTACTCAGCTGTTCAAGAAAGGTTTTGCAAAATTACCTACTTATAAGAACATAATCTGCAGCACATATCCTAAGATAATTTACTTTCTTCATGTAAATGTTAACCGTAGGAACTAGAGGATAAGCTTTTCTAGTTAGTCTGCAAGTTACACAATTTTTGTATGTTCTAGAATTTAAAATAAATTAAACAGTGCATTATGGTCGGACATAATAGCAGAGTCTGTGGCCTGAGCCACGCCATAGAAAACAAGACTATAATAAATGAATTAAATACCACAGATTGCCCCACTTTAGTTTACCCACTTCAAACGGCCGAGAACAGTATAATACCCAAGAGGGAGATTCTGACAAAATTATTAAAAGTGATTTGAAAGAAATGCCTGCTCCAGTCACCGACAGACTTTTCAGACTATGCATTGTACACAGGGAAGAAGCATAAAGGCCTTGGACTATTTAAATCCCAATGGGAATTAATCCTACAGCACATAAATGCCTGAACTAACTAGGACTCCTAATGATTAGCTACTTACAACTCAGGACGCGTGATGGAGATTATAAAGTATATCGTTGGAATATATTCAGCATCCTGAAATCTGATACGATATTAAATCAACAGCCCTGATACAAGTAAAATATACAGTGAACTCCGTTGTTAGAGAATTTGTTAAGTGGCGTAAATTACCTTAAAAGGCTCTAGGAGTAGAGATGTATAAGGAATATCTACTCCTGCCAACACCTGGGTGAAATACCATCAATATCTTGACATGTAGTGAATGGCGTGAGGCAATGACAATGACAACTAATGTTTCTTGAGTTAGAAGTATCCCATTAGATCTCAAGAATGGCAGCCTCTGTCACAGATGTAGCAGAGAGAATTAAACACTAGGTCACGTCTTGGGAAACTGCCCTTATGGTCATAAACTGACAAACGCCCGCCTTTACAACATAAATCATTCATTGCCGAAGACTTCGTGGAAAAGGTTACACCGTTTACCAAGAGATTCACGACGTGTCAGCGAATGATAGCACCAGAAGAATCGACACGATAGCCTTTTAAAAAGATAATAGGAAAGATTATATAATCAATCCCACAGTTAGAATGGAGCATTACACCAACGTCCGGCTCCATGGCTAAATGGTTAGCGTGCTGGCCTTTGGCCACAGGGGTCCTGGGTTCGATTCCCGGTAGGGTCGGGAATTTTAACCTTAATTGGTTAATTTCTCTGGCACAGGGCCTGGGTGTATGTGTCGTCTTCATCATCATTTCATCCTCATCACGACGCGCAGGTCGCCTACGGGAGTTAAGTCAAAAGACCTGCACCTGGCGAGCCGAACATGTCCTCGGACAATCCCGGCAATAAAAGCCATACGCCATTTCATTATTACACCAACCAGCCTGAGGAGGTTAACACTGAAGAAACGTACGTTTAGTTTAATAAATAATAATAATAATAATAATAATAATGGCTTTACGTCCCACTAACTACTTTTACGGTTTTCGGAGACGCCGAGGTGCCGGAATTCAGTCTCGCAGGAGTTCTTTCCATGTCGTCTCAGAACTCACGAGTCTCATAACTCAGGAATCCAAGAAGAGGATTGGTAAGAGTAGGTTTCTTTACCTGGGCCAGTCTCAGAACTCACGATCTGGCCCAGCTCTTCTTTGAATGGATAAATGCCCACTCTTCCCATATAATGTCCGAGTCGTTGGCTGAACGGTCAGCGTACTGGCCTTCGGTTCAGAGGGACCCGGGTTCGATTCCCGGCCGGGTCGGGGATTTTAACGTTAATTGGTTAATTCCTACGGCACGGGGGCCGGGTGTAGGTGTTGTCTTCATCATCATTTCATCATCATGACGCGCAGGTCGCCTACGGGAGTCACATAGAAAGACCTGCACCTGGCGAGCCGAACCCGTCCTGGGATATCCCGGCACTAAAAGCCATACGACATTTCATTTTTTTCCCATATAATGACTGTATATATTTGAAAATGTAATCAGAATTATGCGAAAAGGTCCACTGTTAGTGCCAGCCGGAACTGTGTGCCCCTTGTAACTGGCACCTCTCTCATCAAGAGGTGGGCATGTCGTGTAGCCTCGCACATAGTATACGCGACATGAGGCTGAGAAACCCACGGACATCAGGTACACACTGGTGGGCTGTTTCACTAAAAACACTATTGTCATTTGCAGTAATAACTTTACCGGCACATGCGGAAGATAGTATTTTATGACGAAGCCATACTGTTTCGCCCGACTTGTTATTTGGCTGCTTATAAAACCTATAACCGCTGTATATTAAATTTAGTTTACCCTTTTGCGAAGTAATGAACCCTATGTTGTGCACTGCTCGATGACACTAAACAACATAACTGCGTAAAGATATTTGTTGTACTTGGACGATTTGGTCTGTTGTAGGGTGATATTTCCTGTTAACAATACATGGGATATGCCATTCTAAAAGGGGGTGGACAAACATGGGTTGAAGGGAAGCTCGAGTCACCACAGGCACCTACTGTCTCGAGTCGTGAATTCTGAGGTTCATTAGAATGTTAATTTAACTACTAGTTTGTAGTCGTGAGTTTGATACTACTTTCTACTAATTTTAGCTCGTGGTACTACGTGCAAGTAAAAGTGACCCATGGCGTTCCTCGCGTGCTGGTACTAATCACAAGTAGTTTCATGGTTCTAATTTGATCATCCCTTAGTCGCCCCTTACGACAGGTAGGGGATACAGTGGGCGAATTCTTCGTCTGTCTCCCCCACCCACAGGGGGTTATGAGTTTGGTCCGCGAGAGGTATGTTATTTCCCTCAAGTCCGCCGGCAAACCGGTTATGTGCCACCCCCCCCCCCCCTCCCCCTACCCACCACCAGGGACGCGCCACGTGGGTAGATTCGTTGTTTGTCTGTCAGTCACTCAATGCAAAGCATGATACCCGCAGAAAATAGTAATTTCCTCAGTCATTTGAAGAGTAAGATAAATTATGAACATAACAAAAGTTGTTTATAATGAAGAGAAGTTTCATATATAGAAAATCAATAGTATAAGAGAAAATAGAGGAAAACTGTTCCGGTTTTCCTGTAAAGATTTGAAAATCATGTGCATATCAAAACCTTCCGTGCGATATGTATATTCTAAATATGATGTTTGGTCGAGATCACTTCAGTCGTTTCGCCGTGATGGTGGAACAAACAAACAAACAAACAAACAAACAAACAAACAAACAGACACGAAAAATAAAAACTACAGATTCGGTCTTGAGTTGACCTAAAACGGATATATATCTTAAAAATTGGCAAAAAGAAATTACAGAGAGCTACAACTTTTTTTACATTAATTAATTAATTTTACTTTTTCATCTTATTCTTCTTCTACTCCTTCTTCCTCTTCCTCGTGAATGGGTCACTTAGGACCACACTGAATCAAAATTCGTTGGCTTTTTCTTTTAGCCAAGTATGCCTTCATACGTACTGAATAGGTATGTTTTCGTCGCAGGCACCAAACATCTCTGTTAGTCTTTCTCTCGTCATCCTCAAAACCCTGTTAGAGTGAAACTGTTCTGATTTCATCTCGATCCAGTAGATTTCGTGATCCAAAAGTCTTTCTGTTTTTTCTAGTAGTTTTATTCTTTAAAATGTGTACATTCATTGAGTAAGTCTGTTTGAGTCCATTCTTACTAAGTGCCTTATGAACTGTATTACTCACATGCGCATTGTGTCTGTAATTTTGGAGATTCTTTTAGATATTTCCATATTTGGTTTTGGAAAATGTACTCCTTCTTTGACTCTAGGTCCTAGGATTTTTAGCGTTATTTTACATTCTTCCTCTTTTAATTTTCCTTTTAGACCGAGGTCGATAGCTGCAGTCGTTTAAGTGCGGCCAGTATCCAGTATTCGGGAGATAGTGGGTTCGAACCCCACTGTCGGCGGCCCTGAAGATGGTTTTCCGTGGTTTCCCATTTTCACACCAGGCAAATGCTGGGGCTGTACCTTAATTAAAGCCACGGCCGCTTCCTTCCCAGTCCTAGTCTTTTCCTGTACCATCGTCGCCAAAAGACTTATCTGTGTCGGTGCGACGTAAAGCCAATAGCAAAAAAAATTGTCCTTTTCGTGTTTTGTTTTCGAGACGGAGAGTTTCTGATGCGTAAAGAGCTTTGGGTTTGTTTAATGTAGTGTAATGTCGGATTTTGGAGTTCTAGGAGAGACTTCCGTTGTTGTAAATATTTTCCGTTAACTGAAATTCAGTCTTCATTTATTGGAGTCTCGTTGCAATAAATGTCTTTCCATTACAATTTTCAGTAATACATTCACCTAAAAATTTAAATTCTTTCACTTGAGAGATGTGGTTGGAACCAATTTGGAGTTCAGATGGGGCAGTATTGATGTCTGTCATAAAATGTGGTTTTTTAAATGAAATATGTAACCCAGTTTTCGCTGCTCATTACTGCAGGAATTCATGTTTATTTATTTATTTATTTATTTATTTATTTATTTATTTATTTATTTATTTATTTATTTATTTATTTACTTATTTAATATTAACCAGAACATTCTAAGTTTGCCAAATGACACAGAGGAATACACAGTACAAGTTTTGATGAGAGATGATTAATTTTTGAATATAATAAGTCAGATTAAAAAGTATTATAAGTTACAATTGACCATGTTAAATCCTATGAACTCCATATAAATGAAGTCAAAGAATTGAGGCGCAGTATTTGATTATTGCAATGACTATCTCATCTTGCAGATTTCTCGACAATAGCGTTACGAAAATGTTGCAAACTTTGGAGTGGAATGAGTTGGAAGCAAGGAGACGAGCTGTTCGACTCAGCGTAGTCGTGAGATGACTTGGAAAAACATTGGTAGACTAATAAGCTTGACTGGAATTTTTCAGAGTAAGAGAGATCATAAAATGAATGTAAAGTTGGACTTCAAAGGACAAATTGGGGCAAATATTTGTTTATAGGAAGAGGAATTAAGTACTGAAATAATTTATCAGAAGAGGTGTGTGAAAAATTTCCTACTTCTTTGAGATCGTTTAAAAACTGACTAGGTGAAGAATTCCTAGAGAATCTGCCTCCTGGATGACAGCCCTAAATGCAGATAAATGGTGACTTTTTTTTTACACTTTGCTTTATGTCGCACAGACACATATCGATCTTATGGTGACGATGGGATAGGAAATGACTAGAAGGGGGAAGGAAGTTGCCATGAACTTAATTAAGGCATTAGCCTGGTGTGAAAATGGGTAAACCACAGAAAACCATCTTCAGGGCTGCCGACAGTTGGGTTTGCACCAACTATCTCCCGAATGCAAGCCCACAGATGTGCGACTCCAACTGCATGGCCAACTCGCTCGCTGATTGATTGATTGATTGATTGATTGATTGATTGATTGATTGATTGATTGATTGATTGATTGATTGATTGATTGATTGATTGATTGATTGATTGGATTAAATGAAATGATTCTGTAGAGTGTTGCTAAAATGAAAGATGACAGAGAAAACCGGAGTGCCCGGAGAAAAACCTGTTCTGCTTCCGCATTGTCCTGCACAAATCTCACATGGAGCGACCGGGATTTGAACCACGGAACCCAGTGGTGAGAGGCCGCCTGAGCCACGCAGGCACAACCAGTTACATATGAGCCGCTCCGAGCTAAAGTGATATAAGACAGGAAATGTTCGGTTTTGAGTTAATACCCAGTGCACTCACTATACATGAAAATATGTTGTGGGGAAGTGGTATACTGTTAACCCTCACAGGAGCAGCTTCAGAATGCTAGTACGCAAAAATACATTTGTACTTTGTTGCTTATATCATGATTCTATTCACAAAATGTGTCGAACACCAATATTCGTATGCCAATTAAGCATTTTTAATTAATCGAAGTAAAGTTTGCAAGGTGGGATATTTCTTTTTTCTTCTTCTTTCATGTATTCAGTGTCTACTAAAGCTTTCCAAGCGCTATTCTTGCCACTTTTAAAATTAAGTTCCCGGTGGAGTTTCATCGAAAATAATTGCGACACCAGAGCAGGAAATCCACAATAGGTTAGCCAGACAGAAATCACAGCAGCTGTAAGTATTTTAGGTCAAATTATGTATGAATCTAGAAGTATACACCTAACCTTTATTTCCAGGACTGAACATGAATAATCCAGACTACGTGTTTACCAGCGATTGCGGAGGTTCCAAAAATGATTATTCCCATAACGACATAGTGGACTGTTTAACACAGTGTTTGTTGTCAGATCCAGCTACTAGACAAGACTGAAGAGGTAGCATTCTAGGACTTAACAACTTTCTGTTCCTTACAATTTGCTTTATGTCTCACCGACGATGGGATAGGAAAGGCCTAGGGCTCGGAAGGAAGCGGCCGTGGCCTTAATTAAGGTACAGTCTCAACATTTGCCTGTTGTGAAAATGGGAAACCACGGAAGACTATCTTCAGGCCTGCCGACAGTGGGGCTCGAACCCACTATCTCCATTATGCAAGCTCACAGCTGCGAGCCCCTAACAGCACGGCCAACTCGCCCGGTGGACTTAAGAACAATAATACAATTATTTTAACTTAATTTGTGGAAGAAAAATACGTAATAGTAGCCTTCGGTCTAATTTCTTTTTTACTGCAACACCTTATCTTTCGTTAAGAATTATTTTACAAATAAATGATAACATTGGAGGGCAAAACACTGTACTGAACTTCACCAAAAAAATATCAGAAGAGTGTTACAACGTTTCATTTGTACCACTATTTAACTTTCATTGGCCGGCCCCGTGGTGTAGGGGTAGCGTGCCTGATCCTTACCCGGAGGCCCCGGATTCGATTCCCGGCCAGGCTAGGGATTTTTACCTGGACCTGAGAGCTGGTTCGAAGTCCACTCAGCTTACGTGATTATAATTGAGGAGCTATCTGACAGTGAGATAGCGGCCCAGTCTAGAAAGCCAAGAATAACGGCCTAGAGGATTCGTAGTGCTGACCACACAATACCTCGTAATATGCAGGCCTTGGGGCTGAGCAGCGGTCGCTTGGTAGGCCAAGGCGCTTCAAGGGCTGTAGTGCCATGGGGTTTTCGTTTTTATTTACCTTTCATTACGAGTAAATTGCTGAGAAGAAAATTGGTACCCTAACTTTTAGGGACTATAGAAAGAAATTGTCTTTAGTAAACCTAATTTTAATAATTCATTTGTGAATCATGAAATACTGTGAAGATGAATTTATTTTTAACGAAACGTAAAATCTTATAGTTCTCAGGAGTGGAAAATATTGAGATATACCACTTTGGCTATCATCGGCTCATATATAAGTAGATTTTTTCTTCAGCAAACTTTAGTTTTCTAGGGGGTTGGAACACTTCTACGGAATGACATTTGCACGGAGTGACACTTGCACGGAGCCCTTCACTCCCGGTTGAGTCAGACGTAGGATGGTGACATTTGCACGGAGCCTCGATTTTCACATATTCCGGTATTAATAGACGCGAACAGTACCTCTCATAGCCTCGAGTGAAGATCTGGCCCACCTCCTCGCCTAAAACTATCTTATTCTTCCTCTAGAGCCGGGCTGAGTGACTCAGAGGGTTAAGGCGATGGTTTTCTGAGCCCAAGTTGGCAGGTTCGATGCTAGCTCAGTCCGACTGTATTTAAAGGTGCCCTTTGTCAGTAGATTTACCGTTCGAACCCCACTGTCGGCAGCCCTGAAAATGGTTTTCCGTGGTTTCCCATTTTCACACCAGGCAAATGCTGGGGCTGTACCTTAATTAAGGCCACGGCCGCTTCCTTCCCACTCCTAGCCCTTTCCTGTCCCATCGTCGCCATAAGACCTATCTGTGTCGGTGCGACGTAAAGCAACTAGCAAAAAAAAAAGTAGATTTACCGGCAAGTAAAAGTACTCCAGGGGGCAACATTTCGGCACCTCGGCGTCTCCGAAAACCGTAAAACCTGTTAGAGGAATGTAAACGATTATTATTCCTTTACATTTACTTTTTTTTCTTGAAATCTACGCGGTAATACGTCAGCAGATATTTATTGGAACAGTCTACAATGTACGATGTCCATTGCAAATCAACAAAGGTTCTGCTTGGTGAACTCCATAGCTGTAGAAAAATTATTACCAGTTCATCATGGAACACCAGATATCAACTGTAGCTATGAACTCAAAAGGCTTATTTCTATCTACAGTGGATCACTTTAATATTCGGACAACACAGATAATGGAATGTTTCCTTACATAATTGATTCGCAAATAAATGTGTATACAACAAATATACGTTCTACAATTCGTGAATATTTAGCGCACGTATCACAACAAGATGTCAGGCGAATTGGTGAAGTGTTCTGATAGTGATAGAAAAGGAAATAATGAGATACTACACATCATTTTAATATTCGGACACGTCATCGTTACTCCATTTGCATGTGACTACATGACCCAATTGCGGCAACGGAGAAACGTACAGTAAGTGGTAGGATATGTATCCCTGAACCTCACTGCAGTGAGGAGCGCTGTACAGAACGACAGGGATTAGTCTGTACGTACAATGGGGCACAAAGGCAGAAACACAACCTTTGAATAGCGCCAACTGGTTATTTTCCATATGCAAAGGGGCGCAGTTGCAGAGATATTGCGCGAATGTTGTGTATGAGTAAGAGTACTGTCAATGACAGAGGACAGGATTGCGTCTATACCGCAAACGGGTCAACCGAGAAAGCTAACTGATCGTGAAGAAAGACTTCTCTTAAGAAAAATAGGAAACAATCCTAAACTGAGTGTGTCACAACTTGCACGGGAATTAGAAGAGGAAGCTGGTAAATCCGTGCATCCTGAAACTGTGCGCAGGACTCTTCGAAAGGACGGATTTAATGGGAGGGTGTCGAGGTAAAAGCCATTTATCAGTGAAGGAAATGATTGAAGTTTGCCTTGCATATGTACACAGGGACACAGAATGGTGGAAACAGGTGTTACTTTGTGATAAGAGCAAATTTAATATTTATGGATCGGATGGGAGGAGAATGGTTTGGCGCAAACCAAATGACGAATTAAAACCGAAACATTTGCAACCAACTGTCAAACATGGAGGTGGGAATGCAATGGTATGGGCGTGCTTTTCGTCTGCTGGAGTAGATGAAATATCATTTATTGAACATACAATGGACCATAAACAGTATCTAGCCATCCTGAAGCAGAATTTACACCAAAGTGCTACAAAGCTTGGGATCAGAGACACATTTCATTTCTATCAAGATAATGATCCCAAGCATAAAGCGCGGAATGTCCGATTGTGGCTGTTGTTCAACTGGCCAAAGGTGCTTGAAACTCCACCCCAGAGCCCGTATCTTAATCCCATTGAAAATTTTTGGAGTGAACTTGACCAGAGAGGGAGGAAGTCCAAAATAACGTCAAAGAAGGAACTGCAACGAAGACTGATACAAGAATTGGCTAATATTAGCCCTAAGGCACGGAAAAGTTAGTTTGTTCTATGCCACAACGACTGAAAGCCGTCATAAAACAACGTGGCAATGACACCATGTACTAGATTGCATTGAGTTCCGTGTTACGCTACAGTTTCGGTCATTATGATCCTTGTGTCCGAATATTAAAGTGGTTTTGTTATGTGATAAGGTGACGATTGATTTTTTTTATCTATAAGTCATTTTTGTTCTGATACACTTGTATTATTATGTAATCATATTAGAAACATTGGTGTTTTGTATTGTCAAACTCTCCTTTCTGTATGCTCAAGAATATACAAATATAATATTCATTTTGTCACATGCCAACCGGTGTCCGAATATTAAGGTGATTCACTGTATCTATCTGTCTGTCTATCGCGTGAGTATACCCCTCCCCTATTTCTGCATTTCAACTCTCCTTGGTACTCCGTGCAAGTGTCACTGTTTGTCTTACCCAGGGTTAGTAATTTTCTGGAATATTTGGCGTTCCGTGCAAATGTCAACACATTTCATCTCTGTGCAAGTGTCTTTCCGTGGAAGTATCACAACTTCGTTTTCTAGAAAAAGGAACACCTTTATTTCCCCGATTCGATTGTTAACCCTACACGAATTCTTTTTCGTTTCCATTTGGTGAAGAAAATTTCAAGCTTTAATGTTCAACATACGCTCAGTGGTTTGGATATACCAGCAATTCTTAACTGGGGCTAATAGCTTAACACTCGTATGTGATGTGGATTGCCATATTGGAGTACATATACGATTTTCCACGATTTTACGCTAAACTTTTAACATTCAAAGACCGAACATTACTGCCTACTGGCCATCACAGTTAGACTGTGCTGGCCATGGGTACGTATTGTAGGGCGCAAGTATACTTGCACGTAGGTCGGTAATGTCTTTGAGGTTGAGCCAGAGGTACTCCGGAAGCCTGTGGTAATGTGATGGGCCCACGTAAAATAAACGGTGGTTGGTTCGCGTGGATGTTGACGGGGTGGAAGGAGTATCTTTGGGCTGTTTTGTCTTATGTTATGTAAAAAAAAGCAAGGCATCACTGGGATATGTGTTTAATTGAATGTACAGTTGAAGGTGTGCCGTAAAACTACCTCTGTCTATAATATTTATCACAGGTGAAGAGTTATTTGTTGCCTAAAGGCAACAGTATGCAGTAGAGGGTTAATTTGCGTTACGGCAGGTGCTGTGAGAAGAAAGGGTAATATTGTGTTGTATTGCATTCCTCAGTGACACGTTGTACGGCTGAGCAAGGTCTCTCTGTGCATTTAAATAGCACGGTGATGCAAAGCAGGGTGGATAGATCACGAAAGGTCCTGTACACTTCATTGTACTGTATACGAGATCGTGTCTGTTCTTTCAAAAGTGTCAAGAAGAAAGTTACTCTTTGACCACCCGGGAGTGGTTTCATACCATCACCAACAACTTCTGTTGCACTTGAAGGCCATCAGAATCCCAAGCTGTCGGGTGACCCATTAAAATAAAGTCTGTAGAGTACAGCGCTGTAGTTAAAGGTCTCACCGCCTTCTTGACCTGCCGATTCAGATCATGGCCTGCTCAAGTCGTGCGGCGTGACCTGCGGGACCGCGCCCTCCCTCACGAAGCAGTGACTGCTGCACAGAAAGCGTGGACACACTGTTCTGACACGCAGAGCCTCCTGCTACTAACGGGTCAAGACACCTTACAAGGTGGTCTCAGGCTCTGCAATGCTCTACGAAATAATGACATGCGCAATTCGCCCAGATTGACTTTTGTGAAACACTTGGCGCAACCGCCATTTAGACATTGCAGCAAAAGTAACGCCAGACACGACGCAGTGTTTACACACCAATTTCATTAGCCCTCAATCGGGCGCGCTCTTCCGACGAACACTCTCGGGCGCGCGCGGTCTTTTAGACCACAGCGATTATTTTCATAATTTATTGTACGGCCTTGGAATCTAATAAAAATGTTGAAGTATAATACTGTTGCAAGTTAGTTTACTATTATTTAGATAATATTTAAAACATTTTGCGTACCCCGCATTAGAAAAATAAAAACTTGTTGAAAATTGAGTTGATTTACAAATAAATTTTGAAAGCTTTGAAAAATAACTTTCCGTTCTATTTATTTTTTCTGGTTTGTAAAATGGAAGCTGTTTGAACTAGATATATATTTATCCTCCTCTTCATCCCACTGTCACTGTAAAATTTCTGGCATAAGTAATCGTAAATTAAAACACCGTTTTCTTTAGAAATATTTGTATTTCGAATGATAAAAACTTCTAATTTTACAGCATAACAACCACCTTTGTGAAAAGCATGTATATGAGAGAATTATACAATATTTTACGTATATTTGAGTTCATATGTAAGTTCAATTTTGCACTATTTTCTTTATGTGAACACACTGGAGAATTATTGTCATTGTTTTAACCAAATATTGGTATAGTCGACAATCTTTTGTACAATATCGTCTGGAAAAAATAGCTCCCAGGTTTCAATTGAAGTTTTAACATTTCTGGCTAAACCTTTAGGCCCTATAAGGCGTGTTACAATATTATGACCTGGTCCACGACCAGTCCTTGCGAATGTTGGGTGCGCATGCCGTTCTGTCTTACCGACCTTGCCTGTCAAATTCACTTCAGAAACACCAGCCCCGCATCCATCATCACCAGATAGCTCACTATTTGTATCATGGTCAGTAACCTGAAGATTGTCAGTTTCACCTTCATCATCACTTTGTGGCTGCTGTCCGGAAGTATCTCCTGCTGCCTCATCAACTTCTTCCAATAGGCACCCTACTGCTTTGTCTCTGTCTTTCACAAATGCAGTTATTCTTTCACTTTCTTCCTTTTTAACACTCTCTATCAATAATCGGATTATTTCCTCTTCAGCAGGATCCATATTGAGATGTATATGCACACGAAACTAAACGAATCTAGTAAAACACAGCCGGGCGCGTACTGGTCACAATGACCGAGACACAAGTTACACTAGCGGGCGCATCGGTGTAAAAGACCGCAGACTGACTCGAACATCTACCTTTCTGTCTACAGGGTGTCTGACGAGGGGCCACACTATCAGGGGGCTAGACGATCCCTTGGAGGAGATAGTCTGAAGGAGGCGTGGCATAGCTGACCTTCAGACAGATTCCCTGACCAAAACTTTTAGAGGTCGGTCGTTTAGACAGCTACGCGCCCGATTAAGGGTTAAACTAACAAGAGGCATTCGTGTTTTAACGTAGACTTACGTTCCTCGACAATGGCTAAATGGAAAGAACACTTTTAAGACGCTTTTAGTGTTTGGGTAGAACGCGTATATCACCAAGAATATTTAACTTACGATTATGTTTAGTGTCACAATTGACAGGTAAAAGACGAGGGTACCTGTTGCAAAAATATCCACAGTTGTAGCCCTTCAGTGTTGAAAACATCCTACGCATATGAACTACGAATTTTAGTTTAAATAAGATAATAAAGTATGAGAATATATTATATATTCCTAAAAATTACAATCCTTTTCTTATCGTTATCCGGTCGATTAGATTAACAGTTTGCCTTTTTCTACCACTACGAGAGTTAACGCGAGTCAATGCATTGTTTCATTTAAGCACCACTACGGGTGCTAATGTGAGTCAATACAGAGTTTCACTTAAACACATATAACTACATTCGGTGTGGACGGTTACGTGAATGATGTTGATCCACGAAATATCACTGTAATATTTGTCACAAATGGAAGACAGTAATTGCTTTTACTCAAATAAAGTCTCAAATCTCAGGATGATTAAGAAATAATACGAAATATTTTATTTTAGAGAATACCTACTTTACTGCCTTACAACAACTATTTCTGCTACGTCGCAGCGCTTCCGTAAGTGTTTTGTTTGCCCAACACTGTCGTCTGTGATGCTCACTGACGTTCTTTGGTGTCGTTATATTGATTTTTCTCATTCGATGTAATTTGATGGGCTGTCCCTTCATGTGCATTAACTGATTCATTAAACGATTTATTGGTCCAGGGATCATGCTATTTTTCAACAAAATACCCGCACTCCCATTCGCTACAAAGAGAGCTCGTTGGTGCCAGCCCTGAACCTCAAGAAGAAAACAAACGACGGCGCGAGCAGCGGAATACAACACCATGGACTCCTATTTACAGCCAGTAAATACGTACACATATTTCTTGCTAGTAACGACGGTATTTCTTAATCAACCTGGGATTTGAGACTTTGTTTGAGTAAATCAATGATTACGTTTCGTTTGTGACAAATATTACAGTGATATTTCGTGGATCAACATCGTTCACGTAACCGGCGTGGACATTTTTCAAAACATCAGAACACGCCTGAGGATCTGAAGTAGGGAACACATTACAGAAAGAATTATGCAAATAAGTTGATTTGGATAGGATTTAAATAAAGAAACGAGTATTTTTTTTTATTTTGGAAGTTGCTTTACGTCGCATTGACACAGATAGGTTTTCTGGCGAAGATGGGATAGGAAGGGGCTAGGAGTGGGAAGGAAGCGGTCGTGGCCTTAATTAAAGAAACAAGTAAACAAACAAACGAGATTTTAGACAGTTTTTCCGGAACTGAATTTAAGGCGGAAGTGTTTTTCGAAATTACTTTTTTTAATTTGATAGAGCTATCCAAAATTCACGATTTGAAACCTTTCCTGGCTATGTAGCCCATCAACTTTCGGTAGAATTGAGGAATTGTTTTGTATGATACGAAATGTATTCAACATTTAAAAAATTGAATATCTGAAACGAAGTTTTACTGAAATAGCGCTTCAAAGTAAGGCACAATTTGTGCTAAATAGGTGACGTCACACGCATACTCTGTTACAAGATGGCGCTGTGTTGACTCGCGCGCTCAGCTGGAGGTTAGCTGTCGTTGTGAATACGTCGTGGTCAGTTGTATAGAACAATAATTTTCTTGTTTGTTAATTGCTTTACGTCGCACCGACACAAATAGGTCTTATGGCGACGATGGGACAGGAAAGGGCTAGGAGTGGGAAGAAAGCGGCCGTGGCCCTAATTAAGGTACAGCCCCAGCATTTGCCTGGTGTGAAAATGGGAAACCACGGAAAACCATTTTCAGGGCTCCCGACAGTGGGGTTCGAACCTACTATCTCCCGAATACTGGATACTGGCCGCACTTAAGCGACTGTAGCTATCGAGCTCGGTAACAATAATAAAAATTTAATAATGGAAAGGAAAGATCAACGACACACGCATACTCTGCTATAAGACAGTGCTATGTTGAAATGCGCCCTCAGTAGGAGGTTGTCCGACTCGTTGGCTGAATGGTCAGCGTACTGGCCTTCTGTTCAGAGGGTCCCGGGTTCGATTCCCGGCCGGGTCGGGGATTGTAACCTTCATTGGTTAATTCCAATTGCCCGGGGGCTGGGTATTTGTGCTGTCCCCAACATCCCTGCAACTCACACACCACACATAACACTATCCTCCACCACAATAACACGCAGTTACCTACACATGGCAGATGCCGCCCACCCTCATCGGAGGGTCTGCCTTACAAGGGCTGCACTCGGCTAGAAATAGCCACACGACAAAAAAGGAAACAAAGTAGGAGGTTAGCTGTCGTTGTGAATACGTCGTGGTCACTTGTATAGAACAATAAATTTAATAATGGAAAAGAAAGATTGACGTCACACGCATACTCTGCTATAAATACAGCGCTATGTTGACTCGCGCGCTGAGTTGGAGGTTAGCTGTCGTTGTGAACATGTCGTGGTCCATTGTATAGAACAACATATTTAATAATGGAAAAGAAATATGTGATTAGGATTCGGTAAAAACGTGCAAAAGTAAGTAAGTCAGTCCACGAAATGCTCAAAACCCTGCGGCCGTTACAATAAAGACAGCCTACCGCCAATTTTTGTATTGAATTTGTAGATTGACGACTGAACTCCTTGGCCGAATAATTAGCGTACTGGTTATCGCTTCAGAGGGCCCGGGCTAAACCCCGGTCGGGCCGGGAATTTTAACAGCCTATCGTTATACCTTCTGGCTCGGGGACTGGGTGTTTCTGCTCGTCTTAACACACTGCCGTCCATCTACAGTACATTAAAAATATCATACTACCAACTAACACAGACAACATCCCTCCGCACAGGCTTGAGGGACTCAAAGTATCTGTAATATTGTTAATTAAACTAATTTTATGCCGTTGTCAGTGTAATAGTTTATTTTAGGATTTGAAAACTGACCAAAATTTCTTAAATGAACGAATCCAAAAGGTACGACTTCATGAACACGACTGAAACAACCATCATTCTTTCTTTTTCTACCGCCTTTCCCACGCCTGTAGAGTCGCGGTTGCAAACCGCTTCGCACAATATGTAGATTTGTCCCTGTTTTATGACCGAATGCCCTTCCTGACGCCAACCCTATTTGGAGGGATATAATCACTATTGCGTATTTCTGTGGTGGTTGCTAGTGTAGTGTGTTGTGTGAATATGAAGAGGAACGTGTTGGGAAGAACACCCAGTCCCCGGACCAGAAGAATTAATCAAAGGTGATTAAAATCCCCGACCCGCTCGGGAATCGAAACCGGATCCTCTGAACCGAAGGCCTCAACGCTGACCATTCAGCAGAGGAGCCAGACACGAATGGAACTTGAAACACCCGTATGAAAAAAAATGAAAACTGAAGACCAGCATCATTTTCAAGGGGGCTGAAAGCGCTCAGGGGTTTTCTTCTCATACTCAGACACTACTTATATTCGCTAGACTGAGCTATAATTTACTTTATTTTAAATAATGAATCTGTTTTGGTGTATTCTTCTTCAAGTGGAGGAAGATTTTGAAAACAAATATAATAGTTCCTTTAATTTTTAATTAACTTTTTTCTGCTTTCCCACAATTCGAGGTGTGACAAAACTTACGGTACAATTAAGTAAAGACATTATATTATGTATTTGCCGGGCTGAGTGGTTCAGACGGTTGAGGCGCAGGCCTTCTAACCCCAACTTGACAGGTTCGAACCTGGCTCAGTCCGGTGGTGTTTGAAGGTGCTCAAATACGTGAGCCTCTTGTCGGTAGATTTACTGGCACGTAAAATAACCAATATAGTTGGTCCGTTATTGGACATTACAAATTTTTCAGTTAACTCATTCCTGGTTGCCAGCGTTTCGCCCCAGTGAGCTAAATTGGGATCATCAGTTGGTAAATAGCACTCCTACCAAGACGCATGGCTAGTGCATACCATGGAGGCAATAGCCACACTAAATTATTATTATTATTATTATTATTATTATTATTATTATTATTATTATTATTATTATTATTATTATTGTACCGGACGGTACACCTCCACGCCGCTAATTCAAACTTTGCGCCAGTTGGAACTCCTCTGCTCGAGGAAGTCGGAACTTTATCTACTGTATTAATTTTCAAGTTTCTCAGAAGATGTCACTACTTGGAAATTTTGAAGTTTCTGAACTGGGTCGTTTTCGATGTATTTTTGTTTTACCCCTAGTAAGAAGTGGGAACTTTCTCTTCTAGAGGACACTACTGAAGAACTACAATGGTGCACCCTAGTGCGAAGTGAAAGAACTGTTTTTTGGAGAAATTTTTATTTCAAAAGTTTGTTCCTTGTTAAATTTCTTTCCGTTGTTGTTTAAGTTGGCTGTATACCCCTTTCTTTCCCCTTGTTTTGTATTTAGCCAATCCCGAATTTCTTTAATTAATTTATGACCAATCAGGTGTATCTTCCTCAACGGGGATATGCTGCTTAATCCTAGCCAATAAAGTTTTTTTTTTTTTTTTTTTGCTATGGGCTTTACGTCGCACCGACACAGATAGGTCTTATGGCGACGATGGGATAGGAAAGGCCTAGGAGTTGGAAGGAAGCGGCCGTGGCCTTAATTAAGGTACAGCCCCAGCATTTGCCTGGTGTGAAAATGGGAAACCACGGAAAACCATTTTCAGGGCTGCCGATAGTGGGATTCGAACCTACTATCTCCCGGATGCAAGCTCACAGCCGCGCGCCTCTACGCGCACGGCCAACTCGCCCGGTAATAAAGTTTTTGGGGGAGGGTGTTCTCATTCCTAAAACGCCTCGAACTTTCCGCGAGAGTATTTAAACTGGTGATTTTCGGGTCTCCAGGCCACTCCAGAAACATCTTTTGGTGTGTAAAGTACATAGCAGGGGGCGGGAAGCGCCTCTTTCTTCGGGCAGCAGTTCATCCATAAGGTAATGGCCGTTTAATAACTTCTTTTCTTGCTAGCTCAGCAGTTTAACTCTCGGGGCGGGTCCGAAGCTTTTCCACCATGTAACTTTTCCCTAAAATGTAAAGACTCTTAGCATCTATTCTCTTTTAAAGCTACATATTGGGATAGAGAGTGCTTAACCCTCTCGAGCTCCCACTCATATTGTTTTGAGGTGAACTTATTTTTCACAACCGATTCTTCCTTAACGTAATGTAAATTGTTTCTTTATAAAGTCACCTCTTTAGTATGGGATTAGCCCTTGCATTAGCGGCCTAGAGCCAGATTAGGTTTTAAACAAAATGTATTAGGAGTGCAGATCGCCTCCTCTCAAATTGGTATTTTAGAGGCCATGTAATTAACCTTTTCTCACTTAATAGGCCTCAGTAGGTTGGGTATTTTACCCCTGTGTCTATGTCCTTAGAGGACAACTTGAAGGTGGAGTTTGGTGTGGCCTTTGATAGGCTTAAAGTTTAAGAGCGAGTGGCTCTTTCTTGAAAATTGAGTGTTGTATGCCTCGAGGAGGCTTTTCTGTGTAATTTGGAGCAAGTGCTCCTGGGCATGAATGGGGTTTTCTGCCCCTCTGTCAAAACTTATTTTGGAGTAAAGTTGGGCTAGTTGCCCAAGAATTGTGAGTTCGGGGCTCGAAGCCCAAATCCGGTAAATACTGTAATTGTACTTTTGTTGCCTTGCTTCTCTGTACCTGCCATGCTTGTTATTTCCTGATTTTGAAAAGAAAATATAACCTTGTTAAATTTTAAATTAATTTTAATTTCGTAGCCTGAGACCTGTTCACCCCCGCACCTTCTTTCACCTCTGCTGTTCCACAGATACCTCGGAACAATTATTATTATTATTATTATTATTATTATTATTATTATTATTATTATTATTATTATTATTATTAGGGGAGAAAGGATCTTTCGGACCTAATAGGTTGGAATGCAAACCTGTTTAATCAAGACGCAAGTGTTTTATAACCGCACAACGGTTCTGCACTGAGATTTGCGTAATTATTAGAGATCTGAATTATCAGAACCCCTAAATGTATGTAACTCACCTACATAAATGTAGAGTGGCTAGATGATACTTGAGCCTTGTTGAAGTACGTTTTCATTCTAACCTAAAAATTCTAAACATCCTTTTTCCTATTAGGAGCGCGACTAATATGATTGCCTTTTTTCTTCTCCCAAAATCTTCATCTTCTCGCTGTGGCTTTCCTTGCGATCTTCTGACCAGGTTTTGTTGGTGTTGGTGCTTAGATGATGTGCAAAGAGGTGATTGTTTTTTTGTTTGTTTTTTTTTTTGCTAGGGGCTTTACGTCGCACCGACACAGATAGATCATATGGCGACGATGGGATTGGAAAGGCCTAGGAGTTGGAAGGAAGCGGCCGTGGCCTTAATTAAGGTACAGCCCCAGCATTTGCCTGGTGTGAAAATGGGAAACCACGGAAAACCATCTTCAGGGCTGCCGATAGTGGGATTCGAACCTACTATCTCCCGGATGCAAGCTCACAGCCGCGCGCCTCTACGCGCACGGCCAACTCGCCCGGTAGAGGTGATTGTCGACACTAATTTTTTTGAATTCTGATCTAATACGTGGTCATCTGTGATGCCTATTTTCTGAAGATCTTTTCCAACTTCGAGCAGCCAGGTGGTTTTTTTTAAATTTCATTAATAGGGCAAGGCCCAGATTTTTTTAAATCAATCTCTGACTATGCATTCCGTAAAATTTCACACGTCTTTTCCTGAATGTGTGTGAGATTTTCTCCGAGTATTGGTAGAGGTCATGAGATTTCCTAATCATCCAGATTTATCCTGTACAGAATGGTCTAAAAGAAAATCTTCTGACCGGGCGAGTTGGTCGTGCGCGTAGAGGCGCGCGGCTGTGAGCTTGCATCCGGGAGATAGTAGGTTCGAATCCCACTATCGGCAGCCCTGAAGATGGTTTTCCGTGGTTTCCCATTTTCACACCAGGCAAATGCTGGGGCTGTACCTTAATTAAGGCCACGGCCGCTTCCTTCCAACTCCAAGGCCTTTCCTCTACCATCGTCACCATAAGACCTATCAGTGTCGGTGCGACGTAAAACCCCTAGCAAAAAAAAATCTGAAGATTTTTCTTTCTTGCTTTTCTACATCTTTAATCAATGATCTGCCCCCAATCATCAGTGTTTCGGATTCATAATTATAGTGCTCCAGGCTAAATTACAGCGTTGTAGTGTCTTAATTTTGCATTTTGGGATATGCATTTTTATTATATTATTTCCAACTAGTCTGTACGCTCTTTGTAGTTTAGAGATCCTTTCTTTATTATAATCATTATATATTTGCGAGTACGCCCATTGGGATTACGCAGTGTACTTAGTAGCGTTTCTTTCAATCTTTTACTGTGGGCTTCCTTTCCGTCTTCCGACAAAGTTGTCCGGTCTTCTTCTTTGGTCTTTCCTCTTGGTAAAATTTGTTATTTCTTAATTTTAGATCTGAAGATTACCCGGTTCTACCCCCTCGTGTGTGCTTCTACAATTGTAGGGGGCTAACCCTGGTTACCCTCTTCAATTGAAGATCCTCTTCGCGGTGAGGGGGACTAGTAGCTCCTTTCTTGCGATGCCGAATGGAGCCCTATTGGGTAACCATTCGGCATACAAGGAGGAGGAAGCTAAAGCACCGCCCAACCCTAAGGTGTAACGCGACCCGTGCCGATGGGGTGCATGGCACATGGGAGATGTGTCTTGAACGGAGCCTTCGAGATACTTGGCGACCTCTCGAAGTAAGTAGCCTTACCCAGGTATGCGGGGCTCTGCCTGGGCGGACATATATTTCCCTAGCTACTCGTGGGACCTACATGAGTTCCGTAGCCACCCATAAACCGGAGAGCTCTTCTGGGGCCTCCGAGAGAAATACCAGCACAACAACAACCGAAGGGGACTCTTCGGAGATACCCTCGGACAGTTCGACTTCAACAATTAGAGGGCTCACTCAAGAGGTGGGCAATCTGCAGGTGAAGAAGAAGAAGAAACAGCGCTCTGGCGCTGAAAAGAGGAGATACAAGAAGGCCTTAAAGGCCCGGGAGCAGGCCAAAGAAGGCCTAACTCCTGGGGCTGAGGGGACTTCTACTACCACAACAGCGACAACAGTGGAGGGATCCAATGGGCACAAGAGGCGGGACCCTGAAAAGGGCTCTGCTTCTAGGGCACAGAGGACCCCACCCACTAAGATGCCAGCGGGGAAACGACTTCTGTCGGGGGCAACCCCAGAAGAAGATCGGCAGACCCGCAAGAGACCCAAAGTGGAGTACGCCAGGATAGCTAAAGCTGGGATCAGGATGGCCATAGTACCTGTGGGATATCCTGACCAGCAGCTATCCGAGAAACAGTTGGAAGCTGTGGAAGAGGCTATCACCAATCTGATAGACGAGCTTCCGGAGCAGGGGCCCATTAAGCCTCAGTTCCTGGACTGCTATCTGTCAAGGGGTGCGGCCGTCATCATAGCGGAGAACAATGAAACTGTAGCATGGCTTTCTAGCCTTGTTACAGGTATACAACCGTGGGAAGGAGCCAGGCTCACAATTGTGGGCATGGACAAACTCCTTTCCTACAAGAGAGTCATGGTCTGGATACCAGGACAACCAAAGGACAATAACGTCCTTTTGGGAAGAATGGCACGCCAGAACCATGGCTTAAATCCCGCCAGCTGGAGGGTCTACGACCGCAAGGAGGAGAAGAGAGGCGTCCGCCTTGTGGTCAGCATGGACTCCAGGGATGTGGAGAAAGTGGTGGGGAAGAAGATCTTCTGCGGGGTGCATGTGGCTACCTTCACATTAGTGGAGGGCAAGCGTGACAAGCAGAGGACCAACCCCACCAAAGATAAAACCGAGACCAGCAGGGGCGAAGAGCTGGAGCCCGGACAGGAACTGGGGCCAGCCAAACCCCAGGATCCATCGCGGGAGACGGAGCTGCAAGTTCCGGAGACCGCATAAGGTAAAGTATTCTATGAAAGTAAAGAATGATTACTTTCATACAAGCAAATATACAACATTGTATAGCGGCCTCTAGGGTACTTAATAGAAGTATCCAGAAAGGCGGGTTTTCGGTCGCCCTGATACAAGAACCCTGGCTTAGACAGGGACATATCATGGGACTAAATTGTGCAGGTTTCACTCTATTCAGTGGAATAGCAGAGGAGAAGCCTAGAGCATGTATACTAGTTAAGGATCATAACGCTTGGGCTATACCGGGTTTCATTACTAGAGACCTAGTAGCAGTCCTAATGAGATATGAAGAGGGCGGACAGCCAAGAGACTTGGTTGTCTGTTCTGCTTATTTCCCAGGAGACTCTGAATCTCCACCCCCGCCGGAGGAGTTCAAGAGACTGGTGATATACTGTAGGAAACAAGGATTAAACCTCGTAGTAGGATATGATGCCAATGCTCATCATAGCATTTGGGGAAGTAATAATACAAACCGAAGGGGAGAGCACCTCATAGAATTTCTATGTACAACTGATCTTGAGATCATGAATATTGGTGATACCCCTACCTTCATTAATAATAGGAGCGAAGGGATCATAGATCTTACCCTGGGTTCCATGGGAATCATGCAGGAATTTAAAGACTGGAAGGTCTCTCTGGAGCCTTCCTTGTGTCACGGAATTCGGACGCGTATTGTAGTGTGCCTGGAGACTTGCCAAGTTGCCTTTTCATCAAGGCTAAATTTGATAATTATTTCGACTCATGGAAATTGATCTTGGAGTGTCTTATGTCTTGAGATAATAGTTACGCTGTCCGCCACTGTAGCGCCGGCTTTCGGTAGGCATGCTGTGGAGTCTGTGGTGCCACCTAGGAGCAACCACGGAACTAGACTCTCTTTTACTCCTTGCACGCACGATAATAGGCGACTGGTTTTGTTTTGAAAAGTGAAGACACGACGGAGCTGCTTCTGTGTTTACTGTTGGATTTTGACCGGTTTTAAGTGAAGAAAGAAGAAAGGATGTGGGTTGTAATTGACCCTGGGTGATCACATTGCCAAGGGGCGATGTCCTTGTCGCCATCCTATTTCCTTTAATTAATTTTTTTTTTTCTACGACCTTAGTACAATCTGTAAGTAAGCATCCACTTTTGTTACCAGGAAATCTAACGATGTGAGAAGGGAACCAGATAAACCCAAGTTAAATTCGTTTGCCTTAATGAAGTACTTAAAAGGATAATATTCTACTGTCTAAAATATATTCGTGCACAAGAAAGGTATTCTGCCGTTACCAATGAAAGACTGTGATCTAGATCTTTTTAATTGTAAATTAATTATCAATTATTTGGGGCTTTGTGTAACTGGTTGTAATGTTGTTCAACGTGTTAATTCCTTATAATCTGAAAATCCCCATCAGGGAAGTCATTATGAGTTGGAAATTGTTTCTTGTCACCATTCGGCTGCGTGTTTTTTTTTCTTTCTGGGTGGGTAGCCATTTGTGGTCCTTCGTCACGTGACCCCGTTGCCATGACGGCAGTGTTTACATGAGTGTGGGCGTTGCCCCTGTTATTTTGACATTTGCCGTCTCTGCTCTTTGTTACGTGCAGACAGCTGACGGGCGTTTTACGGAGAGATTGTTGAATTCGGCTCTTGGGATGAGACGTGATTCTGTAATGCGTCTATTATTTCTCCGTATGCTTGGCTGTCGTGATTTACTAAAAATTTAATGCGGATAATTTTGGTCCTTGACGACTTGTTTTAACTGTGGATCACTTAAATATTTTATCTGTTTACTCCTTCCTAATGTTTTTGGTGGAATTTATTTATTGTGGATTTCACATGTTACTGCTCGGGTTCTGCAGTTGAAGTGGTTATTAAGGAACATTTTTCACTCTGAAAAATTTTGTTGTGTGAAAACCTGGTTTGGAAAAAGTGATCAATTAAGTACCCCATTCTTGGGTTCATTTCTTTGGGTTCTTTCCTATTCCTAGTTTACCCTCTCTGAAAATTTCTTGAAAGTACTGGTTTGTGAGCTCAGATTATTTTCATTTTAATTGGTTTCCATGTTTTTAATTTTAAAGAACCAGAAGGTCGTATAATTAATTTAATTCCTTTCAATTTTACTCCATGGAATTTGAAATTAATCTTTAATTACGTTTTATTAATTTAATTTCCCTTTATTTTCCTCTCTTAATTTGAGGTTAAGCTTCAATTACCATCTTTTAATTTTATCCCTTTTATTTGCCTGACTGAAATTGAAATTTAATTACTATTATTTAACCTTCTCTCAATAAAGTTGTTGTAATCCGAAAATGAATTATGATTTTAGTCAGTAAGCATTATTTCTCTTTCTATCCACTTGACCTCTGTTTAGCCTAGCTGTTTCCACGCTTGCTACGATCTTCCTTTGGGAAAATTAGTTCTGATTTATTTAATTTGTTTCCCTGGATCGTGCAACTACTGTTGTGAAATACCTAGCTTGTAAGTTCGCGGCAGTATTTTGGTAGCAGAGCGTGGTTCTTTTGTTTTGTTTGAATTTTAATTTTCTCTGTGATTCTATTTCCCTTTTAGTAAACTGTTGGTGGTTTTTTTTACCTATCTTGAGAATTATTGAATACTGACTAAAATAATAACAAGGCACATTTTGAAAGTGCTTAATTGTAAAGAGGAAGGCAAGATTCGACTTGTGTTAATGCAAATATATTTCTGTTCCATGTGCATTTTGTCATCTTGGGGGAGCCCATCGCTGCTGTGTGAGGTATCTGAGGGTTATGTATTCCTGATTCTTTGGCTTGGGAGCTTGGTATGCTAGCTTACTGCTGGAAATTTGCTTTGATCTAATCATAAGGCTGACAAACGGTGAGTTATTTTATTTTATTTTCTCTTAGTAATTTCTCAGTCTTGTAACTGAGAATTTTATTTGCATGAAGAAAGGTGAAAACATCTCACACTATTATTTGTCTTGGCGTGCATCTGTGTCTTCCTGTCTTGTGTTTCTATGGGTTTGGCATACCCTAAATTAACCGGGAAGTAAAGGTTACTGGATCTCTTATTGTTTTCTCGGTGCCTGAAGGCTCTTATGCGTCACTCATAACCTTTCTTTGGGGGTGTTGATCGGCCTGTTCTTTAGTGGAAATAAGCTTAGCGAAGGAAGTGTGTATTGGGCGTAATCTTTGTTTCAGTGTTTCTTACCCAAAAAACTATGTCTCGTACTGTGATTTTTCCCTATCAGCTTCGAAAGGCTGAGTTGATATATGAACTATCAATCCGGAATTTAGAGGTACCTAGTACCATAGGAGAGTGTGCTGCCTTACTGACAGCAAATGTTCATGTTCCCATTGACCTGTCTATTATTGATCGAACTAAGTGTGGGGAATTTTTAAGTGTGATATGTGACTCGTTGCAAGAAATTAACGTTATTAGGGAAGAATTTTCTGAATTACCTCCCTCAAGAGCTCAAGTGAACAGGTTAAAGGCCAGAGCTCATCACTATCTTGGGCGCATTCAGGACATTCTTGCTGTTAAGCCTGAGGACGAAATAATGACAGAATGTATCAAGTTAATAACTATTGTTTCGGGTATTTCAGCCGAACTTGACCTTTTGTTGATCAACAAAGAATTTAGTAATATGGGAATTTCTGACAAAGTTAACTCCATCACGCCTTCGTCTGAACCTTCTCCAAATACTATTGTATCCTCTCCTTATAACCCATGTAACTGTGGTATCACAACTTCTGTTCTGGAAAATTTGCTAACTCGAGTTAATTCTGCGTCATCTCCTAATTGTTTGAAGGAGATTTTTAAAGGAGTGAATAATTTTTCTGTTAACTCTATTGAGGAAAGCATCAGGTTTTTAAGATTTCTTGTGGAGCTGACAGAGTCAGCTAATGTTTATTCTGTAGACGATTTGGGTATTTTTCGTGCTCGATTCCCTCACTGTGAAGGGATTTTGAAAAGAGAGATTTCGGAAGCTATATCACGGAACCTATCCATCAATGCTTTCCATGAGCTAGTACTAGGGAAGTTCATTCCATCTCTTGCTCTCCAGAGCTTAATTCCTAGACACTGTTTCAGAACTCAGTTTTTATATGAAAACTTGTTGTCTTATGTGTTGGACTTGAGATTTTACTGCAAGGTATTTATGATCTCTGTTCAGGAAAATCAGATGGTGGCTAGGATTTTAAAAGGCATATCACCCTCGTATCGGTCCTACCTCTCTTTAACCCGATGTCCCACCAATTTCCGAGAACTGGAAGAGGCATGCTCATTCGCTGAGGACGTCAAACATGGTGACTCTACCAGACCTGTCAACCTCCCTCCTCCTGTTAGATCTGAGAAACCTACTGTCTCTTCAGTTGCTAAGGATGGAAATGTTCGGAAATGTTTTAACTGTGGTTCTAGGGGTCATTTGAGGAACACCTGTCCAGTTGTCAAACGTCATTCTGGCGGTTGCTATTCCTGTGGATCCAAACAACATGTGAAGAAAAACTGCCCTTTGTCAGTTCAGAGTAATAATCAATGACTAGAAGACAACGAATGTAACAGGCCTAGCGTTGAAAATCCTTGGACGTCTGAAAAATTTATTTGCCCGCATCAGTGTAACAAGATTTCTGTTCATGTTCCCTCCCAAGGTACTTGTACTCCCGTAGAAATCAATAATGAACCGGTAAACGCTTTACTTGATACCGGAAGTGTGGTGTGCCTAATTAATTCGACATGGTACTATAAAATGAAATCTCCATGTAAATTGCCGGAATTGGAATCTACGAAAGTCAAATGCGTCACTGCTAACTCTCAGTTTTTGAAAATTTTAGGTTCAGTCAAGGTTAAGTTGAGGATTGGCAGATTTACCTGGAAGGTCAGATGTTTAGTAACGCCTAATTTGTCTTGTAACGTAATTCTTGGTTCGAATTTTCTGTCTAGCGTAGGTCTAGTGTTAGACTTACAGAGTAGGAATTTCTTTTTTAAATTTTCTCCAGACGTTAAGTTTGCTTTGGTTGATGCTCCGTTGAAGATACCCATTTCTTCGTGTGTAGGTTACCCGTCTCCTGTCGAGGATAGTGATCTGAATTGCCTTGATCTGGGACATCTAGGGGAAATTGAAGCTGAACAAGTGCGAAACCTCTGTAAAGAATTTCCAGAAGTCTTAACAAGTAAATTAGGGTTGACTGATGTCCTAGAATATGACATTGAGTTGTTAGATCATCAACCGGTCAGATCTCCTCCGTATCGTCTGTCTCCACCACGTATGCTAGAATTGAAGAAGATTGTGGAACAGATGGAAAAGGATGGTGTCATCAGACCTTCTACCTCTCCATATGCCTCTCCGGTGTTCTTAGTGCCCAAGTCTTCTGGCGGTTTCCGTGCTGTGATAGACTATCGAGCTCTAAATAGTAAGATAGTACTCCAGTCGATTCCTTTGCCTGATCTCCACACTTGTTTCGGATGGTTTTCTGGGGCGAAGTTTTTCACCGTTCTGGACTTGAACCAAGCGTACTACCAGGTCCCCCTTTCTAAGAGATCCATTCCCCTAACTGCCTTTATTACCGACTGGAACCTGTATGAGTTCCTGAGACTGCCGTTCGGTCTGAGCTGTGGAGCAGCCGTGTTGTCGAGGCTGCTAAATTCCATTCTGTCGGACATAAAGTTCAAGTTTGTGTATAATTATTTGGACGATGTCGTAATTTTTTCAAACACCTTCGAAGAACATCTAGAACATATTAGGGAAGTTTTGGTACGCCTGAAGAAGGCTGGACTTACTGTCAAGCTATCTAAGGTTGCCTTCGCAAAGCCTAGCATGTCCTTCCTGGGGCATGTAGTTTCCTCAGTTGGTGTCTCCATAGATCAGTCTAGAACTCAAGGTATCAGGGATTTCAAACCTCCTAGGGACGTTAAAGGTGTTGCCCGCTTTATTGGTATGGTCAATTTTTTTCGGAAATTCATTCCAAATTTTGCAGAAATTGCTGCTCCCTTGAATTGTCTTAGACGCAAAGGTGTGAAGTTCACCTGGGGTAACGCCCAACAAGTAGCCTTCGATTCTCTGAAAGCTGCCTTGACCAATGCTCCGGTGTTGGCAATTCCTGACTTTAACAAGGGATTTGTTGTGCAAACCGATGCTTCCAATAAGGCTATTGCCGGGGTACTCTTGCAGGAGTATGATGGTGAGCGTAGACCTATTGCCTATGTATCTAGAACTCTTAATAGTTTGGAAAGTAAGTACTCTGTCTATGAACTAGAATGTCTTGCAGTCTTGTTCGCTCTTGAAACGTTTAGACCATTCATTGAGCATGTGAATTTCGAGTTGGAAACAGACAATCAGGCTCTTTCTTGGGTGCTAAATAGGCCCAAAAGAACCGGAAGGATAACCAGGTGGGCGCTCCGTATTTCTTCTTTCAAGTTCAACGTTCGTCATATTAGGGGTTCTGAGAATGTCATTGCAGATTGCTTAAGTAGAATGTTCGAAGGGAATGACGAGTCTGACCTGAATCCTAATGTGGGAGAACTTGAAGTCAATGCTGTTGGTGTCGGCGCAATCCTTTCTGATTTTCCTCTACTGTATCATGAGTTCGAAGATCATCAGAATTCGGATCCTGAATTGAAGAAGATCATAGACGCAATTAATGATGGTACGGAAGTAAAACCCTATTCCTTGTCTAAAGGTGTCCTTTGTTGTAAGGGTCGAAAGGACCGTAACCTAAAAATCGTTGTTCCAAAGGTTCTTGTACCCATCATTTTTAAGTACTATCACTCTTCACCCATTGGTGGTCATCTAGGTACTTACAAAACCAGGCAAAAGATCCGGCAGTTTTTCATTTGGAAGAAAATGGATCATGTCATTAGAACGATGATCAAATCTTGCCAATCTTGTGGCATTAGTAAGCCTAACGTGAACAACAGAATTGGATTGCTGTCATCTTCCCAAGCCTCTCGCCCCATGGAACGGTTGTTTATAGACTACGTAGGACCTTTCCCCCGCTCTTCCCTAGGAAACACCCATATCTTTGTATGTATTGATGCTTTCTCTAGATTTTGCTGGATTTTCCCTACCCGATCCACCAACTCCCGTACTTCTATTAACTGCCTAAATTCCATCTTCTCATCCTTCGGTCCTCCCAAGTTTCTGGTTTCGGACAATGCTAGTTCCTTCGCTAGTAATTCTTTCAGGAAATATCTATTTGAATTGTCCATCTCCCACGTTACTACCACCCCCTATTATCCGAACCCTTCATATGCTGAAAGGTTAAATAGAAATTTAAGATCTGCTCTGATTGCATATCATCACGACGACCAATGCAAATGGGATTCTTGTTTGCATTGGCTGGCCCACGCCTTCAACTGTGCTACTCATGAATCTCACCGGAAGACACCTATGGATCTTATGTTCTGTTATACTCCATATTCTCCTATGTCTAATCTGTTGTCTATTGAAGATCTGTTGCCTGAATTCTCTAAACCTAAAGATGTCCAAAAAATTTGGGATGAGGCGAAGAAAAATTTGGCTGTGTCCTACGAAAAGGTTAAAAATAGGTATGATAAAGACAGAAAGTCATCAGATTTGAAAGTTGGTGATCAGGTCTATGTAAAGTGTTACCCCATCAGCAAGGCTGTCCATAAGTTTTCTGCTAAACTTGCCCCCAGGTATCAAGGGCCCTGTACCTTGTTGCAGTTTCTAACTCCGGTATCCGTCTTAGTCAGTGATCCAATTGCTAAACGCATTAGGCGTGCTCACCTTTCTCAAATTAAACCTGGTTAACTGGTAATTTTTCTTGTTGAAACCTTTTGTTAAGTGTAACGTGGGTGGAGAATTAACACCCTCTGTTGAAGTTGTTGTGCATACTACTGATTGGTGAGTGAATTTATTATTTGCCTTGTGTTAAGTATTTTCGGATGGTTCATTTGGTAACTTATTGATGATTTTCTGATTGGGAACTTGTAACTCGTGAATTTTTGGTAATCTTCTCTGTTTTAGTGTTCTTGTGTTATTTCCCAAATTATCATCTTTATTTTTTGAAAACTGATGCTTGTGTGGTGTACTTCCGAATTACCATTTTGGTAATTTATGGTGTTTACCTTGCTAGTTGTACTTCTCAGATAGTTTCTATCCATTAGGTGGGTAATTTAACCTAAGGAATCATGTCCTGATTGTTTCCGCATTGAATGTTGAACACCAGATTAATTTATCGCGATGTGACTTGATCATTGCTATCCTGAAGAGTAGTTGTGGTGATATGAATCGTGTGTGTTTACTGTGTGAAAGATTTCATCTGTCATCTTTTCATTGTGTGGGTGTGAGTGTGTGGGATTGGTAGTGATTCGAGTGACGTCGTATGTTGTTATTTTGGAGTGGTTATTAGCTTTGATGTTGTATGGTCGGTTAGTGGTGGAGATAATGGTTCGTTTGTCTAGTGCATGGACTCTGTGTCTTAATCGAGCTTCATTTCCTACATACTGATCCTTGTACTTATCTATAGCTCAATGACCTTGTGTTCTCTCCTTGGTTAGCCTAGTGAACCACTTCTGGGTTTGTTCTAAGCGTGAAACTTACCCTAATTTTTTTAATCTGGTAAATGTATTTACATTGCTTACTTGGATGGAAACTATATTGGAATTCTAATATCTACTTCTGGTGTAATGGAATTGGGTTGTGCACTACTTGAGTATGGTTGTTGAATTTCCTTAACTTTCAACCTTAGTGGTATCTTGAGTTTGTTTTCATTCTTGAGTTGCAGATCACTGCTGGTGTTATGTAATTTACCTATCTACTGGTTGTTAGTGTTATTTTGGTTTGCTAATGGGATCTTTTCCGAAGCATGTATCTTCTTGGACCTAATCGGTATGCCTAAGGGCATTGATTTATGATGTTTTGGTGGAGTAATTCTAATTTAATGTTTATTGAGATGGAATTATGGCGGAAGATCATGGTGTGAAGGATGTTTACCTTTTAAACTCTAATGAGTTAACCCATGTGTCTTATCTGTGGTCGTTCCTATGGGTATCGTGTCAAGTATTTAGTAGATATGGCACTTTGGTATGGGAATGTGTTTCTTTTAATTGTACCTCTGTGTCTCAGTAGATTTTGGGAGGAATTAAGAGGTGTATCTGCAACTCATAGTGAATTAACTTGTCTTGCTATTTATTTCTTCTTGGTATCGTGTACTTGGTTGCTTCATCTCACGTTTCTCTGCGTTACCTGCTAATCCGACGTAATTTTGAGTTTTTTTTTTACTACATGGTTCTATTTATGTTATGTGCCACTCTATGGCGTTTTCTTTTCCCCAGTGGTTCTGTAAGGGACATCCGGTAGTGTGCGTTGTGTAAGGTATCGCTCCTTATCTTCCTTCTTGGTTATCTAATCTGAGGTCTCACCTTTGCCTTTTGATTTGATTGGATGTACCATTGTAGGATGAATTATTTAGTGATGCCATATAATAGGTTGGTTATTAGATTCCGGATTGTATTCCCTCCTGAGTTTTTTCGCTCCGTTTCTGTCCTGTTAATTCCATGTTCTTTATTATGCTCAGAGGAGTGTTTGCTGTTGATCTGTAAACTATTCTTGCTTGGTATTTCTTGGGTGATCTGTTGTCGAGGACCGACTATGCGCAGCCCTACCATCTTGATTTGAAAAAGATCTCCAACCGATCGGCTCAGAGCTACTCTTGCTTGAAAATGGTTTATCTGATAGTCATGGAATAGGCTTTGATCTGAATTCTGTGCTTTCTGTGTTTTTCTTTTATTGGTTGACTTGTATCCTTTTCTCCTTTCCCTTCCTGTTTGTGATGCCTTGAATCCGTGAGATGTTGATCCAAGTTTTGAAATGATTCTGTAGTGTTGGTTGTACAACGAAGATTTTGAAATATTGACCATTTAACTCACTGATTGGTAGTGCTTGTGCTATTATGCTCAAAGTATATTAACTTTCTTTGTTTTCTATTTAATTGAATTTGTTTGAGACCTGTCCTTGGTCTATGTATTATTTTCTGGGGTAATTTTTTCTTGGTTTCCTATGTAACTCCTTTCTTTGGGGTTTATTTTGAATCTCTTTGTTTCTTCTGTTGGTAACTTGCGTGGAGTGGTTGGATGCCTCATGATGTAGCGATGGCCATGATGCTTCTTGTTTCCCTTTGGTTAAATGATTTTTATGCACTAATTTCTTGGGTTACTTGTTTACTATTTCTTCCTGGGTGTATGTAAATGTTTTTTTTAAATGTGAATCGTGCCTTTCTCTATAGTAAAAGCCCCAAATTTTCATTTAGAAAAATTAATTTCTTAGTATTGTTCAAAGATTTTTGAAACCTGGTTCTCGCCGTCGGGAATTTAGTATGAAAAACTCGTGCAAATATCAGAAGTGACTATAACGGTTGGTGTATTACTTCTTCAAAATAGACTGTTTCTGTGTTAACAGATCATTATCGTATGGAGTGATGTGAAGTTGTTCTACAAATCTAATTATGGACTTCGACGCACGTTGATCTGCTTCAACTGCCTGTTGAGTTATCACCTTATCATGTAAGCTCAACGATCTGGTTCTAACCGGTAACCTCGCTTCTCCTAGAAACGTCAAGTAAGAAATTTTATTGCATGTATATTTGAAGTGCTCCTTATCTCCGATCATCTTCGTTTCGTCCTACCCCATGTTAGTCTTTCGGGGGAGGAGGAACTGTCACGGAATTCGGACGCGTATTGTAGTGTGCCTGGAGACTTGCCAAGTTGCCTTTTCATCAAGGCTAAATTTGATAATTATTTCGACTCATGGAAATTGATCTTGGAGTGTCTTATGTCTTGAGATAATAGTTACGCTGTCCGCCACTGTAGCGCCGGCTTTCGGTAGGCATGCTGTGGAGTCTGTGGTGCCACCTAGGAGCAACCACGGAACTAGACTCACTTTTACTCCTTGCACGCACGATAATAGGCGACTGGTTTTGTTTTGAAAAGTGAAGACACGACGGAGCTGCTTCTGTGTTTACTGTTGGATTTTGACCGGTTTTAAGTGAAGAAAGAAGAAAGGATGTGGGTTGTAATTGACCCTGGGTGATCACATTGCCAAGGGGCGATGTCCTTGTCGCCGTCCTATTTCCTTTAATTAATTTTTTTTTCTACGACCTTAGTACAATCTGTAAGTAAGCATCCACTTTTGTTACCAGGAAATCTAACGATGTGAGAAGGGAACCAGATAAACCCAAGTTAAATTCGTTTGCCTTAATGAAGTACTTAAAAGGATAATATTCTACTGTCTAAAATATATTCGTGCACAAGAAAGGTATTCTGCCGTTACCAATGAAAGACTGTGATCTAGATCTTTTTAATTGTAAATTAATTATCAATTATTTGGGGCTTTGTGTAACTGGTTGTAATGTTGTTCAACGTGTTAATTCCTTATAATCTGAAAATCCCCATCAGGGAAGTCATTATGAGTTGGAAATTGTTTCTTGTCACCATTCGGCTGCGTGTTTTTTTTTCTTTCTGGGTGGGTAGCCATTTGTGGTCCTTCGTCACGTGACCCCGTTGCCATGACGGCAGTGTTTACATGAGTGTGGGCGTTGCCCCTGTTATTTTGACATTTGCCGTCTCTGCTCTTTGTTACGTGCAGACAGCTGACGGGCGTTTTACGGAGAGATTGTTGAATTCGGCTCTTGGGATGAGACGTGATTCTGTAATGCGTCTATTATTTCTCCGTATGCTTGGCTGTCGTGATTTACTAAAAATTTAATGCGGATAATTTTGGTCCTTGACGACTTGTTTTAACTGTGGATCACTTAAATATTTTATCTGTTTACTCCTTCCTAATGTTTTTGGTGGAATTTATTTATTGTGGATTTCACATGTTACTGCTCGGGTTCTGCAGTTGAAGTGGTTATTAAGGAACATTTTTCACTCTGAAAAATTTTGTTGTGTGAAAACCTGGTTTGGAAAAAGTGATCAATTAAGTACCCCATTCTTGGGTTCATTTCTTTGGGTTCTTTCCTATTCCTAGTTTACCCTCTCTGAAAATTTCTTGAAAGTACTGGTTTGTGAGCTCAGATTATTTTCATTTTAATTGGTTTCCATGTTTTTAATTTTAAAGAACCAGAAGGTCGTATAATTAATTTAATTCCTTTCAATTTTACTCCATGGAATTTGAAATTAATCTTTAATTACGTTTTATTAATTTAATTTCCCTTTATTTTCCTCTCTTAATTTGAGGTTAAGCTTTAATTACCATCTTTTAATTTTATCCCTTTTATTTGCCTGACTGAAATTGAAATTTAATTACTATTATTTAACCTTCTCTCAATAAAATTGTTGTAATCCGAAAATGAATTATGATTTTAGTCAGTAAGCATTATTTCTCTTTCTATCCACTTGACCTCTGTTTAGCCTAGCTGTTTCCACGCTTGCTACGATCTTCCTTTGGGAAAATTAGTTCTGATTTATTTAATTTGTTTCCCTGGATCGTGCAACTACTGTTGTGAAATACCTAGCTTGTAAGTTCGCGGCACTTGTCAGATCATAGACACATTGTGTTTTATATGGAGGGCTCCATCGAGATCCCGTCTTACAGAAACCCTAGACGAACCGATTGGATATCTTTTAGGGAGGACGTGAGGAGGGGACTGGAGGGAGGACCCTCAAATATAATTAAAAACAAAGAGGAGCTGGAGCTCAGTGTGAGTTTTCTCACACGGACACTGGTTACCTCTTATGAATTAAACTGCCCTATTGCTAAGGCAAAAAGAGTAACAGGAAGCTTCAAGTGGAATAGTTATCTTGAACACCTGAGGAGAAATACACGAAGGCTCTGGAATAAATACAGGGAACTTCAGGATCAAGAAAGCCTAGATTCTTACAAAGAATCACAAAGAAGGTATAAGTCAGAAGTCAAGAAGGCTTCTAGGAAATCTTGGAGACAATTTTGTGACTCCATTGAAAGCCAACATGAAGCGGCAAGGCTTCATAAAATTTTAACCTTGGATAGAAGGGCAAGGCTGGGCTCATTGGAGACTCCTTCTGGTGGATACACATCCACAGAGGGGGAGACCCTGAGCTTACTGCTCGATGCCCACTTTCCAGGTTCGGTAATCACGAATAGTGAGGTAGAATCGAGCGGATCCTTCAGACCCGATAAAAGTGGCTGGAGGGAAGCCGCAGAGATTGTTACCCCAAGAAGGGTTAAGTGGGCATTAGAATCCTTTGCCCCTTACAAAAGCCCAGGTGTGGATGGGATCTTCCCGGCGCTTCTTCAGGAGGCGGGGGGGGGGGTCCTTATACCATACCTGGTCAGAATCTTTAGAGCCTGTCTCACTATGGGGTACGTGTACTCCTTGTGGCGTCAGGCGAAGGTGGTATTTATACCTAAACCCGGAAGGTCTTCATATACTAGACCTAAGGATTATAGACCCATTAGTCTAACGTCTTTTCTACTTAAGACCTTGGAAAGACTGGTGGATAGACATATCAGGGAGAAAGTATTAAGAGACTTTCCCCTGCATTCTCATCAACATGCATATCAACCAGGGAATTCGGTTGAGACGGCACTACACCAGCTGGTTTCTAGGCTGGAGAGTGCCTTGGATCAGCAACAACTTGCTATGGTTGTATTCCTAGATATAGAAGGGGCCTTTAATTATACATCTTTGGGCTCCATAGAACGTAGTCTAGAGAGAAGAGGAGTGAGCAGTATGCTCATAAAATGGATTATGGCCTCACTGCAGGGCCGTCAAGTTCTGTTTACTCTCAACGCTGTAATGTTGAGAGCTAATATAGACAGGGGGTGTCCACAGGGAGGAGTATTATCACCAACATTATGGTGTCTGGTAGTGGACGAACTACTTACCAGGTTAAATGTTGGAGGAATATACGCCCAAGGCTATGCAGACGACATAAGCCTGATGGCGGTAGGAAATTTCCCCAGTACGGTTTCCGAACTCGTACAGAACTCTCTACGTAGGGTGGAAAGATGGTGTCACGAGACAGACTTGTCGGTTAATCCCGATAAGACGGAGCTCGTGGTATTTACCAGGAGGAGGAGGCTAGACGGACTGTCAGAGCCTTTCCTATTCGGAAAAAAATTAGTTAAGACAACCTCGGTTAAGTACCTAGGGGTAATCCTCGAGGCAAGACTGAGTTGGAAGAAACATATAGATCATAAGGTGGATAAGGCTCGCAAGATTATGTGGGCCTGTCGCCGGGCCGTCGGGAAGACTTGGGGCCTAAGACCTAGGGTGGTCCAGTGGCTCTATATCTCCATTGTACGGCCCACGATCACCTATGCATCTATAGTCTGGTGGCCAGGCTCAGAGAGTAAAACTGTGAGCACCAAGTTAAACAGTGTCCAAAGACTTGCGTGTCTAGGAATAACAGGGGCACTGGATACTACACCATTATGTGCAATGGAGGCCATCCTAGGTTTTCCCCCCTTACATTTATATGTTAAGGTAATAGCGGTAATGAGTGCCTATCGCCTTTGGTCACTCGGAGGATGGTCCTTCAAAAACCCGAATAGAGGTCATGCCTCTATTCTTACAAGGCTTCACCAGACTTGCCCTATGACAATGATGATCGGGGATCTGATGAAGCCTAGCTTTAATTTGAATTATAAATTCACAGTGGTGATACCCACAAGGGAGGAGTGGGCCGCGGACGCTGGGGCCCGTCTTAAGTCTGGGGGCTGTACATGGTACACAGATGGCTCGCGGACGGAGGCGGGCACAGGCGCCGGGGTCTGGGGGCCTAAGACAGGGCTCTCCCTTCCTATGGGTAAATATGCTACTGTTTTCCAGGCTGAAGTATACGCAATACTAGCCTGTGCTTTAAATATATGGAAAATGCCTGGACACAGAAGACACATCACTATATGTAGTGATAGCCAGGCAGCGTTAAAAGCACTATGTGCAGTTAAAACAACATCAAAACTGGTATGGGAATGCCAAAGGATGTTAGATCAGCTGTGTGAGTTTAGCTCAGTTACCTTATTATGGGTTCCTGGGCACACAGGTATCAGTGGAAATGAAGAAGCTGACAAACTAGCGAAACAGGGCTCAATGGGTTCCTTCACAGGACCAGAGCCCTTCCTGGGAGTGTCACTCCGAAGTGTGAGACTGGCAATATCCCAATGGATAAACCAGTCTCACCTAGATATTTGGAAGAGGTTAACCATAGCAAGACAGGCACGTGAACTTATCAAAGGGCCTAGTCAAAGCTATAAAAAGGTCCTAATGAATTTGAATAGGACCAGAATGAGAATGGTAGTTGGACTGTTAACAGGCCACAATACCTTACAGAGACACCTACACATCATGAAAATCACCCAGGATCCGATGTGTAGAAGATGCGGCAAGGAGGAGGAGACCTCCGCGCATGTGTTATGTCAGTGCGAGGCTTTTGCAAGCACTAGACATCGATACCTGGGCTCACATTTTGTGAGCCTGGAGGACATCAGGAACGCCAAAATCCGGACACTAGTATCCTTTATAGGAGCACTAGGTCTGGACTAGGCAAACCCGTTCAAGGGGCACAAAGGGTCTTCATAGACCTACGTGTGGAGCTCTGCAAAAACAGGGCTCACCCATTTCTTATCTATCTATCTATCTACCCGGTTCTAGACATCTACTGGTGTAATTCCTGCCTGTTTCACATCATTTTTGATTTCGCCAGTCCATTTCCTTCTGTCTGTTTTTGCTTTACTCCTGTTTTCATAGAATTCGACTAAGTCTGTCTGGATGCATTCTTTTAATGTGTCCATAGAATCTTAACCTGCGTTTTCAAATGTCGATGTGAATACTTGTGTATTGTTTGACTTCCTGTCTCTTTCTAATTGTAAGTTGGTATTGTCCATCGGTGAGTTTTGGGCATAGAATTTTCCTTATGATTTTTGCGTGTGTTTTTCTCAATGTTTTTCAATGTCTGCTTTCCTGTTCAACATTAGTGTTTCTGATCCATGAAGAAATTAAAATTATTATTATTATTATTATTATTATTAGTATTATTATTATTAACCTTGACGCGAATGGTTGACCCAGGCCTTGTAAAAAGAGAAAGAAGATTCTTACGAAAAATCTTAGGCCCAAGAAAGTCGACGAGTGACCCAAGTACATTCCGGTTAAGATCGAATTTGGAGATCTACAAGACAGTAGAAAGAATCACAACTGTGATGAGTAAAAGCGGACTGACGTTTTAACGGTATATCAAAAGAATGAGCACTGAGAGATTGGCTGACATGATACAACCGGGATGGCTTACACGGGTGCACAGTTACTTAGCAGAAATAGGTAACAAGGAGGAGGATATAAAAGATAGGGCATCATTTAGGAAGAAGGTTATGGGAATAAGGGATGAGTCTGAAGAGCAACATGCGAAGCCATGGAACATCGCGGTGGAAGAGCGAGCAAGAAGAAGTCAAAGACTCAAGAATCTTTGGCGAGAGTGTAAAGAGAAGGGTATTAGTCTGCGTGACAGAAGGAAGATTGTGTAAAAGTGGCCCACAGGTAGCCGTATCGATAAATTATTGTAATAATAATAATAATAATAATAATAATAATAATAATAATAATAATAATAATATATTATATTATATTATATTATATTATATTATATTATATTATATTATATTATATTATATTATATTATATTATATTCAAACCAATCCGAAATATTTCTCCGACTGGCTGACTTGCTACAAAATCAAGGGATCGTATGCTATAAACTCCATAATGTTTCCGTGTTGTCACTCTAAAGCTTGATATCTAATATTGGTATTTGTGTTGTAAGGTCGAACTTCTGTGAACTCTTTCATAAGTAAACCAAGGAATGTCGAATTGCATTTATATAACTTTGCAATTAGAAAGATACGATTCATTCCGAAAGCTCAAAGAATTGTTTGGTGTGCCAGACAGTACCAGGTAACTCTCATACCACCTGCCATACAAACTGTGAGTGTTTAAGCGTTTATACGGAACAATTCTGTAACTAGCCTAAGTGCCTATGAATTTTAAAAAAAAATACATAGTAAAGTCGGTATACAGTTTACTGGGCATGCTGTATTCCTGTTCAGTTTCCGAGTATTGTTGTGCCACCAAAACCTTCAGAATAAGCTGCTATTTCAATCAGAGACGAACATCTCTTTCGCCGACTTGATCTGTAGCTTTCATCGTTTCATGCTCGTTTCCCTACCTACTCAACTTCATTCGTCACGTGTAATTTTCCTATCTCGTTAGCTCAAAGCTAACTTACACAATATATTATGATTGTTCCTTTTGTGCGTTACTTCACACGTTGGTCTGTTTGATGGACACACTATACAACAAATTCCACCAAGGACTTTTCTCTCCTACAGATCTCCGGAATCCTGGGAACCCAGTTAGAAATCCGATTCGTGACGTTGAGGTCAGACCACTCCCGCCAATCGCTGGCCACCCACGGTGTCATTTCACACCCAGTCCTGCAATGTACGGTTGGGTGCGAATACGGGAAGGCTCCGTTTATATTAACTCGTGGAAAACAACAAAATACTCCCCAGAAAATTCGGATGCTGACTAAACTTCTTTTTTTCACAGCACATACTCAAATTAGAATATGGTTCTAATGTGTGTGACCCTCAAAGGTACTACTTGTTACGAGAAGTAAAAACGATTCAAAGGAAACTAGCACGATTTGTTCTGGGTAATTGCCTAGAACAGAATAAAATAGAATAGAATAGCTCCGTCTCCTAGTACAGGATCGCTTGAAACTGCGAAGAGAGCATTCATTTGATAGAATCCATTTATTCGATGAAAATGAAAATCCACAGCCTGTTTCCAGTCATTCGACCGGGTCAGGAATGGAATTAATACAGCCCCCATCTAGCGGCGAGGATAGGAATTGTGCCAGCTGCCGAAGCCTGTCACACTCCTCTGGGGCAATGATTAATGAATGACATGTGAAATGAAATGATACCGGAGACTGTTGCTGGAATGAAATATGACAGGTAAAAGCGGAGTACCCGAAGAAAAACCTGTTCCGCCTCCGCTTTGTCCAGCACAAATCTCACATGGAGTGACCGGGATTTGAACCACGGAACCCAGCGGTGAGAGGTCGGCGCGCTGCAACCTGAGTCACGGAGGCTCTCCATTTATTCGATACTTGTATTAAATTAACTACTACTACATTACATACCTACTACACTTAAAGATAATAATGTTTATATTCATTCCACAAATTACCGAGCTCGATAGCTGCAGTCGCTTAAATGTGGCCAGTATCCAGTAATCGGGAGATAGTGGGTTCGAGCCCCACTGTCGGCAGCCCTGAAGATGGTTTTCCGTGGTTTCCCATTTTCACACCAGGCAAATGCCGGGGCTGTACCTTAATTAAGGCCACGGCCGCTTCCTTCCACTTCCTAGGCCTTTCCTCTCCCATCGTCGCCGTAAGACATATGTGTCGGTGCGACGTAAAACAAAATAGCAAAAAAAATAGCATTCCACAAATTATCATCCCTTTTTTTCTTTTCTGTTTACTTTCTTTTTTCCCTAGATGTAGTACAATGCTTCATATTTTATACTTAATTCCTGTTGTTCCTTGTGGAACATAGGGCATCAACAAAGCATCTCCATCTGATCCTGCTGCCAGCCAACCTCTTCACCTCTCTCCAGGTCTTGCCTTCTTCCATTGCCTCCATGTGTACAGATCTTCGTCACGTTTGTTTGGGCCTTCCTCTCCTCCTTTTATCTGCGGGTTCCAATCCAGTGCCTCTCTCTCAGTGGCTTCTTTCCCTTTCCTTAACGTATGCCCTATCCATTTCCATTTCTGCCACTTGATCTGAATGGCCATCTCGGTTTCACCCGTCCTTCTCCATAGCTCATGACTGGAGATTACTTCTGGCCAGTAGATGTTTAAAATCTTCCTTTAAACAGCGGTTGACAAAGGTCTGCATCTTCGAGGTAATCACTTTAGTCACTTTCCAGGTCTCGGACCCATATAGCAGAACAGCCTTGACATTACTTCAGAAAATGCGAAGTTTGGTCCTGATAGATATTTTGTTGTTCTTCCAAACCGGATAGAGAGGATAAAGGCACGATTTACTTTTTGTATACGTTGAGACATATCCTGTACTGCTCCTCCATCTTTGATAACTACACTTACTCTTCATTCTTTTCGTTAGCGCTTTTTCTTTCCTTTCATTTAGTCTTTAAGCCAACGGCCGTAGCCGTGTTGAAACACCGGATCCCATGAGATCTCCGAAGTTAAGCAACATTGGGCGTGGTCAGGAGTTGGATGGGTTGCCACGCGCTGTTGGTGGGGGGTAAGGGAATGGAGGAGCGGAAAGGAATTGGCCACCCTACCGCACGTAAACTCCGGCTCAGGAACACCTCTGCGGAGGTTCGGACCTGCCTTCGGGCAGAATAACCCTTACCTTACCTATTTATTCTTTAAGATGAAAAAAATGCTGTTCTCCCCAGAGTAACCCACACATGTTTTAAAAAAAAATTAACAACTGTATAGAATTATTTCTCCCTTTCTATTTTTATTTTATATTCACTACCCAACTATTTAACTCTTAAGCGCGGCAAAGACAAAAGACAAAGACACCTCCGTGGAGTGGAAGGTAAGGACTTCCACCATTGTGAACCGCGGCACGTGATGGGGTTGAGTAGTTAGCTCTACGCCTGGCCACCTTTGCCCCTAGGAATTAACCTGGTACTCATTTTTGGTGTAGGCTGAGTGAACCTCAGGGCCATATGCACCTTCGGAAGTGGAAATCGCGTTTCTTAAATTTTACGACTTCCTGATGGGGATTCGAACCCACGTCCTTCCGGGCGAATCGAGCACGCCTTTACCGCCTCGGCCAGGCAGCCCCTCTTAAGCGCGGCAGTTCCCCTAAATAAACATATTTTATTTTTTTTTTCCAGAAATAAACAGTGATTTTCGTTATCTTTCTGTCTCTGACCATTGTTTATTTATTTATTTATTTATTTATTTATTTATTTATTCATTCATTCATTCATGAAATGCCCCAACGAGAAAAGCTAATTTAAGGGGATGTATGTATATAACATTCAAAATTTAAAAATTCCAACATATTCAAGATGTGTGATGGCTGTTAGTTACCACGGAATTTAAAATTGAAATTACTATAATAATACAAATACTTAGTATTCTACAGATATATTAATGTTGAACAAGGTAAGACTGAAACAATAATTTCCTTAAATATAGTTTAAATTTGGTAATTGTAGAATTATGTTTTTTCATCAGGTATTTCGTTGTATATTTTAAACAATAGATTATTCAGAGTTTTTGTACCATAGGTTACTGTACTTGATTGACAGGTGTAAACATTCCGATTTTTAGTGTAATATATTGATGTATCTCTCTATTATATTGTATGATAAGATTGTTATGAATTTTATTGTTAACATTTTTGTAAATATAAACAGTGGCATTGAACTTAATCTCTACTTCGAAAGGTAGTAACCTAGTCTGTAGAACTTTCAGTGGTTTTTAAACCTGTCTTAGACCCGCGACCCTAGATGATAATCATATAAGATATTTAAGAAGGTATGAAAGAATAATACAAGGATCTCTGTCCAGAAGCTGATAGGACTCCTTTGAGGTGCCTGAACACACGAATAATTGGAGCAATCCCGACTGATGATTGATTGAGGTTTGTTGTTTAAAGGGGCCTAACATCTAGGTCACCGGCCCCTAACGGTACGAACTGAGATGAAATTAAATGACAAATTAAAAGTCCAAAATCCTCCACTGACCAGAATTCAAAGCGTGAGTACGAAGAATGAATGGATGGAAATGAATTTAAAACGATCAGTGGATCCGACTCACAGTGCCTCACATGCACAGAAGCTGGCACAAAACAATAGTATTACTGACCAAGGGACTGCTTCTATAGCACGATGCTGAATCGATTATGCTTATAGTCGAAACGAGTCCAAACTCCAGGTCATCGGCCCCTCATAATGGTATTTATCGCTAGAAAAGTAGAACCATGGTATTTGTCACGTTACGGTACTAATCAAGAGTGGAGTAGACTCACGGTATTCCACACATTATGGTACTACTCACAGGTAATGAAATTCGCACATGTATTACAGACCTAGGGTGTTTCGCACATTGCGGCGCCATTGACAGGCAACGTAAACCTATGGTGTTCATCACCTAAGTGTACTAACCTACTACTACGGTAGTTGCTTTACGTCGCACCGACACCGATAGGTCTTATGGCGACGATGGGACAGGAAAGGCCTAGGAATGGGAACGAAGCGGCCGTGGCCTTAATTAAAGTACAGCCCCAGCATTTGCCTGGTGTGAGTGTACTAACCAGAGGGACTCCTACTATCCCGCGGTGTTCCTCATATAGTGGGTACTAATCATAGGCAAGCCAGAACCATGGGTTCCGTCATGCCATGGTGTCGCTCATATAGTACTGTAAAAGGTACTGTAAAAGCCGTCGCGCTCTCGTTTGCTACTAATCAAAAATCTATTTGGTACCTAACATAGTGGTACTACGCGCAAGGAAATGCGACCCATGGTGTTCCCCGCATGGTGGTACTAATCACAAGGAGTTTCATGGTTCTAATATAATTATCCCTTGGTCGCCCCTTTCAGTCGCCTCTTACGACAGACAGGGGATACCGTGGGTGAATTCTTCGTCTGCGTCCCCCACACACAGGGGTTGTGTGTTTGGTCCGCGAAAGGTATTTTATTTCCCTCAAGTCCGCCAGCAAGCCGGTTAGGACCCCGCTATCCGTCACCTGGGACGCGCCACTTGAGAGTATCACCTATCCCCCCTGCTACGCCAGTGTAGCAGGTTCGTGGGGAGCAATCCTATCGCATAAAGTGGAAATATGCTGTTTCTAACTTAAGTTATTATCTACTATTTATTTATCCCCATTATCAACCACACTATACCTCTTACTTCTATCTGAAAGCCTTTCTTTCCTTATCGTCACATTTTCGATAATTTCACAGAATTCCAATAATGTTCTTTTAACTCACATTCTGCCACAATCAAGTGCTTTTCAGTATCCTTCACTCTAAACGTTATTTTCTTGCTGAATTTTTTATCTTACAAACGAGTAGTGGCATACTTTTCTTTGTTGACATAAACATGTCTTATGGCTCGCAGCCATCTGAAAATTGGCGTGACGGAATTGTAACCCTCGCAACCGTGCAGGCTGTAATGTATGCCCACACAATGATACTTAGCAACTGTCTTATGGCTGGTGGTCATTCGAAAATTTATGTAACGTAACGCAACAAAATGTGTGACGAAATGACGTTACATTAGTCGTTACCGTATGCCTTGGTCGCCAAAGATGATGGGGCTGTGGATTTGTAGGAACAGAGTATGTTGGAATAGAAAGTGTACCGTCAGTGACGTCACATTAGTCGTTACCGGAGGCCTTGGTCGCCAAAGATGCTGCGCCCCTGCACCCATCTCTGTGAAATGATACAAATAAATCGTTCGTTATCCAAATTTGAGTTTAATTTATTGAAAGGCATATTCATCTTCATTAGTTTTACGGAGAGGTAAATATTCTTTTTTTATGTAAGTGTAAGAAGAAATCCAAGGTCCGTAGTGGTCCAAAATTCAAGGAATATTGTAGATCTTGTGTCTTATAAACCCAAGATTTGAAGTAAAGCAGCTCTGTTTTGGTAGTGTTATAACATCGGAGTAACACATCGGAAGTTTTCGGTGGTGGAAGGATGGGAAGGTGACGGCGGTAGCCTTAATTGGTAGAGCCCTAGCATTTACTTGATGTGAAAATGGGAAACCACGAAAAACCATCTTCAGGGCTGCTGACGGTGGGATAAAAATAATCATCTCCCGAATGCAAGCTCACAGGTGCGTGATAAAAAACGCACAGCTGCTCGCTCGGAATACACACTTTTACACGTACCTGGGTTTCTCATTTCACATACGTTTCGCTAAGTTTTGTAAGAAATACGTTGAACATTTTAAGTAACACTAAACAATGCAGTTCTCCATGTGCATGATATTATCCGCCCAACAAACTAATCTCTCTCACGTTCAGAATGACTGGCTAAAATAAGCTCTCAAAAAGAAACACAAAATAATGTGATTGCCTCCTACTTCCTGCCGACAACACCCCACCCCTCCACTCAATAAACCCACACGCCAGTCATTATCAGAGCACTCCCCGTAGCGTATTGGTTATTGAAAAGAGCTGCTGCACACATTTCCATAACAAACTCGAGCCACCATCGACCTGTAATGCATTCCGAGGGGTGCACAAACAGCAGTTAAGATTGCCACATTTGAAGAATATCGAAAAAGCTTACGTGGTAAATTCCAATCAAGCGAGTTGGTCGTGCGATTACGCTCGAGAAGCTGTGAGCTTGCACTCGGGAGATAGTGGGTTCAAACCCTACCGTCGGCAAACCTGAGGATCGTTTTTCATGCATTCCCATTTTCACACATGGCAAATCCTGAGCTTTACCTTCATAAAGGCCACGAGCGTTACCTTCCAAATCCCAACTATCTACCATCCTTATATCTCTGAAAACCTTCGATGTGTGAGTGCAACGATAAACGAGTAGTAGAATAAATAAATAAATAAATAAATAAATAAATAAATAAATAAATAAATAAATAAATAAATAAATAAATAAATAAATAAATAAATAAATAAATAAATAAATAAATAAATCACTTCCTTCGCGAAAATCAATTGATCATAAATACGTCTCCCAGCCATGGCTATCCATCGATGGTTGCTAGGTAACATTGTCTGACCATCCATTCATACATTACATCACTGCCTTCACGGTTGCTAGGTAACATTGTCTGACCATCCATCAATACCTTACATCATTGCCTTCACGGTTGCTAGGTAACATTGTCTGACCATCCATCCGCACATTACATCACTGCCTTCACGGTTGCTAGGTAACACTCTCTGACCACCCATCCATACATTACATCACTGCATTCACGGTTGCTAAGTAACACTGTCTAACCATCCATTCGTACCATACATCACTGACTTCACGGTTGCTAGGTAACACTCTCTGACCATCCATCCATACATTACATCACTGCCTTCACGGCTGCTAGGTAACATTCTCTGACCATCCATCAATACCTTACATCATTGCTTTCACGGTTGCTAGGTAACACTGTCTGACCATCCATCCATACATTACATCACTGCCTTCACGGTTGCTAGGTAACATTGTCTGACCATCCGTTAATACCTTACATCATTGCCATCACGGTTGCTTGGTCACATTATCTAGCCATCCATTCGTACCATGCATCACAGCCTTCACAGTTGCTAGATAACACTGTCTGGCCATCCATTCATACCTTACATCAGAGTCTGCACGGTTGCTAGGTAACATTCTATGACCATCCATTCGTACCATACATCACTGCCTTCACGGTTGCTAGGTAACATTGTCTGACCATCCGTTAATACCTTACATCATTGCCATCACGGTTGCTTGGTCACATTATCTAGCCATCCATTCGTACCATGCATCACAGCCTTCACAGTTGCTAGATAACACTGTCTGGACATCCATTCATACCTTACATCAGAGTCTGCACGGTTGCTAGGTAACATTCTATGACCATCCATCCATATATTACATCACTGCGTTCACGTTTGCTAGGTAACACTGTGTGACCATCCATCCATATATTACATCACTACCTTCACGGTTGCAAGGTAACACTGTCTAACCATCCATTCGTACCATACATCACTGCCTTCACGGCTGATAGGTAACATTGTCTGACCATCCGTCAATACCTTACATCATTGCCATCACGGTTTCTAGGTAACACTGTCTGACCATCCATCCATCCATCCATCCATCCATCCATCCATCCATCCATCCATCCATCCATCCATCCATCCATACATACATACATTACATCCCTGTCTTCACGGTTGCTAGATAACATTGTCTGACCAACCATCCATCCATCCATACCTTACCATCACAGCCTGCACGGTTGCTAGGTAACATTGTCTGACCATCCATCAATACCTTACCATCACAGCCTGCACGGTTGCTAGGTAACATTGTCTGACCATCCATCAATACCTTACCATCACAGCCTGCACGGTTGCTAGGTAACATTGTCTGACCATCCATCAATACCTTACCATCACGGCCTGCACGGTTGCGAAGGTTTCAGTTCCGTCACACATTTTGTCGCGTCATGTTACACAATTTTTCGGACGACCACCAGCCATGTGATATATTTATGTCAAGGAGGGGGGGGGGGGCATCACGTAAATGAATCACGGATTATTTTCATACTTACAGCACGTGGAGTCACTGAGCCAGATATCCTGGCTTCGTTGAGAAAATAGGCTTTGACAAGTTCCAAATTATATAAAGGAAACTTAATGAAATTACAAGCTTGGTGGGTAGCGCCCGAGTCTAGTTACCGAACGATGGCTGGTTCAATACCCCCTCTTTTTATGGATTACCTTTTTTCTTATGTTTCATTCTGCGTATATTCTAGGTAAAAATATTCGTAATTAAAAAGGTCGGGAAGGAAATTAAACATTTTTATATATCAAAGAAAAAATTAAAACGTTCACACGTCATAACAATTTTGTCAATTTGCTTAATGCTTTAACTCCATCTTATTATTCCTGACAAAGTGCTGAAAATGAGGAAATGGTATTAAAATAACATTATTATTAATGACTTTATCTGAGCGTGAGTTATCAGAGCAAAATATTACTAACCAGTCCGGATATATGGCTAAATGGTCACGGGGGTCGCGGTTTCGTTTCCCGACAAGGTCAAGAATTTTAACAATCGGTGGTTAATTCCGCTGGCCCGGTGGCTCGGTGTATGTGTCGTCTTGATCATCATTTCATCCTCATCGCGACGCGAAGATAGCCTACGGGCGTCACATCAAAAGATCTGCACCTTATTACAATTTGCTCTACGTCGCACCGACATAGATTGGCCTTATGGCGACGGTTTGATAGGAAAGGCCTAGGGGTGGGAAGGAAGCGGCTGTGGTCTTAATTAAGGTACAGCCCCAGCATCTGCCTTATGTGAAAATGGGAAACCCCGGAAAACCATATTCAGGGCTGCTGAGAGTGTGGCTCAAATGCACTATCTCCCAGACGCAAGCTCAAAGCTGCACGCCCTTAACCACTACCCAACTTACCCGACAAGACCTGCAACTTTCGAGCCTAACATGTCTACGGACACGCCCGGCACTAAAAGCCATACGCTATTACGGTGTAATAAGAAGCATCCGTGGCTCAGGCCGCAGCGCGCCGGCCTCTCACAGCTGGGTTTCCCTTGTTCAAATGCCGGTCACTCCATGTGAGATTTGTACTGGACAAAGCGGTGGCGAGACTGATTTTTCTCCGGGTACTCCGGATTTCTCTGTCATCGTTCATTCCAGCAACACTGTCCAATATCATTTCATTTAATTTCATCTGTCAGTCATTAATCAATACACCAGAGGAGTGCGAAAGGATTCAACAGCCTGCACAATTCCTATCCTCGCCGCTAGATGGGGGTTTCGTTCATTCCATTCCTGAGCCGGTCAAATGACTGAAAAAAGGCTGTGTATATTCATTCATTCATTCATTTTCACCTCTCCTACCCTGCTGGCCAACACTTTAATGGTCATTCTTTTCCACCGACGGGACTCGTACCGGCAAACTATGGTGTCAGACCATATAGACTTGACGCCTTAACGACCATGGCTACCAGGAAATGGTGGGTTCGAGCCCCGCTGTCGTCAGCCCTGAAGATGATTTTCCGTGGTTTCCCATTTTCACATAAGGCAGATGCTGGGGCTGTAGCTTAATTAAGGCCATGCCCGAATCCTTCTCACTCCTAGGCCTTTCCTATCCCATCGTCGCCATAAAGACATAGGCTATCTGTGTCGTTGCGACGTAAAACAAATTGTAAAGACATATTCATTGGTTTATATAGATATCATGGGGAGTTTATCGCGATTTAAGTATCTACTGAGCTCAAAGCGCCAGCAATTAACTGTCAAAAACATTGAAATATTACGTGTAATCCATTATAACTTGTTGATTAATTATTAGAACCCAGAAAATGCGATAAAGAAAGTTCATGTAACTGGTTCAAACCTTAATAATTAGATTTCATCAATATCTTTTTTGCACCTTTTTGTATGTACATATTTTCAGAACTTTTTTGCCCCTTTTCTGAGAATACCTTAAACCTTAAAATCCTTTCCCTATTTACTAAGATTCCAGTGGGTTAAATGAAGATCACGCGTGAATAAGCCTCTCTCCTGTCCAGTCGTTCATGCTGATGTCAATAACCAACTACAGTAGAGGGTGTTGATCTCTTTATTACCTCCTTTGAGCCCATCGTAAGTTGATAAATGAATAGTTAGCGGAGCAAAGTATATATCAGTTTGTGAGAGACACTGGAAGGTACAGAATTGATCTGAATACCGTGATTGGAGAGAAAATGGGGACAAAAATTATAGAGGGCTGAAATTCCTGAGTACACAGAAGAGAAGACGAGGAAATCAAAGGAGGGCGGACTAATCATAATGATATTTCAATAAGTCTTGTCTTATTGGTAATAAGGTAGGCCCTCAGGTTATACCAATAGAGGCACGCAATGTGGCCTCGCCCTATATTTGGTCCCTCGGAGATCACTACAGGTGTTGTTCCGTGCACTCCTCGATTACCCACTTGGAGAAGCCCCTCCCATCTCGAACTTTACGATGTCACCTGCCCTAGAATTAGTCGGCACTCAATTCAGACTCACTTGTCCTCTGAAGTGCAAATAGCCCCGAGAAGATTAAAGCGGGCACACAACACATTTGCATTGGAATTTCGCATTCGAAATGAGTTAAGGTGACCTGTCGGTCATTATCTGAGGAACGTCACTCCGACAGCCTGTCCCATTAAGGCGATGGATTGTGTCCTACTTCCAGCACAGCAGTTCGTGAACAGTGGCGGTCCGTGACGGTTCACACGGGGTGTCCTTGAATAAAGGGTCCAATATTTAGAGAGACAGGAGGCATCACACATCAGAAGGAAAAAGGTCCCATAAACATTGGGCGCAAACGAGTAGTTATGGCCTGCTACCACTACAAACAATTATTACGATGTTGCAATAACATTGTTCAAGAAAAATGCGCTTTGGAATTCTTTCTACCTGAACTATCCTAATTTTCAGCCTAGAAAAACTAATATGACATCAGATTTTGTTTGTTAGCTATAGCTTTAAGATATTCTAATTTCAAGTAGAAATACTAAAAATACACTTTGAAATTATTTCCTTTCTGAAAATAGCTAAATTACCCCAATTATTTAGGGCCGAGGAAAAGGAATAAAATATTAGAGAATGTTTAGTAAGTCTAACTCTTGTTTTATAGCTTCAACAACCTCAAATAAAAGGACTTATTCACGTATAATAATAATTGCGTGTGGCTATTTCTAGCCGGGTGCATCCCTTGTAAGGCAGACCCTCAGATGAGATTGGGTGACATCTGCCATGTGTAGGTAACTGCGTGTTGTTGTTGTGGGGGATAGTGTTGTGTGTGGTGTGTGAGTTGCAGGGATATTGGGGACAGCACAAACACCCAGCCTCCGGGCGACTGGAATTAACCAATGAAGGTTAACATCTCTGATCCTGCCGGGAATCGAACCCAGGACCCTCTGAACCGAAGGCCAGTACGCTGACTATTCAGCCAACGAGTCACGTGAACGTCTTCTTTTTGCTAGTCTCTTGTACTCCATTTCTGGGTCGACTCTTGTCGCTGTCCAACAGTAGTCTGCAAGCTTTTTCCCTGATACCTTCGTTCCATTTGCGAAATGTCCTGATTTAATCGCTGTCCATGTTCGTCACTTACAGCACCTCAGTTGTTAAGGAAGAAGTTCAGGTGGGAATGAATAGTATATCACCGAGCTCGATAGCTGCAGTCGCGTAAGTGCGGCCAGTATCCAGTATTCGGGAGATAGTGGGTTCGAACCCCACTGTCGGCAGTCCTGAAGATAATTTTCCGTAGTTTCCCATTTTCACACCAGGCAAATGGTGGGCCTGTACCTTAATTAAAACGACCACGACCACTTTCTTCCCACTCCTAGGACTTTCCTCTCCCTACCGTCGCCATGAGACCTATCTGTGTCGGTGCGACGTAAAGCAATTTGTAAATTAATAAAACTAGTATCTCATATTTACACACGAACTAAAAGAAACTCAGATTTAATTCGATACCTGAAACAAGCTATACTGAGTGAATGTCACAAAACTTTAGGAAGACTGCATTAAGTTGTGCTAACATTATCTCAAGACTCCAAAATTCCCTACTAGTCACAAAGATTACCCTTAACCCACCACTGCTCTTCTCAGATGTGCCAACACAATCTCCAGGCGTCGAGTGCAAGTGAGGAAGACAGGCAGAGCGAGCGAGACAGGTATAGGGAAAGAGAGAGACAGCGCTATTGCTCAAAGTCGAGGAGTGCAGGTCTGCACTCCGGTCAACCTATACCTCTAATATCTGAAGTTGAGTTCTGACAGTTCTTAAAGGGAGGTCCGTTTACTACCTGCCGGGGCGGGATAAAGGGACTGGCGGTATGGTTGCCATGGAAACGAGGATGGGGCGACTGCGGTTGCTATGGAAATAAATCTTCTGGCCAGCTCGTCTTGCTTGGAGTTGCCAAACCTCTCACTTCTGAGTTAGATCTTGTTGCAAGCACTTCAGTGTGAGTGGTATTCTATTTCTGTATCTGTTTTGTGGCCGTTAGTAAGAATGTAACGGTATTTTAAATCCTAATTACGTACAATCGCATTTAGTATATATTTTGAGTACGACGAATACGCCTCGAGGGAGAGGGAGGCCCAGGACTCGTCCACCTCGTGAAAAAAATACCGCCGGCCGTGGTATGACAATTCATCATCAAGGAAGAGAAATTGTTTTACGTCCTATATTTATCAATAAGGTGTACAGAAACCAAAGGGCATGTTGAAGGCTATAGGTACCACCCTCGTTAAAAAATAATTATGTTATTGATTTTGCATCCTGTAGCACTTTCAAATACCACCGGACTGAGCCAGGATTGAACCTGCTAAGTTGGGATCAGAAGGCCAGCTCTCTACTGACTGAGCTTATCAGCTCGGTCCCTGTTAAACTTAACGGAACATGAGACCAAGTCAGTCACAGTCTGGCCAGGTAGTCTACTACAGAACACAGCGGTCTGAATGAACGAGGGAACAAGTGAGCCGGAAGCGAGGGGTAAGAGAAAGGAATGCTGGAATGTGGCAACATCGTGAAATTGCACGTGCATAGCTCATCCCTCTAGCCCTACCTGTCAGAACTCATCTTTTGATATTAGAGGTATAGCGAAGTCGTCTTTTGCACCTTGCGCCGCTCAGTGCACCCGTGGATTCATTCTGAGAGGCCCTGGTGTATGCAGTTCCTACATGTGGATACACTACGAGAACGCGTCTTCAGTGCTTGTGATGAAATAAAATGTCGTATGGCTTTTTAGTGCCGGGATATCCCAGGACGAGTTCGGCTCGCCAGGTGCAGGTCTTTCTATTTGACACCTATAGGCGACCTGCGCGTCGTGATGAGGATGAAATGATGATGAAGACAACACATACACACAGCCCCCGTGCCATTAGAATTAACCAATTAAGGTTGAAATCCCCGAAATCGAACCCGGGACCCTAATGAACCGAAGGCCAGTACGCTGACCGTTCAAGCCAACCAGTCGGTCAGTGCTTGTGATGCAATCTGGAAACAGCCAGGGGTGCTCCAACAAATGCGTGTTTCCATGCGACGTAGGGTAGAAGGCTATATTGCAGCGAATGACGGTCACATCGAACAGTAGATCGAAGATATGGTGACCATTGATGGTACAGGTACCGAACCATACCTCCGAAGATACTGAGTTTACGGCCAGTGGATCTAGTCCCATTTTTCCGTCGTTTGTTGCATGCTGCCTACTCTAAATATTGGAACCTTTTTCAACGACATCCTGCATAAGAGCACGACATTATATACACAGATAATACAAGAGTAAGCTACACGAATACTAACACATACAAGTATAAACATTAAACAAGACTCTGTCAGGAGATCAAGGGGTGGCAATGTTTCGCACATAACGAATTGCAGAGAGGAGAGATCAATGGTTGTAGCACAAGACGGAGACTTACGGAAATGATGATGATGATGATGATGATGATGCCGGAGTCAGAACCAGGATCAGGATTTTGATGACGTGTCGTATTTCAACTAGTGCGCCATACACATTGCTAATCTGTACATAAAAACACCGATCATGGCCACCTGAATACAGAAATGCGTCCTTATTAAATAATGTTTTCGTCATTTTGTCCTTTTTTACCTCATTATTCTGTCATTTACAACAGCCTCCGTGGCTCAGATGGCAGCGCGTCACCCTCCCACCGCTGGATTCCGTAGTTCAAATCCCGGCCACTCCGTGTGAGATTTGTGCTGCACAAAGCGGAGGCGGGACAGGGTTTTTTCCGGGTATCCTGGTTTTCCCTGTCATCTTCCATTCCAGCAACACTCTCCAATATTATTTAATTTCATCTGTCAGTCATTAATCATTGCCCCAGATGAGTGCAACAGGCCTCGGCAGTCGGCACAATTCCTATCCTCGCCGATAGATGGGGCTTCATTCATTCCATCCCTGACCCAGTCAACGACTGGAAAACAGGCTGTAGATTTTCACTTTCATTTTGTCATTTACAACAATTCGTTACATTAAATTATAGATTTAAAGCCATTCTTTTCAGTTTTGCCTTATTATTAAGTCATTTTCATACATTTACGTTGGGTAATCCACATATCTAAATAATCATCCGAACTTTCCATAAATGAGAATACTCAGACATCAAAAGGTTCAGTACTCGGTTGGAAAACTGTGAAATAAAGTAACCCTCTTTGGAAATTCACATCCCCAGAGATACGCTTGCTGAACATTCGAATAATTTGAACAAGGGGGACGGCTATACCAGGTGTATGCATACGGTTTTTTTCTTCAGTTTTTTGTGGTAAAGAAAACACCTATTTTAAAGGGAAATTCAATTTCTGATTCTTCTAAACATTGGCCATCGGCTTATACACACTTCACCCATCTCTTAGTTATGAATACGAAGCCGGAAAAACTGCTTGTCTTCTGCGGCAAACTATTCGTCGAGCCATTTTCCAACTTCCTCGAATTTGCTCAAGTGCTGCTCTGCGAGTGCGTGCGCCATTGACGAGAAGAGGTGATAATCAGATGGCGCCAGGTCGGGGCAGTACGGCGGGTGCGCAAGGATGTCCCATTTCAAGGTGTGTATCCCTGGTTTTGCTCTGTGAGACGGCGCATTGTCGTGTAACAAAGTCACTGCGCCATGTCTTCCGGTCATGTTTGGATCAATGCGTGATTTAAATTAATCATTTGTTGGCGATAGCGTTGTGCTTTAACTGTTTCGCCGAGCTCCAATTGTTCATTGCTCGTCTTCACACTTTCGTGGTTTACCAGTGTAACGGTTCAAATCCCGTTACAAGATGATATCTGTATTTTTATTATTTTATTATTATTATTATTATTATTATTATTATTATTATGTCAGTATTATTATTATTATTTTATCTGTGATATTATTACTATTATTGTAATTATCCGTTTTATTCAATTCGATTTTGCAATTGCCTGTTGCTTGCAAGATTGTACTTAGATGTATGCATATATACGTATGTGTAGATTATCATTAAACACCTGTACAGTGAGAATTGTTGTATATATCAGAGATTGGGTGTGACGTTGAGACATTGTGCAAGATTAGTGGCGATTCTGCCAAGTCATCGCCGCGCCATGGCTACGGCATTGTATTTATTTAGATATGCGCTCACGGAGTTAGCCGCCTCCGGGCTATTTCACCACTGTATGTAATATTTGTCGCGTAGGTGGGAGTATGTCATTGTTATTTCTGGAGATTACGTAGTTGTGTCAACCAACGTCTATAAAAGGTGGGTGCATATTGTAGCGTCAGTCATTAGTTATACGGATGCAGTACAGTGAAGTAGTCTACTAGATCAAGAGGCCTTAGTTGGTCAGTCAACCAGTGTGAACGAGAGATGGAGAAGACTCAGTGAGCCATTATTGGTCAGTGAGAGAGTGAGACCAAATGGTTGGTCCGTCACTTAGTGGAAGACACGGACGCAAGGGTTTACCATGAAGTCAGAGAGGGCAACCCAGGACCTACCAAGAGGTAATACCATATTGACTTACAAAGAAGTCAGATGAGATGGAGAAGAAGCAGTCACAAGGATGTATCACCAAGTTAGGCGTGACACATCTACAGTAAACACCAGATCAAAGGAATACGTCGTAATTACACTAAAGTGTTGAAGGTACAGTCAAGTGAATAAGTGAGGGAAATATTTCGTATAAATTGTTAAATGTCCGGTCAAGAAGAATTCAAATTCATGCCTAGTTTCTTTCAGTTGCAATGTCATAATTTCACATTCTCATCTGTTTTATCGCAACAAGATTCACTATTTTTTGATATATTATTTAAAGAATATATATTGTTCTATCAAACGAATTCATAGTTTCATTTCATTGACAGTAAAATATCTTAACCTCAAAATTAATGGGGAAACCGAACGCCAATCTCCTTTTCCCAGAACTTATATGGTATGTTGATGGTCGTGTCTCGGAAGAAGTCTCAATTATGAAAGGAGTTCGCCAAGGCTGTATTCTTTCCCCCATGCTTTTCAACATCTATTCAGAAAAGATTTTTCGAGATGCTCTTTACGGAAAGACTCAAGGAATTGTGGTTAATGGTTTCATCATAAATAACATCAGGTACGCCGATGACACTGTGCTACTTGCAACCAATCTCCAGGATCTACAGGAACTACTTAATGCTGTCACTGAAGCCAGCAGCGCAATGGGCTTGAAGCTTAATGTAAAGAAGACCAAGTGGATGGTTATAAGTAGGAATGAAGATGGCATTCGAGGTAATCTCACAACAGCGAAGGAACAGATCGCGAGAGTGGCAACATTTAAATACCTGGGATGTCACATCAATGATGACTGGGACCTTACTCACGAGATCCGATGCAGAATTGAGCAGGCCAGAACTTCTTTTCAGAGACTTAGGAAACTTTTGACAAGCCGTGACCTTTCCATTTCACTACGGACACGACTACTCCGGTGCTACGTTTTCAGCATTCTGTTGTACGGCGTTGAGGCATGGACACTAACTGAGACCATGTGCAAGAGATTGCAAGCATTTGAAATGTGGACGTACCGAAGGATGCTTAAGATACCTTGGACAGCTAAAATGACCAATGTAGACGTTTTGCACCGTATGAACAAAGAACCAGAAATTCTCACTACCATCAAGAGAAGGAAACTAGAATACTTTGGTCATATGATGCGGAACTCTAAATACCACCTTCTGCAAGTAATACTCCAAGGGAAAATTAATGGAAAACGTGGTCCGGGGAGAAGTAGGACATCATGGCTCGGCAACTTGAGCCAGTGGTTTGGGGTGACAAAGCTTACTCTGTTCAGAACAGCTATGAACAAACAACAGATCATGCTACTGATCGCCAACGTTCTGCGAGGACATGGCACATGAAGAAGAAGAAGTCAAAAGTAAGCTTATTACCCCACACCCTAGAGATAGTCAAGAGTCTCATTGTATTATTGCTGCACTGAGTGGCAGCTGGCGCCCTTCAAATAACGTATGTGTAAGTAAGCAGGCAACAAGTAAGTGTGGGTACAAGGTTCGACGAGTGTGTATTTTATATAATGAATATTAATTTTCAGATTTTCCATTTTAAATGCAGATATTCAGATTTTTCAATTTAATCCAGTTTCATATGTTTGTAAATTTAGTCAGACAGTTAGGAAAGTCTCACCAGAACGCGCACTGTCTTTTACATTGAAATCACCACGTTCAAATATCTTCGAAACCATGTCACACATGTTCTAATCGATGGACCGTGTTCACCATATGTTTCTACCAGCAAAAAGATGACTTTCCACAGCCTTTTTCTTTTGATTACATAAGAAAAGTAATGCGTGCCGCAAATATTATTTTTCAGGCACAAACGTCGACATGATCACTGAACGCCCTAGTGTTTGGCGGACACAAGTTTTGTGTGTTGGTATGTTAATGCCAGACGAAAAAACTCAGGACGTATGTGTCACATTCACGTGCTGCGTTCTGCTTGGTGGCGCCATCTCTTAGTGAAACCCTAAAATACATGCATACACTTGGTATACTTGATAGATCATAGCTACCTTCCATTGTTAAGTCCTCAACATCTTTCTTCTTAACTCCGGAGGCCCTGGAGTGAAATGCATTTGTAAGATAGTAATTCTATCTTGATTCTAGTTACAAATGAAATGAAATGGCGTATGGATTTTAATGCCGGGAGTGTCTGAGGACAAGTTCGGCTCGCCAGATGCAGGTCTTTTGATTTAACTCCCATATGCGACCTTGGCGTCATGATGAGGATGAAATGATGATGAGGACGACATATACAACCAGCACCCGTGCTAGCAAAATTAACCAATTATGGTTAAAATTCCCGACCCTGTCGGAAATTTAACCTGGGACCCCTGTGACCAAAGGCCAGCATACTAACCATTTAGCCATGGAGCCGGACTTCTAGTTACAATTTGCCTTTAACTGTTTTAATTATTCATTCTTATTGCTCTGAACACGATATTGGTAACAAGATCGAAACACATCATCTTACAATAGATACAATATCCTTAAAAAAAAAAAAAAAAAAAAAAAAAAAAGATTCAACAGAATGCTCCAATTACAGAATACTAAGTCTTGTTTCACATGCAGCAAAAATATTCACATGCATATTAAAAAACAGAATCAAAATGAAAATTGAGCAGAATCTAGATGATGATCAGTTTGGGTTCAGGAAAGGAGTAGGAACAAGAGAAGCTATTATAGCACTTAAAACCATCTTGGAGAGAAGACTGGAGCTTAACAGAAATACATATATAGCTTTTGTAGACCTGGAAAAAGCTTTTGACAATGTTCATTGGAAAAGGCTGTTCAAAATTATGAAGGACATTCATTTGGACTGGAAAGACAGAAAAGCAATACTCAACCTCTACATCAATCAAAGAATAAACATCGAAAGTAATGATAAAGTATGCAAGGTGAGAATCAGGAAAGGAGTAAGACAGGGGTGTTCCTTATCACCATTTCTATTTAATCTGTACATTGAAGAGGCCATGAAAATTTTTAAATCCAAAACACCTGGCATTAAAATAAATGGAACAACTGTACACTGTATTAGATTTGCCGACGATATTGCACTTCTGGCTGACAATGAGAAGAACATGCAGATCATGCTCAACAAATTAACATCCATCTTAAAATATTTCCAACTTAACATTAATGTAAATAAAACTAATGTTATGGTTGTAAGCAAATCTAAAATGAAGCCAGAGGCACAGCTCAGAATTGGAAATATTTTAATAAAACAGGTGCACAAGTTCTGCTACTTAGGATCAGTTATTACCGATGACAACAGATGCACTGTGGAAATAAAAAAAAGGATTTCCCTGTGTAAGAAAGCCTTTGAGGAGAAGAAGCAGCTCTTAACTAATAAATCCTTAAATACTGAACAAAAGAAATTATTTATCAAAACGTTCATTTGGAGTGTGCTGCTATACGGCTGTGAAGGATGGACTCTCTTGAAGGAGGACGTGAAACGACTAGAGGCAGTGGAAATGTGGCTATGGAGGAAGATGACTAGAACTAGCTGGATTGAGAAGAAAACTAATGAAGCAGTGCTTAGAGAAATAAACACCCAGAGGCATTTAATAACAGTGATAAAAAGGAGAAAAGCATCAGTTTTCGGTCACATTCTCCGGCATAATAACTTCATAAAGAACTTGTTCGAAGGCAAGGTGATGGGAAAGAAAGGCAGAGGGAAACCACGGAAGAAGATCATTGAAGAGGTAGCTGAGATGATGGGATGCCAAGGTTATGGAGAGATGAAAAGGATCGCAGAGAGAAGAGATCAATGGTTGCAGCGACAAGGCGAAGCCTTTAGATGATGATGATGATGATGATCCTAAAAATACTATGTTCCCCACTTCTTATTCTTCCTGGGCTTTCCCCGGTTTCTTAAGATCAAACTCATTTTAAATTGGTCCAGTTTCCTAACTCCAACCATATATCGAGGGATATATTCAATAATGCGTGTTTCTCTAGTGATTGGTAGTGTGATGTGATGTCTCACCTATCTATAATGATACGGATTAAGATAAGAATAAACTCAACCTATATATTATGTTAAATGCCTTAAATGTCTCAATTGACAGATGAGGCAACTTGTCGGAAAAGAAAAAAATGGCTTGACTCTTGCCTTCCTATTCTTCGAAAGTCCGACTCGTTGGCTGAATGGTCAGCGTACTCGCCTTCGGTTCAGAGGGTTCCGGATTCGATTCCCGGCCGGGTCAGGGATTGTAACCTTCATTGGTTAATTTCAATGGCTCGGGGTCTGGTGGTTTGTGCCTTCCGCAACATCCCTCCAACTCACACACCAAACATAATAGGCTACTATCCTCTACCACATTAAAACGCAGTTATCTACATATGACAGATGCCGCCCACCCTCATCGGAGGGTCTGCCGTACAAAGGCTGCAGTCCGCTAGAAACAGCCACACGAAATTATTATTATTATTATTATTATTATTATTATTATTATTATTATTATTATTATTCAAAAAGCTATCCATAAACTCACTGTGTTGCCTCTTCCGTTCTTCTGACCTCTTTCTACTAGTCCTGCTGCTAGTTTTGAGCGCAAATGTGTGTTTATTTACTGAGGTCCTGAAAACTGCCATTTTTCATTGTCTTCGTTCAGGTCCCCTCTTGTTTCCTCCAGCCAGTTTATTCTCCTGTAACTTTTGTAATTATTATAAACAAATAAATGTGAATGCCGTACAAAGGCTGCACTCCGCTAGAAACAGCCACACGAAATTATTATTATTATTATTATTATTATTATTATTATTATTATTATTATTATTATTCAAAAAGCTATCCATAAACTCACTGTGTTGCCTCTTCCGTTCTTCTGACCTCTTTCTACTAGTCCTGCTGCTAGTTTTGAGCGCAAATGTGTGTTTATTTACTGAGGTCCTGAAAACTGCCATTTTTCATTGTCTTCGTTCAGGTCCCCTCTTGTTTCCTCCAGCCAGTTTATTCCCCTGTAACTTTTGTAATTATTATAAACAAATAAATGTGAATGCCGTACAAAGGCTGCACTCCGCTAGAAACAGCCACACGAAATTATTATTATTATTATTATTATTATTATTATTATTATTATTATTATTATTATTATTATTATTATTATTATTATTATTATTATTATTATTATTCAAAAAGCTATCCATAAACTCACTGTGTTCCCTCTTCCGTTCTTCTGACCTCTTTCTACTAGTCCTGCTGCTAGTTTTGAGCGCAAATGTGTGTTTATTTACTGAGGTCCTGAAAACTGCCATTTTTCATTGTCTTCGTTCAGGTCCCCTCTTGTTTCCTCCAGCCAGTTTATTCTCCTGTAACTTTTGTAATTATTATAAACAAAAAAATGTGAATGCAGAATGCAGTAGTTAGGTAGAAATAAAGAAGTTTAGAGAGCGAGTTGGCTACGCGGTGCCAGTGGTGTAGAAATAAGCTAGCATTCATGGAGATTGCAGGATCTAACGTTAGTAACGGCAGCCATGAAGACCATCCCATTACCACCTTCCTCGGATACCGCTCCGTTTCCATGAAGATTACTTGAGTCGTTTGTTTTAGAAAGGGCAGAAGTCCACCTTTTTTCTTGTCATTCTGAGTAATGAACACTGTAACATACTTCAACCTTGAATGCATCATGTTATACAGAAATGATACAAGTCCAATGATTTCCTATCCTACAATCGCAATTTAAAAATTATGTTATTTTCAGTAAAACACATGTCCAGAACTAACATTTACGAAGGATACGGAAAATGAAGTAGAGTTTAAATATCTGTGTCTGTGCCTGGAAATATCTGCAGTAAAATATTAACTTAGTGTGGCAATACTGTTTTCTTAATTGGCTTTATGTCACACCGATACAGATAGGTCTTATGGCGACGATGGGATTGAAAAGGCCTAGGAATGAGAAGGAAGCAGGCGTGGCCTTAACTAAGATACAGCCCCAGCATTTGGCTGGTGTGAAAATGGGAAACCACGGAGAACAATCTTAATGGCTGCATACAATGGGGCTCGAACCCACTATCTCCCGGATGCAAGCTCACAGATGCGCGCCCCTAATCGCACGACCAGCTCGCCCGTCACTTATAGTTTTAGGGTTTTTGAAACACAGAACGTTATAGTTATTATAATTCCTACAAATGTAAATTTAAGCTCCTTAGAAATGCTGAATTGGTTAATTTTAAAGAATCCAGTAATATATTAAAAGTCTTAAAAGTAGAAAAGATATAAGTTTACGTTTGTTAGAGAAACAGCTCACGTCAATAGTCCATATAACAAAATCCAGTTAGTCTGAAATTTTTAAAATATGGTGGTCAATTAGTCCGAAAGGGTTCTTTCGTCATTTTCGCGTGTTTAGTTGGTGTAAAGGCGGGTGTATTCTGCCCGAAGGCGGTCCGAACCTCCGCAGAGGTGTGCCTGAGCCGAAGTTTACTTATGGTAGGGTGGCCAGTTCTTTCCCTTTCCTCCATACCCTTACTCCCCACCAACAGCGCGTGGCAACCCACTCACATCTTGACCAAGCCCAATGTTGCTTAACTTCGGACATCTCACGGGGTCCGGTGTGTCAACAGGGCTACGGCCGTTGGCAGTTGGTGTTAGGAACATAATTTTTAATTTCCTGAAAAATATACCCGTCTGGAATGGTGTCGTTTCTCAAACAACCGATTCACTTATAGCAAGGCTAAAAGTACGTTTGCCGGACTGGGTGGCTCGGAAGGGTGAGGCGCAGGCCTTCTGACCCCGACTTGGCAGGTTCGATCCTCGCTCAGCCCGGTGCTATTTGGAGCTGCTCAAATACGCCACACGCGTGTCGGTAGATTTACTGGCACGTAGAAGATCTCCTGCGGGACTAAATTACGGCACATCGGCGTATCCGAAAACCGTAAAAGTTGTTAGTGGGAATTTGACCAATAACACTATTATTTATTATTTAATTTAATTTCGTGTGGCTATTTCTAGCCGAGTAAGACAAACCCTCCGATGAGGGTGGGCGGCATCTGCCATATGAAGGTAACTGCGTGTTATTGTGGTAGAGGATAGTGTTATGTGTGGTGTGTGAGTTGCAGGGATATTATTTAATATTAAAAGTAGGTTTTAAAATTGTGTCACAGTTTAACTAAACCAAGTTGCAAGATCTAAAACCAGTCGAGCTAGCGGCCAAGAAAATAGCAAGCCCCTGTGTGCTGATCCGTACATCACTCTGGTAGCTGCGCAAACAACTTTCTCAGTATGTCGAAGATAATATGCTTTATAAATATATGGTGTAAGTATTGTGTAAAAGTGAAGCATAGCTACATGGGGGGCTGACCTGTGACCCCTAAAACAGTATTTTTCTGTTACGAATCTCGCTCGGAGCATGGGTGTTGTATTGCTCTACATTGCAGATCCTATTGTGTGTCATTTCTCTACCAATGGTGCAATTTTCGTATTGACCAACTGATATTACAAGTGAGAAATCGATCGCCATACGGGTAGCCAGACAACTACAAATTTTCTCCAGTACTGTGTAATAGAAACTCATCCCAAGGGAATTATATATTACGAGACCTCCGAGGGTTTTCAATCTGAAAGCATGGGTAGGTAACAATAGCTCCACTATCTGAGCCTAACATTGTTTGTACTTAATTGCAGGAGTAGCGCATCTGTGAGCTTGCATCCAGGAGATAGTGGGGTCGAACCCCATTGCCGGCAGCCCTGAAGATGGTTTTCTGTGGTTTCTTCTTTTCGCACCAGGCAAATACTAGGGCTGTACCCTAATTAAGGCAATAGTGCATTCCTTCCCATTCCTAGGCCTTTCCTAACCAATCATCGCCATGAGGCCTATCTGTGTCAATGTGACGTAAGAAGCAAACAGTAAAAGAAACATTAATTGTAACAGTCACCTAATAGTTTTTTGGGTGGTCACTGACAAGCCTAAAGGAAGGATTTCTCCTCGTTGCTGCTTCGTGTATCGTTTCATATTGATCGTTATATCGTTTCTTATTTCTAAACACGCACCCTCGTTCGTAAATTGGGAACCGTAAATTGCTCCATAATAATCGGGAGCTCATTATGTTTCTTTCCTTTGGTTTCAATTTCCAGTATTTTTATGGTTCATTGTGGTTTCTGTGGGGTCCGACTCGTTGGCTGAATGGTCAGCGTACTGGCCTTCGGTTCTGAGGGTCCCGGGTTCGATTCCCGGCCGGGTCGGGGATTTTAATCGCTTGTGATTAATTCTTCTGGCTCTGGGACTGGGTGTATGTGTCCGTCCCAACACTCTTCTCATCATATTCAGACAACATACTACACTACCAACCACCACAGAAACACGCAATAGCGATTACATCCCTCCATACAGGGTTGGCGTTAGGAAGGGCATCCGGCCGTAAAACAGGGCCAAATCCACATGTGCGACGCAGTTCGCACCCGCGACCCCACAGGTGTGGGAAAAAGCGGTAGAAAAAGAAGACGAAGAAAAAGATTGTGGTTTCTATGGGGAATTTATATAATCAGTATGCATTATGTAATGTGATCATTTTTTTTGCTAGGGGCTTTACGTCGCACCGACACAGATAGGTCTTATGGCGACGATGGGATAGGAAAGGCCTAGGAGTTGGAAGGAATCGGCCGTGGCCTTAATTAAGGTACAGCCCCAGCATTTGCCTCGTGAGAAAATGGGAAACCACGGAAAACCATCTTCAGAGCTGCCGACAGTTGGAGTTCGAACCCACTATCTCCCGGATGCAAGCTCCCAGCTGCGCACCCTTAACCGCATGGCCAACTCACCCGGTGTGTCCTCGTTTAGGTGTTTAAGTCGTTAGAAACCGAGTCTAACCACCGTCGTCTTGGTCTCTCTCTACTTCTCTTATCCTCCATAATAACAGAGTCCATTATTCTCGTATGTAACCTATCCTCCTCCATTCGCCTCACATGACCCCACCACCAAAGCCGGTGTATGTGTACAGGTTCATCCATCAAGTTCATTCCTAACTCAGCCTTTATCTCCTCATTTCGAATAACCTCCTACCATTGTGCCCTCCTGTTGTTACCAGCAATCATTCTCGATAATTTCATGTCTGTCACTTCTAACTTAAGACATTTTGAGTCCACTCCCGTAAATCAAAGTTCGTCTGACAACAGACCGGTGGAAAGATAGTTTCGTCCGGGAGCTGACCTCCTTCTTACAGAATACTGTTGATCGTAACTACGAAAATAAATTGTAAAAATTAAAAAAATAAGGTTGAAAAATTTTCTATCTTAATTCTGGAATTTAGACAACGCAAAACGTCAAAATTTAAATGGGATATGTGTGCCTGCATGACGTGGCACTGCTTTCTGATGTGTGGCACTACAGGTGAAACTTTCAAGCAAAGTGTGGCTCCATATGTAGGCCTACCAAATTTAACTTTCTATTTGTTTCCATATTTCAATTTTTCTTCATTTTTTCCCTGAAGGCTACTCGCGTATCCGTAAGGTTTCATGTACCACAGATTGAGAACCACAGCTCTACAGTCAATACTAGACAGCTAATTACAAATTTTCCGCAACTATGTGAAGGTGACAAACGTGTGTATGTAAATCGAAGACCGAGAAAGGGGAGCAGAATCCCATACACGGGAAAACCCACCACTGACCAAACGAGCAGAGGGAGCAGAAAATAGAAGGAAAAAAAGCACACATAAAATCACCCATAAACACGGAACATACATTTTTGCGAACACTCATTCTCAAACACGAACTCTCGCAATCAATCACTCAATGAAACAATGCCAAAGAAAAGATGGTGATGATGATGATGCTTATTGTTTAAAGGGGCCTAACATCGAGGCCATCGGCCCCTAATGGTACGAAATGAGACGAAATGGAATGGCAAATTAAAAGTCTAAAATCTTTCACCGACCAGAATTCAAAACGTGAGGACGAAAAGTGAATGGATGGGTATGAATTTAAAACAAACAGTGGATCCGACCCGCAACGTCTCGCATTCACAGAAACTGACGAGAAACAATAGTATTACTGACCAAGAGACTGCGTCTATAGCATAATACTGAATCGATGATGCTTTTAGTCTATAGGAGTTCAAAATCCAAGTCATCGGCCTCCCATAATGGCACTTATCGTTAGGAAAGTAGAACCATGGTAGTTGTCATTTTGCGTAGACTCGCGGCATTCGACACAGTACGGTGCTACTCACAGGTAATTAAATTCGCACATGTAATGCAGACCTATGGTCTTTCGCACATTGGAACGCCATTTACAGGCAACACAAATCTATGGTGTTTATCACAGAAGTGTACTGACCACAGGGACTCGTATTATACCGTGGTGTTTCTCATAGAGTGGTTACTAATCATAGGCAAGCCAGAACCATGGTGTCGCTCATAGAGTGGTACTAAATCACAGGTACTGTAAAAGGCGGAAGCGCACTCTGTTGCTACTAATCACAAACCTATTTTGTACCTAACGTAGTGGTAGGCCTATTGCGCGTAAGTGAAAGCGACCCATGGTGTTCCCCGCGTGGTGGTACTAATTACAAGTAGTCTCATGGTTCTAATTCGATCACCCTTGGTCACCCCTTTTAGTCGCCTCTTACGACAGGCAGGGGATACCATGTGTGTATTCTTCGTCTGCGTCCCCCACCCGCAGGGGTTCCAAAGAAAACAACGCGAAAAACATTTTGGACATAGAAGGCTAATTTAAATAAATTTAGTGTGCGTGTTTGTAATATGCAAAACTTTATTCTTAAATTATTTCTGAAGTTGTGTAGAACAAAGCTGTTTCTTGTGAGGACTCGATGATTAAGATGACAATGGAAGATGGAGTGGCTGGCCACTTCAATAAGCAAACTCCGTGAAATAACATCCAGTTCCACAACACAGTGCCCAGTTAAGAATCTTTGTAGGCAATATCAGGTTTTAAAATGACGACTGAGGATAGGACACTCAAAGAAGCCACAGTTATCTTCTAAGGAAAGAGCAACGTCCCATCTGCAATGTGTGGAACTCACCATTGACAACCAAGCATAGAATTAACTGAATGTCAACTGTACAATCAACGGCGAAAGTACCACAGTATTCCTAATGAGCTTCAAAAGGCACTGAAGTCTCCTTTACTATGCGCCCAAATTATTAAATTGTATAAATATTCTTGTTTATATTATATGTGGATTTGTAAATTGTTTTGATATTTTTTACATTTAGTGTGTCGCGATATGACCATCGAGTTAAAGCGACTATAAAGATTTAAAATTAATTTTAAAAATATTAAGAATTTTGACACGCCACATCATTTCGTATATACAGCAACAAAATAATGTTCTACAAAGTCGAAAATTGCCCCAAAGCGGAAGACATGCAACGATCACAAAAATAAAAACAAATAACATATGCTCGCCGCATCAGCATCAAATGGAACCATTCATTTATTTACCATTCAATAATAATTCTATTAGAATACTGTATTTTCTTAAGTGTGAACTACTCCTTCAATAATACCTCCCTCCGTACAATGAGTTATTGATTTTGAAAGAAATATCCCTCAGAACTTTAATTTCTTGAAACAACTGTGAATGAGTCAAGGTCAACGGCGAAGTTACTGCATCGTTGTCCATTTTAAGTGTTACGTTGAATAAGAACTGGACACAGCAATAAGATTACATCTCCACTTCCTTCCTAAAGGAATAACCGTGACACACACATGCGTAAGATTAAAGAGTATAAAAATAATTTGACTCACTTTTCAACGATGTCTTCAAGTACCGCTGTTTCTGATGTTCTCTCTGCCGAATCACATACGATTTCGCTAAACTACACTGAAAATCTTGTTATTCAAACAGAACACGGCACGTACACTACACACTCGATTTTCAGACGAACTGGGCACCGGGTAACGCGACACAACACACAATGAACTGCCATCCCGCTATCCTCCGCAGCGTAGACACAACTGAAGTTTTGGTTACAGGGGGCTCTGGTTGTGACGCATGAATTCCGAACACGCTGATCAAAGAGTTTCAAGGGAGTAGGAATTCCAACAAATCAACGCGGTTTTTAATGTTGAGAACATTTCTTAGCGGACAAAGTAGGGGTCCTTATACTACGAAAAACATAAAATTAAGCAATTTCCTCAATTGTGCCGAAAGTTGAAGGGCGAAAGAGCCCGGGAAGGTTTCAAATTGTGATTTTTCGTTACCTCTACCAAACTAAAAAAAACAAAAAAAATATCGAAAATCACTTCCGGCCTAAATTCAGTTCCAGAAAAGCAGTCTAAAATCGCTTGTTTTTTTACTTGTTTAATTTTTTGCAGGTTGCTTTACGTCGCACCGACACGGTAGCTCTTATTGCGACGATGGACAGGAAAGGGCTAGGAGTGGGAAGGAAGCGGCCGTGGCCTTAATTAAGGTACAGCCCCAGCATTTGCCTGGTGTGAAAATTGGAAACCACGGAAAACATCTTCAGAGCTGCCGATAGTGGGGTTCGAACCCACTATCTCCCGAATACTGGATACTAGCTGCACCTAAGCGACTGCAGCTATCGAGCTCGGTCGTTTAATTTTTTATTCAGATGCTAGCTAAATTAAGTTATTTACATAATTTATTCTGTAATTTGGTCCTTGGTCCAATACCCTCAGACGTCTTGTTAATGTTCACGCCGAATGTAGTTATAAGGGCTTAAGTGAAACTCAGCATTGACTCACATTAGCGCTCGTAGTGTTAGAAAAAGGCGAACTGCTAATCTAATCGACTGGGTAACGATAATTAAGAGATGGGTTGTAATTTTTAGGAATAAATAAAGAATATATTCTCATACTTTACTATATTTTATTTACCTATTTCGCAGCACATATCCCTAGAATGTTTTCAACATTGAGTTGCTTGCTTGAAGGGATTTTTCTCAAGTGGTTTAAGAATAGGATACATATTTTTTCTTTTCAGTGCTAATGGCTAGATTTATAACGCATGTTCTATTTTATCTGGAGAATTCAATTTAAAAGCATGGGCTTGCATTCGGGAAATGGTGGGTTCGAATCTGACCGTCGGCAACCCTGAAGATGGTTTTCCGTGGTTTCCCATTTTCACATCAGGCAAAAAGGCTGTGCCTTATTTAAGTTCACGACCGCTTCCTCCACACTCCCAGCTCTTTCCTAACCCATCTCATCGTCGCCATTAGACCTATCTGCGTCGGTGCGACTTAAAATTGCAAAAAAAAAAAGGGAAAATGAGCTTTTAATGTTTGTATGGTCCATTGTTGCATAACGTTCTACTCTTATTTGCATAGCTGCAATCAATATCAGCTGTGACATATTAGTGGTATTAGCGCAAATATTACAGTGATTTTCCGTAGTTGCACTACATGTGACTTGCCAGTACGTATGTTACTTCAAAGAGCACGTGTGGTTGTTCCCCTCCTTCCCCTCTCCGGCCTGCAGTCAAGGCCGTGTTGGGGGTGGGCGGGCAGGTGGGGAAGCAAGCACCTTCCCTTCTGCACGTGTTTGGTTCCCGCTAGATCTCACGTCCTATATAAATTCGAAAATAATCCTTTGATTACGTTGTATTATTAACTCTCACTACAACCTTCGAAATGACGGCTAGATATTGAATGTTGTAATGTATGTAGGCCCTAATATATTACCGACAAGTATTTGCCTTGTTCTTCTTGTTGTTTTGGGTGATCAGTCCGTAGGCTGGTTTGATACAGCTCTCCATGCCACCCTATGCTGTGCTAAACTTTTCATTTGTACGTAATTACTGCTAGGGGCTTTACGTCGCACCGACACAGATAGGTCTTATGGCGACGATGGGATAGGAAAGGCCTAGGAGTTGGAAGGAAGCGGCCGTGGCCTTAATTAAGGTACAGCCCCAGCATTTGCCTGGTATGAAAATGGGAAACCACGGAAAACCATCGTAATTACTGTATCCTACATCTGTCCTAATCTGCTTGTCATATTCATACCTTGGTGTACTCCTACCGTTCTTACCGCCTACACTTCCCTCAAAAATCAACTGAACAGTCTCTGGGTGTCTTAAGATATGTCCTATCTTTCTATATGTTCTTCTCGTCCAATATAGCCAAATCGATCTCCCCTCACCAATTCGATTCTGTATTTTATAATGCGTGATTCGACCTATCCACCTCACTTTCAGCATTCTTCTGTAACACCACATTTCAAAAGCTTCTCTTCTCCTCCTTTCTGAGCTAGGTATCGTCTATGTTTCACTTCCATACAATGCCACGCTTGCCTTATGTAGTATGATTGTAAATATTTGCTTTTAAATTTTAACTGGAGAAAATTCACCAGTTGATAATGTAATATTTTAGAATTCAATTCTCCATTCAAAAATTGTGTCGAATTTCGCTATGGGAAAATAAAATGATTATAACTCCTATGTTTTATATGTCTCTCGGTTATGACCAGCCATCAACGATTGCTATATGAGAAGACCGCAGGTACGGTTGCTAGGTAACATTGTCTGGCCATCTATCTATACCTTAACCACAGCCTGCGAGAGGACACTGCCCTGGAGACGTCCAATCCGTTGATCCCTCCACCTACTGTACTTTCCTTGAAACTCAACAAAGCAGGAGAGTTTCAACAATCTTCGTGAAACCATAATCTCTGGTGAAGTTCTAGAGCTTGGTGAGCAAAGTTCTATGATGCACAGTGTCGTACGCTGCTGTAAGGTCCACGAATACCACTCCGGTGATTTTTCGTCTTTCAGACCCATCATCTATATGCTGAGTTAAATTGAGCACTTGTGATGTGCAGTTCCTTGCGGATCTAAAGCCCGCCTGTTCTGGAATAAGATTTTGATCTACTTTGTATGTGAGGCGTTCAAGTAGGAACGTTTCAGATATCTTATATAGGTGACAAAGAAATGATATTTGCCCGTAGCTCTTAGGTTCTAATGGATCTCTTACCTGGTTTCATGTTCGAGTCGTTGGCTAAATGGTCAGCGTACTGACCTTCGGTTTAGAGGGTCTCGGGTTCGATTCCCGGCCGGGTCGGGGATTTTAACCTTAAACATGGTTAATTCCAATGGCTCGAGGGCTGGGTGTGTGTGGCGTATTCAACATTAGAAATCATCCTAGGTAGGGCCCTCATCTTCACAGACATGCAGGTCGCCTAATAGGGCGTCTACTAAAAAAAGACCTGCACCAGGCCTCTCCGGAGGCCATACGCCATTATACCTGGTTTCATAAGAGCTATCACTCGAGACTTCTTCCACATCTAAGGTATCTGTTTACTCTGCAGTCAATTGCTTAGGAAATCAACAACCCACTTCCCTGCTCTGGAATCAAAATGTTTTATTTATTCCACTCTCATATCAGCCGCCAACGTCCGTAGCCGTGTAGAAACACCGGATCCCGTGAGATCTCCGAAGTTAAGCAACATTGGGCGTGGTCAGGAGTTGGATGGGTTGCCACGCGCTGTTGGTGGGGGGGTACGGGAATGGAGGAGCGGAAAGGAACTGGCCACCCTACCGCACGTAAACTCCGGCTCAGGAACACCTCTGCGGAGGTTCGGACCTGCCTTCGGGCAGAATAACCCTTACCTTTACCATATCACCCTGACCTGTAGCTTTGCCATTTTTGAATTTCTTTATGGCTTTCTCTAGTTCCTCTAGGGCAGGGCCGCTCAAACGCCCAAAATCTCACCCGTGCAAATCGAGGAGCAAGAGCTCCGTGCACTGTGCATCGGTTCCACTCTGCTCGGCTCGGACCAACGCATCGTCTCTGGGCTACTTGGCTAAGCTCGGCTCAACTCGGCTCGGATTTGTAGCGCTACGGAGCAAGTGAGGAAGAGGGAGAAAGGGGAAGCGAGCGAGACAGGCGTGGGGAACGAGAGAGACAGCGCTATTGCTCCAAATCGAGGAGTGGGGGTCTGCACTCTGGGCAACCAAGCGAAGTCGTCTTTTGTACCGTGCACAGTGCAGGCACCAGGCGCATGCACCGTGAGAGGCCCTGCTCTAGGGTGATATTATTAGTGAGGTCGGTAGACTCTTTGTCTATCTGGCGTTCTATTTTAACTCTATTTCTCTCGCCAGTCCTCTTTAACATCTACATGACTTACCAGCCAAGGCCGTCCTGTACACGAAGCTTCATTTATGCCGATGACCTGGCTCTAGCGGTCCAGTGCGACGACTTTCAAACCACTGAAGTGCAGCTCTCAAATGCACTTATGGAACTTGCATTGTATTATCAGAAGAACAGGCTACTGAAAAACCCTGCTAAGACCCAGGTGTGTGCATTTCATCTTCGAAATCGAGAAGCTACTAGGCAGCTGGGCGTAACGTGGGAGGGTGAGCAACTGGAGCATTGTTTTACACCAAGGTACCTGGGTGTCACCTTAGATCGGACCTTAACTAACAAGAAAGTGTCAGCCCGAAATAACATTCTCCGTAAACTTGGCTCAAGCAAATAGGGAGCCCATCCAACTGTGTTAAGAACCTCAGCTCTTGCTCTCAGTTTCTCTGCGGCTGAGAACAATACGAACCGGGTGGTTACAGCTCTTAATGAAACATGTAGAATAGTTACTGAGTGTCTGAAACCAACACCCATTGACAAACTTTATTGTTCCTCCAGACATTCAGCGAGAAGTTTGCAAGACAAGAGGGGTGGAAGGTGGATCTCACAAACATTTGGACATCGCCCTCCACCCAGAATACTGAAGTCCAGGAAATGTTTCCAAGGCTCTGGATAAACGAACAAGAACAGCACTGTGTGATATGTGGCGAGCAAGAATGGAACATCTTTCTGACTGGATGGTGCCTTCTGAATCTCCAACCCCTGGTCATCATTTGGAATGGACAACCTGGAACACACTGAATCGATTGACAAGTGGAGTAGGTAAATCTAAGGATCACCTAAAAAATGGGGTTATTTGAAAGATCAATTAGACTTCTGCGATTGCGGGGAGAAACAAACTACCCAACACCTTTATGACTGTCGATCCTGTCCTGTCCATTGTACAATTCAAGACTTGTCTCAAGCCACTGAAGAGGGAATTGCTGATGTCCATTTCTGGGCAGACTTTGAGTGAAATATGTTCGTGGCATAAGATGTACTTTGTTTTGTTTGTACATAATACCTTATTTATATTTATAGTTTCTTCAACAGTGTAACTGTTCGCTCTCCGCATCAAAACACTTGGGGAGATGAAAGTTATTACCTTGGGACACATGAATATCAAATAAACTATATGTGGCTTGCCCGCAAATTGCCACGCAAATAGAAACAATTAACATTCCATGGTTTCCCATTTCTCTATGTGATGTTCGGGCGCCAGGGTTACAGTTTTAAACAAAACTGTAAACCAAAATTTTTATTTACTATCATAGAGACTTATACTTAAATCACAGGGGTAGGATTTTAAATAATTAACCATTAAGTATCGTTTGAGAAAGAAAATTAACGCAATATAAAATACAAATGAATTTATTATACAAAAAAATGAGATGAATCGGAAAAGTTCCTTAAAGCTTGGAGGGATTTAGAATTTACCTTACTCAAATTACTATTGCTTGCTTTATCTAATTGAAGCTCACCAATTGCAGTTTCCGTTGAAGTCATCTGGTTTCCGTTGTTACTCGTTCTCTTCTTCTCGATGTAGAATTGATTCCATGGACATAGTTCCTTCATTCTCTGATGTGGTACGGGCTATCTGGACTAGCACTCCCTAATTGCCTAGTCTTTAAATTAGACATTCGCCCTATACTTGTAAAAACTGATCAGCGTTGTTCGTAGGAGGAGAAAATTCAGAGATATGAATTTTTCCATGTTAGTAGAAATCTCAATCCAACTGAGCTATACTATTTATACGGTACAGACTTGTACCAAATTCCATGGACTTGAACTAAACGTAGTTCTTCGTCCAGAAGATTTACTGAATATAACACAAGCCGTAAGCTTGTTTCGTCTCACGTAGATCCGATAACATTCCCGCAGCTGAGTAAAGTGTTGAAGCGACAACACACTGTACAAAAATAACTATGTCTCGAAGAGACCACACATTGTCTCAACATCAATAACGTCTTTCAAAGTAGATGTTCACAGTAGAAGTTGCGATGTGAATCTCTATCCGAGACTCCGTAAGTCCGTAACTCCGTATTGTATAATTTATACCTGGCTCTCCCCACTCTTCATAATAGCTCAATCTCAGATCTCTTTAAAACGAAGCATCTGATTCGTAGATCGCATTATAATCTCCCTCTTCTTTCTTCTTGACAAGACCAGAAGGCGTGGCGATGATGTAGTCTGCTGGTATGCAAGCCTCGCGCGCGGGTCGCTGTTTACTGCCTTGGCTCGTGGGTTTAACCCAATGACTCATGTAATTTTCCCCCGCTATAAGAATAACCTTTTCCGTATACACAAGTATGAGATGAAATGACAACAACTATGTCTCAACATATTGACCATATTTACAGTACATAATGAATTCCAATCCTACCTAATATAATAATTTAAATAATAAATGATGTTATAACTATATAATATGATTCCTTGTTTACAAATGATTGATGAAGAATAAATATGTTATTACGAATAATTGCCGATGGCGGATAAACTTGATATCAAATGATATCGCGTAAAATGATAGTATATTAAATTTGTCTGGCTGGAGAAGCCTGGACGGTTACAACACTCCGACACTAAATAAATAGATAAAATCCCAGGCTGCACGGTTGCTAGGTTACACCTCCCTCACACATTTTGCTATACACATTATTTCGTTACATTACTCTGAAGACATGTTTGTGCCAAAATGTAATTAAATTTCCATTTGGGAAAATCAAATGATCATAAATGCGTCTTTTATTAAAATGTGTGACGCAATGTTACCTAACAACCGTGCAGGCTATGATGTGAAGTATAGTGGATAGCCATGACATACAGATCCACAGCCTGTGAAGGGATGTTTATACATATCCATGGCATGTGTAGGTAATTTGCTTCACACATTTTGTTACATACACTACTTCGCCACACAAATACATATTTGTGTCAGTAAAAATTTTACCTATATCATCCCAGGGCCAACACAGAATAACTTCCAAACATAAGTCAGTTATTTAATGAATAAAAGTTAAAACAACAGATGCCGAGCGTGTGGGTGTGCGATTTGGGTCAAGTAGCTGTCAGCTTGCATTATGGATATAGTGGGTTCGAATCGCACTGTAGATAGCCCTGAAGATGGTTTTCTGTGGTTTCCTATTTTACCTTAATTTTACGTTAATTAAGGCCATGGCAGCTTGCTTCCCACTCCTACCCCTTTCCTGTCCCATCGTCGCCACAAAACCTATGTGTCGGTGCAACGCAAAGCCAATTGCAAAACAGAACAACAAAAACATTTATACGAACTTGACAGATTTTAATTCATATTCCTATTTCAATTTATTAGAATGAATATTAGGGAAAAGACTACCGAAACCAAGAAATTCATAATCTTTTAATACACGTACGGACTACTAAAGCCTACCCTTGACAGGCCAAAGCCTGAAAATTGTGTACCTGAATAAGGAATATTTGCCGTGGCTCAGGCGGCAGAGCGCCGGCCTCTCATCGCTGGGTTCCGCGGTTCATATCCCTGTCACTGAAAAAAAGCGACGGTGGGACAGAATTTTCTCCGGGTAGTCGTTTTTAATTCCAGCAACACTTTCCAAGATTATTTAATTTCGTCTGTCAGTCATTAATCATTTCCCCAGAGGAGTGCGACAGGCTTCGGCAGCCGGCACAATTGTCATCCTCGCCGCTAGATGGGGTCTTCATTAATTCTATTCATGACCTGTCGAATGGCTGCAAACAGGCTGTGGACTCTCAATAAGGAATATTTGCTGGGGAAACAATCAGACTAAACGAAAATATAAACAACGTCAAACTGGGAGGGGAGAAGACTGTATCCTTTCTGGGCAGGGAAGCAGAACTTCATTTTTGGCGGGCAATCGGCGTTACCCGGACGTTTTCTCCCAGTCACCATTCGTCTCGAAAGCGAGGCTCCACAAAAAAAGAGGCGCTGTGGTGTGATGTGATGTGTGGCCACTAAATAGGCAGAACATTTCGATTGCAGTGCACGTGCTAACTGCACGCTTTAACACTGGCTCAATAAAAACTCAATAAGACTGCCAGCTCAGCCCGCTGGCTCACGATTACCCTTTACATCTTCTCAAGTGGCCGACACGGATTGCGAAAATATGGTAGAGCAGGTAACGACATGGAGAAACGATCACGGAGGCAGATCCATGTTTATGTAATGCATTTTAATTGGGAGAATTACTTCTAGGCCGCTGTGACATAAATGGAATGAATTTAGAAATGGAGAGTTTAGGAGACCGAATATAAGATCGGAAGATGCGGTGATACTTAATTTCAGAGCCCATCAAGGCTTGTAATATGATATTATACAGCGGCGTTTGGCCTCGGGTGAGGCCTGGGTGCAGGTCTTTCGAATTGACGCCTGATAGGCGACCTGCACGTCTCTGAGGATGAGGCCCTACCTAACATGAATGTTAATGTTGAAGACAGCAATCCTCGGACCATAGAAATTAGCTACTTATTATTATTTAACAAGTTTACTGTCCAGGGTTGGTTTTTCCTTGGACTCAACGAGGGATGACACCTATACTGCCTCCAGGGCAGTGTTATTTGGAGCGTCAGGAATTTGGTCGGGGATAAAACTAGGGAGGAGGACCATTACCTCGCCCGAGTGGCTTCATATTCTATGCTGAAAAGGGGCCTTGTGGGGGATGGGAAGATTGGAAGGAAGGAAGCGGCCATGGCTTGAAGTTAGGTACCATTTGCTTGGAGAAGAAGTGGGAAATTACGGCAAATTATTTCAAGGATGGCTGAGGTGTGAATCGAATCCGGGGCTGAGTGGACCCCGTTCCAATTCTCGTACCACTTTCCAAAATTTCTTGTCAGAGCTTTGAATCGAACCCGGGCCTCCGGGGGTGGGAGCTAATCATACTAACCACTACACCGCAGAGGCGGACTGAATTAATGAAAGTTAAAATCCCCGACCCAATCGGGAATCGAAGCCGGGACCCCTTGGACCAAAGACGAGCCTGCTAACCATTCAGCCATGATGCCGGACATTGTAATATAATGTGGTGACATGAAAATTGTACAGTGTTTAATTTATTTTGAAGGAAAAAAATAATTAAACTCAAATTTTGAAGTATTATTAAATTCAGTATCAAGCCGGTCTGGTAGCCATGATCGTTAAGGCTTTGAAGTCTAAACGGTCTGACACCGAGGTTAGCCGGTTCGAGTCCCATCGGTCGAAAACAATTTCACCATCAGAATGCTAGCCGGCAGGGTAGGAGAGGTGGTGGAGTACAATTTCTAATCACTAGATTGCGTGCCAAAAGTCTGCATTCTAATCCAAACCTCTCCGCAGTGCTCATGGGGAGTGAGGGCGTATCACGCTGCTGATGGCGATTCGTCCGTCGGTTGGGGACGTTAAGCCTTGAGTAGACCCTTTGGTACTAGTGTAGACGAGTAGGCTACTGTATGTGCCGACACCGGGTTTCACCCTCTCTCTTCCCACTAGCATATATTCACGTCATTCATTTCATCTCATTAACTCCTCAGATAAGGTTGAGTCAGGAAGGACATCCAGTCGTAAAACTCGCTATGAGATTCTTCTCACTTCATATCCGACGCCACGCCGTAGAGGAAGGGGACATACACTCATGTTCATAAATCCAGAACACCTTGAAATACTAGAGATAGGAAGTTCATATTCACAGGACAAGTGCACTGGTATTTTTTGAAGAAATGATTAGCATTTGAACAATGTCGGCCCTCAGGTTCAAGGTCCACATCGTTATCTCGGCGCACCATCACCGACTGGTAAAATGTGACTGCGTCTCTCGTTGTCGCTTTAAACCGAATACAATGGATCAGTGTGACTTGAGCTGACGTGCAGTATGCCTCGAAGAACCGTACTGTCAAATGAGTGAGTTTGAAAGAGGGCGCGTTACTGGCATGAGAGAACGTGATGCATCCATCCGGGAAATTGCTGCTCGTCTGGGACGAAGTGTGTCGACAATGCAACGTGTGTACAGAATGGTTCACAGAAGGCCGTAGAACACGACGAGATGGGTCTGGTCGCACCATCCGGAACACCCCACCCCGCCCCCGAGAAGATCGACACCTCAACCGAATTGTATTGCAGGGTAGATCTGCGTCTTCCTCGGCTCTGGCAGAACAGTGGAACAGTGTAACACATCGTAAACTATCAGGAGTGACAGTCCGTCGCCGTTTATTACGGTCTGGGTTACCGGCGCGTCGTCCACTTCTCCACCTACCTTTAACTAATGTGCATAAACGTGCTATACTGCAATGGTGTATGGAACGACGTCACTGAGGAGAGGAATGGCAGCAGGTAGTGTTTTCGGCCGAATCTAGGTTCTGTTTGAAAATGAAGGCCGCAATTTGGTTCGCCGCAGACAGGGGGCGAGGCATCACATTTACTGCATTCGCAAAAGACATACAGCGCCCACTGAAGGCCTTATAGTGTGGGGTGCTGTTGAATATAACCACAAATAACAGCTGGTGCATGTCCAGGGATCTGTGACCAGTTTGACCTGCGTGAATGACATCCTGCAACCCGTAGCCATGCCCTTTCTGCACGATACCCCAGACGCCATATTTCAGCAGGACAATGCGCGACCACATGTTGCTGCACAAACACGTGCCTTCTTGTTCTCACAGGATTTCAGATTGTTGCCCTGGCCCGCCAGATCACCGGACTTGTCGCTAATCGCAAATGTGTGGGATGTGGTGAAACGAAGAGTGTGGCGCTGTGAACCAGTGCCAACCACCAAAGATGAACTGTGGAACCAGGTGAATGGAGCATGGATGGTTATTCCCCAGGACGCCATTCGCGCCTTATATGCAACGTCGCCATCACGCATGGAACAAGGTATCAGTGCCCACGGAGGACCCACTGCCTACTAAGCAACAGGACACATGCTGAACCTAGGTGACTGAAATGCTAATCGTTTCTGCAGAACATAATAATGAACATGTCCTGTGAATATGAACTTCCTATCTTTATCATTTCAAGGTGTTCTGTTTTTATGAACATTAGTGTACATACACACTTTGAGTGTGAGCTGTCTGTACGTCCACAAATATGGCAGCTTTGTGTGCATTCATGGCTGCAATTCTTTTCTAATAATTAATTCCGTAGATACGGTGTCTTGCTTTCGTAAATTGGCAGCGTTACGACACTAAAGTAGATTAAATTGATTTAAACATAGTAAATTCATAGATTGACAATCCTGACTTCCTTTCCCTACCAATCCCGCTGTGGGGTGGGGGGGGGGCAGAAAAATAAATTCACGGAATCCCCTCCCTGTCGTAAGAGCCAACCAAAATGGTAGCCAGAAACTCTCAACTTCGGAGCGTGGATTGGCGACAACGGTTCCCCTGGTTGAACCAGGTATTGTTTCCAGTTACTTACGACATATTCCTGTCCTACCTTAAACTCCATTTTTCCGTCCGTCAACTCTTTTACGCCCCCAACCTACCTGGACGATATTAGGTTTACGAGGCGTAGAGAGGTTTTCATTTTCTCGCCCTTCGTGGTCCCGGCCGGGATGACGATTTTAACATACATTAGATCATTCTGGGCCTGGATGTTTCTTCCGTCTGTAGAATTAGATTTCATCTTAGATAGGCAGACACTCAGGTCGCCTATAAGGCGTCAAATTAAAAGATTAGCATCAGGCCTCTCCAAAGGCCACACACCATTAAAAAACTGAAACCCAGATAGACTTAAAAATAATCAAAATTCGTTTCGGCAGACTGAAGATCCTAACAGTCATAACTTAACTGAGACGAAACTGAAAAGAAATGGCTTCAGATATCACGAAATATCGGGTCAGGTACCTTTGGGACAGTTCTAATGGAAAGGACACTTTCACGTTTTATATGTGCCGTACGAAAAAAAGAAACGACCCCGCATGCTAACCGAAATCGAAAAAGGAAGAAAAATCTAGGACGTAATACTTTTCTACGAGTAGCAATGGAAGGGATGATAAAAGGAAAACGTGGAATGGCAGAACAACCTATGATGATGATGATGATGATGATGATGATGATTCTGATTCTTTGCGGAAAGGTAATGGTCTACCTGTGTGGTGTAGTGGTTAGTGTGATTAGCTGCCACTCCGAGAGACGCGGGATTGATTTCCGGCTCTGCCACGAAATTTGAAAAAGTGGTACGAGGGCTGGAACGGGTTTCTCTCAGCCTCGGGAGGTCAACTCAGTAGAGGTGGGGTTCGATTCCCACCTCAGCCTTCCTCGAAGTGGTGGTTTCCCACTTCTCCTCCAGCCAAATGCCGGGATGGTACCTAACTTAAGGCCACTGCCGCTTCCTTCCCTCTTCCTCGTCTGTCCTTTCCGACCTTCCCAGCCGCCCACAAGGCCCCTGTTCAGCATAGCAGGTGAGGCCGCCTGGGTGAGATACTGGTCCTCCTCCCCAGTTGTATCCCGGCCCATAGTATCACGCTCCAGGACACTGCCCTTGAGGCGGTAAAGGCGCGATCCCTCGCTGACGAAACTGATTAAGAAAGAAAGAAAGAAAGAAAGAAAGAAAGAGAGAAAGAAAGAAAGAAAGAAAGAAAGAGGAAAAGGTATTGACCATGAACATGTCTTGCAATAAATGAATGTCAAATATTGGTAACGAACGATTTATATGCATCATTGCGAGACAATCGTCTACACCTGACACACAATGGTATACGAAGGAAAATTGAAAATCTACGTCAAGGAACATAACTTGCCGCCACAGCATCTTTGACGACCAACGCCTACACTAACGACTAATGTGACGTGACTTCTATGACGCACGTTGTCGCATTTTTCGGATGACCCGCAGCCATAAGATGTTTATGTAAAACAATGTCGTAATGACAACAGAGGGTCCCTTAGCCGGCCTGCCCTACCAGTTGTATAGCCTTCACTTCCTCTTAATTTCGATCTTCATGTGTCGTCACGAATTCGCCTGAAATGTTACGAAGAAGCGGCAACACTTACCTAGTATGGTCGTCTGAGGAGAAGTCACGTGCTTGCGGGGTAAGGGGTGCGGAGGGTAAGCATTGCTGCTGGGCATGCGCCAATCTCAAGTCTCAAGACCTGACAATAAACATCGGTTCCCTCAGCGGTGATTCTTGTGAACTAAGGTGCTGCTGGTAGTGCAATTGTGCTTTAGTTACACATTTACTGTAAATACTGCACAATGAACAGTTTAATAATGAACATGCATATCTTTCAGAGAGCTCGCACTGTTTATCAAGACTGATGTTTGTAGCTTAGTGTGTAGTATCTGTTACTCGCGCCCTACCTACAAGCTGCTGCGACTTCTCGTGACACGCAGATAGTATATTCCCACCGTCAGTGCCTTACTGCATGAAGGTAGCGGTGGCTCATGCAAACTTCCATTTCAATAGCAGTAACTAACAAAACACAAAACGGAGCACTTCGCAGTTTCTGCACTTAATACTAGAACGACCGAGCTGAAGTTGAAAAGTTTATTCTTAACTTTCGAAGTTGATCTACGAGAACTTCCTTTCTTGACTTTCACTCAACTTGCGAATACGCTAGAGTTCTGTTAATCCGAACCCCGTTAATCCGAAAGTCCGGTTAATCCGAACTGAAATATTCAATCTTCAATATTCAATATTCAAAATAATCTCCTTATTGAAATGAAAGAACATATTATAGAATGAAGATTTATGCATTTTATGAGTCATATTTTACTAGAATAACTTAATGTAAACATAATTACACATCATAAACCATCAATCACTGGTCGTTTATCATTACAAAGTCTGTTAGTTTATTTTTCCTTAGTGATTGGAACCTACTCGAAGGTGCATTGTTAAACCACCGTCTCATAAACATCAATCAGTGAGTCACGGGTTCACGTTCTGCAGCGCTACCACTGAGAGAGCAGCAGAACTATTAAATAAACATCACAAGCAGCACTTCGCATCCCGGGCACAATGCGAAAGTGTAACCCATTACCGTATTTTAGCAGTTTTAGGAGACACGTTTAAACCTTGTCTTAGTCCTTTTCTAGTCTACGGGTTCTTAACTACCCTACTGTAATTTTATACAGTATTTTATTAATGTAAATGCTAAAAAATGGACATTTCAAATTACAGTATGTACTGAAACCGTACAGTGTCCTGTACAGCTCCATGGGAATGATATGGGCCTTTATACTCCATTAAAATTACTCCTAAAGGTCGCGTCATAGGTAGCAGTATGGGCGAAGGGGATCGAGCGGCGTCCTGCCAGAACGGAACCCGCGAAAAGAGCGCCTGCGAACAAAGGGAGGACAAAGCAACAGCCAAGCCCCCGCGGAAATACGCTCTCAGCTTGCAGAGAGAGATAGAAGGGGACGCGATGCTGGAGTAGTCAGATACGCCCCGAGGTGGAGCTTAGCTTCCCAGAGTTCCAAACGAACACAAGGAACTTCCGGTTTTTTATGCACGTGTCACGGGGGCCAACGTCGGATTTTGGCGCGTAAAAACGGGGTGATATTTTTAATCCGGACATAGGAAAATTATGTGAGACACACCAGTGAATAGAGCGGAATTTTCTGCGTTCTCCAGACTAAAAATATGTAATAACTTATGCAGGGGAAGAAATGAGGTCACCAGCTGTCCAGATGTAATATATCGCTAACACATGTGGATACAGCGGCGTCACCCAAGCCAAGAGTCGCGCTTAGAAGATAGCTCCACCCCCCAAAGGACGCTATGAATTAATCAAAGGCGGGAAGCAAATTAGATAAAAACTGCTGATCGTAGGTCCAGCACGCCTGGCTCAAATGAAAGAGGAGACAGAGGGCCACAAGATGCACTATTCAAATATCGTCAATTCTTGGTACGAAAGGAGCTCTTGTTCTTAATGAACCGTGAACGTTGACGCCCCCGAGCTTCCGGCGGGCAAGATAGTATAGGCCGGGCAGGCCATGGCAGAGACAGTTGTTCTTTCACGGGTCGTTGAGACGGATACTATGTCCCGCGGTGTTGCAGTCAGAAACCCGTGACCGCGTACAAAGAAGTGTTATTGTGTACAAAAGCTTTTGTGTAGTGAACGGGAGGCCAAACGAGCCTAGGTGTATTGTTTCTGTGCTGCGTGTCAAACTCGTAAAAACCGCGAGCATATTTTACGAACAAGTATTAGAATTCGGCTGAGAAACTGCCGGTTTAATGAGTCAGTGAAATTCATAATTCGGTATCACCCAAAGTGTTACTTCGAATCAGGGGCTCGAGTCTCGTGAGCTACCCGATTCTTACTGGGAACGCGGGTGTAAACTCTGAAATAGAGGACGTGTGACGAGTGTAAAAGTGTTACCCACTTGGATTACTGTAAGATTTCAGCTGTGACGAGTTCCCCCAGGATGTCGGACTTGTATGGACCAGGGATGAAGGACTGCACGCCCGCCACCTACCGAGTGGTCATGGAGTACTAAGAACTTCACCATGGGTCTCCCGTGGGAGGAGAGACAACGGCCACCAAACAGATGAGTGATGTCCAAATTTAATTTCTAAGCATGACATAACCCGGGGATAGGATTAGCGTTTTTTTGTAAATATCAGATGTTGTAAGTTAATGCATGTCCTATATGGAATTTTTATTGATTTTTATAATGTTGAAGTAAAATTCAAGGGAGCTAAATTCCCGGACGACTCATATTTCTTTCTTAATGATTAGCTTATCGTGAGGGTTATATTTTTAGTAAAATGTAGAATGTCCTAGCAAATGTGGGAACAAGGTTAGGAGAATATTTGAGTTTCCCGTAGGGGAGGTTGGAAAAATGGTGTTGGCAAGCAGGGAAACATGTCGAAATATTGGTAGTCACTGTCCCACGAGGTTGTCAAATATGCCAGGGAAACTCATGGGTCAGTCAGACAATGCATGCCTAGCTTACAGATATAATCAGTGCATGGACTGCAAGAAAGAAGAAGATCCCGACCGGGAGAGGTACATATTGTGTGATTTAGATAAGTGTGAGGAACCATGTGCAAGTCTCCCGTGATTTTTGATTTATTGGCCATAATGGTTTGGAGTGTTTTTTTTATCTATAGCCGGGGCGAGACCCAGGGGCAGGAGCCCGTAATCTTTGGTCAGAAGGTTTAAATATAAGTGTATTTATGTGGTATGAACGAGGAGCCATGAGAGCCATAGGCCCAAGGGAAGAAGATACGCGATATGAGACGTAGTGAGGAGGCCGAATAGGAATTTACGATGAGATGATTGAGAAGTGATCGTGCCCCAGTCTCAGTGATAATAATGAGAAGGGAGTGAATAAAAAGAGTATTTTATGGGAATTCCACGATAATATAAATAAGCAAATGAAATGGGCCAAGGATGTGTCCCCGAGACGAGAGGGTGAACGTTTGAGGGAGAGAAGAATCTGAATGGCCGTGCGAAGTGAATGGCCGGCCTTCTTTTTTTTTTGTGAATGTCTAGCTCTCGCCCTCGTGACAAAAGGGTCCCGTATCCCATTGTGTTAGGGCTTGGAGCCCGGGTCTGCCCGCGTTCTTTTGTTTGGGTTAAATGGCTTAGCTAAGAATACTTGCATAATGATAATATCACGGTAACTTCTTTTAAAGGTATTTAATAAATGAGTAGGGATCTCCCCCAGATATCCGGCGAGATGAGATTGTAGCTATTCTAGGGATCTACAGAAACCCACAGTACCTCTCGGTCGGGAGTCTGCCAGTTCGACTCCGGATTATGGTGGCGCCCTTGAGCGAGCTGCTCCAAGCTTGCGCTTTGGGCCGGAGACAGTGATAACCATGCTGTTTCTTTTCTAGGAATGGTTCTCCTGTGTGCATGAATTGTATATATCCATATATTTTGTGTATGTTTCGTAATTATGTGCACATATTTTTGAGTTCAAACAGAACCTATGTGCACGTTGTGTGGTCTTGGTGATAGATGAGTAGTCCGGGGTTTAGCAAAAATGGTATTTGTGTTTGTTTGTGCATTATGCAAATGTGTCTTTTAATATGATATTATGTAGTGTAGGCCCCGGTTATGTTCGTGCTTAGAACAGCTAGTAATATTTGTGTATAGGGACATCAGATCATCTCACGGTGTGATCGACAGAATAATGTACAAATTTCATGAACGGTATGAATTAATGAGGAAAAATGAACGATAGCAAGTCGCAAAACCTCAATCATACCGTTATGCAGACGACGCCCATGGGCGATTCGTCTTTTAAAGAGATTATTATTTTCTTTTCCTCCCATATGTGGAGAGTCATTGTATAGAGCGGTGTCAACTTTTTTTTATTGTCATTTTGAATAAATTTGTATTCGTAACCCCTATTTTATGATTCTTGTCATTTGTAGCAGTGTTAAGCAGTATCCAATAGGCATTTGAACCCAGAGATCCTACTTTCATATTATAGACATAAGGCTCCATCTTAAGTATTTGTTGTTTTTGTTTTTCTTTGAACGTACCACTTCCCCAAGTGCTCAGGCTGCCGGGCCGGCACAGAAAGTAGGAAGGGGAGCGGTCCGAAGCTCGTTAAGCAATTCGACCCGCTCTTCAATCCAATCTCATCCGTGGGTGTTTACCCCGTTACGTGGAGGCATTCTTATGCGTGGGTCATCCATTCGAAGGCCGGTAGGGTGTAGTACTGTACTGTATTGTTCAAACTAATTTCCTCAGACCGTTGAGGCGCAGGCCTTCTGACCCCAGCTTGGCAGGTTCGATCCTGGCTCAGTCCGGTGGTACCGGGCGAGTTAGCCGCACGGTTAGAGGCGCGCGGCTGTGAACTTGCACCCGGGAGATAGTGGGTTCGATTCCCACTGTCGGCAGCCCTGAAGATGGTTTTCCGTGGTTTCCCATTTTCACACCAGGCAAATACTGGGGCTGTACCTTAATTAAGGCCACGGCCGCTTCCTTCCCACTCCTAGGCCTTTCCTATCCCATCGTCGCCATAAGATCTATCTGTGTCGGTGCGACGTAAAGCCACTAGTAAAAAAAGAAAGTCCGGTGGTATTTGAAGGTGCTCAAATACGTCAGCCTCGTCGTGTAAGCAGATTTACTGACACGTAAAAGAACTCCCGCGGGAGAAAATCCCGGCACCTAGGCGTCTCCGGAAACAGTAAAAGTAGTTAGCGGGAAGTAAAACCAATAACATTATTATTAGAAAATATTTTCCGGTTAATCCGAAAATTTCGTAATCCGAACAGACTCCGGTCCCAATTAGTTCGGATTAACGAGACTCTACTGTATTTATTTCATTATTACAAAATCTTAGGTTTATAATACTAAACTTTTCGAGACAAATAGCACTTTACCTAGAACGCCCAACAGGGGTCATTCTGACCCACGTCTTTGTAAGTGATTTAAGTTTTACTGTTGGCAACTCTGATTGTGAAATACTCACGACACCGCTTTTACTCGGTCAAGAATGGCATTAGACGCAAGAATAACAACAATGCTTCTACTTTATTGTTGTTGTTTGGCGTGATGTGGTCATTCCCTGCTTCTCTTGAGGGCTTCTCGTAAACGTTTGCGTGAAGATGAAATTCTGGAAGAATTACAAAATACGAGGCACGTTCAGAAAGTAAGTTCCGTTTCAATTTATCTCCGCTGCAGCGCTGCGATCGCAGTTCCGGACATGCACGGTAGACGCTCTGTATCAAGGAGAAGAAGCGTGTGTCATTTTGAGATCGCTGTCAGCCACCTACGCTTTGTTGTGCTTGTTTACAATGTCGGTGTTGATTGAAAATCCCACCGCTTGTGAAATCAGATCTGTGATTCGTTTTCTGAATGCTAGGAAAGTGAAACCAATTGAAATTTATCGGCAAATTTCCGAAGTTTACGGACAAAATGCATGAGTGATTCAATGGTGAGAAGGTGGGTCCGACAGTTCAATGAAGGACGTAGTGACGTGAACGATGAAGAACGAAGTGGGCCTCCATCTTTGATTACAGAAGAACTGGTTCACGCGATTGATGACAAGATCCGGGAAAACCGCAAGTTTACAATTAGTGCTCTCGGTATGGAATTTCCCCAAATCTCACGATCACTAATTCATGAAATTGTTACCGAAAAACTGAAATTTCGTAAACTTTGCTCACGTTGGGTACCAAAGATTCTTACTCAGCAACACAAAACAAAACGGATGGGTAGTGCACTTCAGTTTTTGACCCGTTATAATGAAGGCGGCGAAGAATTTCTGACACAGATAGTCACAGGAGATGAAACTTGGGTTTCTTACGACACCCCTGAAAGCAAGCGGCAATCAATGGAATGGAGGCACACTTCATCCCCAGCAACGGTTAAGCCGAAACAAATCTTGACACCTCGAAAAATGATGTGCACAGTGTTCTGGGACTGCAAAGGCATCTTACTCATTGATTTCTTACCGCGTGGTCAAACAATGAAAGCAGATGTTTATTGCGAGACACTTAGGAAATTGCGCCGAGGATTGCTGTCAAAAGGTGTTGTTTTCCTTCACGATAACGCACGACCACACACTGCAAATGTGACGAAAAAAACTCCTACAGGGATTTGACTGGGACGTGTTTGACCATCCTCCATACAGCCCTGACCTCGGTCCTAGCGACTTTCATCTGTTCTTACATCTCAAGTCTTTCCTTGGCGGTCAACACTTCAACAGTGACGAAGAGCTGAAAGAAAATGTTTCCAACTGGTTGAAGACATAGGCGGCAAACTTCTATGAAGAAGGTATACAAAAACTTGTGCCCCTCTATGACAAATGCCTGAAAAATTTCGGCAGTTATGCGGAAAAGTAGTTTAAGAGTTGTAGAATTTTGTGCAATGAATAATTTTTCTGTATCTGTACACAATTTAGTTTTATTACCAAACGGAACTTACTTTCTGGACGTTGCAAGTTCGGGTGAATCAGATGATGATTTCGTACTTCCAGCAGACGAAGCATCCAGTGATTCTGAATGCGAGGAAATGGAAAGCATAAGAAATGAATATAAATGTGCGTGTAGGACTACACGAAGGGAACAGAAATATAAAGAAATCGAAAAAGACATTAGTAAATCTCTCTCCCTCTCTTCATAGTATTATTTTCTTCCCAATTCATGGATGTAAATTCAGTATTTGCTGACTTTTTATAGGTTTTCTAATATACTTGCATTGTTGTAATTTACATTCCTTCTACTATAATTTACTGTACTTTATTCTAAAATATGTATTTACAAAATATAATTCTAACAAGATTTTCTAGGTGCTTCGCTCTGGGTGAAAGTCTTAGTTCAGTTCTTATGAGTTTCGAATTGACATTTGGGCGCTGCATTTTGGCGGAGGCTAAGCGAATTAATAAACAGCCAATCATAGGCAGCCGATCACTCTGATAGAGCGCCTTAGACTCTAGTTCAGGTTACTAGTGTTGTCGATCTGTTGTTTACTGTAACCACGTGTTATCAGCTGTGTGTTGTATTGTGCTCAGTTCTTTCCGCGGTCTTTATCAGTTCACGCGGTCATTCTTGACAAAGCACCAACACTAGAAATAATTAGTTAATTGAGCGGTTAAAGGAGCACAATATTTCGGTTCGCGATAACATAAAGAAGGGGGGAGGGGAAGTCGTGCACCTTGTTAAGCAAGGAGCCCTAGTACCCAGTTTACGTGGTGGATGAGATAGCCAGGAGAGTGAATCCTCAACAGATAGAGTGACTCAGAAATGAGTGGTGTATTCCCCTTGTAGGATTTTTTTCCTTCCTTAGGAGAAATCGAATCTATCAGCAAGGCGAGCTCTTCTAGATGGTAAGTAGAGATTTCATTTTTTTCTCGCGTTTCATCTGTTCGAACATTGATCTTTTTTTAATCTTACAGCCTTACCCTAAATATGTTATGTGTTATTGTTCATCTTACGTGAGTTATGCAATTTTCTACAAAGAATAATTGATTCAGGAGTTATATTCGAGTATATACATTTCCGTTCGTGTTGTGTCTTGGGAATCAGCTGTTTGTACTCGTAACAATTTGGCACCAATGTCTGACTTCCGGTTCACTGTCAAGTCGAAACTCATAGAAACGGAACTACTTCGTCAAGTGGAGCGTTATTCGGAAACGCGCCCATAACGCTGGCAGCATTTCCTCACTGGATAGCAATTATTCCTATCCACTGCCTCAGGAATTCTGTTGAAGAAGAGTTTCCAGCGATTGCAGATAATTGTTAGCCAATATAAATTGGACTTTTAGCCTCTTGACACCACGTCCCTATCGTCTCGACTGCGAATACCACGAAGATGTAGTTATCCGTTGTCATTCTAAGTTCCTTGATCCGTTGTAATTGTAATTTATGTTGTTTGTTGTTTAAAGCGGCCTAACAGCTAGGTCATCCGCCTGTAATTTATGAAGAAGCTACTCATTGTTACCCATTTGCCTGGATCTCTAATACATATTTATGCTCGTAAATAATAGTTCTTTAATTTACAAATTATTATTATCAACAGTAAGTAAAATCAATACACCAACATTTTATAGCTTGAGTCAAATTGACCCAGGTTGGGCGTTAAAGGCAAATGGTAATGCCGGGCATTGGAATGTTAAGAAATATTTAATATTGAATAACCGTAATACTGTATATGCATTATAACTTACATAAGAGGTTGTGATAAACAACTCATGGAGAAGTGATAGACGTACTATTACAAACGGGCGAGGAGACGCGAGTAATGCCGTAATGCATTTAGCTCATGGGACTGTTAATTGCATTTTCTTTAAAACCTGAATCTGAAGCATCAACTACGCTTTATCTGGTGCTGAAATCCCGTGAGGCTGTATTTTAAAGTCGCAAGGTCGCGCAGTGTGTAGGACTATGATTTGCGAGTAAAGTCGGAGGACAGGAGGTCAGCGGGCCAAATTGCACGTGTTTTATCGCGCACTATTACATTATTTCCAGATCTACATCGGACGTCGAACGTGGCTTAGAACCTGATTGGCTGAACCAACATTTGACCTGGGAGGTCGCGCAAACACATTTAAATGTACCGGTGTGAAATGAACACGTCAAACTTGGAGATCTGAGGTGGGATATGGGTGCGCTACGTCCAAACTGAAGAATATCTACAGCCTGGGTACAGGAAGGGACGGAACAAAGTAGCCGATACAGGATGACAACGAAAGTACAGTACAGAATCGCAAACTCCACGTAATGTGAACTCAGAGGGTATTGAGTGTCCGAAATGTCTAGCTTTACGGAATACGGGGTGGATTTTTCACAAATTACTCGAATGAAAGTTCTAGCACAATACAGGACGCAGAAGAGTACAATGTAAATCCAAATCCCATGGTGCAAGAGCCCCGAGGGGCCATGGCCTACCAAGTGACCACTGCTCAGCCTGAAGGCCTGCATATTACGAGGTGTCGTGTGGTCAGCACGACGAATCCTATCAGCAGTTATTCTTGGCTTTATAGATCGGGGCCGCCGTCTCACCGTCAGATAGCACCTCTATTGCAGTCAAGAAGGCTGAGTGGACCTCGAACCAGCCCTCAAATCCAGGTAAAATCCCTGACCTGGTCGGGAATCGAACCCAAAGCTCTATGAACTGACGGCCTTGACGCTGATCATTTAGCCGAGCAACCGGACAGTAGGATGTAAAACAATAATGATAATAATAATAAATTAGATATTATTATTATGATTATTAATAATGCCGGTGCGCGGAGTAGGGGTAGCATGCCTGCCTCTTACCCGGAGGCCACACGTTTGATTCCCGGCCAGGTGAGGGATTTTTACCTGGATCTGAAGGCTGGTTTGGGGACCACTCAGCCTACGAGATTACAATTTAAGAGCCATCTGACGGAGAGATGACGCCCCGGTGTAGAAAAACAAGAATAATGGCCGAAAGGATTCGCCGTGTTGACCACATGACATCTCTTTTTTTTTTTTTTGCTAGGGGCTTTACGTCGCACCGACACAGATAGGTCTTATGGCGACGATGGGATAGGAAAGGCCTAGGAGTTGAAAGGAAGCGGCCGTGGCCTTAATTAAGGTACAGCCCCAGCATTTGCCTGGTGTGAAAATGGGAAACCACGGAAAACCATCTTCAGGGCTGCCGATAGTGGGATTCGAACCTACTATCTCCCGGATGCAAGCTCACAGCCGCGCGCCTCTACGCGCACGGCCAACTCGCCCGGTATGACATCTCTTAATCTGCAGGCCTTCGGGCTGAGCAGTGGTCGCTTGGTAGGCTAAGGCCCTTCGGGGCTGTTGCACCTTGGGCTTTGGTTTATTATTATTATTATTATTATTATTATTATTATTATTATTATTATTATTATTATTATTATTATTAGACTTTGCTGGCAAGACCTAGTGATTAAAGTGCACTATGTCTTCTGGTATGAGCTAGAGCAATTTTGTTACGTTCATTGATTTGTCACAATATGAAAGTGACTGAGGTACGAGCGATGCCATTCTTAATGCAGCCAGTCCCTGCTACGAATGGTGTGAAAATGTTGCTTTTAGGGTCGGTTGGTGCATGCATTTCAGTGGGCTTGGCAAACTAATGTGCAATAGCGACTTCTGGTTCATTGAGGAAGGCAACGGGAAACTAACTCACTCATCACTTCCCATAGTACGTCTCTTCAGTGATGCCTATGTCAACTATGACAGCTAATAATGTAGCTGTTGAGGATCCAAGCAGCCTTCCAGCTAAGGACTGAACATATATTTGTTATTATTATTAATTATTATTACTAATGATTATGATTAATTGTTAACGTTATTAATTATTATTCTTTTATCTTCACCGAGGTATGAGAGACTAAAGAAGACTGTTACGTGCACGCTTTGGTGACTCTTCCCATTCTTTAGCCGAAACCTTCAATCTTTGAAGGACTAGAATACTCCTATTTTCAAAACTGATTGCATTTACAAAATCCACAGTTCTAGCCCTTCAGACAATGAACTCCATGTTGAAAACATCCTAGGGATATGAGCTACGAATTTTAGGTAAATAAAATATTATAAAATATGACAATATATTGTTTGTTTCTTCCTAAATATTACAATCTTTTTCCGAATCATATTTATCCGGACGATTAGATTAGCAGTTTGCTTTTTTTACCACTACGAGCGCTAATGTGAGTCAATGCATTGTTTCACTTGAGCACCACTACGAGCACTAATGTGAGTCAATGCATTGTTTCACTTAAGCGCCACTACGAGCGCTAATGTGAGTCAATGCATTATTTCACTTAAGCGCCAGTACGAGAGCCAATGTGAATTAATGCATTGTTTCACTTAAGCGCCACTACGAGCGCTAATGTGAGTCAATGCATTATTTCACTTAAGCACCACTACGAGCGCTAATGTGAGTCAATGCAGAGTTTCATTTAAGCACCACTACGAGCGCTAATGTGAGTCAATACGTTGTTTCACTTAAGCGCCACTACGAGCGCTAATATGAGTCAACGCATTGTTTCACTTAAGCACCACTACGAGTGCTTTTATTTAGCGTATGGCCCATATAATCAAGGTGAGTTCAGAAATAAATTATATACATATTTACATAAGAAGAAAACAATGAAGAAGAAAAGGCTCCCTACAACTGAATGTCAAGATCATTGATCCACTGTATTGCTTCTGGAGTTGCCATCAGAAAATCCACTTTGCTGCCTGTATATGCCCGCGTTTCACACTCTCTGGCAATATGATGTATGGTTTGTCGTGCAGCTCCACACTCACACGCAGGTGTCGGCAACTTGTTCCATTTAAACAACATGTCTCTGCATCTACCATGGCATGTTCTGTTCTGTTCAGAGCAGACCATGTTTTACGTGGTAGTTGGAATCCACTTGGAAGTTTGGCATTCGAGAACATACTGTGCTGGTGCATCTCCGTTGCTGCTTCCCACCGTCTTTTGGACTCTGTAGTTGGGTTGTAGCCTCTAGCAACCATGTCTAAGGCGTTACGTAAAGTTGGATGGCGTGAACGTAATCTGTTTTGGTTGATAGTTCGTAGATCTTCATGTACAGGTAGATCGAGGTTCCTTAAGATTTTATTGAATTCCTTGATGAGAGCGGTGGATCTGCGTAAGTCAGATGACATCACTCCAGATAGAAGCGGGAGCCAATGAGTTGGTGTAGATCGAATTGTGCCAGTTATTATGCGTATAGTGGAATTAAATTCGGTATCAGTGAGTCTTGTGTGATGACTGTTCATCCATACTGAAGCACAGTACTCAGCACTTGAATACGCCAAGCCTAAAGCTGAAGTCCGTAAAACGCTTGCGGAGGAACCCCAGGTAGTTCCACAAAGTTTATGAATGATGTTGTTACGTGTTTTCAGTTTCTGTGCAGAGCCCAGCAGATGTTGCTTGTAGGATAGTGTTCGATCCAAGGTTACTCCAAGATATTTTGGGTTCCATTTGTGGTGAAGTATCCTGCCACAGAAACTTACATTCAATTTAGTATTTGCTAAGTGATTGTTTAAATGGAAACAAGACACCTCCTTTTTACTGGTGTTGGGCGTAAATCTCCAGTTCCTGAAGTAAGTTTCCAAAATGGATAAATTCCGTGTTAAAATCTCTTCAGTTCTCTCCAGTTCTTTGTGTTGCACAGCTAATGCTATATCATCAGCGTAGCAGAATTTCCGTGATGTAACTTCAGGATGATCATATATATATAAGCTGAACAGGAGTGGCGACAGGACTGAACCTTGAGGCAAACCATTTTTAAGCTTCCTCTCCTTGCTCACATTGTTCCCGATAATAACCTGAAGCCTCCTATCACTCAACATATTGTTAATATGTCTTGCTATCTTTATGCGGAGAAGTTTATAGACCATACCTTCCCTCCACGCGGTATCAAATGCAGCAGTGAGATCAACAAAAGCAACAGACGTTTTATATTTTCTTTGGAACCCCATTTCTATGAATGTTGTAAGTGCCAAAACTTGATCACAACAGCTGCGACCTGGTCTGAAGTCTGCCTGTTCCATGGGAATATGCTGTAAAATGGTGCTGCTTATTCTGTTAAATATGAGTCTACGAGTGTTAATGTGAGTCAATGCAGAGTTTTATTTACGCCATTATAACTACATTTTTCAAAATTCATAAAACGCCTGAGGGTATAGAACCAAGGAACACATTACAGAAAGAATTATGTAAATAAGTTAATTTGGCTGGGATTTGAATCAAAAAGAAAACGCGTAAAAAAACAAGCGATTTTAGTCTGTTTTCTGGAAAGGCATTTAGGCCGGAAGTAATTTTCGAAATATGTTTCTATTTGTTTAGTTTGATATATCTATCCAGCACTCACAATTTGACCTTTCCGGGCCCTTTAGCCCTTCAACTTTCGGTACAATTGAGGAAATTGCTAAGAAATGTTGTCAGCAGTAAAAAGGGAACACTTTTGCCTATTTCTATTTCCCCTGAAAACAAGAAACACCTTAACCAATATCTTTATTAATATGTGGAACATTCGGAGCCAAAGAAGTTGCGTTGTCCACATGGATCAAATACTAGATTGTAGTTGGCTGTTTCGTGTACAACAGCTACAGAAGAAGATGAACTTAATATTCTCCGTAGCACGATCGAAGCTGTTGCAATCCCACTTAGAGTAACAAGCAGTTCATGGAGAGCAGTATCGTTATTTTTTGTAACGAGAAGGTTTATAATGAGGATGAGTTAGGAATTATAGAATCAGCAAGTACATAAATACTTGTTGTTGAGCTGCTTACTGTCATTGAACTAATTAGCAACTCACTGCACCAAAACTAAGGTAATGATCTCCAACGTTAAATGCTTTGAATTCCTGATTCAGTCACGTCCTGTTAGTAATGTAGCCATTACCACTGGATGCTAGTGAATAAATTATCACCGGCGTGGGCTACCACAGGGAGCTTCTCTCGGACCTGTCTTCTGTGAAGCAGTACTTGCTTTCCTCAGGCAATACTTTACTTGTCAATTCCCTCCACCGGCTTCGTGATTTGGTCGCTAGCTCTTCACCAAAATAGCCATGCTTCGAATCCCAACCACCTTATAACATGCAGGAGATACAGCTGATTCATCCTTTGACTCTACTCACAGGGGAAATAAAGAATTCCGAGAAGTCGATAAAAACATGAGTATATTCACGAAAGAATGGAGAGGACCATGAATCGTACAAAATGAAAGACATTATAGACATACAGTATATTTATTTATTTACTGCGCACTACAGGATTTCTAATCCCATCTAATAACTTAATTAATATCTAAACTATTCTAATATTATATTTACAATGAGAAAGAAACAATATTTCATATCTAATCCTTACAAGAAACAAGTATATAAAACCATAATTTCGTATCTAAACTAGTCTAATAACCTAATATATGAACTATTGTAACATTATATTTCATATCTAATGTAATTTAATCTTTACAAGAAAGAGTAAAATAAAAATTAAAAAGGTTATTTCATATCTAAACTATTACTTTCTTTTAGTTCTAACAGTCATGGTTTTATTTATGGGATAGGGTTTAATGTAGAAGGTTTGAAGTATATCTTGCGCTTCAAATCAGCATTACAAGTAATTTAGTGGGTGTTCATGGAAATGGTGAATTGTTGTATAAACAGGCCTAGAAGTACACAGAAGTCTAAACAAGTAATTTTCTGAACTGCACTGGTGTAGACATTGCATAGCCTGCAGAGTGGGGAATGTTTGTGAGCGATTGTTCTGACATTTTTTTTTTCTGAAATGTTCAATTTGTCCTCGCATTAAAGCGTAAACGCTCAATGCGCATAAAAGGTCAGGGTTATCAATAAGGGAATTTACACTTTTGTAAAGAAACTTCATATCATCCATATGTCTGCTCAGTTCTAAGCTTGCTATTTTCAAGATTTAGAAGAAGTTCGTTGTTTGCTATGTGTGGATAATTTCCGGTTTTTGAAATGTAAGTATTTTAAATACATATTTTGGTCTTTTTAGATCTGTGCAATACATATATTTTTTGCTGGATTCCATACAACATTTGCGTATTCTACTTTGGCCCTGACGAGTGATATATGGAGGTGTGTACAGGTTTTTAGAAATTTAAAGGGTTTGACATTCTTCATCACAAATCCTAATGTCCTGTATGACTCAGAAACTACCTTTTGTATGAGCGGGGTGAAGATGAGTTCTTGGTCTAATAATATGCCGAGATCTTTAAACTAATTTACTGGTTTCAGGTCTTCGTAACCTAGTTAATACTTGAAGGAAGTAGGCCCTACATATTTTACTTCAGGTGAACGACATCGATATATATTTCTCTATATTTAGATATAGTTTATTTTCCGACGTAAATATAATACTAATCTAATTGTTACTATTGTAAGGCAGGGTGGTTGTCTCTTATTCCAAGGCCCTGGGTTCGTTTTTTTGATCACTTCAAGGACTTGAATTCTGAACTGAGGAGCATCACTTGATACGAGATTGTCTCAAGCTCTTAGTTACAGGAAGAAAGGGCTCAGTGAGAAGGTGACGCTGCTGACCTAGTATACATAGACCAACACTGGTTGTCACGGTTACAACTTTGACGGCGAACTGATGACGCAATACCTGATAGACTGCCAGCTCAAAAATATATTCATGTTAACAATACTTATCACTACCACTTTTCATTCTTTCGGTGATGCCTTCTTTCTTCCTTCTATCAGACTTCTTCCTATACTGATCAGAGTTAGAGGAATGGTTATAGAGTTGTAATTCTTCCTAAACTATAGCCACCACCACCATACTGTATTGAGACTGTCCAGCGTTTCTGTGATGATCGCTTCACGTAATGTTGCGGCCGCAGTGGTGTAAGTGCTGCAATCAATCAATCAATCAATCAATCAATCAATCAATCAATCAATCAATCAATCAAGCAAGCAAGCAAGCAAGCAAGCAAGCAAGCAAGCAAGCAAGCAAGCAAGCAAGCAAGCAATCAGTCAATCAATCAAGCAATCAGTCAATCCTGAACTGCATTTAGGGCAGTCACCAAGGTGGCAAATTCCCTATTTGTTGTTTCCTAGCCTTTTCTTAAATGATTGAAAATAATTTCGAAATTTATTGAACATCTCCTTTGGTAAATTATTCCAATCCCTAACTCCTCTTCCTAAAACGAATATTTGCAACAATTTGTTCTCTTGAATTCCAACTTTATCCTCATATTGTTTACAAACACTTCTCAAACTTATTCATTTACTGATGTCATTCCACGCCATCTCTCCTCTGACAGCTCGGAACATACCACTTTGTCGAGCAGCTCGTCTCCTTTCTCCCAAGTCTTCCCAGACCAAACTTTGCAACTCTTTCGTGACGCTACTTTTTTATCGGGAATCACCCAGAAAAAATCGAACTGCTTTTCTTTGGATCTTTTCCAGTTCTCGAATCAAGTAATCCTGGTGAGGGTACTATACACTGGAACCGTTCTCTAGTTGGGGTCTTACTAGAGGCTTGTATACCCTCTCCGCTACATCCTTACTACAACCCCTAAACACCCTCATAACCATGTGCAGAGATCTGTGTCCTCTAGTTACTATCCAATTTATGAGTTTATACCAATTAAGATCTTTCCTTATATACTGTATACTTATACGTACTGTGATCCCCATAAGGAATTTTCATCCCATCAACGCAGTAACTAAAACTGAGAGGACTTTTCCTATTTGTGAAACTTAAAACCTGACTTTTAACCCCATTCATCATCATACCATTGGCTTCGGTCCATCTCACAACATTGTTGAGGTCTTTTTGCAGTTGTTCACAATCTCGTAACTTCTTAGTTATTACTTTATATAGAATAAAATCATTCGTAATAAGCCTTATCTCTGATTACAGTTCTTTACTCGTATCATTGATATATATAAGAAAACATAAAAATTCAATAATACTGCCTTGAGGAATTCCCCTCCTTCAGGATCAGATAAAGCTTCACCAACACCTATTTTCTGAGTTCTATTCTCTAGAGTATCCCGATCTCAATTTCAATTCTGGTGACGTATAACCAATTTGACCCGATCAGAATATCTTAATTGATGAAAGGGATTCTGTGCAATAATTCTAATTCTGTACCGGGATATCTTGAGAGTTGGGAGTTCAGCATCAATCAGGAAGAGATCGGTGATCTTAGGAATGTCGTAGTTCGGCAAGCGGCTCACAAACACGGCCTGGTCGCGCCAGGAATAACGATTGATGGAATGCTACCTGATAAGGTTCCATGCGTGAGTTGAAACATAGCTTAAATTCTGCTCTGGTTCAGGTCCGACAGCATTCCACGTTCCCTTTTGCAGAACAGTGGCCCATGTTAGGGAACTTATGAAATATGATGAAAGTGGTGCAGTGGTGTCGTTCTTCCTGTCATAGGTACTGAGCTATCTCTTGTAAGGGTCTCCTCTGTGTGGGCACAGTAAAATGCAGCTTCTTGTAAGAGGCGACTAAAAGGTGTAGGCTCCAGGGGATCTAAACTTAGGAGCGTGGGTTTTGTGACCACACGTCACTTAACTGTGTCTGCCATTGTATCCTCTTGTGCTAGTGTTTTCACTTTCCCTGTCCGACCTTATTTGGTTAACTAATGTTCTGTTCCCAGGTCAACATTATTAGGTTAGAGGGTTTTAGAAAGTTTTTCACTTTCACGCCCTTTATGACCCTTCCATTTTTTCCCCGGTAACTTGTCCGGATCCGTGGCTAACTGGACCAGGGTATCCTGAGTTTGATTCCCGGCTGAGTCGGAGAGTTGAACCTTAAGTGGTTAATTCATCAGGCTCGGGGACTGGGTGTGTGTGCCGTTTTCACAATTAGAAATCATCTTATGTAAGGCCCCAACCTCAACCATTTGTCATCCGTTCTTACCAGGGGTCCGTAGAAATTCAGTGTTCGTTTCCGCATTGTGTCCGTGATCTTTCCAGTGTACTTTTAAAGCTCCTCTCCTTCCAAGTCACATCAGTAATCTTCTGTGGTCCCAGAAATTTCCTCAGAATCTTCCTTTCTTTTCGAGTTCTTGCAGCTCCCATTTTTTAAATTGAAAATCAGCACGACGAATCCTTTCGGCCGTTATTCTTGGTTTTCTACACCGGGCCGCCATCTCACAGTCAGACAGCTCCTCATCTGTACAGTAATCACGTAGGCTGCGTGGACCTCAAACCAGCTCTCAGATACAGGTAAACATCCCTCACCTGGACGGGAATCGAATCCAGTGCCTCCGGTTAAGAGGCAGCCATGCTACTCCTATAACGCAGGACCGGCAATATGGACCATCTAGGACCCAAAAATGGTCAAATTTCTCCATTCTCTGTTCTTAATTTTACAACCCACAATCCATGCTTTTTTTTCCTCAGATATACTACTTATTGAATGTACGCGTATATTCTCCCGTTAATAGGCTGCGTCTGTGTTAGGGGCAGAGGGGATTTTGGCCGACCTAACTGTTGTATTTTGCACCGATCCTTCAGTGAAAGTTCAGTAAAATCAGTTTCCAAGAAGAAACTTTATGTCACAGCAATTTGTTTTACATCGCACCAACACAGATAGGTCTTATGGCGAGGATGGGATAGGAAGGGCCTAGGATTGAGAAGGAATGGGCCGTGGGCTTAATTAAGGTACAGCGTCGAGTAAAAATTGAAAATCACAGAAAACCATCTTCAGGGCTGCCGACAGTCGGTTTGAATTCCACTATCTCTCGGGTGCAAGCTCACAGCTGCGCACCCCTAACCGCACGGCCAACTCGCCCGGTACAGGTAAGTCACTTACTAGAAATACAAAACGCACTACTGCGCTATAAAATATGTTAATACAATTATATTCACTCAACTGGTAAAAAGAAAATGACGCCGTAGAATGCACTCTCGTACCTGAAAACGTGTTTATGAATCTTCCTGTAAGTTTTACTCGCTGTGCCAGGTGTGAGACAGACACAGCTGACCAATTTCGTGAAGAATCGGGATAGATCAGTTCATCGCTAGTTTTAATTTTAGCCGAAAAATCGATTTCTGCCGTTTTCTTCGCCTGCATCTCTACCTCAACCCACAGACAGCTCTCTGCTTGCTTGTGTTCAGAGAAGAGCCAGGACTCATCAAAGAAATGTGTAGGATCACAATGAGTGTTTTTCATCAGAAATATACAGGGTATTCTTGAAGAAGTTGCCAGTGTCTACAGAGGAGACAACACGCAACACACGAAGGAAAAAGGTGCTAAGAACATTGGCCGCAAACGGAATATCTTCGGAGTTATGGTCCGCTATCACTACTATCAATGTGTACGATGTTCCAGTAATTTACGGAGGGAAGTATGCAACAAAAGACGGAAATACGTTCCTACGTAATCATTGGTCGTATACCTACTAACGTGTTGTGTTATTGTCTTATTTTAATGGCGCACCGGCCCATTTCCATCGTGCGGTTAGGTGACACGTTACACGGCTCTTTCATGAGCGATGGACTTTTCGGGGAGGGCCAATACCTTGGCCTGCCCATTCGTCTTACATGACGTTTTAGAATTTTGGCTTTGGGGACATGTGAAGACCATGGTGTATGCCGTCCCCACAAGTGATGTGGATGCACTACGAGAACGCGTGTTCAATGCCTGTGATGCAATCCGGCATCAGACAAGGTTGTTCCAACGAATGCGTGATTCCATGCTACGTACGGTGGAAGGCTACACTGCAGTGGATGGCGTTCACATCGAGCACTTGCTGTGAAGAGTAGACAAAAGACATGATGATCACTGATGGTAATGGCAGCGACACATAAATCCGAAGATAATGGATTTGTGACCAAAGTTTATACGACCTTTTTTCCTTCCTTTGTTGCGTGCTGCCTCCTCTTTAAATATTGAAATATTTTTCAAGTACACCTTGTATATTAACGCTGGACCAAGAGAGGTACTTTGTGTCCATCTATTTTTCACATACAGTAGGTGTTTATTTTTAGACTCATATAGTATTTAAAAGTGTTCAGAGTGTAAACATAACTATTTCAATAAAATAAAATAATATAAATGTCAAGTCTGCTTTACACTAAATGCAGATATATCATTATAATATTAACCAAGTAACCAAAGAAAAATTGAAGATTTCATGAGCACTTATCCCAGGTACATTCACAAACTTACGGCAGAAATGGACAGAAAAGATATCTGTAATTGACTTAATTTAGTTTCAAAGTCTTCCGACAATAAAATCTGATATGTTTAAAAGACTTTCACATATTGTTGTGAATACTAGCCTATATATTATACTTGTACGACACTTACAATACTGTATGTGACTCTAATATAAGCAAATTTAAGGTCTACTTACCGGGCGAATTGGCCGTGTGGTTAGGGACACGCAGCTGTGAGCTTGCATTCGGGAGAAAGTGGGCTAGAGCCTCACTGTCGCCAGGCCTGAATATGGTTTTCCGTAGTTTCCCATTCTCACACCAGGCAAATGCTAGGGTGCCTTAATTAAGGGCACGCCCGCTTCCTTTCCAATCCTAGGCCTTTCCTATCCCATCGTCGCCATAATACCTATCTGCGTCGGTGTGACGTAAAGCCAATTCTAAAAAATTAAAATAAGGTCTACTTTGCACTAATTGTGCGTTATATTATATTATACTATCAGATAAATAAACATAGGACTTTTTGTCCTACAGTTTTAAGATCTATTGTGTGGTTGTTTAAAAAAGTAATTCAGAACTTAATAGATATTACATTAGAACACGGGTGGCATTTTGCACCACTTTTGGAAACAGGCCGTAATACGATTAGCAGAGCGTGTCCAGAAAGTATCTATGCAGTGTGGTGTAAGGAAAAATTCGCAATGACATGGTGGTTTCATCTGTGCGGATACGATGACAGTCATAACACTCGCTGGCAAACCTTACGAGTGGAAGGAATTGCCTCTGCACGAACAGAAGATCGGGGTATGGTGTTCCATAAGTCGGCAGCGTGTTATTGAACCAATTATTCTTCCACAACATAATCAACGCAGAAAGTTACCGGATCTGAAAATCTGGAAGCTTCCATGGCTCAACTGAAAGAGCGGATGGTTCGATCTACATCCTCCGCAAAGTTTTCAGCAATATGCACACATGTCTGTAGGACGATATTTCCAACATCTTCTGTAGAGAAAACTCCACAGCCGTAAGGAGCGCTTCACGGTTCAAATGTCAAATTTAAACTGCACAGTTACTTTGTGGATCCCATGTACAAGTGAGTAACTAAATCATTCCTACGTTATGTTAATGTACTTACACGGAGTGATGAAATGTTATTTTCATATTTCTTATTCAAAAAAAATTATTAGTGACTTAAGCCAATTAGAGAGCGCTTATGACTGTGTTCTTTCTTGAATGCTCGCTTTTGTTCCAAGTACCTCTTGAGTCCTGATATTAGTTTTTCCTTTCTTGTCTGTGAAAGATATTTGCGAGATTTAACAAACTTTGGTAGAGTAGACCAAGAGTTTACCATTTTACAAACTTTAGGGCGGTGTGAGAGATCAGTATCAGAAATTTCAGCAGAAGCTAAGTCTTGTTCCTTTTTACTTCACTGAGCCACATGTTTCCATTCTTGTAGCTTTTGACTGAGTGAGAAGATCTTTGTAAGCCTGCCATTGTCCATTCTCAGAAGGTACCCGTAAAACTTTAGCCGCCTTCGTCACATGCTAGTGTTAGCCGTTTCCAACTGTTGGTACAGTTCGGAGTTCGCTTTCAGTCGGTAGGTTCCATCCGGGAGCAAACTTGGCCCATAAATATTTCAGAGGATACGTATTTCGACTTTTTTCAGGTCACCCTCTTCATCAGTTCATCAGTAAGAAAATCCACAGTTCTAACCCCTGAGGCAAGCAACTCTGTTAAAAATATCTTAGGGATATGAGTTACGAATTTTAGGTGAAAAAAATATAATTAAGTATGAGAATAAATTATTTATTTATTCCTAAAAATGACAAACCTTTCCTTAATCTTTATCCGGTCGATTAGATTAGCAGTTTGCCTTTTTCTACCACAACGAGTGCTAATGTGAGTCATTGCATTGTTTCACTTAAGCACCACTACGAGCGTTAATGTGAGACAATGCAGAGTTCCACTTAAGCCCTTGTAACTACATTCACCGGGCGAGTTGGCCGTGCGGTTAGGGGCGGGCAGCTGTGGGCTTGCATCCGGGAGATAGTGGGTTCGAACCCCACTGTCGGCAACGTAAAGATAGTTTTCCGTGGTTTCCCATTATCACACCAGGCAAATGCTGGGGCTGTACCTTAATTAAGGCCGCGTCAGTTTCCTTCCCAGTCCTAGCCCTTTCCTATTCCATCGTCGCCATAAGACCTATCTGTGTCGGTGCGACGTAAAGCAAGTAGATAACTACATTCAATGTGGACATTTTTCAAAAATCAAGAAACACCTGAGGGTATTGAACCAAGGAACACAAGTTAATTTGGTTAGGATTTGAAGGAAAACGAAAACGAGTCAAGAAACAAGTGATTTTAGGCTGTTTTTCCGGAACTGCATTTAGGCCGGAAGAGATTTCCGAATATTTTTTAAAGTTTGATAGAGGTATCAAGACTCACAATTTTATATCTTTTAGGGCATTTTATTCCTTCAACTTTCTGTACAATCGAGGAAATTGCTTCATTTTTCGTTTTTCGTAGTACGGGGAACCCTACTTTTTCTGCTAAGAAATGTTTTCATCATAAAAAAATTAAATGCCGTTGCGTAAAAAGCCACCATTAGTTCTGCTAGGGCTATATTGACTGCTTTTTAACACAACTATAAAATCAACATTGACAGGTGCTTTTAGACAGAAATGTGTAAATAAAATACAAGGGAATTAAATAGGTCTTTTGATTCTCTCTGTTAAACACCCTTCTTGTTATGATTCAGTGAACTAGGTAATTAACCTTCCACCCACTTCGAAATCGAGACTCTTTATTCTACTGCCAGAAGAATAAAATTACTTCCTTTTTCTTTTGTTATTCCATTTTCTTGGTTCGTATCGTTAAATTCTGCTCATTACGAACTGTGGAAAAGACTTTTACTGGCACTCTGCTGAGGTCAGAGAACGGAGGAGTCTGGTCATTGAATAATTCCCATCTAGATCCACCCGCCTGTAGTGAAGTGTATTGTTTCCAGTAATTACTTGCAGATCACGATATTGCACACGGCCGCTAACTACACTCCGCTACCGTGTACTTAACAGAGACACACACATTATTCAGATATCCGGGGTCAGCTAAGCACACACACGTAGTGTTGTAGTTGTTGTTGTTTATCTTGTAATTACTGGCTGAATCGTGAGACCAGCTTCATTACCATACTGTTTCCTTTCTGTGGTCTCCAAACATTGTTAGGTTTGTTGTTGCAATTGATATTCTGGGGCAATAATTCTAGGAATGCTATTCCCATTCTCCTTTAATAAGATAAGAATGTTCTACGCTGTAGGTAATTCGTTAGCAGTAAAGTCATGGATGGATCGTCTTCTTCTTCCTCAGTTAGGATTTAATTACTCACTTTCTCTCAACTTCTCCCTGTCATTAAATTATTTTAAAAAGTACATTGCCAGCGCGATTTGCTCTCTCCCACTATGAAAACACACAATTCCATTCCATGTAATTGAACGAATCATTCAGGCGCCATGTAACCTTGTGTGTCCCAGTGAATCAGATAGCTAAGTCGTAGGTTGGAAGTCTGTCGAGAGAAGAATGGTTCAGTCATTCAGAAGTTGCAAGGGCAGTAGTACCAACAAAGTTTAACAGTTATGCTACTGTATGACTGAAGGCAACGGAAAACTACAGATTTCTCTGACGATAAATTTGTGGCAGCTCGAGCAACATTTCAAATGTGTGCTACTAGTTTGAAGTAAGAAAGTGATCTGCGAAGTTTATTCCTTCGCCAGAGTGTTCCATCTAGATTGGTAACAGAGAGACTTACAAATAAGCGCTCTGTCGTCGACGGAATGTTTAGAACTTCGGAGACACACTGTGTTCTTTTCCTCTGACATATCATATTATTTTAATTAATGAAAACAACTCCATCTACCAGGATCTATTAACATATCATCAGCTTGTATTTAACAAAATAACATAGGGTATCATCTGTCATTATAACATTAGTATATGCAAAATACCGGACAATATTATTATTAGTTGGTCTCTAATTGATGGCATGGTGGATGATTGGTCAGTTGATTTATTTGCTAGAAATTAGGGACGTGAATGAGTGAGGAATCACCCAAGTTGGTCAGCCTCAGGATGATCTGATTAATAAAAGTTGTTGTAGTTTGGATTATCAGTTCATAGGCTCATCTGATGAAGTCTCCTTACCATATACAGTGGTTATGATGTTCATTGTTTTACAGGGAAGTACAATTAAATAACCACGCTACCTTAATGATAATCAGAATATAATAATAATAATAATAATAATAATAATAATAAATGGGAGACGGAAAAATGAAAAATGAGAAGTTCCCAACATCTCCGAGAAAGATGCCTTCACACTGTGGATAAGCAAAGTGGAAATTGCATACCAAATAATCGGAAGCATCTACATTTATTTAGCGTATGGCTTTTTGGATACATTTTGAGAATCATATTTACTAAGGCAAAACTGGATAGTGTGGCTTCCTTCTTGCCAAAAAAGAAAGCTGACATGTTTCTGGAGCATTTTGAAGCCATTATCTTCTCCAGGAATCAATGATGTTCAATCTAGCGGGGTTATTTCCAAGTGTGAGAGGAGAATATCTTGAACGAAGTTTGTTGATTGTGAGGTCCGGAATATCAGAATGCAGTGGTGGTCCTGGGTTTGCTAAGATCTTATTGTATTCCCTAATCAATGTTTTTTATCCTCAAAGATTTTGGGGTGGTATTTGACTTAGGACAGGCAGCCAGATGGTGGGTGTAGATCTGATTGTTCCTGAAACAATGCGCATAGTATAATTAAGTTGGAAGTGAATTTTGTTTACATGGGCACTGTTAAATCACACTGCTGCACAATATTCCGCCGCAGAGTATACCAGACTCAATGCAGAAGTCTGTAGAGTTGTCGCAGATGATCCCCACGTAGTTCCACAAAGTTTTTGAATCTACAATAAAATATATACTGTAGATATGTCCCTAAAATCCAAGCTCAGACACTACTTCACTGTCATCGATCCACAGGTCTTATATGCATTTGAATCCCTCACAGTTTATAGGAGAGGCTTGATGGAAGAAATGAAAATAAAAGAACGGGAAACCTTGAGAAAAATCCTAGTTCTTGTCAAAGAACATGGGGAGTTCTGAAATAGACATAAGCACGAACTATACAGGCACGAAGAAAAGGTCACTGACGCCATTATGGCAATCTGGCCTATATGTGCACTGGGAGACTGACCAATGGGATCTTTACCTACTTCCTAGACAAGAAAACCAAGGGAGTCTGGTTCACCGACTTGGGGAGGGCCCAAAAAGGAGTGACAGTCCTTGTTAAGGAAAAACTTCAGGTTTCCAAGAATGAAGGAAAGAAAGAAAGAGAGAGAGAAAGGAAACAAAGTGAGGAAATTCGTGAGATGGGTAGAGAAAAGAACACGAAACATGTTTGTGGGAATACTGGAGAAAATTAAAGGACACGTAAGAAGAATAAAATACATTAAATGACGTGGTCTTTAGTTGACCTGAATTGAAAAGCCTTAAAGTATGTGAAAAACAGATTGGCACAACGTGGTCCAACGTCAATATTAAAAATGGAAAGCAAAATATATTTCCGACCTTACTAAAACGGTATATCGGAAAAAGAAAGGGACGGGTCATGAAGGGCTTGAAGATGAAAGACATCCTAGTCCTCGCATACCGAGCAAGTGGCCGCGTGGTTAGGGACGCGCAGCTGTGAGGTTGCATTCGGGAGATAATGGATTCGAACCCCACTGTCAGCAGCCCTGAAGATGGTTTTCCGTGGTTTCCAATTTTCACACCATGAAAATGCTGGGATTGTACCTTAATAATCGTCCCGGGTGCTTTCTTTCCACTCCCAGCCCTTTCCTGTCTCATCGTCGCCATAAGCCCTATCTGTGTCGGTGCGATGTAAAGCAAATTGTAAAAATAAAAATTAAATCCACGCAAAGCTAATGCTTTCTTGAGTAAGAAGAGAACCAAGGTCAAATAGGAAGGATGAAAGCAAGGATAGACGCAGGTAGAGCTTGGCTTCCACCTACGCCCCAAAGTTGAGGGCTGAATCTCTTAGTTGCCGTCTAGGACACGCATGGCATAAAGTAAATATATTCCGCAGAGACTCAACCGCTTTTTAATCTGCTAACAAAATTTGAATATATGCGGGCTTTGCGCCGGTTTATAAAACAAACCTCCGAAGTGCTGGATTTGGTTCGACTAAGAAAGAAGTAGCCGCGTCACCACGTGCTGAAATTCTACAGAAAGAGCTATGGTGTCCACCATCGAGGAATTCAGCTCTTGACTGGCGTTTGATACAAGCAGTCCTGGCCGGCTCATGGATTTTAACTTTCTTTGGTTAATTGCTCGGGCTCCATTACTAGATGTGTGTTCCGCTTTAAACACGAGAATTCATCACAAGTAGGGTCTCATCCTCACAGACCTACACCAGGCCTCTCCTGAGGCCATACCCAGAAGAAATGAAAATTCTCTAAAATCGTCAACAAGTTCTGCAGCAGAAGACAGCGACATATGGACTTCATTTTTCCTCATTATGCGTTATCTTGCGATATAGATATTGATTCCCATAGGGAACCTCAAATATTTATTCTGAATGAGTAAATTCGTAATTCCATTATAAATGGTCCGTTATTGGACATTATAAATTTTCCAGCTAACTCATTCTTGGTTACCAGTGTTTCGTCCGACTCGTTGGCTGAATGGTCAGTGTACTGGCCTTCGGTTCAGAGGGTCCCGGGTTCGATTCCTGGCCGGGTCGGGGATTTTAACCTTAATTGGTTAATTCCAATGGCCCGGGGGCTGGGTGTTTGTCCTGTCCCCAACATCCCTGCAACTCACACACCACACATAACACTATCCTCCACCACAATAACACGCAGTTACCTACACATGGCAGATGCCGCCCACCCTCATCGGAGGGTCTGCCTTACAAGGGCTGCACTCGGCTAGAAATAGCCACACGAAATTATTACCAGTGTTTCGCCCCAGTGTGCCAATTTACGGTCATCAGTTAATAACTAGCAGAACTACAAAGACGCATGGCTGGGGAATATAGTGGAGGCCACTGCGTAGGCTACATGGGACCATCTATTCCCCATTTATGACGGCCTTAATCAGCTACACAAGCACAGATTTCACTCAAAACACCCTCCGCCTTGTACAATAGAGAATCTTGTCTCTGCCATCTTCCACCTATATGAGAGGTGGTCTATGAACCCAGATTATCAACAACCTTCTCGCGCCATCGTTCCATTTAATCCATTCTTCAATCGGTCGAAGCTCTTTCTTCTTCATTTCCGCTTAGGGTTAAACGAGGATGGGTGATCCGTTGTACTTCTTAAAAACAATAATCACCGCCACAACCACTTAAATAATTTAGGATGGAAAATGTTAAATTTCGCCCTTTCTAAAAAATCAGATCTATAACTACGAATATAAATGAAGCCGTTTCAATTAGAATCATCCATCACTTCGGTCAGCATACAAATAGCTCGATACGAAGGTTTATTTAACATCTCATTATACATATGAGTGTAGGGTAAATTAAATTATCCTCTGGCAAAACCGCTTCGTATGTAGCTGTCTCACCAGACTCGTCTCCAGCCTTCGATAAATCAATCAATCAGTCAATCAATCAATAAATCACACAGTGAATTAGAAATTAAATATTAACATGAGAAAACATTTTAATAAATAATAATGTTCACTTATGAATTACTTTTCTTTCAATACGTAATCCAATCTGAATAATTTGGGGCCACACAAAGTGCCTAAGTTTAACACACAGTTGACTGACTCCCATTCAGCATTACTGGGTATGACGGAGGGGTTTTGTAAACTGACAGAGGGGAAGTATTTTTATACATACAGTATCATGAACCCACATCATCTTATTTATCTGTTGAATTTCTTCTCCGTCTTGCAATACCTCAAGTGGGGAGGAAGACATTCACGAGTCAAAAACATGCAAACTTCAATTTACTTTTGCATTCAGAATCTCCATAGAGAGAGCTTAGTTTTCCCGTTGTACTTCCTCTCAAAACAATAAGCACTATGTCCACTACCACGGAAGAGCCAGCACTCTTTAAGCAGTTGAAACATAAGCAAAGAAGGCTGTGTCAAGGTTCAGAGCCAAAATCTTTGACGTAGGGTAACATCAGAGTAATCACTAGCCACAAAGATGAGACCTTTCCTGCTGTGTGTTTTCTATTACGGTGTTGAAACACTTACTTTAAAATGTAGCTCAGTAAAAATGTAGAGGCCTTTGAGATATGGCTCTAACGAAGGACGCTAAGACAGTCATGAACAAATCATTCACTATTAAAATCAATACTGTGGGTATTGAAAAATACATGTATTTATGTTCTAAAAATACTGTACATCCCAGGACTAGTTTCGATCTATATAGATCATCCTCAGCTGATACATCATATTACTAATTAAACAAAATAGCAATTCACTGCTGTTTAAATGTCGCTCTTCTTGTTGTCTTCTTATTATTATTATTACAATTTGCTTTACGTAGCACTGAGACAGATAGGTTTCATGTCGACGATGGGATAGGAGTGGGCTAGCAGTGGGAAGGAAGTGACCGTGGTCTTAATCAAGATATTAAAAATAGGAAACCACGGAAAACCATTTTCAGGGATATTGACAATGGAGTTCGAACCCACTATATCCTGAATGCAAGCTGACAGCTACATGGTCCAAACCACGTAGTCACTTGCTCGGACCAATAGTATTAAGTTTACGAGGTCCAGGGAGAATTTTATTTTCACGCCCTTTGTTATTATTTCCTTTCTTCTTCCAATACTTCATTCTTCGAAGGGATCCGACCTTTTCTTTTTTTACTTAAGGTAAGAGCCCGTCTAGGAATCCAGAATAACAGCCGAGACGATCCGTCGTGCTGACCACACGACTCCTCATAATCTGCAGGCCTTCGGACTGTGCAGCGGTCGCCTGGTAGGCCATTGCTCTTCGGGGCTGTTGTGCCATGGGGTTTGGTTTCTAAGATAAGAGAGGATGTTGGCTTGCTTCTACTTCCTTTCAATTATTCACCAATACAACCAGGAAAGAAGAACAACAACGAAAGGAATAATAATAAGAATAAGAAGAATTTATTTGCAGGTGAACCAATTGTATAATAAACAGGCACTTGATACATTCTTTTTCTCTCCTTTCCCTCAACATGACCTTTTCCGTAATTTTTTTCTTTCGTAATGGTATTCTTCGTCATAATATTTCTTCTTTGATGTATGAACTGAATACATTAAGGATACGCTATACAAGGTCCTTCGCTATGCAGATTAATTTCCTTCGTATTTATTACCATTGACAAGTACAAGCCATTGGATACACGCACAATCCATCGCCGAGATCTCCTAAGTTCCTCGTGTAACATATCATCGAAGTCTCCACTTGTTTTGCTGCCACGAGGAAATACGCTGTCGTTTTTGTTGGATCGAATAACTAAAACACTTTATCTGAATCGTTTAGGATGCTTCGCTTATTGAATTATGACCATGTTTTTGCTGCTTCTTACAAGACAAAGTAGTCCACGACGTCTCTTGAATAAGCAAGTACATGGCGTGAATGTGGCTGCGAGCTTTAGAACACTTGTACGTATTGGGCGGAGAACACAGGACTTGATATTGTTATATATCTTCAGAACTATAGTAAATCGTATATTACCTTGGAGTATAAAAACATCACACTGAGAAGTAATGCACAAATAAACATCACATTTAAATATGTCCTGTTAACAGAATAGAATATAAACGAACAATTAATTAGTGTGGAACGTAGAATTTTTTCCCTAGATGGTATGTTGTTTTATTATTATTACTTTTCTTTTTTACATCGTTATGAACCACTCATGAGCACGGTTGAACTTGCTTAGCTGCTGTGTTGGCCTTCTTTTCCTCCCAAAATCTCTTCATCCTCTCGCTGAGCTTCTTCCTTCGTTCTTCTGTCCAAGTTATAGTAGTTCTGGTACTGGGTTTTTCTTCAAAGTGGTGATTGTCGATTTTGGTTCTGAATTTACATCTGTCCTGTACAATGTCTTCTGAAATGTTGATTTCCTGGAGATCTGTTTCAATTTCACGAAGCCAGCTGTTCTTGGTTTTCAATGAAAGGGCCAGGTTGAGAATTCTTTTAGTTAGCCTGTTACTGTTCACTCTGATAATGTGTCCATAAAATTTCAATCGTCTTTTCCGAAAAGTGTGAAAAAATTTTCACAATGACTATATATCTCCTGGGATGATTTTTTTTCCTCCATATTCCATCTATACAAACTGGGCCAAATTTTTTTCGTAAAATTTTCCTTTCTTGTTTCTCAATGTCTTTGGTTAAAGATCCGCCACCAATGATTAGGGTTTTCTTAGGCATATAACGCTTCAGGATTGATCACTGTATTATAGTGTCTAAGTTTTGCATTCCGAGATATTGATTTTTTTTTATTATATCTGTTCCGAGTGATCAACAGATGGCAGAACCTTCTTACTAACTTGCATAATGCTAAGAGAAAACAGTCTACGTACGCACAGACGGCAAGGTATCAAGTCGAGTAGCACCATTTAATAAGATGCAGGGACAAACGCTTGAAAAACTGGGTGGTCTACTTACCCGAGCCGGTAATTAGCCATGACCAATTATTGTATGTTTGCACCATCTCGGACAAGATAGTTTGAAAATGTTAAGACCAAGATACGCCCGCATGGTCAACTCCCAGAGAATAATGTATGGAAAGAAGTGCTATAAATTAAATTACGAATGAATCTGTTATTGTTGTTGTTTGAGTCATCAGTCCATACACTGGATTGATGCAGCTGTCCATGCCACCCTATCCTGTTCTAACCTTTTAATTTCTACATAACTGCTGCAACGAGAACGAGTACCAACGCGATGGATTGACATGGTGAACGGCCCCCTGCAGAGTTCTCTCAGAGCAACCACATTGAAAGCTTTAGATAGGGAAGAATGGCGGAGTATGGTTCATCGGCTAGAGGGCTGAATATTATGATAGTCACGATGCCTCAGTCATAAGGCAAAACGAAGAAGTATTAACTGCATCCTACATCTGCTCTAACCTGCTTGTCATATCCATACCTTGGTTTACCCCTACCGTTCTTACCACCTACACTTCCTTCAAAAACCAAATTAATAAGTCCTGGGTATCTTAAGATACGTCCTATCATTCTATCACTTCTTCTCGTCAAGTTTTGCCAAATCGGTCTCCTCTCGCCAATTCGATTCAGTATCTCTTCATTTGTGATTCGATCTATCCATCTCACCTTCAGCATTCTTCTGTAACACTACATTTCAAAAGCTTCTATTCACTTTCTTTCTGAGCTAGTTATCGTCCACGTTTCACGTCCATACAATGCCACGCTCCACACGAAAGTCTTCAAAAACATCTTTCTAATTCCTACATCAATGTTTGAAGCGAGCACATTTATTTTCTTAAGAAATCTCTTTCTTGCTTGTGCTAATCTGCATTTTATGTCCTCCTTAATTCCGCCATCGTAAGTTATTTTACTACCCAAGTAACAATATTCATCTACTTCCCTTAAGACTTCATTTCCTAATTTAACATTTCCTGCATCACCTGCATCGACTGCACGCCATTACTTTTGTTTTGGACTTATTTATTTTTATCTTGTACTCCTTACCCAAGACTTCGTCCATACCATTCAGCAGCTTCTCGAGATCTTCTGCAGTCTCAGATAAAATAACAATATCTTCGGCAAAACTCAAGGTTTTGATTTCCTCTCCTTGGATTGTGATTATCTTTCCAAATTCCTCTTTGATTTCCTTTACTGCCTGTTCTATGTAAACATTGAAAAGGAGGGAGGACAAACTGCAGCCTTGCCTCACTCCTTTCTGGATTGCTGCTTCTTTTTCAAAGCCCTCGATTCTTATCACTGCAGACTGATTTTTATGTACCGTTATCGAATGTTCATAAAACGATTGAATAGAGCAGTCATAATAACATGACTACGACAACGATATCAAGACGAGTTATCTGACCTGTTTATAAGGAATGCTACGGAGCAGCGCGGGTCCTGTAGTTACATACCTCAGCCCAGATGTTTCCTTAACAATGACCTTTGTTTATCTATGTCCACCGAGTGAGTTCGCCACGCGGTTAGGGTCGCTTATCTATGAGCTTGCATTCGGAAGATGGTGGATTCGAATCGCACCGTCTGCAGCCCTGAAGATGGTTTTCCGTGGTTTCTAATGTTCACACCAGGCAAAGGCTGGAACTGTACCTCAGTTAAGGCCACAACCGCTACCTTCTCAATCCTATCCCTTTCCCGTCCTTAATCGCCGAAAACCTTCGATGTGTTAGTGCCACGTTAAACCACCAGCAAAACTTGTCTGTGTCTCCATCATTCTCATCCTGGCTAAGGTTTCTGCTGCATATAGACACTCTTGTCTGGCTACTATATGGCAGTGTCTGTATTTGACCTGATAGGAGAGGAATCTTGATTTGCATATCTTAAAGCACAGCCTGAATGCCACCTCTCCTCAATGTCAACTTTGTCGTTCATGTTTAGGGTTAATTTCGTTCAGTACTTGAAATGATCGATACTGTAAACAGTCCATAACTTGACGCTCATTTTTTAATACGATCCGATCTGTTCAATTTCATACAGTGCATCTTCTCGAAGGAGATTTGCAGATCTGGTCTCTCAGGATCCCGATTTGCTCAGTGGCAATTTCTACACGTACACATTATGCTACTTCATTCGCATGTGCGAGGTAGTCCAGTGTAAATCCACTGCTTCCGTGTTTCAGTTTAACTAAAAAGAAGGGCATGCTGACTCATCTCCAGGACTCACTCCTTGACGATTCTTTCCAAAATGCAATTGAACCAGAGTAGAGACAATTTGGGATATAGTGCGCATTGGTATCACCCAAACATCACTATAAAATTTGTCACAAATGGAACATAACAATTGCTTTTACACATATCAAGTGAAAAATCTCTGGCAAATTAAGAAATATCGTCGTTATTTGAGAAATATGAAAACATACTTAAGGCTTGTAGACAGGACTGGTTTATGTCGTACTCCGCTGCTGGTGCCGTCTTTTGTTACTTTCTTGAGGTCCAGGGCTAGCACCGAGGAATGCGAGTGCTATGTCTGTATATTCTCATTATCTTTGTCCATATGACTAGAGTGGCCAGTTCAAAAGGCAAAATGGAGGTCAACAGAAAAATAGCATGATCCCTGGACCAATAAATATTTTTATTTCTGTTCGAACGAAAGTAGCTCGATCCCTGGACCAATAAATCACCAGTCCACTGAATTTTTCTTATGTACATTGGCCATACCATTTTGTCGCCTATTAAATATTGTATATCGCGATACAATTCATGAAATAATGTCATTGACAAGTGAAGCAATGAAACGAAAGCAAAGAACTTCAGTGAACACAGATATCACACACGAAATTGTTGAAAGTGTAAGACAAAAGACATACGTGTGTCACTGTGAGCGCAACACCAAATGTACTTGTAAAGTGGTAAAGTACGTATACATAATATTCTCCAAAAATCAAATATTTCTCAATTTGCCAAAGATTTTTCACTTGATATGTGTAAAAGCAATTGTTATGTTCCATTTGTGACAAATTTTTTAGTGATATTTGAGTGATACCAATGCGCACTATACCCGACAATTTGTCTCTATGTCTCAGACCTGTCTTGATTTGGAAGCGTTCTGAGAAAGATCTAGAAACTTGATCAGTGATTAGGTGTTTGTCAGCGTTTGCAAGTTATTGCTAGGCTCCATACTCCCCATATTTTCAATCATTGTATTATAATGTTCCTTGTAATTTGCTTTCATGAAGTCGACAATTATTATAAACAAATATACTACACTGCAGATATCTCTGTAGTAATCAGAGACTTCAGTACTATGATAACATCGAGATAAACCACTTTCTTGCGGAATTCCTTTTCCTCCACAAGGAGCATAGGGCTTTTTCGATTGACCTCCATCTGTCTCAGTACATGGCCATGTTCTTCATTTCTGGCTAAGATTATTCAAATTTACAGCCTTTTTTCTCAGGGGAACATCTCTATGATGTCGTTGGATGTCCTTGTCTCCAAGCCCTTTGAGGATTCAATTCTTGAGCTGCCTTTCCGACTCCTACATTTGGTTTCCTCAACGTACATTCAATCCAACTATATATCATCTCTTTACTTTGTACTTCGAGAGGTGGTTGATCTATTATGTCCCACAACTCTTCATTACATACAACTTAAAGCCATCTTACGTATAAGATCCGCCTTAAACATTGATTAACAAAGATTTGCTGCTGGTGACCTTCCATGTTTCACATGGATATAGCAAAACAGGTTCGAAATTAGCAACGAGAGACTAATCTTTACATTCTCTGAAATAATATGATTTCTTGAAATTTGCATAAAAGCTCTATAAATGTCTTTAAATTCGCGTTTTCTTCATCATCTTCTTTCTTAGATATCATACCCCCCAGGTTAGGTTACATAGAGGAGGTCACTACATGAACTTGCAGTACTTCCAATTAGGTCTATTGTGCTTCCTCCATAGGGAAAGGGTCAAACCCGGAAAATGCAGGTTTGAGTACTGTTTTGAGTACGGACAGAAGGCAATTATATGAATGTATGAAATAGAATATGTTTACAATTTCTTGAAGTTGACATCTCAGCAATACTTTTTTTAAAATACTGAGTGTATTTAAATGCAAATAAATGGTTTACTTTTGAAACAATCGTCACGATCAGCACACCCCGATGGTATTAGGTTTACGACGCCTACAGAGTCTTTCAGTCTCTCTTCTGTTCAGAATTAGGGGGATCTGTGTCGGTGCGACATAAAGCCCCTAGCAAAAAAAAAAAAAAAGAATTAGAGGTTTATTTACACATGTAGATTAAGTGTCAGCGCAGCGTCTAGTGAGTTATGTGAAATTTCAGCCGTGTCAGTGATTGTTAATATCCTTTCTTTGAATTCGATTGACGCTTCCACACCTGTCAGGTGCAGTGCTGTACTTTTCTGTGTATCAATGCAGTATCCGTTGCGTGATATTGTGTTCTGTGGCCAAAATCAGTTTGCCCAGTGCACTTGAGTGAAACGCTTGTAATTTAACGATTTAAATGTTTAAAGAGCTTAAAATTTTCTAATACTTCCAATCGATAAAATTAAGTTATTGTTTACTTCTGCGAAATTAATTTTTGACATAGTTCTGCTGTTTCGTGGAGGTACTGTGTGTAGAGTCTGAAGCCCGCCTCGTGGCCGTGATCGTTAAGGGGTTTCCGAGGTTAGCCGTTTCGAGTCCCGTTCGTAGAAGGGATTTTCACCATCAGAATGTTGGCCGGCAGGGTAGGGGAGGTGGTGGTATACAATATCTAATCACTAGATTGCGTGCCAAAGGTCTGCATTAAGTTCCAAACCTTTCCGCTGTGCTCATCGCTGTTGATGGTGATTCGTCCGTTGGATGGGGACGTTAAGTCTTGAGTGGACCCCTTGGTGCTATTCGAAGGAGCAGGCTATGTGCTGGCTCCGGTTTTCACCCTCTCCCTTCCTATCACCTGTCACTTCATTCATTTCATCTCGTCAACTCTCTGAGGAGGAGCGTCCGGTCAAAAAAACCGCCACTAGCGATCAATCTCACCTTAAATCCGACCCCGCAGAGAAACGGGATAAACAAACTGTATTGAGTCTATGCGTGTTAAAAAAATGATGAATAACTAAATGAACAGGTTCGTAATTTCTCTTCTTCGTTATATTTTACCGCAACCAAAGCACGTGGCTAGGTGGTGGTGGTGTTTATTGTTTTATGGGGAAGTACAACTGGACAACCATCTTCTAAGCAGTTAAAAAACTGAACTTTGGAATAAAATAGGAAAATAAATTAAAGTTATCAAAAAGTTACATTCTTTCATTTTCGTTTTAAGGTACTGAGTAATTCGACAAAACTGAGTTGCGAAGAAGTTAAAAACCATGTTCAAGCATTCGGAAATATCCAAAAAAAGATATTGTAACGTCATCAATCAGTTCCTTTTTTAGGGTGACGAATTCTTAATCGCATACAGAACTCCATTCTTCTTTGTTTTGTACACCCATTTATATTTTTTTCTTTTTCACCTGCCACTGTTTCTTTTCTTCTTAATCCATAATTACAGCATTCACTACCATGTCCACCCACGTAAACATCTCTATCTTTCAACTTTCGACTAATGGAACATTACTGATTGGGATGTACAGTCGTCACTAAGACGTCATGGATGATACTAAAACTGAATTGCTATATCACGGATATGTGTAAATAGACTTTGAGGGGGGATTATTATCTATTTGCACTTCTATTACAACACAAGTCACCGCTTCACTAGCAATTCATTGACGTAAATGATTCATATCTCAGCACAACTCAGTAGCGATGGCTGCGAAAGCAGATGGGTACAGGCCTGTAAACTTAAAATGTATACAGAAGAGAACTTCAAGGAATGCTGGCAGTAGGGCGGCTATGAAGGAGCAGTGTTTGGAGTAGAGCTTGTGTTGAATTCTGTGTGAGTAATGAGAAAGTGTATTCTGATTTATTAAACAAGATCATTTTCCCGTGGTTGGTGATCCCACCCTTCACAAGTATGGCAGTGTAATAAGAATCTCTCTGTCTGGTATTTTAACGATATACCTTTCGACATTTTAGTCTCCTCATCTGACAAGCTGACAGCAGTCCGCCCTACTCATCTGGCGCCGATGACGTCACACAGCAGTGAAGGTGCAGCGGAAATGCTTCTGGACAACACTCTAGTGGTATGTGAAGGAAAAGGCACTCCACATGATTACACGTAAAGGTCTGATGATGACCCCGACAGGCACTGAGTACGAATACTGACCTTAGCAAGGAATTTCCATAGTGGATAAGAGCCATAAAACTTATTCATGCTATACCCTGCTTGTCGTAAAAGGCTACTAAAAGGTTTAACCTCAGCTGGCAGCAGTAATTTTCAGCCGGGTAACTCCACGCTGACTCTGACATTGTTTCCACATTTTATTTAAGTCTCTTTAGTCTCTCCTATATAATCTCCCTTGGTCAGATCTTCTCTTTCGGCAATGACGGTATTACGTTCCGTACATCTGGGGAGGTCCGCCTCTGTGGTGTAGCAGTTAGTGTGATTAGCTGCCATCGTCGGAGGCCCAGGTTCGATTTCCGTTTCTGCTACGAAATTTGAAAAGTGTTACGAGGGCTGGAACGGGGTCCATTCAGCCTCCGGTGGTCAACTGAGTAGAGGAGGGTTCGACTCCCACCTCAGCCATCCTCGAAGTGGTTTTCTGTGCTTTCCCACTTCTCATCGCGGCCTCTTCCTTCCCTCTTCCCTGTCTATCCCAACCAATGTTCCCATCCCCCCCCCCCATAAGCCCGAAGCAGCGTAGCAGGTGAGGCTGCCTGGGCGAGGAACTGGTCATAATCCCCCATTGTATCCCCGCTACCTAAAATCTCATGCTTCAGGACACTGCCCTTGAGGCGGTAGAGGTGGGATCCCTCACTGAGTCCGAGCGATAAACCAACCCTGGAGGGTAAACGGATTAAGAAAGAAAGAAAGAAAGAAAGAAATAAAGAAAGAAAGAAAGAAAGAAATGGTCTGGGGAGTCTTTCATGTTTCATCCTTCAAGGACCTTCCCTTAATCTTACACAACACTTTCGCGTTTATTTTAATTTCATTTCGACTATTTCTTCAAATGTCGTAACCTTTAATTTTTAATGCCGTGTGCCTGTTCTGAGGAACAAACCTGTCTTTTAATACTATTACTGTCCGGTTCCATGGCTACATGGTTATCGTTCTGGCCTTTGGTCCACGGGGTCTCGGGTTCGATTCCCGGCCGGGTCAGGTATTTTATCCTTAACTGGTTAATTCCGATAACTCGGGGCCTTGGTGTGTGCGAATCGTGTTCATCATTAACATTCTCATAGGTAGGACCCTATCCTCAAAGAGACGCAGTTTATCTATACGGAGGCCATTATTATTATTATTATTATTATTATTATTATTATTATTATTATTATTATTATTATTATTATTATTATTATTATTATAGAGAGAGAGGTTGTCCATTTTTTAAGGGTGGGGGAAAGTCCACTCGAGACTCCACGTCGTACAATTTCGGCGTGAAAAACATCTCTGATGACACATTCGGTGCTTACTGAACAAAATTCAGTGAAACTCAATCCAATACGCCCAAGAGAGATTCTGTTTACTCTGGCATCTAGTAGGCGTAGAGTAAACCGGAACGTCGAAGTTGACGAGCAAGCCGCCAGATGGCGTCCAATTAAAATGATCGCAGACGGTAGCTGAGGTCATACGATTATTATTATTATTATTATTATTATTTTATATTTTTTAATAAGCCCATTAAGACTGCGCCGTGAACTTAGAGGCATTTGTTTTCCTTCCTCTGTGCCCATATTTCTTTTAATCATTCAGTAATCGGGAGATAGTGGGTTCGAGCCCTACTGTCGGCAGCCCTGAAGATGGTTTTCCGTGGTTTCCCATTTTCACACTAGGCAAATGCCGTGTCTGTACCTTAATTAAGGCTATGGTCGCTTCCTTCCAATTCCTAGGCCTTTCCTATCCCATCGTCGCCATAAGACCTATCTGTGCCGGTGCGACGTAAGGCACAAATAGCAAAAAAAAAAAAGAAAAAGAAAAAAAAGCAATCTTTCAGTGTGGACTTCCCTTCTATCTTCAGACCAAGTTGTTCCAGTCTTCTTCTTTGGTGTTTCCTCTTTGTCAACTTGCCATTTGTGAATTTTGGATTTTAAGATTACCCGGTTATGGAGATCTGCTGGTGTAATTACTGCCTGTTTCATATCAGTTTACATTTCGCCAGTCTATTTCATTATTATTATTATTATTATTATTATTATTATTATTATTATTATTATTATTATTATTATTATTATTATTATTATTATTTATAATTTTATTATTGTAAGTATGTATATCTCACTGGGGTGTGATTTTATTTCTGTTATAAAATATTTCGAATGTGTTTAATTGTGCTATATTTACTTTTAGGCTTACTTTCATAGAATTCGACTATTTGTTTTGTTTTGGGTGCATTCTTTTAATATGTCCATAGAATCATAACCTCCGTTTTTTAATGTCACTGTGATGTTTGTCTCTTGTTTGATTTCCTGTCTGCCTCCGATTCGGTATTGTCCGTCAGCAAGATTTGGTCTTAACATTTTTCTTATGACTTTGAGTTCTTTTTACTGATGTTTTCAATGCCTGTTTTCCTGTTCAAAATTAGCTTTTCTAATCCATAAAGACATTTTGGTTTAATGACTGTATTGTAATGTCTTAGTTTTGTGTGTTGTGTGTTTCCTCCTTCACACTGTGCTAGGAGAATATCTACTGCTAACTCACCACACATCTGTTTAGACGGTGGCATTAAATGTTTCAACACGTCAGTCTGGAGGTGTAATGGTCGGCCGAGGAATATGCGGGTTATTTGAATGGCCTAGCCATGAGCATGTCCTTGTCTTCGGTGTTAATTTATGAGACTGGAATGGGAAGTATGTCTCGTAAGTCAAAGCGGCTACCAATCCGGCATGTGAAAGAGAGATATCAGTGTTTTGTATTAAGAGAGTGAACTACAGATGTAACCAAGTTTAGGGTGATACTTAGACTTCCTACGATAAACTTTCTCTTTTAACATGGATGTATTTCTGGGCTTGTGGTCTATCAGGAATTAGTGTCATCACCGTTGTAACCATGGCAACCAGTGTTCTTCTATGTACAGTGCACTCGGTCAGTGGCGCCATCTTCCCACTGTGCGCTTTCTTCCGGTAACTAAGAACCTGAGGAAACCTCGTATCAAGTAAACCGCGTACTACTCCTCAGTCCAGAACTGAAATCTTTGAACTGGCCGGACAACGAACCCAGGGCCTCTACACCACACGGTTGGCTAATAATAATATTAATAATAATATATTTACGAGGTCTGTAATGTCTTTCATTTTCTCACCATTCTTTTGTGAACACACTCATTTTTCTTAAGTCATCATCGTAATCGATCTTGGCCCTCTATGGACCACGTAAATAAGTCTTTATGATAACAGGGTTTTTTGCGCCAGTAATCCTTCATTCTTTTGCTTACAGCTTTTTTCTTTTCAGCCGTTCAATGTCGTTTCTTCTTGGCCTCTGTCTCTGGTTCTAGCAACACCTCAAATGTGTTTAACTTGTTTCTGAAAGTGATTCTGTTGTGGATGTCTTGATCCATATTGTTCATCTGTTGCAGATCCTTCTTGGTATCATCGAAGCATTTGTCACTAGCAAATGTACCCATGCTTCGCTACGGTATTCTACATTGTATACGGATATCGACGTAAATACTGTGCGTGCAGCAAATGAGATTGTTTTAAAATTGCATGTCTCTTAGCCTTATCCGAGAAATAGCATGGGGAGGTCCACATACGTTGTTTCCAATGTAAAGTGAGGGTTGCGGAGTTGTGATGATAACGCCAGGCTCACTTGCCTACTGCCATTCACAATCGAGTTGGCAAGTTTACATTATAATTGCAGGCCCCAATGCCTACTGCGCGGTCACAATCGATTTGGGGAGTTTTAGTTACAATGGCAGACCCATTTCCTACTTTCAGACAGGTTACAGTTGAGGAGTTTTTATTATAATACCAGGCAACTTCCCTACCACCAGTCAAAATTGAGTTGTGCAGTTATCATTATAATGACAGTCCCTTTTTACTGCTGCTAGCCAGCTTACTGCCAGTCACACAGAATTAGTGAGTTTCCATGAAAATAGCAGGCCACAATGCCTAATGCTAGTCAAATTTTAGATTGGAACATTTGTTTATAATGGCGGGCACCCTGGCCTAGAGCCAAACACAATAGAGTAGGGGACTTTCGAACAAAACTGCATGATCCCTTGCCTTCTGCAAGACAAATCGAAAAGTGAATTATTCATTAAAATGGTAGGCCCTCCTTACTAATGCCAGTTACACAGGAGTTGGAGAAGGACCCCATTCCTACTGCCAGCAGTCAAAGTCGGTGTAGGGAGTACTGATTACAATAGCAGACACATCCTTTCTCGATCTCTATAAATCGACATCAATGAATATATATACAGATGGACATACGAAAGTATATGAATGTTTACAATATTGCAGACCTTCATTTACAGATTAACTGCTGCTAAACGGTACGTCATATCGACAAAGGATTGTACCGTAAGGCGCAGTATTTAGCGATCTAAATGGCTGGTCCTATGATATTTTCTCGCATCTAATCTATTCATGGGTCAGATTGAATCAAAAACGTTGAATAGGTTGAAATTTGTGTAAGAATATCTTACATTTCCATTACTTTTCGGATAATTATGTGGCATAGCATTTGGCTCACATATGGGTACTGGGTGGGCCAATGTTCGTGTAGAGTTTGATCATACTATCTTTCCTGTAAGTGATTGAAATTATGCACATGAGAAGAAAAGGTTTAGAAATTAATTTCCATTAAGGCAGGTAGATTTCCATAAAGTTTGGTTGTGTGTATTTAGAGGGAGTGCAAAATCACGGTTTCGTATAAACCCCCAATTAGTTCAGGGATTTAGAAACAATATTTGCCCTAAAACCTCCCCAAAGGACAGGTGGATTCTAAATATGAAGTTTGGTGGAAATATATCCAGTAGTTTTCAAGTTAGAGAAAGACAAACAGACCAACAAACAAAGAAACAAACAAACAAACAAACTAACTAACTAACAGACACCAAGGAAACCTACCCCTGGACAGATGGATGCTATATATAAAATTTGGTTCAAATATCTTGTTAGTTTTCAAGTTGTAAGAAGTACGCTTTACACGCACCCGCTGGGATTTGTACCGAAAAACGGTCCGTTAATGATATATCCCTTACTAAATCCTGTTATCGAAATGATGCACATGAGAAAAAAAGGTTTAGAAATTCATTTTCATTAAGGCAGGTTGATTTCCATTAAGTTCGGTTGTGTATACTTTGAGGGAGTGCAAAATCACGGTTTCGGTTTCGTAAAAATCCCCACTCAGTTCAGGGATTTAGAAACGATATTTGAGCTAAAACCTACCCAAGGAGAGGTGGATTCTAAATATGAAGTTTGGTGGAAACATATCCAGTAGTTTTCAAGTTATAGAAGGACAGACAAACAGACAAACAGACAAACAGACACCAAAGATAAAAATGATGCAGATGGTCATTATTACACCTGAAACGGATAACTGTACGGAAATTTCGCCAAAATCAATGTACAGACACACGGTCGTTACGCTTTTATTTTTTGCGCTAAAACCTACCCAAGGACAGGTGGATTCTAAATATGAAGTTTGGTGGAAATATATCCAGTAGTTTTCAAGTTATAGAAGGACAGACAAACAGACAAACAGACAAACAAACAGACAAACGGACACCAAAGCTAAAAATGATGCAGATGGTCATAATTACAGGTGAAACGGATAACTGTACGGAAATTTCGCCAAAATAATCAATGTACAGACACACGGTCGTTACGATTTAATTTATATAGATGACGGATAAGCATGAGCACGTTGAAAAGTGCAGACTTCCACTTCGAGATTCATATCTCCTAAACGGTTTATGATATTAAGAAACGGTTTGCGCCATCAGGCGCCTCATTTATCGCTCTACATGTTTGTTTCTGAACCATTTCCTCATATCTCCCATATTAAGGGGGTAAATTGAGATCAAATTTTGAATAGGGTGAAATTTGGGTGCATTTTTAACATTTTACATTACTTTTTGCCTACTTATGTATAAGCTAGAATCATGAAATTTCGTACACATATGTCCCTTAATCGTGCCAATGTGCGCACACAACGTGATGATCCTATCATTCTTATAAGTGTGTCAAACAATGAAATATACTTGTAAAAATCACCAAATTTACGAACAATCCAGAAATACGGCCAAATTTAACGTATAAGGGAGAGAGATACGACAAAATGTCACAGGACCAAAGTTGTAGATCACTCCGAATTGAAGGGACGTTGTGATACGACTTACCGTTTAGCCAAAAAATAGCTCAAAAGGAATGTCTGCACAGTCATTAAAATTGCCTCCATATTTCGATATCTTTGGGGGGTAAAAAGTGAAAAATTTGAACATCTTGGAATTTTCCCGTCGGTTAGGGACCAAAAGCTATAATTTCACCAAATTTCAATTGTCTACTTCGTCTGGCAGGTTGTGCCGCCATTTTGATTTGGGGGGATAGGGGATAAAAATGAGGAAATTCTCGAAAATTTTTAATCCCACGAAACCTATAGGTTATCGTTTTGGATATACTATACGACTGTGTTCTTATGCTGAGCCCAAAATTTGAGCCCCCCCAGCGTGCCCCCTTCAGGGAATTTTGAGAATTTCCGATTTTTCTAGGGATCCTGGGGTCATCAGTTTCCTCCGTACAAAGTTTCAAATTTCTGAGATTTCTGGAAGTGCCTCATTAATTCACGTCTTTTTTCATTTTTAAATATTTATATATACATCGCTCCAGCCCGACTTGCTTTTATATATATAGATAAGAGTTGCATTTTCTATTGGGATTGTTGAAATCGTTAAACATTTTCTTAGTGAGTCTCTCATCGAATATTGTTGAAATATTTTCAAAAAAATTAACTCTTCGTTTGCGTATTTTATCTGAAATTCTACTGTATATTTTACACACTTCTTTGTTACTGCATAATCGGTATGTATCAGATGTCTTTTGGTCCGAGAATTTTTCTTAAAATCCTTTTTTTCTTCTTCTCCTTCTCCTCCTCGATTTCTTCAATACCTTTTCTGGTTGTAATCCTCGGGATTCTGAACCATATAGACACTCTGGTTGAATTACTCTCTGATAGTGTCTTAGTTTAGTGCTTTTTCTTTCGAATGATAAGAAATCTATACATAGGGTGTTTGAAAAAGAACTCCCTAGTTTTAATGTGTCCTAGAAACTGTACAAAGTGACATACACTATTCTAGTTTGTGGTGTGTGATTCATCAACTCTCCAAGTTTGGCTCCCTGCAGTTGGCAGGCCTGCTTGACCTTGAGACGGCGCCAGAGCTGTTTGTTTCCTCTGTTCTGGATTGCACCGGACGCACGTCTGGACTGAACTGAGGGAACAGTGTCCAGACGCCTTATTTTAGCCCTTATACGATATTATTTTTAGGTGTTCGTCTTCAGTTGAAATGCCATTTCCATTTTTCTCGCCCGTTCTTAAATGACATGTTTTTCCGGCCCATTCTCTTGTAATGTTTCTCCCAAATACTTTACTCTCTTAACTATCTTTATTTTTTCGTCTCCCAACCTCAATAGCTGAGGGGTCTCTTGAATGTTGGTCATGAACTCAGTCTTCCCCTAAGAAATTTGAAGCGCGGTCTTCTTTGCTATCATCTGTAGTTTTTAAATCTTTTTCTTAACTGTTGCTATATCCCTATTGACTATCACTATATCATCAGCGAATGCCAAACAATCCTTCCCCCTTCCAATCTTGAAAGTCTCTTTCTCAGGAAATCCCTACTTCTATTCTCTGAAGACGTTTTCCAGAACGCAGCTCAACATCATTACCGACAGTCCGCCTCCTTGTCTTACACCCGTTTTGATTTCTTATGGCCAACAGATCTCCCCCTTGAATTTTATTTTGGAGTAAGTGTTGCTGATTGTCTGTCTGGTTAAATGTGTTATTATTCATGTTACAAGTTTACGGTCATTAGAGACCACAATATACAACATTTACTCATTTGCAGAAGTCTTATTTGCAGCCCAGTATCATTACGGTCTCTCTCTCGCAGCCTTTCTCCTTTCTGCTATCCACCCGCTATTCTTATGTTCTTCTTCACGAAACCCCTTGAAGTTATTGATCTAGTGTTGGTACTTTTTTCTGTTAATAATGTCTTCACAATTTAGTCCATTTTTTTTCAGATCCTTCATGATCTCCCTGGACCACATAGAACATGTGTTAGGTCTACTATCGAGTATGGTAAACATTTTTCTAGTCATCCTTTCTAAATAGTTGGCCATAGAACTTGAGTCGTCGCTTCTTGATTGATTCCACCAGTCGTGTGATTTTCTGATAAAATTCCTCTCGTCCTCGCAACTTGTATTTTCCAGCCACGAATGTTGAGCCCATTATCTTCCAAAGGTTCTTCTCCTCAAACTTCTCAGCTTCTCTCAGAACAGCCTTTCCAGTAAATCAGAGGCATTAACTTCCATAGAAACATTCAGGTTCAATCACCGTGTTGTAATGCCTGAGTTTAGCTTACACTGAAATTGCACGCCAGGTTGTGTGTTGTGGCCATCCTAGCTCGCCTGCTGTTGTTAGTTTCTCTTCCATTAGATCCCATCTGTACAATCTCACCGAGATATTTGAAGATCTTAACTCTTTCAATCTTACCGTACCTTGTCAGTAAACCTTTATTGTTTATTATTATTATTATTATTATTATTATTATTATTATTATTATTATTATTATTATTATTATTATTATTATCTATACATATAACGCTAACGTATATGTTTCTCAAAACTAAAGCTATTATACCAGAGGGAGTTAAAAGGTGCGGTTTGTACCAAAATCGTCTCAATAGTACAGGAAAAATCTTGCATTTCTTGAAAAGCCAATGTAAATATATGTATTTTCAAGAAGAAATACTTCCGTAGGGTGCATGAATCTTTGGTTCTTGTCATTCAAATATAGCCGCGGCAGTTTTTAATAAGGGACTATTTTACCTATACAACTAGAAGCGCTGATAGTGCAATGGTTAAGGCAACGGATCCCAGGTAAAATGAAAAGCTATACATCTCAGCTCCAAATGGAAAGACACTTAATATAGTTTGTCCCGAAGCTCTATAAGGAAAAATTAGTTTGGTTTTTATACAGTATGGATTCTTATATTGTTTTGATATTATTTGCACAATCCATCAACCCGGTATTTTAAGCATTGAAGGCAACAATATAATTAAAAATAATGTAACGCTTTTGCATTTAAATAAATGGTTTTAACAAATTTAACAGTTGAATTAATAAACACAGGTGAAGATACAGGTACATGCTAGTTATTATTATTATTATTATTATTATTATTATTATTATTATTATTATTATTATTATTATTACTATTATTATTATTATCGTTTCAGCCAGCGATTACGCATCTTCCATTGCTTTCTCAAGTTATTTCTCCTTCCTCTTTCGCCAGTATTCCTTCATCCGTTGGCTTGCTCGTGCTCGTTCTTCTGCCGAGAATGCTCTATTCTTCCTCGTTTTCTCATCAGCTAGGTCCTTCACCTCCGCAACTCTCTGCCTGACGATTTTTCTGTTTGTTATATCTTCTGCCGTGATCCCACACTTTTCTAAATCTCGTTGGACTTCTTTTACCCATGGGACTTTTGTCTTCCTGTTTTCCTGGAAGGTGAGGATCCTGTTGGCGAGTCTCTCTGATCCCAACCTTTTAATATGTCCGTAGAACGTCAATCTCCTCCTTTTCACTGTGATGGTGTTATTTTAAAATTTTTGGTATAGTTCTTCGTTTTGTCTCATGCGAAACTTAAACTTGTCTGACGATTTTCTGGGCCCAAGAAACCTTCTAAGGAACCTCCTTTCTTTATTTTCCAAATCTGAGAGTCCAATTGTGACTACTGTCTCAGCTGCGTATAAACATTCAGGTTTGACTATCGTGCTGTAGTGCTTGAATTTTGCCTGGTAGGAGAGTGACTTAGATTTGTAGGTGTTTTGACATAATCTAAATGCAATTCCCATTTTTCTTGCACGTTCTTGAATTGCTGCCTTTTCATTCACGTTTAGAGTCAAAATCTTTCCTAGATACTTAAATTTTGTAGCCCTTTTGATGTCACCGTACTTGGTCCTCATTGTCCAGGTTGGATCAGTGGTATTTACATTCATGTACTCCGTCTCTCAAAAGATATTTTCAATCCTGTTTTGTATGCTGTTTCTTTGAGGACTTCAATCTGCTTAGCTGCAATTTGCAAATTCTCTGCAAAAAATACTATATCATCTGCAAATGCGAGGCATTCAAATTTAAGCCCATTTCTTTTATGACCTAATCTAATTCCATTTGGAAAGTTGAACTTGCTCATTTCTTTCGCCATTCCCTGATAACTTTCTCTAAAACACAGTTGAACAAAATTGGAGAGAGGCTATCTCCTTGTCTCAAACCTGTCTTGATTTCAAAGGGCCCTGACAATTCTTCTAAAAAGTTTACCTGCGATCGTGTTTTTTTTAAATGTTTGATGAATCAGGGGTGTTGTCTTATGGTCTATTCCAAATTCCTTAAGCACTACAATTAGTGTGTCCCGGTCTACGGAGTCGTATGCTTTTTTGAATTCCACGAATGTCATTATCACTGTCTTATCTGCTGCTAAGGTCTTGATGGTAAAAATCTGTTCTGCACATGACCGCCCCTTTCAAAAGTAATAATAATAATAATGTTATTTGCTTTACGTCCCACTAACTACTTTTTAAGGTCTTCGGAGACGCCGAGGTTCCGGAATTTAGTCCCGCAGGAGTTCTTTTACGTGCCAGTAAATCTACCGATACGGGGCTGTGGTCTTTCAAATGTCAGCTTGATATTTTCATTATTATTATTATTATTATTATTATTATTATTATTATTATTGATCTGTCGTTACGTTTCACGCCCCTCGTAAAACTAAAGCTGTTCAGAATGACCCTTGCCTGCTCACCCACCATTCACGTAAGCCACCTGTGCAGACAGAGGTGATATTAAAGTTTGAGGTCGTCCGTCTGAAAGTTTGATGGTGTCTGTGTCAGCGAATCTGGCCCCACCCTTGTCCCCCGGTGATGGCGCCTACAGACTTCACGGCACTTGCTCGAGGGTCAAGCCTGCTCTGATTTACGATTCAAAGCCTGCTCCGACTTAAAACCGGACACGCCTTTGGCTCTTAACTGGACGTTATAAGCTTCATGATTAGTATTCTAGCATCATACTGCCCTCTCCATTGTCTCTAAAGGCCAGGGTTCGAACCCTACTCAATATATCTTGTCCTGTTTGATTAGTCATAGTAACCATCATCTTGTACTCGTCTTTTATTAACACGAAGAATGCCAGGCATTCAGCTTGACTTAAGGAATCAGTTTACTGCCGGCATATACATGGAAGAGTAATGTGAGTAACTTTATGTCATCCACGAGATGATAATATATTACACTACAGTATATTTACTGCAACTTCTTTTATTTTATTCACATATTTAATTACCTCCAGGACGGGATAAACACAGCATGATTATAGGAAATAGTCGTGCGCTCGACGAAAAAGGTGACCTTAAGCATTCCTTTTGCATGTGGAGGAGGATAGGTTACGTAGCGAAATAATCGACTCGGTCATGGCGGGTAAGAGAAGTAGAGGTAGACCAAGACGACGATGGTTAGACTCGATTTCTAATGATTTAAAAGTAGGCTAATAATAATAATAATAATAATAATAATAATAATAATAATAATAATAATAATAATAATAATTGTACCAATGGTACAGCAACTCCGTCTATTTGTCTTGTGCGCCGTTTCTACGTCATCCATCAGTGATAAGAACGAAGAACATTCGTTAACATTGTAGAAATTCTTAGTTAGGGTTTCCGTTCTGATTTCGTTGTAATGTAGGTCCTCGAGAGTAGTTTTCGAAGTTAATTATATTTTCTCGGGGGAAATCGATTAATGTAAGTGAGCACGAGTGGTTACCCTCGTAATACCCCCTTAAAATTTGAATTGCGTGACTGAAATTTTCTTTACCTATCTAAATATTTTTCGGCTTTTATGTTCTCCGACTTCAAGTCACCCGGTAGCATGGGCTTAGTCTCTGTTTCCTTGGGCCTTAAGCCCACGTAGGGTGTTTTAAAAATCATAAACTTTCGGGAGTGCGTGATTTTCGGCGTCACTTTCGATTTTTTTGTCGGTAAATTGTATATAGTACCTTTTCTCAAGTTATGTGGCGGACTAGCATGGGCCGTATGCCCCTGTGTGTGTTTTTCTATGAGGGTAACACTGCCATTAAGCAAAATTTTAGGTATTGTTGTGTAATAACTGATAGCTATTACTTAGTTGGCCTCAACAATTATTTCTGTAGCCCAAAATCGGGCAAATTTTGTTAAACTCTGAAATATGTAATACCGGATTGTGACTCGTGAATGGTAAATCTCCTCGAGACGTGGTCTCTTTTTCTGATATGAAAGTTCTCAAAAATTGAGGCTAGCCTCCTTTTGAAATTTAACTTCAAGCCTTGCAAAACTGACTATGTGTAAAATGGGAGTTTCCTCCGCTACGGACTGTGCCTCTTAAAGGCTACTATGCTTATTCTTGTTCCTGTTCTAGAGTTTTCGAGCGCTTTTGTTATGTATTCGGACCTTACGAGCTCTAAGAAAATAATGTCAAGTTGTAATTTTCAAAATTGTAAAACTTTACTGAGCACCAATGCTCTTCTGGTTATTGTTTGAGATTTCTGCTATCTGATACCTTGTTAACTTGCAGTTGTGTTAAATCTTTTATCGGTGAGAAAATAAATATGTAAAATGTCCTCAATTGTGTTAGTATAATTTGTACTCTGATTTGTGCACTGTCCCGCTATTCATCCTACACACTTCCTCACCTCTGCTGACGACGGAAAAACCCGGAATAATAATAATAATAATAATAATAATAATAATAATAATAATAATAATAATAATAATAATAATAATAATAATAATAATAATTTCTAGCCTGGTGCAGTCCTTGTAAGGCAGATCCTCCGATGTGGGTGGGCTCATCTGCCACGTATAGGAACTGCGTGTTATTGTAGTGGAGGGCAGTGCTGTGTATGAATTGCAGGGATGTTTGGGACAGTACAAACACACAGTCCCCGAACCGAGGAATTAATTATTTAAGGGATTCGAACCCAGGGCCTTCTGAACCGAAGTATTCAGCCAAGGAGCGGACGATTTAAAAATAAGAGATATAGAACCAAATAAATTATTTTCTTGGTCTTCCTGTTCTTATTTTGATCTCCATTCTTCCATCCACAGACTGGTGAAACACTTTGAATATCGTAGCAGGTGGCCTACGAATCTATTCCCTCTACTATTTAATCTTTTTATCAAACTTTTTAGCAATTCTTCATTGCTAGCCCTACTGCTCCAGGGTATTTTAGCATGCGACTCCAACACCACACTTCAGAAGACTGGATTTTCTCTTCATCCCTGTCCATGATAGTCTAGCTTTCTTACCCATACAGTCCAACATTCCATACAAACAAACCCCATGGCACTACAGCCCTTGAACGGCCTACGAGGTGCCGTGTGGTCAGCACGACGAATCATCCTGGCCGTTATTCTTGGCTTTCGAGACCGGGGCCGCTATCTCACCGTCAGATAGCTTCTCAATTCTAATTTCGTAGGCTGAGTGAACCTTGAACCAGCCCTCAGGTCCAGGTAAAATTCCCTGACCTGGCCGGGAATTGAACCTGGGGCCTCCGGATATGAGGCAGGCACGCTACTCCTACACAACGGGGCCGGCTCCAACATTGCATGCAAGTGAGTTATTTTTTGTACCATATTAATTTATATAACATTCTAATAGTGCAACATTTATACTGTATCAATTTCGGTGAAATACGAGTCCTTCAATCTTATCTGAGTCTACAGAAGAAATGGAGAAATTGATGAATGGTACGGACATAGTCTTGCAGAAACAGTACAAGATGCAAAGAAATAAGTAAGTACAAAGCGAAAGTAATGGAGTGAAGGCAATTTCTCACGTGTGGCAACTTCCCCTACACCCCCCCCCCCCCCACCCCCGCACAACGTCAAGAACTTACGAGAACGCGTGGCCACTCCGTGTGGTGATAAATAATAATAATAAGAATAATAATAATAATAATAGTGACACTAATAATAGAGTGGAACTTCGATATCTCGAATCACCTCGGGAGCTAAATTTTTATTTCAAGTTATCGAAATTTCGAGATATGGAGAATATCGTTTTTGAGCATGTATAGCACATAATTGAATCATATATATCAGGGGTGGCTAATAACCTTACTTCTGGGAGCCGCAAATTTAGGAGACAAAAATTGGGAGCATGTTTAGAAAAGAGTTTATAAAATGAAGACAAGTTTTTCATTTTATAACCAATGAAGGAACATTTATTTTCTACACTACACAGAACATTATTTTTCAGGTGCACATCAAGGAATGAGATTCACTTTTGGGAAGTGCTTTCTTTTTAGTGTTCATTTTTGCTGTTCGTTTTTTGAAATGTGGCTGATAATTGGTAAGCGCGGTTCGCACAAGTTCACTTAAATGTTCATCAGTTCGTTCAGATCGATATGTAGATTTAATGAATTTAATCGTTGAGTACAGTGATTCACACACATAAGTAGTCCCAAGGATTGAGATTAGTCTTTTGACACACTGTTTCGTTCGTGTGTACTTTTCTTCTGGAACATTCTTCCAAAATTCTATGGTAGAAATGCCACTTAGTTTGAGTCCTTTTAGTCCTTCGTCCTCTTGCAGTTCTTGTAGCTCCAACTCTACAGCTGCTGTATCCTTTGTTATTGGTGATGAAACAGAACTGCCATCGCCCACAACATCAACAGAAAGAGGATTTTCCAGGAATGAAAATGAAGGTTCCAGTGATCTCAAATCATTAAATCTGCCATTGATTTCTTCAGCAAGGCCAGACATTTTACTCATGTAATCTTCAGTTTCCACCTGAACGTCAGGAAGGCTTTCAGTAATTTTCTTCAAACATTTGAAGTGAGAAAATGTTTTAGTCTGAAGGTCTTTCCCAAAAATCTTTAACTTACTATGCAAGCTAAATACAGTCTGGGCCAATTCAGAATTACGTGAACTCAACTGGCTTCACCTCACGACACTGGTTCACTGACACATTCTCCCAATCAAAGTACTTTCAAATGGAAGGCGTCGGAACTATCTTCACCTCCCATGTCTTACCACTGACCTATAGCGCTAATAACGTTAAGCCACAGATCACTGCTACTGACTGCCGCCAGCCGAGATATGTCGTTAGATTCCATTAATTATATCATTTAATTTTACTCTAAGGTTGGTGTCAAGAGCCGCACAAGACTGACTCAAGAGCCGCATGCGGCTCGCGAGCCTCGTTGTGGCCAGCCCTGATATATATCTACGGGCTTATACTGAATACAGTATTTTTAACAGTACTTAAAAATGTAGAAACAAGCTCTACTTTACGACACCACTTTAATTATAAACCTTATTATCGTAACTTTTTAGAAGACAGGATATGGTACATACAGTAGTGAAGCAACAAACATACCTCCATTAACACCTTTGGAAAAAATCCCTTAGTCCCTTCTGTTTGTTACTGTTAACCTTTCCTCCCTTCACGTCGAAACTTCTCGTCAATACCACGCAGCCGAGATTCGTAAATGGAGCTTGTCATCCGCGACTTCGGAGGTTGCTTTCGTACGTGACCGGTAATTCTCATCCGAGAAACAGCGAGGCTTCGAGGATTTTCCGAACACTAGAAATTTTAGTTTTTCGGTTCCCGTCATATTAGCTCCTAGCATCTCTGCAACCCTTTCATTACTTGTTAACTGTTCCTCACAAACCACAAATGACGCATTGCAGAGTTAATGTTGCACAAAATTCGAGTTACAGAGTATTTTTGGCTTCAAGGGACGAAATGTTTGCTACGAGAAATCGAAAAATTCATGTAACCAAATTTTGAGTGATAGAGTGATGATAATACACGTGAAGAATAGGACAAACGGCCGGGAAATTTAAGTTACTTCGAGATATTGAAAATTCGAGTGATAGAGGTTCGAGATATCGAGTTTCGATTGTAATAATCGTAGGGCCTGAGCTGCCTCATCCAAACATGTACATTTGGTGCCATTTACGCTCCCTCGTGTCAATTTCGAATTTCTGTTTTGTTTTATCATATCACATACACACTTGCACTTTACTTGCGTTTTAAAATTAATTAATTAATTAATTAAATTAATTTTTCCTGCCCAGTGACTTACCGCCGCACTAACACATCGAAATTTTGGGCGACGCAAGAATGGGAAAGAGCTAGGATTGGAAAGGAGGCAGCCGTGGCCTTAATTAAGGTACATCCCAAGAGCATTTATGCGGTGTGAAAATGGGAAACCACGGAGAACATTCTTCACTACTGTCGACGGCGCGATTCGAGCCCAGTATCTCCTGAATGCAAACTTACAGCTACGATGTGTTTGCTCTATCAGATGCAAGATATGTGAACTGTCTTTTGTATCTTACCGCTGTGTTTTTATTGATTTTGTGGAGGTAAAACACGGGTTCTATGACCGAATTATGATTACATGAAGAATGACCTGAATCTACCCTTGAAAATAGATCTATCTCTGCTCTAAAGTAGTTCATATTTTTATTTTTATTCATCTCATCTACCGTCTTGCAAGCATTTCGATTTGACGATATTCAGGCAGCCTGTGTGTCAATTATTTCGTTCCCGTTTTACTCTGTCAGATGAAAAATCGGAAAATGTTTCGTCAACCTATGACTGAATTAATAAGACTAAAAGTATGATATTTGGAGGAAAGGGTAGAAAATGCAGTGTAAGTAAATACATTTAAATACTTGGGAATCATCAGGGAATATATGTACTGCACAACATAATTTAAGAATAGAATTGCCATGGCAAAAGAAGGAAGGGGAGTTAGAGATTGGAATAACTTACCAAGGGAGATGTTCAATACATTTCCAATTTCTTGACAATCATTTAAGGAAAGGCTAGGAAAACAACAGATAGGGAATCTGCCACCTGGGCGACTGCCCTAAATGCAGATTTATTTATTTATTTATTTATTTATTTATTTATTTATTTATTTATTTATTTATTTATTTATTTATTTATTTATTTATTCTTCTTCCCGATGAGGCCTGCTAAGGACCACGTGCCAATTTCAATTCATTGTTGTTGTTTTCTCTTTCGCTCCTTCCAAAATTCTTTCATCCTATCACTATGCTGTTCTCTTCTGTCCTTGGACCACTTCGCACCAGGCTTCTTGCTCAATCTTCCTTGGAATGCTTCCATACTTACTACCCTCTTTCTAAAAATTTCTCTGACCATAGTTTCGTCTTCTCTTATATTATTTCTTTTAAATTCTTTCGTTACTTCTTGAATCCAGCTAGTTGTTGCCTTTTTATCCCAAAGGTACTTAAAAATCCTTTTTTTAAATCTGGAATCATCCATTCTGTAAATATGTCCGAAAAATTGCAATCTCCTTTTTCTTATGGTTTCTGTTATGTTTTCTATGTTCCTATATATTTCATCATTAGATCTTATTTTCCATACTTCATTAGTTTTCACAGGGCCTAAGATTTTTCTCATGATTCTACTTTCTAGTACCTCAAGTTTGTCTAATCTGTAGTTTAGTACCAGGCATTCCCTTGCATATAACCACTCCGGTTTCACCACTGTAGTGTAGGGCCTTATTTTAAGATTTTTAGATAGACACTTTTTGTTATAAAAACTATTTGTGATACCATATACTCTTTCCATCTTGTGTACCCTTTCTTCTACTGCAGATTTGTCTAAACGATTTTCTTGAATTATTTCTCCCAGATATTTTAATTTCGTTACTCTTTCTACTGGACCAGTATCTGTTACCAAAAATTTGGGAGCATTCTTGATGTTTGTAATAAATTTTGTTTCTTCTACGGAGATTCTCAAACCTGTCTTGTTGGCTATTTCTTCCAAGAGATTGACTTGGGTTGTTGCACTTGTTAGGCATTGTGACAATATAGCGAAATAGTCTGCAAATGCTAGGCAATTTATTTCAATGCCTTTGTTTTTTCTCCCCAAAATTACCGGCAAAATGTTATGCTCTTTAAGCTGTAAGTTCCAAATTCTTACATATTTATTTATTTATTTATTTATTTATTTATTTATTTATTTATTTATTTATTTATTTATTTATTTATTTATTTATTTATTTATTTATTTATTTATTTATTTATTTATTTATTTATTTATTTATTTATTTATTTATTTATTTATTTATTTATTTTTCAAGAGAATATTGAAATTACTTTGAGGGCCACCGAACAAAGATTTGAGAAAAAGACTTGCCAAGTGTTATGTCTGGAGTATTGCGCTGTTTGGTGTAGAGACTTAGACAGTACGGAAGAAAGACGAAAGAAGATTGGAGGCACTAGAGATGTGATATGGAGGAGAATAAAACAAATGTGAAGACGAGTAATGTATGAAGAGTTCGAGAAGAACAAGCTATGTTACAAATCATTAGAAGGGGAAAAATGAACTGGATCGGACGTTGTTCGAAGTGGGAATGTTTACTGAAAAAAGGAATATAAGGAATAGTGAAATGCAAAAGAAGAAGAGGAAGGAAAAGGTATCAAATGCTGGACAACATCAAAGGAAAGATATATTCGGAGATAAAAAACTAGGCTATGGACAGGCAAAACTGGAAGATGTTTATGCCGTGACAAAACCTGCCATAAGGCAGAATAACTGAATGAATGATGACTGAATTTTAACTAACTTCACCGCATAAACACCAAATGTTTCGCTATGGATATTATACATGCCGACATCGTACGGCCGGCCCCGTGGTGTAGGGGTAGCGTGCCTGCCTTTTACCCCGAGGCCCCGGGTTCAATTCCCGGCCAGGTCAGGGATTTTTACCTAGACCTGAGGGCTGGTTCGAGGTGCACTCAGCCTACGTGATTAGAATTGAGGAGCTATCTGACGGTGAGATAGCGGCCCGGTCTAGAAAGCCAAGAATAACGGCCGAGAGGATTCGTCGTGCTGACCACACGACCGCTCGCAATCGGCAGGCCTTCGGGCTGGGCAGCGGTCGCTTGGTAGGCCAAGGCCATTCAAGGGGTGTAGTGCCATGGGGTTTGATTTGGTTTTTCGACATCGTAAAACAGGGAGTGCTGAATGGAATTCTTTTTGGCCTTCATAAATCCCACTACGTCTGCTGGGATTGAACCTACGTTCTTAGGTTCCAGAGGCCGACTCTCTAACACTAATCCAAAGAGAAAGTCGCAGAAGCGTTCTACTTTTGTTACTAATACTAATACTAATAACAAAGACAAAGTCACCTCCGTACAGGCCATGAAGGCCCTTGGAGGAGTGGAAGGTAAAGGCTTCCACCATTGTTAACCGCGGCACGTGATGAGGTAGAGTGGTTAGCTCTACGCCCGGCCGCCTTTGCCCCAAGGAATTAACCTGGTACTCATTTTTGGTATAGGCTGAGTGAACCTCAGGGCCATAACTAATACTAATACTAATACTAATAACAAAGACAAAGTCACCTCCGTACAGGCCATGAAGGCCCTTGGAGGAGTGGAAGGTAAAGGCTTCCGCCATTGTTAACCGCGGCACGTGATGGGGTAGAGTGGTTAGCTCTACGCCCGGCCGCCTTTGCCCCAAGGAATTAACCTGGTACTCATTTTTGGTGTAGGCTGAGTGAACCTCAGGGCCATAACTAATACTAATACTAATACTAATACTAATACTAATACTAATACTAATACTAATACTAATACTAATACCAATACTAATACTAATACTAATACTAATACTATAACGTGAGGTACAAAGTGATGGGCCAGTTAACATAGACGGCTTAAATATCCTCAAAATATCTCAATTTAAATATCTGGGAACACTTATCCAATTGGATGTTGACACGTTCCCAGATGTTCGAAGCAGAATCAACGCCTGGATGAAGTGACGCGAAGTTACAGGAGTCCTTTCTGATCGGTGGTTGCCAATGTATCTGAAATCCAAAACCTGTAGAACCATCATTAGGTCAGTGGCACTGTATGGAGCAGAGTGTCGGCCAGTCACAAGGAGACACAAACAACAGCTGCATGTCATGGAGATGAAGATTCTTCGCTGACCAATGGGACTCACTAGAGTGGATCGTATCAGAAATGAGGATATTCGGATGGCAGTAGGTGTGGCCTCAATTCCTGCGAAAATGCGAGAGTCTCGTTTGCGATAGGATGGACACACGCTACGCAGAAACGGCTCTTCAGTTGCAATAAGGGCATTAAACTTAAGTCGCGAGGTCCGCAGACCACGAGAATGACCAGAGAAGCGTTGGCTCGACACTCTGCAGGAGGACATGCTTGTGGTGAAAGTCTCTCCTGAAGATGCACAAGACCGCATCAAGAGGGAAAGGAATTGCAGAACAGCGGACCCTGCAATTAGCGGGATGAATGTTAAGAAGAAGAAGAAGAAGAAGAAGATTTTTAACGTCACATTAATGTGTCGTCTGTGTTTTGATAGGACTGGGAAAGAATTAGGATTGGGAAGGCAGTGGCCGTAGAATCAATAGAGGTACAAAACTAGCATTTGCCTGTTATGAAAAATGGGCAACCACGAAAAACCATATTCAGGGTTGTCGACGATGGGATTCGAACTCTCCATCTCCCGAATGCAAGCTGACAGCACCGCGACCCTAACCACGCAGCCAACTCGCTCGGTAAAGGCGTTATAAGCAGCCTGCATCATTCATGAACTACTCTCGGGAAGGTACGGGTTAGCGAGTCAGTGTTCGAACTACGGTCACCTGCAAGGTTATATTGTACCTGCCTGTGGACGTACTACAGTATTAGTTAGTAATGAGAGCCCCGCGTGGTGACAGATGGGCTCCACACTCCGGACATCTTGTTAGCAGTGTCCTCTGATGTGATGTGATATGAGTACTAGCAATGTTACAGTAATTAATGAGACAATTCATTAGCCCGATCACTGGGCCAGATAACAAACACTGGCTGTGACGTCACGACCAGAACGAGCCGACAAAGACAGCTGGCCTCGCTCCGATCCTTCACCGCGATGCATTCTGCAGCGGATATTTTTGCCTTCTTGAAATTCTACAAAATAATATATGTTGAAGCTGAATTTAAGTCCGTTCCGGCTTGATATGTACCACGAGCCGTCTGCAGCAAACACTGGAGACAGAGCATTCATGATTTTTCCAAGTTCATCTACAAGCGGGTATTTGATTCTTCATTGGTTATTTCCTATAAATCGGGGATTGGGTGTTTCTGCCGTCTTCAGGATTACATTTCGTCCTAACCCTACATTGCATAAATTTATTTGCAAACACAAATCTGACGTGAAAAAGTATGACACGGAGTTGAATTATGTAACAGCACATTGACAACAGATTTTTCATGTATCTGATTATTATTGTGAGCAAAAACGGAAAAGGTCAGGAGTGTGCTAAAACGCTCCATTATGCATTGTAGGCTACTTATGTACCAATGTTACTCCAGTACAATATCTGAGAAGTATTGTTACTTACTCATACGAATGTAGAAAACAAAATAAAGGATTTTTAAAGGTATTAAAAGAGGTTTAATACACCGATGGAATTCGAAAATAATAGCTTGCACAAATGGACAGGTCATGTCTAAAGATCAACTGATGTGAAAAAGCCTTTGAAATAAGCTGCATTCTTTTTCAGACATAGTCCTGATCGGCCGTGGACATCCATCAACGGCTACTAATTAGAGATGATCACCAGCTATAAGACATATTCTGCACTGCTGCTAGGTAACATTGTCCCGCCATCCTTCCATACCTTACATCACAGCCTGCATGGTTGCTAGGTAACATTGTCTGGCCATCCTTCCATACACCACAGCCTTCACGGTTGGTAGGTAACATTGTCTAACCATCCATCCATACCTTACATCACAGCCTGCATGTTTGCTAGGTAAAATTGTCTAACCATCCATCCATACTTTACATCACAGCCTGCATGGTTGCTAGGTAAAATTGTCTGACCATCCATCCGTACCCTACATCACAGCCTGCACGGTTGCTAGGTAACATTGTCTAACCATCCATCCATACCTTACATCACAGCCTGCATGGTTGCTAGGTAAAACTGTCTGAACATCCATCCGTACCCTACATCACAGCCTGCACGGTTGCTAGGTAACACTGTCTGAAATCCATCCGTACCTTACATCACAGCCTGCACGTTTGCTAGGTAACATTGTCTGACCATCCATCCATACCTTACATCACAGCCTGTACGGTTGCTAAGTAACATTGTCTGACCATCCATCCATACCTTACATCACAGCCTGCACGGTTGCTAAGTAACGTTGTCTGACCATCCATCCGTACCTTACATCACAGCCTGCATGGTTGCTAGGTAACACTGTCTGAAATCCATCCATACCTTACATCACAGCCTGCACGGTTGCTAGGTAACATTGTCTGACCATCCATCCACACATCACATCACAGCCTGCACGGTTGCTCGGTAACACTGTCTGAAATCCATCCGTACCTTACATCACAGCCTGCACGGTTGCTAGGTAACATTGTCTGACCATCCATCCATACCTTACATCACAGCCTGCACGGTTGCTAAGTAACATTCTGACCATCCATCCATACCTTACATCACAGCCTGCACGGTTGCTAAGTAACATTGTCTGACCATCCATCCATACCTTACATCACAGTCTGCACAGTTGGTAGGGTTAGACTTCTGTCAAGCTTTCTTCAGTAATTAATATTTTAAGATGATCCCCAGCCAAAAGAAATTTATTTGCTTGAAAATAAACAATTCTATCTTGGGAAAACATAATACATATACAATCTAATACACATCAACATAATAATAATAATAATAATAATAATGTTATTTGTTTTACGTCCCACTAACTACTCTTTTACGGTTTTCGGAGACGCCGAGGTGCCGGAATTTAGTCCCACAGGAGTTCTTTTACGTGCCAGTAAATCTAACGACACGAGGCTGGCGTATTTGAGCACCTTCAAATACCACCGGATTGAGCCAGGATCGAACCTGCCAAGTTGGGGTCAGAAGGCCAGCGCCTCAACCGTCTGAGCCACTCAGCCCGGCACATTATTATTATTATTATTATTATTATTATTATTATTATTAAATTATTATTGCTGATAACACAAATATAACAATGAACTACATTATTTGTCATTCCTAAGAGAATAAGAGACAGTTATTTTTTGCATATATAGAGAAGATTAATGGGACCTCCTGTGCGTGGGACGTTATCTCCTGCCTCTTGAAAAATGTGACTGAAAGGAATGTCAAATTGGGATTGTTGATTGACGACCACGTGGCCGCTTTCTGTGACTGGCACTGGTTCTACTCACATAATGCTAGGATACTTGTTTTCCTGTTATCTTCATATCCTTTTTGGCCTTTGTCTTTCTTTGGCCGATACCTTGATTTTTCAAAGTGTCGGATCCCTTCAAATTTTTCTCACTGATGTGTTAATAGAGGATGGTTGCCTACTGTACTTGTACTCCTTAAAATATAGATTTCTTAAAAATGTATGTATTTATTGTGCAATAATTAATGTTTACCTCCAGTTACTACATACCGTATGTACCATAACTATACCTACAAAGAGAATCATGGATTTTCTTCGGGTTATGTTAAGAAGGAGAAAATAAGGTTACTTTTTTGCTTCTGGGAACGCGATTCATATTGACGAACTTGCCGTGTTTGCTATGCCAGAGAGCCAGCCGCTGCCTGGAGGGAAGGGAAGGGAAGGGAGGGGAAGTGGGAAGTGGAGACAGATGTGTGAATGCTCAAGTTTCTCGTTCGTTACGGATAGTCGCTTCTCAGCTCCAGTAGGCAATGTACAGTTTGTTCTGCACAAACTGACTACTATGTAAACCCCGTAGAAAGAGAAGATGAACGTGTACCAAGAATATAGGCAGCTTTCCAGGTGTCCGCGACACACCACACACCAAGAACAGAGTCCAAAGGTCACTACAACACCGTTGTGAACTGTGCATCGAAGTAGGAGGGGGCGTTGTTGAACATCTCTAATCAAACCATTGGGCGTATTGTTTCCATCGTTCGGAATTTCATTCCTTTTACAATGTTGTGAGTGAAGGAATTCACAATCGTGTGGCGGCAGCGTTGCATCTTCGAGCATGTTACATAATAAAGAACCATTACTGCGACCAACAGACGAGAGAAAAAAGGATCTGGTGCATTCCTTGACTATTTTTATTATTTATGAGTTTCATATTCCGTATTGATTGGATTCAATGTAATAGACAAGAAAAATGTTCCAGCGATCAATACCATTTATTGTGAATGAATTATTGCACTACTACCGGTTTCGGCCTCTCTTGGCCATCATCAGCTAGCACACAACAAGTCTCCAAACACATATCGGTACACAACCTCCACAGCAACAATAATAACAACCATATAATGTGTATAGACGAGAGAGGTGTCACCACCAACTGCTCTAAAATCAAACCCTGTCTCGCTGTATATATAAATCTTACTGGACTACATCAACAGTTGAATTGCACACAACTCAATTTTCAAATTTTAATGACAAGTGTTCTTATAACATACCAATACAAAGTATATCAGCCATAGAACATTCTCGATGATCACCTAATACAACTTAATCAACACAAGAACTACAAGAGGAGTGAAGAGTGAATGCTACGCAACATGAACTCAAATTTTAATAGACGTTTTTAAAATATACTATGTTTTAATGTGTTTAATGTGCTATATTTTTTAGTGTCTTATGATGTGGCCTATATATTTTAATGTGTTTATGTACTCATGTCCATGCACACTCAATAGGTTTTAGTTTATTATAACCATCACCACCTTTAATCAGGGATATTTTAACGCAACATACTGCAATATATTTTACTTCCATTTTTCATTAGACATCCGGATGCTCTAACGTAACACCTTTGTAATTTTGTCTAATGACTGTAAATATTGTGTGCTAGCTGATGATGGCCAAGAGAGGCCGAAAGCGGTACTAGTGCAATAATTCATTCACAATAGATAGTATAGATCGGTGGAACATTTTTCTTGTCTATTACATTGCATTCCTTGACTGACAAGTGTATCTTAATTACAGTGTGTTCTTGTACTCTGTGTGCAGTTACGGCTGTTTAATAAACGAACTATGGAAATTGTTTGTAAGAGACAAGGACAATCCTGTGTGAGTCGAACGGGAAAACTTGTGCATACACCCCACTTCCCCTCCCTGCCGTTCTCTTCCGTGAAGCACTGCAGCGGCTTGTGCATACACCCCACTTCCCCTCCCTGCCGTTCTCTTCCGTGAAGCACTGCAGCGGCTTGTGCATACACCCCACTTCCCCTCCCTGCCGTTCTCTTCCGTGAAGCACTGCAGCGGCTTGTGCTCCGGCGTAGCAAATACGGCGTGTTCGATAATTTGAATCCCGCGCCAGAAAGTAACAAATTAACTTCATTTACTCGAAAAGGGAAATTTTCTCCGTCAATCCGATCGCACCATCGTTCCTAACACGAAGAGCATCCCTGAGTTTTTTGTCGCTATTATTCTGATACATCCTGTATTTCGAGTTGTATGATCTAGGAATGTTACTATAGACTGGACCAGGCCAATCATATACCACACTTTCATTTCCCACCTGTAACGCCGAGGTTACAAGTCACAAGAACTCTCGTACTCCAAAGAAACGTATCGCACGTGAGATCAGTTCAACTTTTACTGGAAGCTCCACTCTCCTCCACCGACTACAGATGCAAAGATTACCGCAACTTTATTCCTCTTATCTGTATGAAACTGTAGATTCTGCACGTCTGGAAATGCAAATGTTCCTTATTTTGTTCGCGATCAGGCTGCATTCATTTGCAAAGTGCATTTCTAATCATAGTTATCTCTATATTATCTTTATATTCGCATTGGACTCCCACATATTATTTTTTTACCTTCTTAACTCCGACACACATTATGTTCCTATGATTTTATTTATCGCCTGATATTCACAGCACCTGTGTAATCAACGAACCGTGGACAACTAGTGTGAAGGTATGTAACATTCAGTGAGTATCTGCCTGTATCTTTAAAATAAAAAAAGTATCACATATGCGACCAATTTGAAAGAATACCCTTGTTTAGTGAAGGTCACGTAACTTTGAGGTTTATCAGTCTGTCAAAAAAGTAATTAAAACACATATAACTGAAAAAGAAGCAGCAATCCAGAAAGGAGTTAGACAGTTTGTCCCCCCTACGTTTCAAAGTTTATATAGAACAGGTAGTAGAGGAATTCAAGGATGAATCTGGGAAGGGAGTCACAATAGAAGGAGAGGAAATTAAAGCCCTGAGATATGCTGATGATATTGTTATTTTATCTGAGACTGCAGAAGATATGGAGAAATTGCTCATTGGTATGGATAGAGACTCCGGTAAGCTGTACAAGTTGAAAATAAACAAATCCAAGACAAACGTAATAGAGTGCAGTCGAACGAAAGCAGGTGATGCAGGAAATATTAAAGCAAATAGATTAATATTGTTATTTAGGTAGTAAAATAACTAACGATGGCAGAAGTAAGGAGGACATAAACTGCAGACTAGCACAAGCAAGGAAGGCCTTTCTTAACAAAAGAAATTTGCTCACTTTCCGTGGTTTCCCCCATTTTCACACCAAGCAAATGCTGGGGCTGTACCTTAATTAAGGCCACGGCCGCTTCCTTCCCACTCCTAGCCCTTCCCTGTTCCATCGTCGCCATAAGATCTATCTGTGTCGGTGCGACGTAAAGCAATTAGCAAAAAAAATATATATATATATATATATATATATATATATATATTTGCTCACTTCGAACATTCCTATATGAATTAGAAAGATGTTTTTAAAGACTTTCGTCTGGAGCATGGCATTGTATGAGAGTGAAACATGGACGATAACTGGCTCAGAAAGAAAGAGAATAGAAGATTTCGAAATGTGGTGTTACAGAAGAATGCTGAAGGTGAGATGGATAGATCGAATCACCAATGAAGAGATAATGAATCGAATTAGTGAGAGGAAATCGATTTGGCTAAATCTGACCAGAAGAAGAGATAGAATGATAGGACACAACATAAGACACCCAGGAGTTGTACATTTGGTTTTTACGGGAAGTGTAGCGGGTAAGAAAGGTAGGGGTTAACTAAGGTATGAATATGACAAGCAGATTAGAGCACATTTAGGATGCAGCAGTTACATCGAAATGAAAAGGTTAGTGCTTGATAGGGTGGTGTCGAGAGCTGCATCAAACCAGTCTATGGACTGATGACTCAAACAATAACATAAATGGAGGGGGAATTCATATGCACTAAAAGCTCATAGATGCACTATTGTATATTGCGCAAAATAATTGTTTTTCCTCCTTGTATAAGGTTGGTTCTCCAAATATCCATTGCTGAAGTGGAATACTTGTAGCTGCTCTAACATTTGGCGTGATTGCTAGTGGTTACTGGTCTTCATACAGGGAAGATATTAAAGTGTAGGTTATAGATCCAAGCTAGCATAGGCTCCGGCGAGCTCTTAATGCACTGAACAGGCTTGCCGACGTCGGTGCATTATCCATATACTGCAATCTCCCGATTATCCGTATGTGGATTATGCGCTTTGCTGTTTATCCGTGCAACCCCGAGGTTTATTGTATTATTTTTATCTCGGCGTTTTGAATACGTGTGAACTGCGTGCATGAAATGTCGAGCGCGCTCTCGACTGCAAGTTTGTTGGTGGCACGAAAACTAAAGACTAAACCCAAACACAAAACACAAAACAACCGAGCAAGTTGGCCGTGCGGTTAGGGGCGTGTTGCTGTGAGCTTGCACCCGGGAGATAGTGGGTTCGAATCCCATTCTCTGCAGCCCTAAAGATGGTTTTCCGTATTTTCCCACTTGCACACCAGGCTGTACCTTAATTAAGGCCACGGCCGCTTCCTTCCCACTCCTAGCCCTTTCCTATCCCAACGTCGCCATAAAACCTACCTCTGTCGGTGCGACGTAAAGCCACTAGCAAAAAAGAAAAGAAAAATCCACAAAACTCTGTACTGTGTAACAGTTCTTTGTTGGTGTTCTGTGATAGTAGTCGTGGCAAAGAAGCGAAATAAAGTGCTTTTAACTTGAATACAAAAGCTTGAATTCAGTGAGAAGTTGGGGAAGGGAGACTCAGTAAATTGTAAAGTGTTGATACTCTCTTATACTGAAAAGGGACATTTTAATCATAGTGATAATATTGTACTTCGGTCCGACTCATTGGCTGAATGATCAACGTTGAGTCCTTCGGTCCCGGTTTCGATTCTCGGCCGGGTCGGGGATTTTAATCCTGTTTGATTAATTCTTCTGGCTGGGGGCTAGGTGTTTGTGTTTGTTCCAACACTTTCCTCTTCCTATTCAGACAACACACTACACTACTAACCACCACAGAAACAGGCTATAGTGATTACATCCTTCCATATAAAGTTGGCGTCAGGAAGGGCATCCGGCCGTAAAACAGGGCCAAATCCACATTTGCGACACAGTTCGCACCCGCAACCCGCCATGTGTCGGAAAAGCGGTAGGAGAAGAATTATTGCACTTCGTTACATTCGTACTTGCATACGAAAGAAATTAAACGAATCTCGAAAACAAAAGAACATTACTGAATATTTTTCGCCAAACGACAAAAACTGACGTTTTGTATACTTTTTGTACCTCGGGTACAAAATAATATTATCCGTGTTTTCAGTTATCCATGCGAATTTGTCCGGTGATTAGCCCGGATAATCAGGGGTTTGCTGTATACTGAATAAAATGAAAGATTATAGACAAGCCAGAGATACAAATTATTGGTCTAGACTTGTGAGGTCGGGCTAGTGATAAGATCAAAGGAATAAAGGGTGGCATAGTTTCGGGCTGTCTCCGCAAGAATGCACTTTGGAGTGGTTGGGCTGGATCCTGGCACGTATCGAGGAAGGATCTCTCCTCTCTGCTACTTCAGGTATCGTAAAACACCATTTTTCTATGATTCCAGCATATGAACAGAATACCAAACCGCCACCGAAGAAAAAAAAGTTACATATTATAAAGGATGGCGGATGGAATTTTTAAATATACATCCATTTGCATTGTTGTTCAGTTTGAATATCAAGATACAATGTGTGGCCAAAAGTCATGGGAAGACACTGAATGTCATGTTAATAACGAGTTGCTCCTCCGCGAGCTCTCAAAAGTGCAACAATGCGGCGAGGCATCGATTCTAAAAGGTGTTGCAATCGTTCTGGAGGGAACTGGACCCATGAATCTTGCACTGCTACTCACACTCGGTCTTGTGTACTTGGTGAGGTGTTCATGGAGCGCACACTAGCATCGACAACATCCCATAAATGCTCGATTGGATTATGATCGGGAGATCCTGAGGGACTGTCGTAACTTCACTGGAGTGCTCCTCCAAACACCTGCGTGTCACCACAGAGCGGTGACATGGCTCAATGTTCTTTTGAAACATGGCAACTCCATCGGGTAGTCTACGGCCACAAAGGGATGCAGATGGTTTGAAAGAATGTCCACATAATATGCATCTCTCAGCGCTCCCTGCAGCCAGACAATGGTGTCCGGACCACAACTGAGCCACCTCCCGGCCGGAATCAACCTTGTTGACACGCAGGGTCTCTAGCTACATGGGACATACGTCACACTCTCACGCGCCCATCAGCTCGATACAACAGGAACTGGGATTCATCGGACCATACCACACGCCGTCACTGTTCCATGGTCCATTGCCGATGTTCGCGGGCCCTTGCATGTCTTGAGGTCAGTATCGAGGTGTCAGCAAAGGGGCATGAGACGGTTATCGGCTAGTGAAGCCAGTGCGGTACAGTTGCCTCCTTACAGTCCTGGTAGAAATGTGTTCCTGACTCCCAACATTCAACTGGGCGGTGATCTGACTCATTGTAGCCTGTCGAGCGCCCAGTATGGTTCTGCGTATGCGACGTAATGTCCGTCAGTTAAACACCTGTGGTCTTCCCATACGGCGGTTTACGCGGGTGGTAACATTCGTTCTGCGATATTGAAGATCCACCCTCGACACTGTTGGCCTCGGAAAACTGAATTCGCGTGTAATCTCCGCAATGCGCCGTGCGCCGATGATGATCCCACGTTGAAAGTCGGTTAACTCGCGACGTGTTGCCATCTTCACGACACTGGTGTCTGTGGCAGACTGCTCAGCTACACCGCAGCTAGCCGCAACGCTCAGGAGTCATACACGTCACATGTTCTAATGGGACACCCCTTCCCGTAACTTTTAGCCACTTGGTGTATTTAGGGCCTATTTTATAGAAAATAACAAGAAAACTGCAATTATGAATTTATTTGCACTATAAAATTAGCCATTCGATTTAAAATTGTCTAAACCACCTTTATTTATTGTGGGCGTATTATATCTTGAAAGAGACAAAACATGGAGATATCGCCAAAATCAGCCCTCTGCATATAACATACCTGTAAAAAAATACATACATGTTTCACCCTGCAACAACATCCTCAGATTCTATCAAATCACTTTAAATCACGTGCATATATGTACAACATTGTTTACGTTGCGTAGAATTGTCAATAATTGAGAATTGGTGATATTATGAACAAATAATAATCAATTTGTTATTTGTTACACAACGTAAATATCATTGTACATATAAGCTCATGATTTAAATAGATTTGATAGAATCTGATAATCATAAGGTTTACTATAGTTTACTTTCTAACACATTATTACCATTTTTAACTTTCTTTCACTTTCTCTTTTCCCTTGGAGCCATTTACAAAATTTCCTACGTTGATACGGTCGGGAGGATACTCTTGACTCTAATCCACCGGCTGGCCTACAACTTTTATTTTTTTTTTTAAGAAGCTTGGTCACACCCATCGTTTCTTTCATAACCGCTGATGACTTCTAATTAACCACATAACTTCAGTCGTCATTTTAAAATATTATATGAAAATATAAATTTTTAACTTTGTGTAAACTAGTACCTCCAACAAATGGGTCAGTTTAGCAAAACTTTTATTTAATTCCACATCTGGTTTTTTAAGCATCTTTTATATTCCCGTTTTATATTTTAATGTGTGTTTTATGTCTTGTGATACGGGACTGTATAACTTGACGACGTTTAGAATTATAAGCCTGAGGATGACCCCTGGTTTGGTTGAAACTGGCCCTTTAAATTGTGAAACAATCTCAAATATCTTTGTCATTTTACTCAGGGTGCAATGAAAGGCCGAAAACCTCATACCTATTCTCCGAATCTAATGATGTTGTTGTGGAACGAAACATGTCCTCCTTTGTGTAAGAGTGTGCATTTTTTACAGGTATGTTATAGTCTAGTGTTATATAAATAACAGTCCCGAAGGACCCTGGCCTATCAAGCGACCGCTTCTCAGCCCAAAGGCCTGTAAATTACGAAGTGCTTTGTGGTCAGCACGACGAATCATCTCGGTCGTTATTCTTGGCTTTCTAGACCAAGGCCACCATCTCACCGTCAGATAGCGCCTCAATTGTAATTACTTAGGCTGAGTGAACTGCGAACCAGCCCTCAGAGCCAGGTAAAATTCCCTAACCTGTCCCGGAACCGAACATGGGACCTCCGGGTAAGAGGCTGGCACGCTACCCTTACAGCACAGGGCCGGCCAGAGTCTATTGTTACATGTGTTTTTAATTGACGCTTACGACACAGTGAAAAACCTTAAAGTCGTCACTGGAAAATACGGCTTCCTTTTTAACGTATTTTTTAGGTCAAGAAATGTTGATGTTGCATAGTAACAAATATATCTAAATCTCTACCCTAGCCTGTATGTTTAACATTTACTATTATTAAGTTATTCTTCAGGGCTGGGCAATTTTGTAATTTCATGTTTATTTATTTCTTTAATAAATGTCATCTTGTATGGCGGGACTCATGCTATAAAGCCTGCTGTTCTGTCAGACCATACATTCACCTTCATTTGAAATATGACAAGTTGTTTTACTTACAATTAAACTTACAACTAGGTTTTTTAACTACAGCTATATTAAAACTAACTGTTTTTATTTTAGTACATAAAGTAGGCTTAAAGAACCATGTTATATTAATTTACTACCTAGTTGTTACACACATCTATTCCACTGCAAACTTTGTACTTTTTACATCCGTTTCCCGCATATCTTCTTAAATTGTGATACATTTGACAGGCTCGTAATTTTAGCAGGTAGAGAATTCGAGGAGCGGCTTGGAGAGACAACGAATGTCTGAGTTTACCAGTGATTGGATATACTTAGCACAGAGCCAAATAAGGATCTCGTTTGTAGACTTGTAGAAGTAGTAGGTAATGAACAGTCTTAGGAAAATTATGCATTTATAAGGAATCATGCCTGAAATTTTGATCTACCATTTATCAAAACCAAATTTTAAACACAAGCACATATCATATAGAACCACGAAAAACTTGGAGTTGATTAGCTAATTGGTTGCAAAATTATTGACAAATAATTTTTGTATGTTTGCATGGAAAATGCTCTTTGACGCACAGTTTTCATTCCCATGGGCTATAATTTGGCAGAATTGTCAGAAATACTCATATAATTATCTAAGACCAACTCTGAATTTAAATTTAAAAGAGAAATGTACACTCAAGTTTGAGCATTAAATACATTTCACATCTTAGTCTTTGCTATAGTCTGTTATTTTCCTGGTTCTTTTCGCGCAAGTTATGATGTGGTATCTACTACACTTCTGCCCACACAAAGTGCACTTACAATCTTCGTCTGGCTCATGGAACTTCTGGTTTACGCATATCTTGTGGTGAAACCCATGTAGGGAGAGTCGTGTTATCACGTGGCGCTGTGTGTTGCACTCTCTAGTCCATCTATCGTCCGTCATCGCTGGTGAGGTGTAGAAGTCTAGGTCAATTTCACTTTTCTTCCTTTCCCTGATGTTTACTAGTGCCCTGCTTGCTTCCGTTGATTATAGGTAGAATTGTGATCGTATGTCTTCTATGAAATACGTCTCCCGCATCATTTCGTATACCATCCGGGATGGCGCTGTCTTTCCGACTCGGGTAATCCTCTTCATGAACATTGTTTTTATTCTTTCTATTCTCATCAGTTCTCCGATCTTCAGCTTTTCCCACACGATCTCAAATCCATACGTTATCACTGGCGCTACTGTCGTCTTGAATATTAACAGTCAGGTATAAACTGTTGGAGGTATACATTTTTCATTAATCATTCAATAGGTAAAAATCTAGTTTCATGCAATTTCAGGAGTTTTTAATACCTGTAAATACCTGTAAATATTCAAGCATTCTCTGAAAATTTCAGATGAATCAGTTAAGAACTCCGTCGCAAAGAGCTTGGCAAAGAGCTGAAAATGTTTTAAGGTAGATAAAAGCAATAATAATAATAATAATAATAATAATAATAATAATAATAATAATAATAATAATAATAATAATAATAATAATAATACTCGTATGGCCTCAGCTACCGTGTGCAGACATTTCGATTTGACGCCATCTGGCTGTCTGCTCGTCAATTTCGACGTTCCGTTTTACTCTAGGTCCGCTAGATGGCAGACAGAGTAAACCGGATCTCTCTTGGGCGTCTATGGCTGAGATTTAATCAATTTTGTCGGGTAAATACCAAATGTATCACCAGAGATCTTTTACATGCCGACATCGTACGACATGGAGTGTCGAATGGACTTTTTTCCGCCCCTTCAAAAATCCGACTACCTCTGCCGGGTTTGAACCCGCTATCTTGGGATTCGGAGGCCGACACTCTACCACGGATCCACAGAGGCAGCTGATAAAATCAACTGAAAGTTTTAAGAAGCATAGTTGCTTTAAAACTGCGCTGGACTACAAGTTACTGCCTCAGATGTCCTCCTCATACGCACAGCCTAGGCCTACTACAAGGTAAATGTATTCCAGCTGTATCATCGGAATGGTAATCCGAAAAATGTTTGCCGGTTATGAAAAGGTCGTGGGCTTGATCTCTGTACACCGAACCGTTACCTTTTAACTCGGCACTTAGAGCATTAAAAATAGCGTTAGAGAAAACTGACAACAGGTTTTGATTGTGGAAGAATGCGTGGAGGGGGGGGGAGGAGCGAATTTCTTAAGATTAAAATTGAAAATTTGACATTTTTGTCATAAATCGCATTATTTCAGTCATTAGGTAAGGGTTATTCTGCCCGAAGGCAGGTCCGAACCTCCGCAGAGGTCTTCCTGAGCCGGAGTTTACGTGCGGTAGGGTGGCCAGTTGCTTTCCTCTCCTCCATTCCCTTACCCCCACCAACAGCGCGTGGCACCCCATCCAACTCCTGACCACGCCCAATGTTGCTTAACTTCTAAGATCTCACGAGATCCGGTGTTTCAACACGGCCACGGCCGTTGTCTTTCAGTCATTACTTCCCTATAAATGTCAAAAATGCATGAAAATATGCACTAAATCATTGATATATGGATTGTAAAACATAAATCTGGCATTGATTAGAAATAAACTTGTATGACAAAAATGAATATTACACTTTAAACATCGCCAAAATTAAGACGGACCACAGTAAAATGCTCCGTTTTCTCAAAGAAATTCACAAGTCTTGATTACACGTAATCACAGCATGATGCAGCAGGTGTTCAAACACAAACTTCCACCTATTTTCACTTAAAATTGTTTTGTGCTCAGACAACACATCACATGCCATTAATTGGACCACACTCGAACTTAACGAAATCAGAGACTTCCAGTTCTGATGCACCGTCAATTTCTTTCTTTGCCTCGCATAACACCAGAAATGTGACATAAATATGTCATCCGAAAATTTGTGTAACGTTATGCGACTAAATGTCTGATGGAAATGTAACCATAGCAACCATGCTGACTGTGATGTGAGGTATGGATGGATGGTTATGTCTTGTGGCAGGATTCCATCTGAAATTAGCAGCCGTTGGTGGATGGCCATGACGGGAAACATATTATTTATGATCATTTGAATTTCGCAGGCTCCATGGCTAAACGGTTAGCGTGCTGGCCTTTGGTCACAGGGGTTCCGGATTCGATTTCCGGCAGGCTTGGGAATTTCAACCATAATTGGTTAATTTTACTGGCACGGAAGCTGGGTGTATGTGTCGTCTTCATCATCATTTCATTTTCATCACGACGCGCAGGTCGCCTACGGGTGTCAAATCAAAAGACCTGCATCTGGCGAGCCGAACTTGTCCTCGGACACTTCCGGCACTAAAAGCCATACGCCATTTCTTTCTTTTTCTTTTTTTCATTTGATTTTCCCACAAGAAAATATTGTTTCATTTTGCGTTCGCGGAGAACGGATTTTTACTACTACACTCTGCATTTTACCAAAGAAAGCGTGATTTGTTAGGAATCCTCAACAATTCTAGCTTGAGTTATATGCATTTTGAAGTCTGTGGTCCGACCTCCATGTACTGTATAAAAGAGGGCCACGAAGTCGGTAGTAAATCAGTATCTTCGTGTCGTCCCAGCCGTCTCGTGCGCAGACCAGCTGTGGGACTTTGATTCTACATCGTTACTCTGCCCGGCGAAGCGCTGATGTTCTACGCGTTAAGGACGAATACTCAGTAAATTTTCTAAGTCCGAGGCCCGAACCTCGAACTCTAAATTTCAAGTGTGAGAAGAGGTGTTGAAAATATCACAAGTCATTTATAGTGATTGACTAACATTTCACTGTGACACGAGTGTGATAGAATTTATCTCGTAAAAGTAGCACTCATTCTACGAACAAATATTCGCGAAGTGACTCGTGAGGACTCAGTTTCTTTTGTGAAAGACTGTGCTTCGTAAGAAAACTTAGTTTTTCTCTTAGTCAGTGCATTCACATTATTTCGTTTGAATAACAGTCCGAATGCGCACTTACAAAACTGTGCTGTATTTCTTGAAAAACTGTGCCTTATCATATATTAATAGATTGTGCCTCAGTGTTGGAACTTCGCCTCTTGCGTAGACTATGTCTTAGCTTAACCCGTAGCTTGCATGGTGAAAAAATGTTATGTTGCTTACACCCATGGGTCCAAGGGACCTAAGTGTAAATAAGTTTTTCTAACACATATTATATCAGGTTTGAAAATGTTCTAAAATTGCGCAAGCTTTAACTGATCATTTTCAATGAAAATTCAGCACACTTCAAGCAAATGGCAGTTCCACAAGACCCGCACAGTGGAAATTGGCACTTAGCACATGCACGACAAGTCTTCCTCCTCCTCACCTTCACTAGTACTTGAATTATGTTCGCTAATTTCAAACTCACTTTCTACGTCCGATATATCACTTAAATCTTTTTCTAACAAAGCTCTCACACCACTACTTAGTGACATATTATCCCAAAAATAACGTTTTAGGGCACATACATAGTTACTTTCCTTACACACATGGGTCCCAGAGACCCAAACGCTGCAATTACAGACAAAATGAAACCTTAGCGCATCCGCAACTGCCAAGATCATGTAGAGGACGAACGGCAACGAGAGGACAGGGAGGGTAAGCGCAGTGCGGCCAACATGTGAAAAATTACTTACAAAAGAAAACACTCGTGGGTCCCAGGGACCCAGCCGTGTAAGTTACGGGTTAACTTCATGATTGTGCTCAGTGAAAAACTTTGTTTATTTCCGTAGGAACTGTACTCTTTCAGGCTGTGTTTCCGTACGGAAACTTAGTTTCTTTTCGTACTTCTAAAGACTGGTAAATGAAAGAACAGTTTTAATTTCGAATGACTATTCTCAATGAAAGAACTTTGTTAATGCTATGAGATTGTGCTTTGAAAGGCTGCATGCTTTAGGAAACTTCGAAAGACGGTGTTTCGAGAAAGGACTTTAGTTTCTTTCATTCGATCTTGTCTTTGCGATCGTTCGCATTTCACGAACAGTGCTCTAGTATGTTAATGGGACTGTAGTTTATTACGCCGCTAGTCATACTTTCAAGTGTTCTATAAAACTACGTCTCAATGACATTATTTGATTTTCATTAGACTGTGCTTAAAAAGGTGTAAAATTCATCGCATTAACCTTAGTGATGGAGAAGGTTATGAACTGTGTTTTTCACATAACTCCATTAATTTCTATTTTTCCGACGAATGAATCAGACAGTTATTATTTCACTTTTGAACAATGTTAATTTACCTTTCGTCATAGATTGTAAAACTTATTTAATCTCTTCGATAAAAGCATCACTTGAAACTTATTTATGTGTGCTAAAGTTTACGAACAGTGGAACTCGTAACTCGTATGAACAGTGTTACGCAAGTATCTCGAGTGCAGTGCTGTACAGATTTTATTGACATTCTATTCGGTGTTACACGCTTCCTTAATCCCTTCTTGGGACTTAAGTTGAATTCAATCATTAACTATACATTCCACGCTGCACTTCACCTGTCATCAGACTCCTTGGTTCGAGCCTCTACCAGAACTTCCAGAACCGTCGACCACCGAGAGATTACACGGTTCCATGGTACAGAGAGGTTTTCAATGGTGAAGGGAAGGTGATCGTCACCACGGGACATCCTCGAAGCCGACGCTGTGGGGACGGTGTCCTCATTTACCAACCTGGACTCTGTAAATTCAGCTGTTCATCTATGATAAGATGATATGATTTGCTCGTTTCTTTTGAACAAACAAAAGTTCAAAACTATAAGAACCCTCTCTCTGACGTTTCCTAAACATGGACCTTACACGCCCTGGCGTCAAACCTATGCTCTCCACTGAATAAAGTGCGGGCGTCGTCGATACGGTTACAATATGTTTCCAATACATCAATGAAGGTTCTTCTTATCCTCAGGCATTATAAATTAAGTAGAAGCCACACACTCCTTTAGTGTGCTATGAACCACAACCTGTTTCAGCATAACCAAAGCAGGACTGATAAGAAGAACATTGTATTTGACTATTTACGAAGTGGAGAAAAGTGTCGTCGTGATATTCCAGGAATCAGTAGCCTACTTGCCTTATTGGGTTGCAGATAAACAAAGATATTCCCGGATATAGAGCTGGTGCTGCTAATTTTTACACGCGCTACCCACCTGTCAAACGGGCTAAATGGCGATAACGAACACATCTCATGACATGAGTTATACACAGGTTTCCAGCGCTTAAGTTATCTCAAATAAATGCCAAATTTTCCAATATTGTGTGCAGAAACTAATGTCTACACTTAAGGTGCAAAATGTTATCAAAGTATGCCCTAACAGGAGAAAAGCATAAAACATGCACTATTAAGTTAAAAATTCACCAAATATACAATTGCATATGCAATATTTAAGATGCATAATTTTCCGGAGCTACTTTTTTTAATAGAATCATTTCTCACAATGAGTCTCATTTCAGACCCCATAGGTTCTTCTTCCATATCTCCGTCAATCAAGCCGCCACTGTATGCTGCATTGCCTTCGCAATCACAGAAAACGACGCTCAATCGTTGACGCTCTACACAACACGAAACTACACGCCAGTTTAATATGTTTTATTTTGTTGTGAGGAGATTCTATAAAACAGGATCTCTCTGTCATAATTTCGCTCTCATTACGTCTTCAAGTACGACTTGCCTCTTCTAGGACTCAGGTTTAAACCCTCTCTATTTTAAAGCACTTGCTCTAATAAATATTTATCTCTTAAGTCATCACTAAGTAGTTCTAGAGTACTTCTGATATAATCACAACGAACTAAGCTCTTTTCTCCTTTGAACTGGTTATAATAAACCTGCAGAGTCCAGTACTTTACGTCTCATAAAAAGCTGCACTTTACAGACGTAGTATTTTGTAACTTGCATGATTTTGTAGAAATAATATTTCTCTGGTTTGAGATTAAATCTGAAATTGCCTTCCTCCGCAGTGCTTGAAGTTCTTTTTGATTGTGTCACTTTTTAAACTGATTTTCCTAATGCACTACAAAATAGGGGCAGAGAAACCCAGCTGAATTCCATGTTAATAATTCTTTTGTCTGCATTCTTCAAAGTTTTGCCTCATACCGTTTCTTTATCTTGAGCTATCTAATGTTCGCGCTCTTCGTGCGGATTTATGAGCAAGGATTGAGGTGGTTAATGACGCAAAATGATAATTTGTCTAAAATAAATGACTATGAATATCTTTAAATACATTATGGGGTTTATGTTCACCTGCAAGTGGGTAGAAGAGGTCGAGACGGATGAGGGAGAAGTTGGAATTACAGTGGAGATGATCCACAATAGAAGAGAGTTCAGAAGATTTGACAGTCTAAAATCATTTGGAGAGAAAACACATAAAAGGAGGCCGGAAAGGATCATTTCGGAAAAGGAGAGAAAGATGAGAAGCGAAAGAATGAAGAGGTTCTAGGAAGAGAAGAATGAAAGGCCAAGAAGCCTTAAGTTCTAAGCAGTCCATAGTCGGTGAAATTCGGAAAAAACAAAAACAAAAATGAGCAGAATTAGTACACAATATAATAGACAAATACATCACCATGGTACACGCAAAAATTCGAATATTTATACCTGTCAATAAGGAGCAGTAACTTATGGCCTTCGGTTCGTGGGCCCTCGGGTTCGATTCCCGGTCACGTCGGGGAATTTAACTTCATATGGTTATTTTTTCTGGCTCGTAGGCTGGGTGTTTATGTGCGTCTTAAATGTATAAGTTCAATTCATCAACATAATATAAAGAAAAATACAAAATTGTAAAAATAATGTTATTGATTTTACGCCGAAATTTAGTCCCGCAGGAGTTCTTTCATGTGCCTGTAAATCTACCGACAATAGACTGACGTATTTGAGCACCTTCAAATACCACCAGATTGAGCCTGAATCGAACCTGCCAGTTTGGGGTCAGAAGACCAGCGCCTCAACAGTCTGAATACTAAGTTTTTGCTGGCTGAATGGTCGATAAGACCTAAAGCAAAAATAATTATAAACACTTCTGGAACAAAGGGTCTGAAAAATTATTTTTTGAGATATGACCGAAGTAGGCCTATCTCATGTAATAAAGTATATTTCAACTATTAATGAATTTAAGCATTAAACTGAGGAAAATCTTGTTTCAGTCCTACCTGGTCTAAACACATATTTCTCTAAATTACTAAATAGAAAAGTGTAAATATTTTTTGAGAGAGAAATTTATTAAAGAAATAATAAATTGTCCGTCCTCCAATGAGGTTCGCCATTCGGATCCGGAACACAGGTTACAACTTCAGTAGAATTTTAAAGCATCAACAATGAAAAGGTTTAATTGTTAATGCTGTTATTGTGTTCTTTTTTCCATGGGGAGTGCGGCAGTAATGTTATTCATGTTTTTAGGTAGAGATGGAAATGAATGATTGGTAGAGAGTCCCTCAGTATCTGTATTACTATTTTTCTATTTCGTAGAATGGAACTTTCAAATTTTGAAGAAAGGTCGATGTCTGACTAGGGAGGGTGCCTCTTGCTCCGAATAGCAGACCTCTGACAATCCATCGATCGATAGGTATTTTTTACTTTTCTGACAAATAAGGCAAGCACGGTACATAAAAAGTAGCTTGTTTTCCTAGGGTCCACATCCCGAGCTGATTCGAGTCTCTTTCAAAGCGAATGGTGGGATCTAAGGCCACTGCTTCACTGTCCTTTCTGATGATGGCTGTGGTGTCAGCCCTCCGATTGGAGTCATCGAAAGACATGCAGTGAACCTCCTCGTGCACCACCCATAATTTAGTTTCTTTCAGTTTTAACCTAGGTTTTGTTTAGATTATGTGTGTGCAGTGAGCTCGCAGTTGCGATCAACAGTATTCTGTAAGAAGGAAGTCAGCTCCCAGACGAAACTATCTTTACATTGGTCTGCTTTCAGACCAACTATGCTTTACGGAAGTGAAAGCTGGGTGGAGTCAGGATATCTTATTCATAAGTAAGAAGTAACAGACATGAAAGTAGCGAGAATGATTGGTGGTACAAACAGGTGGGAACAATGGCAGGAGGGTACTCGGAATGAGCAGATAAAGGCTAATTTAAGAAGAACTCGATGGATGAAGCTGTACGCATAAGCCGGCTTCGGTGGTGGGGTCATGCGAGGCTAATGGAGGAGGATAGGTTACCTAGGAGAATAATGGACTCTGTTATGGGGGGGGGGGGTAAGAGAAGTAGAGGGAGACCAAGACGACGATAGTTAGACTCAGTTTATAACGATTTAAAGATAAGAGCTATCTATAGAACTGAATGAGGCCACAGCACTTGTTTCAAGTAGAGGATTGTGGCGACGTTTAGTAAATTCACAGAGGCTTGCAGACTGAACGCTGAAAGGCATAACAGTCTTTAAGGATAATGTATGTATGCATGTTGTAGCAGCTTTTATTTTAAATTCATGGTTTTCCGTGTTTTCCCATTTTCACACCAGGCAAATGCTGGGGCTGTACCTTAATTAAGGCCACGGCCGCTTCCTTCCCACTCCTAGCCATTTCCTGTCCTATCGTCGCCATAAGACCTGTCCGTGTCGGTGCGACGTAAAGCAACTAGCAAAAAAAAAAAAATCGCCGGGCTGAGTGGCTCAGACGGTTGAGGCGCTGGCCTTCTGACCCCAATTTGGCTGGCAGAAGTCTAAAGAAATTATGAAGGAATATTATATTCTGGAAATGTTAGTGAATTATTATGAGACGCGAGATTTAGATGTCTATAACTACTTTAACCTGAATATCTTCCTCAGTTTTAATTTTGAATAGCACTCCCATTCGTCGATGTTAGCCCTGGAGCTCAGGAAGGAACCAAAAGACGGCACGATGAAGTGGAAGTCATCGCACGTGACAGGTCGCGCATGTGCGTCAACTCGAAAGATCTTCTCAGGCCCCTCCGAAGACAATACGACATTATAAAACATATAACGTTCCGTAATAGTCGGTGGAGTGGTGTATATTAAGACTAACACAAACATCCAGTCCCCGATCGAGAGGAATCAACCATAACATCCTCGGCCTGGCCAAGAATCAAATCCAGAGCCCTTTGAACCGAAGGCCATTACTGCGATCATTCAGCCAAGGATCAGGACTTCAAACTATGCACAAGAATGAATAATTTACCTTCATATTACACCTATACTTTTCCGTTTGCACTGTGGGTCAAAAAGACCCGACGCGAGTGTTTATGTACCTCTGTGACACGCGAATACTTAAGGGTTGAATCACGCACAAATTTAACAACATCACCCCAGAAAGCCTATTTGAATTCTCCCACCAAGTGATCTGATTCGCTAACTTCAGCTTCAGATAACATAACAACGGTGCGAGACATCGAATCACTTCTTTCAAAGTATTTATCACCTAGTTTACGTTGTTTCAGACCACCCTGTATAAGGCAAGGGTTACCTCTCTTATTTGAAATAAACCCTATAATGAACAGGACTGAACCGAAGTTAGACGCAGAATGACGAGTTATCAAACCATTCTCGACCAGGGCATTTCTGGGAAACTGTCACTATTAGTCAACATTCCGTCACTAACGGAAAACTCAGCATTACGATTTACACTTCGTCGCTAATGGGACACTTAATGATCACTTCATGATCCGTTTCTAATGGGAATCGTCGATACCGGGCTGGGCTTGAACCCGGAACCCAAGGATCCGGTGTCCGACACTCTGCAAGTAATTCTTTCTTTCTCGTGATGAATGTTAACTTAGGACTTTTATCTTGGTCGTACTTCCCCTTAAAGAAATAATCACCAGTGTGAGGGGGCCAAGAAGAAGGCGACCTCTAGAATTTTACAAATCAATTACATCGTGAAATAACCGGCGAGGATTTCTAACAAAATAAGGTATATTTAAAGTAAACATGTGAGCATCAAAGGTCGAGGAGTTAAATTACACGTTGTGTGACGTTGAACAAACAGGTTGTTTGTTGTGCTGGAGAGAATCAATTGCCGAGTGTCGTCACTCACACCACAGCGTGTTAACTCGGGAGTTGTTAAGCTGTTTATTTTACACGGTACATGATTCATGGCATCACACTTGTTTTGGTACTTTATAAAGAATTCACTTACTGTGCAATGGGAACTCCGGACACGCTTGAAGAGCCTGCATCAAGATGGATACCACACTGCATTCCACAAGAGCAAGAGCAGACACGTTTGAGTATCACAGCACCTTTAGACCAACCTTATTTCGTCACTACCTATATGACCTTTCCTTAAATTTTAACTGGACAGTCTGGAGATATATAAATCCTTTTACCTAATATGAGAATTTCATGAAGTTTCAGGGAACGCCTATAGATATTGGTCGTAAACGCAGTATCTTTGGATTATGGCCCTCTCACTACTATCAATATTCGCGATATTCCAATAACCTACAGAGGGTCGTATGCAACAAAACAAGTTCCTACGTAAACTTTGCCCGTAAACCTACTAGCGTGTTTTATCGTGGGCTTATTATGATGGGTTACCGGTCCATTTTCATCGTACGGCTAGTCGCCAACTAATAATGCGATGAATTGGTCGGGGAGGACCAATACCAATACCTCGGCCTGCCCATTCTCCTGACCTTAACCTTTTAGATTTTTGGCTTTGGGGACATGTACTGACCATGGCGTATGCGGTTCCCGTAAATGATGTAGATACTCTACGAGGACGCGTGTTTAATGTTGGTGATGCAATCCAGCAACAGCCAGAGGTGTTCCAACGAATGCATTAAGGGTCTACGGCTGCATTTCAGTGTCCTTCACATCGACAACATGTTGTGAAGAGAAGATAAAAGACATCGCTATCATTGATAGTAGTGATAGGGGAACAAAACTCCAAAGATAACGGATTTGCGACCAATGTTTACAGGACCTTTCTTCCATTGTTTATTGCGTGCTACCTCATCTGTTCATATTGAAATTTTTTCATGGACACTCTGGATAAAAGAGCCAATTTTTCCTTATAGAGCTTCTGGATAAGCTATGTTAAGTGTCCTTCCGTTAACATTCAAATTTATACTAGTGTTATTTTGATAGTGCCAGTAGCCATTTTTCCATTTGAAAACGTAACTTTCTAAAACAATTCACATTCTAATAATTCTAATAATTAACAATATCTGTGTATGGACTAAATTATGAACCACTGGTAATATTTCATTTCTGTGGAAAGAAATGTATTTATTTGTTTATTTATGGTGTGGCTACACATTGCAATTATTACACATCTAAAATTAGCTGTACTTTCTTTATATTATAAATACTACATTAATATATCTAAGCACAAATGAAATTCAAGCAAGAATCTCTACGGCCAAAGTCACATTCAACAAGAAGAGGACTCTGTTGATCAGCAAGCTGAGCTTGGAACTAAGGAAGAAACTGGTCAAGTGCTGCATCTGGAGCACTGCACTGTACGGAGCAGAGACGTGGACCATGAGAAAGAGGGAGAAAATATACCTAGAAAGTTTTGAAATATTGTGTTGGAGGAGAATAGAGAACATCAAGTGGACAGACAAATGACCATGTACTGAGAAGCGGAGGAGAGAAGAAGACTATTATGTACACAATTCCTCAGACGAAGGCCAACTGGATCGGACACATACATAGACACGAGCGGTTCATACACAACGTCATCGAAGGGAAGATGAAAGGAACTGCAGGACAAGGTAGAAGAAGATTCAACATCTGGATGACAGGAAAAAGCTGAAACCAGGGAACATTGGCGTCAGAAATTCTCCGTACGAAGACATGGACCTGCCACTAGGCAGAATACTGTATAATAATAATAATAAAAATTCTAAATTGGTGACTTATTTTACATCAGTTGCTATTGGGAAGTCTGCCTGTGCGCTCCACAGTTACATTTTGGAGATTATAATATTTATCCCACTTACGACGAGCATCTGCACACCTGCCGTGGTTGGTCCGTATTCTATTTAAGGAACACCAAATTCTGGGAAGCTGTTCAAACGCAGGTGGTTTCCTCGTGATGCAGGGTAGAGTTTGACAGCTTGGAGGGGAGTTTTCTAGCCTGCTTTGCTTCCACGAACTAAGAATTTTGTAGTTTGTCATAGTTAATTCTCTACCAGTGATCATTGGTGGATGCCTAGATACTAGCCAGTGAGTTTATAAATTCTCTGTGTCATTATGTACCGGAAGCTGAAGGTTGTCTAACAATTTCTTGTACTCCCGAATAAGAGCGTTCTTCTGCCGAAGGTCTAAAGGAGCTATATGACTCAAGATTGGAAACAAGAAGGTGAGTGTTGTTCTCATATTTACACTGATAATTCGCGTTGTGCTGTTTAGCTGAGTGTCAACCTTTCTTGTGTGAATGAATAGATCAATTCAAGTGCAGAGATGCGCAGTGTGTCGGCAGAGGAACCCCATGTAGTACCACATAACGTAGAGAGGATATTGTTTCGGGTTCTTAGTTTGGCTGCAGAATTTGCCACGTGCCTCTTGTAAGAGAGCATTCTACCTGAAGTAATCCCTAGGTACTTGGGGTGGTTGTTATGCTTGAGTTGATGGCCTTCAAATTAGACAGAAAGTTGTCTGTTTGATAATCTACTACAGAAGTGGAAGCTTGCTGTTTCTGTTTTTACATAATTCAGTTGTTGCAATCTCCACATTCGAAAATATGTACCGAAACAACACATCAATAGCACCTTCCTTCCATTTCATAAATATTTGTAGATTTGGCTTTACGTCACACCGACACAGATAGGTTTTATGGTGACGATGGGATAGGAAAGGGCTAGGAGTGGGAAGGAAGTGGGCGTGACCTTAATTAAGGTACAGTCCTACCATTTTCCTGGCGTGAAAATTGTAAACCACATAAAAACATCTTCAGGACTGCCGAGAGTGGGGTTCGAACCCACTACCTCCCGAATACTGAATACTGGCCGCACTTAAGCCACTGCAGCTATCGAGCTCGGTACAGTGCAAGTTTGAGGTGATTCATCCCGTATATTGTAATCCTCCATTATTACCAACAGATAACATTCCTACTGAAATAGATTTTAAAAAGTTGTCGAAATAGAAATTATTTTACTAGTAATTGGGTAATACATCCTGACTGATGAATTTTACTTACGGGTCCAACTATGCCCAAAAAAAGTCCTAGATTGATAAAATTTACTGCACTGCTAGAAATTAATAAGCTCTAATAAACATCACGTGAGCAAATTTAGGGATATGATCATCACTAACGAACTGGGACATTAGTAATGGGGATCGGAGATATTTAAATAGAAAACAAATGTGGTAAGAAATCAGGACTAATTGGTCTGAGTGGGCCTGGTGGATTCTATTTCATCTGAATTAAAAGGTGGTCGTGTTGATTGCTACGAATGACAACAGGAGAAAGTGCTATAATGACAGTCGTCAGTTTAAATCACATCCAGGTCGATAATCGTTACTGGAACTAGCCATGCGTACAGCTGTCGTGTGGGCAAGCCTGTGGTTTGACACCCACGGTCTGACCACCAACTGTAGTTCCTCTTCCTACAGCGAGTACCGCCCTACCTTGGGTATAACAAGTGGACTAAGGATGAAACATTGCTTTACTTTCAGAATTTTACCTCAGTAAATCTTAGTACTGTCACGTTTAGATTCTGAACAGGATCGTGGACCTTACATTTCTGTGTACATTATGTTCGCGTTTTGGATTACATTTTAGTACCCATTGTCCAGACGACAGAAGTACTCCTACTTGATCAATGATATACAGGATGCCCAAAAAAACACCGACAACACTTAGTATGTTGTACGGGAAGGCGGACAGATCCGTTTTCAAGATGGAACCTATATCCAGAATCCCACGGCTTGGACGCTGTAGCGCATCGAAATGAGAGACGGGTGTGCGTTCCGCATGGCGTCAATAAGCCCAACATAAGTAACACATCGGGTTCATTAGAAACGGGGTTCGAACTGTGTACCTCCTACGTCTTTGCATAGCCTACATTGGCGGTGCTGTGGCTCACGAACATGACCCAATACGAGCGGTTGTCTTCGAAAAAATTCAATCGCTCCGTGGACTCGAGAAATGAGGTCCTTCACTGACGTTACAGGAGTGTCACACACCATCTCTTTATACTACCTACGTGGAACTGTCCGGCTTCTCTTAATCGTCTCTCGATGGCCGCGAATGTGGAGTGATGTGGGGTATGTCTGTTTGGAAAACGTTCCGTGTTCTATCTTGCAGGAGCTCTACCATTGCAATCCGCTTTGCAGTATGCAAGCACCATGTCGGGCATTCCGCAGCTGTGAACTGGTATATATCGCACTGCTATTAACAACGTCACTGGACTGGAAGACTACAGTACACAAGTAACACAGTAGTGCCTACGATGTTCATTACGTCTTTGCCAGCCAGAGAAGTCTGCTGTGACAGAACATGCCATACATAATGACCGTCAAATAATTTCGGATGCAACTTCTGTAATTTGTAAATAGAAACATTTTATTCCTAGAATCATTCGTGAGGCGATTGAAACTGCTAAACGCCCGAATAATTTCAACAAAGGTGGCAGCTATATACTGAGTAGATCATAGCTACCCTCCATAGTTAACTCGTCAACATCTTTCTCCGTGACTCTGGAGGCCCTGGAATGAATTATATTTCTAACAGGGTCTCTCTATCTTGAGTCTGGTTACTATGGAGTTACAGTTGCCATTTTCTATTGTTATTGCTCTGAAGACGATCCTGGTCGCAGGATCGAAACGCGTCAAGTGGAAATGAAATGGCGTATGGCTTTTAGTGCCGGGAGTGTCCGAGGACATGTTCGGCTCGCCAGGTGCAGGTATTTTGATTTGACTCCCGTAGGGGACCTGCGCGTCGTGATGAGGATGAAATGATGATGAAGACGGCACATACACCCAGCCCCCATGCCAGAGAAATTAACCAATGATGGTTAAAATTCCCGACCCTGCCGGGAATCGAACCCGAGACCCCTGTAACCAAAGGCCAGCACGCTAACCATTTAGCCACGGAGCCGGACGCGTCAAGTAGTATTTAACATTACACGACCTAATATCCCCAAATAATTATCATTATGACTTTCATTAATAATTATTCTGATATGAGTGATTTTCATACTTAGTAATGTCATTGCCATGTTTGATTACTACCTGTCAAGCGAGAGAGTACAAAATTCCTCTGATTACGGAAGAATATTATACCCTGATAGATACAGTAACCTTCCCAAGCTACTAGATACATCCAACAGATGGCAGAGCGCTCCTATTAACTGGCATGCTGCTAAGAGAAAAAAGTCTACGTGCAAACAGACCCCATCACAACACACGCCTTAGACATTATCTTGGAACACCTATCGAAGGATAATCTAGCTGCATGAGAAAGAATGAAGGCCATGTATCGTAAGAAAGTTCTCTGCCTGGCAAAATACTCTCCTTCGAGAGTAACATATGAGCTCACAAGACAACCGTTTTATATAGAACAACTGCGATTAAAAATACAATTGCCTTCTACGACATAATACCAAGCTTTACATCAAGACCTGCAGGATAAAAAGAGCGAATATATGGATAGGTATTTTACCAAACAGAATGTATGAATTCTAAATGAGAACTGCGGCACACCATAACGCGCTTCTTATTAAATGTTCATGGAAACATTGAAAAAGGCTGGCAGAACAATATGACTACTTCAGGCATATCAAGACGAGTTATCTAACCTATTTATAACAAATGCTATAACGGGTGCACTAATGAGTAAGTAAATTAATAGGTTTCGTTCATGGGGACCAGACAAATGGAACGTATTAATGAGAAAACGTATATTGGAAAAAAACGTATACTTGGGCTAAGTATTAGTGGACCACATTCGGTGCCTGAAACATTTAGCGTTTAACGTATGAATGAGGTTCAACTGTAACTACAAATCACTACCTCTAGTAGTTCATCTGGAGGAGAGAAAAATCCACAGCTCAGGCAAGCAGATCAATGTGGAAAACATCCTAGGGATATAGGCTATAAATGTGGGTAAATAAAATATAATAAAATATGATAATATATTATTTATTATTCCTAAAATGTACAGTCCTTTTCTTAATCATCGTTATCCGGTCGATTAGATTAGCAGTTTTTTTACAACTATGAGCGCTAATGTCAGTCATTGCAGAGTTTCACTTAATCCCTTATAACTACATTCGATGTGGGCATTTTCCAAAAATCCAAAACTGCCTGAGGGTATTGGACCAAGGAAGACATTACAGAAAGAATTGTGTAAATACGTTATTTTGGCTACGATTTGAATGAAATGAAATGTCGTATGGCTTTTAGTGCCGGGATATCCCAGAACGGGTTCGGCTCACCAGGTGCAGGTCTTTCTATTTGACTCCCGTAGGCGATCTGCGCGTCATGATGAGGATGAAATGATGATGAAGACAACACATAGACCCAGCCCCCGTGCCATTGGAATGAATCAATTAAGGTTAAAATCCCCGACCCGGCCGGGAATCGAACCCGGGACCCTCTGAACCGAAGGCCAGTACGCTGACCGTTCAGCCAACGAGTCTGACTGATTTGAATGAAAAAAGAAAACGAGTAAAGAAACAGGCGATTTCGGAACTGCATTTAGACCGGAAGTGATTTTTGAAATGTGTCGTTTTTTCACTTTGATAGACCTATCCAAGACTCACAATTTGGAGCACTTCCGGGCCCTATAGCCTTTCAACGTTCGGCAAAATTGAGAAAATTGCTTATCTTTACGTTTTCGTGGTATGGGGGCCCCTACTTTCTTAAGAAATGTTTTCAATATTGAAACGATTACCTCATTAAGGTAAGTTACAGATTTCAAATTCCTAAGTATTAAACAAAAATAAACATATATATTCTAAATATTCAAGTGTAACTTGATGATGATCTTTCAAGAACGAAACACGTTCCTCCTTGTTTAATAGTGTGTATTTTTGTTCCTTGTTTAATAGTGTGTATTTTTGTTGCTTGTTTAATAGTGTGTATTTTTGTTGCTTGTTTAATAGTGTGTATTTTTGTCGCTTGTTTAATAGTGTGTATTTTTGTTGCTTGTTTCATAGTGTGTATTTTTGTTGCTTGTTTAATAGTGTGAATTTTTGTTCCTTGTTTAATATTGTGTATTTTTGTTCCTTATTTAATAATGTGTTTTACAGGTGTGTTTTAGTGTAATATTTATATTTTAATTGTGTGTTCACCGGGCGAGTTGGCCGTGCGCGTAGAGGCGCGCGGCTGTGAGCTTGCATCCGGGAGATAGTAGGTTCGAATCCCACTATCGGCAGCCCTGAAGATGGTTTTCCGTGGTTTCCCATTTTCACACCAGGCAAATGCTGGGGCTGTACCTTAATTAAGGCCGCTTCCTTCCAACTCCTAGGCCTTTCCTATCCCATCGTCGCCATAAGACCTATCTGTGTCGGTGCGACATAAAGCCCCTAGCAAAAAAAATTGTGTGTTCGATGGATTGAAAAGTTTTAACTTACATTTAACTGAGTTGACATTGGAAGAAACAAACCCTTAAGGGAAAATGGAATCAGATTTTGGGTGAAAAATTAAAATTTCGTTTGTTTGCCTTAATTTGTCCTTTAAACGTTCTGATTTAAAATGGGACCCTCAACATGACTCTAGTGTCATTGTAACTATTGTATTTTTCCATGTATCTGAGACGAGTGCATGACGTCATGGCTGGCTCTATAGCTCTCAAACTTCGTTCGTGACTTCAAAGCTCCTACTTTTCAGTGGTATGAAAGGAAAACTGATTTCAATAGTTGGTACTCTGCACGTGTTGTTCTTCTACTTTTTAACATATATATATATATTGCTTGGATTTTGTTATCCTTGGTGTGTTGGTAAGCATTGTGACTGTTCTGAATTTGTGTTGTGGCAGTATCAGTATTTGCCTAGATTTAGTGGTAAAGCTTTTAATTGCGGTGCGAATTGGCAGAAGAAGAGAAATAAAAAGCAATTTTCAAGGCAGTGGCAACATAAAATCAAGGGAATATTTCCTAGTTCCATCTTGGTTCTCAGACAGTTGACTTCAGTCAAGTTCAATTCGGAAATGCAGACAGTGCAATCAAGATTTTAGCCAGAAAGGCAACAGAAGTTAGATGCAGTGCCAAGGATGCATTTGGAGATGACGAAGGAATTGGAGATTATGCAGTAGGAATGTTTTAACTTTGAGCTCAGTCTTCCGTAAATTTAACATTTTCATATTCAACGAACATTCTCTCAGATTCTACGGAGTCTATTATTTTGCAATTTTCAGAACGTATTCATTACAGTACTCTAGATATATTAACCGTTTTACTTCAAAATATACGGTAATGAGAGTATTAGAGGAAACAATGCTCAAAAAAAGTGTTGAAAAATCATACACACAAAAAATGTATAGCTCACTAAGCAATAGCACTCATCAGAATCTCTTGTTCCTGTACAGGCAACAGATATGTTTGCATGCAATGTCAAAAATTTAGATTTGTGGCTGCAGTGGTTTATAAGAAAATATTCCCTATATTAGGCATAGGCGATACCATTTCCCCTTATGGTCAACATACGGTTACGTGGGTACATTGCCTATTCGCTCCACTGGGCTGAGTGGCTCAGACGATTGAGGCGCTGACCTTCTAACCCAACTTGGCAGGTTCGCTCCTGGCTCAGTCTGTGATATTTGAAGGTGTTCAAATATGTCAGCCTCGTGTCGGTAGATTTACTGGCACGTAAAAGAACTCCTGCAGGACTAAATTCCGGCACCTCAGTGTCTCCGGAAACAGTAAAAATTGTTAGTGGGACATAAAAACGATAACATTATTGTTATTATTATTATTATTATTATTATTATTATTATTACCTGATTATTCCCAGAGGGCAATCAATTTCGGCTAGGAGATAAATAACAACAAACTTAGGCATATGACAAGAAAGCCTAGTGAACTGCACAGCCGACGGGAGTAGCGCTCATTGTTTATGGCTCATCAGAAGTTAACGTGATCGTAGTCACGATACTGCTAATTGCAGGTCTGCCCACATTGAAACGGAACCAAAACATGCAAATACGAACACATTATTAACGTCTATATTACGAGGTGTTAAGATTATTGAGTGATGGAGGAGTGGAGACTGGTAGCTCTCAATAGACATTATATGTAAATGACGGATCTCGCGAAAGAAGCATTAGAGCGGCTTTGTATTATGACAGATTGGAGTGGTGTCGAGATATCAAGGCACAACTGCACTGACAAGACGGGAATCGTGTAGCATAGCAAATACGCAACTTGATTTGAACAAGTACATTTTAATGTAATTCATTTTCTTCTTTACTCTTGTCCTCGTATTTATGAGGGCTAGGGAGTGTTTAATTTACACGCCCTTCGTGGCCCTTCTCTTTCTCTGGCCGATTCCTTCGTTTTCCGAAGTTTCAGACCCTTTCTATTTTTTCTCTCTGATTAGAATTATATATAGGATGGTTGCCTAGTTGTAGTTCCTCTTAATAATCACCACCACCACCCTGTATATCTCAAGATGGTGCAGTTATATTCAGGCACACCCCTAACGGAGGTGAACCGCATTTCTAAGCACATATCAGCCTTCCTGCCAATCTTAGATTTCTGACAGTATCGGGAATCAAACCCGGGCCTCCAAGGACTCCACCTAACAGCGCTAGCCGTTACACTATGGCGATGGACATCGGTAGCTCTTAAGTAAGATGGTTTTTCTTATATTCACACCAGTCAAATGTCGGGACCAAGTTATATTCCTTTCCAATCCTAGTCCTTTCACGGTCCGGAGACGCCGAAAATCTGAATGTGCTAGATTGACGTTAAATAATTAGGAAATAATGATGATGATGATAATAATAATAATGAGAATAATGAACAAATATATACATGCTTCGCTACGTTATTCTACATTTTACACGGGTGTCTCCGTAAAACACTGTAAAGGCAGTGAGTAAGATTATATTAAATTACATGCCTCTTAGCGCTATCCTGGAAACAAAGCAGGGTGGACAGAATACACTGTTTCCGATCTAAGGTAGGAATTGGGGAAGTTTTGAAAATAATGGCAGGCCACATTTCCTACTGCCAATCACAATCGAGGTCGGGAGTTTCTACTATAACAGCAGGCTCATTTGGCAACAACATTCACAAAAGAGATGGAGAATTTTCATTATAAGACAGGCCATTTTTCCTAATGCAAGTTACAGTCGAGTTCGAAAGATTTGATTAAAATCGAGAAATGCAGCGCTATATAACGTATCAACAATCGTATCAACAATATAACGGCGATTGCACTATCTGTTTTGTAATACGACTTACCGTTCAGCCACCAATTATCCCGAAATGAAGTTCTACACCGTCATGAAAATGCATTCATATTTCGATATTTTCCGGAGCGAAAAGTTATACATTTGAACAACTTGGGATTTTTCGTCAAAGAAAAGATTGTCCAGGTATCGGGATCATCACTCGCTACATGCAGAGAAATTAAGGAAGAAAGAGATACAGTTAAGAATGTTGAAATTAGTAGAAAATAGTATTATAATTGAGGACAGCCGGGTAGGATAAATGTGTAAACACCAAGTGGATGTATTGGAAAATCAAATGTCCCTCAATAAATTATGAAGGTATGAACTTACGGATATAAGAAAGAGGTAACTGAGGAGAAATTTAGGCGCAGGGATTCTTAGGTAAACGGATAAGAAGATGACTTATGGTGTTATTTCTTAAGCTATTCGAGGACGGTTATAACCTCCAACGATATTCTGCCAATATCCCGCAGAATGGCCGATTGACGTCTCTCTTGCTTTCTACCCAAGGAATAACCACTAGTTTACAGGAGTGATGACAAAAATGGTAACACGTTACATACCTGCTGGCAAGCAGTCAGAGACGTTGCCTTTGTAACCTGTAGGTTAGTTGTCGGTCTGTCGGTCACCCAATGCAGACTATGATACTCGCAGAAAATAGTAATTTTCTCCGTCATTTGATGAGTAAGATAAATTATGAACATTACGAAAGTTGTGTATATTGAAGAGACGTCTCACATTAAGTCCACGGATTTTAGAGAAAATCAACAGTATAAGAGAAAATGGAGGAAAAGTGTTCTAGTTTACTTATAAACCCCCCGTCTATTCAAAGATTTTAAAATCATATGCATATCAAAACCTTCCCCGGGATGACTTTACTCTAAATATGACGTTTGCTCGAGATATATCTAGGGGCTGCCTGGCCGAGGCGGTAAAGGCGTGCGCGGATCGCCCGGAAGAACGTGGGCTCGAATCCCCGTCAGGAAGTCGTAAAATTTAAGAAACGAGATTTCCACTTCCGGAGGTGCATATGGCCCTGAGATTCACTCAGCCTACACCAAAAATGAGTATCAGGTTAATTCCTAGGGGCAAAGGCGGCCGGGCGTAGAGCTAACCACTCTACCCCATCACGTGCCGCGTTTAACAATGGTGGAGGCATTTACCTTCGACTCCTGCAAGGGTCTTCATGGCCTGTACGGAGGTGACTTTGTCTTTTTTTGGAGACATATCTAGCCGTTTCGCCGTGATGCTGGAACAAACAGACAAACAGACATGAAAAATAAAAACCACAAGTTGACCTACAACGGATAAATATCATAAAAATTGTCAAAACAATTGAAATTACAGACAGCGGAGCTCCTACAACTTTATTTATATAGATAATAATAATAATAATAATAATAATAATAATAATAACCGACCGAATGGCTGCGTGGTTTGTGTCACGTACCTGTCAGCTTTGCATTCGGAAGATAGTGGGCTCGGCAGCCCTGAAGATGGTTTTCCGCGGTTCCCCATTTTCACACCTGGCAAATGTTGCGGTGGTACATTAATTAACGCCAATGTCGCGTCCTTTCGATTCCTTGCCCTTTCCCATCCCATCGCACGGCCAACTCGGTTGGTCTTCGGTATTTACTTAGCCTAGAGTTGTTTTTTACTGTGAACTGAAACGGTGTATGGCTTTTAGTGCGGGGAGCGTCGGAGGGCGTGAACGTTCCCGTAGGCGAACTGTGCGTCGTGAGGAGGGTGAAATTATGATGAAGACGAAAAGTACACCCAGCAAATCACTACATCACAGAGGCGCACGTGGACTTATCTGCAGAATTATACAACAACAGACTCGCCAAAGGGTTATTAGATAAAATAAACTCACAAAATTCCAAGATAAATTTGCTGGATACCATAAGAAATCGCAGAGCCTTCAGAACATTCTAACAAAGTATACCTACAAAATGAATACCGGCAAGAAATCATCAGAATAACAGAGAAACAACATAAGAAATTCATGAAGAGTTTTGGAGAGGTGGACAATGAAAGCTTTTTTTTTTTGTTTTTTTTTCTTTTGCTTTACGTCGCAGCGACACACATATGTCTTACGGCGACGATGGGATAGGAAAGGCCTAGGAATTGGAAGGAAGCGGCTGTGGCCTCAATTAAGGTACAGCCCCGGCATTTGCCTGGTGTGAAAATGGGAAACCACGGAAAACCATCTTCAGGGCTGCCGACAGTGGGGCTCGAACCCACTATCTCCCGAATACTGGATACGGCCGCACTTAAGCGACTGCAGCTATCGAGCTCGGTACAATGAAAGCCATCAAGCGAAGTAACAAGTTCCAATGCGCTCTTTGGATTGGCAAATTTATTATTATTATTATTATTATTATTATTATTATTATTATTATTATTATTATTATTATTTCTTCGTTATACCCGTTCAAAGAGCGCGTTTCAACTTCTTCATTAGCCGATGGCTTTCGCCTTGTTATTCTCCTAAAATCTCTTCATGAATGCACTGTGTTGCATCTTGCGTTCTGTAGACCATTTCCTACCAGTTTTTTTAAGGTTTCTCCAGGAATTTGTGCTTGGCTACTATTGTACTAAAGTCTCCACGATCTTCTATGATGTCGCCCGTGATATTCATTTCTTGGAGGTCCACCTTAGTTTCTTCTAGCCAGTTTTATTTTGACCTTCTTTGAGTTGATTACATTAAATAATCCTTTTGAGTCTGTTTCTGTCCATTTTATAGATATGACCATAGAAGACTCTTGCGTACAGCATCACCAACCTGTCAGTTAATGAGTAGGGGTCCGCTGTTCTTCTCTTACTACAAATTATGTTCTCTCCTGGGACATTATCCGGAGAATTTTCCGTTCTTGCTTTTCAATTTCCGGGAAAACAACTGTCTTGCAGTGTCGTAATTTTTCAGTACGTGATATGACTTTTGGTTGTAGTAATTCCACGTCGGTCTGTACGCCTTATGGAGTTAACTGGCTATTTCTATGTTGGCCCTACTGTCTATCCCGATGGTAGAGTGAATTCTCCAAGGAATTAGAAGAAGGAAAAGCTGTGAAATTGTGCCGTTTTCCATCTCTAGCGGAGTTTTTTCTTGCTATCTTTGTGTAGATTTTCCATGAGCTCGGTTTTTTCGTGCGATATCTGGAGTCCTGCCTTCGACACTACATTGTGTAATCTCTGTACGGCGTATCTTGTTTATTATTATTATTATTATTATTATTATTATTATTATTATTATTATTATTATTATTATTATTTTGTGTAGCTATTGCTAGCTAGTGCAGCGTTTGTAAGGGAGACCCTCTAAGGAGGGTGGGTGGCATCAGCCGTGTATGGGGAACTGTGTGTTATTGTGCTGGAAGATAGTACTGTGTGTGGTGTGTGACTTTCAGGGAAGTTGGGGAAAGCAAAATCTCCCAGTCTCCGAGCCAAGGGAATTAACAATTTAAGACTGGAAATGATCCCTAGTCCTCCATGTGAGTGGAAAGCACGCTACCCCTAGACCATATTTCTGGCACTAAGAATGCTTAAACATCTATAATTTCATAGTCTCGCTCCCGTGATTAGTGGTTAGCATGCTACCCTTTGGTACAAAATGTTCTGGGTTCGATTCCCGGCAGAGTCAGGGATTTCAATAACCATTGGTTAAATCTTCTGGTTCGGGATCTGGATGTTAGTGCCGTCTTCATGATTAGCGTTCATCTCATTTAGAGATTCATCCTCACACACGTACAGGTCGCCTGCAGGTCTTAAATTGGAAAAATTCTCAGTTCTAACTCTTCAGGCAAGCAATTCAATATTGAAAACCTCCTAGGGATACGAGCTATGAATTTTGGGAAAATAAAATATAATAAAGTATGGGAATATAATATTTACTTATTCCTAAAAGTACAATCCTTTTCTTAATCAACGATATCAAGTCGATTAGATTAGCAGTTTGCCTTTTTCTACCACTACGAGCGCTAATGTGAGTCAATGCATTGTTTCACTTAAGCACCACTACGAGCGCTAATGTGAGTCAATGCATTGTTTCACTTAAGCACCACTACGAACGCTAATGTGAGTCAATGCATTGTTTCACTTAAGCACCACTACGAACGCTAATGTGAGTCAATGCATTGTTTCACTTAAGCACCACTACGAACGCTAATGTGAGTCAATGCAGAGTTTCACTTAAGCACCCCTACGAGCGCTAATGTGAGTCAATGTATTCTTTCACTTAAGCACCACTACGAGCACTAATGTCAGCCAATGCAGAGTTTCTTTTAAGTCCTTATAACCACATTCGGTGTGGACATTTAAATAAACAAAAATGCCTATGGGTATTGAACCAAGGAACACATTACAGGGAGAATTAGGGGATCCCTACTTATCCGACTAAGAAATGTTTTCAATATTAAAACTCTACGGAGGCCGCACGCCACTAAATTAAAGTCAATTTCATATTGTCGAAGTCAAGCATGAGACTGACAGTAGAAAATTGAAGTATCGAACTACTTGTAGCTCATATAAGAAGATATTGTGCACCATGTATCAAACCAGAGATGGTTCTTCTTCTTCAGCCTATAGACGTCCACTGCTCGACGTAGGCCTCTTCTAATTTTTTCTATGCCGTTCTTCCAGCTTGTGTCCACGCTCCCACGTTTAGAACTCCCTTCCCTCTTTCAATCGCCGATTACGACAGGCAGGGCATACCGTGGACGTTTTATACTGCCTCTACCCACAGGGGAAATCGTAAGCGATGACTAGAAGTGGTATGCCCCAAGTCTCTCAACTGGGGAGCATGGGATCCCCTAGCTGAGTCTGGCTTTGCTTCCACTTCCTTGTCCGGCTCCATGGCTAAATGGTTAGCGTGCTGGCCTTTGGTCACAGGAGTCCCGGGTTCGATTCCCGGCAGGGTCGGGAATTTTAACCTTAATTGGTTAATTTCGCTGGCACGGGGGCTGGGTGTATGTGTCGTCCTCATCACGAGGCGCAGGTCATCTACGGGTGTCAAATCAAAAGACCTGCATCTGGCGAGCCGAACATGTCCTCGGACACTCCCGGCACTAAAAGCCATACGCCATTTCATTTCATTTCATTTCATTTCCACTTCCTTGTCGTAAGCTTCTCCTGGCCTCCCTTGGTCAACTCTTCTCACACTCCAACCCTGATGGTGCTGTGCTTGCGAGACATTCATTCTTCTTAGTGTCGGATCCATCCCAGTTTTCGGGATGTTGTAATATTAACGATACGATAATTTTCACTCGAAATTCGATTATTTAGTATCGGTATTGTGTTTCGGTTAATTTGTGGTATCGATACTGTAGTTGTTGTTTGGGTTACCGGCCCATACACTGGTTTGATGCAGCCCTCCATGCTACCCTGTTCTCTGCTAACCTTTTCTATTCTACGGCAACTACTGCATCGTACATCTGCTCTAATCTCCTTGTCATATTCACACCTTTGTCTACAACAATAGTTCTAACCGCCTACACTTCCAACTGAACAAGTCCTGGGTATCTTCTTCTGGTCAAATTTAGTCAAATCTTTCTTCTCCTACCAATTCCATTCAGTATCTCTTCATACGTGTTTCGATCTACCCATCTGTACCACCACATTTCCAAAAAATACCTTCTCTTTCATTTTGAGCTAGCTGTCGTCCATGTTTCACTTCCATTCAATGCCAAGCTCCAGACAAGTCTTTTTAATTCCTCTATCAACGTTCGAAGTGGCCAAGTTACTCTCCTTAATAAAGCCTTCCTTGCATGTGCTAGTCTGCATTTTATGTCCTCCTTACTTCTTCCATCGTTAGTTATAGTACTACCAAAGTAACATTACATTACTTTTGTTTCGGATTTATTCATTTTCATCATTTTCATCTTGTATTCCTTCTGGAAGACTCTCGATTCCATTCAGCAATTTCTAAAGATCTGGAGACTCAAACAAAATAATAATATAATGGTAAATATCATTGGTTTCTTCTCTTCGGATTGTAATTTCCTTTCCAAATTTCTCTTTTATTTCCTTTACCGCCTATTCTATATTCTATATTAACGTATCCACAAAGACGCACGCGAAATGCCGTCAGTTGGTACAGTTACTTATTCAAATCTATTTACAAATTAAACACACACATAACCTTAATCACTGCTGTCACTAGCAAAATACACACATCAACAAAGCCACCATTTGAACAACTGCCTATCACTTCAACTTGGACACTGCAATTACAGCACGTCACAACAGCACGAGGTCACAAGTATACTCCTGCTACACCGTAACTCAACTAAACAATAATTCATCTCTACCGCCAAGATCTCTACCGTCAAGATCGCCTCCTTATATAGGTGCCTGGCAGGCTTCTAGAAAGATACGTTACAAAAATTACCTTCTCGAAAATTCGAGAGTGCTTAATGCATAGATATAGTGTACAGAATATTCTCCATCGTTCTCGTCTACCCAGTATCATTCTGGAAGTTACAGTGTGTTTCGCAATTTTGTAGTGGATTACAAATTACATATACAGGTAAGAATAAATTATATACAGGTTCTTACATTAATTGAACTGATATAAACGTCTATATACAGTGCATGCTTCATAACACAACCTCACAAACAATGCCATCGTATCGTATGTACATATGATGTAATAATAATACAAATACTAACTAGATGTAACACTTTATAGCCATGCATTACAAGTAATAATAATAACAATAATCGTATAATAATAATAATAATAATAATAATAATAATAATAATAATAATAATAATAATAATAATAATTCGAGCTCGGCACATGCATTATTTACTCATGGGTGAGATAATATTGTTTTCAAGTTATATATGTTCATCACACTTGCGTCAATATAAACACTGAAAAGTAGAGGAGAAAACTTCAGCTTTGCCTCACTCCTTTCTGGATTACTGCTTGTTTTTTAAAGCTCGCGATTCTTATCACAGCAGATTGATTTTTGCAGAGATTGTCCTAGATAATTCTTCTTTCGTGGTACCTGATCTCGATCACCTTCAGAATTTCAAACAGCTTGGTCCAATCAACATTTCCGAAGGCTTGTTCTTGTATTTAATGATATTGCTGATATCGAAAAGATCGCAAGAAAAAAATAAGGAATTGTGGTATTTAAAATGGGAAAAAATCTTTTATAATTATTATTTATGTACTATGCTCTTTTCATTTTATTTATTTTCTTTTTCACGGAAATAGCGACACCTCAGATTTAAGGTACTTCAATTGTTTTACGTTTTATAGGGTGATGCCCTCTCTGTGGCCAGGAGATGTGTAGCGGTGAATTGAGATGAGATGAAGGTTAGAGAGGAGCGGCCGTGACTTATAAGAGGAACTCTCGTGGCATTTGCCTTCATGAGGGGAATAGAAAATCACGGAAAACCATTCTCTGGACAGCCGATGGCGGCACCAGCCCACCATGTCTCGAATGCAGAGCTCTCTTTCAAGCTGCGATTCAGTATAATTTCAAATCTTTTTTTTTTTTTTCTTTTTTTTAGGAAATCATCGTATATTGAGAGATATCGATATGTTAATATATCAGAACGTCCCTAATTTACGCTTGAGAGAGGAGGGCTTCCCAGTTGTAGTTCATCTTAAGCAACACTTACCTCTCCGCACATTTCATATATACAGGAACATATATTTACTAATATTATGATTATCGAGACAGGACATTCAAACCATACTCACTACGCTGTGGACAGCGGTCAAGCAATCTCTTCATCTGACCCACTGTTGGTCTTCGTGCCTCCAGACAATTTCAACAGCGCAATTCTCTACCCTCTGTCTTTGTTGGCGGTCTAACCTTTGTACACGGATCTATTACTGAGAATCTCCGTGAAGAACACACCTCCGAAGCGACAATTTGGCCGCCTTGAATTATATATTATTGAGATAGTACCTCACGGACATCCATGATAATGGATGGCTCTGTAATCATTATGACTCTACGGTAGATGGCTATCGTCCTAGGATTTCATCTTCGACTGATGAAATCCGCCTACTAAAAATCCTCATCAGCAGAAAAGAATTTTATGATGAGACGAAACGGAGACTTACAAAAATATCGCCGATTGTCGGTTTGTGGTGACAGTGAAATGGCTTTTAAGAAGAAACCTCTTCCTGGTACGTTTGTCACCTTAATAATAATAATAATAATAATAATAATAATAATAATAATAATAATAATAATAATAATAATAATAATACATTTTCCAAAGTCAAATTCATGGGAGAATTGTCGGCTCCTTTTGAGATCAAAACTGGTGTCCGACAGGGTGACGGACTGTCCCCCATACTGTTCAATTGTGCCTTGGAGAAGGTAGACAGAGAATGGGATAAGACAACTAGTGGTGGAATTCGATTGGGATCGGTAAACAAGGGTATCAATATCAAATATTTAGCTTTCGCAGACGACATGGCCTTACTAGCTGAGACGTGGGAGGAAGCCAAGGAGCAGTCCTTCGAACTGCTGAAGCAAGCAGAGAAGATAGGTCTCAAAATCGCCTTTGGAAAGACCAAAATAATAACCAACATTAAGAATCCTCCAAAATATTTGAAAGTGGGGGAACAAAAAATAGAGACCGTCACAGATTTCAAATACCTTGGTGAATGGATGAGTTGGAATGGTCTTGAGAAGAAAGCAATGGAATCTCGGCGAACCAAAATAGAAACAGCCTTCCAGCTTACGAAAGACATCTATAACAAAAAATCCCTCTCCTGAAATTCCAGGATCAGACATTATAATACAGTAGTCAAGCCTGAAGCCCTGTATGCTGCAGAAACTCTATCTATAACTATGCATGGTCCAATGGAAAAGTTAGAGATAAAGGAAAGGAAAATTCTACGAAAAATTCTAGGCCCCAAATTTCATAATAACGAACTTTCACACATCCGCAATGAAACTCTGTATAGGAAATCAGAAAGGATTTCCGACACAATAAGGAAAAGGAGAATTGACTTCTATGGCCACATCCTAAGAATGGATCCGAAAAGGATAACTAAAAGAATCTTCGACTATCTCCGTAATAAGAAAACCAAGCCGAACTGGTTTAAGGAAACTGAGAAGAACCTACGAGAATTCCGAATTACAGAAGAGATGCTTGTAGATGGATCTGCAAAGAAAATAACGAAAGATAAAATGAGGTTTCAGGACAGGGTGAAGCCCAAGCGACTATACAGAATTTCTGAAGAAGAGAGGAAGGTAAGATCTGAAAGAATGAAAAAGTACTGGGAGGACAGGAAAACACGACTCACTAACCATTGATAGATCTATCGTACCCCAAAGAGGGTGAAACGGACAATAATAATAATAATAATAATAATAATAATAATAATAATAATAATAATAATAATAATAATAATAATAATAATAGCGAGTGGATTAAATCCTGAAAAAAATAAAGAGAGAATTCTTAAATTACAAAATACATACAGAATCACATGGAACAGGCACAATAACAAAAATCTACAATTCTATCCTAGGGATATAAGCTTTCAATTTAGGTAAATAATATATATTATATAAAAGTATGAAAATTTATTCTTTATTTATTCCTATAAGTTACAATAATATCCTTAATCATCGTTATCCGGTCGATTAGATTACCAATTTGCCTTTTTATACCACCACGAGCGCTAATGCGAGTCAATGCATGTTTCACTTAAGCACCACTACGAGCGCTAAAGTGAATCAGTGCAGAGTTTCATTTAAGCACCACTATGAGCGCTAATATGAGTCAGTGCAGAGTTTCACTTAAGCACCACTACGAGCGCTAATATGAGTCAATGCAGAGTTTCATTTAAGCACTTCTACGAGCGCTAATATGAGTCAATGCAGAGTTTCATTTAAGCACCACTACGAGCGCTAATATGAGTCAATGCAGAGATTCTTTTTCTTCTTCTTCTTCTTGCGTTCCGGCCTTCTAAGGATCACGTTACAATTTCAATTGTTCCTCCTTAGTTGTTCTTTCCTTTTCTTCCAGTATTCTTTCATTGTTTCACTGTGTTTCTTTTTCCTGTCTTCAGTCCACTTTGTGCCTGTTTTCTTTTCCTTCCTCCCTTGGAATCCTTCCATTTGTAAGACTTTCTTCCTAAAAATCTTTCTTTCCAATAATTCTTCTTCTCGTATGTTGTTCCTTTCCAGGTCTTTCTTGACTTCTTGAATCGAGGTGGTAGTTGATTTCTTTTCCCAAAGGTACTTGAAGATTCGTTTAGTTAGTCTATTGTCATCCATTCTGTAAATGTGTCCAAGAAATAGCAATCTCCTTTTTCTTATTGTTTCTGATATGTTTTCTACGTTCTGGTAAATTTCATTGTTACTTCTTAATTTCCAAAACTCCAAAATGCAGAGTTTCATTATTTAACTCCTTATAACTACACCCGGTGTGGACATTTTTCAAAAATCATAAAATGCCTGAGAGTATTGAACCAAGAAACACATTACAGAAAGAATTATGTAAATAAGTTAATTTGGCTGGGATTTGAGTTAAAAAGAAAACTAGTAAAGAAACAAGCGATTTCCGGAACTGCATTTAGGCAGGAAGTGATTTCTGAAATGTGTTTTTTAGTTTGATTGAGCTATTCAAGACTCACCATTTGAAACCTTACCTGGCCCTTTAGCATTTCAAATTTCGGCACAATTGAGGAAATTGCTTAAAGTTAAGTTTTTCGTTATATGGGTACGCCTACTTTGTCTGCTAGAAAATGTTTTCACCATTAAAAAAGAAGTCACTTTCCCCTTCACGAAAATCAAATCATCGTAAATATGTCTCCCAGTCATGGCCATCCATCAACGGCTGCTAAATTCAGATGTTAACCAGTCATAAGACATAGCCTGCACGGTTGCTAGGTAACACTCCATCCACACCTTACATCCCATCCTTCACGGTTGCTATGGTTACACTTGCGTCACACATTCTGTCACGTCACATTGCACAAATTTTCGGACGACCCCCAGCCGTAAGACATATTTTTCAAAATCAATATTTCGGAACGCTGAATTAAAACACTATAACACGGAATTAAGCCGGAAGCTTTCTTTACACGCATCACAAACCCGTATCATTGGAGGTAGATTACTAATTAAATATTTAAAGAAACAAGAAACGAAAATCCTTAGCAAAAACTTTGGCCCAGTAAACATAGAAGGAGTACGATGAAAAGTACGTCTCATGAGAATTCTGAGAAAATATCATATATTAGGAAAAAAGGCAATTGAAATTGTATGGCCATATTCAAACAATGGAAAATCAAAAACTTACTAAAAGGACATTTAACAATGCCTCCTCACTGAGGTCAGGAATAATTGGACAATCGTAACTGAATTAATCCTTAACGAAATTTACACCACAGACAAAATTATTTGGGACAGAACGTTAATGAACATAGATCATTTTGCTGAAAAGCCCAAGATGTGAACCAACACTGCATGGACAGAAGAACGGAAGAAAATTCATAGCGAGAGAATTAAAAGCTTCTGGGAAGAGAGAAAGCAAATTCGTCTGCTAAATAAGTTTAGTCGCACTCCTTAGTTGGCCACAACGTTGCGAGGAAATATTACGAGCAAGATATATAAATTATTATTATCTGGCTTTCATGTTTAATAAATATATTATTTATTAAGGTAGAAATAAGAAATGGAAATTTCCATAAGTGGGCAGATATGCCTGTTAAACAATAAATAAATAAATAAATAAATAAATAAATAAATAAATAAATAAATAAATAAATAAATAAATAAATAAATAAATAAATAAATAAATAAATAAATAAATAAATAAATAAATAACTTAACTCCTTTTTATAGCAAAGCAAAAAAGCAATGCAAAGTCATCTCTTTACAGGCCATGAAGACCCTTGGAGGAGTGGAAGTTAAAGGCTTCCACCATTATTAACCTCAGCACGTGATGGGGTAGAGTGGTTAGCTCTACGCCCGGCCGCCTTTGCCCCCAGGAATTAATCTGGTACTCATTTTTGGTGTAGGCTGAGTGAACCTCAGGGCCATATGCACCTCCGGAAGTGGACATCTCGTTTCTTAAATTTTACGACTTCCTGACGGGGATTCGAACTAACGTCCTTCCGGGAGAACCGAGCACGCCTTTACCACCTCGGCCAGGCAGCCCTCAACTCCTTTTTATGGCTACGAAAATTTGATGGAATACAGATATTCTTTGTATTATTTTGAACAACTTAAAATAATTAGGTCAATATTTTACTCCATATTTTAAAATGGTGCTGCTATTTGGGGATTCAATCTGCCTCTGGACTGATGACTTTATGTATGAGCTGTGATAAGATACTTCCGTTGCCGTTTCATTTGCTCTGGTTTGAGTTCCCCATTCTTATAAACTCGTGTGCAGATGTGGGAGGGGTGAGACCTACCATAAGAATTGTATTTTCGAATCTGCGGATACGAAATGATTTCTATTTACATCAGTTATGACTAGACTCAGAAAAATTAGGCAGTAACAGGTTAGAATGCAAACTAATTTGGTTATTAGGAAGTGTCGACTATCCCGTTTTTCTGTTATGTAGCAAGAGTAACATAAGTAGTATAATAGGCGGGTTCGGGCGCCACCGCCACCGCAGGCTCCCAGAGACCACCTCCACCGCCACCACAGCCAGAGGCCTCCCAGATGCCTCCTCCACCACCACCACCACAGACAGAGGCCTCCCAGAGGCCTCCTCCACCACCACCACAGCCAGAGGCCTCCCAGAGGTCTCCTCCACCACCCGCGGGAAATTTGAATTTGTAAACAAAGCCACGTGCTTTTTGACAGCTATCATCGACAACAACGCATCGCTAACCTCAGTACTGCCATCTTGACGGGCCTAAACCTCAGTAGTACCAACATAACCTAACTAGCTCGAGATTTGAATTGGTAAACAAATCCACGTGTTTTTGACAGCCACGTGCTTTTTGACAGACAACAACGCATCGCTAACCTCAGTACTGCCATCTTGACAGGCCTAAACCTCAGTAGTACCAACTTAACCTAACTAGCGTGAGATAAACAAATCCACGTGCTTTTTTGACAGCTGTCATCCGCCATCTTTAAACTACAGAGCACCGTGCTGCCCTCTTTATCGCAGTAGCTGCAAATTCGTCACCTGTCATCCGCAGTGCTGCCATCTTGGCGGGCCTAAACCTTAGTGCTACCAACTTAACCTCACTAGCGCGAGATAAACAAATCCACGTGCTTTTTTGACAGCTATCTTCCGCCATCTTTAATCTATAGAGCACAGTGCTGCCCTCTTTAGCTACTTACCTTTGAAATGTGGTGGCGGATAATTTGAAAAATGCTTTTTGACAGCAGCCATCTTTGAGCACCGTGCTGCCCTCTTTAGCTAGATACCTTTGAAATGTGGTGGCAGGAAATTCCACATGACAGCAGCCATCTTTAATCAAGAGAGCACCGTGCTGCCCTCTATGTGGTGGCGGCAATTTGAAAAATTCTACATGCTCTTGTTTGGAAACAAACTCACGCGCTTTTTTTGACAGCCGTCATCCGCCATCTTTAATCAACAGAGCACAGCGCTGCCCTCTTTAGCTAGATAACTTTGAAATGTGCTGGCGGCAAATTCCACGTGCCCTTGTTTGGAAACAAAGCCATGTGCTTTTTTTGACAGCTGTCATCCGCCATCTTTAATCAACAGAGCACCGTGCTGCACTCTCTAGTTGAAATGTGGTGGCGGCAAATTCTACATTCTCTTGTTTGGAAACAAACCTGTGCGCTTTTTTTGACAGCTATCATCCGCCATCTTTAATCCAGAGAGCACCGTGCTGCACTCTCTAGTTGAAATGTGGTGGCGGCAAATTCTACATTTTCTTGTTTGGAAACAAACCTATACGCTTTTTTGACAGCTATCATCCACCATCTTTAATCCAGACAGAACAGTGCTGCACTCTATGTGGTGGTGGCAAATTCTACGCGCTCTACAAACCCATGTGCTTTTCTGACAGCTGTCATCCGCCATCTTTAATCCAGAGAGAACAGTGCTGCACTCTATGTGGTGGCGGCAAATTCCACGTGCTCTTGTTTGGAAACAAATTCTACGTGCTCTTCACCTGCCATCCACCGTCTTTAATCAGGAGAGCACCGTGCTGCCCTCTTTGTGGTGGCGGATAATTTGAAAAATTATTTTTTGATAAGCAGCCATCTTTAATCCAGATAGAACAGTGCTGCCCTCTTTAGCTACTTACCTTTGAGGCGGTTAATTTGAAAAATTCTATTTGAAAAGCTGCCATCTTTAATGAAAAGAGCATCGTGCTGCTATCTTGCGGGTAATTTTTACGTCACAGCTGTCATCCACCATCTTGCATTGCTAACCTTAGTGCTGCACTCTTTAGTTGAAATGTGGTGGCGGATAATTTGAAAAAATCTTTATGACAAGCAGCCATCTTTAATCCAGAGAGAACAGTGCTGCCATCTTTAGCTACTGCTATCTTACATTGCTTACCTCGCTGCTGCACTCTTTAGTTGAAATGTGGTGGCGGTAAATTCGAACAAGTTTAATCACGCATCGGGAAAGCTAGAGTGAGCACGTGCTGCAGTGATGACGTCATCATGCATGTTTAGACTTGTCCGTTTTCTTAAGAGTAAGTCGGTGTAAAGGAATGCAATAAGTATGCATCATAAAAACAAGAGTTTGCATGTGCTGCAGTGATGACGTTATTGTGCATGTTTAAACCCGTTCGTTGACTAAAAGCTTTAGTCTTCGAGAAACAGTGATAGAGAGTGGAGTGCAAACATGACGAAAACATTAATAGTTGATGTGCAAGGCTTTAAAGTAAACGGAAACAAATTTGTGTTTAAAGAGGTGGCTGTGTTAGATTGCAGTGTGTTGTGGGCACGAAAACTTGTTAGTTTAGTATTTAGTCCACCGTTCTCTTACTGTTTGCAAACAGATGAAGATAAAAAGCAGACTCAGTGGATTGAAAACACTTTTGGTTTGAAGTGGGAAGAAAAAGGAATACCTTATCGTTTTCTACCTTCAATGATGAATGCACATTTGTCAAGAGCAGATCTTGTTCTTTTAAAGGGTTGTGAAAAGAAAGAATGGTTGCGTGATTTTCTACCATCATCGTGTGAAGTTATCGACATGCATGAATTGGGGTGCCCATCATTTAAAACTCTTCCGAAAGAGCATAGTAGAGAAACAAGTAAACAGTCTTTACAACATGTATGCATGCTCTTTGATTGGTTGTGTTGCAGTGCATGCCGGGAAGTGAACAACATATGTAAACTGCAATGTCGAAATAACCTTAGTGTAAAAGAAACATTTGTAGAGTAAAGACATCATGTTATTTCTAACAGATACTAAGTGTAACGCAGTTGAAAAGGCGATCGTAAAGTTTTATGCATGCAAAAAGAAACTAAACACTTTTACTGAAGAAGAGTTAAATGCATTACCAAAGGCATTTTTGGTTAATGTAGCTGCGAATGCTGTAAAGAAGATTTGGGATAAGGTGCCTCGTGAGTGGACTCAAGATCCTGTTTTGTCAGAGCTTCAAACGTGTAGTTTACATCATGAGCACGTGAGTTTAGCTAGAAGACCTTCTGTGAGACAGTGCCGTACATGTCAACTAATTAAACTGTATCACGGACCTAAAACTAACGAGTTGTCTTCGCTTATAAACACTTATCATGGCTGTGGAGAGATTAAACAAGGAAAAGGTGAAGAAACGTGCTGGGAGAAAGATGAGGAAGCATGTTGGGCGTGGACTCATCAATAGAGTGATTGATCTTCTTTTCTTCGTGCTTCATCTCCCCTGCGGCCCTAGAACACGTTCGCCTGACACGTAGTTACATGCTGCCTGCATAGAGTATGTCGTGTAGCTGTTAAAATCTGCTTCGTAAAGTTATGCCGTGTGTGTGTTATTACCTAGTGCTTTAGTTGCTCAGAAGAATATAGCAGCACTTGTTGTTGGTGTAATAAAACGAAAACTGAGTGACAAAGACCGTAAAATAAACAAAGGATAAAAATGTATATATATATTCTAAAATAAATATGAATTGTCAAAACATATTACAGGTGTTGTTTAATCCTACAGCATGTCCTAGTGACTTAGAAGAAAGGAAACGTAGAGGATTAAGAGAAAACACACATAAGATTTAAAGTACATCCTCTTTATTAATCCATGAATTAAAGCTGTTATTAAAACCAAGCCACTTAACATACAGTTTATCGCTACGACGTCGAATAACACGTTCAACTAAATAGTGGTCAGGATATTTTGTTTTCTGCAGTTCTTCGATGTAGAATCCTCCTTCAATAGGCTGTCCTCTGAGATCGCGAAGTAAATACGTAACTGGATTAGTAAGCTTAACACTTCTGATTTGAAAAATTTCAGTGCTCCAGTTAGGTGTGTATCCTTTTGCAAAGATAGACTTGTGTTTGCTGATGCGAACAAAATCACCTTCTTTAAAGCGATGGCGACGTAGATCAGCTGTTTTAATTACAAGATGAATAGCATTTATACGAGGTGTATTCTTTGTAACAAGACGTGGCTTTGTTCCGATAATGCGATGAGGTGTGTCATTGTAGGTAGATAAAAGTCTAGGTAGCAGATCAATCCAACGATATGAACCTTGCGCTGTAAATTCTCGCCACATCATTGTTTTGAGTGTATGATTAAAGCGTTCTACAACACTTGCCTTGAGATTGCTGAACGTAGAGTAGTGTTGAATGCCAAGTAACTTGAGGTAAGAAGAAAAATCCTTGTTGTAAAACTCCTTACCTTGCTCAGTTTGAAGAAGCCTTGGGAAGCGTTTCGATTATTCAACAATATGTTTAAATGCTTCTTTAACTTGAGCTGCTGTTTTAGAACGCACGGATTGTGCAAAAGCAAACTTCGAGTACACTTCGATAACAGTAAGTAGATACTTATACCCCTTATTACTAGAGGCATGTGGAATCATTTCTACTAAGTCTGCTTGCCAGAGATCATCTTTTCCTCGTGTAATAACGCGTCTGCGACAGTAGGTGCGACGTGCTGATTTATGTAACTCATGTGCGATGTTTACCTTTACAGGTGAGATCTTCTCTTGACGAGCCATTACAAAATAATACCGGCATAACGTAGTTCTCTTTCTATTTCTAGAATTTCTGATCCGTGACCAGTGTGACCAGCCTCTTGCGATGCTCTTAAAAGTTGTAATCCTTCAACGAGTAAGTTTGGGTCATTCCAGTATCTTACATCAACATACGGCAACAAAGGCTTGTAGATAATATCAAGACTACGTGCAGTCGGAAACAGCTTAGAACTCACGATACTTGTAACTCTTATTCGCATTTACAGCTTCTGTTCTCTTGTAATTACGTCGTGTTGCATCAGTAGCAAAAAATATTGCTTTGTATTTTTTAAGATCATCTTGTAAAATTACATCTTTGTCAGGTATTCGTGAGAAAAGAAGTTCTAAGAGTCCTTTCGTAGGTTTATAGGTAACACCTTTTACAATGAGTTTGTTGTTATTAATCTTAACATTTGAATTTCCTATCCGGAAACAGTCATCTTCGTAGCGAATACCGTAGATAGTGTCACTTTGTCCTGTAAAAAGTTTTTCTATATAAGGTGCAAAGAGAGATCCATAGGTATCTTGAATAAAAGTTCTAAACTGATTGCGATACTCTGGTGTAATCATAACCTCAGACATAAATGGTAGATTTTGCGTCGATGTAGTAGGTGTTTCAGCAATAACATCTGTAGTTAAAAACTCAACACGCTTAGATGGTGATGTATCATTAAGTTCTTCTTCTTCTTCTTCTTCTTCTTCTTCTTCTTCTTCTTCTTCCTTATCCTCCTCTTCTTGATCTACATCCTGCTTCTTCTCTTCCTTATCTTGTTCATGCTTTTCTTCTTCATGCTTCTCTTTATGATATGATGTTTGCATAGAAGCAAAACTTGAAGTAGACTGCGGTAATGAAGTAGAATTAAAAATTTCTTTGAGTGGTGTACTTAGTTGTGTTTTTAAAAATAAATCCGTGTCTGCTTGAATACGTTTAAGCTCCTTAAATTTCCGTCGAATATTGTTTCGAGCTTGGATGATATGTTTTGTGATCTCCTTGCTAGATATTAACATGATGATGGTTTTTAATCAAGTAGTTACTGTAATTCTGTGTTAATGCATATAAAATGATCGAAACCCATGCGATATCGTCTATGCTGTACATCACTTTCTTTATCAATAACTAAAAAGCTGTAACGGTGTAATGACCAACATTTAGCACACATACGTTTAAAGTCATCGAATGTCATATCAGTGTTAACATGATCGTTATACACATGTCGCATGTTGCGCTCATCTTGCCGAAAAAGCACAATAACATTTGCGTTGTCGCGTATCAACTGCTTAGGCACACGAGAATAGATTTGGCACAAATAGATGCAATCAACATATTTATGCCGACCCTTACTAAAGAATGCACGAATAACGTTTTGCTGTTCTGTTGCGACATCATCAAAGATCATAAGAGAATTAGGAAGCACATCGTCTGGTGATGGTACTTGCTCATGCGAATTAAATTTAAAATATCTTATTCCATCTTTAACTAGATCGTGCATTACAGTTTGTAGAATAGTATATAGCGACTGATAGAGTGACTTTGCGAAAACGTAAATATTCTCGAAGCGTACACCATTTACAGAAGTAATACGTGTGAGTAAAAGATTTGTTTTCCCGCATCCCGACGGGCCTGATATAATACATCGAACAGTAAAAGGAAACAACGTTCCATGACGTTTTCCTGTAGTTGTACTAGAACAAGGTAAGAGATGTGGTACAATGTCGGTAACAGGTAGCGTGTCTTGCTGCTTTATAATCTTCATGATAACTGAATCATAAAGTACGTAATAGTAATATATATATATTAAAGGAAACAAGAGGTAACGGTTAGTTTATGATTTGCTCTTGACTAGTAAAGTCGTGTCCAGCATAGTGAAACAACGATATCCAAACGACATGAAGAAGAAGAAGAAATTAAAAACTGTTGGATGGAAAGATGTTATAAAGGCTGCGCAAAAAGCTATTCGAGGGGAATACAATCTTCGTGTAGCTATTACTAAGGCGTTACGCGCAGCAAGAGCGAGAATTTCTCCAAAGTGCAGAGCAATATTTAGTAAACGTGCACGAATTATTCCTGTACCAAAACGAGGAGGATTTCTTCCTGCGCTGTCTGCTGGCTTAGCAGCTTTAGGGTAATTGCTAGGTGGTGCTAGTGCTGTAGCAAGAACTGTCAAAGCTGTAGAAGAAGCGAAACAACAGTTGAAAGAGAGTGAACGTCATAACAAGACGATGGAGGCAATTGCGTTACGAGGCAAAGGTATGAACATGAAGCTAGCGCCATACAAGAAAGGGCTTGGTATCTACATTTCTCCAAAAAACGTCTACTGAATGCACTGCCATATCGAGCTCTAACGCATGATGAAGCTTTTACGTTTGCTAAACAACTAGGAATTCATTATTTTCGAGGAGTGTATATGCGTGATCAACTACCAGCGCGCCCACGTGAACGTGAAAGTGCCGTAATTAACTTGGACGACACTCGTGGACCTGGAAATCATTACGTTGCTTATGTAAAACGTAAATCTAAAGTATGGTATTTTGATAGCTATGGAGACTTACCTCCTCCTTTTGAGCTCATACGTTATTTCGGAAGCAGTGCAGACATTGTTTACAATAAAAACCGTGTGCGAAACTTTAATACACGCATGTGCGGACGATTATGTCTTATGTTCTTATATCAAACCCACACAGTAGAGAAAGTGCATTAGTGTCTACGTGATGACGAACAGTGAAAGAACGTTTGCTGTTCGTGGAGAAGGACCTGAAACAACCGTCTATTTTAATCCACCAATCGAACTTGGCTATCAGCCGCATAGTCTTGGACTAGTATCGTTTGAAAGCTACAATAAAATCTATAACGAGCGTGATGGTTTAAACAAGTTCTATTACGATGAGTATGTGCTAACACTACCCTCAGGTAGTTATACAGTAGACGATATTCACGACTATATTGAAAGTACGTTAATTGATCAGTTTGGGGAAGATAGTTTTAGTAATCATAATTACAAGTTCTCAATCACTATGAGCAACATTACACATAAATGTGTTATTGAATCATCATTTAAGATTGACTTCAAATCACAACCTGATTCGATTGGACCACTGCTTGGATTTTCATCGAGGGAGCTCCTACCGAACGTACGTTACGAGTCTGATCAACCTATAAAACTCTTCGATGATTATAATGTGAACATTACTTGTAATATTATTACAGACTTGAATAGTAATCTACAACCTTCGCACGTCCTGCACGACTTTATTGTTACAGAGGAACGTGGATATACTATTTGTGAGAAACCAGCAGTAGTTCTTTATCATCCTGTGTCTGTAAAACACATTAGCAACGTTACTTTTAGACTTGTAAATAAACATAATCAGCTTATTCATTTAGATCAGCACGCGTACGTAGCTTACAAACTACATCTTAAACCAGTATGAAAACCATCTATAAAACACGGTGTACATTCCGAAGACATACTACATGTGTGCAGAGACTCATCGAGTTAACAGATACCCATAAGCAGATACTCCAAGATTTAGGATATACACTACTACAACAGAATGGAAGAAATTCTAGACATTACGAATACAGTAGAAAGTCGTGAAGGTGTAGTACGAAGTGAGCTTCATTCCTATCAACCTTTTACGTTTGGATTAAATAACAATGATGAAATTCATTTTATTATTAATCAGCACCTTACCACACGAAAGCTACCTCTATATTGAAGGACGACTAGAAAAGTCTGATGGAAGTGGACCAAGCACTTCACAACTAAACAACCATGCTCTAGCTTTTCTCTTTTCTGAAGCGCGATATGAAGTAAATAATGTTGAAATAGATCGAACGAAGAATGTTGGTATTACAAGTGCAATGAAACTCTACCCTTCTTTCTGTGATGAAGAAAGTAATCTTTTGCGGATGGCTGGATGGTGTCCAAAAGCTACTAACAACTGGATGATTAATGAGGATGGAACTTTTACGGGTATGTTATCACTGAAACATATTTTTGGATTCGCAGAAGACTTTACACGTATTATAATCAACGCAAAACAAGAGCTTATTCTAATCCGTGATCGAAGTGATTACAATTCGCTTAAAGCAGTAGAAACACCAGTAGAATCGAAAATAACACTGCATCGTATACTGTGGCGGATTCCACATGTAACCTTATCTGATCGTGAAAAACTTCGATTGCTCAAGATTGTAGAAAATGATACACCATTACCTATACGTTTTAGAAGTTGGGAGCTGCATGAATATCCTGTGTTACCACCTACAAACAAGCATAGCTGGGCTGTTAGAACATCACGTTTTACTGAGAAGCCCTTGTACATTATTTTTGGATTTCAAACTAATCGTAAATTCAATCACGAAAAAGATAGCTCACTGTTTGACCACTCTAAATTAAGACACGTTAGACTATATCTCAACGGAATTACGTATCCCTACGAAAACATAGACATTAACTTTGAGAAAAATAAGTTTGGGATGCTCTATGACATGTTTTGTAAATTTCAATCATCGTATTATCAGAAAGAAGATCGTCCGCTATTTACACCGCAAGAATTTAAAAATAAAGCACCGATTGTAGTTATAGACTGCTCTTATCATGAAGAATCTATAAAAGAATCTCCAGTTGATATTCGTTTAGAATTTGAAACATCTGAATTCATTCCTGCTAAAACAGCAGCCTATTGTCTTATTATTCATATCAGTGATGTTAATTACCATCCGCTAACGAATATTGTTACGAGACTATAAATAAGAATAGATCTTTATCATTTTCATTAGTGTGTGCTTCGACATCGTACGCTATGGAACAAAACTGTAAATGTGCATGCTGTTTGCATGCTCATACGCAACATCTTATTTATCTTACACGAGTGAGTGAGGCTATTAAGATGTTCTATAAACATAGATCGTCGATGCCGAAACATCTTATTCAATACTTACCACCAGGATTTTTATATACGTACGCTGCCTCTTACGTACATCATTTTTGGGACATCCTTCCTCTACACAGTAAGATGTCGATCGAAGTAGCTTTATGCAGAACTTGTGAACGACATTACAAGCATCGAGGAGAAAATGGTGATGATGATTGGGATGGACCAAATCCGAGGATTGAACACTGTACACAGTGTATGAATGAACTTTCTCTAGTACCTCATGATGATGATGATGATTCCGAAAAGGAATAACAACAAGGTAAGAAGTATATGATCTTCTCTGTAAAGCATAACATACTTAGTATAATATATTTCTAAATGTTTTGTTTAATTTGAATGTTGCAGGAGGCATTTCAGAAGCATACGTTGTTAAGAAGCACACCAACCTTGTCAGCAGCAAAAAACGAACACTGTTGTAGTACATTTGTAAATAAATATTTGATCGCATTAAAAAATGTTGTACTTATTGCATTGCTTTACACCGACTTACTCTTACGAAAAACGGACAAGTCTAAACATGCGTGATGACGTCATAACTGCAGCACGTGCTCACTCTACCTTTCCCGATGCGTGATTAAACTTGTTCGAATTTACCGCCACCACATTCCTTTACACCGACTTACTCTTAAGAAAACGGACAAGTCTAAACATGCATGATGACGTCATCACTGCAGCACGTGCTCACTCTAGCTTTCCCGACGCGTAATTAAACTTGTTCGAATTTACCGCCACCACATTTCAACTAAAGAGTGCAGCAGCGAGGTAAGCGATGTAAGAAAGCAGTAGCTAAAGATGGCAGCACTGTTCTCTCTGGATTAAAGATGGCTGCCTGTCATAAAGATTTTTTCAAATTATCCGCCACCACATTTCAACTAAAGAGTGCAGCACTGAGGTTTGCGATGCAAGATGGCGGGTGACAGCTTGTCAAATAGATTTTTTTTCAAAGGTAAGTAGCTAAAGAGGGCAGCACTAAGGTTAGCAATGCAAGATGGTGGATGACAGCTGTGACGTAAAAATTACCCGCAAGATAGCAGCACGATGCTCTTTTCATTAAAGATTGCAGCTTGTCAAATATAATTTTTCAAATTAACCGCCTCAAAGGTAAGTAGCTAAAGAGGGCAGCACTGTTCTATCTGGATTAAAGATGGCTGCTTATCAAAAAAGAATTTTTCAAATTATCCGCCACCACAAAGAGGGCAGCACGGTGCTCTCCTGATTAAAGATGGTGGATGACAGGTGAAGAGCACGTAGAATTTGTTTCCAAACAAGAGCACGTGGAATTTGCCGCCACCACATAGAGTGCAGCACTGTTCTCTCTGGATTAAAGATGGCGGATGACAGCTGTCAGAAAAGCACATGGGTTTGTAGAGCGCGTAGAATTTGCCACCACCACATAGAGTGCAGCACTGTTCTGTCTGGATTAAAGATGGTGGATGATAGCTGTCAAAAAAGCGTATAGGTTTGTTTCCAAACAAGAGAATGTAGAATTTGCCGCCACCACACTTCAACTAGAGAGTGCAGCACGGTGCTCTCTGGATTAAAGATGGCGGATGGTAGCTGCAGCACGGTGCTCTCTGGATTAAAGATGGCGGATGATAGCTGTCAAAAAAAGCGCATAGGTTTGTTTCCAAACAAGAGAATGTAGAATTTGCCGCCACCACATTTCAACTAGAGAGTGCAGCACGGTGCTCTGTTGATTAAAGATGGCGGATGACAGCTGTCAAAAAAAGCACATGGCTTTGTTTCCAAACAAGGGCACGTGGAATTTGCCGCCAGCACATTTCAAAGTTATCTAGCTAAAGAGGGCAGCGCTGTGCTCTGTTGATTAAAGATGGCGGATGACGGCTGTCAAAAAAAGCGCGTGAGTTTGTTTCCAAACAAGAGCATGTAGAATTTTTCAAATTGCCGCCACCACATAGAGGGCAGCACGGTGCTCTCTTGATTAAAGATGGCTGCTGTCATGTGGAATTTCCTGCCACCACATTTCAAAGGTATCTAGCTAAAGAGGGCAGCACGGTGCTCAAAGATGGCTGCTGTCAAAAAGCATTTTTCAAATTATCCGCCACCACATTTCAAAGGTAAGTAGCTAAAGAGGGCAGCACTGTGCTCTATAGATTAAAGATGGCGGAAGATAGCTGTCAAAAAAGCACGTGGATTTGTTTATCTCGCGCTAGTGAGTTTAAGTTGGTAGCACTAAGGTTTAGGCCCGCCAAGATGGCAGCACTGCGGATGACAGGTGACGAATTTGCAGCTACTGCGATAAAGAGGGCAGCACGGTGCTCTGTAGTTTAAAGATGGCGGATGACAGCTGTCAAAAAAGCACGTGGATTTGTTTATCTCACGCTAGTTAGGTTAAGTTGGTACTACTGAGGTTTAGGCCTGTCAAGATGGCAGTACTGAGGTTAGCGATGCGTTGTTGTCTGTCAAAAAGCACGTGGCTGTCAAAAACACGTGGATTTGTTTACCAATTCAAATCTCGAGCTAGTTAGGTTATGTTGGTACTACTGAGGTTTAGGCCCGTCAAGATGGCAGTACTGAGGTTAGCGATGCGTTGTTGTCGATGATAGCTGTCAAAAAGCACGTGGCTTTGTTTACAAATTCAAATTTCCCGCGGGTGGTGGAGGAGACCTCTGGGAGGCCTCTGGCTGTGGTGGTGGTGGAGGAGGCCTCTGGGAGGCCTCTGGCTGTGGTGGTGGTGGTGGAGGAGGCATCTGGGAGGCCTCTGGCTGTGGTGGCGGTGGAGGTGGCCTCTGGGAGCCTGCGGTGGCGGTGGCGCCCGAACCCGCCTATTATACTACTAACATAATTTCTAGGGGTTCTGACGAGCTGTACCGCAAATATTTATGCAAAACTCGTAGCATAACCTTTATGCAGGCTAGAGTATACTTGCTACTCGCATCAGTAAGTTTGCATTCAAACATTTTACTGACTTAAGATCCGGAATCTAGTTAAGACTTTTGTTTGCTATTTGCGTTACGTCGCACCGACACAGATGACTCTTAATTGTAAGCTCGCCAGACAAAAAAAAGGTCACTGCTGGAGAAATCATTACAAGCATCCTTTAATACCGTCTAACTCCGCCTCTGAACGTGATAACGGTCTGGATTTGGTTAGAAAGTGAGTCCACAAGTTTGTTCAGGTACGTCACATCCAGGTAAATAAACTTGCTGAGGATTAGATCACGCAATTCCAGCAAATTCTGGAGATGCTGTTGTCGACCGTTTACCCACCGTTAAAACATGTCCCAAAGATTTTCAATGGGGTTCAAGTCAGGTGATTCTGCAGGCCAGTCGAGATGTAATAAGGTGGAGGAGTGTTCATAAAACCAGTCACTTATGTGTCCAGCCCAATGAACTTTACTCATCATGCCGATCTTGACTGAAAGGCAACACCTGATCATCCAGAAGGTTTAAATAAACATGCTGGTTCATCCAGGATGAAATGATTCATTTGGTCTTTGGTGCACTCGACGATGGGCGACATTGGAATACAGACAAAAGCGTAATTCGTCAGAACACATTACGTTCTGCCAGTAAGTTACTGTCCACGTTCGATTATTTCTAGCCTATTGAAGAAGCTCTATGTTCCTGTGTGAGCAATGGCTTCGTGTGGGGTGACCGACTCCAAATGTTCATTGCATGCAGTTCTGGTCCCAATGTTATCTTGCAAACAGGTTATGGTGAACCTTCATTCATTGAATGGAGCAGTTCGTGTCGGGTTTGGAAGCGATTTTGATTCACACGTCGTGATGCACGTCTCTGGTCCCTCTCAGTGAGGATCTATTTCCGACGTCGTGTTTCGCAGAGGCAGTGCGCGTGGGATTGAACACGTTACTCGTTCGTTGCGCCTTCTGTACAGGCTTAACGATCCATCTGTTCATGCGCACTAGGCTGACTAATGTTTTGCCCGGTGAGCTTATTACATGTGTACTATGTTAATATATATTTATTGAGAAGTTCTTATTCCTGGCTCCTAGTGTTCGTTTTATATTTTGTTCGGTGCATGTAAGGCTCGATTATAGTAAATATATAGTGCCGGAGGTGGAGAAATTAATCAGACGCGAATATAATTAATTTCCAGCCCAGTCGGGGGTCAAGCTCCGGACTCACTGAACTTAAGGCTGACCATTGAGACAAGTAGTCGCACGCCTTCTTTCCTAACTAGTCTCGGCCAATTAATATAATGATAACAGCGACAACATAATACAGAAAGTCAAGTCATTAATGGGAATAAAAATGGTTAATTGGGAAATAAAGTTTAGTACACACTTGTAAGGTATTAAATCGAGTAATATAATATAACAGCCATGTTGAGAAAATATCATAGTAGTTGTGTGATTATGTCCTTGTCCGGGACAGGTTTCATGTTACATTATCGAGCTATAATTTTTGAGTTTCTACATAATTACCGTGTCTGATGAAATCGTGTTGCCAAACGGTAGCGTTTTGGTCTATTTCAGACAACCTTCCTCTTGGTGTTGATTCCGTTTATGAAAATGGGGCAGGGCACTGATTGAAAACTTCTCAAGATGTGGTCATAAGTTTAAAGGAGTACCAGGAATTCGACCTGTGAGGAATTATTCAGATATGTTCGGTGTATTTGGAGGTTGTAATGTTAGAGGAGACCCAGGCATTCAAGTGTAAGACCATTGTAATTCATAAAACACCATTTGACTAATGGAAAATTTGAAGTGCAGTACTGTACCAATAAGAACAGCTATCATATTAATGTTGTCTGTTGATGTCTGACGTGTTTTCAAGGGTCTCCTGCAAATAAGTAGAGAATGAACACTGTTTTCTTGTACACCTTCATTAAACGGAAACCGTCTTCAGAGAAAAATTTTCGCGGTTCCTTGTGATTCCGTCGAAGACAATTTTTACGGACAAGTAGAAACTGGGTGTTTTGTGCAATAATACGTTGGAATGCGAACTTAGTGAAACGAAGGTACTCTACCTTGCAGAATAGCTCTGTTATGATATTTGCATAAACATTAGGAGTACGGTCTATTTGAAGCCCTAGTAATCATGTTACTCTCGCTACATTACGGATGGGCAGACTACACGCCACTTTCTACTAGCCTACTACTACCTAAACACGCAAGGGCCTTCTCTTTTGCGTCCTTACTAGAACTCCTAAATGCCCTCATAACCATATTAAAAGATCTGTAACCCATCATTTACAATCACATTTACAGTATGTGATTACCCCAATGAAGATCTTACCTTACATTAACACCTAGATACTTACAATGATCCCCAAAAGGAACCGTTACACCATCAACGCAATAATTAATGAGAGGACTTCTCCTCTTCGAAAAAGTTACAATCTGAACTTTAACCCTGTTAACCATCATACCATTGTCTGCTATCCATCTCACAAAACTTAGCCGACATTTTTTTTTTTTTTTTTTTTTTTTGCAGTCGCACACAATCATGTAAATACTTTATTACTCCATACAGTATAACATAATTAGCAAAAAGCCTCATCTCTAATTCCAGTTCCTTCCTGATATCATTTGTAGGCCTATATAAGAAAAAACAGAGGTCCAATGACACTGCCTTGCGGTACACCCGTCCTAAGGTGAAGTTGTAAGCCTTTTTGGGATGAAAATCACATTTTTAGTTTTTATGATTCTGATAGCTGAAAGTCCATTATAATCTGCATGCGTGATTTTGTTGAAAATGTTCCCCAGATAACCATTTAAAATCCTCTTAAATATCATGTGACATAAGAGAGCCACGCCTTCTTTCTAGATATGTTCCTTCAGGCCTGAGAATTGCAGTATTTTACATTTTCTGAATTAGTTCCTCTTTTTCTTTGTCAATTCTGAGGGAATTTTGTGTGTTGGCCAGCCTGATAAACAGACGCTATTTTGCATTCTGTTGTTTGTTTGGCGGTTACATGTCCTGGTCAAAGTTTGCTTTCATCCTCGTGGTTGTGTAATATGTACGTAATGTTTTCCATGACCAGAAAAACAACAATGTTCAAGAAATCAACAGGAAAGTTCAAAATCGTATCAAAAACTGATTCTAGGTGTTAAAATGATGCAGTACTGGCAAATGTTTGGTGTGTTCAAGTGCTACAACACATAGGTGTTCAATCTGGAAGGAATGCACTGAAGATTTTCCAAGATCTCAACAGGATGTGGGTTGCCAAAGCTGATTGAGATAGAGAAAAGTTGACAAAGAGGGCTAGAAAGCTACAGAGTTCTAGGAATTGAGCCAGAGATGACGAAGACAACAGAGAAAATCCAGAATATGAGAGTGAATTGCAATAAAGATACCGTCAACTTAAAATCAATACTTCTCAAAATGTTGTCATGGAAACATATGAATGCGTTTTTTTAAGAAGTTATTTACCCAGGAGCGTGAAATTTGGCACAGTTATTCCATACTTCTCTGTGGTGTTACTGACTTTTAGTTTCTGTTTCTTACAGGTATGTCATAACATAGGAACTACTGTGTGACATCAAAAGATAAATATTACTTTAATACAGCATAAACCGTTGTGCTAAGTTGTCATCATAAGCATAAAGAACAATTGTTGCTACATATAAATATTATATTAATGATCATTCGCGAAATGCGTCATCAGGGGCTAGTCGTGTGGTAAAGCCGGAGTGCCATGGCGCCACCAGTATAATGAAGAAATAATCTAAGAATTTCTTCCTCTCATGAAGAGTTTATATAAAATTACATTTCTAGAAAATGTATGCTTTATCTTCATCTGACTAAATTTGAACTAACGCGCAAGTCGACATGCGCTCTGGTGGCGTTTGCCTGAGTGTGCGCACTACGGACACCACCGCGCATAAAGACACTGTGTAGACAACTGTTTCGCTTTGGTTTGGGCACTGTCTTCGTAATGTACAGGCCGTACTGTAGAAAGTGCGCCAAGTTAATCAGCTGATCAATTGAGGCGAGCTAAGCGAATGTTACATCTTGTACTTGTGAACGTAATTCATAAGGATTAGGAGCATTCTGTGGATAATTGTGACTGCCGAAAGACAGACACCTCATAACTTAGTAATTGAGTAATGTAAATTCAAGGGACGTAATACTTCTCGTTGAATTTATTGATTTAATTTTTATCGTATAGCACGTTTTTGTGGAAATACAATGTGTTGCGAATTTAAATACGGTGTGTGAAAGTTCGAAGTTGCCACAATGCTAAGAACTTATGCGTACCACGGCGAAAATGCAACTATACAAGTAAATATACATAAACATTTTCTTCGTATGAGGGTAAAACACCTTTATGAAAACCGAAAATCCCAACCGAAAATGTACCTATTACGAAGAATAAAGGAGTGGATTTCACTCATTTTCCCGAGCTGATGATAAGTTCTACTGTTGACTTTCTAGTTACACATATTTACAGCAGGCGTTTTTTTATTGATACAGAACAAGCATAAAAATTGAGAGTAACCAATTGATCCTACAAATGGTAAATGAAAAACTAAATGTAATTTACCAAATCAACCTCCTGTTAAATGATTTTAGCACTTTAGCCTCCGTGGCTCAGACGGCAGCGCGTCGTCCTCTCACTGCTGGATACTGTGGGTCAAATCCTGGTCAATCCATGTGATTTTTGTGCTGGACAAAGCGGAGGCGGGACAGGTTTTTCTCCGGGTACTCCAGTTTTTCCTGTCATCTTTCATTCCAGCAACACTATCCATTCTCATTTCGTAGCACCTATCACTCATTAATACATCACTTTGGGAGTGGCGACCCCATCGTACTAACAGCCTATATCTGCTTCATTCATTACATCTCTGACCCGGTCATTGACTGGAAAACAGGTTGAAGGTTTTCATATGCATACATTTTAAAATTAAACTGCTGTATGGTTCATGGTGTGGCTTACTGTAGTCACGTCCTAGTTCGTGAACCATGGGCAACGGCTGAGTGGCCTAGTAAGTGGTCCTTAGAGTCGTGATACCGGTTGCTATGGAATATGGGAGTGGGCATTTCGGACATATTCTGAGTCATGGCTCTCTTTATGCTCAGACGGCAAAGACTATACAATCCACCGGTCGTTCCTAACCCATTAGAGTAGAGACCCTTACTTGGACTATTGTGCAAGTAGGAGTAACGGAGTCCCACTCCCCTTTGACAGGCGAGGGACCTCTTGGAAACAACTTGGCGAACGAAATGGAATTCAATGAAGAGCTATCAATATTAATGGGGCTTATGGAAAATAGAAAGTAGAACTGACTGAGTCAGTAAAGAGGATTCATCCGGATGTGCTAGGAGTTAGTGAAAGTCGGGTAAGGGGAGGTAGCGAGGAAGAGATAGGAGATTATAAAGTGTACTTGACGGGTGTTAGAAAGGGAAGGGCAGAGTATGGGGTAGGGCTGTTTATCAGGAACACCATTGCACGCAACATAGTTTCTGTCAGGCACGTAAATTAGCGAATGATGTGGCTAGATTTGGCAGTTTGAGGAATTAGGACGAGAATTGTCTCACTGTATTCACCATGTGAGGGTGCAGATGAGGACGAAGTTGATAAGGTTTTATGAAGCATTGAGTGACATCGTAGTCAGGGTCAACAGCAAAGACATAATAGTGCTAATGGGCGATTTCTTTGCGAGAGTTGAATATAGAACTGAAGGATACGAAAGGGTGAGTGGGGAAGGTATGGAAGCTAATGGGAATGGGAAGCGTTTGCTGGACTTCTGTGCTAGTATGGGTTTAGCTGTTACGAATACATTCTTCAAGCATAAGGCTATTCACCGCTACACATTGGAGGGTAGGGGTACCAGATCCATAATAGACTATATCTTAACCGACTTCGAATTCACGAAGTCTGTTAGGAATGTACGAGTTTTCCAGAGATTTGTCGATGATACCAATATCTGATCTGTAGTGAACTAAGTATCCCCAGGCCTAGGGTAGAGAAAGTGAAATCTGTCTGCAAACGAATAAGAGTAAAAAATCTCCAGGACGAGGAAATTTGAATGAAGTTCATGGATATGATTAGTGAGAAGTTGCGAACAATAGACAGTAAGCAGGTTCAGGATATAGAAAGAGAATGGGTGGCATACACGGATGCTGCAATATAAACAGCAAGGGAATGCCTGGGAACAACTGCGTGTAAAAATGGGGAAAAGCGAACATCTTGGTGGAATGATGAAGTGAGAGCAGCTTGTAAACGTAAAAAGAAGGCTTATCAGAAATGGCTCCAAGCAAGGGCCGATCCAGACAGGGAAATGTACGTAGATGAAAGAAACAGAGCAATACAAATAGCTGTTGAATCCAAAAAGAAGTCATGGGAAGATTTTGGTAATAAACTGGAAAGGCTAGGTCAAGCAGCAGGGACACTTTTCTGGACAACAATAAAGAATCTTAGCAAGGGAGGGAAAAGGAAATGAACAATGTTTGGGTAATTCAGGTGAACTCAAAATAGATCCCAGGGAATCACTGGAGAGATGGAGGGAATATTTTTATCATCTTCTCAACGTAAAAGGAATTCTTCCTGGTGGTGTTGCGAACAGCCAAGCTCATGGGGAGGAGGAAAATAATGTTGGAGAAATTACGATTGAGGAAGTGGAGGGTCATAAAGCGGCAGGAATAGATGAAATTAGACCTGAAATGGTGAAGTATAGTGGGAAGACAGGGATGAAATGGCTTCATAGAATAGTGAGATTAGCAAGGAGGGTTGGTAAGGTACCTTCAGATTGGACAAAAGCAGTACAGTAATTGCACTTATCTGTAAGCAAGTGAACAGGAAGAATTGTAACAACTATCGAGGTATCTCATTGATTAGTAGGCAAAGAATTCACTGGCACCTTGGAAGGGAGGGTGCGATCAGTGGTTTAAAAGAAGTTGGATGAAAACCAGTGTGGTTTCAAACCACAGAGGGGCTGTCAGGATCAGATTTTTAGTATGCACCAGTTAATTGAAGAATGCTATGTTTCGTAGATCTAGTGAAAGCATATGATAGGGTACCGAGGGAAAAAATTTTCGCCATACTGGGGGAGAATGGAATTAAAGGCTGATTATTAAAATAAATCAAAGGCATTTTTGTTGACAATTGGGCTTCAGTGAGAATTGATTGTAGTATGAGTTCTGGGTTCAGGTTACTTACATGGGTTAGACAAGGCTGTAATCTTTCACCTTTGCTGTTCGTAGTTTACATGGAACATCTACTGAAGGGTATAAAATGGCAGGGAGCGATTTAGTTAGGTGGAAATGTAGTAAGCAGTCTGGCCTATGCTAACGACTTGGTTTTAGTGGCAGATTGTGCTGAAAACCTGCAGTCTAATATCTTAGAACTTGAAAATAGGTGCAATGAGTATGGTATGAAAATTAGCCTTACGAAGACTAAATTGATGTCAGTAGGTAAGAAATTCAACAGAACTGAATGTCAGATTGGTGACTCAAAGCTGGAAAAGGTAGATATTTTCAAGTATTAGTTCGTGTGTTCTCTCAGAATGGTAATATAATGAGATTGAATCAAGGTGTAGTAAAGCTAATGCAGTGAGCTCGCACTTGCGATCAGCAGTATTCTGTAAGAAGGAAGTCAGCTCCCGAGCGAAACAATCTTTACATCGGTCTGTTTCCAAACCAACTTCGCTTTATGCGAGCGAAAGCTGGGTGGACTCAGGATATCTTACTCATAAGTTAGAAGTAACAGACATGAAAGTTGTGAGAATGATTGCTGATACAAACAGGTGGGAACAATGGCAGGAGGGTACTTGGAATTAGTAGATAAAGGCTAAGTTAAGAATGAAATCGATGGATGAAGCTGTACGCATAAACCGGCTTCCGTGTTTGTGTCATGTAAGGCGAATTCAGGAGGATAGGTTACCTAGGAGAATTATGGATTCTGTTGTGGATTTAAAGATAAGAGGTATAGGGCTAAATGAGGCCACAGCACTAGTTGCTAGCAGAGGATTGTGGTGACGTTTAGTAAATTCAAAGAGGCTTGCAGACTGAACGCTGAAAGGTATAACGGTCTATAATGATTATGTATGTATGTATGTATGTATGTATGTATGTAAGTATGTATGTATGTATGTATGTATGTATGTATGTATGTATGTATGTATGTATGTATGTATGTATGTATGTATGTATGTATGTATGTATGTATGTATGTAAACTATTGTTGGTAGATAGATGTCAGAAGAAATACTACTTAACAATTAAGTAATTAATACTTACGTAATACTTAGGCAATAATTAAGAAATTATTCCTCGGCAATTTCGGTGAAAAGAGAAGTGAGTAACAGATCTTGCTGATTCAGTGCATTAATATTTGGGAAAACAAAAATTATACAAATGTTTTTGTGGAAGAAAGGGTCCGAAGGACAGCGCCAGATGTTTCAAGAAAAAAATACTAATGTATTTACGGCCATCTAGAGGTATGGAGGTAGTCTATTATTATTATTATTATTATTATTATTATTATTATTATTATTATTATTATTATTATTATTGTACGCTTTTTGTCTCTATATTTGTATTAATACACTGACTGACAGAGCAAATGCAACGCCAAGAAGGAGTGGTCAGAACTTTATGCCAATTGCAGGGTAGACTGACGTCACTGAGGTAAGCTCATGATGTGAAATGCACCGCTGTGCTGCGCACGTAGCGAACGATAAATGGGACACGGCGTTGGCGAATGGCCCACTTCGTACCGTGATTTCTCAGCCGACAGTCATTGTAGAACGTGTTGTCGTGTGCAACAGGACACGTGTATAGCTAAGAATTCCAGGCCGCCGTCAACGGAGGCATTTCCAGCAGACAGACGACTTTACGAGGAGTATGGTGATCGGGCTGAGAAGGGCAGGTTGGTCGCTTCGTCAAATCGCAGCCGATACCCATAGGGATGTGTCCACGGTGCAGCGCCTGTGGCGAAGATGGTTGGCGCAGGGACATGTGGCACGTGCGAGGGGTCCAGGCGCAGCCCGAGTGACGTCAGCACGCGAGGATCGGCGCATCCACCGCCAAGCGGTGGCAGCCCCGCACGCCACGTCAACCGCCATTCTTCAGCATGTGCAAGACACCCTGGCTGTTCCAATATCGACCAGAACAATTTCCCGTCCCGTCGATTGGTTGAAGGAGGCCTGCACTCCCGGCGGCCGCTCAGAAGACTACCATTGACTCCACAGCATAGACGTGCACGCCTGGCATGGTGCCGGGCTAGAGCGACTTGGATGAGGGAATGGCGGAACGTCGTGTTCTCCGATGAGTCACGCTTCTGTTCTGTCAGTGATAGTCACCGCAGACGAGTGTGGCGTCGGCGTGGAGAAAGGTCAAATCCGGCAGTAACTGTGGAGCGCCCTACCGCTACACAACGCGGCATCATGGTTTGAGGCGCTATTGCGTATGATTCCACGTCACCTCTAGTGCGTATTCAAGGCACGTTAAATGCCCACCGCTACGTGCAGCATGTGCTGCGGCCGGTGGCACTCCCGTACCTTCAGGGGCTGCCCAATGCTCTGTTTCAGCAGGATAATGCCCGCCCACACACTGCTCGCATCTCCCAACAGGCTCTACGAGGTGTACAGATGCTTCCGTGGCCAGCGTACTCTCCGGATATCTCACCAATCGAACACGTGTGGGATCTCATTGGACGCCGTTTGCAAACTCTGCCCCAGCCTCGTACGGACGACCAACTGTGGCAAATGGTTGACAGAGAATGGAGAACCATCCCTCAGGACACCATCCGCACTCTTATTGACTCTGTACCTCGACGTGTTTCTGCGTGCATCGCCGCTCGCGGTGGTCCTACATCCTACTGAGTCGATGCCGTGCGCATTGTGTAACCTGCATATCGGTTTGAAATAAACATCAATCATTCTTCTGTGCCGACTCTGTTTTTTCCCCAACTTTCATCCCTTTCGAACCACTCCTCCTTGGTGTTGCATTTGCTCTGTCAGTCAGTGTATGTATGTATGTATGTATGTATGTAAACTATTGTTGGTAGATAGATGTCAGAAGAAATAAAACTTAACAATTAAGTAATTAATACTTACGTAATACTTAGGCAATAATTAAGAAATTATTCCTCGGCAATTTCCGTGAAAAGGGAAGTGAGTAACAGATCTTGCTGATTCAGTGCTTTAATATTTGGGAAAACAAAAATTATACAAATGTTTTTGTGGAAGAAAGGGTCCGAAGGACAGCGCCAGATGTTTCAAGAAAAAAATACTAATGTATTTACGGCCATCTAGAGGTATGGAGGTTGTCTATTATTATTATTATTATTATTATTATTATTATTATTATTATTATTATTATTATTATTATTATTATTATTGTACGCTTGTTGTCTCTATATTTGTATTAATACATATAATTATTTGTTAGTTACATTGACGAGTTAAAAACCCTCAAGCTTTGACCGCGCAGATCACACTTCAAACCTACTGTACTTCTCCTAAAATTACATAGACCTGACTTACGACTTAAAATGCGATTACAGTTGTTAATGATCTCACCTGTTATATTAATACAAAATTTGTGAATATTTTATACTTCCAACGTACAGACGTGTCATGTCCTAGCGTTACACGGGTCGGACGGGGGAAACAGTTCGCGTCTTTGTACGACGTCATCGGAGCTACAGTACGGCCTGTATATCACGAAGACAGTGGTTTGGGTGCGTTGTTAAGGGTCAAGGCCAACGAGCTGGAATAATCTACCAACACGAGGATGGCGTATTTTAGCACCTTCAAATACCAGCGGACTGGGCCACGATCGAACCTGAGCCATTCAGCCCGGCATTTGTGCCCTTACAAATGTACTGTTGAGTATGCGTTAAATTTGTAAATCTGATCAATAATGTTCTTTAAAAAAATCGAATTTTAAGAGAATGCCTCTGGATTAAAGTAAATATTAATTGATTAAGTTATTTATTTATTTATTTAATTATTTAATCATTTATTTATTTGGAAATCAAAACAGCGAGATGCCGAAATACACATTTCCGCAGTGAACTAAGATATTAACAATGGAGTAGCACAGTCTTCTTCTTCTTACTATTATTATTGTTGCTATTCCGCTTTTCCCACACCTGTTGGTCGCGGGTGCGAACTGCGTCGCACATATGGATTTGGCTCTGTTTTAAGACCGGATTCCCTTTCTGACGCCAACCTTATAAAGTGAAGTAGGGCCTAAACAAAATTGCGTGTTTCTGTCGCAGTGTGGTGTGTTATCCGAATATGAAAAGGAAAGTGTCGGGACAATCACAAACAGCCAGTCTCCGAGCCAGAAGAATTAGTAAAAGGCGATTAAAATCTCCGACGTGGCTGGGAATCGAACCCGGAAAACTCGAATCGAAGGCCTTAACACCGACAATTGAGCCTAGGATTCGGACAACGCAGCAGCACAATGTAAACTTAAAATAATATAAATGAAAAAGCAACAAAGAAAAAATATCACGTAATAACAAAGTAGTGGATAAATCTGAAAACTCACACGACAAATGTAGGAAAACGACTATTAACAAGAAACATAATTGAAACTGAGACGAATGAGGAAAATTATTGAAACTAAAACGAAGGTAAGAACGTATAGCTAGGTAACGGTACAGTGCAATAAAAAAAATGAATATTACATTACGTGTAACCGAGCTCGATAGCTGCAGTCGCTTATGTGCGGCCAGTATCCAGTATTCGGGAGATAGTAGGTTCGAACCCCACTGTCGGCAGCCCTGAAGATGGTTTTCCGTGGTTTCCCATTTTCACACCAAGCAAATGCTGGGGCTGTACCTTAATTAAGACCACGGCCGCTTCCTTCCCACTCCTAGGCTTTCCCTGTCCCATCGTCGTCATAAGACCTATCTGTGTCGGTGCGACGTAAAGCAACTAGCAAAAAAAACATTACGTGTAATAGAGGGAACAGTCTGAGAAAATAGAGAAAAAATGGAATATGAAGGAAAGGAGCTAGGTTTAGTTAGGGAAAATTCGTTTAAAAGAGGTATGCGAAGAAAAATCATCCAAGTTCCTGTCAGACGATAAAGAGTTAATACGCTTAATTACAGTTATTTGTCCAATATTTTATATCTTAACAGACAGCCGGAAAAATATCAAACACAATGAAATAAGGAATGTAGAATACGGAAATGGTGGCTATATATTTGTCCAGGTAACATATTAAACCGGGCGAGTTGGCCGTGCGGTTAGGTGCGCGCAGCTGTGAGCTTGCATCCGGGAGATATTAAGTTCGAATCCCACTGTCCGCAGACCTGAAAATGGTTTTCCGTGGTTTCCCACTTTCACACCAGGAAAATGCTGAGGCTGTACCTTAACCCTGGAGTGGTCGCAATGGGTCTATGAGACCCGGGCGGACTTTCTTATTGGTGTTCCTGTTTTTGGAATGCACCGAACGCTTCCCCATCCCTGGTAGCTTCCTGGCTCCCGGCCTTCAACCGAACACAGTAGCCCCCTCTCAGTTGCCTTGGAAACTTTGCGCGTACGATCTGTTCAGGGTCTCGCAGACCTGGTGCGACTGTTAACGTTGGTCTTTTTTGTCAAACTTCACACTGATAGTTTAGTACACTTTTTCTTACGTGTAACAATGGATGAAGCTAACTCTGCCTGGATTCTTTCCATATCGGAAGAATCTGAAGATGAAGAAGCTCTTAGTCATTTCTGCCCGACAAGCAAAGAGGAAGACATCCTTCTTCTGCCCCGTTTTATTTGCAGAGAACATGGACAATTTGTCTGCAGAATGTGCATAGAAATTGATTAAAGTGAAGTTTCCCTGTACTTAGATGTGTTTCTAAAACTAATTTGATTTTGATTTTATGAAGTATGATACATAATTCACACATACCTAAAAAAATCCATATTTTTGTACCAATAGTTCACGTGTGAAATTTTCAAAAATATGTTTTATTAAGACTGTGTAGAAAATAGATGAAAGTGTTGCTTTGTGCATGTAGATGCAGGAAAAAGTGGAGAAAAAATTATGTGAAATATATTTTACTGTTACCATGTTTTATCTTTCACAAGTTAACAGAAAGCAATCAGTTTTTCAGTGTAATTATTAAAATACATTTTTGGTTAAGAAACGGGCTAGTTAAATATTATAGTCATGTAAACTGCATTAAAATAAACGAAATAATGATCTATAATACTGTAATTGGAAATAAAGTATAAAAATCTAACAGTAAAACACTGAGAAAAAATGGGTCTGGGAGACCCGGTGCTACCATTATTATTGACAAAACCCATGCGACCACTCCAGGGTTAATTAAGGCCACGGCCGCTTCCTTCCAACTCCTAGCCCTTATCTATCCCATCGTCGCCATAAGACTATTTGTGTCGGTGCGACGCAAAAGCCACTAGCAAAAACAAAGAGACTACAGATTAATATACGAGCGATAAAAGCCATCGAAAATATGCCATGCTGGTCCATTAATAATAACAACAGGTGTAATCGACTGACTGTTGAATGCAGGCATGCAAACGTGCATGCAGTATGTTGTACAGGTGTCGGATGTCAGCTTATGGGATGGAGTTTCACTCCTGTTGCCTTGGTTGGTCAATACAGGGATGATTATTGCCGGTTGAGGATGACGCTGAGTTGCCCAATGATGTCCTATACGTGCTCGATTGGGGACACATCGGGGGATTGAGCAGTCCAAGGCAACATGTCGACACGTTGGGTTACAACAGCGACATGGGGGCGTGCATTCTCCTGTTTGAAGACACCCCTCCGGTAATGCTGTTTACGAATGGCAACACAACAGGTCGAATCACCAGACGGACGTACATATCTGCAGTCAGGGTGCTTGGAATAACCAAGAGACTGTCCCTGCTATCATACGAAATTGCTCCCCAAACCAGAACACCTGGTGTAGGTCCAGTGTGTAGACGCAGCAGACAGGTGGAATGCAGGCTTTCATCGAAAAAACACAACGGACCTCCACTCCATCTTCCAATGAGCTCTCGCTTCACACCACTGAGGTCGCAGACGGCGGTGGTTTGTGGTAGGTGGAATGCACGCCTCGCGGCGTCTGGCTCGGAGCTGTCCTTCAAGTAACCGATTTCGAACAGTTCGTTGAGTCACTGTGGTGCCAACTGCCGCTCGAATTGTTGCTGCAGAAGCTGTTCGCTGCGCCACAGCCATACGCCGAATACGGCGGTCCTCCCTCTCGGTGTTGCCACGGGGACATCCGAAGCCCGGTCTCCTTGCGAGTGTACCTTCTCGTGACCACTGCTGCCGGCACGCATGCACATTGAAGACATTCCTGCCAAGTCGTTCTGCAATAACGCGAAAGGTAAATCCACCTTCACGTAGCCCTATTATACGGCCTTGTTCAAACGCAGTGAGCTGTTGATACTGGCCTCTTCGTCGTTGTAAAGCCATTCTTGACCCACTCACAATCACTTCGTCTAATCCTACAGGTAACTAACGCTCTCGCACAGTACAGCCCGTATGTAAAGCAAACTTGATGTGCAACGTCATGGGGCCGCTAATAGCGCTACGCTAGCGATTTGCGGGAAATTTGAATCAACGTCATCTTTCAGATGTACAAACACGCCTACCAACGTTCGCTTAATCTTGCATAAACCCTTCTTGGTGTTTCGATATTTTTTCCACAATTTCTAAGTTCGCTTCAATAAATTGTCACTTAATTAAGACAACTATCTTTCGCAATAGCACAGTTAAATAACGTAATTTCACGTAACTTTCTTTCTTTTTTAATCTGCTTACCATCCAGGGTTGGATTTCCCTCAGACTTAGCGGGGGATCTCACCTCTACCGCCTCAAGGGCAGTGTCCTGGAGCGTGAGACATTGGGCTGGGGATACGACTGGGGAGTATGACCAGTACCTTGTTCAGGCGGCCTCACCTGCTGTGCTGAACAGGGGCCCTGCTGAGGGATGGGAAGATTGGAAGGGATAGATAAGGAAGAGGGAAGGAAGCGGCCGTGGCCTTAAGTTAGGTACCATCCCGGCATTTGCTTGGAGGAGAAGTGGGAAATAACGGAAAACCACTTAGGATGGCTGAGGTGGGAATCGAACCCTCCTCTACTCAGTTGACCTCCCGAGGCTGAGTGGACTCCGTTCCAGCCCTCGTACCAGTTTTCAAATTTTGTGGCAGAGCCGGGAATCGAACCCGGACCTCCGAGAATTTCACGTAACTTACAGGATTGAAATGGCGTATGGCTTTTAGTGCCGGGAGTGTCCGAGGACAAGTTCGGCTCACCAAGTGCAGGTCTTTTGATTTGACTCCCGTAGGCAACCTGCGCGTCGTGATGAAGATGAAATTATGATGAAGATACACCCAGACCCCGTGCCGGCGAAATTATCCAATGATGGTTAAAATTCCCGAACCCGGGACCCCTGTGACCAAAGGCCAGCACGCTAACCATTTAGCCAAGGAGCCGGACACTCACAGGATTGGTAAATATGCACTGATAGTTCCAACTTTGAAAGAATTGCTAACAAATTTTGTATTTTCTCGAACTATCAATAAAATAATCGCTGTGCTTCATACTCCCATTTTCGCCTTAAGGCGGAACTTTTGGAGTCCAAAAATGTCATTTTTCTATGTAGTTTTCATGTGCTATGAAATGTCCATTCTGAGGCTGTTTTGTAATTTCCTCGATATCTATGATACTTTCCACGTTGTGACCTGAAGAGTGCAGGGCTGTTACTCACCTTATGCCTGTTGCTCACGGTAAAATTTTCTGTCAAATTTCTTGTACAATAATTTAATTTTATAAAATTTCTGGTGCTCACGGTCAAACTCAAGTTTTATAAAACCTTTGATGAAACTTTTCATAAAATAGGACATGTTCTATTCCGTAAAATTAATTCTACCAAACGAACCAATCAGCGAAGCTGACATCACGTTGATGCTGGCGCTACGTCGTGAAAAGATTGTGAAGCTCGATTGTAAACACAAAATTCTTTCTAAAATGGAAGGATCCGGGCGGACTAAGGAAGCTGTTAGTGTTTTACTGACGAATACCAGAAATATCCTTGTTTGTACGAAGTTAAAACGCCACTTTACCACAACAGAAATGTAAGAAGAGAGGCAGAAAACACAATCGCCGAATTCCTATATGAATGCTGGTCTTCTAACCTCAACTCATTTTCGACCAAGGACAGCAGTCCTCTACCTTCTTCTCTTCTTTTGATCCAATCCCGAGTCCAGCATTTCCTGGCATTTCTTTTCTTCCTTTCTACCACTGTACAACATATAATCGCAGCTAAAGCAGCACGTTTTGCTTTGTTTGTTGGAGCCATACTCTCAAACACACTGTAAGTTGAACAGCTGATTCTTGGTTTAAAAGTTTATCGATAGATGGCAGCACATACACATCTTAGTTCAGAAGTGAGGTCATAGATGGCCATCCTGATGCTTCCACGGATTTTATAAAATATTTTTACCGTGAACAACACAACTTGTTTTCACCAAATTTTTATAAAATTAATTGTACAACAAATTTTACGAAACATTTTACCGTGAGCAATAGGCATTAGTCTTTTAAACCTTCGTTGGTACATTTCGCACTCTCTCCTTACTACGATACATCTGGGTCAGACAGACACTACGATAAAAACCGTTAAGAGACGAGAGTTTATTCGTGTTTTTTATTCTATTAGATCACATTTAAATTACCACTGTATTTTCATTAATATAATAGTTGGTAAGAAGCCTCCGTGGCTCAGGCGGCAGCGCGCCGGCCTCTCGCCGCTGGATACCGTGGTTCAAATCCCGGTCACTCCTTGTGAGATTTGTGCTGGACCAAGCGGATGCAGGACAGGTTTTTCTCCGGGTACTCCAGTTTTCCCTGTCATCCTTCATCCCAGCAACACTCTACATTAACATTTCATTAATCATTCATTAATCATTGCCCCAGAGGAGTGCGACAGGCTTCGGCAGCCGGCACATTTCCTATCTGCACCGCTAGATGGGGGCTTCATTCATTCCAGTCCTGACCCAGTCGAATGACTGGAAACAGGCTGTGGATTTTCATTTTCATGACAGTTAGTAATTATATCATTCAATTATTTTCCTGAAAAACCCACAAAATTAATTATTAATTTACCCAACAATAGAAAAAAATTAAAATTTTATTTTCACAAAGGAAAACAATATTCGAAATATATTAAAGCGTCTTTAAAATAAAAACTGGTCAAATTATTTTATAGCGAGTCAACGAACTGTCAATATAGCATGATATCAAAAAGTAGGCTACTTTGAGAATCGAGGGAAGAATGTGCTTAATCATCACATCGTTCAATTTCTTCAGCACTTTCTGATGTTTCCAACAATTGATCAGAAATTGTACTGGGTTACGGCGTCTCAAAATAAACACACAAATTCGTTCGATCTTACTAACCGAAGAATATTGTTAATGTAACAGAATAAAAGTCACGGAGAGGATACGTCACACCAGGGTCACGCAGATCTTGTCAACAGATTTTGACATCTATTTATAAAGTCACTTTCATGAGAACAACTAACCGTACTCTCGGTTTCATAGTTAAACGCGTACTTTATTGCCGTAAGATTCCTACTACTTCCACCTAGTCAGTACACATGCGCCAAGCAAACGAAGAATCTCCAGAGTCTCGTAGACCTGGTATACCAAGGGAGGCTTAAATTCTATAAGCTTTCCAAAACTTTAGCGAGTTGTCGTTCGTTTTCTCTAAAACATGTTTTTCAAACATGTTTCCCTGATAACTCCCGGAGCTTTCAAGACACTCATTTTAAAAAAAATGTACTCTTCTACAGTGCGTAGAAGACAACAGCTCGTAGTAGAACTGAAGCTCTATCTTTTAAGGTTTAATTTTTTAAACATAGCCTTGGTCGAAATTTGAACAACATTTTTGTGCTTAAAATCAATCCGGTAAAAATATTAATGCTTGAAATAATTTACTTCTTCAACTAGGGCATATAGGTAAAACAATGATAAGTCGATTTTGAAGAGAATCACTGCAACATATTGATATTCATTTAAATTTTGTGGAAAAAAATTTCAAATATATGTACATTATACAGCCATCAATTTGAATACTTGATTCTCTGTGATGACACGCGTTACGCGACACTTACGTTTATGGTCATGTTGGTGAAGAATTAATTGTCCTGATTACCGAGCGAATTAGCCGTGCGGATAAGCGGTGCGCAGTTGTAAGGTTGCAATCGATAGATAGTGGAATCGAACCCCGCAACCCTGAGGATGGTTTTCTGTGGTTCCCATTTTCACACCAGGCAAATGTTGGGTCTGTACCTTAATTAAGACCACGGCCGCATCATTCCCACTCCTAGCGCTTTCCTATCCCATCGTCGCCATAAGACCTATCTGTGTCGGTGCGACGTAAATCAAATTGTTAAAAAAAGAACAAAAGAACAACCTGTAGTAGAACTAAAGATCTGTATTTTAAATTTACATTTTTAAAACATATTTTGGTCGAAATTTGAACAAAATGTTTGTGCTTAAAAATAAGCCGACAAAAAGTAATACTTCAAATAAATCACTTATTTTACTAGGGCTTTTAATAATAATAATAATAATAATAATAATAATAATAATAATAATAATAATAATAATAATAATAATAATAATAATAATACTATTTGCTTTACGTCGCACTAACTACTTTTACGGTCTTCGGAGACGCCGAGGTGCCGAAATTTAGTCCCGCAGGAGTTCTTTAACGTGCCAGTAAATCTACCGACACGAGGCTGTCGTATTTGAGCACCTTCAACTAGGGCTTTTAGAAGCAACAATGACAAGTAGATTTTTTTTGTTTTTTTTTTGCTATTTGCTTTACGTCGCACCAACACAGATAGGTCTTATGGCGACGATGGGAGAGGAAAGGCCTAGGAAGTGGAAGGAAGCGGCCGTGGCCTTAATTAAGGTACAGCCCCGGCATTTGCCTGGTGTGAAAATGGGAAACCACGGAAAACCATCTTCAGGGCTGCCGACAGTGGGGCTCGAACCCACTATCTCCCGATTACTGGATGCTGGCCGCACTTAAACGACTGCAGCTATCGAGCTCGGTAAGTAGATTTTTAAAAATGATTGAAAAATGTTGATATTCATAAAGTTTATAAATAAAATGGCAACTGTGTGAACATTATATAGCCGCCATTTTCAATAATAATAATAATAATAATAATAATAATAATAATAATAATAATAATAATGGAGGCCAAGGAAAGAAAGATTTTGAGAAATATCTTAGGTCCAGTCAAAGACAACGGCGAGTTTAAGAGACGGCACAACCAGGAGTTGTACTCGCATGTGGAGAAAATAACCGATGTGATGCGAAAAAGGAGGATTACTTTCTATGGACACATGGCCCGAATGAATTCAACACGGTTAACCAACCGCATTTGCACTTTCCTCCAAAAGAAAAAGGCAAAGGGGGCATAGTTCAGTGAGGTACAGAAAGATAGATTGGGATCTCATTTGAAGATATCCAGGAGCGTGTCACACTTATGAAAAAACTCCAAGAACATCAGAGTTTCCAACCAAAGCTGAAGATGAAAACTGGAAAGGCATGGACGAAAGAGCGAAAGAAGCAACACAGTATACGAATGAAGGAATACTGGACCAACATTAAAGCTCAAGGGAAACAGTTGAAATGACGTGGTCCTTAGCTGGCCGAAACGAAACAATAATAATAATAATAATAATAATAATAATAATAATAATAATAATAATAATAATGTTATTGGCTTAACGTCCCACTAACTACTTTTATGGTTTTTCGGAGAAGCAGGAATTTAGTCCCGCCGGAGTTCTTTACGTGCCAGTAAATCTACCGACACAAGGCTGATGTATTTAAGCACCTTCAAATACCACCGGACTGAGGTAGGATCTAACCTGCCAAGTTGGGGTCAGAAGGCCAGCGCCTCAAACGTCTGAGCCACTCAGCCCAGCGCCGTCATTTTTATACCTGTTTTTTTTTTTTTTTTTTTTTTTTTGTGATGACGTATTCTACGTGACATTTACATACATGGTCATGTTGGGAAAGAACTGTATATTTTCCTCGTCAAATTTCACTGTACCGAGCTCGATAGCTGCAGTCGCTTAAGTGCGGCCAGTATCCGGTAATCGGGAGATAGTCGGTTCGAACCCCACTGTCGGCAGCTCTGAAAATGGTTTTCCGTGGTTTCCCATTTTCACGCTAGGCAAATGCTGGGGCTGTACCTTAATTAAGGCCACGGCCGCTTCCTTCCCATTCCTGGGCTGAGAAAGGAAACATTAAGTGTGCTCTTTAGTCGTTAAAAGTTTTGGTCCCCACTTTACACTGTGGATTTAGTCGAGTCTCTGCTATCTCTAAGGTTAGCCTCTGAACCTCAGCCTTCCTTCAAAACCAGTCAGCTCCGAACAATCCCTGACAACAACAACAACGAGAGCTAATCTCTGTGACATGTTTATGACATGCTCTGCCTGTTCCAAGTAAACCACACACAATGCGTTGGTTCCACATTCCAGACAGTGCCAATGATATGGTCCTAGCCAGGCGGAACAATTCTGCAGACCACACAAACTCTCTGGACGGAAAAGAGTAGATTTATGTTCGTGGCAGTAATTCAGACATCGGGGAGCTCTGCAGGTTTTAATTGCAACATAGCGATGCTATCTCCTGATACATGAGCACGCCAGTTCAACTCTCCGATTAATATCAGAAGTGAGTTATCCTCCTTGATATTTCCGTCCGTACGTGATTTGAGATTGAAGTGCCCATTTTGTAATATTTGCTTTGCTTTCAACGCTGCAAACCTTTAACTTGTCATGAAAACTGCTTCATAATGTCGTCAACGTGAGTTAGGATACTGATAATTATCTTCCACGATGGTAATATACTCAGAGATATTGAACTAAGTTAAATGAAATTCGCTAATGAATAGACTTTGCAATATCTTTTAATATTATTAACAAAGGGAAAACATTTATTCGGATATATCCCACTGGCAATATTTGCTTACGGTAGTATATAACAATGTCTGCCTCTGTGGTGTAGAGGTTAGCGTGATCAGCCGCCACCCCTGGAGGCCCGGTTTCGATTCCCGGCTATGCCACGAAATTTGAGGTACGAGGATTGGAACGGCGTCCAATCAGTCTTTGGAGATCAACTGAGTAGAGGGGTTCGATTCCCACCTCAGCCATCCTCGAAGGATTTTTCCGTGGTTTCACAGTTTTCTGCAGGCAAATGTCGAAATGGTACCTAAATTAAGGCCACAGCTGGTTCCTTCCCTCTTCCTTGTCAATCCCTTTCAGTCTTCCCATCACCTACAAGGTCCCTATTCAGCATAGCAGGTGAGGCCGTCTGGGAGAGGTATTGGTCTTCTTCCGCAGTTGTATCCATGGCCAAATGTCTCACGCTCCAGGACACTTCCCTTGAGCCCGGGTGAGAAGCAAGGCCTTGACAGTAAACCGACTAAATAAGCAAAAAGGAAATAGGAATAAAATTAAATAATAAAATGAATACAATAACAATAATTATGTAAGAAATATACTGTTACTTTAGGCAGGAAAAAGTTAAGAAAACATAAAATCAAACTAACACAATCTAGGAGGGCCTATCTTATAAAAAATATTGCTCACGTCAATCATTGTTATACAATTTAGAAATATATTTTTGAAGACTTTCGTCTGGAACAGGGCCTCTCGGGGTGCATGTGCCAGTGCACTGGACGGCACAAGGTTCAGGAGACGATTTCACTAGGTTGACCAGTTTGCAAACCCCCACTCCTCTTCCCAACATCTGTCTCACCCGTTCGGACTGCCTCCGCCTTCTTCACCTTCCCCGCTGATTCTCCCCTCACTGCGAAATATTTATGTGCGGTGAGCGGAGACACTCAGTTGTATGGGACAAGGTTACCGGTGTTATAATTATCTTCTTTCAATTTTGTTTGAGCAGACACTTTTCTTCTAGCCCTTCTTTTCCTTTTTTCTTTGCAATTATACCAGTAATGTCTGGAATAAGGGGGCTGACAGCAATTATTAGAGCGTTCTTTAAATTACAGTCAGAAATACTCGCACGCAGTCTACTTTTCTTACAAGTCAAAACAGAAGAAAAGATTTCGCGTATGCATGTCAAACCAAACATACAGATATTCTTAGCTGCTTCTCGATGCAGCTTAGGACAATCTTCCTTCGACAAATTCTCGTAGAATTCTAGCAAAGCCTTTGTATTGGAAAATAGATCATTTTTATTATCATGTAATTATTGTCCATCAGATTAAGCGTTCGGCTTTATCGTCACGACTGAGCAAAAGTACGAAAGTTCAAATTCGATTGAAATGGATTTTTGGAAGTCTTTGCTTTCTTCGAAACAGGTTGCTCCATTATTATGTTGTGTTGCGCTTATCTATTTCACTGTTAAAAACGCCGTCTATCACTAAACGCTTCGTGGCTCGCAGCGCACTACACAATCCGAGTCAAGCCGAGTTGAGCCGAGTCGGACCGATGCACAGTGCGCAGAGCCTCTGCGCTTAGGTTTACACGCGTGAGATTTTGGGCGTCTGAAAGTCGCTGGTCTGGAGCATAGCACTGTATGGAAGTGAAACATGGACAATACAGCCACTAACTCAGAAGGAAACAGAGTTGCATAGATGCTTTTGAAATGTGGTGTTACAAAAGAATGTTGAAGGTGAGACGGATAGATCGAGTCATAAATGAAGAGTTACTGAATCGAATTGGTTTGAAGAGACAACGATTTCGGCGAAATTTGACCAGAGGAAGAGATAAAATGATAGGAAACACCTTAAGACACCCAGAACTTGTTTAGCTAATTTTTGTGGGAAGTATAGATGGTAAGAATGGTAGGAGAGTACAGAGGCATGAACATGACTGCAAAATGTTCATATTACAACCATTAAAATTCATCATATTTAGCTGATGTCAATTACGTTTCACGGACATACTTTATACAGTGTCATATTATTAGATTGAATACTGTAGGGGACAGAATAGATCTAAGTATTGCAGTTGACTCAGATCACACGTCATATTATTCGTGCGTTATTTTTATAAGGGCAGTAGGAATTGTGCAAAGATGTTGTATTTTGGACCACGTAGCTGGAAGCTTGCATTCGGGAGATAGTGGGGTCGAACCATTCTGTCGGCAGCCCTGAAGATATATTTAAGTGAATTCCCAATTTCACACAAGCCAAATGCTGGGCCTGTTTAGTAATTGAGGTCAGGATCACTTCATTTCCACTTCTAGCCCTTTTTCCTACCGTCGTCACCATAAGACCTATCGGTGTCGGCGTGACGAAAAGGAAATCGTAAAAGAAAAATGTGGCAATCTTTGCCAACACCACATCTCAAAGACATCGACTCGATGTCTTCGTTACCGTTCACAGCCTCGCAGCCGCACAAAAGACACGGAGAACACTTAGTGATCCAAGCAAGCGAATCTTCCTAGCTTCTAATATTGTCCGGTTCTGCCAGGTCTAGCAGCTCGACCTAGGTTAATACGCCCTTTACCTCTTTTTCCACAGTTTCCCATGCAACTGATGACTGGCCAACGGACTGATACATATTGCAAAGCATCTGTCACTTATCATTTTTCCAAAATCGCCTTTTCTCCTCTAAGTCTACGTTATATACCAGTTTGTCTGCCAGAGACTACTTTATGGTCTGATTTTCTGCAAACATGTATTACCAGTAAATGTCGAGTTGAGATGACTTTATCCTACTTGTAGCCTATTTGTTTTTTTTTTCCTTGTACCTTTTTTTTCTGCTGGTTTAACCTCGCACTAACACATCGACGGTTTTCGACGACGGAAGGACGGGAAAGGGCTAGAGGGGGAAATTAAAGTCCGTGGTCATAATTAAGCTACAGCTCCAGCATTCGCCTGGTTTGAAAATTGAAAAACACGGAAAACCATCTTCAGGTCTGCCGACGGTGTTATTCGACCCACCACCTCCCGAATGCAATCTCACAGCTAAGCGAATTTAACCGCATGGCCAACTCAATCAATCAATCAATCAATCAATCAATCAATCAATCAATAATCTGCTGTCGCACAGATGGCAGATCCTTCAACTTTCCTTAAACGTTTTCAAAGAACTTGGAAATTTATTGAACCTTTCCCGTATTAAATTATTCAATCCCTTACTCATCGTCCTATAAATGAATATTCGCTTCAATTTATCCTCTTGAATTCCAACTTTATCTTCATATTATGATCTTTCATGGTTTTAAAAGCTCCGCTTCTGCTTATTGGTCTACTGATGGCATTCCACGCCATCGCTCATTGACAGCTCGGAACATACCACTTAGCCGAACAGCTCGTCTCCTTACTTCCAAGTCTTCCCAGCCCAAAGTTTGTAACATCCTTGTAACACTACTCCTTTGTTGGAAATCGTGCTGCTTTCCTTTGGATGTCTTCCAGTTCTCGTATGAAGTAATCCTGGTGAGGGTCCCATACATCGGAACCATACTCTAATTGGGGTCTTATCAGCGACTTATACGCCCTCTCCTTTACATCCTTACGACGACAACCCCCCCCCCCATTTTACAAATGCTATTTGTTCGGGACGTCGACCAAGAAAGATATTTTGCCCCTACCTGTACCATATTATCTGAGGAACCTGCGTGTATTTTGTAAATGGCGGAAGTGTAAAGTGTTGAATGTGAGGAAAGGAACGTTAAGGACGACAGAAACACCCAGTCCCTAGGTCAGGGATATTAATAATTTACAATTAAAAACCGCTGACCCGGCCGGGATTCGAACCAGGGGCCACCGGGTGACAGGAGGACGCGTTACCCTCTAAATACTCTCATAACCATGTAAAGAGATCTGTAACCGTTCTTAACAAGTCCGTTAATATGATTATCACAATGAAGATCCTACTTTATATTAACACTTACAGTGTTCCCCTTGAGGTACAGTCACCCCAACAACACAGTATTTAAAGCCGAGAGTACAGGGTGACCCGAACGTCCGTTAACATTTGACGAGTCAATACTTCACGTAGTATTGGAGGTAGTGAGGTAATGATTGACACACGTGTCTGGCATGGCATGGGGTATTATTGACACTAAAATAAAGTACACAAGAACTCGCAAGTCTATCCCGATCATCCGACCTCATTAGGGAAGCTAAAGGACAACAGGCGGGGCCAGAGAGTAGGTGTTCCCTACTAGGTGGCCCGCCTCCCCCCTCAATGGGGAGGAATGAAAGCTTAGTTAGTTAGTTAGTTTGTTAGTTCAACATACGACGGCAATTTCTCACCATATGCTGTGCAGTGCTGTTCACAACATTGTCCCTCGATTACAGGTATTGTTGATGAATGACATGTTGAGCATGTGTCTTTGCATCGTATGAAGCGCTGTCTGTTGGTCACTCTGTGTACTTCATTTTGGTGTCCATAAAACCCCATATCATGCCAAATACGTGTGTCATTTATTACCTTTCTACCTCCAATATTCCTTGAAGTATTGCCTCGTCAAATGTTAACGCACTGCTGGGTCACCCTGTACCCTTCCTCTTGGTGAAACTTGCAGCTTGTCTTTCCATCCCATTTACCACCATGCCATTGTCTACTGTCCATCTCACAACACTCTCTAGGTCCCCCTTCACAATCGATTGATATTTGTAAATATTATGACACTTTTCTCTTTATTTCCCATTTCCTTGTTGTTTTACACTGTGAAGTTCTCTCCTTGTCTGTCTGTTAGGTCATCAGCCCAGAGGCTGGTTGGATCCTCAAACAGCACCACCAAAGGCTATGCAGTTATTGGGAAACCACAAAAACCAATGGCAGTACCAAAATGGAGTGTACTAGGCAAGACGAGGAGTGAGGTAGTTTGCCATTGCTTTCCTCACTGGGCCAGACTGTGCTATTGTAGCACAACTAACCCTATGAGCAACACCTTTCATGACACTCAGACACACTGGTTGTGCTCTGAATGTCATTAATCACCACCACCCATACCCCAGCAGCTTCTATATTGTCACAGCCACAGGTGAGACTGGGACTTCAGTGGAAGTTACACTTTGCTCTGGCCTGTGCCAAGAGATGGATGCAAAAGTACTGTATCCATCAAGAAATGACAGTAGGCAGAGTTCTCTCCTTATTATTATAGTAACCAATATTGTCAAGTATCAGACTGTCTCTGTCTCCAACTAGCGGCCACACGCCAACACGTATTGCAATGCGGCCAGCAAGACAGCAAGTTAGTGCACTGCTGTACCGTGCTATATCAGGAAACTTGATGAGATGTGCTGGAGTCGAAGTGTCTCATCAAGACAAAACTCGCTCACCTTCTGAGTAACTAGCTTTCTTTAAAAAAACAAGAGAGAGAATATCTTTGTGGAAATAATTTCATTATCTCCGGTGAAATACAGTGCTGTTTGTCTTGTGGTGAGGAATACGACAAGTTTATCCCATTTATTAACTTGTCTCAAGAGGAACCTTGCAGATCGGAAAACCACAGGGCTGTTGATATAATTACGGCATGATATGTATTTTTTTCCATCTACTTAGTTGAATGGTCAGCGTTCTGACCTTCGGTTCAGAAGGCCTTGAGTTCGATTTTAACTCCATCTGGCGAGATGTAGTATTTACAGTACGCTATGTCTTCTGTATGGGCTAGAATAAATTTGTTACTTTCATTGACCTGTCCCAGTCTTATCCTTGACTTCGTCAATATGAAAGTAACTGAGGTCTGAGCGATGCTAGTAATGCCATTCCTCATGCAGCCAGTCTCTGTTATGAATGGTGTGAAAATGTCGCTCATGGGGTCGGTTGGTGCATGTGCTTCAGTGGGCTTGACAGACTGATATGTAATAGCAACTTCTGACTCGCTGAGGAAATTAACGGAAAACTACCTCACTCCTCATTTCCCTAGTATGCCTTTTCAGTGACACCTGCACTTATCTATGACAGCTGTTGGCGGAGCTGTGGAGGATCAAACCAGCCTTCGGGCTGAATTCCTAACATACAAACATAGTTAACTCCTTTGTGATCGTCTCAATACCTACACGTCTAGACAGAGTCGTCGGAAACAAAGTGAACTGTTTATACCAGGTGTCTGCGTAAGTTTTTGCCGATTTTTGTGGTAATAAACGCGTAATTTTTAAGGGAAATTCATTTTTTGTTAAATCAAATTATTGGGCATCGGCTTCTACACACTTCGCCCATCTTTCACGTAAGTTATGAATACCATGCCGGAAAAACGGCCTGTCTTTTGCGGCAAACCATTCGATGAGCAATTTTCCAACTTCCTCGAAATCGCTGAAGTGCTGCTCTGCGAGCGCGTGCACCATTCATGCGAAGAGGTGATAGTCAGATGGCGCCAGGTCGGGAGAGTACGGCGGGTGCGGAAGGATGTCCCATCCAAGCGATTTCAAGGTGTCTTTCAGTGATTTTCCTGTGTGAGACGTCACATTGTCGTGTAACGAAATCACTTTGCCATATCTTCTGGTCCACTCAGGTCGTCTTTAGATCAATGAGCGATTTAAATTATTCATTTGTTGGCGATAGCGTTGTGCATTAAGGGTTTCGCCTGCAATTGCTCGTCTTCGCACTGTTGTGGTCTACCAGAGCGCACCACGATTAAATTATCGAAACCATGTCTCACATGTTCTAATCGACGGAGCGTGTTCGCCATATGTTTCTACCAGCAAACAATGATTTTTGACAGCCTCTTTCTTTTGATTAAATAAGAAAAGCAATGCGTGCCGCAAATGTTCTTTTCCAGGCACAAACGTCGATATGATCACTGAACGATACAATACAGACGCTAGTGTTTGGCGGACTCAACTTGTGAGTGTTCGAAGGTTAATGTCACGTGAACAAACTGAGTTCACTGGCGCCATCTCTTAGTGAAGGTATGGGTGTAAAATGGTTGGTCATACCGGTAAATAATTTGGAAAAAAGAATTCGGTATCTCTCGGCGTTGTCATCTTATCAACTGCTGAAGTTAGCCAATCAGATTTATTCGCGGGAAAATTCAAGTAAGGTGGCAGTTAGTTCGGGTTGAGATTGAAGAATTAGTTTGATGTCATTCATGGTACAAATCACCGAAATATAACTTTCAAAGCATATTTAGGCCTTTATCAATCGTAAAATTACCAGCGTTTCGCCCCGGTCTAGCAGTGGGCTCTTCAGTTGGATTGCTGCACCTCTCCACGACGCTGTCCCCCTGTGGGTGGGGGCGGTAGAATAACACCCACGGTATCCCCTGCCTGTCGTAAGAGGCGACTAAAAGAGGCCCCAGGGGCTCTGAACTTTGGAGCGTGGATTGGCGACCACGGGGCCCTTAGCTGAGTCCTGGAATTGCTTCCACTTACTTATGCCAGGCTCCTCACTTTCATCTATCCTATCCGACCTCTCTTGGTCAACTCTTGTTCTTTTCCGACCCCGACGCTATTAGGTTTGCGAGGGCTAGGGAGTCTTTCATTTTCACGCCCTTCGTGGCCCTTGTCTTCCTTTGGCCGGTATCTTCATTTTTCGAAGTGTCGGATCCCTTCTATTTTTCCCTCTGATTAGCGTTATATAGAGGATGGTTGCCTAGTTGTACTTCCTCTTAAAACAATAATCACCACCACCACGACGCTGGCACCGTTCAGACAGTAGTACTACCATTAGTAAATAAGTTTTCTTTCCATCCCTGAAGGGGACGGTGGGCCTCCAAGCAGTGACGACGCGTGGATAAAACGTCTGGGGGTTCACTGCTGTGGAAAATAACGTGTTCAGATTATAATTATTACTTGATGTTTACATACATGTAAAATAGTGACATTGCTTGATTAAAAACACGACTTTGCTTTGCAGAGACACGGCTACAGCTCGAAGAAGTTACCAAAACAATGAAGAATGAAAGACAGAGAATGTGAGGTGCAATTTTTTTTTTTTTTTTGCTAGGGGCTTTACGTCGCACCGACACAGATAGGTCTTATGGCGACGATGGGATAGGAAAGGCCTAGGAGTTGGAAGGAAGCGGCCGTGGCCTTAATTAAGGTACAGCCCCAGCATTTGCCTGGTGTGAAAATGGGAAACCACGGAAAACCATTTTCAGGGCTGCCGATAGTGGGATTCGAACCTACTATCTCCCGGATGCAAGCTCACAGCCGCGCGCCTCTACGCGCACGGCCAACTCGCCCGGTGCAATTATTTAAAGCTGATCCAATTTCCCCTCATTTTGAAGACGTTGCTTCCGTAGGAATAACTTCTTCAAGAGCGTGTTAGGCAGACTACTGTTATTTATGTGTTGACGTATTTTGCTGTTTACTTTTCATAACGCATATATTACTAATGAAAAGTATCATTTAATTACATAAACTTAGGCTACGTACGCCTTTTGATGCTATAAAAATCGTAGTTAGCAAAATATTCTGGCTCATTGCGGTTAATTACATCAGAATGGCAAAATCGCCAAATTAAAATCCCTTCAAAACGTACCACATACGGCAAATTTTAACCGCGCGCTCTGACAATGCTTCGGCTAATTTCGGGACTGCTCGATGTAACTCATGTCTATCGCTGGTTGCTAGCGATTCCTTGGGGGTATTTTTACCCTGCTTCTCATAACCCCCTCGCTTTGCGACCCCTCCTTACGTCTCACGGCTCCGCGCCTTCAGTCCTGAAACCACCGAGCTCGATAGCTGCAGTCGCTTAAGTGCGGCCAGTATCCAGTATTCGGGAGATAGTAGGTTCGAACCCCACTGTCGGCAGCCCTGAAGATGGTTTTCCGTGGTTTCCCATTTTCACACCAGGCAAATGCTGGGGCTGTACCTTAATTAAGGCCACGGCCGCTTCCTTCCCACTCCCAGCCCTTTCCTCTCCCATCGTCGCCGTAAGACCTATCTGTGTCGGTGCGACGTAAAGCATCTAGCAAAAAAAAAAAAAAAGTCCTGAAACCGAACCTAATTGCTGGTTCCGAAGAGCAACCGAGTGTTGATGTCAAAAATACCGCTACGCGCGCTGATATACAGAGAAAATTTAAGGAATAGGCTCTGATGAACCATTTTACTTCTTATGACGCCGTCTCCCTCCGAAGGTTGGCGATCCAATTGATTATGATTACACGCGAAACGGCAGCAGGGAAGATTTCTATCGAGGTATGTCCATACCACCGCCGCAAGTCTTTCAGCCAGGAATTTCTCCGTCTTCCCACAGATCTTTTGCCATCAATCTTCCCTTGAATGATCAGTCGGAGAAGTTCGTATCGTTCGCCTCTCATGATGTGCCCGAGGTAGCTGAGCTTACGCTCCTTGATGGTTATGAGACGCTTTTTCTTCTTGTTCAAGATGTTGAGGACTTCTTCATTTGTTTTCTTTTCTACCCAAGATATTCGGAGTATTCTTCTGTATAAGTACATTTCAAAAGATTCAATCCGCTTCTCCAATAAAGGACTGAGTATCTATTTCTAGGTTGTTCACTGAACTACTGAAAAAATGAAATGTCGTATGGCTTTTAGTGCCGGGATATCCCAGGACGGGTTCGGCTCGCCAGGTGCAGGTCTTTCTATTTGACACCCGTAGGCGACCTGCGCGTCATGGTGAGGATGAAATGATGATGAAGACAACACATACACACAGCCTCCGTGCCATTGGAATTAACCAATTAAAACCCCGACCCGGCCGGGATCGAACCCGGGACCCTCTGAACCGAAGGCCAGTACGCTGGCCGTTCAGCCAACGAGTCGGACACTACTGAACTACTGAACATATAGAACGCGCCGCCACTGCCTCCAAGACAACAACGCCGTCTCCGAAGCCAGGAGATTTGTTACGGTGAAGGAGATGTGCGGAGAAGGTGAGAGGGTTGGCAGCCGTGGCCTATACTTGGAACTGTCCCGGCATTCGCCGGTAAGGGGTACCAGCCCCCACCGTCTCCCGAATACAGAGGCGTAGAACCACGGTAGAGCCGTGGGCACCGCTCCTCTGCTCGGTTGGTCAGTGGGAATGCAGAGCTGTCGGATCACGAACCAGCACTGGCCACTTGTAGGCCGACGTTGAGACAAAGGACAATGCAATGACGGTGCACGAAGCATGTGTTTCCACTTGTATAAATGCCTGACTTTAGCCTTGATATAAAAAAAATATATTCCTAGAAGGAAACCATAATTTAATGACATCGATTACAAATGTTATAAACATTCGAGCCCTTCAATCCTTTTCAATCCTGAAATTATCAGTGTTTCACTTCTTATTATGTCCATCTTTAGGGATAAATTGTTAGCATGCTCCTTTGGTCCAAGGGAACCCGGCCACGTCAGGGATTTTAACCTTCATTGGTTAATTCGTCTGGTTCGCGGTCTGGATTTTGTGATATCTCCTACACTAGAAATCATTTCAGGTAGCGCCCCGTCCTCACAGTCGTGCAAGTCGCCTATAGGTCGTCTACTAGAAAAAGACCTACTCCAGACCTCTCCGGAGGGATACGCCATTATTATTATTATTATTATTATTATTATTATTATTATTATTATTATTATTATTATTATTATTATTATTATTATTATGTGTGTTCGCGGGTGTGATCTGCGTTGTGCATGTGGATTTGGCCCTTTTACGGCCGGATGCCCTTCCTGACGCCAACCCTCTACGGAGGACTCTAATCTGTATTAAGTGTTTCTGACGTGGTTGGTAGTGGAGTGCATTGTCTGAATATGAAGATGAACGTGTTGGGACAAACACAAACCCTCAGTCCCCAAGTCAGAAGAATTAATCAGACGCAATTAAAATCTCCGCCCCGGCCGAGAATCGAACCCGGGAACCTCTAAATCAAAGGCCTTAACGCTGACCATTCGAACAATGAGTCAGATTATTATTATTATTATTATTATTATTATTATTATTATTATTATCATGCGAATCTTGTGGCCATCATCGTTAAGGCGTCATGTCAATAAGGTATGACGCCGTGGTTAGCTGGTTCGAGTTCCGATGGTGGAAAAAAATCACCATCAGAATATTGGCCGGTGGGGGAGGAGAGATAGTGGTATGGCTACGATTTCTAATCACCAGATTGCGTGCTAAGAACCCGGGTTCAGTTTCAACCGCAATGTTCAGATTGAGTGAGGGCACATGGTGGTGTTGATGTTGATTCGTCCGTCGGATGGAGACGTTAAGGTTTGAGCAGGTCCCATGGTAATATTCGACAGGAGTAGGCTACGTGCCGACACCGGGTTTCACCCTCTCTCTACTTCTTCGTTTTACACCTTGGCGTGAAGATGTCCTCCGACCACGGGCTCGCAGAACAAAGCCATTGTATAGTACAGTATACCTGAATGCGTAATTTCGTTCATATTTAAAATGAAACCAGCAAGCTTAGTCTGTGCTAATTTACATTGTATGTATGTTTAGTCCTCAGCCCGAAGGCTGGTTGGATCCTCAACAGCTCCGCCATCAGCTCTCATAAATGGCCTAGGCATCACTGAAGAGGCGTACTAGGGAAATGAGGAGTGAGGTAGTTTCCCGTTGCTTTCCTCACCGAGCCAGAAGTTGCTATTACACATCAGTCTGCCAAGCCCACTGAAATGCATACACCAACTGACCCTATGAGCAACATTTTCATACCATTCATAGCAGGGACTGACTGCATAAGGAATTGCATTACTAGCATCGCTCATACCTCAGTCACTTTCATCTTGTGAAAGCCAAGGATAAAGCTGAGACAGATCAATGAAATTAACAATATTGCTCTAGCCCATACCAGAAGACATAGTGCACCATAAACACTACGTCCTGCCAGCAAAGGCATAATTTACATTATGCAATGTAAAATAATATTCTTGTTTTTTGTACTGATGTGACAGCTAAACATCACCTACTTACAGATGTGATTAACGTTGCACATCGTATTGCAACTTTCTCTCAGACCGTTGCGTATACTGATGGCAAGGTTTACCGAGCTTGATAGTTGCAGTCGCTTACGTGCGGCCAGTATCCACTGTTCGGGAGATAGTGGTTTCGAGCCCTACTGTCCGCAGCCCTGGAGATGGTTTTCCGTGATTTTCCATTTTCACACCAGGGAAATGCTGGGGCTGTACCTTAATTAAGGCCACAGACGCTTCCTTCCCACTCCTAGCCCTTTCCTATCCCATCGTCGCCATAACACCTGTCTGTGTCGGTGTCACGTAAAGCATCTTGGAAAAAAATGGCAATGTCTGTGTAGTTTGTTTAATTTCTGAGCTGTGTATTAATTGGCAGGTAGGGCATCGGGCATCCACACACAAGCACAAAAATATCAACCCAGTGAGCGTGATTGTCAGTCAGTGTTGCCTTGTCTCTCGACGTACTTCCCACAATTAGTGTAGGTTGTAGGCTGTTGAACTCAAAACTCACATTTGATCACATTACATCATTGAAAGGGAAATCCCCGATCCGCAGTTAATCAGATCAGGATGGTAATTCGAGGCAGTTGTGGTCAGTTGAGTTTGTGACTACGTGGCGTCTGCGCAAGTTTATCCATGGGTTCAAGTACCGGAATATCCAGGTATTTAAGTAATTCCCAAACCGCAAGAGAGAACGTGAAAAGGAAGAATCTGTTAGAAAGTTTGAAACAAAAATATTTCTTTAAACAGCAGGTGTATATCCTATAACAGGTTCAGAACCAATAGTGTTACGTATTGTAATAAATCTGAATCCGGCGTGTCGGTTGAAAATTTAAGTGAGAATCTAGCACAAACTTTAGAGGAATGCAATGTTTGCGTTAGTGAGATTTCAGTACAGAATGATTTTGAAATTTAGTGACCATTCGATACAACAGACTGACTTTGGAACAGATAGTGCCAAAAATATAATTGAAATATCGTGGCCGGTACAGTGGTAATTTAAATGTTGGAAATAAAAATTTGTGACCTGCGAACTGTAAAAGAACTGGTCGAACTTCTGATAGTAGAAAACTCGGCCATTGCTAGTAGTGTCCCTGGTTTCTGTACCGTTCTGTAACTTCATCTCGCTATATTGGTCATAACAGCATTCGCAGAACAACGAAGCTACGGAATATTGTGGTGATAAGTTTCAGTTAATTATAATATACCCCTGGTATGTATGAATGATTATTGTAGAAAACATCATTCTGGTACTATGTCAGAATTTGATAAAGGGGGCCCAAAAATACTTCTCGGGGGAGGGGGGCGTCCTTTCTTAGTCACGCCACTGCCTCGGACACTCCTAGCCAGTAGTGGCGATAGGGAATTGGAAGTGGGAGAGAGGGGGGCAAAAATGGGATGTAGCTGGGGAAGGAGGAGAGTAATATTCATAAAAACCGAAAAAAAGCTACAAAACTTTTGTTGATGCTCTCTGAGAGAATGTCGACAGTGAAGTAAAGGCCGAGAGTTTACCAACTTAAGTGCGGTATTAGTACACTCAAGTTCATAGAAACCAGAACACCTTGAAAGACTAGAGATAGGAAGTTGATATTCACAGGACGTATGCATTAGTATGTTCTGAAGAAATAATTGGCATTTGAACCATGTCGCACCACAGGTTCAAGGTCCACATCCATATCTTGGCACACCACCACCGACTGGTAAAATATGCCTGCGGCCCGCGTTGTCACTATAAACCGAAGACAATGGATCAGTGTGACTTGAGCAGACGTCCAGGATTCCTCGCAGACGTATGCGAGAACCGTACTGTCAAATGAGTGAGTTTGAAAGAGGCTGCATTATTGGCATGAGATAACGGGATGCAACCATCCGGGAAACTGCTGCTCGTGTGGGACGTAGTGTGTCGGCAGTGCAACGGGTGTGTACAGAATGGTTCACAGAAGACTATAGAACACGACCAGATGGGTCTGGTTGCACCACCCAGACAACCCCCCGAGAAGATCGACACCTGATCCAAATGGCATTGCAGGACAGATCTGTGTCCTCCTCGGCTCTGGTGCAACAGTGGAACAGTGAAACGCATCGTACTCTATCAGGAGTGACAGTCTATCACCGTTTATTACGGTCTGGGTTACCGACGCGTCGTCCACATCTGCGCCTACCTTCGACTAATGTACATAAACATGCTAGACTGCAATGGTGTATGGAACGACGTCACTGGGGACAGGAATGGCAGCAAATAGTGTTTTCGAACGAATCCAGGTTCTGTTTGCTTGAAAATGATGAACGCATTCTTGTTCGCCGCAGACAGGGGGAGTGGCATCACATTGACTGCATTCGCACAAGACATACAGCGCCAACTCAAGGCCTTATAGTGTGGGGTGCTGTTGGGTACAACCACAAATCACTGTTGATGCGTGTCCAGGACACTGTGACCAGTTTGACCTACGTGAATGACATCCTGCGACCCGTAGCCATACCCTTTCTGCACGACACCCCAGACGCCATATTTCAGCAGGCCAATGCGCGACAACATATTGCTGCTCGAACACGTGCCTTCTTGTTTTTCACAGGATATCAGACTGTTGCCTTGGCCCGCCCGATCGCCGGACTTGTCACCAATCGGAAAAGTGTGGGATATGGTGAAACGACGGGTGCGGCGCTGTGACCGAATGCCAACCACCAACGACGAACTGTGGAACAAGGTGAATGCAGTATGGATGGCTATACCCCAAGGCGCCATTCACGCCTTATACGCGTTGATGCCATCAAGCGTTGAACAAGTCATCAGTGTCCATGGAGGACCCAGTGCCTAATAGGCACCGAGTCACATGTTGAACCTAAGTGACTAAAATGCTAATCGTTTCTACAAAAGATACCAATGAACATGTCCTGTGAATATGAACTTCCTATCTCTAGTCTTTCAAGGTGGTCTGTTTTTAATGAGCATGAGTGTAGTTTTTGAGAATTTTGATTCAATACTATAGAGTAAAACTTTCACCAAAGGAACAATACTCCACATGTATTACAATTACATTGAAATCCGGCGTGATTATAATTTAAAATTCATTTATTATTTGACTACACAATAAGAAAGTAACAGACACTAAAGAGACTGCCGGACTGACGCATGCGCGCGGCAAGCGAGTGAATCATACCTCAATGTCCATGACCTTGGCAACAAAATATACCCCTGCTACCCTTCTTCACAGCACATGCAAAGTGTCCACTACTTGTTGTGGCGCTATACATATCGGTTAGACGCGACGAACGAAATTTTTGCGTATTTCCACGAAATGTTTTGTTTATAATTAAAGAAAATAAAGGGAATAGTTAGCTGATAAGACAACAGGGCTTGTGCAAACTGCTTGTGTTGATAATTCCTACATCTGAAGCATTGCACTGTACGGAGCAGAGACGTGGACCATGAGGAGGAGGGAGAAAAATACCTGGAAACTTTTGAAATATGGTGTTGGAGGAGAATACAGAAGCTCAAGTGGAGAGATCGGGTGACAAAGGATGATGTACTGAGAAAAGTAGGAGAGAAGAAAACGATTCTGAATACAATTCTACTGGATCGGACACATATTTAGACACATAGGTCTCATACACGTCGTCAAAGAAGGGAAGATTAAAGGAACTGCAGGACGAGGAAGAAGATGAATTCAAGATCTAGATGTTATGAAAGATGGGAAGAAATACAGCAGACTGAAGGAAGGAGTTATAAACAGGGGACATTGGCATAATAATAATAATAATAATAATAATAATAATAATAATAATAATAATAATAATAATTCATTCATTCAACTTCGCTAATCGGCCAACTAGAGACCACGATTAGCCTCACTTTACATTCTAGCATTTGTTAATTTTTTTGCTTGATCCACATCGTCTTCATTAGCTCACTGTGTTTAGCACGACATCCTTCTGTCCATTTCGCACCTGTTGCCCCTTTTTCGTCCCGGAAAGTCCCAAAAGTCTTGATGGCTGCTCTGAAAAGATTTATATCTTGTGCATCTTCTGCTTGTATGCCCAGTTCTTTAAGATCTTTCTTTACATTAACGTACCATGGCATTGCCATTTTTAATAATAATAATAATAATAATAATAATAATAATAATAATAATAATAATAATAATAATAATAATAATAATAATAATAATAATAATAATAATGATTAGGTTCAGCCGGCTAAAATGCATGGACTGATGACCCTAGGAGGAATACGCGTATGCAGCTGTAATGTAGATGTTTCCACGTTCTTGTCGTTAAGTGTCCGGCAGTAAAGACCTCTAGGCTACATATCATGGCGAGAGTGCGTATTAAGGTCGTCTTAAGAACTTGAGTACTAATATTTCTGCTGATAACGGACGCCTAGGAGATAAACACATACACACATCTCCTATTAGGTCTCCACTGCACCACATTCATCACCTGACCCCCAGGTACCAGGTTTGTCCGAAGTGCATACAGCAAAGCGTGATGCTAAGATGGTATCAGCACTGGCTAAGGTCATTGTAACTGGTCAGCGACTGAACCTTGGCCGTGCAAGGATAAATCTCGACGAGTTAAAGATTTCCCCTACTGATATACTTTCATAACAATACTGCCGTGCGGTTTGCAGGCTGAGCTATGGAAACTCTGCGGTCAATTTAGGCGAGTCTACTTACCAAACAGCGGGATCATCTTGTAGTCCACGTGTATTACACAATGTAACTGGTTCCTCCGTATCTCTCCCGGAGAATTCCCAATTCGAAATGTGGAGTGGTGTGGCTGCTTACTTTCAGCTTTCCTATCGAAAATGGTGGTGGTGGTGGTATGGAATGGAATGGAATGGAATGGAATGGAATGGAATGGAATGGCGTATGGCTTGTAGTGCCGGGAGTGACCGAGGAAAATTTCTGCTTGCCACACGCAGGTCTTTTGATTTGACTCTCGTAGGCGACCTGCGCGTCGTGATGAAGTTGAAATGATGATGAAGACGACACAGACACCCAGCCCCACTGCCAGCGAAATTAACCAATCATGGTTAAAATTTCCGACCCTGCCTGGGATCGAACCCGGGACTCCTGTGACCAAAGGATAGCATGGAGCCGGACGTGCTGGTGGTGGTGATGGTGGTGATTAGTAGAGGCTTGTGGGATGAAGCTCTTTCGAAGCAGCGATCCTGCAACGATCTGCCAGTCAAAACCAATCGAATTCTCGTGAATACAGGTTACTATTAAGACTACGTGCGTGTTTTCACTCAGCTTCAATAAAAAAAAAATTAGTGGTAGGCTGTCACTATTGTAACCACAGCAGGTTTTTGAGAACTTCGTAGACTTATTTATTAGAAATAAAATACAACCTAGGGGACCCGTGCAAGAAATCTCGCATGTTCATAAGGTAAATGGTGAAGTAGCCCCCTGGTGAATTAAGGAATACAAAAATCCGTACAATATTAGAACATTCTTACTTACCACTTAATTAAATATTTGATTATTTTAAGATTTATGGTATACACTTGAACGGAAACAAATACAAGTGCTTTATTATAGACTACTGTACTGACGAATGTTCCGAAGGCAAAATTTTTATTTTACTCTCATTTTTATTAACTGATAATTACAGCATATTATAATGACATAAAACAGGCGTCCCAACGGTAAAAATGAAATGTCGTATGGCTTTTAGTGCCGGGATATCCCAGGATGGGTTCGGCTCGCCAGGTGCAGGTCTTTCTATTGGACTCCCGTAGGCGACCTGCGCGTCGTGATGAGGATGAAATGATGATGAAGACAACACATACACCCAGCCCCCGTGCCTTTGGAGTTAACCAATTAAGGTTAAAATCCCCTACCCGGCCGGGAATCGAACCAGGGACCCTCTGAACCGAAGGCCAGTACGCTGACCGTTCAGCCAACGAGTCGGACGTCCCAACGGTGAAAGTGCGAAATGGACAGTAATGATGGCGCGTATTTTCGTACATCAACAGTATTTGAAAATCGCACACTTCGTACAATTTTCTAAACTCATTTTAAAAAGAAATTATCGATATTGATGAAATGAAACTACAATTCGTCAGTGCCACGGGTGGCCCAGATTGATTGCGCAGTAGATGCTAATTTTCCGTAGTCCTGCTCGTGACGTCATCACAGGAGCACCATGACTGTGTAGCATACAACCGCACGTATATCTCATTTCGTTGTTTATATTCTGTCTTATAAAGAAAGGATTTCCACGTAATAAATATACGTAATTTCTTTCCGTATATTGCTGTTGGTTTATATAGTGGCCTACTGTATTTTGCGTAGTGTGTGTGTCATAGTTCGTTTCTGTGAGATCTCTGTTATGTTGGTGTGTTTCGTGCAGTGAGGTGCACTTATTTTCTTTTCGTTAGTTGCGTGAACAGTGTAGAGTAAGTCGGGGAGAGATGGCGCACATTTTGTAATGATCGTGCAGCAAGTCTTCGCCAAAATTTCGATTAGCTTATTTTTATGCGAGACGTCATTCCTTATGTCTCTCCTCACTGCCTTTTGAAGGACATGGTCTTAATGTAAGTAGATTACAGAAAGAGGTCGTTTATTTGAAAGTGTGTCACCTGCGCCATCTCTCCCGTAGTGTCCGGGTGAGATGGCGTTATGTACTTGATGTGCTAAGGAGGGAAGAAATTAAGTAAACTATGATTACAGGTTTAATACATTTATTTACCTCATTTACATTCACTTGTCTATTATTCCTTGGCCATTAATAAATCAATTAATTATTTAAACTTCCAGATTTATCCCTCAGTCTTTTTAGGATATGCTTTTGGTTACTCGCTCTTCTCCACTATCATCACATAAGTTCTTATACACTGAACACAATTCATGCAGCCACTTGTTGGAGACAGTGCACTTAATCTAATCATCCTTAGTTTTTTAAAAAAAATGATAGTTCTCCCAGCACTCCACACACTAGTTGCAATCATCAGATATTGCATTATTTTGCCCATCTGGAATCATTTTGGCTGCTTCATAGGAATGAGGTTTTTCTCCTTTCCTACTCTTTCCCGTTGTGGCAGTGGTTGTAATTTTTCTTTGCACTTTGTTCTTTTCGTTCGCTGAGATTTCTCTTTTGTTAGAGATGTTACGCTTTGAAGTTGCATTAAAGGCATGTACCACAAACTTCGATTAGGCTGTGGCTGCCTCCTCTTCTCCATAATTAGTATAAATTGACACATAATTAAACAAAATACATATAGGAGCTGATCGGAGAATGGAAGCACATTTTACACCTAAATGGAAATTCAAAGAACGCCGCGCCATCTCTCCCGGAAATGTAGCGCGCCATCTCACCCGACATTTGGGGAGAGTTGGCGCACCCCTGCCCCAGGAACTGTGTTGGCCCAACATGGCGTATACCACAACAGCATAGTCGTTGACTAACCTAGTCACCCGCCTGTGCAAACGCAAAGTTAATTTAACTTGAACAACACAGTCAGTGGGCTTTTATATCATGCCGTAGCAAAACTTTGAAGGCAGAGAAGACGTACTTGCCAGAAATATCCAGGATTTCGGCGAAATCACTCGCACCATGTGACATCCAACAGATAGCTTTTGTTCTCACGTACACACTGTACACACGAGAAGCAGTGGTCGAGCGATCTAGCGGGCGATTGCCGCACTGGCCTACCCTGCGCCATCTCACCCGGTGCGCCATCTCTCCCGGAATCACTATAATAGTAGCTGGAGTGAAATTTATGTGTTCATTGTACAGTATCATTGCGATAGAAAACTGTGCCGTTAATGATTCACCGACCGAGCTCGATAGCTGCAGTCGCTTAAGTACGGCCAGTATTCGGGAGATAGTGAGTTCGAACCCCACTTGTCGGCAGCCCTGAAATGGTTTTCCGTGGTTTCCCATTTCCACACCAGGAAAATGCTGGGGCTGTACCTTAATTAAGGCCACAGGCGCTTCCTTCCCATGCCTAGGCCTTTCCTGTCCCATCGTCGCCATAAGACCTATCTGTGTCGGTGCGACGTGAAGGAAATAGCAAAACAAAAGGAAATAATCACCGCAATCTACAGCGACACCTGATTGTTCAGCAGAAGGATTTCGGTACATCGCCGGCTACATCGCCGACCGTAAAAGAAAATATGACAGGTCAATGCGAAGTCCCACTGAAGAAATGCTTTCCATTTCTTCTGGTACAGCCCCTGTGGGATGGATAGAAATGTTATCTCGGGGTGGTCTACTCGTTCCATCGTTAGAATGGTAAACCAAATAAAGGAATTTGAGTTAATTTTCAGGGACACTCGCGGACGTGCTGAACTGTGATGCATAGCTAATATTATACGCAAAGTGTGTCAAATAATTAGCAGTAAATTCCCGCTGTACCACCAGAAATATTAAAAATGTATATTAGAACGAGAATATTTATACGCATACGACAAATGAACATTCGGACAATAACTGAAAAATCCATAGCAGCTCATCGGCGAAAGGCACGACAGTGGATTTCATCTTCAAAAGCAACCACTTCATGACATCTAATCTCACAGGTAGGAATGTGTTCTAATGAAGTGTTTTTCCTGTTCTCTCTTATCGTTTAATTTTTTAAAAGTAGACTATCTATGCGGAGCCTCCGTGGCTCAGACGGCAGCGCGTCGGCTTCTCACCACTGGATACCGTGGTTCAAATCCCGGTCACTCAATGTGAGATTTGTGCTGGTCAAAGCGGAGGCGGGACAGGTTTTTCTCCGGGTACTCCGGTTTTCCCTGTCATCTTTCATTCCAGCAACACTCTCCATTTTCATTTCATAGCATTTATCAGTCATTAATAAATCACTTTGGGAGTGACGACCCCGTTGTAATAATAGCCTATATATGGTTCATTCATTACATCCCTGATGCGGTCAAAGACTGGAAAACAGGTTGTAGGTTTTCCAGGACTATCTATGCATGGTTTCGAATATGAACTTACTTCTGCTGCTGTGTTAATATATGGTGTAAGCTTTAAATCGATACCTGCGGAAGTGAGTCAGTATATCGTATGTTAACATACGGTAGTTCCATCACGGAATTTCTGCTGTAAAGATTTAATATGACAAAGATTTCATATCTCTAAATATTTATGTTTACAGATTTGAAAGCGCGTAACCTTCCTCAAACTAAATAGAGGAACTTGGAAATGTTAATAAATTTCAAGCGTTGGTCAGTGTGCCGTCACGTTACATTTACGTCTTATTTGTAATGGAAATAATGAAAAGTTACTATGCTGTACTCTTTTTCAATCTTATAATAGCAGTAATCTTTATGTCTGGTCTGCAATTAGTTCTGAGAAACTGTAATGTTTGCTGATATGAGATTCCTACTGATTTGCGCGCTCTGGGCTCGGCTGCTTTGCTCCTACTGTGACGTCATTTCGTTAACCAATAGCAGCTCGGCTGGCGTTGGGCCCAACCTTTAGTAGTGTTTAAGAACCTTGGTCAGTGCTAATATCTATTCTCTTTCTTTTGAATGTTTATTTGTCAAGATCGGTTATCTTTGAGCGCCGCAAAGGGGATCTATACTACTGAAATAATATATATGATATTATGGTGGATAATACATTTTTTTCAGCAGAACGTGGTACACTTCGAATGTGGTAATAACTCGCTGTAGTACGGGTCTGTGGTATGAGAAATAAGAAACAAAATTTTCTTTTCCACTATTCAATTTGTTATTCTATACAACTGACCACGATGCATTCACGACGACAGATAACCTCCAACGGAGAGCGCGCGTCAACACAGCGCCATCTTAGAACAGATCAACGTATGACATCACAAATTTAGCACAAATTTACCGTTTCTTTGAAGCACTATTTCATTTTCACAATTTGCTTTACGTCGCACCGTCACAGGTGGGATAGGAGTGGGAAGGAAGCGGCCGTTGCCTTAATTAAGGTACAGCCCAAGAATTCGCCTGGTGTGAAAATGGAAAACCACGGTAAACCATCTTCAGAGCTGCCGGCAGTGGAGTTCGAACCCAGTATTTCCCGGATGCAAGCTCACAGCTGCGCGGCCCTAACCGCTCGGCCAACTCGCCCGGTCGGCGCTATTTCACGAAAACTACGTTCCAGATTTATTTTGCAACAGGTAGCCTCGTTTTTTATCTGTCAATTGAGACATTTAATATAATCGTAAGTTAAATACTGTCAGTGATATAAGTGTTCTGCCCAAACACTAAAAGCGCCTTAAAATTGTACTGTACATGTACCCGCTGTAAGACAAAAGGGGCATCTCCACAATGAAATTTTACCTGGAAGAGTAATTTTAGTTGATTATTTCCCAATAGCTTAATAGAACTTGTATACGGCTGTATAGCAAAGCAAAGTCACCTCCGTACAGGCCATGAAGGCCCTTGGAGGAGTGGAAAGTAAAGGCTTCCACCATTGTTAACCGCGGCACGTGATGGGGTAGAGTGGTTAGCTCTACGCCCGGCCACCTTTGCCCCCAGGAATTAACCTGGTACTCATTTTTGGTGTAGGCTGAGTGAACCTCAGGGCGAAAATGAAAATCTCGTTTCTTAAAATTTACGACTTCCTGACGGGGATTCGAACCCCCGTCCTTCCGGGCGAACCGAGCACGTCTTTATCGCCTCGGCCATGCAGCCCCTATATGGCTGTATGTCTACAATAAGGTTATTATTATTAAAAACTGCCCATGGCCGCACATATGCGTGTTTTCAAGTTGCAGTTCACATTCGGAGTGTGTACTGGCATAACCTACAGTGTGTGCATTTGTAATAATTATGAATAGAATTTCATTAAATAAGAATGCAATTGTTACATTATATACTGCGTTAGTTGTTACTCGGCGGTGTCGACATCAAAGACAATATTGGATCCATCCCATATTGAGGGACAGGCGAGCAAAACGGAAATTTGTGCTCCTACGTACTACACTGAAACAAAATCGTTGCAAATTTTTCGAGTAATATAGGATGATGATACCAAACTCGGCAATGTTTTGAAACATAAAGAAATAAATGAACTGGATTAAAGCCACTATATATATATATATATATATTTATTTATTAATAATAAAGCCAAGCTTTCAGCCAAATTGCATTGGCCTTTATCACGGCATGTGAAGTTTTGCCTCCGACAGTGAGCAAAGAAATTATCTGAAGGAAGATGGAAGTCATGCCCGTACTATCCACGGCCTGCCCCCACTAACTGGACTCAAGGATCGTTGCGCTGTGCTGGGGTGGTTGGGAAGGAAGTTACTGATGCACCGCCCTATGTCGACAGTTTGAGTGCGTCCCGCTGTGCCATGGTGGTGTTATGCATGTATTTCTGCAGTACAGGTCTCCATGTATTTGATAACTTGAAGCCGTCTTCCCTGTTGATGTTATTTGGGCGCAGCTCTATCTCTATGGCTTCCCTCACAAGACGAGCATAGAAGTCTTTTACAGGCGCGATGACCTTCGCCTGGTCAAAGAGGATGCTTGAGGATTAGCTAGATAGTTTTAAGAGTATTTCACTAATAGAACCCAGGAAATGTTTCATTACAACTGCAAGAAAAACACTTTTGGTTATTATGTATATAGTAATTATGTTTTGATTGTATTTAATTCTTAGAATTCATTAACATCATGTTCTGTATATTTCATTTTATTGCAGCAGTTTCATTGTGTGTTTATACTTGTTCCTAAAGAATGTTCTAATTTTCTTTAATTTAAGGTTTCATATATTTAATTTTTTTAACAAAATTGGCTTCACGTCGCACCGGCACAGATAGGTCTTATGGCGGCGATGGGACAGGAAAGGGCTAGGAGTGGGAAGGAAGCGACCGTGGCCTTAAGATACAGCCCATCATTTGCCTGGTGTGAAAATGGGAAACCACGGAAAACCACCTTCAGGGCTCCCGACGGTGATATTCGAACCCATCATCTCCCGAATGCAAGGTCACAGCTATGCAACACCAATCGCACAGCCAATGCGTTAAGACCAAATTCTTTATGTACATAGTGTTTGAGAGACAAGTACAGATAACCTTACGGAAGGTAGGGATGAATGCCGGTAATCCGCATATAGGTAATTTCTTTTATATTTAGCGACGCGTTCGTCCAAGGGAGGTGTACGATATTTGCGAGGTAGGCAGTAGCTTACTTTTTGCCCCTGGACTTTTACCACCCGCCGTACCATGCTTCAGGCAATATGCATGGGTAAGTTGTAGAAAAACCTTCTACGTACAAGAACCGAACATTTTCACACTGGAACATTCAGTATTGTAATGTATATCAGCAAGTCCGTAAGTCGTTCACCAATAGATAATACCTGAGCTAAAAGCATCAAGTTTTCAACTTGTTTTTACGTCAGATGATTCAGGGCCCTACGAATAACCAGGAGAAAAAATATCTGTCTCTATATCCCAGGCACTCTGTGTATAAGAAAACACAGAGGTCTAATAATAGTGCCTTGTGTGACCCCCACGCTTAATCAATACAGGATCAGTTAATGCTTCACCTACTCTAATTCTCTAAGTTCTGTTTTCTAGAAATTTGACCACCCAATCAGTTTCTCTTTTGTCCGACTCATTGGATGAATGGTCAGCGTTGAGATCTTCAGTTCAGGGGGTCCCGGGTTTGATTCCCGGCCGGGTCGAGGATTTTAATCGTGTTTGATTAATTCTTCTGACTAGGGGACTGGGTGTTTGTTCGAACACTTTCCTCTGCATATTCAGACAACACACCACACTACCAACCACCACAGAAACAAGCAAAAGTGATTACATCCTTCCATATAATGTTGGCGTCAGGAAGGGCATCCGGTCGTAAAACATGGCCAATTGAAATTTGCGACACCACAGGTGTGAGAAAACCTGTAGAAGAGGCAGAAGAAGACGATTCAGTTTCTCTTTTCTCTAGTTCAACAGTCCTCATTTTCATCTCCCATTTTCTTCTTCTTCTTCTTCTTCTTCTTCGAGATGCCTGCCCAGTCTCCCGGACGTTGTCGATCTATATGGACAGTGTTCTTCTATTTCAGCCACACGGTAGAGTTGTTCCACGGTTCTAATTCCAGTCCTGTCTTGAATGTTCTTGGGACATAACGTACTTTTTTCTGCCAATTGTTCGCTGTCCTTCAATTTTCCTCTAAAAATGAGGTGCAATACTACCATATTTTTCACTAGTTTAAACGTGCCACAGACACATAATATTTCTGCATTAGATTGCGGTCAGAAGCTCTCTTTCAGAGTGTGCTCTCTGCGATATCGGTTCATTAGAGATATGCTCTATCCAGGAGACTTTCAGAATTCTTAAATGAAATCACATTTCCAGAGCTCCCAGCCTTTTTATGGAGGTAGTTTTCAAAGTGCAAGCTTCAGCTCCATTAAGAGAAATTGACCTAACATAACTTTTAACCATACGCTGTCTCAGTTTAAAAATTTAAGGCATTGTTACACATTAAAGCCTTCATTTCCTTGAACGCTAATCTTGCCATTTCCATGATCCATTCAATCGAAATTCTTGGATAGGTCAATAGTGATAGTGTCCATTTGACCTCCTGAATCTAAAATATCTGTTGTATCTGGCTGGAATCTTACAAATTGCGCCTTTATTAAACTCGAGCTGCCTTTATCTTTCCTACATTATCTTCTCTCTTCAAGTCTTGCTTTCTTCCCACTCCAGACGTAATACGTTTGCAATGTATTTCATTCTCACGCCGTTCGTAGTCCTTCTCTACTTTCATTCTTCGAAGAGTCGCACCTCTTCTATTTTTCCCGCTGATTAGAGTTAAAAGAGGATGGCTCCCGAGTTTTACTTCCTCTTCAGAGGGGGACCAACACTTTTAACTATTAAAAAGCTCACTTAATGATACAGTTTCTCCCTCAGCAGCAGAAAGAGTGACTAAAAGGAAATTTAACGAGGAAAATATACAATTCTTTCCCAACCTGACCATATATGTAAATTTCACGTAGTGCATGTGTACATAATGTATACACATTTTCCTTATAACATTGGTGGATATCTATGTTTTCCTAATGGTTCTTTTTAAATTCTACTTATCATTGTTGCATCTACAGGCCCTAGTGGAATATGTGAATTATTTAAAATACTGTAATAATATTTTTTCGAGTTGGTTTTAAGCACAAAATGTTATTTTAATGCTATTTGTTCGGGGCGCCGATCCATGTGGATCTTTTGCTTCTATTGGTACCATATTGTATGAACCTGCGTGTAATTGAAATGGCGGTAGTGTGGAATGTTGTGTGTGAGGAAAGGAAGATTAAGGATGTCACAAATACCCAGTCCCTAGGACAGGGATATTAATCATTACAATTAAAAAGCCCTGACCCAGCCGGGAATCGAACCCGTGGCCGCCGGGTGGCATGCGGACGCGTGGCCCCCTACACCGCGGTGCCGGACAGCACAAAATGTTTCTTCAAATTTCCATCAACATTTTTAAAAATTAAACTTTAAAAAAGACAGAGCTTCAGTTCTACTATGGATCCTTCGTCCCTACATACTACAGAAGAGTAGATAATTTTAACTGAGTATCTTGAAAAATCCGGGAGTTATCCGGGAAGCAGTTTTGGAAAAAACGTTTTACAGAAAAAAGTGCGATAAACTTTCCCAATTGTTGGAAAGCTTCTTGAATTTAAAAGGCTAAATTGAGTGACGTCTCTTCACTCTTTAGGTCATAACGTGGAATGTATTATAGATATAAACGAAATTCTGAAACTGATTCGAAAAGAACATTTCATAGAATATCAAACAAATTGAAAAATTACATTTTTGGACCCCCAAATGTGTTGGTCCCGCCTTAAAACAACAACCACAACCACCAGCACCAAAACCACCACCACCATCCTTCAGCCGTGTTTGTATTTCGGAACTTACAAAGTTTCATCTCATCATTTTTAAGGCAGACTTACGTTCATCCACAACGGGTGTATGGAAATAAAACTTTTAAGACGCTTTTAGTGTTTGAGTAGAACGCGTATATCTCCCAGAGTATTTAAATTACGATTATGTCTGATGTCTCAATTGGCAGATAAAAGAAGAGACCACCTGTTGCAAAAACAAAATGAAAACCTTTAACGTAATTTTCGTGAAATAGCGCTTCGAAGTAAAGCAAAATTTGTGCTAAATATGTGACGTCATACGCATACTCTGTTACAAGATGGCGTTGTGTTAACTCGCACCCTCAGTTGGAGGTTGATTTTCTCAAATATGCCGAGCAACCATCCCAGCTCATTGGGAAATTCCTTTATTGATCTTACTTTTACTCATAATATTACTCCGGAACTCTTAAATTGTGTCTCTCATTACTCATATCACAGGCCCATACTACACGGAGTTATTACCCACATTCTCTTTCCGGGGAAATGTCCGTTGTACTCATGTTGTAGTTGTTGTTGGGTAATTACCTATGATTTAAACTTTATTATCACTTGTAATGTTAAGCTCGTAGTCAGCTCAGGCTATAGCACTGTAAGCTGTAGTGTTAAGACCTGGAAACACTGAAGTTGTGTATGAAATTTTACATAATGATGCTGGATTTAGAATGTTAAACTAGTAGTATTTCTTGTACTATTTTCCTTCAATGGGATTGCTGGTGCCGGGCTGAGTGGCTCAGACGGTTGAGGCGCTGGCCTTCTGACCCCAACTTGGCAAGTTCGATCCTCGCTCAGTCCGGTGGTATTTGAAGGTACTCAAATACGTCAGCCTCGTGTCGGTAGATTTAGTGGCACGTAAAAGAACTCCTGCGGGACTAAATTCCGGCTCCTCGGCGTCTCCGAAAACCGTAAAAGAGTAGTTAGTGGGACGTAAAACAAGTAACATTATTATTATGGAATTGCTGGTTTTACTCATGTTGTTGTAGTTGTTGTTGTTGTTGGGTAATTGCCTATGTTTTTAACTTTATTATCACTTGTAATGTTAAGCTAGTAGTAAGCTCAACCTACAGTATTGTAAGCCGTAGTGTTAAGCACGAGAAATACTTAAGTTGTGTATGAAATGTACTGTATATGGCGATGCAGGATTTACAATGTTAAACCAGTAGTATTTATTGTCGTATTTTATTTTCTTTCTTAATCTGTTTACCCTCCAGTGTTGGTTTTTCCTTCGGACTCAGCGACGGATCCCACCTCTACCGCCTCAAGGGCAGTGTCCTGGAGCTTCAGACTCTGGGGCAGGGGATACAACTGGGGAGGATGACCAGTACCTCGCCCAGGCGGCCTCACCTGCTATGCTGAACAGGGGCCTTGCGAGGGGGGATGGGAAGATTGAAAGAGATAGACAAGGAATAGGGAAGAAAGCGGCCGTGGCCTTAAGTTAGGTACCATCCTGGCATTTGCCTGGAGGAGAAGTGGGAAACCATACAGAAAACCACTTCCAGGATGGCTGAGGTGGGAATAGAAGCCACCTCTACTCAGTTGACCTCCCCAGGCTGAGTGAGCCCCGTTCCAGCCCTCGTACCTCTTTTCAAATTTCGTGGCAGAGCCGGGAATCGAACCCGGGCCTCCGGGGGTGGCAGGTAATCACACTAACCACTACACCACAGAGGCGTCGTCGTGTTTTCTTTCCATGGAATTTCTTGTTGTACATTGCTTGTTGTACTTTTGTTTTGTTGTTGTTGTCTTTGTTGTTTGGTAATTGTATTTTAACTTTATCCTATTATCACACTAGAAGTGTAAGTGACCATTGTCACCGGTATATTTCCCAATTGCGATGCATTTGTTAATAATAAATAATAAATCCAAGTGTACCACGTTCTACTGAATAAAATTTATTATCTACATGATATTTGTCGTTTATTTCTAATAAGTAAGTCTAGGAAACCCTCAGAACCCTGCGGCCGTAAGCATAGTGACAGCCCACACATGGACATTGAGTAATACATTATGTGTATCGCAATGTGTTCCCATTCTCACAGTAAATTAGTAAGTGTGGTAATGCGATCTGAGCAGGAAGTGTCAGCTAGGAGTTAATTGCTTCGTACCTTCTCCTGTGCTGGTAGCATCATCATCTTCCGTCAGCCGTAATTTCTGTTCTCTAACACACGCGTGATCAGTGGGAACTGGTTGACCCGGCAGGTCGTGGTCTTCACCAATCCCGCCAGCTAGAAGAGGCACGTCTGACCCCCTCGGGTCATACAAGGACCTTGCGAGTAACCTTCAGTAGCCAAGTGGCTCCTGACTCACCCCCAGTATAATGCAACCGATATAGGAAGAGTCTCATGAATTGTCTGAGTGTTGAGCATAGCGCGTCCAATATAGAAAGAGTCTCGTGAATTGTCTGAGTGTTGAGCATAGCGCGTCCAATATAGAAAGAGTCCCGTGAATTGTCTGAGTGTTGAGCATAGCGCGTCCAATATAGAAAGAGTCTCGTGAGTTATCTGAGTGTTGAGCATAGCGCGTCCAATATAGAAAGCGTCTCGTGAATTATCTGAGTGTAAAGAATAAAAAAACCACAGCCATTTTCTAATCATTCGACCGGTTCAGGAATGGAATGAATGAAGCCCCATCTGGAGGTGAGGATAGGAATACTGCGGCTGCCGAAGCCTGTCGCACTCCTCTGGGACAAGGATTAATGACTGACGGATGAAATGATACTGGAGAGTGTTGCTGGGATCAATGATGGCAGGGAAAACCGGAGTAACCGGAAAAAACCTCTCCCGCCTACGCTTTGTCCAGCATATATCTCACACAGAGTGACCGGGATTTAAACCACGGAACCCAGCGGTTAGAGGCCAGCGCGGTGTCGCCTGAGCCACGGAGGCTCTAGTGTAAAGAATAACGCGTCCATTATAGGAAGAGTGGTTGTGGTGATGGTGGTGATTATTGTTTGAAGAGGAAGTATAATTGGGCAACCATCCTCTATTAACGCTAAGAATGAAGGAAGAAGAAAGAAGATAGAAGGGGTCCGAAGCTTCGAAAAATGAAAGCATCGGCCAAAGAAAGTCAAGGGCCACGAAGGGCGTCAAAATACCTCGATACCGTTCGGGTCGGAAAAGTTGACCAAGGGAGGTCGGATAGGATTGATGAAAGTGAGGAGCCTCGCACAAGTAAGTGAAAGCAATGTCAGGACTCAGCTAAGAGCACTATGGTTGCCAACCCATGCTCCCAAGCTGAGAGACCCTGGGATCCCTTCTAGCCGCCTATTACGACAGGCTGGGGATACCGTGTGTATCAATATATGAAAAGTCTAGTGGAACATCTGAGTGTAAAACATATGGTGTCCAATATACAAATAATCTCGAAGATCATCTGAGTGTAAAACTTAGGGCGTTCACTATTGGAAGAGTCTTGCGGGACATCTAAGTGGAAGGTATAGCCAATGCTGGCGAAAATCCCCGTCGCGGCCAGGATTCGAAGCCAGCACCCTTTAGGCCAAAAGCGAGTATGCTAATCAGTTTGCTATTGGGACGGACGGTAGCACAGTTCCAAGATATCCCTCAGTGTGGCAGACCGCACAGCGCACCAACACCTGGCAATATGTAGCGGGTTAACCACATGATTATAGGCAGCAAACGTATAACGACGAGCGAAACCTTACACTGGCAAACAAGTGTGTGCAAAATACTGAAGCACCAGTGTAGAATCAAGTTTGCTCGGGGTTGGTTACGAGGATGTTGACCATAAATCAACAAGAAATACCGTGTGCAGTGAACTTTTGGCGCAGTATGAGAATAGTGTAGATGACCTCAATTCAAGAATTCACTGTGACAGGATATGAAATATGGCTGCACCATTGTGAATTGGACGCGAAGAGGCTATCAATGAAGTAGCATCATGCGAATTCACCTTAACAATTAATTCAAAGTGGTATCTTCGGCAGGTAAAATGGCCTGGGATCTAGCAGGACTCCTGTTTGTGAATAGCATGGCTCAAGAAACCAGCATTCATTCCGACGAATACATGGTAACCCAAAAGAAACTTCACGCCCGACTCAACTGTGTTCGATCACATCGAAATCAGCAGAATACAGCACGTAAGGGAATGCTATACCAAAAAAGAAAACACTCTTCCCTTTGTCAAAATCAAATGATCAGAAATATGACTCTCGGTCATGGCCATCCATCAACGGCTGTTAATTTCAGATGACAACCAGGCATAAGATATAGCCTGCACGGTTGCTAGATAACATTGTCTGGCCATCCATCCATACCTTACATCACAGCCTGCACGGTTGCTAGATAACATTGTCTGGCCATCCATCCATGCCTTACATAACAGCCTGCACAGTTGCTATGGTTACACGGCCTGACCATCCACCCATACCTTGGCTGCCTGCACAGTTGCTATGGTTACACTTCAGTCACACATTTTGTCGCGTTAAACAAATTTTCGAATGAACCCCAGTCGTAAGACATATTTATGTCAAAACCTGATGGGAATATAGGAAGTGAAGTTGCTACAATATGGTAGAGTTATCAACATTCTGGTTATCTCCGAGAAAATAAAAGTTAAATGTTTTCAGTTTTGCTTTACGTCGCGCACGAGGCGAATGTTTGTAAACATAAAGTTACATAACTAGGTCGTGTGCGTGTTGTAATTCACTCTACTACTCTGAATTTTGTAGTTTTTATTACGACAGTACGTTTGTATTTACGACGCGAGTGACTCACAGTATACAGGAGCAAGCCACTGTACTGCGGCGCATATTCTTATCTACTGTATTATCTTACATAAAAATATAGTGTTTTACAACGGACCATCACAGTACCTACAGTATGTCCGAAAAATATGTGCCTTGAAAATGTCATCCTTTGCTATCCCGCATGTCCATGCTACAACATTCCCTTTCTCCCTGTATTCTAATGCTGCACAACAATGTTCGACTCCCGAGGATGCTATAGAAGATGCGACGAGGAACATGGCTACACTCGTCTTACACCCCTGGTTTGGCGCCCTCTGGGTACAATCTCATTGGTAAACTGAAAGTGGGGAGAGATGCGGGGACACCGACTTCCACGTTACGGCTACTACACAGTGGTTAACTAAGTCCTTATCGTGGAGCCAAATACTACTCTGTTTTTTCTCTACGTCGCAACGTCTTATGGCAACGATGGGATAGAAAAGGGCTACGAGTGAGAAAGAAGCGGTCATGATCTTAATTATGGAACAGATTCAACATTTGCCTGGTGTGAAAATGGGAAACCACGGAAAACCATCTTCAGCACTGCCAACAATGGGGTTAGAACCCACTATCTCCCGAACACATTATCAAGGTTTTTAATTCTGGACTGAGGGGCAGATTGGGGTTCACTTAATACGAGATATTATGAAGCTGTTAGTTGCACAGTGAGAAGATCGCGCTACTGGCCTAGTGTGCATAGACAAACACTGGTTACCATGGTTACGATTGTGTCGGGAAGTTGGTAACGCTAATTCCAGACGGATTCCAGCCCAAAAAAGGTCCATGTTAAAAAAATTATTACCAACGGTCGCAAAGTGGATTCGGCAAGGGAAAACGAAGAAGACACATATCCTGGCACCGTCGTGAGGGTGGTTCTTATTTTAAGAGGAAGTATAACTGCGTGACCATCCTCTCTTAACATTTATGAAAGGAAATAATCGGAGAGTTCCAATCCTTCGAACAAATGAGGTCATCCTTCTGTAAAAATAAATGGAAATGGTGTATGGTTTTCAGTGCCGGCAGGTGTTCAAGAACTTCGGCTCGTCAGGTGCAGGTCTTTTGATTTGACACCCGTAGGCAATCTGCGCATTGTGATGATGATGATGATGAAGACGACTCATACACCCAGCCCCCGTGCCAGCGGAATTAACCATTGATGGTTAAAATTCCCGACCCTTCCGGGAATCGAACCCGGGACCCCTGTGACAAAAGGCCATAAATGTTTTTTTAAATGCTAATCTAAACCTCAAATTCAGGCAAAAGCTGTTGCGATGTTACGTCTGGTCAAGGCTACTTTATCGAGTAGAAACCTGGACTGTCAAGGTTTCTTCCATTAACGGATTAGAGGCCTTTGAAATGTGGTTACACGGGAGAATGCTCAGAATAGCCTGGGCAGATTTTGTAAGCAATAATGCAGTATCAAGGAGAACTAGAGCTGAGAGTGGGCTGGTAAACATCATCCAAGCCGGGAAAACAGATTATTAGGACCATGTTCTACGAGGTAGAAAGTACGACCTTCTACACCTCATGTTACAAAGAAAGAGGAGCTGGTAGACCACCGATGTCATGGCTCCGAAACATCGCAGACTGGAGTTGCATCAACAAAACCGAACAACTCTTCATGTGAACTAAAGTGATGGTGTGATTATTGTTTTAAGATGAACTACAACAGGACAATCATCCTCTATTAACAAGAATCAGAGGGGAAACATAGAAGGTAGAACAAAAAAAGGAAAGGAACCTAAAAGGGTATGGAAATGAAAGAATGGGTCGGAAAAGAACAAGTCAGGCACCAGCAAGTGGAAACAGTGCTAGCTCACAGCTAAGGGCCCCGTGGTTAGGACTGCCAGGTGTTCCGTATTACGCGGGATTTCCCGTATTTGAATGTCTGAAGTAATGTCCCATTTTAACAGCATAAGGGATGCAATTTTTGCCCATACTTAAACAATTAATTTCTGCCATAGTTAAACTCTTCTAATTACAGTGGCATTTAACGAACCTGCAGTTTGGTACATTGTTCTTCATCTAGCGATTCTGTACTATAACCGTCGGTGCTGAGCCCTAGCGTCGGACACGCGAAAGCAAGACACTGAGGCGTCTAGTTTATGTCAACGCAACAATTAACGAAACCCTGCATTCTTTCATTTTTAATTTTTTTTAGCAGATATTGTTAAAGCTGGCAGTTTGTGTTGAACTGTGGTGGGTGGTGGTGATTATTGTTTTAAGAGGAAGTACAACTAGGCAACCATCCTCTATATAACACTAATCAGAGAGAAAAAATGGAAGGGGTCAAAACTTCGAAAAATGAGGGTATCGGCCAAAGGAAGACAAAGGTTATGAAGGGCATGAAAATGAAAGACTCCCTAGGCCTCCATACGTCATACCGTTGGGGTCTGAAAAGAACAAGAGTTGACCAAGGGAGGTCGGATACGATAGATGAAAGTGAGGAGCCTGGCACAAGTAAGTGGAAGCGATGCCAGGACTCAGCTGAGGGTCCCGTGGTCACCAACCCACGCTCCAAAGTACAGAGCTCCTGGGACCCCTATTAGTCACCTCTTACGAAAGGCAGGGGATACGGTAGGTGTTATTCTAGCACCCCTACCTACGGGGTGGTGAACTGTGGTGGTGGTGGGGGGGTATGAGTGTTCATATCACTGTTGTCAGAACCTGCGATTCGGCGTTATTGAAAAAGGCAAAAACTGAAGAAATATAAGGAAAAATGGATCAGCAAAATACTACTAATAATAATAATGTTATTTGTTTTACGTCCCACTATCTACTCTTTTACGGTTTTCGGAGACGCCGAGGTGCCGGAATTTAGTCCCGCAAGAGTTTTTTACGTGCCAGTAAATCTACCGACACGAGGCTGACGTATTTGAGCACCTTCAAATACCACCGGACTGAGCCAGGATCGAACCTGCCAAGTTGGGGTCAGAAGGCCAGCGCCTTACTCGTCTGAGCCACTCAGCCCGGCAGCAAAATACTGTAATACAGTGTGTGCCTACTATTTATTTATTTATTTATGTATTTATTTACCAAGCACGTTAAATTGGTACCTCTGCTCTTGGCATGCTTCTTCTTCTTCTTCTTCTTCTTCTTCTCGGCACACACCTGTTTCATTCGTTCTGATCTCTGTTTCCGGAGCTGTTCTGTGTTACGCGGCTGCTTTCTGTTTCTTTCTTGTTCATCGCTGAAGGTGTCCGACTCGTTGGCTGAATGGTCAGCGTACTGGCCTTCGGTTCAGAGGGTCGCGGGTTCGATTCCCGGCCGGGTCGGGGATTTTAACCTTAATTGGTTAATTCCAATGAGACGGGGGCTGGGTGTGTGTGGCGTATTCAACATTAGAATCATCCTAGGTACGGCCCTCATCTTCACAAACATGCAGGTCGCCTAATAGGCCGTCTACTAGAAAAAGACTCGCACCAGGCCTCTCCGGAGGCCATACGTCATATTATTATTATTATTATCATCGCTGAAGGTAACTTTTAATTATGTCCATAAATAACTTCCTGTTATGTATATCCTTAATGTCAATGTTTGCTTCTTTGAAATCATGTAATGTTTATGTAAACTATTTTGGTTGTACTTTAACCTTTATGATTTTTTTTAGAAATTTGTAATTATATCTCAGCATTTTCTTGAGAAAATGTCGTTGTGTCGTGCCGACATGACTGTCCCTTAGGCTATTGGCATTTCAGAAATCTTACAGCTCTACTTGTGGTCGCCAACGCACGCTCACATATTAAGTTCCTCTCGCGTCCCTTTTAGTCGCCTCTAACGACAGACACGAAATACCTTAGGTGTATTCTACCTCCCCCATCCACAGGAGGTTCAAGTTGGCCAAAGAAACGGGTGCTTTCCCCAGGGTCATGGACCGGATATGACATTCGAAGAAGTAGAAGAAAGAAATAAGTAGTGGCGTACGTACGACTATTCCTTGGGGGTATGAATGATAAGAAGAAGAAGAAGAAGATGATGAAGTAACGAAGAAGTAACGATGAAATATACCGGAACATTGAAAAGATAACAGACACAATGCGGAAGAGGCGATCGATGATTTTTTGACATTTATACAGAATGGATGACAACAGGTTAACCAAACAGATCTTCAGATATCTTTGGAGCAAGAAGTCAACAACAACCTGGATTCGTGAAGTTGAGAAAGATTTGGAAAGAAACAACATAAGGGAAGAAGAAGCAACAGAGAGAGCGAGATTTAGAAAGAAAGTGTTAAAAATGGAAGGATTCCAAGGTCGGGAGAGAAATAAAATGGGCTCAAAATGGTCTGAGGAAAGGAAATGGAGGCATAGTGAGCAGATGAAGTAGTATTGGAGGAGGAAGAAGGAACAACAAAGGATGAAGCATATAAATTGTCTCGTGGTCCCTAGAAGACCCTAACGGAGAAATAATAATAATAATAATAATAATAATAATAATAATAATAATAATAATAATAATAATAATAATAATAATAATAATAATAATAATAATAATAATAATGTAAGGGTCCCATATTTCGTCCCGTTAACAGATTTGGACTTATAGAAAATCAGAAATATTATGGATAAGGCTAGAAACTGGTATATATATTACTGAATATATTCTCCGCTTACGCAACTTACAATGAAACTGTTACAACGTAAGGTAGTTAAGAAATGAAGTACGCCGAGATACACATAAACACTACAAAATCTAAACTACCAAAACCGTGTTCGTACTTTCGTCCCCCACCAAATTTATGAAAAACCCAATTAATTTGAATATATTTCTCCTTTCTAATCTTACCGAACACTATCGCGGTAATTAATTACTTGATGGCCATTTATAAAAATATTTCCTAGGTATTATTTTTAACATAGTCGCTCAGCATTGCTCGTGGGATGTTTAACGATTTATTTGCACGTTTGTAACCCGTTATGTTGTCATCCACTACTTTAACAGTCTTTTTCATGGCCTCCTTATCCCACTGCTTGCGTCTAATCCATCCGATAATAATAATAATAATAATAATAATAATAATAATAATAATAATAATAATAATAATAATAATAAACTTTATAAATTACAAATAAAATTAACGGGGACGAAGTTACGAACATTCCCTGATTTTCTATAATGACCGCTACAGTAACTCACGCCAACCACCTCACTGTAGCGATTACACGCCAGGAACTACACCACACGACTGAGATGCTGTCCAGTATTTCACACACATATCAGTGCTCACTCTTGGAATAACAGGCTCTTAATTTGAATGCTGCACTAACTCAGCTCAGCAAGAAAAATGAATCCTCCTTGTACACGGAAATTAACCATGGTGCACACAATCCACTCGCGCAGCAAGACAACGGGATAAGGTTACGCGTGTGCACGCGGCTAAACATTAGGTACCAATGGGGCAAACTGGGAATCCCTAGGGGGACGAAATTAGGCGCAGGGACGGAATTTGTCTCCCTTCCTCACTAATAATAGGATAAGAAGGCGAAAGCCATCAGGCCAACGAACAAGTTCAAACGGGTTCTTTGAATGGGCAGAACGGAGAGAGAAAGAAAGAAAAAGAAAAAGAAGAATAACAATAATGATAATAATATTAAACACATTTTAAAAGCGCAGGAGTCCATTTAAATACAATTTATTGGGGGACGAAAATTCACAGCCTGTTTCCAATTTCAATCGCGTCAGGAATGGAATGAATAAAGCTCCAAACTAGCGGCGAGGATAGAAATTGTCCCGACTGCCGAAGCATGTCACACTCCTCTTGGGCAATAATTCATGGCTGGCAGATGAAATGAAATAAAATTGGAGAGTATCGCTGGAATGAAAGATGACAGGGAAAATCGGAGTACCCGGAGGAAAAGCTTGTCTCGCCTCCGCTTGGTACACCGCAAATCTTATATCGTCGCTGCCGGGACAAAACCTCCTATGACCGAGCTCGATAGCTGCAGTCGCTTAAGTGTGGCCAGTATCCAGTATTCGGGGGATAGTAGGTTCGAACCTCACTGTCGGCAGCCCTGAAAATGGTTTTCCGTGGTTTCCCATTTTCACACCAGTCAAATGCTGGGGCTGTACCTTAATTAAGGCCACGGCCAATTCCTTCCCACTCCTAACCCTTCCCTGTCCCATCGTCGCCATAAGACCTATCTGTGTCAGTGCGACGTAAAGCAAGTAGAAAAAAAAAAAAAAAAAAAAAAAAAAAAAAAAAAAAAAAAAAAAAAAAACCTCCTATGTGAAATACTTTAGCTTAGAACTTTGGCTGGTAAGGTTCTTCATCTAAGGTGCAATTTTGTGTGAATATTGTCAATAGATTCTCGCTCTTCATAACGAATGTGCTGCGGGTCAGTATATCTCTAAAAATATTATCGCTTAGGAGGTTTTGTCCCGGCAACGACGATATGGAGTGAGCGGGATTTGAACCACAGAATCTAGCGGTGATAGACCGGCGCGCTGCCGTCTGAGCCACGGTAGGCTCTTCCGAGTGGGAGGATTGGGAATTAATAGTAACAGTAATACAAAACACATTTTAAACGGATGATTTTGCAAATGGATATTTTAACTATAATATTACGTTTTAGTATGTTTTAGTTTCTACTTATAATTCACAGCAAAAGCGCCTCAATAGGCGCCCCTTGTCCATCCTTTATCTACGCAACTGGAAATGAGGTATCGAAAAAAGGAAGACAGGGGCCTAGAAGGATGTTAAAATGAAGCCTCCCAAGCCTAGTACAGTCGGTTCGGAATAGGACAAGTGTAGACCAAGGACAGACGATATATAAAATGAAAATAATTTCACCGTGAAATCCAAGTTAACGTGACTCTAGTAACACAACGTAACCCTGCAACCTTAAGCTACGCCACTTATGGAAGAGTTAGGCGGAACGTGAAGAATATGGCATTTTAATTGTTACATCATCGCGAGCGTGTGATGGGATACCGACTTAGTAATTTGATTGGAAGTACAGGAGGTTGTTACCAAAGAAGCGAAAGTTAAGTAAGTGTGAAAGATATTTGAGTGAGTGACGCATAACCTACATAGCCATGTAGAGCCTCAATTGCAGTGGAAGTGAGCAAAATAAGAGGATGATTCGCAGTTTCTTGAGCAGCCCGTTAATTATATGCTTAAAGGTCTGCACTGCTTGGAAGACCCGAGTTCATTTTCACCACCATACTATATATGGCACCTTTCTACTTTTACCTAGTCTCCATGCACCTACTCGGATACACATATATAGTATCTGATCCAGACGCGTACGTGAATATTCGCCAAAGCTTTGTGGGGTTCTAGTATAAGACTGGTTATTCAAATCCACTTTATCGGTTTTTTATTTTTAAAAATGATCAATCTGTTCCGGATATTTCTTGGGTCACTCAAATTACCTAGGCTCATATATGACCGAAATTTTAAGACCGGATGCCTTTCTTCATTTCACATGATTATTCAAGTTGACATTTCAACCCATGACAGACCGGGATTCCAACAATGGCTGTCCGGATGGGAAGCTAAGAGCTAAGCCTCTGTGCTAAACACGCCCCTCACCACCGGTATTTTATTATTATTATTATTATTATTATTATTATTATTATTATTATTATTATTTACGGGCGAAGTAGCTGAGGGAATTTTCAGTATTTTCTCTCCAACGCCCCGCGTATTGGCCGGAATTTGGAACGCGATCTTTTAAGTTAACTTAAAAGAGCTTTTACGTAATGAGTGGGACGTTTACAGAATTTTGAAACGAGCAAGCATACTTGTCACTTTAGTTGCTCTTTGTGTACAATATTTTATTTCACACGGTGGTGAATTTACTTATTTCAAATTAAATGAACTTAATTAGGCTATAATTAATTTTGATTCGTCGTCAAGCAAATCCTCCATGTTTGATCCAAGGTGATCTTGTCTTGTTTTGTTGTTCGTGAAAGATGTAAGTAAGGTGGGTACATGGGGTTATGTTGAATTAAAACATAACATTTAATGTTATTTGCAGCAGCGAACAGTCCACTAAGCTACCAGAGTCGTAAGCATGGTCCTCTGTTCCTGTATTAATGAAAGTAATACGAATTTTGTGAGATACGCCATATTTATCTGTTGGAAATGGATTAAAATATAGGCTACATCATGGTGACGGCGGGAGATTACCTGAGCTAGGAATGCACAGACACCATTTTTGCTGTAGATGAGAGCAGAACCACAGTGCTGCCATCAGGCGGAGAAACAATTCAACAAGGTTAACTTTAGTGCTCTCTGATTCATGATCTCTCTGACTATCCGTGTTAACATTACTGTGAAGCAGAGTTCAACCAATCAAAGACGATTTGTAATAAAACAGTGCGGAAAGTAATTACAGTGCAGTAAAGTGCCATTTTCCGTTTAACAGTGCGGAAAGTAATTACAGTACGGTAAAGTGTCATTTTCCGTTTAACAGTGCGGAAAGTAATTACAGTGCAGTAAAGTGCCATTTTCCGTTTAACAGTGCGGAAAGTAATTACAGTACGATAAAGTGCCATTTTCCGTTTAAGAGTGCGGAAAGTAATTACAGTACGATAAAGTGCCATTTTCCGTTTAACAGTGCGGAAAGTAATTACAGTACGGTAAAGTGCCATTTTCCGTTTAAGAGTGCGGAAAGTAATTACAGTACGGTAAGGTGTCGTTTTCCGTTTAACAGTGCGGAAAGTAATTACAGTACGGTAAAGTGCCATTTTCCGTTTAACAGTGCAGGAAGTATGGCTAAGTGGTTAGCGTGCTGGCCTTCGGTCACATGGGTCCCGGGTTCGATTCCCGGCAGGGTCGGGAATTTTAACCATCATTGGTTAATTTCTCTGGCACGGGGACTGGGTGTATGTGTCGTCTTCATCATCATTTCATCCTCATCATGACGCGCAGATCGCCTAAGGGCGTCGAATAGAAAGACCTGCACGTGGCGAGCCGAACATGTCATCGGACACTCCCGGCACTAAAAGCCATACGCCATTTCATTTCAGTGCGAAAAGTAATAACAGTGCAGGAAAGTGCCATTTTCCGTTTAACAATGCGGAAAGTAATTACAGTGCAGGAAAGTGCCATTTTCCGTTTAACAGTGCGGAAAGTAATAACAGTACGGTAAAGTGTCATTTTCCGTTTAACAGTGCGGAAAGTAATTACAGTACGGTAAAATGTCGTTTTCCGTTTAACAGTGCGGAAAGTAATTACAGTGCAGGAAAGTGCCATTTTCCGTTTAACAGTGCGGAAAGTAATTACAGTACGATAAGGTGTCATTTTCCGTTTAACAGTGCGGAAGGTAATTACAGTACGGTAAAATGTCATTTTCCATTTAACAGTGCGGAAAGTAATTACAGTGCAGGGAAGTGCCATTTTCCGTTTAACAGTGCGGAAAGTAATTACAGTACGCTAAGGTGTCGTTTTCCGTTTAACAGTGCGGAAAGTAATTACAGTGCAGGAAAGTGCCAGTTTCCGTTTAACAGTGCGGAAAGTAATAACAGTACGGTAAAGTGTCATTTTCCGTTTAACAGTGCGGAAAGTAATTACAGTACGGTAAAATGTTTTCCGTTTAAGAGTGCGGAAAGTAATTACAGTACGGTGAAGTGTCGTTTTCCGTACTTTTCTGAGTACGGGATGATGGCAAATACGCCATAGTATGAAACAAGTGACACTTTACACATCAGTAGCCATTTTCCATACACTTTTATTTCAAAATCATCTCTGACTAGTTCAAATTTTGCATCAGTTATTATTTTTTCTCAACTTCCCTCGATATTCTAATATTTTGTTCACGACTGCTGTATCGATTGCGTTCTTCACGGCCACCTCGATCATGCATGATTCTAGCGACGACGTGTCAGGCTTAGAATAAAATATTGTACTTTTTTTGCTAGTGGCTTTACGTCGCACCCACAGATAGGTCTTATGGCTACGATGGGATAGGAAAGGCCTAGGAGTTGGCAGGAAGTGGCCGTGGCCTTAATTAAGGCACAGCCCCAGTATTTGCCTGGTGTGAAAATGGGAAACCACGGAAAACCACCTTCAGGCCTGCCGACAGTGGGACTCGAACCCACTATCTCCCGGATGCAAGTTCACAGCCGCGCGCCTCTAACCGCACGGCCAACTTGCCCGGTATATTGTACTATACAGCCATAGCTCACATGTTTCGAAATTCTCATCTGACTAGTAAGGTAAAACATTACTCTTCAATCGATGTTTTCATTACAGATAGTTAAACAACAGGTTGGTTTAATGAAGAATCGAGTCGACCGGTGCGATGTTACCTCTGCGCACACACAATTGATTTTAATACTGCCTATCGCACGTATTGCCCGTCGAGCTGTTGAGGTATGCTAATGGCGAGCAGATCACTGGATCGTATTTGAGATGGTGATTACCCTGTTAAAGCACGTACGTGAGAGCAGCCGGTGTGGTTTTATTTGGTGTTGGTCGGTCGTGACCAGAGATCTCCTACTCGCTCTGCCACATCGCACATCCTTACTGGTGGTGATTACTGTTTCATGAGGAAGTACAACTGGGCAGCCATTTATTTTTTTGTTCACGTCGCATCAGCACAGATAGGTCTTATGGCGATAGTGGGATAGGAACGGGCTAGGAGTGGGGAGAAAGCGGCCGTGACCTTACTTAAAGTACAACCCCAATATTTACCTGGTGTGAAAATGGGAAACAACGGAAAACCATCTCTAGAATGCAAGCTCACAGTTGCGTGCCCCTAACCGTACGGCCAGCTCGCCCGGTCATTTCTGCCATTTCTGTTAACACCAGTCGGACGGAAAAAATAAAATATTTTGACCTTTCAAAGAATAAAGATACTGTATCAGCAAGAAAGAATACATTTACTCGAGTCAGAAGCTATGCAAATTTTAACACTATATAACTGTGTAAAAAAATCCAGAGTTCTAGCCCATCAGACAAGCAATGCAATATTGGAAACATCCTAGGTAAATAAAATATAGTGACGTATGAGAATATATTCTTTATTTATTCCTAAAAATTAAATCCTTTCTTAATCATCGTTATCCGGTCGATTAGATCACGGCCGACTTGATGCGTCGCTCTAGTTAGGAGCGCAGCGAGGGATCCAGTTGGCCGTCCTAAGATTAACAGTTTACCTATTTCTACCACTACGAGCGCTGATGTGAGTCAATTCATTGTTTCACTTAAGTACAACTACGAGCGCTAATGTGAGTCAATGCCGAGTTTGACTTAAGCCCTTATAAGTACATGCGGTGTGGATATTTTTCAAAATATCAGAAAATGACTGAGGGCATTGATCCAAGGAGCACATTACAGAAAGAATTATGTAAATATGTTAATTTGGCTGGGATTTGAATTTAAAAAACGAGTAAAGAAACAAGCGATTTTAGGCTGTTTCTCCGGAACTATTTAGGCCAAGGTGATTTTCGAATTTAAATTTAAAACTTTTCCTGACCCTTTAGCTCTTCAACTTTAGGCACAATTGAGGAAAATGCTTAATATTACGTTTTTCGTAGTATGGGGATCCCTACCTCGTCTGCTAACAAGTGTTTTCAAAATTAAAAGTTCTGAGCTTTCAAAGAATAAAGAGATCAGCAAAAAGAATGAATGTTCTCCAGTCAAAATCTATACAGATTTTAACATTACATAATTGTGTAAAATAATCAAACTTCACAAAATAAAATTTACGTCATTCCAAACAAGCCCGTAGAGGAAGATAATTATATGATTTTCGCCCAAAATTGGGCATCAGTAACTGCTTGGCGCGATTCCACTGTCATTGTTTCCTTCTAGCTGACTTCCCGCGGTGGACGTGATCGAGCGGTGCACATTACTGCCAATTTTTCAACTTACAAACTAATGGTACCGTACATTGTTAGTTGAAAGCATGTCGGTTACTGACAAAGCCATTGGTCTAGATTTGTTAGGTTCGGTTATTAGCAAAACCATCGGACTGTAATCAAGCAAATGTGGTCTGGGGGCGTCCCAGGTTAGGGCCAAGAAGCGGCTTTAGGTCTGTAGCATTCCGCATGGCGATTACAGTTTGCATTTAGTTGTGTATTTATTGTGCTCAAGTTGGTAACGGAATGTATTTGTCTTGGTTGCTGGGAATGACGTCATATCCGATTGTGTCTCAGCCAATGGAAATGTTACTGCGTGCTCCAGCAATGAAGAATCGCGTGCTAAATTACATTAGGCTATAAAAGTAAATGTTCTCCTGGGCGCTGGCGGGTTGGACCCTGGCTGTCGCAGTTAACACACCTTTCCTCTACAAGGTATTCCACATAAGGTGTACTATTTCAAATCCATTATAATGCTATAAATCTTAGGGCGCATTTACTGAATTTATGTTTAGAATGGGGGTTGGCACTGACGACTGATTGTCTGTTTCTCTCCGCAGTCACATAGCCCCGTTTGACATGGTTGTCCCTGGATCATCACAGTCTGTTCAATGATCTCCAGGTTAAAGAGTCTAAAGTACGTCCAGGAGGTAAACATTCAACAAGTTTCATTCACGTTTGAAGATGATCACATCTAGCAGCCCACGGTTGTTCTCTGTCTCTTTGCGGAAACACAATTAGCGCTGAAGTTCAACCGAGGAAACATTTTCTGGATTTCAACCTAGATCTTGGTGGCCGACTGATTTGTCTTAGCATCTGCAGCTACTTTATCAGATGCATCAATACGTTGTCAAGCAATAAACCTCGTTAGGTGTTAGTTTCAGACACCCAGTGTTCAGTCTGAGATAGCAGCGTGACGTCCACTTGCTTTGTATGAGCCGAGCTTTACCATACAGGACATGCATACTCCCCTGTAGAGAAACAGAGTGCCGTGGCGGAAGTTCTGATGACTTAAGGTTGGGCTCCCCAGTTACTACCAGTGAATTTCCGAATTATGTTACTTCCGGATGACACTCCTTACTTTGTACTGAGACAGTGTTTGCTATATGTTAGAGACCTATCTAAAGTGACGCCAAGGTGTTTTGGCACAAAGCATTGTTCCGCCTCGGTGCCCTCCCAGTTAACTTTCAGTTTTCTCTTTGTTTCGGAGGTGGAAAGCACAGACCTGAGTTTTCTGAGGATTTAGTTTTAGGTGGTTCCTACTATAATATTCAGTGAAAGTTGTCAGTCCTGTTGTAAGAACCTGTTCAATTTTCTCAAACTCCATTGCTAAAGCTTATATAAAATACTTTTGCAAGTATTAATTAATAACAATTAATAAATTCACAGGAGTAAGAATGAAGCGATGGGAATGTGGTTTTACCGCTGAGTTCTAAGAGTATCCTGGATCGATCACGGGAGGAAAGCTTCTGTCCTAGAAGAGCTCAATATCGAGAACAGGCTCATGAAGAAGATTAGCCAGGTCTATGGGCGATACTTTGGGCACATATCAAGGAGGACTGGAGCTCTGGAAAAACTGATTGTAGAGGGCAATGTGCAAGTAACAAGGACCCGAGGAAGAGCTCAACAAGGTATATTGACGCATCTACTGCAGGATAGAAGAGCTCAGCAACAACACATGATATGCCACCATACCCTGTGAAGGGTACATGGTAGGAAGATATCATGGTTGGTCGTTGGCGAAAAAATAATGAAAGGCCACCGATAGCGCCAAGTGAAGATGCATTGCAAACCTACAAGACCTACCGTCAACAAAAGGAGACCAAGAGAGGGCCACGAACATTTTCAAGAAGAAAAACTCTTGAGATCAAGGAAAGCGAATACCAGTTGGTCGGAAGAGAGACGCACCAGAAGCACCGTAATAATTCACGCATGCTCTTGGCTGCGTTTGGTCTGACGTCATGAATCAACACGACTCCTATTGACAGAAATCATTTCATGCAAATTGCTAACCGTAAACTCTCTAGTGTGTCACTCGAAGCATTCACTGGCGAGGGGATCAACATTCTGGACCATCTCCCTACAACTCCGCTCAGGCACGCAGCGACCTACATTCCTTCGGACCGTAGAAGAAGCACCTGAGTGGTAAAAAACTCAACGAGGACATGGTCGTTCAGCATAGCGTGGCTTCAGGGACTAGACGCAGATATCTTCCACGCCAGATTCGATGCTTCGGCGTAATGTTGGAACTAGTATGGTGAGTCTCCTGAGACTTTCTCCGTGCGAGCTCCCGTCACGTCATTGACATGAATATGTCTTAGTGTTGGGAATCGTCCGAAAATTTGCGTTACGTGACAAAATGTGTGTCGGAAGTGACGTCACAAAACGGTTTACCTAGCAACAGCGATCGTGCGAGGCGCAAGACAGTGTTGAAATGCTATAGTGTAGTACCACGGCCATCTAGATCTACGCTGAATGAAGTCGGCCGTGGTACCTCCCTCTTACGGTACACACTGTAGATGAAAATTCACTGCCTCCTGTTTAGACTATGCCTTATGGCTGGCGGTCATCTGAAATTTGCATCCGTTGTGTTACTTAATGACAGGGGTGCACGGGCTGTAGATTTGTATAAATAAAGTATCTCTATACCCATCTGTACGAAATGATATGAATACATCGTTCTTTATCAATATCTTTCCTTTATTGAAAGACATGTCCGCCTGGTGGTCATGAAGTAGAAAACGATCTGACACCGAGGTTAGCCGGTTCGAGTCCCGTTGGTCGAAAAAAATTTTCACCATCAGAATGTTGGCCGGCAGGGTAGGGGAGGTCGTGGTATACAATTTCTAATCACTAGATTGCGTGCCAAAAGCCTGGATTAAATTATAAACCTCTCCGCAGTGATTATATGGAGTGTGGGCATATGACGCTATCGATGGTGATTCGTTCGTCGGATGGGGACGTTAAGCCTTGAGCTATTCGACAGGAGTAGGCTATCTGCCGGCACCGGGTATCACCCTCTCCCTACTATCATATATCACATCATTCATTTCATCTCATTAACTCCTCTGATGAGGTTGACGTCAGGAAGGGCATCCGGTCATAAAAACCCGCCACGACAGATTCATCTCACCTCATACCCGACCCCGTAGGAAAAGGGTTGGACAAACAATTTATTGAAAGACATATTCATGATTAGGGCCCAGATGTTTATGACATATCATATTTTATTTCTTTATATTCATTCCATGGAAAATACGAGTATGGTGACTAATATTATACAATTTTCACGGGTCACATAAAGTCGTATTTTGGCTCTTTTAACGCTTTTTGTCATTTTACGGTCTTTTCATATTATGGTCATATTTCCCAGTGAAAATACGTGTTTTTGTCGTTTTTTAATTTTATTCTATTTCCGCATACCGGCTTTTAGTTGTCTCAAAGGCGGATTTTTCACACCTCCTAATTGTTGTCTTTAATTTCTTACAATTATCTTACTTAGATGCCTTTGCTGGCAGGACGTTGTGTTTACGGTGCACTATGTCTTCTGGTATGGGCTAGAGCAATATTGTTACTTTCATTGATCTGTCTCAGCTTTATCCTTGGCTTTGACAAGATGAAAGTGACTGAGGTATGAGTGATGCTAGTAATGCCATTCCTTATGCAGCCAGTCCCTGCTATGAATGGTGTGAAAATGTTGCTCATAGGGTCAGTTGGTGCATGCATTTCAGTGGGCTTGGCAGACTGATATGTAATAGCAACGGCTGGCTCGGTGAGGAAAGCAACGGGAAACTACCTCACTCCTCATTTCCCTAGTACGCCTCTTCAGTGATGCCTAGGCCATTTATGACAGCTGATGGCGGAGCTGTTGAGGATCCAACCAGCCTTCGGGCTGAGGACTAAACATACAACATACATACATCTTACTTAGAAATAAATATTTATGTGAATCGGGAGGGTAAGATGTATCGGAAGAGACAGATGCGTATAAAGCTACAGAATGGTGAGCCTCAATTGAACTTCTATGATTTGACATATTTCAAGTATGCCCCAATAACATCCTGAGATGTTGAGCGGTCTTTCTCCCGTTACAAGTCAATGTTGCGTAAAATAAAAGATCGTTCCTGTTTGAAAACTTTAAAATGTACATAATTTGATATTTTAATTCTTTCTGATCGCCCATCAAACTGTGACATTTATTTCATTCAGTCCAGAGTCGAGAGTTACCTCTGGAATTAGTAACTAAATAAATTCAATGTAAAAAAAAATTGTTACTTATTTATTATTATTGAACGTTCTAGGTTTTAAAAGTAAATTTCCCATATAATGTTAATTTAAACAACGGCAAGATTTCGAAGATTTTGAAAATGTGACCCAAAACTTTCTTTTAAGTCATGTTTATTGTCATGAAAATGAAAACGTACAACCTGTTTTTCAGTCAGTGACCAGGTCAGGGATGTAATGAATGAATCATATATAGGCTATTAGTACGATGGAGTCGCCACTCCCAAAGTGATTTATTAATGACTGATAGATGCTATGAAATGAGAATGGAGAGTGTTGCTGGAATGAAAGATGACAGGGAAAACCGGAGTAGCCGGAGAAAAATCTGTCCCGCCTCCGCTTTGTCCAGCACAAATCTCACATGGATTGACCGGGATTTGAACCACGGTATCCAGCGGTGAGGGGCCGACGGGCTCCCGTCTGAGCGAATTTATTGCCATATTTTAATATATATTTTAGGTCACAAATGCTTGTATATTTGTAACATTTTTAGGTCATAAACATCCGGCCCTTCTTCTTCTCCTTGCTTCCGAATATGGCCAACTGTGGACCACGAGAAACTTAATGCTTTCTGGCCAGTTTTCTTCTTTTATCTTCCCAGAACTTCTTCATTCGTTCACTCCTTATTTTTCTCTCCTTCGCAGATATTACAAATTTCGGCCTGTTCTTCCGCTGCTCTCCATGGAATTTGTGGTCATCTACTCGAGTTCTGAACGTCTTTCTGTTGAGGGTCAATTCTGGTGTTATTTTAATTTCTTCTCCGTCCTTCTTAACCCCCTCCACCCATTTCGTTGTCCTCCTCAATCCAACTATATATTTAAATATCCTTTTAGTCAGGCGGTTGTCACTCATTCTTACGAGATGTCCGTAAAATTTCACTCTTCGTTTACGCATTGTGTTCGTGATCTTTTCGGAATACTTGCAGAATTCCTCATTTCTCCTTTTCCTCCATGTCTCATTCGTTGTTTTCCGAGGTCCAAGAATTTTCCTTTCGTTCTTCTCGATTTCTTTCAGTTGTCCTTTTTATTTATGATAAGGCATTCTGAACCGTAGAGCCCCTCTGATTTTACAACAACGTTGTAGTGTTTAATTTTGGCTTTATAGGATATTGCCAGTTTATTGCACCTGTTCTGTGTCAGTCTGTACGTCCGGCCCTACGTGATCATTAGCTTTTCGCAAAGGGAGAAGGTTACATTCTTTTCTGAACCGCGTATGTAGGTTGTTATTTCCCAGGTTGATATTTCTCATTTTCAAGTTAAATGCAACAAACGTGCCACAACCGTAACCTTTGCACTTTTAAAAGTACAACTCCTTCCTTTAAGTGAAATAATTGTATCACATACGCCATGTTGATATACAGTCTATGGCGTAAACGTATTTTTCGTACTGTGGATTATAACGGAGATGCTTAAAAAAATGGATTTTTAGTCTAAGTTCCGTGGAACACTTGGTCCATGTGGGTTACGTGAAAAACTAAAGAGCAATTTTACTCTTTTCGAAAGGGCAGATAAGGGAGGTATCCTCAAGTGGTCGGAGAAACAACACTATGTAACTGAGGAAGAGGTAGAATTTCGCACAACTTCATGTCAGGAACTGTGCCCTATAAATTCTTCTTCTTCACCGAGCTCGATAGCTGCAGTCGCTTAAGTGCGGCCAGTGTCCAGTATTCGGGAGATAGTAGGTTCAAACCCCACTGTCGGCAGTCCTCAAGATGGTTTTCCGTGGTTTCCCATTTTCACACCAGGCAAATGCTGGGGCTGTACCTTAATTAATGCCACGGCCGCTTCCTTACCATTCCTAGCCCTTTCATGCCCCATCGTTGCCATAAGACCTATCTGTGTCGGTGCGACGTAAAGCAACTTGCAAAAAAAAAAAAAAAAAAAAAAAAAAAGGATAATTCTGAAGTAATCCTCATTCTGCCTCATCTTTCTTCAAACTCTATCGTACTTCACTTTACTGCCAACTGCTTTCAGAGAAAAATATAACTTCACTTTAACATGCCATATTTAACGTTTGAATAGAGGCATGAAACTTCGCATACATTCTTGAAGGAATTGTGTAATCCGTTTGCAAATTCCCGTGCAATGAACGGGTACAAATGCTAGTATTGGAAATATAGCCCTCATAAACGTTAGTACATGGGCACCGTTAACTTGTATACAACGCAATCACATATATTATACGAGTTTATCTGGAATGTCCACAGCTGCTACTGTGATGACCACCGTCCAAGAAAGCATACAATCCGCTGGTTATGTACTGTTTTAGCATGTAATGATGGAGTAGGAGGTAAAAGTAGATCAAAGAGTACGTTGGGTAAGTCTATTTCCTCATTAATTCTCTTTCTGTAGTTACTTAGACCTGTAATACTATGCAATGATCCAGTGGAATAAGCCAGAGTTATAATCTGATCACTCGTCTGCTATGAGGAACAGTTTAATAATCCACAACTCTACAACTTGATCCGCCCCAATTCCAATCAGATGTAGTATTTTCACCTCTTCGCTCTGACGACCCTTGACCTTGCGGTCCAGCAACTACTGTAGTCATGAATTTAAATCGCTAGTTACTCTAAGTGGGATACCCCCATATTTGGTGCGAGACTTGACCTAAATGGAATATACTTGGATTGCGTAGTTCGTTTCATATGTTACAGTATGTTATAGTGAACCTGTCAGTGGCGACTCGTGACTTCTGAACCAGTTGGTGCACAACGCCTTGTGATCTAAAGAGACAGGTCTCTTTCCTAAGAAGAATCGTGTGAATGAATTTCAATTTAGTTCATTGCTAACCAGCGGAGGGACGTTTTGACATTCTTGGGCAAAATAATTAATCTCTATACGGGCATGTAACAAATTTGCATCAAATTTTCAACACGTGTAATAGATCCCTTTGGAAATCAGCGGTAGAATATCGGCCTATATGTCCCAAAAGTAGTATAATACAGGGATTCGGCGGCCACCTCCACCTCAGGCTCCCAGTGGCCACCTCCACCTCCACCTCAGCCAGAGGCCTCCCAGTGGCCACCTCCACCTCCACCTCAGCCAGAGGCCTCCCAGATGCCTCCTCCACCTCCCGCGGGAAATTTGAATTTGTAAACAAAGCCAAGTGCTTTTTGACAGCTGTCATCGACAACAACGCATCGCTAACCTCAGTACTGCCATCTTGACGGGCCTAAACCTCAGTAGTGCCAACTTAACCTAACTAGCTCGAGATAAACAAAGCCACGTGTTTTTTGACAGCCACGTGCTTTTTGACAGATTTGTAAACAAAGCCACGTGCTTTTTGACAGCTCTCATCGACAACAACGCATCGCAAACCTCAGTACTACCATCTTGACGGGCCTAAACCTCAGTAGTGCCAACTTCACCTAACTAGCATTAGGTAAACAAAGCCACGTGTTTTTTGACAGAGACGTGCTTTTTGACAGATTTGTAAACAAAGCCACGTGCTTTTTGACAGACAACAACGCATCGCTAACCTCAGTACTACCATCTTGACGGGAATAAACCTCAGTAGTACCAACTTAACCTAACTAGCGCGAGATAAACAAAGCCACGTGCTTTTTGACAGCCACGTGCTTTTTTGACAGCTGTCATCCGCCATCTTTAAACTACAGAGCACCGTGCTGCCCTCTCTCGTCACCTGTCATCGGCAGTGCTGCCATCTTGACGGGCCTAAACCTTAGTGCTACCAACTTAACCTCACTAGCTCGAGATAAACAAATCCACGTGCTTTTTGACAGCTACGTGCTTTTTTGATAGCTGTCATCCGCCATCTTTAATCTATAGAGTACAGTGCTGCCCTCTTTAGCTACTTACCTTTGAAATGTGGTGGCGGATAATTTGAAAAATGCTTTTCGACAAGCAGCCATCTTTAATCCAGAGAGAACAGTGCTGCCCTCTATGTGGTGGCGGCAAATTGAAAAATTCCACATGCTCTTGTTTGAAAACAAACTCACGTGCTTTTTTGACAGCTGTCATCTGCCATCTTTAATCTATAGAGCACAGTGCTGCCCTCTTTAGTTTGAAATGTGGTGGTGGTAAATTCCACGTGCTCTTGTTTGGAAACAAAGCCACGTGCAGCTGTCATCCGCAATCTTTAATCAAGAGAGCACCGTGCTGCCATCTTTAGCTAGATACCTTTGAAATGTGGTGGCGGCAAATTGAAAAATTCCACGTGCTCTTGTTTGGAAACAAACTCACGTGCTTTTTCGACAGCTACCATCCGCCATCTTTAATCAACAGAGCATAGTGCTGCCCTCTTTAGTTTGAAATGTGATGGCGGCAAATTCCACGTGCTCTTGTTTGGTAAACATAGCCATGTGCTTTTTTGACAGCTGTCATCCGCCATCTTTAATACAGAGAGCACCGTGCTGCCCTCTTTATCGTAGTAGATGTAAATTCGTCACCTGTCATCCGCAGTGCTGCCATCTTTAGCTAGATACCTTTGAAATGTGGTGGCGGATAATTTAAAAAGAAAAATTCTACAGCAGCCCTCTCTCGACGCTAATTGCATAAGATGGCGGCTCTACATGACTCCTTAAGGGTGCTTACGCAAGATGGCTGCTATACACAGGTTCTTATGAGACGCCCTTGGGATGCTTGCGCAAGATGGCAGTTATACATGGCTCCTTATGAGATACCCTAGGGATGCTTGCGCAAGATAGCGGCTGATCTTATGGGACGGCTTAAGGGTCCTTGGACAAGATGGCTTGAGACGCCCTAAGGATGCTTGCGCAAGATGGCGGACACAAGATGGCAGCTATACATAACTCCTTATGAGACGCTTTAAGGGTGCTTGCGCAAGATAGTTGCTACTCTTAGCTTAGAGGCTAACGTGTCATGCTAGTTCGATTCATTAAATTTGGGGCTTAAATGCAAAATGTTAAATATATCGAAAACGGTGCACCGTAGAGCAAAACGGACAAAATTTTTCTGCCTAATACCTCGGTTCGCAGTATGAGGAACAAGAAAAACATAGTCTAATGATGAGATCAACGGTTCGGTTCCTACTTAGGCCCTTTGGCATTCACTCTGTTTTAGCTTGTATTGAAGCGAGTCTTCGTAACATGATCAGGTTTAGCTATGGTAGAGAGTATAACGTGCCGTGCAGGTTCGATTCATTAAATTTGGGGCTTAAATGCAAAATGTTAAATATCTCGAAAACGATGCATCGTAGAGCAAAACGGACAAAATTTTTCCGCCTAATACGTAGGTTCGTAGTATCAGGAACAAGAAAAAACATAGTCTAATGATGAGATCAACGGTTCGATTCCTACTTAAGCCCTTTGGCATTCGCAGCTATCTATTTCCACAAGATGGTGGCTGCTCTTATGAGAAACAAGATGCCTTGAGACGTCCTAGGGATGCTTACGCAAGATGGCAGACACAAAATGGTGACTATACATAGCTCCTTATGAGACGGCCTAGGGGTGCTCGCACAAGATGGCGGCTACTCTTATGAAGAAAGCTAGCTTAGAGGCTACTGCGCAAGATAACAGCTGCTGTTATGCATGTGGTGGAGGGCAATTTGAAATTCTATGTGCTTAATCAACAGAGCACCCTGCTGCCCTCTTTAGCTGAAATGTGGTGGTGGATAATTTGAAAAATTCTTTTGACAGCTATCATCTTTAAAAACAATGGCGACTATACATAGGCTGTTAAGGCCTCCTCCTCCTCCTCCTCCTCCCCCTCCTCCTCCCCCTTCTCTACCTCCTCCTCCGCCTCTTATGTCAAGGCATAGCTTTATATCGAACAAGTTTAAACCTGCATCGCGAAGGCAAGCGTGTGCAGCGATAACATTATTGTGCATGTTTAGACTTTCGAAACATAAGAAGAGTAGAATCAAACGCTGTACTCGATACGACATGTGATCAGAACATTGATTGATGCGTTCAGAAAACAAAATAAGTGATCAAGACTAGAATCGAACGATGTACTCAATACATCATGTGTTTAGAATATGTCAGGGGATACGCTTGTTCTAAGAAGATCAGATTGAAACATAACAAGACTAGAATAGAACACTGTAATCGATGTTGTTAACTTCAACATGTGATCAGAACATTGATTGATGTGTTCAGAACACAAAATAAGTGATCATGACTAGAATCGAACACTGTACTCGATACAACATGTGATCAGAACATTGATCGACGTGTTCAGAACACGAAATAAGTGATCAAGACTAGAATCGAACACTGTACTCAATACAACATGTGTTTAGAACATGTTAGGGGGTACCCTTGTTATAAGAAGATCAGAATGAAACATAACAAGACTAGAATCGAACACTGTAATCGATGTTGTTAACCTCAACATATGATCAGAACATTGTTTGATGTGTTCAGAGCAAAAGTACAATTTTGATGATTTGCTTAGTGTAAAATCAAAAACTATGGAAACACACTGTGCACATATCGCGTAGCTAACTCGCTCAGTAAGCAATATCGCAAAACCACAACTTCAATGATTTGCATAGTGTAAAAATCAAAAACACACTGTACCCATACTGCGCAGCTAACTCGCTCGGTAAACGATATAGCCAAAGTATAACTTCAAATTATTTACCTTCCATCATTCGTCTTGTGTGTAAAAATCAGTCGAACAAGTTATCGCATAAACATGGCTGAAAAAAAATCGTGATAGGGTATGGAACCCAGGGGTTACATCTTATCAGAAGGGCAAAAAGGATGAAAGGACTCTTCCTCCTCCTTACCGCACATTCCTTGAAGGGCTAATTGGCTGAAGGGCTAATGGGCAAAAGGGCTAAAGGGCTAAAGGGCTAATGGGCTAAAGGGCTAATGGGCTAAAGGGCTAAAGGAGCAACAACCTCGTCGATCGCTATCAACAAGAACGCTTGTACTTTGTTAAGTGTAGAAAATTAATCTTTATTTGTAAATGGATTCATGTTCAGAACAAGGAATGGAAAATCCCCGAGGTGCGATGAGTTACGTTTTTCGAGCTAGTGTTTGGAACACTGAACTTTTCAAGATGATAGCAGAGAGTTTAGCAATGTTCTGTTGTTAGATTTTAAATTCCGCGCTACAACATGCATAAGGTGGTAGCCTTGAGGTTTACCGCCGTAAAGATGGCAAGAGTGAGGTTAACAATGTTCGGTTGTTGGATTTTAAATTCCGCGCTACAACATGCATAAGGTGGCAGCCTTGAGGTTTACCGCCGTAAAGATGGCAAGAGTGAGGTTAACAATGTTCTGTTGTTGGATTTTAAATTCCGCGCTATAACATGCATAAGGTGGCAGCCTTGAGGTTTACCGCCGTAAAGATGGCAGAAGTGAGGTTAGCGACGCTCTATTGTCCTTCAAAGTGAGGTTAGGGTTCGTCAAGAAGACAGCTGTCAAAAAAGCACGTGGCTATGTTTACCAAACAAGAGCACGTGGTCGTGACGTCACGGTCACGTAGTATGTTGCCTCAGCATGTAAAGTTCAATGTCTACACCTACGTAGTTAACACTCTGCTATTTTCACAAGATTTTTTACACATAACTATTCATTATGCTTTAAGTTCATGCACATAGGCTATGCTAAGATAGCAGTACAAACACATGCGAACTTTGTACATTCTAATGGAATAAGTTTAGTACTGTGTGCATCATGGATACATGATGTGTGCACGCATTTAATCTTGACTATACGTAATGCTGCAGCTTTGTTTACAAGATTTTTATACATTGCTATTCTTTATGCTTTAAGTTCGTGCACGCACAAGCGATACTCGTACGCTCTAGCAGGAGAAGTTTAGTACGATATTCGATACATATATTATCGATAGGTGATGTGTACACGCTTTAGAACATAGCTCATCTTTATGCTTTAAGTTCGTGCACATGGGTTTGGGATACACAAAAGCGATTGCTACATGCTCTAGCGGAAGAAGACTAGTACGATAGTCGATGCATGTAAAATCGATAGGTTATGCTAAGATAGCAGCACACTTACATGATTTTAGCACAATCTATTGGAAAAAGTTTAGTATGATAGTCGTTTCGTGCAAAATCATTAGGTAATGTGTAAACGCTTTGAAACAAGGCTATTCTTTGTACTTTAAGTTCATGCGTACAGGTTATGCTAAGATAGCAGCACAATCTAGCGCAAGAAGTTTAGTACGAGACATGTAAAATCGATAGGTGACGTGTACACGCTTTGAAGCATGGCTATTCTTTGTACTTTAAGTTCATGGGTATAAGTTATGCCAAGATACCAGCACAATCTAGCGGAAGAAGTTTAGTGCGAGATTCGATGCATGCAAAATCGATAGGTGATGTGTACACACTTTGAAACATAGCTATTCTTTGTACTTTAAGTTCATGTGTATGAGTTATGCTAAGATAGCAGCACAACCTAGCGGAAGAAGTTTTGTACGAGAGTCGATACATGCAAAGTCGATAGGTAATGTGTACACGCTTTGAAACATGGCTATTCTTTGTACCTTAAAGTCATGCGTATAGGTTATGCTAAGATAGCAGCATAATCTAGCGGACGAAGTTTAGTACGATATTCGATACATACATTATCGATAGGTAATGTGTACACGCTTTGAAACAAGGCTATTCTTTGTACTTTAAGTTCATGCGTCTTAGTTATGCTTGCGATAGTCGATGCATGTAAAATCGATAGGTTATGCTAAGATAGCAGCACACTTACACGATTTTAACACAATCTAGTGGAAGAAGTTTAGTACGAGAGTCGATGCTTGCAAAATCAATAAGTAATGTGTACACGCTTTGAAACATGGCTCTTCTTTGTACTTTAAGTTCATGTGTATAAGTTATGCTAAGATAGCAGCACAACCTAGCGGAAGAATTTTATACGATATTTGTTGCATGCAAAGTCGATAGGTAATGTGTACACGCTTTGAAACATGGCTATTCTTTGTACCTTAAGGTCATGCGTATAGGTTACGCTAAGATAGCAGCACAATCTAGCGGAAGAAGTTTAGTACGAGAGTCGATGCTTGCAAAATCGATAGGTAATGTGTACACGTTTTGAGACATAGCTCTTCTTTGTTCTTTAAGTTCATGCGTCTTAGTTATGCTGAGATAGCAGCACAATCTACCTGCAGAAGTTAAGTACGAGAGTCGATACATGCAAATTCGATAGTTGATGTGTACACGCTTTGAAACATGACTATTCATTGTACTTTAAGTTCATGGGTATAGGTCATGCTAAGATAGCAGCACAATCTAGCGGAAGAAATTTAGTACGATATTTGATGCATGCAAAATCAATAAGTAATGTGTACACGCTTTGAAACATGGCTATTCTTTGTACTTTAAGTTCATGTGTATAAGTTATGCTAAGATAGCAGCACAACCTAGCGGAAGAAGTTTAGTACGATATTTGTTGCATGCAAAGTCGATAGGTAATGTGTACACGCTTTGAAACATGGCTATTCTTTGTACCTTAAGGTCACGCGTATAGGTTATGCTAAGATAGCAGCACAATCTAGCGGAAGAAGATTAGTACGAGAGTCGATGTGTGCAAAATCGATAGGTGATGTGTACACGCTTTGAAACATGGCTATTCATTGTACTTTAATTTTATGGGTATAGGTTATGCTAAGATAGCAGCACGATCTAGCGGATGAAGTTTAGTTCGATGGTCGATGCATGTAAAATCGATAGGTCATGTGTACACGCTTTGAAACATAGCAATTCATACTGCTGCTCTGTTCCCAAGACTTTTAAGCATAGCTAACCCTAATACTGCTCTTAACGACGTCGAGCTAAGGATTGATTACGTGACCGTGACGTCACGACCACGTGCTCTTGTTTGGTAACATAGCCACGTGCTTTTTTGACAGCTGTCTTCTTGACGAACCCTAACCTCACTTTGAAGGACAATAGAGCGTCGCTAACCTCACTTCTGCCATCTTTACGGCGGTAAACCTCAAGGCTGCCACCTTATGCATGTTATAGCGCGGAATTTAAAATCCAACAACAGAACATTGTTAACCTCACTCTTGCCATCTTTACGGCGGTAAACCTCAAGGCTGCCACCTTATGCATGTTGTAGCGCGGAATTTAAAATCCAACAACCGAACATTGTTAACCTCACTCTTGCCATCTTTACGGCGGTAAACCTCAAGGCTACCACCTTATGCATGTTGTAGCGCGGAATTTAAAATCCAACAACAGAACATTGCTAAACTCTCTGCTATCATCTTGAAAAGTTCAGTGTTCCAAACACTAGCTCGAAAAACGTAACTCATCGCACCTCGGGGATTTTCCATTCCTTGTTCTGAACATGAATCCATTTACAAATAAAGATTAATTTTCTACACTTAACAAAGTACAAGCGTTCTTGTTGATAGCGATCGACGAGGTTGTTGCTCCTTTAGCCCTTTAGCCCATTAGCCCTTTAGCCCATTAGCCCTTTAGCCCTTTAGCCCTTTTGCCCATTAGCCCTTCAGCCAATTAGCCCTTCAAGGAATGTGCGGTAAGGAGGAGGAAGAGTCCTTTCATCCTTTTTGCCCTTCTGATAAGATGTAACCCCTGGGTTCCATACCCTATCACGATTTTTTTTCAGCCATGTTTATGCGATAACTTGTTCGACTGATTTTTACACACAAGACGAATGATGGAAGGTAAATAATTTGAAGTTATACTTTGGCTATATCGTTTACCGAGCGAGTTAGCTGCGCAGTATGGGTACAGTGTGTTTTTGATTTTTACACTATGCAAATCATTGAAGTTGTGGTTTTGCGATATTGCTTACTGAGCGAGTTAGCTACGCGATATGTGCACAGTGTGTTTCCATAGTTTTTGATTTTACACTAAGCAAATCATCAAAATTGTACTTTTGCTCTGAACACATCAAACAATGTTCTGATCATATGTTGAGGTTAACAACATCGATTACAGTGTTCGATTCTAGTCTTGTTATGTTTCATTCTGATCTTCTTATAACAAGGGTACCCCCTAACATGTTCTAAACACATGTTGTATTGAGTACAGTGTTCGATTCTAGTCTTGATCACTTATTTCGTGTTCTGAACACGTCGATCAATGTTCTGATCACATGTTGTATCGAGTACAGTGTTCGATTCTAGTCATGATCACTTATTTTGTGTTCTGAACACATCAATCAATGTTCTGATCACATGTTGAAGTTAACAACATCGATTACAGTGTTCTATTCTAGTCTTGTTATGTTTCAATCTGATCTTCTTAGAACAAGCGTATCCCCTGACATATTCTAAACACATGATGTATTGAGTACATCGTTCGATTCTAGTCTTGATCACTTATTTTGTTTTCTGAACGCATCAATCAATGTTCTGATCACATGTCGTATCGAGTACAGCGTTTGATTCTACTCTTCTTATGTTTCGAAAGTCTAAACATGCACAATAATGTTATCGCTGCACACGCTTGCCTTCGCGATGCAGGTTTAAACTTGTTCGATATAAAGCTATGCCTTGACATAAGAGGCGGAGGAGGAGGTAGAGAAGGGGGAGGAGGAGGGGGAGGAGGAGGAGGAGGAGGAGGCCTTAACAGCCTATGTATAGTCGCCATTGTTTTTAAAGATGATAGCTGTCAAAAGAATTTTTCAAATTATCCACCACCACATTTCAGCTAAAGAGGGCAGCAGGGTGCTCTGTTGATTAAGCACATAGAATTTCAAATTGCCCTCCACCACATGCATAACAGCAGCTGTTATCTTGCGCAGTAGCCTCTAAGCTAGCTTTCTTCATAAGAGTAGCCGCCATCTTGTGCGAGCACCCCTAGGCCGTCTCATAAGGAGCTATGTATAGTCACCATTTTGTGTCTGCCATCTTGCGTAAGCATCCCTAGGACGTCTCAAGGCATCTTGTTTCTCATAAGAGCAGCCACCATCTTGTGGAAATAGATAGCTGCGAATGCCAAAGGGCTTAAGTAGGAATCGAACCGTTGATCTCATCATTAGACTATGTTTTTTCTTGTTCCTGATACTACGAACCTACGTATTAGGCGGAAAAATTTTGTCCGTTTTGCTCTACGATGCATCGTTTTCGAGATATTTAACATTTTGCATTTAAGCCCCAAATTTAATGAATCGAACCTGCACGGCACGTTATACTCTCTACCATAGCTAAACCTGATCATGTTACGAAGACTCGCTTCAATACAAGCTAAAACAGAGTGAATGCCAAAGGGCCTAAGTAGGAACCGAACCGTTGATCTCATCATTAGACTATGTTTTTCTTGTTCCTCATACTGCGAACCGAGGTATTAGGCAGAAAAATTTTGTCCGTTTTGCTCTACGGTGCACCGTTTTCGATATATTTAACATTTTGCATTTAAGCCCCAAATTTAATGAATCGAACTAGCATGACACGTTAGCCTCTAAGCTAAGAGTAGCAACTATCTTGCGCAAGCACCCTTAAAGCGTCTCATAAGGAGTTATGTATAGCTGCCATCTTGTGTCCGCCATCTTGCGCAAGCATCCTTAGGGCGTCTCAAGCCATCTTGTCCAAGGACCCTTAAGCCGTCCCATAAGATCAGCCGCTATCTTGCGCAAGCATCCCTAGGGTATCTCATAAGGAGCCATGTATAACTGCCATCTTGCGCAAGCATCCCAAGGGCGTCTCATAAGAACCTGTGTATAGCAGCCATCTTGCGTAAGCACCCTTAAGGAGTCATGTAGAGCCGCCATCTTATGCAATTAGCGTCGAGAGAGGGCTGCTGTAGAATTTTTCTTTTTAAATTATCCGCCACCACATTTCAAAGGTATCTAGCTAAAGATGGCAGCACTGCGGATGACAGGTGACGAATTTACATCTACTACGATAAAGAGGGCAGCACGGTGCTCTCTGTATTAAAGATGGCGGATGACAGCTGTCAAAAAAGCACATGGCTATGTTTACCAAACAAGAGCACGTGGAATTTGCCGCCATCACATTTCAAACTAAAGAGGGCAGCACTATGCTCTGTTGATTAAAGATGGCGGATGGTAGCTGTCGAAAAAGCACGTGAGTTTGTTTCCAAACAAGAGCACGTGGAATTTTTCAATTTGCCGCCACCACATTTCAAAGGTATCTAGCTAAAGATGGCAGCACGGTGCTCTCTTGATTAAAGATGGCGGATGACAGCTGCACGTGGCTTTGTTTCCAAACAAGAGCACGTGGAATTTACCACCACCACATTTCAAACTAAAGAGGGCAGCACTGTGCTCTATAGATTAAAGATGGCAGATGACAGCTGTAAAAAAAGCACGTGAGTTTCTTTTCAAACAAGAGCATGTGGAATTTTTCAATTTGCCGCCACCACATAGAGTGCAGCACTGTTCTGTCTGGATTAAAGATGGCTGCTTGTCGAAAAGCATTTTTCAAATTATCCGCCACCACATTTCAAAGGTAAGTAGCTAAAGAGGGCAGCACTGTACTCTATAGATTAAAGATGGCGGATGACAGCTATCAAAAAAGCACGTAGCTGTCAAAAAGCACGTGGATTTGTTTACCTCAAGCTAGTGAGGTTAAGTTGGTAGCACTAAGGTTTAGGCCCGTCAAGATGGCAGCACTGCCGATGACAGGAGACGAGAGAGGGCAGCACGGTGCTCTGTAGTTTAAAGATGGCGGATGACAGCTGTCAAAAAAGCACGTGGCTGTCAAAAAGCACGTGGCTTTGTTTATCTCGCGCTAGTTAGGTTAAGTTGGTACTACTGAGGTTTATTCCCGTCAAGATGGTAGTACTGAGGTTAGCGATGCGTTGTTGTCTGTCAAAAAGCACGTGGCTTTGTTTACAAATCTGTCAAAAAGCACGTGGCTGTCAAAAAACACGTGGCTTTGTTTACCTCATGCTAGTTAGGTTAAGTTGGCACTACTGAGGTTTAGGCCCGTCAAGATGGTAGTACTGAGGTTTGCGATGCGTTGTTGTCGATGAGAGCTGTCAAAAAGCACGTGGCTTTGTTTACAAATCTGTCAAAAAGCACGTGGCTGTCAAAAAACACGTGGCTTTGTTTATCTCGAGCTAGTTAGGTTAAGTTGGCACTACTGAGGTTTAGGCCCGTCAAGATGGCAGTACTGAGGTTAGCGATGCGTTGTTGTCGATGACAGCTGTCAAAAAGCACGTGGCTTTGTTTACAAATTCAAATTTCCCGCGGGAGGTGGAGGAGGCATCTGGGAGGCCTCTGGCTGAGGTGGATGTGGAGGTGGCCACTGGGAGGCCTCTGGCTGAGGTGGAGGTGGATGTGGCCACTGGGAGGCCTCTGGCTGAGGTGGAGGTGGAGGTGGCCACTGGGAGCCTGAGGTGGAGGTGGCCGCCGAATCCCTGTATTATACTACTCCCAAAATTGTGGTTTCAAACTAGGCAGAGGCAGTCATATTTTAGACACTCTATTCGTACGATATCGGCTCGTAACACAGGCCAAGGGAAACCTGGTGTACCCTGCCATCTGGTAAAGGAAAGCGGAGTGTTGAAATTGACGCTGAAGCAGCGTAGATGGCGTCAAGTTAAGAATTCTGCACAAAGTATCGGAGAGCATACACACATTCACTCACTCACTCACTCACTTACTAAGGAAAATAGAAACAAACAGAAACTTTTTTTTTGCTAGTTGCTTTACGTCGCACAGACGCAGATAGGTCTTATGCCGACGATGGGACAGGGAAGGGCTAGGAGTGGGAAGGAAGCGGCCGTGGCCTTAATTAAGGTACAGCCCCAGCATTTGCCTGGTGAGAAAATGGGAAATCACGGAAAATAATTTTCAAGGCTGCCGACAGTGGGGTTCGAACCTACAATCTCCCGAATACTGGATACTGGCCGCACTGGAGCGACTGCCGATATCGAGCTCGGTTACAAACAGAAACAGTCAACTGTTTACATGTAGAAGTAGTTCAAGGGAGTGATGAGTGTGATGTTGATTTTTATTATTATTTAACTTATTCGTGTCAGAAATACAAATTATGAAACATAAAAACATTGAAAATGGAGCATTTAATAAACACAAGCACACATATATTCATCAACTGACTTCAAACAGTTTCCTCCCTAAACATATCCATTTCGAGAGCACTGAATTACCTTGAGTCAAATCACTCATTTAACATTTGGATGGACACAACGGACAACACAATAGATGTCGTGTTGTTTCATATTCACCACAATCACACAGAACTGTCTTGGTCGGAAAATGCCACTTATATAAGTTGTCCCTTGTTCTTGCAACTTCAGCTCGCAGTCTGTTCAGGGACTTCCAGAGTGGATATTTCTCCGTGTGGCCAGAAGTTTCTATCCATTCAGACAAGTTACTGGTTCTCTCCTTCCATATGACAACTCGTGATTTTGCAACTGTTCCTTGTAACGATTGAGTATTTGTTAACAAGCGCTTCGTCGATTTTAATCTCCTGTCAGCAAGTGATGATGATGATGATGATGGTGATGAAAACGAAGGCACCTTTGCTCTGTTGTGGCAAACCATTCATATGATGCCTGAGTATGATCAGTGACCCTCTGAAGACGCTGATGGCGATATCGTACAAACGGATACAGTTGACTTTCAGACATCCTAGAATTCCATAAGAAATTAAATTAATTTGAGAGTCGTCCCCCGAGCGCCGACCATGAGTCTATACACAGAGATGTCATCCCAATAAAACGGTACGGTTATCTTATATCAACTTCATCTAGCTGACCGATGTGGGACTCAAGGCGTACTGCTGGGTATAAAATCAGGCCATACTTGCTGCCAGGTTGAAAGGCTGGTACTACCATTGGTGACCAGACAAGAATCTTCTTCGTGGATCACGAAACTGTTCTGTCTGAGGGAAATTGCCATCCTATGCTGCATGGAGTGATGACGGAGGTTCCTTAATACTGCACCGTGGGGACAGGCACCCACAACATGGGCAAGTGTTTCGTGCTCTCTGTGGCAATGCCGACAGTGTGTGTTGTTCCGGGATCCACTATTGTTATTGTCCGCCTCCACTCTGGCATTTGATTCTAGGGGTCCCGGGTTAGACTCACGGACGGATCGTGATTTTAACATTCATTAATATAATCCACAGGCTGCGTGTGTGTGTCATCTTCATCATTAGAATTCATCTTAGGTATGACCTCATCCTCACAGACGCACAGGTTACCTATAAAGAGTCAACTCGTAAGAATATCATCAGGCCTCACCGGAGGCCACACGCCATTCCAATTTCTGTACTATTATTATTATTATTATTATTATTATTATTATTATTATTATTATTATTATTATTATTAAATTCCGCCTGGTGGCATGATCGTTAAGGCATGAAGTCTATACTGAACCCGACAGGGGCATGATCCAAGGACCTTGGGTTGATATCGACCTCCGTAATTACGCACGCAATGCTATTAAAGGGAAAGAATGCTGAAAATGATTAATATTCGTATCATTAATGGAGGTCATACCGAAACTAATTAATATTCATACCATTGAGAGAGATAAATTGTGTCTTTTAAAATTATTCTACGAGGTTTCTTTGTCTGCGACTTGTTGCGCAGTATTATCCTTTGTGTAGCGGGGGCCCCGCAGATGAAGCCAAGCCAACTTAGACCCGGGAGGGGTTATGAATGGGGATTCCCTGTGACATCACTCGAGAGAAGACATCCCTCCTCAAGACTCACAGAATGAGGGGAAACTAACTTTTTCGAAACGAAATATAGGAGCCATCTTGGACTCGGACTGGCCAACGTAATTACCTACGATCTAGAAAATTAATGAAACTCGAATTAGGGGCTCATCTTCTGATTTAAAAGGGATAAATGTTACTGGGACATTTATTTAGAGTGTTTAATGTCCTCTTCCGTGATAACTTTCAGCAGAAGAAAGAATACTGTGTTGTTTCTGCGTGGAAAAGTACTGAGGCCATCTGGTTATTCTCATGACACGTCCTCGACGGAGGGACTTCACCCCGTGTGGTAGGGGAAGCAGAACAGATTTTAATTAATTTAAAGAGATTCACCGAAGGATAAGTGAGTGGTTATGTCTCAATCGCACCAACTAGATACCGGTCACCGATCACCCGTACTATCCTACCTCGAGTACGCCGGGAATAGGCGCTACGCAAATTAGTGGAAGGGGTATTGCTCCCTTGTAAAAACTACTGCAGGAAGGGACAAGCGTCAGTCGGGGTTAGAGGCTTGTCGGTGGCGAAGCTACGCTCGGTTAAGCCCTCGTTAGTTCTTTGTTCAAGTGAAGTTAACTCCTATTTTTAGTGAAATAATACATTTCGCATAAACAGTGTATAGTTTGATCTCTGTGACGGCTGTGTTAACTTTTTAGAAAACCGTGATGTGTAAAGTAATATTATTATCATTACGATAGTATAATAATCTGACGTAGCAGCAGACTGAATAGGAAAACCGAGAGATAGACGAGATTCGGTACTGAACCGCGGGCTACGTAATAGCTTACGAGATCGTGACCGGACGTTCACAGTGAACGCTATTAACCGAAGTGTGAATTAAACAGTGACGTTGTGTGTGCACAGGATTAGCTGCCAAGGACTCCACCAGTATCGAACAATGGATCTTCAACTCCAAGATGGAATGGAAACTGAAGTAACCACCGTGGTGCCCATGGAGGAGGAGTAAGCTCAGGATGGACCTCCTGAGTTGGCGCAGGTGTCATCATCATGTGATAGAGATGAGTACAAAATTCTAATATCTGGCATGCATAGAAGGGATGGGAATATTTGTTGTAAACTGACGCTATAAGAGACTAAAGATGTAGTTCTATTGAAATAGAGCGCCGGAATGGGCGCGTAATTATTAATCCTTAGTTTAGGAAACCGACAACAGGTCTGAGTAATTGAGTGTAAATAATTTAGGGAATATATACTCTAGCTTTGCATGGGATAGAGATTCATTCGATTATTTCTTTCTTGGGAGATTCTGTTTGTTTGTTTATTTGCGTCAGAAGACCAGGAATAATTAGTTTATGGGAGTGCAGTGAGAGTAGTTATTAGAGTATTCATTAATTTGATAAGTGTATGGTATGTGAAACGGGAAGTGCTATAGTACGTAAGGCACGCAGCTGCGAGATTCAACGGCCGGACTGACAGCCACAACAAAAACTCCACCCTTTGAAATACTTAGATAGGGAGTGATAAGTTTAAATTGATTCTGTGATTAAATATACCAGGAAGTGATCATAATAAGTGTGTTAAACATCGATTCGTGTGAAAATTAATTAATTAATGCATGTATTGCCGTGTGACGATAAAGTAGCCATGTGCCGACCATCGATTAATGAGCAGTCAGTAATCAGATGTTAATTGCCGCGCGAGTGCTTAATTGTGTTGTAATTGCTGTATAGATTCCGCGCGATGACCATGTATAAGCAAGGTAGCGGTAAGCTATGTAGAACGGTAATAATAATAATAATAATAATAATAATAATAATAATAATAATAATAATAATAATAACAATCAGGCAAAGACTACCATTATGATACGGGAGTCGTGTTGTAAAAAATGATATGATACTGCTGGGTAGATATGTGTTTAATTCAAAGTGATTTGCGCGAGTCTGGTAAGGCCGCAGGATATTGGAGATGTACTTCCGAGTGAAATGTTACGGTTCCCTTTGGAAAGGGAAGGTTGTGTGGGTGTTGACCCCATGAGGGTGGTCAACCGCCGTCTGGCCTTGGCCCAGTGTGTTTCTTTTTTATTTGAATGTCCCGTAAGCGAGGAAGGAGGGACTTGGCTGTGGAAATGAAGTTGGTTTCTTTCAAAGGCAAAAATAATGTGATTTACCTAACACAGCAGAGCAGTGTATTAAGTAACAAGCGACCCGCCGATAATGGTAATGTTTGCCAATGAATCGTTGTTAATTGTGCGAGTATAATTAGATAGGGATTACAGGACCCTGCCTTCATCGCAAGAGGTTGTCAGTTCGATGCTCAACGTAGGCATTGGAGGCCTACAACGTCAGAAGAAAGATCAAGTGCCTTTTATGTATTTTTCTTGCATATAATGTACCATTTATGTGTTTCTTTTATGTCATGTGTGGTTGTACATAAGGTCAGTGGTGGTTCTGTCCATCAGCTTGGCGACGTCCAGGATAGCGAGGGTCGGGTTCGAACCCAGATGTTGTGTCATATGTGTGTATTTTATTTTACGTCATTTCATGGGGAAATCTAGGTCTTTATTAGAATAGGGATTGCTCAGATGTGTTGTCGGACGCATGTTAGATTATGTGTTAGCGATAATATAGCCTCAGTGTTATGATAAAATTACCATTCGCTATATGTCACGATACATCGCTTCGCGATAAACGTACTCGTTTCTATCACGTATAACGGACAGACGTCCGCCAAACAAACTACAACGAACATTTGTAAATTTTAATGTACTTCATTAGGGTTATTTCATGCGTCATTTTCCATCATCATTAAGGTTCAATAAACCGGTTTGTGAGTTTTATATTTTTAATTCGAATGTGTTCTCATTTTTAGCTATATGCACCGCTTCTCCTCCCTTGTACGCCTCTAAGTTGACTTCAGTTCAGCGCCTATTTATTTCATACTTCTTGACCCGTCAGCGACCCTGTAGATTCCACGCCGGTGCCATATAGAGAGGGGGCGGGTGCAACCATGGTTTGCCAGTTCGAGTCCCTTAGATAAAAAAACCTTCACCCCCAGAATGTTGGCCCTCAAAGTAGGAGAGGTGGTGGTATATAATTTATGATCACTATATTGCGTCTTTCCTCCGCAGTGCTCATATAGAAAGGGCATATAACCTTATTGATGGCGATTCGTCCGTCGGATGGCGACGTAAAGCCTTGAGCAGACCCCTCGGTGCTGTTTGATTAGAGAAGGCTATGTTCCGACACCAGGTATCCCCCTATCCTTTCTGACTATCATATATTCATTTCATCTCATTAACTCCTCTGATGAGGCGGCCGTCAGGAAGGGCATCCGGTCGTAAAACTCGCAACGAAGATTCATGTCACTTCATATCCGACCCCGCAGAGAAATGGGACAAGAGTTGGACATACATAAAATTGTCTTATGGTCGGGGTCATCTGAAAATTCACGTTACGAAATTACCGTCACAGAATGTGTTACAAAAATGTAACCTAACAAACGTACAGCCTATGATGTAAGCTATGGATGGATGGCCAGACAATGTTTCCTAGCAACTGTGCAGGCTGTAATGTAAGGTATGGATGGATGGCCAGACAATGTTTCCTAGCAACTGTGCAGGCTTTAATGTAAGGTATGGATGGATGGCCAGACAATATTTCCTAGCAACTGTGCAAGCTGTGATGTAAGGTATGGATGGATGGCCAGACAATGTTTCCTAGCAACCGTGCAAGCTGTGATGTAAGGTATGGATGGCCAGACAATGTTTCCTAGCAACTGTGCAGGCTGTAATGTAAGGTATGGATGGATAGCCAGACAATATTTCCTAGCAACTGTGCAGGCTTTAATGTAAGGAATGGATGGATGGCCAGACAATGTTGCCTAGCTACCCTGAAGGCTGTGATGAATGTATGGATGGATGGCCAGACAATGTTTCCTAGCAACTGTGCAGGCTGTAATGTAAGGTATGGATGGATGGCCAGACAATGTTTCCTAGCAACTGTGCAGGCTATGTCTTATGGACATCTGATATTAGCAGCTGTTGATTTGATTTTCGAAAAGGAAACGTTGGTTTCATTTATTATTATTATTATTATTATTATTATTATTATTATTATTATTATTATTACGGAGCATTTGTTAGCTTTATTTGTAAATTTTTATCTTGGTGACTTTTCTAACATTTTTCCTGCGAAACTGCACAAAATACTTCGTGTACATTATCTCTGAAACCATTCTTAGTGCTTATCTCAATGTTACTTGCTATATCTTCGATGTGTGGGGAGTAATATGATCTAAAAATATATGTTTCTCAATAGATAATAACAATTCTTAGTCTGAAATTATTTTATCGAAATTAGTGATTTTCTTAGTTCAGATTGTTGCGCAATTCTGAAAGAACTCGTGCTGAAAATATCGTGTTATAGGAGAAAGTGTATCTCTTTTGTGAAAAAATGTAATGGTTGGGAAGTAAGAGGTTAAGTAAAACATGTATCTGTTTGAATGCCACGCCCACCTGACAGTAACAGCTTCAAACGCCGACAATATGAAAGCTAACAGAAATATTAAAAATAACTCGGCTAATTTATATAAAGAAATATGTGAGGTTTTCAGAATGACAGTAATATTTGTATCCACTTTTCCCCTTAATTAGTAGATTGGAATTACAACCAGAATGGATCGTTTAGAAAGTGTGTTTCTGAAGTAAAAATATATTGTGGGCAACTTGTGTTTCACTGGTGATGTTTTACGGTGTCCAGAGCCTTCGAAATGTGGATGATGAAACCTGGTCGCGATGGTTACTATGGTGACGGGAAATTGATGACCCAAACTGCAGATATATACCCCAGCTGAGAAAAATATTAATGTTAAAAGGAACTTTCTATTTCAAAATTATTTATGGATGTAAAAAGAATGTATATTTAATGAAACCTGAAAATAACGTAAATGTTCATACCTTTGTTAATGTTTCTGTGTGTGTATGGGAGGATGGGTGAAAATTTACGTGATTATGAGGGTCTGTGAGAGCTTATGTGAGATGAATGAAGAAAATATGTGTGAACCACGTGTGTGCAAGTAGAATTGATTGATTATACACAAGAGAACATGTGAATAATTATGTGAATACGATGATTGTGCATAAGCCGTTTCTATCTTATAAATGTAGTTTTTATATAAATGTAATTTATGTGGGGATGGAGGGAACTTGATGTGGCGCGATGCCATTTTTTTCCATTCACCATCCTTAAATAGTAATGAACAATTTAAAGAAAGAAAATGAATAAATAAATAAATAAATAAATAAATAAATAAATAAATAAATAAATAAGTAAAGCAAAGTCACCTCCGTACAGGCCATGAAGGCCCTTGGAGGATTGGAAGGTAAAGGCTTCCACCAGTTTTAACCTCGGCACGTGATGGGGTAGAGTGGTTAGCTCTACGCCCGGCCGCCTTTGCCCCCAGGAATTAACCTAGTACTCATTTTGGTGTAGGATGAGTGAACCTCAGGGCCATATGCACCTACGGAAGTGGAAATCTCGTCTCTTAAATTTTGCGACTTCCTGACGGGGATTCGAACCCACATCCTTCCGGGCGAACCGAGCATGCCTTCACCGCCTCGGCCAGGCAGCCCATAAATAAATAAATAAATAAATAAATAAATAAATAAATAAATAAATAAATAAATAAATAAATAAATAAATAAATAAATAAATAAATAATTATATTGCCATGTGCATCGTAGAATTTAAGCTGGTAACTTGTTTATTAAGGCGCAGATATTACTTCAAAGTAATGTAACACCTGTTGTAGCCTTTTTTCGACAAAATAATTTAAGAAGTACATATCCCAATATCCAACAGTTTGGAGGAACGTCCATTTTCATCAGTGCGACGGATCATAACGTATCTTCTGAAGCAATTTCACATCTGTGTATTGAGAGTGAACTTTTAAAATCCATAGACTACGATGATATTGTGATCGATGCGTTTAACCAACAGAAAGCGCCAAGAAAATGTCAGCAGTAATAATAATAATTTCATGTGGCTGTTTCCAGCCTTGTGCAGCCCTTGTAAGGCAGACCCTCCGACGAGAATGGACGGTATACTCCTTGTATGGGAACTGTGTGTTTTTTGTGGGAGGATAGTGTTGTGTGTGTTTGTGAATTGCAGGAATACAAACAAACAGCCAGTCACTGAGCAAGGGGAAATAACCATCTAGATTTAAAATCTCCGACGCGGCCGAGAATCGAACCGAGGGCCCTCTGAACCAAACGCGACTAGACTGACCATTCAGCGAAGGAGCCGGACCGTGTAGTCGTTCCGAGGTAGAGCAACCGAATGGAGGTGAGCTGCATATGCCATTTTAACCATACCCCAGCCCTTTTCCCATTCTTAAATCTCTGGCAGTCCGTTGAATCGAACCCGAGTCTCCAAGGGCGGCAGCTAATAGTACTGACCGTTCTGCTAGGGAGGCGGACACTCGGCAGTGTTCACAGACTTAATGACTTTTGAACTGGTACATATTTCTGAGTCTGGAGATCATCCACAGAAATTGCTGAATGGTATGGACACAGACTTTGAGAAGGAGTGCGCGAGGAAAAGAAATAAATCCAAAGCAAAAATACTGGAGTGCGGAATAACTAGCGATGGCAGAAGTAAGAACATAAATGCAGAAATGCACAAGCAAGGAAGGCCTTTCTTAACAAAAAAAATTTGGTTACTTAGAAAGACGTTTCTCAACACGTTCATCTGGAGCACTTATTATATGGAAATGAAACACTGACGATAATTAGCTCAGAAAGACAGAGAATAGAAGCTTTTGAAATGTGGGGTTACAGAAGAATACAGAAGGTGAGATAGGTAAGTAGTATAATTGGACAGTTCTAGCGCCACCTCCACCTCAGGCTCCCAGATGCCTCCTCCACCTCAGCCAGAGGCCTCTTCCAGTACTGCCAACTTAACCTAACTAGCGCGAAATTTGAATTTGTAAATAAAGCCACGTGCTTTTTGACAGACAACAACGCATCGCTAACCTCAGTACTGCCATCTTGACGGGCCTAAACCTCAGTAGTGCCAACTTAACCTAACTAGCGCGAGGTAAACAAAGCCACGTGCTTTTTGACAGATTTGTAAACAAAGCCACGTGCTTTTTGACAGCTGTAATCGACAACAACGCATCGCAAACCTCAGTACTACCATCTTGACGGGCCTAAACCCCAGTAGTGCCAACTTAACCTAACTAGCATGAGGTAAACAAAGCCACGTGTTTTTTGACAGCCACGTGCTTTTTGACAGATTTGTAAACAAAGCCACGTGCTTTTTGACAGACAACAACGCATCGCTAACCTCAGTACTGCCATCTTGACGGGAATAAACCTCGGTGGTACCAACTTAACCTAACTAGCTCGAGATAAACAAAGCCACGTGCTTTTTGACAGCCACGTGCTTTTTGACAGCTGTCATCCGCCATCTTTAAACTACAGAGCGCTGTGCTGCCCTCTTTCGTCACCTGTCATCGGCAGTGCTGCCATCTTGGCGGGCCTAAACCTTAGTGCTACCAACTTAACCTCACTAGCTCGAGATAAACAAATCCACGTGCTTTTTGACAGCCACGTGCTTTTTTGACAGCTGTCATCCGCCATCTTTAATCCATAGAGCACAGTGCTGCCCTCTTTAGCTACTTACCTTTGAAATGTGGTGGCGGATAATTTGAAAAAATGCTTTTTTGACAGCAGCCATCTTTGAGCGCCGTGCTACACTCTTTAGCTAGTTACCTTTGAAATGTGGTGGCAGGCAATTCCACATGACAGCAGTCATCTTTAATCAAGAGAGCACCGTGCTTCCCTCTATGTGGTGGCGGCAAATTGAAAAATTCTACATGCTCTTGTTTGGAAACAAACTCACGCGCTTTTTTGACAGCCGTCATCCGCCATCTTTAATCAACAGAGCACAGTGCTGTACTCTTTAGCTAGATACCTTTGAAATGTGGTGGCGGCAATTTGAAAAATTCTATGTGCTCTTGTTGGGAAACAAAGCCACGTGCTTTTTTGACAGCTGTCATCCGCCATCTTTAATCAATAGAGCACTGTGCTGCTATCATGCGGGCAATTTCGTCAGCTGTCATCCGCCATCTTTAATCCAGAGAGAACAGTGCTGCACTCTATGTGGTGGCGGTAAATTCCACGTGCTTTACAAACCCATGTGCTTTTCTGACAGCTGTCATCCGCCATCTTTAATCTAGAGAGAACAGTGCTGCACTCTATGTGGTGGCGGCAAATTCCACGTGCTTTACAAACCTATGCGCTTTTCTGTCATCCACCATCTTTAATCTAGAGAGAACAGTGCTGCACTCTATGCGGTGGCGGCAAATTCCACGTGCTTTACAAACCTATGCGCTTTTCTGTCATCCACCATCTTTAATCTAGAGAGAACAGTGCTGCACTCTATGTGGTGGCGGCAAATTCTACGTGCTCTTATTTGGAAAGAAATTCTACTCGCTCTTCAGCTGTCATCCACCATCTTTAATCAAGAGAGCACCGTGCTGCCCTCTTTGTGGTGGCGGATAATTTGAAAAAATTCTTTTCGACAAGCAGCCATCTTTAATCCAGAGAGAACAGTGCTGCCCTCTTTAGCTACTTACCTTTGAGGCGGTTAATTTGAAAAATTCTTTTCGACAAGCTGCCATCTTTAATCCAGAGAGAACAGTACTGCCCTCTTTAGCTACTTACCTTTGAGGCAGTTAATTTGAAATATTCTATTTAACAAGCTGCCATCTTTAATGAAAAGAGCATCGTGGTGCTATCTTGCGGGTAATATTTTACGTCACAGCTGTCATCCACCATCTTGCATTGCTAACCTTAGTGCTGCCCTCTTTAGCTACTTACCTTTGAAACAAAAAATCTATTTGACAAGCTGTCATCCGCCATCTTTAATCCAGAGAGAACAGTGCTGCACTCTATGTGGTGGCGGATAACTTGAAAAAATCTTTTTGACAAGCAGCCATCTTTAATCAACAGAGCACCGTGCTGACATCTTTAGCTACCGCCATCTTACATCGCTTACCTCGCTGCTGCACTCTATGTGGTGGCGGTAAATTCGAACAAGTTTAATCACGCATAGGGAAAGCTAGAGTAAGCACGTGCTGCAGTGATGACGTCATCATGCATGTTTAGACTTGTCCGTTTTCTTAAGAGTAAGTCGGTGTAAAGGAATGTGGTAGCGGTAAATTCGAACAAGTTTAAACATGCATCGGGAAAGCTAGAGTAAGCAAGTGCTGTTGTGATGACGTCATTGTGCATGTTTAGACCTGATCGTTTTTCTTAAGAGTAAGTCGGTGTAAAGCAATGCAATAAGTACAACATTTTTTGAATGCGATCAAATATTTATTTACAAATGTACTACAACAGTGTTCGTTTTTGCTGCTGACAAGGTTGGTGTGCTTCTTAACAACGTATGCTTCTGAAATGCCTCCTGCAACATTCAAATTAAACAAAGCATTTAGAAATATATTATACTAAGTATGTTATGCTTTACAGAGAAGATCATATACTTCTTACCTTGCTGTTATTCCTTTTCGGAATCATCATCATCATCATCATGAGGTACTAGAGAAAGTTCATTCATACACTGTGTACAGTGTTCAATCCTCGGATTTGGTCCATCCCAATCATCATCACCATTTTCTCCTCGATGCTTGTAATGTCGTTCACAAGTTCTGCATAAAGCTACTTCGATTGACATCTTACTGTGTAGAGGAAGGATGTCCCAAAAATTATGTACGTAAGAGGCAGCGTACGTATATAAAAATCCTGGTGGTAAGTATTGAATAAGATGTTTCGGCATCAACGATCTACGTTTATAGAAAATCTTAATAGCCTCACTCACTCGTGAAACATAAATAAGATGTTGCGTATGAGCATGCAAACAGCATGCACATTTACAGTTTTGTTTCATAGCGTACGATGTCGAAGCACACACTAATGAAAATGATAAAGATCTATTCTTATTTATAGTCTCGTAACAATATTCGTTAGCGGATGGTAAGTAACATCACTCATATGAATAATAAGACAATAGGCTGCTGTGTTAGCAGGAATGTTTTCAGATGTTTCAAATTCTAACCGGTCACCACCCTCTAGGACCCCGGGATATCCCAGCGGTGATGAGGTTAATAACCTTACCCACCAGTTGAGGGAAAAGAAGGAGATAGGAAAAGAGAGAGAGAGAGAGAGAGAGAGAAAAAGAGAGAGAGAGAGAGAGAGAGAGAGAGAGAGAGACAGAGACACTGGTGTGAAGGTTGCTATTGTGTCCGCCCCAAGAGGGTAGTTTAAGCGAACACAAGAGAAAACAAGGGCGAAAAAAGAAGCAACAAGTCACAGTACATCAAAAAAATTCCAAGGATAAAACCGGCACCAGCCAACAACATGATACTAAAATTACCCAAAGGAAGAAAAAGAGACACTTACCCAAACCGTGGAGGAAAAGCGACTTAAGGTCCGTGGACAACCAAACAAAGAAAATAGTTGCAGCGCTGCACCAAATGTGGTAAATGAAAACCAACTTTTAAGTGATATGAAAGGAAACTTTAATAGACATTTAAATGAGAGGTAACATTTCAAGATAATATTAGGAGTGGACCTAGGTTCATTATTAATTCAGAAAATACTTTGAACCATATTGTTTAAAAGAATGTAAATACTTGACTAACAATAATTGGATTAACCTGCAAGAAATTAATATGATTAATAAATAAATACCCAATGAGGCAGCTTTAAATAAGAAAATGCAGACTTCATTTAACAAAATAAAGGAACTAAATCGTAAAAATCAACAGGGAAAAGAAAAAAACAACAGTGACCTCCATACCGTCAAACAAGATAATTAAATATTGATTTAAATGTGATCGATCACGCGTTTAAGAAAAAAAAACAAATACCATGTTTAGTAAACAAACCCTAGTCCCATGACCTTTAGGCCGGTTGCCTTTTAACTTTACCACAATTCGTTCCAATTTCTACCAAGGGCAATTTCCAAGGGCACACGAAAATAAAGGAAGAAGTTACACATTTCGCCCAGCCAAAAAACGAGACGAAACGACCAAAGGTAGGCCGAAATAAATCACTTTATATGAAATAAATGCCAACGATACCAGGCAACAAAAATATATTCATCCCATAAGAACACATCAACCAACAACAATCGCGGAAAACAAAACCCACAACAATTACCCAAACACACGTTGCCATAGTAACGGACAAAACAAAGCACGGACTACAAAAGAGAAGTAAAACCAACGGTTTAAAATCAAAAATAAAACAGAGATCCCAGAAACAATGCAAAAAGAACAAAAGGAGGAATAAAACCCAAAAGGCAAGGAACCCGAAGGAAAGCTAACCCCGCTACCTTGGAAACTGCGCCTTGGTTCACACCTTATTGTACAATCAAGTGCAAAAAAAAACTTTTACAGAATTTTACGATAAACATACAATTTTTTTCCACCGTGCGAACTGCATTCTAAAATGATTAATTGCCGAAACCGTTTCCTAAGGCTCACAGACGCACACGATATCCAGCACAATTTTCGAAGAGGAAGTCTTAATCCAAATATTATTATTATTATTATTACAGTTATCTTGAAGTACGCCGAAACACATAAATCTTCTTGCTTCCCCAGAAATACTTTAATCCAAAACAGTTACATACCTTTGAGTCCAGAAAAATTGAGAAGTTCAAACCTTGGCCATTGTTATTGAAGGCCGGCAACCACGAGGCCGTGAACTAAAGTTGTTCACCAAGGATCCTGGGGATTATCGTAGCAAAAACATAATCCAGTGAAACAGTAGGAGGCCAGCAACTAATAGAATAAGGGATAATCCCTCTTAAGTTGGTTTCATGGGGGTTTCAGCACCACCATCCGCCGCATAGCGGAACACTCACATACACGTCTATCCATGGCGGCTACAGGACGCCGACTCCCTCGGAAGTAGTTGCTAGGGGTCAAGACTAGACTCGCCTCACCACTCGCTCACGCGCAGTAGGCGCAGACCAAAACTCCGTTCAGCAGCGCGCGGCATATCATAACAAAGGAGATATTGGCGAAAGCCGATTGACATAGAATTTCCAAATGGCAACACACATGCCAGTTCGAAAAGGTTATGGGGGGGGGGTCACAAACTACATAATACTGTCTCAGTCCTCCCGCCCCGAAAGACGACAAATCTGAAGCATAACACGATGATGATGTGGTGGTCACATATATACTAAATTTGGGCGAAGTAGTCCAACAGGAAACGACCACCAAGATTAACTAATTTTAGTTAGGAGTTCACATGACCAGGTTAATAGTCCAAGACATAGTTCCATATCACATAGTTTTTAGAAATAATTGGCGGGGTGCGATCAACATCAGTGTCCAGAAACGTTAACCGAGCACTCGAAAAATCACCAGAGTAAAGTTTGTCATCAAATAGAGAGCACAATGACCAGAGTTCACCAAATATTCAGTTTCACCCAATACACATTGTTTTCAATGCATCAGACAATGATATAGTTTATGACACATGACGCAGTCCACCTTGGGGTTCGGCAACTCTCACACTAATCACAGATATACTGACCAAAACTAAACGAAAACCACATAATTATAAGTCCACGCATCCAGGTTATTTCCTCAAGCACGGTGGTAAATTAATTTTTAATGCACGAATGCCTTTACAAGTCTCCTTTGATATTAAGGAAATGCATGATCTTGTGTTGCAAAGGGAGACAACAGGGGAAATGAAACGCACCGGAAAACCCGAATGGGGGCAAAACCACAAGAAGAGGGAGAAAAAAAAGGCAAACCAGGAACTTAAGTAGGTGAGTTTTCAGTTACAGGATCCATAGATCCGCCAATTAACTTTACATAGGCTAGTTACCAACAAACTAGCTGAAGCCCAGAGCTTTCCACTTGGTCCAATATAGTACCGAAGGAAAAGAAGGGTCCATACAACGACAATTAAGAAATCAAAGGGAAACTACGTAAAACACACCATGTTACACTGCCACGAAGGACACTTAGCCATGACACGTAGAGAAACAATGAACAAGAACACATAGACACATAGGGTACGATCCAACACATAATACCAACTAGGACTAAGACAGATATCCCTAAGGATCAAGAACATAACGGAAGGGAAATCAGTAATATTACTCAAGCACAAATCACCCACAAGAAAAATATATAAGTAAAGGTACAGGACCACACCAAAGAATAGACGTCCTTGGAACATATGGTTTAGAATAGCAGGAGTTAAACTAAGAGGACACATGAAAGACCTATTCAAATTACACTTTTAGATATTGGAGTGGCACACACACAACCACAGAGTGGCGAACTCGTCAATCGGTCCAAGGGTCAAGAACGAGGGGCTGAGCAAAATACAAACCACACTGGGATCGGCAACTTATCCTAGATCACCAACAAAACACAGGTAAGGACTCAAGCAGAGAAAACTAATTTTTGAACAGACCAACGGGAAACCATCAGAGAGAAGGGACGCAGAAACCCTAGAGTTACAGAGAGGAAAGACAGGCAACAGTAGCATCGATGGGCAATCAGGAGACTCCTATAGGTTACCAGATGGAAAAATCGCGATCAGTCAGTCATCCATAACAGCCACATCAAGGTACAACTACCAAAAATAAATGCCCGGGGCAACGTGGTACAGAATAGTAACCACAAACCTAATTCTGCGTGAGGAAGAACAAGTCGAAAATCCCAGAGCCAACAGATAACTAAGAATTGCCCACCCGAAGGTGTACTTCCACCGAGTAAGGGATACCAAACCAACAGCCAAATCTACCGTGACACAGAGGTAAATTAAAGGACAAATCACATCCCAACCAAGGTGTCTTGACAACCAAACAACGTAATCCGAACACGATTACCTAAATAATGACAAGCTAGCAGCACGGGTTATTCATAGAGAGATAAAGGATAGCTATCCTCAACGCGTGCTCACAGACCACACAAAACAGCACAATACAAAGCAGAAATTACAACAGCAAACCAGGTACAGATTAAGGACTAGGTCCATCCCACAGAAGCACAAAAGGAGAAATATCCTCAGGAAGGAAGTCCGACAGTACCACCGAAAACTCCACACGCCAACCGGTAGATAAGGAAAATTACACAACGTTACTAACGGTCCACATTTCAAAAGGATCCGAACAACTCACAACAACATTACCAAGTTACAACACAGGAGATACAACCATAATGCTGGCAGGAGAGCACCAACCGAACGCCCACAGGAAAAAATCGGAGACAGATATTCTACATAACCCCAAAACCAAAAGGTTAGGAAGATAAATTCAGCCCAAAAATCCATTACAGGAAAAATAATATAGAGGGTTCACGCATAGAAAACCACCTTTAGAACAGCCGCGAAGAGTGCCCAAAAGTAGGAGAGTCAGATCTCTCAATCATGAATGAATACAAACATCAGTATCCGGAACAGAAACACCTTTAAGACACGGAGTCCATGCAGAAGGCAAACAGGGAACTTATCCGACACCAAATGATCGAAACACACCACAATCAGAAATCGTACAATGCTAAAATGGCACAAATAGCAACCCAATCATGACTAAGCACCACACATCTTCAGACACACGCACACCATGAAAGGATGACAAAATGGTAAACACTCAGGCACCAGACACACTCCCTTACATTCCATCTCAGGCACACCATAGCTCAGCAATGATTAAGTCACAAGATGATCAAAGGGTTCAGCGGAAGGAATCCGATGCGGAGTCACAGAAGAAACAAAACTTTGAAATTACATACTAAAAGCCTAGAGAAAACAGAGGGACAACAAAGCACAATTTAAGTTAGATGTCATCAGATTTCCCCAATGGAACTTCGTTAGCGCACTACATAAGCATAAGGTTAGATAACGAGGATATCAATTCCAAGGTATTAATACCCCCATCACAAGACAATAAAGGAAAGACAATTTCTAACTACAAGGATCCACACCTAGAAACAGTAACATACAAGAAGTACTAAATTAGAGTCACCAACACGAGGCATAGAAGGACCAGATTGACTCGCTCGCCATCCCACAGTATGTGTGCTAAATTCACTAACAATACAGGTCAGTTACCAAAGGTGCATCCATCCAGCGGAAGATGCGGTACAATTTGCCAGATTAACCGGGTTTAATTTGAGAAACATGAACGCGCCTAATACGCCTTGCTACAGGGTCGCTTACTAAAATAGAAACGGGAGACAAGAACTCCAACACAGTGCACGGGCCTTGGTACCTAGGGGCAAGTTTTGCCGAAAACTTATTCACGGCCTTACTCATTGGGTAGCACTTAACATACACGAGATCACCAACATTGAATTTTGACGGCTTCCTACCTTTATTGTACTGCCTTTTGACCTTTTCGTATGACACAGCTAGATTCCTTTTTGCTTCGTTCCAGATCTTTTGAACATCATTAGGTCTAGATAGGTCAGGGAGAAGATCCTCAATACATAGCAGGTTAGACATAGGGGAGTACGGAGTATAGCCAAACATTAAAGACATAGGCGTCTTACCATGGGACTCATGAGTAGCGGAATTGAAAGCATGGGCCAACCAATGCAGACAGGAGTCCCACTTGGACTGGTTGCCATGATGATACGCTATCAACGCAGATTTTAAGTTCCGATTCAACCTCTCTGCATAAGAAGGATTTGGATAGTATGGAATAGTGGTGACATGTGAAATGCCCAACTCAAACAGATACCTTTTGAAGGAGTTACTGGTGAAAGAACTAGCGTTGTCAGATACTAAGAACTTAGGTGGGCCAAAGGATGCAAAGATGGAATTTAGACAGGAGATAGAGGTACGTGAATTAGTGGACCTGGTGGGAAAGATCCAACAGAACCGGGAGAAGGCATCTATACAGACAAAAATGTGGGTGTTTCCCAAGGAAGATCGGGGGAGGGGTCCTACGAAATCTATGAACAGTCGTTCCATGGGGCGCGACGCTTGTGATGAAGACAATAATCCCACTCGGTTATTCAAATTAGGTTTGCTGATGGCGCAAGATTTACAAGTTTTGACCATGTTCCTAATATCACTATCCATTTTCTTCCAAACAAAGAATTGCCTGATTTTCAAACGAGTTTTGAAATTTCCTAGATGACCGCCAAGGGGTGAACAGTGGTAATACTTGAAAATGACAGGTACCAGAACTTTAGGAACGACAATTTTGGAATTATGGTCCTTGCGACCCTTACAACAGAGAACACCCTTAGATAAGGAGTAAGGTTTCACTTCGATCCCGCTACTGATTGTATCAATGATCCTTTTCAGATCCGGATCAGTTTTTTGATGATCTCCAATTTCTTGATACAGCAATGGGGAGTCGGTGAGGATGGCACTAACTCCAACCGTATTGACAGCAAGCTCATCGACACATGGGTTGGCTTCCGCACAAGGATGACCTTCAAACATCCTGCTCAAGCCATCGGCAATGACGTTCTCAGACCCACGAATGTGGCGAACATTGAAATTATAGGATGAGATCCGTAATGCCCATCTAGTTATCCTACCGGTCCTTTTGGGTCGGTTCAACACCCAAGAAAGAGCCTGATTATCGGTTTCCAGATCAAAGTTGACGTGTTCAATGAAAGATCGAAATTTCTCCAGAGCAAATAGCACAGCTAGACACTCTAGTTCATAAATGGAGTACTTAGACTCCAGATCATTGAGGACCCTGGATACGTAGGCCACGGGCCTACGCCCATCTTCATGTTCTTGTAACAGAACGCCAGCAATAGCACGCCCGGAGGCATCAGTTTGGACAATGAAACGTTTCTCGAAATCAGGAATAGCTAACAAAGGTGCATTAATCAGTGCGACCTTCAATGAATTGAAAGCTTCCTCCTGGGCTTTACCCCAAGTAAATTTTACATTCTTTTTCCTAAGGTCGTTCAACGGGGCAGCCACTTCAGCAAAGTTAGGGATGAATTTTCTAAAGAAATTGACCATACCAATGAATCGAGCAACGCCCTTGACATCTTTGGGAGGTGGAAAATCCCTAATGGCTTGAGTTCTGGAATGATCTATGGAAACGCCTTCAGAAGAAACTACATGTCCCAAGAAAGACATGCTGGGTCTGGCGAAAGCTACCTTTGATAACTTCACTGTAAGGCCGGCTTTCCTTAACCGTAGCAATACTTCCCTAACGTGCACCATATGTTCCTCGAAGGTCTTCGAATAAATTAATAAATCGTCCAGGTAATTAAAGACATAGCTGAACTTAATGTCAGAGAGAATGGAATTTAACAACCTTGACAACACAGCTGCTCCACAGCTGAGCCCGAACGGGAGTCTGAGGAACTCATACAAGTTCCAGTCGGTGATGAAGGCAGTGAGGGGAATTGATCTCTTCGATAAGGGCACTTGGTAATAAGCCTGGTTCAAATCCAGGACAGTGAAAAATTTTGCACCTGAGAACCATCCAAAACAAGTATGAAGGTCGGGTAGGGGAATAGATTGGAGTACAATCTTACTATTTAGAGACCTATAGTCAATCACAGCACGATAACCACCAGAAGGTTTGGGTACCAAGAACACAGGGGACGCATACGGGGAAGTCGAAGGTCTGATCACTCCGTCTCTTTCCATTTGCTCAATGATTTTCTTTAATTCCAACATACGGGGTGGGGAAAGGCGATAAGGAGGGGATCGAACAGGCTGCAGGTCAGACAACTCAATGTCATACTCGAGTACGTTGGTCAAGCCTAACTTGCTAGTGAACACATCGGGAAATTCCCTGCAAAGATCACGAACTTGCCGTGCTTCGGCATCTCCTAAATGATTCAGATCAAGCCGATCGATGTCACTAGACTCATCTGACACAGGGTAACCCACACACAAAACTTTAGGCATTGTCAAGGGAACGTTAATCAATTCAAATTTCAGGTCAGGAGAAAATTTAAAAAAGAAATTTCGACACTGAGGATCCAAAACGACACCAGCCCAAGATAGAAAATTGGTACCCAGAATAATGTTACATGATAAATTGGATGTCACCAAGCACTTGATCTTCCAAGTGAAATTCCCAATCCTTAACTTGACCTTCACAGTCCCCAAAATATTTAAAAACTGACAATTAGCCGAAACGCATCTTAGATTAGTGGGTTTTATTTCCGGAAGTTTACACGAGGATTTCTTTTGACAATACCAGGCATAATTCATCAAGCATACTGCGCTTCCAGTATCAAGAAGAGCATCTACTGGTTCATTGTTGACCTCGACAAATGTGCACGTGCCAGAGGAGGGGGCATGAACAGAAATACTATTGCACCTAGGGGGACACACCGGTTTCTTACGAGATTCAGGGTTTACAAACTTAGAATTGGCAGACTCTGCCCTTTCCCTTTCTAGTCATTGAGTACCATTTCTGTCTACCAAGGGGCAATTTCTTTTAACATGCTGTCTAGAGCCACAGGAATAGCAAGCGCCTGGACCACGCCTAACGTCAGGGCAGGAATTTCTTAGATGACTTCGGGACCCACAGTTGTAACATTTACGGGCATTCACTACTTTAGGTGTTGACGGAAGGACAGGACAATTGGTAGTAGTAGGGGGAGGGAAATTCACAGGTCTGGAGGCATCCCCATGTTTGACATCTTCAGCAAAGGAACAGGCCTCTTCCAATTCTTGAAAGGTAGTAGGGCAACGGGTTAAGGAAAGATAGGAGCGGTACGCAGGAGATATTCCTTTTAAAATTCTAGAGACCATTTCACTTTCTGGCACAGAAATTCTAAAAACCTTACAAAAGAATCGCAGATCCAGCACATAAGTTAGCAAGTTCTCATGCAGGAACTGGGTACGGAAACAGTGTTGGGGCACAAGACTTTGGAGAGCAAGAGAGGGAATAAATTTGGAAAGGACAAGTTCATGAAAGGTACCAATCGATAAATTTTTAGAGATAGCTTCAGAAATTTCTCTCTTTAGAATCCCTTCACAATGAGGGAAGAGGGCGCGGAAAATCCCCAAATCGTCAACTGAGTACACATTACCAGTCTCGGTCAACTCCACCAAAAACCGTAGGAACCGAATACACTCATCTATAGAATTTACAGAAAAGGACTTCACTCCCCGAAAAACTTCCTTTAAACAGTTAGGCGATGACGCCGAATTTAGCTTAGAGACTAAGGTTTCCAGTAAAGGAGCAGTCACACAACACGGACCTTGGGCATGGGTCGAGGACGCAATTTGGTGGGAAGAGACACTCTGGGTAGGTACAGAAGGGTTAAGTGCAGTCGCAATAGAACAATTCTCCATATCTCTGTTAATCAACAGCAAATCTAAATCAGAGGTGATGCCAGAAACCACCGTTAACAATCTAGCACATTCTGACACAAAAACAGAATCAGGCTTAATAGATAATATATCCTGAATTCGGCCCGAGTAGTGGTCAGCTCTGGCCCTCAGCCGGTTTACTTGGGCTTTGGACGGAGGCAATTCAATAAACTCTTCACGAATAATATTAATTTCGTTAAGATTGTCACAGATCAGGTTAAGGTACTCACCCACTCGACTCCTGTCAATAGAAAATACATTAATGGGGACCTGGGAGTTGGCTGATAGCAAGGCAGCGCACTCAGCAACAGTACGGGCAGGTTCAAGGCCACGAATGGATAACTCGTACTCCAATTCGGCACGACGCAGGAAGGAGGGGTTCGTAACGGCACGCGCCATGGTAGCAAACATGGAACAAAATAATCAAAAAATTACACAAGATCCTTGCACTCCCTTTTACAATAGTTATTGACAACAACACTTTTAGTTTTTTAATTTTTGATTTCCATCCGCCAACATTCGCCACAGCACTGCACCGAGCAAGGGTAGGAGGGGAGGAAAGTTAGGCTGCACAAGGCAGAAACAACAGAGATTAGGCAGCAGAGCAACAACAGTGGAACAACAAACAACCACCGCTCTGATACCACTCTAACCGGTCACCACCCTCTAGGACCCCGGGATATCCCAGCGGTGATGAGGTTAATAACCTTACCCACCAGTTGAGGGAAAAGAAGGAGATAGGAAAAGAGAGAGAGAGAGAGAGAGAGAAAAGAGAGAGAGAGAGAGAGAGAGAGAGAGAGAGAGAGAGAGAGAGAGAGAGAGAGACAGAGACACTGGTGTGAAGGTTGCTATTGTGTCCGCCCCAAGAGGGTAGTTTAAGCGAACACAAGAGAAAACAAGGGCGAAAAAAGAAGCAACAAGTCACAGTACATCAAAAAAATTCCAAGGATAAAACCGGCACCAGCCAACAACATGATACTAAAATTACCCAAAGGAAGAAAAAGAGACACTTACCCAAACCGTGGAGGAAAAGCGACTTAAGGTCCGTGGACAACCAAACAAAGAAAATAGTTGCAGCGCTGCACCAAATGTGGTAAATGAAAACCAACTTTTAAGTGATATGAAAGGAAACTTTAATAGACATTTAAATGAGAGGTAACATTTCAAGATAATATTAGGAGTGGACCTAGGTTCATTATTAATTCAGAAAATACTTTGAACCATATTGTTTAAAAGAATGTAAATACTTGACTAACAATAATTGGATTAACCTGCAAGAAATTAATATGATTAATAAATAAATACCCAATGAGGCAGCTTTAAATAAGAAAATGCAGACTTCATTTAACAAAATAAAGGAACTAAATCGTAAAAATCAACAGGGAAAAGAAAAAAACAACAGTGACCTCCATACCGTCAAACAAGATAATTAAATATTGATTTAAATGTGATCGATCACGCGTTTAAGAAAAAAAAACAAATACCATGTTTAGTAAACAAACCCTAGTCCCATGACCTTTAGGCCGGTTGCCTTTTAACTTTACCACAATTCGTTCCAATTTCTACCAAGGGCAATTTCCAAGGGCACACGAAAATAAAGGAAGAAGTTACACATTTCGCCCAGCCAAAAAACGAGACGAAACGACCAAAGGTAGGCCGAAATAAATCACTTTATATGAAATAAATGCCAACGATGCCAGGCAACAAAAATATATTCATCCCACAAGAACACATCAACCAACAACAATCGCGGAAAACAAAACCCACAACAATTACCCAAACACACGTTGCCATAGTAACGGACAAAACAAAGCACGGACTACAAAAGAGAAGTAAAACCAACGGTTTAAAATCAAAAATAAAACAGAGATCCCAGAAACAATGCAAAAAGAACAAAAGGAGGAATAAAACCCAAAAGGCAAGGAACCCGAAGGAAAGCTAACCCCGCTACCTTGGAAACTGCGCCTTGGTTCACACCTTATTGTACAATCAAGTGCAAAAAAAAACTTTTACAGAATTTTACGATAAACATACAATTTTTTTCCACCGTGCGAACTGCATTCTAAAATGATTAATTGCCGAAACCGTTTCCTAAGGCTCACAGACGCACACGATATCCAGCACAATTTTCGAAGAGGAAGTCTTAATCCAAATATTATTATTATTATTATTACAGTTATCTTGAAGTACGCCGAAACACATAAATCTTCTTGCTTCCCCAGAAATACTTTAATCCAAAACAGTTACATACCTTTGAGTCCAGAAAAATTGAGAAGTTCAAACCTTGGCCATTGTTATTGAAGGCCGGCAACCACGAGGCCGTGAACTAAAGTTGTTCACCAAGGATCCTGGGGATTATCGTAGCAAAAACATAATCCAGTGAAACAGTAGGAGGCCAGCAACTAATAGAATAAGGGATAATCCCTCTTAAGTTGGTTTCATGGGGGTTTCAGCACCACCATCCGCCGCATAGCGGAACACTCACATACACGTCTATCCATGGCGGCTACAGGACGCCGACTCCCTCGGAAGTAGTTGCTAGGGGTCAAGACTAGACTCGCCTCACCACTCGCTCACGCGCAGTAGGCGCAGACCAAAACTCCGTTCAGCAGCGCGCGGCATATCATAACAAAGGAGATATTGGCGAAAGCCGATTGACATAGAATTTCCAAATGGCAACACACATGCCAGTTCGAAAAGGTTATGGGGGGGGGGTCACAAACTACATAATACTGTCTCAAAATTCTAAACGAATATCAACTGGAGATTCTTTTATAGATTCTTCGTGATAAGAGCAGTCTATAACTACAATCGGTGCTTTATTTTTAAATTCTTGAGGTGTAAATAGCGGACGATCTTCTTTCTGATATACGATGATTGAAATTTACAAAACATGTCATAGAGCATCCCAAACTTATTTTTCTCAAAGTTAATGTCGATGTTTTCGTAGGGATACGTAATTCCGTTGAGATATAGTCTAACGTGTCTTAATTTGCAGTGATCAAACAGTGAGCTATCTTTTTCGTGATTGAATTTACGATTAGTTTGAAATCCAAAAATAATGTACAAGGGCTTCTCAGTAAAACGTGATGTTTTAACAGCCCAGCTATGCTTGTTTGTAGGTGGTAACACAGGATATTCATGCAGCTCCCAACTTCTAAAACGTATAGGTAATGGTGTATCTTTTTCTACAATCTTGAGCAATCGAAGTTTTTCACGATCAGATAAGGTTACATGTGGAATCCGCCACAGTATACGATGCAGTGTTATTTTCGATTCTACAGGTGTTTCTACTGCTTTAAGAGAATTGTAATCACTTCGATCACGGATTAGAATAAGCTCTTGTTTTGCGTTGATTATAATACGTGTAAAGTCTTCTGCGAATCCAAAAATATGTTTCAGTGATAACATACCCGTAAAAGTTCCATCCTCATTAATCATCCAGTTGTTACTAGCTTTTGGACACCATCCAGCCATCCGCAAAAGATTACTTTCTTCATCACAGAAAGAAGGGTAGAGTTTCATTGCACTTGTAATACCAACATTCTTCGTTCGATCTATTTCAACATTATTTACTTCATATCGCGCTTCAGAAAAGAGAAAAGCTAGAGCATGGTTGTTTAGTTGTGAAGTGCTTGGTCCACTTCCATCAGACTTTTCTAATCGTCCTTCAATATAGAGGTAGCTTTCGTGTGGTAAGGTGTAAACATCTTGTTGATTAATAATAAAATGAATTTCATCATTGTTATTTAATCCAAACGTAAAAGGTTGATAGGAATGAAGCTCACTTCGTACTACACCTTCACGACTTCCTACTGTATTCGTAATGTCTAGCATTTCTTCCATTCTGTTGTAGTAGTGTATATCCCAAATCTTGGAGTATCTGCTTATGGGTATCTGTTAACTCGATGAGTCTCTGCACACATGTAGTATGTCTTCGGAATGTACACCGTGTTTTATAGATGGTTTTCATACTGGTTTAAGATGTAGTTTGTAAGCTACGTACGCATGCTGATCTAAATGAATAAGCTGATTATGTTTATTTACAAGTCTAAGAGTAATGTTGCTAATGTGTTTTACAGACACAGGATGATAAAGAACTACTGCTGGTTTCTCACAGATAGTATATCCACGTTCCTCTGTAACAATGAAGTCATGCAGGACGTGCGAAGGTTGTAGATTACTATTCAAGTCTGTAATAATATTACAAGTAATGTTCACATTATAATCATCGAAGAGTTTTATAGGTTGATCAGACTCGTAACGTACGTTCGGTAGGAGCTCCCTCGATGAAAATCCAAGCAGTGGGCCAATCGAATCAGGTTGTGATTTGAAGTCAATCTTAAATGATGATTCAATAACACATTTATGTGTAATGTTGCTTATAGTGATTGAGAACTTGTAATTATGATTACTAAAACTATCTTCCCCAAACTGATCAATTAACGTACTTTCAATATAGTCGTGAATATCATCTACTGTATAACTACCTGAGGGTAGTGTTAGCACATACTCATAGTAATAGAACTTGTTTAAACCATCACGCACATTATAGATTTTATTGTAGCTTTCAAACGATACTAGTCCAAGACTATGCGGCTGATAACCAAGTTCGATTGGTGGATTAAAATAGACGGTTGTTTCAGGTCCTTCTCCACGTACAGCAAACGTTCTTTCACTGTTCGTCATCACGCAGACACTAATGCACTTTCTCTACTGTCTGGGTTTGATATAAGAACATAAGACATAATCGTCCGCACATGCGTGTATTAAAGTTTTGCACACGGTTTTTATTGTAAACAATGTCTGCACTGCTTCCGAAATAACGTATGAGCTCAAAAGGAGGAGGTAAATCTCCATAGCTATCAAAATACCATACTTTAGATTTACGTTTTACATAAGCAACGTAATGAGTTCCAGGTCCACGACTGTCGTCCAAGTTAATTACGGCACTTTCACGTTCACGTGGGCGTACTGGTAGTTGATCGCGCATATACACTCCTCGAAAATAATGAATTCCTAGTTGTTTAGCAAACGTAAAAACTTCATCATGCGTTAGAGCTCGATATGGCAGTGCATTCAGTAGACGTTTTTTGGAGAAATGTAGATACCAAGCCCTTTCTTGTATGGCGCTAGCTTCATGTTCACACCTTTGCCTCGTAACGCAATTGCCTCCATCGTCTTGTTATGACGTTCACTCTCTTTCAACTGTTGTTTCGCTTCTTCTACAGCTTTGACAGTTCTCGCTACAGCACTAGCACCACCTAGCAATGACCCTAAAGCTGCTAAGCCAGCAAACAGCGCAGGAAGAAATCCTCCTCGTTTTGGTACAGGAATAATTCGCGCACGTTTACTAAATATTGCTCTGCACTTTGGAGAAATTCTCGCTCTTGCTGCGCGTAACGCCTTAGTAATAGCTACACGAGGATTGTATTCCCCTCGAATAGCTTTTTGCGCAGCCTTTATAACATCTTTCCATCCAACAGTTTTTACTTTCTTCTTCTTCTTCATGTCGTTTGGATATCGTTGTTTCACCATGCTGGACACGACTTTACTAGTCAAGAGCAAATCATAAACTAACCGTTGCCTTTTGTTTCGTTTAATATATATATTACTATTACATACTTTATGATTCAGTTATCATGAAGATTATAAAGCAGCAAGACACGCTACCTGTTACCGACATTGTACCACATCTCTTACCTAGTTCTAGTACAACTACAAGAAAACGTCATGGAACGTTGTTTCCTTTTACTGTTCGATGTATTATATCAGGTCCGTCGGGATGCGGTAAAACAAATCTTTTACTCACACTTATTACTTCTGTAAATGGTGTACGCTTCGAGAATATTTACGTTTTCGCAAAGTCACTCTATCAGCCGCTATATACTATTCTACAAACTGTAATGCATGATCTAGTTAAAGATGGAATAAGATATTTTAAATTTAATTCACATGAGCAAGTACCATCACCAGACGATGTGTTCCTAATTCTCTTATGATCTTTGATGATGTTGCAACAGAACAGCAAAACGTTATTCGTGCATTCTTTAGTATGGGTCGGCATAAATATGTTGATTGCATCTATTTGTGCCAAACCTATTCTCGTGTGCCTAAGCAGTTGATACGCGACAACGCAAATGTTATTGTTCTTTTTCGGCAAGATGAGCGCAACATGCGACATGTGTATAACGATCATGTTAACACTGATATGACATTCGATGACTTTAAACGTATGTGTGCTAAATGTTGGTCATTACACCGTTACAGCTTTTTAGTTATTGATAAAGAAAGTGATGTACAGCATGGACGATATCGCATGGGTTTCGATCATTTTATATGCATTAACACAGAATTGCAGTAACTACTTGATTAAAAACCACCATCATGTTAACATCTAGCAAGGAGATCACAAAACATATCATCCAAGCTCGAAACAATATTCGACGGAAATTTAAAGAGCTTAAACGTATTCAAGCAGACACGGATTTATTTTTAAAAACACAACTAAGTACACCACTCAAAGAAATTTTTAATTCTACTTCATTACCGCATTCTACTTCAAGTTTTGCTTCTATGCAAACATCATATCATAAAGAGAAGCATGAAGAAGAAAAGCATGAAGAAGATACTGAAGAGAAGAAGCAGGATGTAGATCAAGAGGAAGAAGAAGAAGAAGAACTTAATGATACATCACCATCTAAGCGTGTTGAGTTTTTAACTACAGATGTTATTGCTGAAACACCTACTACATCGACGCAAAATCTACCATCTTTGTCTGAGGTTATGATTACACCAGAGTATCGCAATCAGTTTAGAACTTTTATTCAAGATACCTATGGATCTCTCTTTGCACCTTAAATAGAAAAACTTTTTACAGGACAAACTGACACTACCTACGGTATTCGCTACGAAGATGACTGTTTCCGGGTAGGAAATTCAAATGTTAAGATTAATAGCAACAAACTCATTGTAAAAGGTGTTACCTATAAACCTACGAAAGGACTCTTAGAACTTCTTTTCTCACGAATACCTGACAAGGATATAATTTTACAAGATGATCTTAAAAAGTATAAAGCAATATTTTTTGCTACTGATGCAACACGACGTAATTACAGGAGAACAGAAGCTGTAAATGCGAATAAGAGTTACAAGTATCGTGAGTTTATTTCTAAGCTGTTTCCGACTGCACGTAGTCTAGACGTTATCTACAAGCCTTTGTTGCCGTATGTGGATGTAAGATACTGGAATGACCCAAACTTACTCGTTGAACGATTACAACTTTTAAGAGCATCACAAGAGGCTGGTCACACTGGTCACGGATCAGAAATTCTAGAAATAGAAAGAGAACTACGTTATGCCGGTATTATTTTGTAATGGCTCGTCAAGAGAAGATCTCACCTGTAAAGGTAAACATCGCACATGAGTTACATAAACCAGCACGTCGCACCTACTGTCGCAGACGCGTTATTACACGAGGAAAAGATGATCTCTGGCAAGCAGACTTAGTAGAAATGATTCCATATGCCTCTAGTAATAAGGGGTATAAGTATCTACTTACTGTTATCGATGTGTACTCAATGTTTGCTTTTGCACAACCCGTGCGTTCTAAAACAGCAGCTCAAGTTAAAGAAGCATTTAAACATATTGTTGAAGAATCGAAACGCTGCCCAAGGCTTCTTCAAACTGATCAAGGTAAAGAGTTTTACAACAAGGATTTTTCTTCTTACCTCAAGTTACTTGGCATTCAACACTACTCTACGTTCAGCAATCTCAAGGCAAGTGTTGTAGAACGCTTTAATCGTACACTCAAAACAATGATGTGGCGAGAATTTACAGCGCAAGGTTCATATCGTTGGATTGATCTGCTACCGAGACTTTTATCTACCTACAACGATACACCTCATCGCACTATCGGAACAAAGCCACGTCTTGTTACAAAGAATACACCTCGTCTAGATGCTATTCATCTTGTAATTAAAACAGCTGATCCACGTCGCCATCGCTTTAAAGAAGGTGATTTCGTTCGCATCAGCAAACACAAGTCTATCTTTGCAAAAGGATACACACCTAACTGGAGCACTGAAATTTTTCAAATCAGAAGTGTTAAGCTTTCTAATCCAGTTACGTATTTACTTCGCGATCTCAGAGGACAGCCTATTGAAGGAGGATTCTACATCGAAGAACTGCAGAAAACAAAATATCCTGATCACTATTTAGTTGAACGTGTTATTCGACGTCGTGGCAATAAACTGTATGTTAAATGGCTTGGTTTTAATAACAGCTTTAATTCATGGATTAATAAAGAGGATGTACTTTAAATCTTATGTGTGTTTTCTTTTAATCCTCTACGTTTCCTTTCTTCTAATTCACTAGGACATGCTGTAGGATTAAACAACACCTGTAATATGTTTTGACAATTCATATTTATTTTAGACTATATACATACATTTTTATCCTTTGTTCATGTTACGGTCTTTGACACTCAGTTTTCGTTTTATTACACCAACAACGACAAGTGCTGCTATATTCTTCTGAGCAGCTAAAGCACTAGGTAATAACACATACACACACAGCATAACTTTACGAAGCAGATTTTAACAGCTACACGACATACTCTATGCAGGCAGCATGTAACTACATGTCAGGCGAACGTGTTCTAGGGCCGCAGGGGAGATGAAGCACGAAGAAAAGAAGATCAATCACTCTATTGATGAGTCCACGCCCAACATGCTTCCTCATCTTTCTCCCAGCACGTTTCTTCACCTTTTCCTTGTTTACTCTCTCCACAGCCATGATAAGTGTTTATAAGCGAAGACAACTCGTTAGTTTTAGGTCCGTGATACAGTTTAATTAGTTGACATGTACGGCACTGTCTCACAGAAGGTCTTCTAGCTAAACTCACGTGTTCATGATGTAAACTACACGTTTGAAGCTCTGACAAAACAGGATCTTGAGTCCACTCACGAGGCACCTTATCCCAAATCTTCTTTACAGCATTCGCAGCTACATTGACCAAAAATGCCTTTGGTAATGCATTTAACTCTTCTTCAGTAAAAGTGTTTAGTTTCTTTTTGCATGCATAAAACTTTACGATCGCCTTTTCAACTGCGTTACACTTAGTATCTGTTAGAAATGACATGATGTCTTTACTCCACAAATGTTTCTTTTACACTAAGGTTATTTCGACACTGCAGTTTACATATGTTGTTCACTTCCCGGCATGCACTGCGACACAACCAATCAAAGAGCATGCATACATGTTGTAAAGACTGTTTAGTTGTTTCTCTACTATGCTCTTTCGGAAGAGTTTTAAATGATGGGCACCCCAATTCATGCATGTCGATAACTTCACATGATGATGGTAGAAAATCACGCAACCATTCTTTCTTTTCACAACCCTTTAAAAGAACAAGATCTGCTCTTGACAAATGTGCATTCATCATTAAAGGTAGAAAACGATAAGGTATTCCTTTTTCTTCCCACTTCAAACCTAAATTGTTTTCAATCCACTGAGTCTGCTTTTTATCTTCATCTGTTTGCAAACAGTAAGGGAACGGTGGACTAAATACTAAACTAACAAGTTTTGGTGCCCACAACACACAGCAATCTAACACAGCCACCTCTTTAAACACAAACTTGTTTCCGTTTACTTTAAAGCCTTGCACATCAACTATTAATGTTTTCGTCATGTTTGCACTCCACACTCTATCACTGTTTCCCGAAGACTAAAGCTTTTAGTCAACGAACGGGTTTAAACATGCATGATGACGTCATCACTGCAGCACGTGCTTACTCTAGCTTTCCCGATGCGTGATTAAACTTGTTCGAATTTACCGCCACCACATAGAGTGCAGCAGCGAGGTAAGCGATGTAAGATGGCGGTAGCTAAAGATGTCAGCACGGTGCTCTGTTGATTAAAGATGGCTGCTTGTCAAAAAGATTTTTTCAAGTTATCCGCCACCACATAGAGTGCAGCACTGTTCTCTCTGGATTAAAGATGGCGGATGACAGCTTGTCAAATAGATTTTTGTTTCAAAGGTAAGTAGCTAAAGAGGGCAGCACTAAGGTTAGCAATGCAAGATGGTGGATGACAGCTGTGACGTAAAATATTACCCGCAAGATAGCACCACGATGCTCTTTTCATTACAGAAGGCAGCTTGTTAAATAGAATATTTCAAATTAACCGCCTCAAAGGTAAGTAGCTAAAGAGGGCAGTACTGTTCTCTCTGGATTAAAGATGGCTGCTTGTCGAAAAGAATTTTTCAAATTAACCGCCTCAAAGGTAAGTAGCTAAAGAGGGCAGCACTGTTCTCTCTGGATTAAAGATGGCTGCTTGTCGAAAAGAATTTTTTCAAATTATCCGCCACCACAAAGAGGGCAGCACGGTGCTCTCTTGATTAAAGATGGTGGATGACAGCTGAAGAGCGAGTAGAATTTGTTTCCAAATAAGAGCACGTAGAATTTGCCGCCACCACATAGAGTGCAGCACTGTTCTCTCTAGATTAAAGATGGTGGATGACAGAAAAGCGCATAGGTTTGTAAAGCACGTGGAATTTGCCGCCACCGCATAGAGTGCAGCACTGTTCTCTCTAGATTAAAGATGGTGGATGACAGAAAAGCGCATAGGTTTGTAAAGCACGTGGAATTTGCCGCCACCACATAGAGTGCAGCACTGTTCTCTCTAGATTAAAGATGGCGGATGACAGCTGTCAGAAAAGCACATGGGTTTGTAAAGCACGTGGAATTTACCGCCACCACATAGAGTGCAGCACTGTTCTCTCTGGATTAAAGATGGCGGATGACAGCTGACGAAATTGCCCGCATGATAGCAGCACAGTGCTCTATTGATTAAAGATGGCGGATGACAGCTGTCAAAAAAGCACGTGGCTTTGTTTCCCAACAAGAGCACATAGAATTTTTCAAATTGCCGCCACCACATTTCAAAGGTATCTAGCTAAAGAGTACAGCACTGTGCTCTGTTGATTAAAGATGGCGGATGACGGCTGTCAAAAAAGCGCGTGAGTTTGTTTCCAAACAAGAGCATGTAGAATTTTTCAATTTGCCGCCACCACATAGAGGGCAGCACGGTGCTCTCTTGATTAAAGATGACTGCTGTCATGTGGAATTGCCTGCCACCACATTTCAAAGGTAACTAGCTAAAGAGTGTAGCACGGCGCTCAAAGATGGCTGCTGTCAAAAAAGCATTTTTTCAAATTATCCGCCACCACATTTCAAAGGTAAGTAGCTAAAGAGGGCAGCACTGTGCTCTATGGATTAAAGATGGCGGATGACAGCTGTCAAAAAAGCACGTGGCTGTCAAAAAGCACGTGGATTTGTTTATCTCGAGCTAGTGAGGTTAAGTTGGTAGCACTAAGGTTTAGGCCCGCCAAGATGGCAGCACTGCCGATGACAGGTGACGAAAGAGGGCAGCACAGCGCTCTGTAGTTTAAAGATGGCGGATGACAGCTGTCAAAAAGCACGTGGCTGTCAAAAAGCACGTGGCTTTGTTTATCTCGAGCTAGTTAGGTTAAGTTGGTACCACCGAGGTTTATTCCCGTCAAGATGGCAGTACTGAGGTTAGCGATGCGTTGTTGTCTGTCAAAAAGCACGTGGCTTTGTTTACAAATCTGTCAAAAAGCACGTGGCTGTCAAAAAACACGTGGCTTTGTTTACCTCATGCTAGTTAGGTTAAGTTGGCACTACTGGGGTTTAGGCCCGTCAAGATGGTAGTACTGAGGTTTGCGATGCGTTGTTGTCGATGACAGCTGTCAAAAAGCACGTGGCTTTGTTTACAAATCTGTCAAAAAGCACGTGGTTGTCAAAAAGCACGTGGCTTTGTTTACCTCGCGCTAGTTAGGTTAAGTTGGCACTACTGAGGTTTAGGCCCGTCAAGATGGCAGTACTGAGGTTAGCGATGCGTTGTTGTCTGTCAAAAAGCACGTGGCTTTGTTTACAAATTCAAATTTCGCGCTAGTTAGGTTAAGTTGGCAGTACTGGAAGAGGCCTCTGGCTGAGGTGGAGGAGGCATCTGGGAGCCTGAGGTGGAGGTGGCGCTAGAACTGTCCAATTATACTACTTAGGTAAATCGAATCACGAATGAAGAGATACTGAATCGAATTGGTGACAGAAGAACGATTTGGCGAAATTTGAGGAGAAGATAGGACACATCTTAAGACACCCAGAACTTGTTCAGTTAGATTTTAAGGGAAGTGTAGGCGGTAAGAACGGGAGGGATGGACCAAGGTATGAACATAACCAACAGATTGGGAGAAGATGTAGGATGTAGTAGTTACCTAGAAATGGTAAGCTATATCAAACCAATCTATCGACTGGTGACAAAAACAAAAAAAACCAACAACAACAACAATATATTTCTTTTTATTTTTATTTTTATTTATTATTATTTTTATTATTGTTTTATTTTCATTTTCAAATATACCGGCTTTTGTTTAATGGCCCGGAGAGCGGCACAAGAAAAAACCACTTTTCCCTTTACAAAAATTAAATGACCATGTCTCACGTTCATGGCCATCCATCAACGGCTGCTAATTTCAGACGGCAACCAGCCATAAAACATAGCCTGCTCGGTTGCTATGGTTATACTTCCGTCTCACATTTTGTCGCGTCACGTACATAAATTTTCGGATGATCCCGGGCCATAAAATATATTTATATCAAAATGTTAAACATAGCCCTGGTAGGAACCTTTCTTTCCTTCTCAATCCGTTTACTCTCCAGGGTTAGTTCTCCCCTCGGATTTAGTGAGGAATCCCACCTCTACCGCTTCAAAGGTAGCGTCGTGGAGTGTGAGACTTCTGGGTCTGGGACACAATTGAGAGGAGGATCAGTATTGTTGGGAGATCAGAAGAATGCACATGCCCGGTGAGGCACGGGGCGAAGGGGTTTCCTCTAGCAGAGCCAGTGACGCAATGGTTACTATAGCAACTCCGCTACTACTCAGGCGACTTTATATTATCTTGTACTGGCAGCTCTTCGCTCTTGTCAGTTGTAATCCAGCAAACTCCAAAGTGTGAGTCAATGTTTTCGTGTACCAGATAAGAGCAGATAAGAGCCGATCTGTCTGGGCAGAACAGGAAGCTCGTGCTTGCAGGCCACATTCCTCATTCTTGCATTCTCCTCATCTCTACACAGTACTTCCCCCTGGCTGCCTCACCTGCTCTGCTGAACAGAGGCGTTGTGGAGGGGATGGGAAGATTGGAAGAGATAGATAAGGAGGAGGAAAGGAAATGGCCGTGGCCTTAAGTTAGGTACCATCCCGGCATTTGTCTGCAGGATAAGTGTGTAACCATGGAAAACGACTTCGAGGATGACTGAGGTGGGAATCGAACCACCCTCCTCTACTAAGTCGACTTCCCGAGGCTTAGTGCTCCCCGTTCCAGTCCACGTACCACGTTGTGAATTTCGTGGAAGAACCTGGAATCGAACTCGGGCTTCCGTGGGTGGCAAATGGGTGTGGTGGTGGTGATTATTATTTTAAGAGGAAGTACAACTAGGCAGTCCTCTATATAATACTAATCAGAGAGAAAAAATGGAAGGATCCGACACTCCGAAAAATGAAGATATCGGCCAAAGGAAGACAAGGATTCGCAACCTAATACTTTTGGGGTCCTAAAGAACAAGAGTTGACCGAAGGCCCCTTTCAGTCGCCTTTTACGACAGGCATGGGATACTGTGGGCATTATTTTACCACCCCCACCCACAGGGGGTATCCGGGAATGGCACCTAATCACACTAACCACTACACCGCACAGGAGGACTTGTACGATTTTCAAGGTAAAATAATTCATTCTGTGCTTGTGGTTACAGAATGACTGCACTATATGAACTGATGCATGAGAATTATTTTTTCGTACATGCTTAGGTTAAGGAACTTTCTTCAAGCAAATCCAACACCTGTTTTCCATTCTTATTGCAGCTCATACCGTAAGCGGCCAGTTACGGCACAAATAATAAAAATCCATAAATTACAAAGTTAGAGACGTCTAAAACAAATGGATATAGAAGTGTATCAAGAATTATTGGCTCTCAAGGTAATGGTTGAAATCGTGTCCAGTTTCGAAAACTCGTTCTCAATACATTTACCTTGCCTCTCCTTTTTTCTTTCTCGGTGCAGGAGGGGAATGCCATGTCTTCTG